>NC_139603.1:43499180-44795987 GCF_964270895.1 Podarcis filfolensis
CTGTTATGACAACTAGCAGAACTCAGCTTTTATAAGGGTCATTAAAATTTAGAAAGTCAAGCTGTGGTAGGTCATTTAGAAGATATTCCAATTGAACGCACTGGTTCAACGAGATGCAGAGAGCCTTGTAACTGATTAGCAATTTCTGACAGAACAGAATGGAAGGGCAAGCACAGCACCGTTTTGAGAGGGACTGAGGAAGAGACTCAGAAGAGGTTGAAAGCAAGTATGAAGAGAGGATGGTGCTGAGCAATATCTGCCCTACCAGAGGAAGCAGCCAGAGCTGTGCTGAAACTTGGGAAATCCTTATGGCATCACATGGCCATTTAAGAAGAAACCAAGACACAGAGCTGAAGGCTAAAGCTGAGAAGGTCTTAGGGAAAAGAAAGAGACATACTCCAGCATCACTCCTCCAGAGGAGCTGAAGCCATATTGTCCATTAGTAGAGGCTGCCTAAAAGTAGCAAGGCCCTGGCCCTGGGTAAAGTCCTCAGTGAAGCCTGTAAGGTATCTGGGTGTAAAGAGACTTGACCAGAGGGAAGACTTTAGGTGAACATTAAAGGCAACTGCATATTTATTTAGATTAATAAGATAATTAAGACAAGTTAATAAGCATTTCAAAGCACATAAAAGCTCTATTTTATATTAAAGCGGCAAATAATCCTATTATGAAAAAAAATAAATTAGTATATATATGTTTGCTCTTTAAATATATCTGTTGGTCTGTTCATCCAAGCCTAAACCCAGCTCTCTTTGTGTGTGTATAGAGGTATGTAAAATATGACTAAAGGAATTATTTGGTTATAAAAGGGATAAGGAAAGCAGGCTATTTTTTATGAATTTGTTTTAATAATTTATACACCACTTAATATTACAGTTTCTCTATCTTAGATTTCTGTGGCAGGGATCCTACAGATGATAGATAATATATAGGTGGGCTCTTATAGCTGGATGTAATATAAAAAATAAAATAGAAAGGCCAGTGGGGCCAGAGTGATGGAATGAGAGAAGCCAGGGTTGGTACAGCTTCCACACTTAACACTGCCTTTCCTTGGTTCCTTCTTCCCAGCATATCTGGGAAATAATTTTGCTACTGCAGCTTCAGAAAACTTTCAAGATGGGCATGACATGCCTATAACGATTTATTCTCCACATCCTAAGAGGGGTTCAAAGTGCTGAAGGCTTCCCCCCTCGTGCCAAATATATCTCCTTATGACCAGAGCTCAGCAACACTGTGGGCAGGATTCACCTAATGAACCCTGTCAGCAGAAGAATAGATTCCTGGCAATAAATCCCTGGCAATGCAGGAATCTTTGCCCAACATGGCGCTTGAACCCACGACCCTAAGTTTAAAAATAGACTTGTTTTTTAGCATTCACATGTTTATTGTTTTGTCGAGTGTGGCCATTGGGCTACCAGTAAAGTTTCATGGACACTTTGCTTGTATTGTATGCCAAGTATCACTTCAGCTTGCAAACACAGCGAGTTTAAAAATTGCACGGTAACATTTTTCTAGTCCGCATCACAATAAGGAACATGGAAAGAAGGAGACTGTTATATGCAACTAAGTCTTCTCCTCCTCAAGACCCAACCTTCTAACAAGGTGACAAAGCAAACCAACCCTTAAGTTCAGTTCCTAAGTATGGAGATTATTCATTCTTTCTATACACTGAGCCCTGTTCTGGAAGATCGTGCAACTTCAAGAGCACCTTTTCAGAAGGCAACCACTCTTATTTTAGACTTATCTTTGGAAATATTTTTTCACTTAAAACTTTCATATATATTTCACAATTTGCATGTACAAAAAGGAATAATCACTGAACTCCACTTGAGCACTTCAAATTGAAGGAAAAACATGCATGCAGGATGTCAACATGGGAAACATGCACACCAACACTACCATTCCCAATGTAAATGACATATTGTCTTGATGTACACTTAGCAGAGAACATCTAACTCCTAGATATACCCTGAAGGAATGACATGGGAAATGAATATCTCACAAAAAGCTTTAAAAATATGTGGGCATGCATGCTTAAAATGTAAATGAAAACACTTGAACACACACTTTAACTCTAGACTTTGTGACATCAGTATTTTGTGACAAAGGGAAACAGGAAAGGAAACACCAAACTTTAGACATCCAGCTATAGACACAGGGCCACTTCAGATGGATTATTTTCCTACATGGATAATGCATGCACAAAAGCAAACTTGCACACAACAATTCATACTACATATACTTTCCACAACATTTCCTATATAAGTTCCAATGGCATAGGAAAAGGTCATCTTTGAAGTGGCCCTTATATTCAAAATTTGTGAATTTCCCAAATGCTGAAGAGAAAATACAAGTTCATTTTTTCAAGTAGTGTTCAATTAGATAATCAAAACTGGAACAATTTGAGAAATATTCAAGATGTAGAAGTGCCACGTTTGTTTTTACAGCAACGAGAACATAAGCATGGCAGCATGGATTCTTTTAAAGCTTCTGCATGATCCCAACAGCTGATTTAAGTTCTTAGAAAAGCTAGGCAATGCTAACAACTAATTTAAAATAGGTCAATGACTCCCTGGGGTTTTTTCGGGGGGGGGGGGGGAATGAAGACAATGAGATTATTATAGTGGCAAATGTTTGTTGGTGAAAGATGCTGAGATCAAACAAAAATTAAAATTAGAGTAAAATGAATAAACGTTATGCTACATTTGTATAGTAGCCAATAAAGCAACATTTTAATTGTCAATAATGTAATTTATAGGAATTTTACATCTGAAAGGGATTTCAAAAGTCATTCCCCTACTTATGCAGGAAATTCACTACCATAGCACCCCAGAAACGTGGGTATTTAGCCTCTGTTGAAGAAGTCTAAAAAAGCAGTTTGCTATCTTCCAAGGCAGCCTGTTTCACTGTCAAACTGTTTGTTCTGTCAGTAAGTACTTCCTAATATTTTTTTAAAAAAAACATTTCTCCTAATCTGAACTAACTGGTTCAAGTCCTAGGGTCCTTCCCCCTGGAGCAATAGAAAATAATTCTTCTCCATCATCTATGTAACAGCTCTTCAAATATTTGAAGAAGGCTAACATGTCACTTCTTAGCAATTTCTTCTTTAGGCTAAACATGTCCAACTCCTTTAACCTTTCATCAGGAATTGAACTCTAGATTTATCTTGATTCAAAAAATCTTACAAATAACCAATCCAATATATTTATATAGGTTTGAAACACTCTGACTCTAAGAGTTTCCCCATTCATTCCACCGGACGCAGCAGACCATTGCACAGACATTCAATCTGCGTTCATTTGCTTTCTCCAACAAATATAGTGTGCAAAAGCTCTGTGTGCATAAGAGTGTACAAAGTACTCCTTGGTAGGAATAAAATCTTTAATAAATATTTTTGCTTACTTAAAACGTAGGAAATCTTTGATGCATCACAATCTCCATGGAGTGCTATTTTGCTAAGTAACATCCTTTTGACAGTTTTTTTTTAATTAATCTCAATTTATGGAGACTAATAAATGTCAGAACATTGGCTCCTGTTAGGCATCCAAGTATATAGTTACATGTGACGAACATTCATTGAAATTAATAGGATGACCTTATTTTACTTAGGGCAGAATTTCAGATGTCTTTTCAGGATTTTTATTTTTTTAAAAAAACACTGAATCTAAGAAGGTTGCAGTAATGATTATTTTCACACCCAAAGATATTGGCACATTGAAATACTACATTACCTCGTATCGGCTTCAGTAGGCCCTGGCTAAACATCATGCTGGCTCAAGTACCATTCTGTGGCCATAGGATTCCAGATGGGGACACAGATGAGGAATGAAGTCATGCCAGTAACTTTCAAGTATTAGGTAACAGATGATACGAAAGATGCAACAGCAAATAACTCAGATGGAAGCAAGACAAACACATGGTGCGACAAACAGAGCTGATGGTGACCTGCCAAGAGGAGTTAGTAAACTGAATTCACTGCATCTATGCAAGAGTTAAATACTATCAGATTAGATCAGTGTTGCCATCTGAACAGCCACAGCCTAATTTTTCTACTACAAGTTATTAGCAAATCTAGTAAGTTATCTCTAATGCATGAAGTATTATTAATACACTAGGATAAAGCCATTAGCTATCTTACAGGATTAGGACTGTTAAGCATAGGTGGTTTATTTTATCACAACAGCAATTTGCACCACACTACTATGTATACTTCTATAGCATGGATGAACAGCACAGAAACTACTTCTGTACAATTATCCCGCATTCATTGGATCTTAAAGCAATATATAACCCTGTTTTCATACATATATTTTTCATCAGTATCACTAATGGTCTTTAGAGCAAGCCTAATTTTCCTCATTTCAATTTTGGTGATGTCTGGATCAAATATTTAAGCACCAAGATCTCCAAATGCCATGGACTTCCCCAGCCCTAAGTACTTTTAAAGTAACATGCCAATTTTAAGATTGTATAATGATTTGACACGCCGAAAGACAAAAATTGGTGTATGTGAAGTAATAAAAAGTATAGGAAATTATTTAATGAAACAGCCAAAAACGCACTGGTGATTCTTGTTAGAAATGCATACTGAAAATATTAAAATAGACTGTCTTCTTCTCATTGACTTTATATAAGCTGCTCTGAGAGCCTTATCAACTGAACAACAACATAAAAATGCTTAAATAAAAGTTGTAGGGTACATTACTTGATTCCACCCCAAAAACATTACCTTATGAATTTGATACCTATTGCTATAGCTGTGTGAGGGAAAGGGAAAGGAGCAGTAGGTATATTAAAGCTAAGTCGTCTTATAACAGTTAATCATATTAGACAAGCATATTAAAACCATGCTAGAACACAAAACTTTAAAACATTCTCCTGGTTTTGGTTGTTATTTTTACTTACCAGATTTGTAATCTAATTTTCTTTCCTCTTAGCTCTACTGTTTTGATTTTAAAATCAACACCTATAAATAAAATACAGTAAACAAAAAAGGAGGAATAAGCAGTAAAAGCAACACAGGTATGATTTAGTTTAATTTAGTACCTGTTCATATTTACGTAACGTAAGAAGGTGGACTTGTACCACTTAAAGAGGCAAGGAGGAGACAAAGAACAGATATTTTTTATAAGCACTCCACATGAACTTATCTAGTATGCTACCACCAAAAATATTTTCAACAAGGGGAAAGGTTGGGGTTGTTTTTTTTTAATTACTCAATTATTTTCTAGGAACCACCAGAAGTTCTATTTTTTTAAAAAAGGATCCCCATCAGTTATTGCATTTTAATAGTTCTGTTTGCTTCAGCCTTGTTATCGAGTGTGGGGATATAGCTAGAGAAGTTAAACTTGTCCAACTTCTACTTAAAGGAATATTTTTAAAAGCTCAGCCCCGGTCATCGGGAGAGGGTCGCTACGCCACTGACATTGGTGAAGTATGTATATAGGTATAACAGCTTCCATTATACACATTTCATTGCACGTAGCACAATGACTTTTCCGTTTTTATACTGTAAACCACCATGTGACCCTCAGATGAAGGGTGGTATAGAAATTTAATAAATAATAAATTTACTCCTGCATAACATTTTTATTTTAGAAACTACATTTGAAAATTAGGTTATTTAAAACTGATATCATTGGTGGGGGATTCATTAAATTTCATGTCCCAAGCTAGTCAATTGGGAAGTGGTAGGGAAAGGAGAGAGAAAAGAGGATAAGTTTGGTCCCGTCACTTTTCAGCTGGATAGTTTTCTTACTGATTGTCCTATGTTTCATAATATTGCAGTACAGCTAAGCAACTCAAATATATGCCACTATCGATTGGTTCAGAGAATTCAGTGCTTTTCGATATACACTAGAATAAAATCTATCACATAAATTTAACTTCAGTGTGATTAGAGACTTAGAAATATTTTTCCTGCAGCCTGAAAAAAACCCTTCAAATCCTATAACTTTTTAATTTTCTCTCTTATATTTTTCACAACTCAAACACACTCACAATCTCAAATATAACACAGAGCAAAAGGTTATAGTCCAGAGTCAGAAGTAAAGTTTCAATCTTAAAATGACATCAAAAATGCCTACTTGTTTTGATTCTTCCGATCCTATTTCAGCTGTTTACAGCTTGACAGCTGATCTCTCTCATTACCAAACGAACACTCATCTACTAAACTTAGCTCTACCCATTAGTTCATTTTTCATTTTATTAAATCTCACAGATCGCTCCATTTTGAATAAAGGCTGTTCAGTCCTTTCCATGGTGCAATATGTATATAATACACTTAAAGCAAGGTGCCTTAAAGAATTGGTCGCCTGCTTATTCAGAAACAATTGTATATTTCTTTTCTATACAACCTAGATTCTGAACATGAACCCTTATCAGAAATAATTGTCAAGAGTCAGTGTGGCTTTGGGTTCTGACTTGGTAAACAGCTAATTTCTTAGTTATTAAAATTGCTGGATAGTCTTTGACCTCACCCAGAACTTCAAGGAAGAGGGAATGCTTCACCTGAAGATGTTAGGAGGCGCTCTTCTTTATAAGATCTTTTTGTTTCAGATAAATGTTTGGATAGCTTTTTTGTGAGCCACTTGCTATTTTTAGTTGATTGAAATGGAATAAAGCCAGCAGAACAAGTGTATTTTTTGTCTATAAGCCATTTTGAGTGTTGTGGTAAGGTGACTCAGAAATGTCGTAAAATTAAGATATAGTGGTAGTTATCCCTGTTTTGAAGTATATGTTGTACTTTCAGAGTTTCTGTAAAATCATTGTAAATGTTTTCTAAATTCTCTACATGGTATGGCTGCTTTGGAGAACACCTACACTGGTTTATCCCACAACACACACCCATGTACATGTATCCGATAAGAAATTTACAGAAACATGGTTTATACCTGGCTTCATATCACCCAGCATGGAGCACAGAGGAAATGAGTGATTGCTGTACTCCAGATTCTGGGGGATATCTTACACATTTTTACTTTAAGAAACAATTGGGTTAACAGCCCAAACCAGAAGTCCCATGTCCTGTTCTGTGATTATCAGTCACCATGCACTGACTTCTGCAATCCTTGCTTCCAGTTTCTAAAAATAGCACACATGTTGTGGCTAGTAAGTTACTATTATATGTAACCAAGACTACAATCCTGTATTCACCTAGAAATTACTCCCATTGAACCTAATAGGGTTTACTAAGGAGTAAACATACATAGAACTGAATTGTAAGTAATCAGTAATTACAACATCTTATTGCAATTAAATGTTGTTTAAATTACAAACAAATCCTATATTAAATGGAGATATTCCTTTGGTTGACAACATGAACAGAGAAAACTCCCATAAGGGAATTTTAGAACCCTGGAGAGTGCCATACATTAACATTAATGTAATATGCACAGAACAGTATCTTATAGCTGAAGCTATTTAGCATTTAATTTGTTTGGACATGCAGGAGCTAGAAAATGAACCTAAAGCTCTGCTTATCCCTATTAAAACATTAAACCACAATGATAAGGAGAATACCAATAAATGTCATAAGCTTAGTAGAACACCAGGGATTCTTTAGAACCCAAGGCACTGGACAACCCTATAAACCAGGGGTGGGGAACTTGTGGCCCTGAAGCTCTTGCTGGCTATGATGGCTGGGACTGATAGGAGCTGGGGTCCAGCAACAGTTAGGGACATAGGTTCCCTTCCCTGCCATAAGCATTCACACAATGAATAGCCTCACTAATCAAGGAGATTTAACTGCTGCAAGATTGTAGCACTGTAGGTCAATAAATCTTAATAAAGGATGCAGGTGGATTTACGTAGCATTGCAGAAGATTTAATAAAGATTGTACCAGCCATCTTAACAGCCAAGAAACTACTTTTAAGTTGTTCCTTTGTAACTGTTAGATGTCCAGGTATAGCATATTAGACATTTTATGTTCCACAAGGAGAACAGCTCAAGTTCAATAGTAAAACATTTGCTTTTCACACAGGAGGTCCCAAGTTTAATCCCTGATATATCCAGATAGTGCTAGGAATGTCTGTTGTCCGAAACCCTGGAGAGTCACTGCTTGTTAGTGTAGACCAGGAAGCTGCCTTATACAAGGTTAGACCATTTCTCTATCTAGCTCAGTACTGTGTACAGCAGCCTCTCTCAACCTTGGGTTCCTAGATGTTGTTGGACTACCATTCCCATCATCCCTGACCGCTAGTTTATAGGTGTGTGCACACTGGGGCCAATTCTGTGAAATAATAACTATCAAGACTTTCCATAAAAAGTAGTTGAACTAACTAACTGAAGGATTGTTTGTGGACTAATAGCAATGCAGTTACCACTGAAGGAGACCATCTTGCTATTACTGTCATATATTTAGCTTTTGTTTACCACCACTAAGAAGGTCTTGGAGAGATGAGGTAACACTGTATAATCAGAGTTACTTTCATCTCAAATGAAAGGGAAGAGTCTCCCCTATCACCCTGGGTCAGGGACAGATCCTGGGTAATAAACAAAGACTCTCACACCAGATCAACAAAACAGCGATGTCATGAGTAAAAACACATAAACATTTTCTAATAATTAAGCACTGCCCAAACTGAGAAGCCACTAGCAATAAATTAATCGGATGATGGGATACTTCTTCCTCCCTCATCACTTTAGCATTCTAGCAAGATAACTGGCTCTTTACTCCAACAACGCAAGTAGAATGTGCCCAGTGCCTGAGTCTCTACACACAGGTACACTAAATTAGTGTACCCCTTCCCAGGCAAATCTAACTGGAGGTAGTTTTAATAATACAAGTTTATCTTTGTCATCCCAGTAAAGGGCAGGAAAAGACTATTCACTCCCCGCCCTGAGAGGAAAGGAGAGAGCACTTCATCCCTAAAGGATAAAAGAGAGAGAGCGCGCTTCACCTGAACAAACAATAGCAGCATTGTATCTCCCAGCCCAACCTTACTATGGGGCTGCTTGCAGTTTCGAAGGAAACAGGGATTTCACACGGACCGCAAGTTATGGATGCGGCCCGGGTGTTTTAAGAGGCGTCTTCACAACTAACGGGGTGAGGAAATGGGGTGGGTTAAGGAACCCAAGCACGAATCTAAGACCAAGGCTTAGAGAGCAACCCTAATTTTAAAAATAAGATTTGTAACGCCCCACTCCACCCTACCCACGACGCCCCCGCTTCCCCCTGGAAGTCCCCTTCTCCTCGCCCTCCCCCTCCTCGGCCCCGCCGACGGGCCTCACCGTACCTACGGTGGACTTGCAGGCCTCGCAGAAGGTGTCGTCCGTGAAGCGCTCCATCAGGCTGGTCTTGCCGACGCCCCGCGAGCCGATGATGATCACCTGCAGCTTGAAGTCGGCCGGGCGCGGCGGCTGCTTCCTGCGGCGTCCCTGAGGCCCCGAGAGCGCAGGGGAGCCGCCGGCCGAGCCCAGCCCGCCGCCGAGCCCCGGCCCCCTCCGCTGCAGCCCAGAGCCCGGCTCCATCCACTCATGCGGCTCGCGAGCCCCACTGCCCACCGCCCGCTGCTTCAGTCAGGGCCCGGCCCAAGGCCCGGCTGCCCTCGCCCGCTACGTCTTGTCCCGGCCAGAGAAGGAGGAGAAGCGGGGCCCCAGTCGGTCTGCGCCGCGGTCACCCGGATGACGAGCAAGAAGCTGCGAGCCAGAGACGCCCCGAGTCACACGGAGGGAGGCAGCGCCCTCTGCGGCGCGGGAGGACTCGGCGCGGTCACCTTGAGGGGGGAAGCGGCCCGGACACCGGCGTCGGAGGAGGAGGAAGATCTTCGCCGCCGCCGCCAGGCCCTGAGGCTGGCGCGCTCTCCCCGGCCGAGCGCCCCCCTCATCGCGCGAGGCCGCAGCAAGGAGGAGCTGCACCCGCAGCGGCGTCACGGGGTGAAATTTAATGGGCAGCAGCTATCGCAGAGATACAGCAAGGGCACAGTTTTCGCCTGTTGAATTCCTGACCTTTCGGACATCTTTTCTGAGCCCTGTCAAAAACAAAAAGAGCGACAACTAAGGCGGTCACTCCCGTTTTTAGATAAAGCATCGCCACCCTCTCACACCAGGCGTTTCGCATTGTGTGGGAAAGAAGGGAGATTGCTATCATGGCACCTGCTCTCTTGCTGCGCATATATATATATGCAAGAGAGCAGATTAATTGAGCTTGTATATTAATCGGTGATGTCTTTTTCACTCATGAAAAGTTTTTTTTTAGTCTTAAGAAAGAAGAGTGGCAACCCTAATAAATAACCTTCCCTTTTCAAGCATCCCCTTATCTGTGCTTCTAATAGCAACTTGAGCTTGGGCTGCATTAAGAGGTTGGGCTGCATCCTTAGGTTTAGCCTGCGCAAACTAGCCTGGCTGGGCTGGTTGAATGTAGGCCATTACTAAACAAGGTGCTCAGGTCTGCAAAACAGAAGTTGCTCAGGTGACTTTGTGTGAGGTGACAGGAACAAAGTATTGTTTTACAGGAGGCTTGTGGTGTGGTGTGCTGTGAAGAAGGAGAAAAAAGGGCAGACCTCCATGAGCTGCTGGGCAGTGGGGCAGGACCATCTTGGCTACTAGCTGGAGGGGGCTGCACTAAGAGACCCAGAGCCATGGCTGCCTGCTGTTGTGGACACAAGCTTGCTGAAGCCTTGAGAGGGACAACGAGAAATACTCTTGGGGTATAATGTTCCGCACCCCTTTCATTGCAGACCTCCAGGTATTAATATACAGAGGTACCTCTGGATGTGAGCGGGATCCGTTCCGGAGCCCCGTTCACATCCTGAAGCGAACAAAACATGCGATTGCGCGTGCGTGGGTGGCATTTTGCCACTTCCGCACATGCGCGTGACGTCATTTTTATCATCTGCATATGCGTGAGCAGCGAAACCTAGAAGTAACGCGCTCCATTACTTCCGGGTCGCTGCAGAGCACAACCCGAAAATGCTTAACCTGAAGCGTATTCATCCCGAGGTATGACTGTATGTTAATAAAGCATATTACTTAAAGACACTAGCTTCCACTGTGCCTCGATCTTCCCAATGAAAATACAATGCTGGGTGAGCACCTGGAACCCCTGGAATCTTGCACTGCTTGTGGAGATTGGGGTGGCGTGTAACTATATGTTTACTCAGAAGCAAGTCATATTCCCAGGAACTGCATGGAATTGCAGCCTTAAGCTAATATTGGAATAAGTGGGACCTGCAACCAAACCTTGCTATGTATCCTTACTGCCTATCAGATGTGCTCCTCTTAAGTGCTTCTGCCAGCTACTCATGCCCCTTCCAGGACACAATCAGGACTGCAGGCTGGAAGTTCCCCATCTATGCTATAAGTTGTTAGAGCAGAGGTTCTTAACCCTAATGGGTCCATGGATAGGCTTCAAGGGGTCTGTAACCAGGCAGAAAATAGATAAATTTCAATACAACTAAATGAATTGTATGCAGAATCTTGTATGTGTTTATGTGCAGTTGTCTGGGGAGGGGTTCCGTGGTTTTCATCAAATTCTTAAAGGGGTCTGTGGCCCAAAACAAGGTTAAAGAACCATTGTGTTAGAGTCTCAAGTAGCAAGTGCCTTCCCCGCTTTCGGGGCTGCTAAACATGCTCATACCTCAGTGGACTGTTATGCAATTATCATCATTTCCTCCTCCCAGAATTTTTTTTTTTTTAATCTTTTCTAAATCTCAGCATTCTGTCAAGCATGTTGATATTTCCATCTTATTTCTTAGTGGCCATGTTTTGTATATAATCATGCAGGCACTCACCTTCTTGTTGGAAGCCACCCAGAGTGGCTGGGGCAACCTAGTCAAATGGGTGGGAGAAGAAGAAGAACAAACATTAAGGTATCTTAAGGTATATATTTCTCCATTGCTCAATTTAGGTTGATTTATCTGCCTTTTCATAAATATTGTTTAGATGGGAAAAATTAAAAGGTAGAAGATGTAACAACTAAAGTAAGGGCTGGTTATAATATATGTCTCCCCTTCTCATTGGCTTAATGCCACTGTAACATTCCCTTTAAGGGCAGTTTGCTATGCAGACATTAGTTGATGGTGAAAATTTAATTCCAATTGGGCAATTTATTCACCTCATGTTTTCTCCCATTGAAGTTGCTGTGAAATGTACAAGAGCAGGCTGGACAATTTTTGTGTGTCAGTTTTCACCTGTGCTTCCAGCCTTTACCCCCACCCGCCACCCCCCCCAGCTTCTTCTTTGCTCTTCCATGGAATTCCACATGGAAGGCCACAGAATTAACCTGCAAGACAGATAGTTCAGATTATATTTGTAATTATTTTTCTGGAGAAACAATCAATATGTCAACAGGTTATAAAATATGAATGCTGCTGTTTTCATGACAAATTAAGTCAGTATTTGACAGCAGTTGAGGACCTGGGGACAAAAGCTGACAGCATGTCTGCAGCTATAAGCGAAAAGAACAAAAACATTTGAACTTTTCAAATGCCAAGCCAATAAACAGGATTCAAAAATGACAGCGGAGTAGAGCTCCTCTATTTTTCTGCAATAGAAGCCATCTCTTTTAAATTCTCTCAGACAGTTATGAATCAAGCATCTGAGGGAACAATATAAATAGTGTGATAATATTAACTATACCCGTCATAAATTTGAGTTTATATCCTCTGAAAAAAGTACATTATGTTTCATCAATGTAGTGTAGTCAAAGAGCATATGGATCTCGCTCTTCATTTGCTTGCTTCCATATCCATCTGTCTTTAGAAAATTACCTTCTTGTTGCTGAGTTAACATCCCAAAAATAAATTATTTCGGAGCCTCTGTGGAACTTCTATGGAAATAGCTTTTATATCAACAAAACTGCTTGCTGCAGCATTCCTAGCTTACTTATCAGATGGCCTGCATCCAGTACAACAACAGGAGGGGATACTGCAGTTAAAATACTTTACCTCTCTGTCACTCAAAAGGATTTATGTTCAGAATCTTTCCAGGGTAATTAGCAAGATGACTGAAGGAGAGCAAGGTAGTGGAAGGCAAATGTCATTTTCAATAACTTTGTTTTTCTCTTCTCTACTCAGAGCCTGCCCTGTAAAACAAGAGTAGGCAGAAAGTTGATTGCTGTGGATCTCCATTCCATTTCTGTTAGAGTGTCCAGTGCCTAATGCTCGCTGGGATTCTTGCAAATATAAAAATGCCAGACTGGCTGAGTCTTGATTGGATCTATTCTAGCTAGACCCTGCTTATGTTATTAAGCATACATGTCCAGGATGTGTGTGTGTGTGAGAGAGAATTACAAACGTTCACAATTCTATGTGCATATGGATAGGCTAGCAATGCAACATGACTGGTTTTTGTTGCCCTGTGGAAAACATCAGAAATAGTTGGCCACTAGAGGGAGTATAGCTGCTGTTCAATGTAAAATCTGTGAGGTGAAAACTGTGGCAAGGATAAAGTTGTTCAAATTATAATATCAGCACAGTGGTACCTCAGGTTACATACGCTTCAGGTTACAGACTCCGCTAACCCAGAAATAGTGCTTCAGGTTAAGAACTTTGCTTCAGGATGAGAACAGAAATTGTGCTCCGGCGGCGCAGCAGCAGCAGGAAGCCCCATTAGCTAAAGTGGTGCTTCAGGTTAAGAACAGTTTCAGGTTAAGAACGGACCTCCAGAACGAATTAAGTACTTAACCCGAGGTACCACTGTAGTCTTAACAACTTCACCCTTCACACAGTTTTACAGGAAGTTGAGAAATCTGAGGATTATTGGAAACAATGTATTCTGGGCCCTTCTACACTTAATTGCCCCAGCTCAGAGCACATATAAGGTACACACATGGCATCTTTTGCAAAAATGCACATACCTGAACTACTCCCTTGAAACTGCCCCTGCACAACCATCCTTACCTTCCAAGCAAGGCACAGAGTTGTTAAGGTTGAAATCACACAATTTTATTGTGCACAAGATGCAATCATACTGTACAAAACATAAAATATATTCAAATTATAGAGGTACCTCTGGTTACGTACTTAATTCGTTCTGGAGGTCCGTTCTTAACCTGAAACTGTTCTTAACCTGAAGCACCACTTTAGCTAATGGGGCCTCCTGCAGCCGGAGCACGATTTCTGTTCTCATCCTGAAGCAAAGTTCTTAACCCGAGGTACTATTTCTGGGTTAGCGGAGTCTGTAACCTGAAGCATATGTAACCTGAAGCATCTGTAACCTGAGGTACCACTGTATAAAGAAAATGTAAAAACACCCAAAATTGTACAATGTGCTGGTATTAATGGCTTATACATCTAGTTTTTCAAGACTGATTTAAAACCAATTTTCCTTAAAGAGCCTTGAATCAGGCTTTACATTTGCCATTCATTTGTACTGTGCAGTGCAATTATATTCAAGTTTACTCAGATGTAAACCCCATTGTAGTCACTGGGGCTTCATCACCAGGTAACTATGCATTGCAGCCTTAAGGCTATCAATGTCTAACAAAGTTTTCAAATGTAATGTACCGTATTTTCTTTTCTAAAGAATTGTGTACGTAATTGATACACATGTACATCAGTAATACACTTTTCCAGATTAAGTTGTACCAGTTAACTGAAACATTTGACAATCTAGAAGTGAAAACAAAACTTTTACTGTCCCTTAAGACCCATCCAGCTCCTGAAAATGCCAAAAGACTATTTGACTGTGAGGAACATGGAAGCAATGCTTTACTTTCTTGGAAAATGACAATAATACAGGAGGAAGGAATGACCTTTATCATGAGTTGTATTGTCAACTTCACTTTTGTAAAGCAAAGTTTTCTGTTTTCGTCTCTTGGCTCTTATTGCGTTTCAGTTTGATGCAACTCTATTTTATTGTTATTGTTATTAGTAATCACCTTTAACATCAGCTCTCACCTATGCCTCCTAGAAGCTGTCAGCATGCTACAGGTGCTAAACCATGGGAAATGGCTTTGTCTGGCTGACTAAACCAGGTGGGGGTAGCCAATGGGTCTCAAACTCTCGGTGAGTTAGGGACTTCCCTTGCATGTGAAGACAGGCTTCGGCAGACTGAGTGGGTGGGTCTAACGGTCAAGATTTATTATTAATGCTGGAGATGGAAGGGTATCACCATAGTAGGCTAATGCATTAAGATATTAAGATGTAGCACAATATTCTGCAGATTGCTCTTCCCAGTATCGCTGGCACAGCTGCCATTTCTCCTTGGAAGGAGAACGTAACACATGAAACCATGATTGTCCCTCCTGCCAACTCTGAAATAATCACATTTCCTAGTTATGTGTTGAGGTGCATCATACATATTTTCCACATTCAGAGAAATCTGAAATGATATTCTTATCTGTACCTCAACACAACCTGTTGACTGAAATTTCATCTACTCATGGCAGGCAGTTTAATAGCAGCATAGGGAGCCCAAATGTCAGACACCTGTTACAGAAAACAGCATAAATGTTGTGCTTGTTGCTACTGATTTCAGCTGGGCAGAACCCACTTTGTGCTGTACTCTGATGAAATTTACTAGTCTATAAAGCTTGCAGTGCAATTATAATGTTGAATTCAAACTGCGTAAAATTGTTCTTAGGGTGAGTTACTATTGTATTTTTTAAAAATAAACAGTTTTAGCTATTGGTTTATATTGAGTGTAGTTCCTTCTAATCCTTCTTATTTTTGTTTATTAGTTTCCAAGAAACTAGAAATAACATGGTTGGTTAATGGTGCTCAAAGCTAATTTAGATGAAAGAGAAAATTGTTATACATGCAGCCAGCAACCCTCACTGTAGTGTGTTAAAAGGCAACCAATCCTATTCAATGTATCAAATTTCTCTATGGACTAGTTAATTGGCTCTGTTAAACATGGTCGCTTCTATTTTATACTTCTATTCAAATTTCAGTTTTCCACCAAGTTGCCCAAGCTTCATTAATTCATGAACATTGGCCTTGTGTGCCATAATTGTATGCCTCTCATGCAGAAATTCACTGCTCGTACTACATTACTTCAAGGATGCCTAGTCCTTGTTCAACTGAAAGCTGTTTTAGCAATTTTTAGTACATTTATTAGCAACACTTAATCTACATCAAGTAAAACAAATTGCAGGTTCTCTCCTCTTTAATATAGGGCACAGGCACATATTGTACTTTGCGGATGGATTCATTTGGTAGATGCAGACTGATTTGATATCATTACAGTGCTCAAATGTTACAGACACCAGCAGTTATTTTTTTCCTCCAGGATGATCTAAACTGGGTAACCATTAATGCAAAATGTGAATATCCCACAAAATTAAATTTTGGGATTATTATAGTCCTTAGTAATAATAATAGCAGCAGTAGCAATTATACAGCAATGTTAAAATGATCCAGTCTTTTGGGTGGGCAGACTAATTGTATGGGTCTTTCCTATGCTCACAGCCACCAAGTTGGGTCATTTATATGTTAACCAGCTCACAGACAAGCAGTTTCCACACAGTGGGAATAATGCTCACAGGACCTTGTGTTGACTGGAAATATTACAGAACTATGCATAATTCTGAGGTATTAAGAATATTGTTACAAAAGTTGGGTGCCTCCCCCTCTCAGCCGAGTGGTGGCAAGAGTCCATAGGGTTCCAGGCACTCACCCAGCGTCTGTGTTCCTTTGGAGAATTGAGACACAGCAGATACTGTTGTAGCTTTAAGAAATACGGTTTATTCACCTATTTACACCTTCAGTCTGCATGGAGCCCATATCTTACAGCATGGTCATTTCAAGAGGGGCTTGTACCTCACAGTTGTGCAGCCAGCCTTCAGCCAGCCCACCTAAGATGGACTCCCAGCCCTCTTCCTGCTTCTTTTTCCCAGACCCCTTGCTCAAAACCTCTCTTTTCCTGTCACCTCACAACCAGTAACCCTGGCAACCTTCCCAATCCCCACCATGCGCAGCCAAAGGGGAAGAAGAGTGAAAATCTATGTTTCTCCCCACATCACTCAATATTCGAGGCACTGTGGCTGAGATGGGGAAAGCAATGGGGGAGGTTTGCTAGGCTCATAAAGCCTCGGACAAAAAGCTTGGATATGAAGATCTGCAAGAGTTTTAGAGACTAATGCACAGGTGCTTTTCTCTATCAGTCTTACCAGCATTAGCTTCCACCAACGCCCAACCATGCCAGAGAAATGAAGAAAAGCCTTAATTAACTGTGGTAAAAGTACAATATATTCAAATAATGTACTGGCTATCTTAAAGAGGTATGTGAAGAAATAAGTTGTAATAGGTATTGTGTAATGTATTTTGACATTTGTATTGTATTGTACATTCCACTATATTCGGTGTGGGATGTTTTCTGTTTGAAACTTAGTTCAAATATCGCTTGGGCGTTAACTGACAGTTATGAGGAGGGGTTGGTGTTAGAATTCTCAGTATAGATGCGAAAGGTAGGCGCATTTTGATTGGTGGGTGCAGGTTTAGAATTTTCAGTTAGACAGTGTGATTGGCTGGGGCTGAACTAGAGGGGCCAAAAGAAAGGTATATAAGGCTCTGCAGAGGATTTGTTGGGCAGATGGAATAGTTGGTGCTTGAGGTTCAGGGAGCCAGCAGAGGAAGAGGATGGGGGAAAGAGGAAGGAAGAAGACCTGACAGGTAAGGTGGAGGGGCTTGGAGGCCAAATACTTGCTGGGTAGAGCTGAATCACTTGTGTTAGGCTGAAAGGACAAGGGGAGAAACTTTCTGCAGTGCTGAGGGAAGAAATGAGAAGAAGCTTGGTCTTTGGTGTAGTACAGCAAGACAAATCTGCACTTCAACAGGGTTGGACAAAGAGGCTTCCAGCAGAGTCCTCTGTTGGAGAGGCTTAACTGAGGTGGAGAGAATAAGGGGCCAATTTGGCTAAAGAATTTTAATAGCTTCCTTAAAGCTGTCCTACTTTATCATTAATAGATTAATATAAGCTGTTGGTATTTAAAGTGACAGCAACAAGTTGACAAAGGTTATGCTCATTTAAAGATACTGTACTATTTCAAGTAGCCAGATAAGTTTGTGCATTTAATAATCTTATAATAAATGAGCATAAAATCCTTTGTTAAATGTAATATATGACTTGCTTTATACCACCAAGTTATTGGTAAGGTTCTGAGGGGAAAAGTGAGCAGCATTTCTGATCAATATAATATTATAGCTATTTAATTATTAACAAGAAAAGAAAATATAAAATAGGGGGAAACAACAGAAAGTGGGGGAAAGAAAGGATTTATTAGTTGGAAATCATACAACATTTCTTAGATACATTCAGTAACATCATTTGAGTGAAAGTTTTCTAATTATAAAAAAAAACACCTTAAGAGATTCCCATGAGTCTGGATCAGGAATGATTATTAATAGATTAAATGTTTCCTTATTAAGATAAGAAACTCAGATATATTTATATAACTGTGACTATAAATATGGGTATGACTACGATTATGAATGTGGTGGGAAAGGGAGAACCTGGATGCCCAAGACCTTTTCATTTTGTAGGTTTATTTTGGCCATATTGAGTTATATGATGTTGGGGGATTGCCATCATATTCAACTCCAGCAATTATTTCAGCATGTGTAAGTCCAGCTGGGAGTTGAATAACACTGGAACTTGCCATATATATATATGATGGCTGTGGCATGTGTACTTTCCCCTCAACCCCCAGTAGTTGTATACTTAATGTCAACTTTCTTCATCAGTATGATTACGCCACAAGATGGCTCTCTAACCACAAATATACTAACAAATACAAATTCTACGGTTGTTTGGGAACAAGTCAGAGGAGGTTTGCTGCGAGATCTGATGATACAAAAATGTAATCATTACCAATGGCAGCTTTAATATTTCTCTCAAACACTTCATGGAAACGTACTGTATGGTAGTGAAATGAGGATTTACTAAATATTTCAGAGAGAAATGACTGGTAGCTCCAATTTATTTTTGCATATCTTGTTTGCTGGTATTAATTTTCTGTATGCAGTTTTCCCAAGCCCACATATGCACACACAAACTCATTTATATATCATGTTTCCATGCACAAGAGATTTGTGGATAGCTGCAAACCTAGGCCCTGAGGCAAATAAAATTATTAACAGGCACTGCAATCATATACATCAGGGGTGGAGAGCCTTTGTTCGCCAGCGGGACAGATTCTTATTTCTCCACCTCTGGTGGGCCAAATTTGACTGGTGGGTGGGGCTGCCCATTTGTCAATCACTTGGTGTCAATATGCCACCAGAGAGTCAGCATGTTGGAATGTCAAACCACAGTGCTGAGCTGTTTGAAAGCCCTTTTGCAAGCAGGCCCTGCATTGCTCTTGAAACCTCTAAAAACCAAAGTTTTATAGAGTAGTGCAGGGCTGTTTGCAAAAGAGCTTTCAAACAGCTCTATACAGTGGTACCTCGGGTTAAGTACTTAATTCGTTCCGGAGGTCCGTACTTAACCTGAAACTGTTCTTAACCTGAAGCACCACTTTAGCTAATGGGGCCTGCTGCTGCGCCGCTGGAGCACGATTTCTGTTCTCATCCTGAAGCACAGTTGTTAACCCAAAGCACTATTTCTGGTTAACCTGAAGCGTATGTAACCTGAAGCGTATGTAACCCAAGGTACCACTGTATTGCGCTTTGAAGTAGCATCCAGCAACATTGAAGTCCCTGCTCATGAGCCGATGAATAGACTTTAATCCTGCTCTTTACGGGATTCAGTCTCTGCTCTCTATCAGGCCTTCAGAGTGACACCAGTGGATTGGCAGGTAGGAAAAACAGCATTGTGGCTCAAATGGGACCTCCTTTTGGGCCAAGACTGGCCTGTGGACCAGAGGCTTCCCATTCCTGCTATACATATCTGCTCATAAATAAGTTCCAATGAAATCACTTTAGGTTGTTCCTGACTAAGGGCACAATGCTAAACCTAGATCTGTTGGGATGAGCAAGGTAGGTTATGACAGACCTCCAACTCAACTGGCAGGTTCCTGGATCAGCTGGGCTATACTGGAACACATTCCCAACCCTCCTTAGCCAAAGATATGCCTGTGTAAAATCCTCACCCCAGCTCAGCTGGGGCTATGCAGGCTGCTCTGATACTGGAGGAACGTACACTGGTGTAAGCCTTGAAAAAAGTGTGTTCTGGGGGAGTGATGGAGGCAGGACTGGGCAAGATTTTAATTCTGTTCAGTTTGTGGCCTGGCAACCCAGCAGAAATTATGCCAGGGAGAAGGGTGGTGTAAGTCAAATTCTATTTTAAATGCTTGCTTTCCCTCTGCCAAGCTTAAGTCAGCTCAGCTGTCAGTAGCCTGCTCCTGAATGGAGTTTGGAACTACTTTATCATGCATAATTTTTCTTTAGCTTAGCATCAGCACATGCAAGCTATTGTAGAAAGCAAACTGAGGTAAGTATCATTGCCAACATTTAGATTTGTTATAATAAAATCCTACTAACTGTGTTTCCCCAATTCAGTATGAAAAATGTGTATTTTTTGAAAGCACAGGTGTACTCTCTTCCTTCTTACCATGCAATATGTTCCTGGCATTAACTATAAGTTCCAGGGCTGATCCCTAGTTCAAATTAAGTCCATTCTGGTTATAACAACTGACTTTCCTTATCACCAGTAGACTGCAGGACTGAAGAGAGTTAATACCTCCATTCTGAGAGCCAATGAAGGGAGTTTACCTGCTTTTTGCACAGGGTTGAACAGACTGTCTGAAATCAGGATAGCACCCACACAATTCCAACTCTGTGACCTTATTGTCAAACCTTGTTAGCAGAGCTTTCTTTCTATTTTTTCCCTCTCTCTCTTTCTCTTTTGAGAGAGATTAATTGTAATTTGTAACATCTGCAGGTATCAGATCAGCCACTGTTACTATTTCTCTTTGAAAATGGCAGCTAGACAATGACCCTGAAAAGAAGTTATTTGCACAGATAATATTTCACATTCTGTCAAGGCTTCTATTAACACGTTCCTTCTGTTTCAATAAAAGCATATTTTAAGACATCACGGTTCTTTGGAATTGTTAAGCATTGCAGCAAGGACAAATACGTTCCTTGAGAATGAATAAAAGTGCTAAACCTCTTATGGCAGGATCTGTCACTCATCAACAATGAAATTTTATCCCCTTTTAAAAGAGGCTTCAGATTTTGCTTCTCAAATAAATATAAATCAGCACCCTATTCTAACTGCTCTGAGAGATTCTTTGTTTCTCTGAAATGAAATCACATGGCACCCATCTGAAGAGCCTGCAGTAAATGCTTTAGCTAGTAGTACTAATGGCAGCTGGATAATTTCCAACCCTTTCCAAATTTGGAGGTGGGGAATGAAGATCCACATTGGAGCAATTTTTCCAGGCCAGTAACAGTCACTTTTAAGACTGGGCTGAATCCTTTGTTCAGGGATAGAGAGCTTGTGGCTCTCCAGATATTGCTGAACTACATTTCCCATCATCCCTGACGTTTTGCCATGGTAGATGGAGCTCAGAGGCGCTAGCTTCCGAAAGAGAAGGGGGCTCAACATTGTACATGTGATGTCATAACACTGGAGGAGCCGGGGGTGGAGCTGAATGTGATGGCAGCGCGGCTTCAATGGCCATGGCTTCTGCTGCTGCCTCTGCCTCTGCCACCACTGGCTGGGGGACTGCTTCCCTGCTCATTCCCGTCTGTGGCAGGAGGAGGAGGAGCTGGTTACTGAAGCCACACTGCGTTTGGCTTCCTCAGGAGAAGCTGGGGGGGGGGTGGAGCTGAGCACGGTGGCAGCATGGATTCAATTACTGTGGCTCCTCCTCCTGTTGCTGTGGAAGGGAAGGAGCAGGGAAGCAACCCCTGGCTGGTGGCCGTGGCAGGAGGAGGAAGAGGAGCTGGCCATTAAAGCCACACTGTGCTTGGCTCTGGGCTTGGCCTCTTCCGCCACTTTTGAACATTGGGGCTTCTGATGCAGTCCTGCAAAAATGGGGGTTTGCCCCCTAGGAGATGCTGCCCCTGGTGGGGTTGGTGGAAATTGTCAAAAGCATCTGGAGGGCCCTACTGTTTCACCCCTACATTAGCCAGTGAACAGTCCTGTTGAGGATACAGCATGGTTTCCAACTAAGTTTTACTCAGAGTTGACATACTGGAATTAATTAACCTAAGTTAGCCATGTCCTTTAATTTCAATGGCTCTACTCTGAGCAGGACTAACATTGGATACAACCCATACTTGTATCAGGGGTTGGGGGAGGAAGTTCAGTAACAGCAAAGTACAGGTGTCTGTAAAACTCAATAACTTGAGCTATAGGTGAATAGTCTATAGAATCATAGAATCTTAAAGTTGGAAGGGACCCAAGGATCATCTAGTTCAACCCCCTGCAATGCAGGAATATCAGCTAAAGCATCCATGATAGATGGCCATCCAAACTCTGCTTAAAAACCTTCAAGGAAGGAGAGTCCACCACCTCTCGTGGGAGTCTGTTCCACTGCCGAACAGCTCTTACTGTCAGAAAGTGTTTCTGAATGTTTAGTCAGAATCTCCTTTCTTCTAACCTGAAGCCATTGGTTCGAGTCCTACCCTCCAGAGCAGGAGAAAACAAGCATATTCCCTCTTCTATATTGCCTATTGTTGAACCCCAGCCAGCAAGGTCAGTTATCAGGCATGGTGTGAGCTATAATCCAGCCACAGTTCTCAACTCCCACCCTGTGGTAGATGGATCAATAGTTTCAGATGTTCAGAAGTATACTTTATTCAGTTAATTCTGTACTGCTGTTAGAGAAGCTACTGAAGTGTTAAATCCCTTTCCCCCTTTTGGTCAACAGTTAACAAAAAGTGTAAAAGTGCAGTCTTCCAGGGAATTCACTTTACTAACATACGTTTTCCTGAAAAAACATATTTTTGCTTCTTCAATCTAAACACACTGGTCGTTCTGACTTTAATTTCTGCTCAGCAAATGGAAGAGATGTGAAGCAAATAATGTTTAGAGCATAATATAACCATGAAGAATTAGCCTCTCCGGTTGATTAAAATGCACACACACAACAAATTATAGAACACAAACCAGATTGTTAAATTAGTGGATAAAGAGAACAGAGTCGATGAAATTGATCTTTGTTTTCAATATATCTAGCCACAAAATTTAATCTTGAAGATTAATATCAATTTGTCTTGGACAGAGAACCATTCTGTAGACTATCAACACAGAAAGGTTGTTAATTGGAATAAATGTGTTAAATGTGGTATGTGTTAGAGGGCACAATAAGAGGAGGAGGCAGAGGGGAAACATCTATTCCACAACTTCAGTGAGGAGACATCCAGCTGCCACTGAAGACCTATAAATAAATCTTGATTTTGCATTATGACACATCTGTGGTCATCAGCAGGTTAACTGTTAAAGTGTCTTACAATGTGCTGCTTAACTTGAAAAGGAACAAAGGTATTGTATCTTCAAACAATTTATTTGAATGATCGGGAGAATGAGACTACCTAGTGAGCTTCACAGCTGTGTGGGAATCAGAGGTTACAGTCTTATACAATGTATAGCAGGGGTTCTCAAACTTTATACCTCTAGGGCCCAGAAAAGACAACTGAAAATTACTGAGGCTCACCAGTCACAAAATGGTAGTGCAGGGTAAAGTCAGTCACAAAATGGTGGCAGATAGAGACAGAGTTTTTTTACTATTTTAATCAATATAACAATTGCCTATTCATTTTGGTGTGTTTTCTTGCATTGCTACTGTATAATTTGGTTTCTTTGGCCTGAAGCCCCAGAAGCAGAGAGTGGCACGTTAGTTCTTGCTTCTTGGGAGTAGGAGATTAAATGGGTGCAGAAGTCATTCTGCCTCACATTTCTATTAATTTCCCAAGTAAGCCTAGGCCCAGTTCCCCTAAGACAAATCTGCATGCAGTAGTGAAGAGGTGAGCTTGTGTAGCCCACTGCATATCCCTCACCTGACAGCTTTGAGCTTCAGATAGATTGTGGATGAAAGCACACCTGTTAGAGAGACTATATACAGCACACCTGTTAGTGAATAAGACTGTGCATGAGATTCATCATGCAGCTAGGAATCTTTCAGTTGTGGCTTCCTGATTCTGGAATGTTCTCATTGCTGAGGGCCACTTGATGCTATCATTAACATACTTTTGGTGCCAGGTAAGACTTACCTCTTTCCCCAAGCATTTGATGGATTAGTATGGTTTTGGTGTCTATTAATTGTTTGCTGCTGAAATTTTTGCTGCTGTTTTATTGGAATTTGTATGTAATTCATTGGGGTTGGGTTTTTTTTTGCTATATGCCATGCTTTATGCTTTTAAATGTAACTTGCTTGGATATTTTTATGTGTCAAATAACTGCAAAATTGAATACAAACACACACACACACACACACACACACACACAGAGAGAGTTTCTGCTTTTGCCCCAGTCAGCTTGGGGTGAGAATATGAAACAATGCTCTCAAAGTACGCAACCATTATGTTACTTATCTGGTAAAGAAATTAAATTCTATAATCTGTATTATGCAAGGGTTTATGAAACGTCTTTCTCTGGCTTTAAATGTTAGGAATATTTTGTCTTGGTGCAGGATGGTGAAGCAGTCTGAACAAATTCATTGGACAAGCTGGTGAATAGGGGGAGAGAGAATTTCCTTGTATCAAACTTTAAAGTTAGTCAAGCCTTTTCTTGTATAGTTTTTTAAAAGATCGTTCTAAGAAACCTGATTTTCTCTGGTGGGTTACAACCATTTGCAGATTTGAAAAGTGCCATTTATATTCTTGTGGCTGCTGAAGCAATTTCATATTTGGTAGGCCTTGGACCTTTTGATACTCATTTTTGAGGTGTTTATAGATCATTGTGTAAGATGAGGCTGCTGCACGTGACAAGCAGAACCTTGGCACAGGATGAGGCTAATTTCCTCTGACTGCAGAGATTAATGATACTCTTTTTTTTTTTTAGTAATACAAAGAAAATCTCTTCAGCAGATGAACTTTCCTATGACACTGAGGGGGAGGGGAGAGCTCTAGTCCATTCATTCATTCATTCATTCATTCATTCATTCATTCTCTCTCTCTCTCTCTCTCTCTCTCTCTCTGTGTGTGTGTGTGTGTGTGTGTGTGTGTGTGTGCTTTCCTTAGCTATTTGTAGGAGATGGAATGAGCCCAAAGAACTCTGCCAATTCCTTTTGGGAGCTACTTATGGTGGCTGGGGGAAGTGAATGCAGTCCAAATCTCTTGGAGGAAAAGTTAGCTTATTATTATTATTACTGTACTAGGAATGCCAAAGCCAACAGTTTTTTCAGCTCCACCCATGCATCCACCCACCCATCCAAAGTGGTTATATACTAATTACATCTCAAACCCCTCCCAAGACAGCTTCCAAAGGATCATTAGCAAAGGTAGCCCTAAGAAGAAAAATCCCAAAGTCCATATTAGGGCCAAAATAGCACGGACTCAAATGCTTGCACACTATTATATTATACTATTGCACAATTTGGTTGGCAAATAAAGGTGTTTGGACTTTAAAGAGAGAACCATTTTCATAAGCACAACAGGATAATTTAAGCTTCATCTACATTCCAGGGACTCTTTCCTAGAGCTCTATCCAGGTACTATGGAGGCCTGCCTGAGTGCTGCTCCTTCTCCCTCTGATAGCCTCACCAGTGGCAGGTGGTCTTCATTCACTAAGGCTGCGTATACATTACTGGCTTAAAATGCAGCTTGGGCATTCTTAGTGGCCAAGCCCACAAATAGGACATGACTGCAAGAGCACTCTCCACAGCATACTGCCTCCCACTGTGGAGATAGAACATAACCTGGGCAGAGCATGACTCTGTGCCATGGGCCACCTAGGTTGCATTCAGGTCAAATTTTTCAAGCCATTGTAAACTGACTTTTAGAGTAGCTCTTGCCAGATGCAGTTAGTACCCAATGGGGATTTTGCCCCTCAGATCTCAGTAATGGTCCCATATTTCTGTTCAGTTGCATACTCAATACCGAAAAGAACAAGAATGCTAAATGAAGTTACCTATTACCATTTTCAGGAAAACGTACAGTACTTAAAACTTTGCCCAGCAACTGTGGAGACTGAACATGCCCTCCACTGGCTGACTGGATTATAGCATCACAATACGGTTGTTTGATCTATGCCTATTCAGTTGGGGGTTTCATTCTCTCTTCTGCCTTCTTTGATAGCTTTTGTTGTCACCTGTCAAGCCTCTAATTATTGTCAGGAGCTTAAAGTGGGCAAGTAGAAGAGGAGGAGATGAGGTCTTTGTTTTTCCAGTCACTGTTACTGAGCAGAGTCAGTCTTGACTTTCTTGATCCATCTGCCAGCATTTTTTTTTTCCTTCTGAGGATGAGGAGCTTCAAAACTTATTTGGGTGGAAAACGGGGCACCAAGGATCTGTCTTTCCTCACTTCCATTTCTAGGGAACTGGAAGGGATGTGTGGAGACCAGAAGGCAAAGGACAGCATTTGGGGAGAGCGGGTTACTAGACTTGAGTGAAAGGAGGGAGATGGCAGTCTGACATATTGCTTGTCCCCAAATTTCAGAGGGAATCCCCCTTGCCTGGTGGGAGGGGGATAAAGGAGATGGCAATGGAGTAGGACAATTGTCTATAGACAGAGAGGAGAAGGTTTGGGCGGGTGGAAGATCCTTTCATTTACTGGCTTATGGGACAGTCTTCTGTTATGGCACTTAAGTTGGGGCTCAAAGTAGATACCAGGAATGCTTGGGGTGGTGCTTGAAATTATGTAATAATTCTACCAGGGGTGCCAGGTATAGGGGTGCTGGGGCTCCAGCCTCCCATATTTTTGGGGCGGGGCTGTACCCACACAATATTGAGGGGGTTGTTATTACCTGCTGCTGCCAGGCACCCTCCACATGCCCCAGCCCCAGCCCCAGCCCCAGCCCCAGCCCCAGCCCGGCAGGCCAGGAGCCAGGTGGGGGATGAGTAAGTGTGAAGATCGCCCTCTGCATGTCCTGGCCCCACCTGGTGCATGCTGGGCGACACATGATGTGTCATGTGGCCATGACGCATGTGGCAAGTCAGCACCCGAATTTCACCATCCCCCAAGGATAGTGTCATATGCCTTTCAGCTCCTGCTCTTTAATCCTAAACCTGTGGGGCAGGCTGCAGTTATTGGCAATACAAAAAAGGCACTTTACACATGTTTTGGTGCTATTCTAATTATTGCTGCACATGTTCCAGGACTCAGCCTAACAGCAAATTTTGGGGCTGAGCCCTTCTACAATATAAACTCTGCACTCCAACCAACCCATTCTCTCCCAGGGCACTGATCTGTGGAGGATATTTGCTAGAGGGCTGTAGAGATTATATCTGAGATATTCCCTTTCTCCAATTTACTTTTAGCTTCATATTTATGCTAACAGGAACCATAATTGCAGATGTACGTTGTGTGTTTTAACGAAAGCTGATTCAGATTATGAATGTAAGTTGTTTGTGAATCTAACATGTCACAGAAGGTATATAGGAAGCCTTATCCAGGAAAACTTTTATATGTGAATATATTCATGGAAATGGCATTCTTTACTTGCAGCAAAGATGATTATACCACAGCTGAACTGAAGGGCATGAAAGCCATGAGGAAATACAGTGCAGAACTTTGCACTCCTAGCCATGCTTCCCCACTTGTCATTAGAATAAGATGTATTTCAGGTTCTTTCCTGTAGTCGTCCCCCTGTGTTTAGGGCCTGTCTATACTGTGGTTTACCACAGCTGAAGTGTGTGCTGTTTTTGAGTCAGGAAGTCTGTACATCATTGTATTTGGGTCTCTAGAATCTTTTTTTAATTCATGACAGTTGCAAACACATTCTATATTCATACATGAGTGAATTAACCTTTGCCCTAAACCCTATTCCCAGCTGGTGCCTACTAGGCCGGATTGTCCACTAGGGCTACTAGGGGGTCATGGGGTTGCAACAAATTAGCCATCACAGGGGTGTGGCTGTGTTGTTCTAGTTTTCTCACCATCTTCCTCCAGTGCTGGATTAAACCCTGTGGAGGCCCATCAGATTATCTCCTAATACGTTTTTGATTTTACCAACCAACAATTTTAATAAACCTAATCAATATTATTCTGATCCTTTGTCACAGGGCCCCTAAAAGGTGTGGGGCCCATAGGCAGGTGCCTACTCTGCCTATTTGGTAATCCAGCACTGTCTTCCTCCCCTGCAAAGCTATTTTGGAAACTTAAGCATTGCAATTTTATAAATTGTTAGCACTTAAGTAAACTGAAAAGTGTATTTCTTTAGTTCAGAAGATGACCCTGCTGAAGTCACAGTTGCTTCTTTGCTCAGAGAAAAGTTGTCTTCTGGTTCTCTCCTCCTCCTTTATAAATAAATACAGTGGTACCTTGGTTTTCAAACATAATCCGTTCTGGAATACCGTTCGAGTTCCAAAATGTTCAAAAACTGACAACTCAGTACGGAAGCCTTAAAACAGAAAACTCAATACAGAAAACTCATTACAGTGGTACCTCTGGTTATGTACTTAATTTGTTCCGGAGGTCTGTTCTTAACCTGAAATTGTTCTTAACCTGAAGCACCACTTTAGCTAATGGGGCCTCCCACTGCTGCCGCGCCGCCGGAGTATGATTTCTGTTCTCATCCTGAAGCAAATTTCTTAACCCAAGGTACTATTTCTGGGTTAGCGGAGTCTGTAACCTGAAGTGTATGTAACCTGAAGCATATGTAACCTGAAGTACCACTGTACAGAAGTTGCGTGGCATATTGGACTTCCAAGGCAAGTTCGAAAACTGAAGCATTTACTTCTGGGTTTACGGCATTCGAAAACCGAAATGTTCGTCAACGGAGATGTTCGAAAACCGAGGTACCACTGTAGTAGATACTTAAACACTGCATTCTAATACTTAGAACTTAAGTGTCTTTTCTTGGTTCAGAAGGAGTCGCTGCTGTCAAAATTTCTAGTATGGGTTCATACCAAAGGAACTATATTATTCAGTGGTAAACCCCACTGATTTCCATGGGGATTGCTCCCTCATAAATATGTGCAAGATTGCAACCTGAATTGGTTAGTCTTAAAGGTGCAACACAGGACCAAGAGCATGGGCCCCCATAAATTTCCAGACCTGTGGGGGGGGAATTATCCCCCTTCAACAGACTATTCACTTCTATGTCTTTTTTCCAGAATGTGGAAAAACGTAGAGCAATATTAGGTTAGGACCTAGAGACCAAGGTTAAAATCAGCCAGGAAATTAACTGTGGGATCTTGGACCAGTCACTGTCTCTCAGCCTAACCTACCTCATATGGTTGCTATGAGGATCACAGGCCCTTGAGTGGCACCTTGGAGGAAAGGTGGAATGGATATAAACCTAATACTTATAAATAAGGAATAAACAAAATAAACAGCCTCTCTCCAGCCTACCTACTGCCAGGAGGGGGGCAGGTTTGGAATAATGAAAAAGTGTAATCCCAAACAGCAAAGAAATAAGAATATGGGGCACAGCTGGGATATCCACACCTACAAACATTGGACTTGGCATGTAAGCCCATGGCACATCCCATGTTTGGCTGTCTGTTGCAGCATGCTTGCCTGGGTGGGATGTGCAGGAAGCTCACTTCTGCACATTGAATTCTCATCCAAACTATCCTCTGCACCACCCTACTTTTTATAACAGCATTTTAAGTTTGCTGAAGCATTTTATAGGGTTTTTTTAATCCTCACAAGAACCATGTAAAGTAGATTGTACTGCAATTTTAGAAAAACAACAGAAGGAACATTACTATCACCTTTAACAAATTTATTATGGCATAAGCCGTTTGGGGGCCAAAGCAAACCTCATCAGATGCATCATTCTTGGTATTCCATGAAAGCTTGTGGAATAATATGTTTGCTAGCTTATAAAGTGCTACTTCATAATTGTTTCATTTCTGGTGTAAGTTATGGCTAGTTGGCTGCGTCTTTGAGTAATGTACCCAACACCACACAACTAGCAAGTGATAGAGGAGGATTTTAAAGTTAAGTCTCCAGATCCCCTGGTATGTTTGTCTTTTCAATGTATAAAGAGAAGGAGACTGTTGGCAGTTTTGCTGAGAAGGAAAACTGCTATCTGCAAGCCTTCGCAGCCCGGCAGGAACTCTCGCTGGGCTCCACAGGCTTGTGGATAGCTGCCTGAAGCCTGGAGAGCGAGAGGGGTCAGTGCGCACTGACCCCTCTCACTCTCCAGGCTTCAGCGAAAGCCTGCATTTGCTCCATAGGACGCACACACATTTCCCCTTCATTTTTGGAGGGGAAAAAGTGCATCCTATAGAGTGAAAAATACGGTAAAAATCAGGAATGCACAGCTTTCATACTTTTCTCAAATCTACACCCCCTCCCACACACACCCTACAGTTCCAATAACAAACAAGTGTTGAAAATTGCAACACACATAGAATCCACCCACTGTTTGCCTTGTTGATTGTGGTGGATCTAAACACAGGAGAAAAGCACTATAAATAAGTTGGAAATTAAATCGTTTTAACAAAAGAAAAAAAAATCCCAATGAGAAATCCCGTTTTAAACAATTCTGCCTCTCTGGCACCATCTGGCGCAGTTTCTTTACTAATGTAGGTGTGTTGCTGCTGCTTACCAGAGGGTAGAGGGGAGGGGTGCAAACATACTGGCAGAGCCAAACTGGCATGCCTGCTGGTGCATTTGCACAACACCCGCCTCCCTGCCACCTTGCAGTAAGCAGCAGTTTTGTGGCAAGTATTGTTGTCCCACACTCACTAGTGATCTAGTTCCACTCTAAACATGTAGGAAGAAGCTCTGACACACGTGTAGAAACTTTTGGACAGGCATAGTCTCTTAGGAAACATGAAGTGTCTGCAGTCAAGATGTTTGCTCTTTTAGCTGATGAGATTCCATTTACAAATGTCTCCACAACTAATGCAATGGGAAAGGAGGAAATTTGATGCAAAAATCTGGATATAAGTTTAGCTTCTACCTCCCCTATGGGCATTCCCACTTTGCCAAAATCTGTTCAGACAGAGGGATAAGATGAGAATAAAGTCCTAACTGCTATTAAAATTACAAAATCTGAACTTTTAGCTTGATAGATCTCTAAATCTCTTTAATGCAGCTAGCATGTGTGGAACAGATGTTGCCAGTTCTGTTCTGTATGCACAGGCATCTCTGAGATCCAGCAAGGGGAAACCTTAAAATATATCAAGGTCTTCTTTAAAGCTGCAGTAGCTAAGCAAGCCTTCCCCAACTGGGTGCCTTCCAGAAGGTTTGGACTACAATTTTCATTAATGCCATTGTAGCCCAAAACATCTGGAGTGCACCAAGTTAAGGAAGGCTGAGCTAGGTCAATGGTAACAGAGGGAACATGTATAGAGACAAAGGCGGCTTTCTGGATTCCTAGTTTCTCCTAGTGACACAAAGCATGAGGTAAGAAGGCTAGTTTAATTCAAATGGGTATAGCGGAATATCAGGATAGAGGATTTTTCATAAAGGAAAAGCTAAGGGAAGCCCATGCAGAGAGCAACCGAACTGGGGATTTTTCCCTTAAAGAAGACAATGGAATTAAAAACGGAATTAAAAATGAGGCACAAACTGTATGAATGGCCAAGGCCAGCTTAAGGCGGTACTGGTGGTGCTGGTGCATTTCCCAGAGGAGGATGCCTTCCCCTCAAAAGGAATGTATGAAATAAGGTACCCAAAAATATATGTTATGGTATCTTAAAGACTAATGCAGTTATTGCAGCATACACTATCATACTCTGAACACCCACAGTTTCACCACTCTCAGCAAAACACAAACAAAAGCAATTTTGCAACCTTAATCAACAGAAAGAAAATACTTTGAACACATTCAGTTTCATATTTTAAACTCACTACAGTACTTACTGTTTTTGCTCACTTTCTAACTTGGGTCAGTCACCAGCTCTCAGCCTAACCTATAAAGGGCCATATTTTTCTGGGTTCCCTACCTCCACAAATTAGAACAGCTTCAAGTCTTCAAACGATCTAGCATGATTACTGTACGTATTATTTATGCATTAAACCTATTTCTGTTTAATTGCGACAAAAATTGATTCCCAAGAACAGTTACCTTAGTCTTGCACCCACTCAAGGTGAGACACTGTGGAAAGCAGAGAGTTGTATTTTATTTTTATTTTTACTATTTTAGTTTTACAGGCTGAATAGTAAAGAGTTGGTATTTTTCCTGATTGCCTATCAACTAAAAAATAACCTCAGATTTTCCAGTGTTCTGCTTCAGCAGCAAAACCATTGAGATAAGTAGATCACACACAAGTGGGGAGCTGCCTGTAGGTTCCTTCTTTTCATGGTTTTTTGAGGGGTGAGTAGGTGGAGATCCTGTTACACAAGAGGAGTAGGAGGCATTGGTGGTAAAACACCACCAATTTTGCCTCAGGGCTCAGAAGATCCTATGAACCAGTCTGAGTTCTCGAACTCTGGTAACCTTAGGAAAGGAAATCTTATGCCTGACTGAATTTTTTAAAAACCCAAAATGTGACTGTGAGTGCGGAGTTCGGCTATTCCTGTTCCACCAGTAAGCTAGCCTTCACTTCTCTTCTGGAACCAGAGCATGATTTTATGTCCATTTGTCATCATTGAGTAAAATCTCTTAATCTCCATACATCTGCAGAGTATAGTTTAGCATATACTTAGGCACACCACCTTAGGACAGTGTGATTTGTAATTTGAGTGCCCTTCTTGTCAGTATATTGACACTGCATACCGCATAGTAATTACAAAATCAGCAGAACAGCTACAAACAGCCCTCCCTCAGTTACTAAATTGCATTCCGCAAGTGTATATAAATTTGTATATATGGGTAGGATATCAGCCCTGAAAACAGGGTCATAAACATGTTTTCTGCCTGTTGAGCGCAGATTTTATAGTTGCAATTCTACTTCCAGTTATATTGCAAAGCAATTTTAGCTTCTTTTCTCATTCAGTGCCAAAACTGGTCTTTGTCACAGAACTACCCCTGGGAGCCGACTTTTAAAGCTCTATCAGAAGAAGACTGAATAAGCACAAAATGGTTGCTTGTCGTTTGAGTTATTCTCCTCGTCCCCTCAACCTCTTGATAGCAAGTAAAATAAAATGACGGGAGTTGCATTTCATAACAAGCAGGGATACTGTTAATAAATCCCCCAAATGTCATAGCAAGCAGGGGAGCTTTTCAGCCCCTCTCTTACATGTTTGCTGGGTGAGCTTATGCAGCACCAGCTCCTTGCCCACAATTCCACCCTTACCTTGCTGAACAGGAAGTCCAGCTGTGCAAGTCTAGGGCCATTTTAGTTTGGTCTACAACGAAGCTGAAAATAAGAACTCACTGCTTTGGCTCAAAAGCATTGCTGCAAATGTGGGCATCTTTCAATGATGTTTATACTTCCAAAGCCATTCAATGCCCCTTAAAAAGTCTTTGTTTAACCAAGCTTCCTTAGTCACTGACTCTTAACATTTTTTTAAAATTTTGTACACTGTATTGGTGATATACAGATGCATTTTATTTTTATCTCATTTTTACATTTTTTAATTGAACGTATTTTTAGGTTTTATGTAACTCACTTAGGATTATTTTATTTATTCTGTTAAGCAATATAGTTTTTTGAATAAGTGTGTTGATTTGTGTGGAAATGCTGGATTCCCATTTACAATGGCAGCTGCCCCTGACAAAGAACCACAGAAGGGGGATGGGGGAAGCCTTGGCAAAAGGCTTGCACTGAACATAGAGAAAAAAGGGAAGCCTTTTGCCGTATTTTTAAATTTTATTTAAACAATTTATAAGCCGCTTAAGTACTATAATTTCTAAGTGGTGTACAGGAAATACAATGCAAAAAAAAAAGAAGAGATAAAAATCAGTTAAAACTATAAAACCAGACTTCAGTTCCTGCTGGAATAAAAAAGTCTTCCATAGGCACTGGAGATAGGCTCCATTGGTGCTGCCACAATGGTGCATACATGCACAACCAGTTTACACCGGTTAGAAATGTTCCACAGAGCCTTAACAGACTAACAAATGCTTTTGTGGACTTGAGTTGAGTTCATCACATGCATTTAGTGTTATCCTTTGTTTGGAGGCAGACACAAGTGAATATGTATGTGGGAACTGTGAATGGCAAAGAAGCACAAGAACTTTGTGGCAGTTCAACTGAAGCTTAACGTATGTGGAGTAATGACAAGTGTCTGCTTACAGCAGCATTAGCTGATCACACAATCATCTCAGCATTTCTAATGAACACCTGTTAAGGGGACAGGAATCCACTGCCTCATTTAAAAAAAAAAAATAGTTCAAACTCAGCTATTTCATGCCCTTTCTGATTCTGCTGTTGGAGTTATTACAGATTAGTTAGCACCCTTAAATCGTTCTCTCATATGAGCGGTGTTAAGTTCCACATTTCTTTTTTATCCATGTTTATGGATGAATTCTGATCCTAATAATTGATTGTGAGTTCTGAATTAAATTAATGAATGACAAGCAGAATTGCATGACCTTGTATATGTGGAGTCAATAAAAGAATTTACCAATGAAATATGCAGTAGAAGAAACAGAGGGGAAATTGGCCCAATAGAGAAGTCATTTCATATATTTTGCTTCATGGAAATCATAGAATCATAGAATTGTAGAGTTCGAAGGGACCCTGATGATCATCTAGTCCAACACCCTACAGTACAGGAATATGCAGCTGTCCGATAAGGGGATTGAATCTGCAACCTTGGAGCTATCACCAACTGAGCAAAAGCGAAGACCCAATGTAAATGGCCAACTTTTCAGAGCTTTAGTCCAAACAAGCAAAATCAGTTTTCCCCTTATTGTTTCTGGCTGTTTTGAGTAAGCAGTTGACTTGACACAGCCCTGAAAGAATGAGCAGCTGAGTTTAATTTGTCTCTTTAGTAATTCTACTGATAATGTCAAAACTTGCAATTTACAACAAGAAGAACCTGGCTGTTTCTGAGAGGTAACCACAGAGGTAACCTTAATAGGTTTTACGGTGATGAACATGAGAATTTCATTGCAAAATTATTCAGGCTGGTTGGTTATGAAGAGCATTTAATAGCATAGCTTGGTCTACGGCTATGTGAAAGGTTTGATAAAATTACAACATAGGGCTTTAGATGAAGTGTTAGCAGATTAATTTGGAATGTGGAGTACTGTCGTAGTACCAGTGTTGACACACTGTCCAGTTCATCACAAGATATTAAGCAGTCGTACAGGTTGGTTAATGTTAACGAAAGGGCAATGTGGGAAGGCAGGCTTGCAATGAAGATAGGCAAATGCTATTTTAAAATGGAAAATAGGTGTTCTGTATTTTAAAGTCAAGCAATGGAAGCATTGCCTCGCCTGGAATAAGAGAAAAGTGGGGAAATAACTGATAATATCCCATTTCTGAATAAGGTAGTGGCTGGTCAACTTTGAGGGTGTTTGGAGGTAATGAGTTTTAAAGATGCATTTAACCTACCTTCAGGCCTGGATCTGACAGTGAAACTGCCTTGGTCATCCTGGTTAACCAAGTATCAGGAGCAGAGCTGGGCTTACCATTAGACAAATTGAGGCACTTGCCCCTGGTAGTGGGATCCTGCCAGGATCCAGAGTTGGCAGATCCCACTGTGATGCCTGCCTGCCACCATGCCACCCTACTTGCTGCTGCTGGCATCACCACAGGCCTGGGGGTGTTGGGGTTTCAGGGAGCTCTCAAGAGCTTTCACCACTGCTGCTGACCCTCCTCTGGTGGTGTGGGGTGGGTGGGAGGCACCCATTGTGGTGCCAGAGTTCCAAAGGCGCCTCCTGGCCCCCCTTCACCAGAGAAGGGAGAAGAGCAGGTTCCAGAGGTGGAGGCCCCTCACCACAGAAGTGATAGTGGCTTCTGGGTTCTTGCAAGAAGCTGTTTCTCTGGTGCCACTGCAAATGCCTCCTGCCCTACCCTGGCCCCAGGGAAGTAAGTAGGAGCAGCTGCCATGTTGCCTTCTGAGTTCTGGTGAGATTGCGCTAGAATGCAAAAGCCACTACTGCTTCTCCCATGGCGGGGGGGGGGGGGGGCTGCCACAAGAACCTGGAAACTGATGCTGCAGCCATGAGACCTGGTAAACTGTGTGACCCTGGCTTTGGCAGGTATGGATGGCAATGGCCATGGGAGACAGCAACTTCACATTTCGCCTCAGGTGGCAAAACGAGACAGGCCACCTCTGAGAGTGAGAGAGAGGCAAGGGAAGTGCAACTCTGCTGGTTCTGCTTGCCTCAAGCATGACATCCTTCTGTGGAAGGTGGAAACATGGCGTTATGTACAGGATCACTTCCAAAAAGCAGCATTGGGGGATTTCTGCTTAGTGGGGTAGGAGAGCTGAAAATAATGCCAATATATTTCACATCTGGCAACCTCTTAGAGCAAAATATACACCAGGAGGCTTTGTTTGGTCAGAATTGAATATACACTTCCAGAGTTAATGCTAAATACATCTGGTAAAATAACATCGCCCGTCCCTTCAGAACAGCGCTCGTCTATCTCTTAAGACTGACTGACCCAGGTTTCACTGCTGTTTCATCACCCTTGTGCCAGAAGTGCTGGCCACATGACCCGGAAAGCTGTCTGTGGACGAACAGCAGCTCCCTCGGCCTAAAGCAAAATGAGCGCCACACTCCACAGTCCCCTCTGACTGGTCTTAACTGTCCAGGGTACCTTTACCTTACTTCTGGTAAATGAGGCACCCTAGCCCCAAGAGGGCTGTGGAAAACTGTGTCCCTGGCCTTTTAGAAGTGCATTGGTTGCCAGATGTGATTTTTTCAGCTCTCCTACCCTACTTGCTTGGCCTATGGCTATTATACTGCAGGGGTTCATTCCACGTAGTCTTTTAACAGCTATATGAAGCTTCAAGGTAAGGTCATCCGATTTGAGTAAGGTACCATGTATGCTGATGACACACAGTTCTTTCCCCGGGATATTCCCAGGGGAACTGAAGGAGGCAGTGGTGCGCCCGCTCTTAAAGAAAATATCATTAGATCCCTTAGATCTATCCAATTACCGCCCGGTTTTGAATCTTCCATTCCTGGGTAAGGTGATTGAGAGAGTGGTTGCTGAACAGCTTGGCAGGTTTCCGGATGAAACATCGGCTCTGGATCCATTCCAGTCCAGCTTCTGCGCTGGTCATGGGACCGAGACGGCTCTGGTCACCCTAACAGATGATCTCCGCAGGCAGCTGGATCGAGGCGGGTCGGGGCTGCTGATTCTTCTAGACCTGTCAGCAGCCTTCGACATGGTTGATCACGAACTCCTGGACCACCGCCTTGCCGACGTGGGGATCCAGGGCATAGTCTTTCAATGGCTGCGCTTGTTTCTCTCTGGTCGGGGACAGAGGGTGGCGCTTGGGGGGGAATTGTCATCGCGCCACTCCTTGGTGTGTGGAGTGCCTCAGGGTGCGATACTCTCCCCGATGTTTTTTAACATCTTTATGCGCCCCCTCGCCCAGCTTGTCCGGAGTTTTGGGCTGGGTTGCCATCAGTATGCCGATGACACCCAACTCTATCTGTTGATGGATGGCCATCCTGACTCGGCCCCAGACACACTGACCAGATGTCTGGAAGCTGTGGCTGGATAGTTTTGTGGGAGCTGGTTGAAGTTAAATCCTTCGAAGACAGAGGTCCTCTGGCTGGGATGGGACGATATGGGATTGAGGGGGCAACTCCCATCTCTTGCGGGGGTGCAATTAGTGCCAGCACTGTCCGTTAAGAGTTTGGGTGTAATCTTCGATACCTCCCTCTCTATGGAGGCGCAGATTACAGCTATAACAAAGGTGGCATTTTTTCATCTCCGCCAAGCTAAGCAGTTGGCTCCTTACCTCTCTCACCCTGACCTAGCCACTGTGATCCACACGACGGTCACCTCCAGACTGGATTATTGTAACTCGCTCTACGTGGGGCTGCCCTTGAGACTGACCCAGAAACTCCAGCGGGTGCAGAATGCCGCGGCGAGACTCCTTATGGGGTCTTCGCTGCGAGATCATGTTCATCCGGTACTATACCAGCTGCACTGGCTCCCGGTGGAGTACAGGATCAGGTTTAAGGTGCTGGTTTTAACCTTTAAAGCCCTATACGGCCTAGGAACCTCGTACCTATGGGACCGTCTCTCCTGGTATGTCCCACGGAGGAACTTACAGTCTGCAAATAAAAACATCTTGAAGGTCCCAGGCCTCAGAGAGGTTAGGCTGGCCTCAACTAGAGCCAGGGCTTTCTCGGCTGCGGCTCCAATCTGGTGGAACGCTCTGTCACAGGAGACTAGGGCCCTGCGGGACCTGACATCTTTCCACAGGGCCTGCAAGACAGAGCTGTTCCACCAGGCCTTTGGTCAGGGCGCAGCCTGACTTCCTCCTCTGGCAATCTGCACAGAATTTTGCTTAACGGTTGCCATCAATTTGATTTTAATTAATTTTTAGAATGAAATGTTTTTAGAATGTTGGATTATTTGATTGTTGTTAGCCGCCCTGAGCCCGGCTTCGGCTGGGGAGGGCGGGATATAAATAAAATTTATTATTATTATTATTATTATTATTATTATTATTATTATTATTATTATTATTTCTGTCTCCATTCCATCTGAATCAGGTGCAGCAGTGCAGAGGGTAGACCAGTGTCTGGAAGCAGTAATAGCCTTTATGAGGGGAGGGCTAACAAAATGAGAATGAATCCTAAAAAGACAGAGGCGCTCTTGGTTGGTGGTTTATGTATTTGGGAAATGGAGAAAGAACCTGTTCTGGACAGATTTGCACTCCCCTTGAAGGAGCAGACACATAGTTTTGGATCCAGGTTTGTTATGGGAAACTCAAATGGCTGCAGTGGTTAAGAGTACCTGTCTTCAGCTAGGATTGTTTTGCCAGCTATAGCCATTCCTGGATTGAGATAGCCCTGCCACAGTGATCCATTGTAACTTCATGGGTAAATTACTGTAATGTGCTCTACATTAGCTTTCCTTGAAGATGGTTTGGAGGCTGTAGCGGTTGTTGAATGCTGCTGCGAGTATTGACTGGCCTATTATTATATATGGAACTCATAGAAAGGTGGGGGTCATGTGACTTTGTCATTTTGCCCATTGTGTAACAAACTGGTAGCATTCGCTCTTGAGCTCTTATGCATGCACAGGTACAAACATACCCGTGTGCATGCCTGATATGGAAAAAAGGTAGTAGAGGGCAAGGGATGGAGTGATGGAGTGGAAGGATACAAACAGAGCAAAACAAGCACAATATGGATACATTCCAACTTCCTCCCCCCCATTGGGATGGGTGCAGAATAGCCACCATTTCCATGATGGAACATGCGAAAGCTAACCTGCCTGTTGCACGGACAGAAAATTCCAATCAGAAAAATCAGTTTGTGGAATAGCATTTCTTGGCTAGAAGTACCCCATTTCTTCCTTAGTTCCCAAGTACAGGAGGAACAATACAAATAGCACTGGCTTCAAGTGTGTGCTTCTGATACAAATTAAGACAAGTTAAGCTGTTTTGCCAGCAAAGGTCAGCTCTTTTTAAGTCTAATTTGGCAGGTACCTTGCAGGCATTTGATACAAAACCTGCAAGGACTAAAGGACACAGAGTCAGAAATCTGATAATTAAGCCTTCAAGGGCCTGTATCAGATTCACTTCTTTTTCTCAGGTGGGAAGCTTCTACCTGCCTTGCATCGTGAAGTATTTCACACCCAGTTAGAATCTATATATATTGACCGCCATACTTTTACAAATCAGAACTGCTAAGAGATGTAATAAAATAACCAGTTTAATTTGTGTTATATTTTGAAGAAAGTGTGAGCAGCAGCCATACAGATAATGAACAGTATATTCCAGCAATGTACATTTTAAGTGGAGCAGACTAGATCCCTGCCGTTCTGCCATGCCCAACCATGCTTGCCAGTTGTATGTCCAAATATAGCTGTGGCCTATTTTCAACCCACAAATGTGTATAATCTGTCCTCATTCCCACCACACACAAGCTGGAACCTGTGACTGCTTCTGTAAAATCTGAAGTACAAGTTCAAATGCGCAGGTACTGTTCAGCTTATTTGTTTTGTGAGAGTCTGCTCCCAGCTTTCAGTGTTTTTAGCCAATGAATGAAAACATAGCAATGACTGGCATTTTGAAAAGCAGATCTAGCGAAATAGAAAATCAGTTACACACCAGTGTCTAGTGAAGCAACTTTTTGGTTACTTTTTCAGTCTTCTCTGCCCTGTTGGTTGCCACTCTTGACTGATGTTAACACTTCTTCTTTAAAGTCAGTGTTAGAACTTTAATGAAAAATTGCTATCTGTATGTGGCCTCAGCTTCAGGGTGCTTTTATCCAGATATGTTACCGAGGATTATTTCCATTTCCAGGTACATTTTCTTCTGTTAGAGAAGAACTACAAGAAGCTATTGTTAGCTTCTTGAAGCAAGATGTCGAGTCTGGGGCCCTTCCTTGTAAAATAATTTTTTAATAACCAGGAAAATGTGTGCATTAGAACAAGGGTTGCTCCAATATGAGTGCAATTAGTCAAGAAAGTGTCCTGCAGGGATAGAACTTGGAAAAAGTTTATTAATGGAAAAAGTTAAGGTACTTATCTGTACCTTTTCTGTGTTTGAAAACTTAACTTTTTGGCTGAAATATTTTTGAAAGCTGGTTCTTATTATGGTAGAGGGTTTATCCTTCTCAGTTATCACCAACAGCTACACTGCAATTACCTTCCCAGTTAGTCATGAGAGTCTAATGTCAAAATGACTCAAAGCGTTTAGTAGAAAATTTCACTATGCTCCATAAAAGATTTTTAACATTAGATATAGTGCAGGATAATATATTTTAACAATAATGGTTACATGATTTTGTAAGAACAAACAAGGATTCACTTTCACTTTAATATATGTCTTTTCTCTCCCTTAGCGTTACGTGATCGACCAGAATTCAAACTGGGAGCTGGCGGGGACTCCTGTCGTACCACGTGGCCTGCCCATGGATTTCCCAGCTACCAACTGCCTAGTCATGTGTTGCTTCCAGGGGCTTGGGGCCCGATGCAACAAGCTGCAACTGCCGCCCCCATTGGGACCAGGTAAAAGAGGTCATTTTCTTTCTCTCTAATTAGGACCACAAAGACATATAGTGAGGTGAGAAACACTCTGCACAGATTCAAGCTTTGTACACATCATACATTTGAAGCAGATGGCTTCACCTAAAGAATCCCAGATTCTTTATCTTTACCACAGCTACAGTTCCCAGCACCCTTTGTGCAACTCCAGCTGATTTGTCAGCTCTGGCTGCTCCTGGGCAGATATAATATTGCCACAAGGACCAAAGCCCTTGTGGTTTCTGACTGAACCACTGGGGATGGTCTTGAAGACGGTCTGGAAACTTCTGTTCAGGGGGGCAGCCCATCAGGAGCATGTTTAACACCTAACATCACATACTAGGGGGTTTGTATCAATTTTGGATTTTGGGCTTGTCAGAGGTGAAGTGGGGTTTGTACAAGGTGATACAAGTCAAAGCAGTGGCTCTTGAAGTGATTCGGTTCATGGTGTTTGGTGATCCAGATATGTATGACAAAAGCAAAACTAAATGTCTTTAAGCCTACCGTATAAGGAAACCACCAGGGAAGGGTGACAGGGGAAGGGAAAGCAAATGCCATAGGAAAGGCCTGTAATTAGAAGGAATGATTTTACCAAGAAAGTTAATCACTTTTAGTTCTCTTCCCCAACCCCCAAATTAAATGAAGATTATATATTTATTTATATCCCCACCTCATTCCTTGACAGGTGGCTTAGTTACAGATAACTAGCGCAAAAGTCATTGGACCTATTTGTCTGCAGTTTGGCAGGTTTCTTACCCAGGGAAAATATTATTTGACTGAAGATAGTAAGGATTGGTTTTTGGAATGTTATGTACACAGGAAATGTACACATGCTCAAATGCTGAGCTATGACCTCTCAGGATTCAGAATGTCCAACTCTACCACAGTAATGTAATCATTTGAAAGCCTTGTACTAAGTTAAGCTGAAGGCAGTTCCATGCCATAGCAGTCTATTTATTAAATGAGATTGTATTGTATATGTAATTATTTATTAAGCTGAGAAGCCAGACAGGGTAAACAAATGTTTACAGTATAATACATTAAGCATTTTCAGGGTTTAATAAAAATGATTGTCACTCACTGTGCTTCACAAAAGATTTCTTTTTAATGAATAAATAATTTGATGAAATCAAAAAAATATTTACAATATAAACAAATGGGGAAAAGCTTTGGATATATTAATCTGATCATCCTGTATTTTTTCCATTTTCTTAATGGAAAGTCTGTCAAGTCTCTCCTTTCTGAAACAATACAAGTTGGACAGAAAATACAATTCAGCAAAGTTAATGTGGTTTGTTTGTGTAGCTATTAGTTAGGTTGAAGCTACAAATGCTTTGTTTTATTAGGAGCAAATAGGATACAAATGTAACTAAAATACATTATCAAAATGCTAGACGGCATTCTCCACAGAACAAAAATGTACACTATAGTCTCTGACAACAACAGAGGATCACTGCCAACAAAAAAGTACAACAGAAAAGTACAAATTTCTTCATTAGAATAGAATTGTGCTCTTTAATTTACCAGGTGACTAGACTGGTATATCAAGTTGATGGATTTATATGATAGTGGTTTCCAATCACTGAAGTGCATTTTTTGTGTTACTGTGGGATTTGTAGGTGTCTCAAACAACGGCCATACTGTGGAAAATGGGCAGTGCAAGCATTTATTTTTTTTGGAAAGACGCTCTTGGGCTCTTAAAAAGAGCCAGTACAAAGCAATATAAGCATAACACTGAGAAGTCCTCATCTCATACACACAGATATCATGAAGCAACTTGCTTTGATTGTGGTGGTGAAAGGTTTTGATTCCTCCCAGCACTATTTGCACCATCAGCCAGAATTCAAGTACTCCAAAGCCACTTCATAGCAGAATTTATATTGATCCTGGAAAATCAAAACATGAAAACAATGTCAATTGCAGTAAGGACTAAATGAAGGATACAAGTTTTCTTTTTCAGTTACCGTATTTTTCGATCTAGAGGATGCACCTGACCATAGATGCACCTTGTTTTAGAGGGGGAACAAGAAAAAAAAATTCTCCCCCTCTCTGCCCAGCGCCCCTTCAGCGAAGCGGCAGGAGGCACTGCGCAGAGAGGGGGAGAATTTTTCCCCCTTGTTCTCCCCCTCTAAAACAAGGTGCCGTTCAAGGTGCATTCAGTCACCTTCAGGCGGCTACCTTGGAAGCCTGGAGAGCGAGAGGGGTCGGTGAAGGCAACCCGAAGCCTCCGGAGCACTGTGGGAGTTCTCGTTGCGCTCTGGAGGCTTCGGGTTCCTTTCGACCTGCTCTTTGGGGCTGGCGGGGGGAAGCCCACTGCCAGCCCCAAAGAGCAGGTCGGGGAGCAGCGGAAAGGCATGCAGCCTTCCCGCTGCTCCGCAAGCTTCTCGGAGCTGCCGGGGAAGCCCGGGTCCCCCCCCCCCAAAGAGCAAAGAAGCCAAGACAGTGAGCGGGACGCATCCCACTCGCTGTCTTGGCTTCTGCCATAGCCGCGAGCAACCTCTCCAGCTGGGAGAGCCTGCCTGCACACGGCTATGGCAATACCCCCACCTCCCGCAAAAGCCCACAGGAGCCGCACACAGCTCCTGTGGGCTTTTCTACGAGGAGGAAGAAGGGACTGACTGGCCATGTCAGTCCCTTCTCCCTCCTGAGGAAAAGCCCACAAGAGCCACGCGGAGCTTTTGTGTGCGGAGCTTTTCCTGCCTGCCTCCCCCCTGCATTCGCTCCATAGGACGCACACACATTTCCCCTTCATTTTTGGAGGGGAAAAAGTGCGTCCTATAGAGCGAAACAGACGATAGTTATAATTACATAATAATACAAATTTCTGTGCAGATTTATACATGGTTAATCTTCATCAGTTTTAAAACCCTATTGCATTGGCAATAAGACTATTCACATAGGCAAATAAATAAGTAGAACGCTTGGAAATTTCTGTTACAGAAAAGTGATAGAACAGAGGGAAGGAAAGAGCCATATATGTTTCTCTGAGCTCTTTGGTTCATATTTATTTTACCCTTCTTCCAAACGCTGAAATCACAATGACCAAGTACTTGTTTAGCTATCCAAATGCCCTTTTAGCAAGATGCAACCATCCTTACACTACTGATGAACAAAGTAGACCATAATACCCTGATGCTTTCCGATGTCCTATATAGTTTTTATAGAACAACAGCTGGCATTTCAGCAATTCTACATATAAGAAGTTCCATAAAACACTCTACAAGGAAATAATTGCTCTTGGCCCTTTGTTTCTGAACTCTTTTAATCCTTCTGCAAGATAGAAGAGCCATAATTAAATGCAATACTCTGAATGTCAAACTGAAATTCACAGTCTTGATAAATATTAGGAGATTAAACTATTTATAAAATATATAATTTGAAAATCTGGCATTTCATTTTACATGACTATTATTTCTGCCACACAAAGGCTGTTCTCCATGTGGATTGCACTGCCAGAAAGGGAAATTAATAAGGATGTTCTGTTGAAAGTTGAAAGTTTTCACAAAAAAACCCAGCATACACTGAACAAGTCTCCTTGGGAGGAAAGCAGTGTAAAATACTTTTACAAGCCAAGTGATTTCATTATCCCCTTTAGAAAACAACAGGCTTGCTTTTATGAACCGCTCTCAGTTTAAATCTCAAAAATGTCACTGTGCCTTATGATAATAGGAATTTCCTCCCCTACTTAGTAGAGCAGTTTAAAAGCTCATACCAGAAGGTCCACCATGTTAGGCTTATTATTCCTCAAGGTCTTCACAGCATGGAAAACATCAACAGCCCTCTGGTGTCGCAGCATTTCACAAACAATACTGATTGCACAAAACGTCCCACTGCGGCCACCTCCATTTCTGCAAGAAAAGCAATGACTTGATTATTTTGTAGCTTTGTGTTATTTCCCCTTAATAGTACATGTGGGTCTTCCCCCACCCCCACCCCAAAAACCCAGTATGACATATGTTGATGTGCCAATCCACCTGGACAATAAGGACAATATTTGAGGGTTCACAGAGCATCTACTGCATTTAAGTCCCATAGCCTGATTTCAGGTATGGGCTTTTTTTGTGTAGCGCTGAAACTATATGTTTCTTACTTTCTTGACTATTGCTTCTAAACAACACCAGCCTATTTCACAAGGTGGGTGTTGGGGATTTTTGTGATGGTCTTGTTATTGAAGCAGTCTCTGGCCATACCATATCTGCATGTGGACACGCAAAGTTCACACATGTCTTGGAAGGTAACTAAATGGTTATATGTCCTCCAGTTTTTTAACAACTGAAGAACAAACTTACAATTATTTATAAAAATTAAATTCAAATGGATTTTTTAAAAAAATATTCCTTAACTCTTCCAGCACAAGAAAATATATAAAATGGTCCAGATCAAAGTGAAGTCCACCTGTTAGATATAAAACCTCTTTAATTCCACTTTATCTGATTACGTTTTAACTCATTGCCTCCGGAGAGCCTCTGGCAGTCAAGAGTAAAAGCAATGGGCTAAATGGACAAATATTTTGACCTTGGATAAAGCAGTTTCCTATGTTCTAATGTTTTGTACTAACACAATTGATCAGTATCAGATTATGTCTAGATTCATTTAGCTGAACTATGCTCATTTTGATGCATTTTCTAATTGCTCAATGTTCTAAAAACCCACAAACAAACCTACACACTACTGAAGGTATGAGAGATTCCCAAACTTCTTATTTTTGTCTTGTGAAATAAGCAGAAAGAGTGGCTGCAGAGAAAACAACTTTACTTTTGGAACTGAATTAAATCATGATCCAATTCAGGGGCCAATTCACATTCAATACTCCCGACCATGGTTGGGGGATCAGAAGCGGGCTGCAGAACTACATGCTTCCTCTTCTGGACCCTTTATTCTTTAACTTCCAAAATTCCCTCTACTGCCCTGAACCACAATTAAGGCTTTCCATTAGAATATCCACTACCCATGGCCCATACTAACCAGGAATCTATGCTTTGGGTAGTGGAAACAAACTCATGGTCTGGATCCTAGTAATTAAGACATGTTTTAACAGATTGAGAGTATTGTATCTGTCTAATAAGATGAGAAAACAAAAATGTGAGGCCTCAGTGTTCAGATGCATGATTAGATATAGCATTTAATAAAACTTTCTTCTGAAAATTAAAAATAACCATAGATAATCTCTCTCCTTCTGGAAACTCTATTATTTCCACAACTATTCTAATCAGCATCTTTAGATTCCACTTCATTGAAAATAATAAACCTTAATAATTACCAGAGTGCAGACTAGTTAGCTTGCAGCTTTTTAAAACTAGAGCTCACAAATGGTTGATTTTCAAAGGAAGTGACAATATGGCACATCTGTCACATCCAGGCAGGATGAAAAGAATGTTCCCTGCTGCCAAATACTGGATGATATTGTGCCATTCTTTGAGCATTTTAATTAAAATTAAGTCATTTAAAAGGATTATGTTGGATGGTTTCCCCCACTTTCTGTGCTGCCTGGAAGTGATGTATATGCGTGTGTGCAGGAGATGTGGTACAGCCATTTAATATCACAAATAATTGAGATGATATCAATTTGCATTTTAAAAGGACCTCCCAGATATGGATCTCAAACCATTAATAAGCAAAACCTCACAAGATTAGGAATTATAATTTCTATTCAACAGGTGGGAAAACTAGATTCCATGATCAGGGGGCAAGTGATAATTTTGGGGGGAACCATAGCAAGCAGTTTTAACCCCCCCCCCAACAATGACACCTTACAGTTCTTAGGAAGGGGAGTGGGACAGAGATGAAAGTGAATAGTCAGTGCTTGGTAGAATAAGTAAGGGATGAGGAGATTTTTTAAAAAGCTGTAGTAGAGCAAGAGGGATATCTTGAGGTGTGGTGGATAAGCTTGATGAATAAAGGCAAAATAAGAGACTGAAATACAGTATCATATCATTATACAAATCATGTATGAACACCCTTGGAATAATGTATACTGTTGTTATTATAATAATAATTCAATTTTTGTACTGCCCTTCATTCAAAGATCACAGGGTGTACAATATAAAAGCAACAAAATATAAAGCATAAAAACTATTGCTATTTTTCTAGAAAAAGAAGTACAGTGGTGCCTTGCAAGACGAAATTAATTCGTTCCGCAAGTTTTTTCTTCTTGCGAGTTTTTCGTCTTGCGAAGCACGGTTTCCCATAGGAATGCATTGAAAATCAATTAATGCGTTCCTATGGAGACCGCTTACCAGGCTGGCGGTGCGGAGAAGGGCTTTTCTCCCCACCGCAAGCCTTCAGGACAGGTACGGGAACAGAGGGGAAGGCGCGCAGCACTTCTCTTCTGTTCCCGGGGCTTGCGGTGGGAGGAGGGTTTTTCCTCCCCACCGCCAACATTCAGAACAGCATTCTGAATGTTGGCGGTGGGGAGGAAAGCCCTCCTCCCACCGCAAGCCTTCAGGACAGGTCCGGGAACAGAGGGGAAGGCGCGGAGCGCTTCTCCTCTGTTCCCGGGGCTTGCGGTGGGAGGAGGGTTTTTCCTCCCCACCGCCAACATTCAGAACAGCATTCTGAATGTTGGCGGTGGGAAGGAAAACCCTCCTCCCACCGCAAGTCTTCAGGACAGCCATCCGAAGGCTGGCGCGGGGAGAAGGTCTCTCCGCCCCACCGCCAGCCTTCGGAGGAGCCTTCCGAAGGCTGCCGGCGGGAGGAGGTCTCTCCGCCCCACCGCCAGCCTTCCGAGCAGCCTTCCGAAGGCTGCCGGCGGGAGGAGGTCTCTCCGCCCCACCGCCAGCCTTCCGAGCAGCCTTCCAAAGGCTGGCGGTGGGGCGGAGAGACCTCCTCCCGCTGCCAGCCTTCGGAGCAGCCTTCCGAAGGCTGGCGGTGGGGCGGAGAGACCTCCTCCCGCCGCCAGCCTTCGGAGCAGCCTTCCGAAGGCTGGCGGCGGGAGGAGGTCTCTCCGCCCCACCGCCAGCCTTCGGAGGAGGTCCGAGGACAGTGGGGAAGACGCGCTGCGCTTCCCCGCTGTCCTGGAGATTTCCCTATGGGCTTTCGTCTTGCGAAGGAAGCCCATAGGGAAATTCGTCTTGCGAAGCGCATCGAAAAACGGAAAACCATTTCGTCTAGCGGGTTTTTCGTCTTGCGAGGCGTTCGTCTTGCGGGGCACCACTGTACTGGAACTCTCTTATCTAGTCCATTACAGAGGCAAGACAAAGGTCCAGCACATCCACTACCACACCTGCAAATGTAAAGGAGGAGTCATCAACATATTGCTGGCAATGTACTCCAAGATGTTTCATGTAGGTGTTCAACATCATGGGGGATAAGATCAACCCTGAGGAACCCACATTGAAGGCTCCACGGGGCTGAAGAACATTCTCCAAGCATCACCCTCTGGAAATGACCATCCAAGTAGGACTGGAACCACCACAAAGTGGTGAAACCCACTCTGAGCTTGGACAAGCCACTCCAGAAGGATACCATGGTCGATGGTATTGAATGTCACTGAAGAAGTCAAGGAGAATTAACATTTCCTCTGTTTCTCTCCCAACAGAGGTCATCATAACCCAAGCAGTTTCTGTGCCAAAACCAAGCCTAATGTTTGTCTTTTTCCCCTCTTAAAGCCATCTAAGCTAGTGGCCAATATTCACTTACAAGCAATGGACGACTGTACGGCCTTCACCTCCATTGTATTCTTCCTGCCATTTGTCTACCTGACGTATGAGTTTCAGAAAAGAACGTTTGGATACAGGAGTGTCTCTATACATGGGCCATCCTAGGAACTGAAATTGCTGCACCATTCGATAGCCGTCCTGGGGCTGTGGGGACCCAACCAGTAGAAGAATAAAAAGACAGCATTATTTATTCTACATCCAAATAATATATATGTTACATGCTCTCATCAACAGTGATTATTAAAGCAGATTACTACTTGTTATTTGCTACAGGAATTCTCATTTGGGAGTTATGACTCTGAATTTCAGAGATATATTAAGATGATTTTCTAAACTGCTGAATATACAAATATACTAGAGTGGAACAATGGTACAGCTGCAAGAGCCAATATTATAGCAATCACCAGCTAGGCAAAGTGAAATTTGCAATATAGCTCCAATTATGGCTGCCCTTTTTATATGCTCATCATTTTCAAATTTTCAGAATGAACTTTCGTTGTGTGATGACTGATTGTTAATAAGCCAAATAAAGACCCACATATTCAGAATAACATCACTTCATTAGCATCTCTCTCCAAAAACACATTTTATTTTATATGTGAATGAAATCTTTCTACTAATTTATAAGAAAGGGAAGGAAATGTTTTCTCATTCTTGACAATCTGACATATTCAATAATCTTGATTTACATTTCTGAATGCTGTGAGATAAAAGAAAGTTTCAATTGGCACTTTGGATTTGAAAAATATCCAAAAGAGGTTTCAAGCCTTTTAAGCTGTATCTTGCAACCCTAGGGTGTGGAAATATTCAAAACCTCAAGTTCTAATATGCCCCCTTAATTTTTGGAAACTTATCTACATATATCACCAAATAAAAAGGCTTGTCAGTTTTGTCCCTCTCATTACTAAGCACGATAATTTTAAAAGAAAACTCTGAAAAAAAAGCTGAGTTGACTTCTACAATATTTTCTTAAGTAGGAGGTAGTAGATGATTATTGTTTAGCTAAGTAGGCCTTTTCTGAGCATTGCATTCTGAGCATACAGTTTTACATGTAAAAAGTTTGTTTCAATTTAACATCAGGCGCAATACAAAGGAACTCAATAAAGCTAGGAACCATTATTATTATTATTATTATTATTATTATTATTATTATTATTTGTTATAAATCCACATGCGAATTAGATTTTTTTACCACCTTCCAAGAAACATATAACTGAATAAGGTCCTTACTCTTGCTGCATTATAAATTCGGAATATCCGGCTGATAATGTCTTCTTCTAAATCAGCAGAAACAAACTCCACCTGAATAGGACCATGTCGATGAACTCCATTTTCAGGCCAATATTGTGGACACAACTGTAGAACAAAAAGATCAATAAACACATAGACATATTATCTACAAAATATGTTTCGGCATGTCGCTCTATAGCTTAATCCACTGGCTTTCACATGTGAACAGGTGGGCCAATGTGCCCAAAGCGCTCCATAGAAGAACGGGTGCCCTGTCCCTGTCTGTGCTGGGGAATGCTCCAAATGCTAAATCACTTCCAAGCATTAAAGAGTAGAGATGAGGGAGAAGCTTGATTTAGTTCAAATCTGAAGGTGAACATACCTAATTTGCCCTTTCTGAAATAATACACAAACCAAAGGACAGCCTTCCTTCACAATTCTCCAAAACTTGCCACACAGTTTTCTGGCCAGGTAACATGTACTAAAATGTAAAAACTAGTGTAGTGTTCAAATACAGTAAATGCATATAAATATAAATGCATATATTATTTGGGGAAGGGGTCAGGCAAGTTTCTTTGAAGATGAACACCAGATGGCCACTGCAGTGCCATTTCAAAGGGATGAGCTGGGTTGCAATAGCTGCATATAAGTGACAAACATCCAAAAGGGCAATGTGGGTGGGGTGTAGGCTAGAGAGTTGCAGTCTGAGTGAGCTGTAAGGAGATGCTGGCGACAGAGGAGTCAAAGCTTTGACTAATGAAGAGGTGTCAATGCTGTGAGCCCTTCCATCCTAAATAAAACCATATATCTTAAAAGACACTAGGATCTCTGCTGACCTTTCCTCCAAGAAAACTGAGCCCTGGGTAAGTGCACAACTCTCACCGCTTGTCAGATGGCGTGGCATGCAACAGTATGCCACTACCTATGCTTGTATAGAGGGACGCGGGTGGCGCTGTGGGTTAAACCACAGAGCCTAGGGCTTGCTGATCAGAAGGTCAGCGGTTTGAATCCCTGCGACGGGGTGAGCTCCCGTTGCTCGGTCGCTGCTCCTGCCAACCTAGCAGTTTGAAAGCACATCAAAGTGCAAGTAGATAAATAGGTACTGCTCAGGCAGGAAGGTAAACGGCGTTTCCGTGCGCTGCTCTGGTTCGCCAGAAGCGGCTTAGTCATGCTGGCCACATGACCCGGAAGCTGTACTCGGCCAATAAAGCGAGATGAGCGCCACAACCCCAGAGTCGGCCACGACTGGACCTAATGGTCAAGGGTCCCTTTTACCTTTATGCTTGTATAGAGCTTCATATGCATACTGGATCCCCATTGGAGCTATGGATCACAACTTATTTTGCAGGCTTCCAACAAAAAGTCAGCATCTTAAGCCTTAATATGTTTTTTGTTCATTAACAATGTTACAAAATTTTTGCCAAACCACACAAGAAGGATTCTAATTCTCACATAGTACTATAGTGTACAGAGTTACATATATATAGGTTTCATGGAAATAGTGGGTATATAATTGATGTACAACCCTTTTAAAAGGTAAAGGTACCCCTGCCCGTACGGGCCAGTCGTGACCGACTCTAGGGTTGCGCGCTCATCTCGCTCAAGAGGCCAGGAGCCGGCGCCGTCCGAAGACACTTCTGGGTCACGTGGCCAGCATGACGAAGCTGCAACTGGTGAGCCAGCACCAGTGCCGCACACGGAAACGCCGTTTACCTTCCCGCTATAAAGCGGTACCTATTTATCTACTTGCACTTAGGGGTACGTAAAAGTAAAAGGTACAACCCTTTTACTAGACTTTTATTTCTGTTTATTTATTTACAGCATTTCTGGACCCCTTTCAATGAAATGATAAAATAAATCTAATTATAACTGTATAAAATCAATAATTTAAAAATGAACACCAGCTGCAATAAGCTCTCAGGCTAATTCCTAAATGTCTGGCAGAACAAAAAACTTCCACCTGTTTCTGAGAAGCATCCAGGGAAGTACACAGATGGATTTCTCTGAGGAGAGCATTCTATCTAGGATAGTCATATTGGAGATGCTGTCCCTGGAGATATGGGAGCACAATGTAGAACCTTAGGTCAGAACCAGATTTTGAATTGGGTTTGGTTTAGTCCAACTATACTCATCTTCTTTTATACAATTTTGCCCTAGTATTGCTTGCTGCTAAATTCTTAAACCTTTTCGGCATTCGGAGTGACAGATTTCTGACATTAAACATCAGTTTAGCAATAGCCTGTGACAGCATGCAAGGGTGCTGTCAAACACCTCAACGTGTTGGGCATTATTTGAGGCGCACACATCACCAGAAGCCCAGTCTCTATCCCCAGGGTATGATAAACAGTTCATAGCTGGAAACCAAACCCTATCCGTTACTCAATTCCCAGAGGCAACATTTTGCTTTCAGTTCACCACTACTGGATAATACCAGAGCTGCCTGGAAGTTTTGCTGATTTTTATATTTGTGAATGTCTTGTTTCTCCTTTGAAAACTTGTCCCAGAAAGTTTAAGTAGCCAGAGGGGTTCACAGACATTACAGAGCTGTATTCTGGTTGATTTACGTGTTAGATAACGCTGTGCAGGTTGAACAGTCTTACAGGGCTGTTTAATCCTTCACCTTCCAATATTCCCAGAAATCAATTTATAAGTGAGCTATGGATTATTTAATAGAAACAGACACACCTGACACAGTGGGAAAAGAAAAAAATATGGAGGGTTTCCAAGGGATGTCCTTACTCAGGAATTCTCCTGGGCAAGACTTGGGAACAATAGTGAAGTGAGCACAAAAGGAAACTTTTCCTGCTAGCATGAGGACTGTGTTCATATTAGGACTTTTCGAACATAATACAAAACTATGATTTAGCTTTAAGTGTATGAACAAAATGTTTTTACTATATTTTGGTAACCAATCTAATGAATAGTCTGTGTGACTGATGCAATATAGGGATAAAGGAGTTATTTAAAATTAAAAGTGTAAATGAACGTTATGATTGCTCTTTCCCTTTCCACTTTCCGCGTCCCTTTTACCCTTTGAATACTGAGTTGAATCTGTTAATTAAAATCTTGTAACTGACACTGGTGAAAGTACCAGAGCAGATGTAGTACCTGAGAGCAAGCATGCCCCAGTGGTTTTAAAAGGCAGCTAAGACCAATGGGAAGCTAAAACAGCTTAGTGCTCTTGTATATTCAAATCAGGGAGCAGATATTCAAATCTGCATTTTAGTGGCAGCTAAAAGTCTAGGTCCCTGGAGCCTTTCCTCTTTCACTCTGAAAAACAACCTACCCACGCACAAAAACAAGGATTTTGCATTTCATATATTTCCCTTGAGATAGGTGAGTGTGGCTGGGATTTAAGAATATGAAAGGGGAGTGTCTGCAGTTTGTAAAAACTGACTTGCATTAGTGATGATTTTCATAAAAATGATAACAAAATTATTCTAATGCTAATACAAATACTTTCCTTTAACTATTAAAACTGTTCATGATGAATCCACTCCAAACACTGCTTAGTTAAAACATTTAATTAAGAAGTACATACTATGGGCATGAAATTGTATAGGAACAGTGGTCAGGAATTATGCATTTTGCATCTATTGTTTGAGTCTAATGCCAAGATAGGCAGCTACCATTTAGCTACCAAAGGAAGGCTGCGGTGGATGCTGTTTTGCAAGCATCCAGAACTCAGCTTGGTATGCATTTAGAGAAATGATAATCCAGACACTCTTGTGCTCAGATGACAGTGAGGAGTGGAGAGCTGGTGTCCAAAAGATTACTAATTTGAGGGGTGAAAATGATGAGACACTGGGATATCTTTCTGACACCTTCTATCAACCCCAGTGTTTCATCCCTGTTTGAGATGATAGACTAGTCTGATGGCGTATATGAACATCCTTTGAGATGTTTACTTCCGCTGTAGTAAGTTTACAAGGTAATTGACGAGCCCATACAAGTTCTACAGTGGCCCTGTCATACTCAGTCTAGAGAGGTGTGTGAAACAAGTCACAGAGGCAGAAGGGTATATACACACGAGAAACATGATTAAGAACTGTTTAAATTTCTTAACTGATGTCATTACTTTCTAATGTTGTTTTATGATTACAAGGTATTGTTGTATACTTAGCAGGATATGTTTTATGCAGAGAAACTTTTTTATAGTATTATCTGACATTTTAAGCAAGTAAAATTAAAATTCTTTGGTTTTCTGAGAGCAGTTTATGTGCTTGCTAATGTAGACTTAGCAAGCTAAATGTTGTCCAAGCACAAAAATAATAGATTTAAATTCCTCACACCCCAAAACATATTTTTAAGACCCCCTAAAATGGCATGCCCTACAATATAGTGCATTATCCTCAGATTGATGCATTATATTCCACAGGGGGTGGGGAATGTTCTAATGGAGATACACATATAAAGCCTTATCCAATTAAAAAAGAAAAGGTTTGACTCTGATCAATGCTCATTTTCTTCAGAAAGGTATTATCAGTTGCAGTAAGTTGCACTTCAAACCCAAGGAATAGAAGTTGAGCTCATATGCGTAGTACGATGGATAATGTCTGACTGAGGCCAAACTTCAAATTTCCCTCTCAACAATAAAAGCTCAGACCTTGTGTCAGTCACTAGTTTTCTTTCTAGTCTACTTCACAGGGTTGTTGATAGAACAGCATGGACTAATTTCTATGCAGAACACAAAAAAGATTCCTTGGACAAAAAGCAGGATACAAATGTAATAAATAAAACATGATTAAACATGTAAAATAAGTTAACTAAAAGTTACAGCTTTGGGGCTTATCTATAACTGGTCTATTGACAAATACTCCACTAAACAAATGAATTGTTTCCAGTGTTCCTCCCCAGTACTGCAAATGGAACAGCTGCATAAAAGGAACTGGAACTAAAACCAGTCGACTGGCATTTTGTTAATGGTCAGAATGGGAATGAGTCATGAGTAACAGTCTGAGCTACAGTTCCAACAACAATTTTCTACAACACATTGCCTGAAGGAGTCTTGGCTTGAAAAGGATGCAATATCAGTTAAAATTATGGGGACTAGAGGAGCTAGCTTTGAGCATGATGTTTCATTCAGCTCATTTCTGTGACTTACTTGTGCTGGATCTACATCATTGAGCATAACTATTGATGTGCAGTGGTAGTCTAGAACCAGTCTCCAGAAATCTTTGACGGTATTTGGTAAAGGATGCTGGGTAACAATAAAAGCTGAAGGCTGCTTATAGCTCTGTAAAACAAGAGAAAAGATAATTCCACTGAGCAAAACTGTCAGGATTAAAGCTTTAATAAGAAAGTATCAGCTGCAACAAAGGGCACTCAAGTCTAAGGGCATTAATAGATGACAGCAGTATTGAACAGCTTCAGAACAGCATGGGAGAGAGAAACAGAGGACATGTACAGACGTGTTTATTAGCCGAACTTTACTGGTGAAATCTGATGACTTGCTAGACTTCATGGAAGGGGCAGCAGTTGTTGAATGGATCTGGAATATTCAATGGAGCAATTTTATTACCACTGGACAGGGACATGGCTGGTTTCAAGATCCCACCTACACGAATGGAGCCTCAATATACACTGGTGCTATGGTAGTATTATCATTGAACCAGCAGTACCTATCACTCTTGAAATCTGCACATTAAATGAATACTACCAATAGAAGGGGCAAAAGGTGGGTAGAGCAGGGGTGTAGTGTGGGAGGAATGGAACCTAGCCAGAACCTCTGGTCTGCTCATACTGTATGTTAGAAACAATGAACAGATTAACCAAATATTATGTGGCAATCCTATGGTCCAGTTAAGATGGCCACTATTATGTCAGGGCTAATAGAGGAACAACATAGTTGCAAGCCCATGCTCAACTAGCACCAAAGCCAAAAGTATGACACCTGCAGAAACGAGAGGAAATCTACTAACGCCACCAGCCACTCCCATAGCATCTCTGACACCTTTATTGCCACCCACCAATCATGCGGCTGCATTAGATATGTGAGGATGGCAACCATCAATGGATGTCAATGAAACAACCCTACCTAGACACAATCTTTCTGCACACCTTTATTACAATCAGGTTAATCCTCAGAGAACATTATATAAATGCATACTACTTTTATTACTCTTTAAAGGATTGCTTTTATGGAAGGTTATTTTAAATGTCTTCATTCTTCTCCAAAGTCTGCTTTCTTGGCATGTGTGACAGCCTTAATTACTGTTGCTCTAAAATGTCAGCGATACTCTACAAATCTCTAGAGAGTGTAAAACATGTTTAAGTATCCTTGTACTGATACCCTATTAGTGCTATTAAAACTTCCATGGCTGCATTTAACTGGAGTGGGGGGAGCGGAGGAGGGAGAAAGAATCATGTTTAGGAAATGTTCACTCATTCAGAAACGAACAGAGTGACTGACGTAATGGCTTGCATTCGACCTATACCAACTGGCAACTATTATTTTCCTTCGTTAATTACTATGAAATTTAGAAGGAAAGAAAACTAAAACACTGCTGCAAACTTTTCATTACGCTGTTTGGTTGACTTAGGCCGCATTGTTTACACAATTACCTGGGAGTAAATTCTATTGTGGTATGTTAATGACAAACATCTGAGTAGACATGCACAGGATTGTACTGTTTTTGACATTGTGAATAGCTCTTTTCCTTCTTAGGTGTTATTATAATTAATATTCAAGTACTAGATAAGACATCTAGGCCATTTCCTTTGTCAATATTCCCCATCCCCATTTTCTAGTTCTCTTAATAAAGCTTTCAGACTTTAAACAATATCTATAAACATAGATTTGATAAAACAAATCTAGAATATAAAATATATCCAAATGTTGAAAGACTTTTGGAGGGGAGTCATTTTTCAGGAGCAAAAATTGAGCCCCCTTTTGCTGAATTTGCTTTTCTGTATTTTCCAGACTATTAACATCAGGACAGGCGCTTACATCCATCAGTGCAGCATTGATGTAGTTACTGCTTTCCCCATCTATCGTGATGAGGAAAGGTAGGCATCTGTCTGGAGGAAGCACATCCATGCACCGATTCTTCTCGTGATTCCGTGGTAAAAGTGCTATGCTGCAGTCCTCCACACGCAGAGTTGGAGTCACCATGTTAAGGGTCTACAAACAACAACAACAACAATATGAGAGGAAGAGCTGATTGGCAATGAATGTGCCTTCAGAACAGGATTATGGGTATCTTTAATTTTAAAAGAGAGTCTGTGCTTCAGAGAATAATGAAAGATTCTGGTCTCACACTTTAAAACAAACAAATAAACCTTACGATACAAAGGCCATTGTCCTGTTGTGCTTTTAAAAATGTATCCATGGCCCATGGCTTACCCTAAATTCTTCTTTGATCTGGCTTGAATTGGTCTGAGGGTCCAGTTTGTTCATTTCATAATATACAGATCTAACTTGAGAGGCTGGAACAGAGGTATCCCCACACAGACAAGCTTCCAATATCGCATCATGTATGAATACATACTGTTCCTGTAGAAGTAAAGAGATAGGTGATAGTACCCACATAAATGATAGGTTTTTTCCCAATGAAAAAATGAAGAACTAAATGTGGTTTTCAGCTTTTGCACATGCTGTTGGAAAACCAACTATAGTATCCGTTATCATAGTACAATACTACTGTGTTACATATTTACTGTAATTCACTAAATATGAAGGGCAGGTGTTTTTCTACCTTACGACTCCGGACTGCATTCCGTTTCCCCTTAGTCCCATTTTTGTTCTCTCCTCCTTGCAGAAGTGTATATGCTTTCAACCCACCACCGTAAGTGACCTGACAGCTGCAGCAGGAAATGCACTTCTTCATACAGAGCAGAGCTATACTATGGAACTCATGATGGTGTTGATGGCCACCAACTGAGATGGCTTTTAAAAGGGATTAGAGAATCTCATAGAAGAATGCTGTCAATGAGTACTAGCCTTGATTGTGGCACATTACTTTCCAGGATCAGAGGCAGCATGTCTCTTGAGCTCCAGCTGCTGGGAAACAACAGCAGGAGACTTCATGTACTGCATTTATGCTTCCAATAAGGAACTGGCCAGCCATGGTTACTTAATAGAAAACTCTCTACAGTACTGAGTAAATGAGTTTCCTCTGCTTGCTGAAGTCTCTCCTTAGGTGTCACATGTACTGCAAAATATTTCCTGATCCACCCCAGCCTCACCTTGCCAACAACCCCTATTGCCACCCATTGTGGTCTCATCCTCCTTACTTCATTTCTCACTCTGTGACCTCTCTTTCCACTTTTACTGTGTCACTCTAATGCATATTATAAGCCTTCTGCATGGCTCCATCTCTATCAGACACAAGCAGCTGATGCTAAATAATGCCAGGAAGCAGCAACAGGGCACATCACCTAAATGAATTTGAATTCTAATTTCTGGTAAAATGAAATGCATTTTTCTTATGCACAAGGAGAGAGACTGGAGCAGGAAAGGGTGATGGGAATACCTCAGTTTGCACCATGTTAACTCTTCGAGACCGAAGCTCTCTGACGCAGTTGTATATATCTACAACACCTTCCCTTTCTGCCATATCTAGCATGATGTCAATCACAATGAAACACCCAGTTCTGCCAGCACCGGCGCTGTAAATACAAAAGCACAATTAGTACAAGTTAAAAGTTCAGAAAGTGCTTGCCGTTGAATTTGAAAACAGATTCGTGAGTGGCATACGTAATGAACATCATTTGAATGTGCCTTAAATATATCATTAGGGGGTTTTCAGCAATGTAGCTGACATCTTTCACATTTGAGGGTAACAATTTCTTATTAAGGATGCTATAGATCATTGTAACCTGTCTACAGACTGCTGTCTGTCGATCAGCAGTGGTTGAAAAAAAAATGGCATTCAAATTAACATTGACTACAAACAGCTCAGCCCAGTGCGTGTTTAATTTAAAGGGATAAAATTAGACAGTGACCTTCTCAACTAGGCATACCAGAAGGCCTTTTCATTGCACTAACCTGCAGTGTACAACCAGCGGGCCTGCATTTGGTGGGCTTTTGGACTTGACTTGCCGGACAAATCCTAGAAGTCCTGTAGCATGGTAAGGTACACCGTGATCTGGCCAACCTGTGAAGTGGAACTGCCTGATTTCTCGGATTTCATGGGCACCTCTCTGGCCATCCATCATTGAATAAAAAGAGAAGAAAGGGGAATGTTGCAGAAAGCATTTTAAAAGAAAGCAAAAGCAGGAATTCCTTAATGTGGCACTTCTTAAAGCACAATAGCTATTTAAAGTCCTGCCCCCACTTCTATTTCATAAGCCACTGGAAAGGAACATGTTGCTGTTTAAATGGGGGGGACCTGACCTCACCATTAGGGGGCAGTAGAGTATTACCCACAAAGTAGTTTGGAAAAAGGGTTGACTTTAAAGATGTTGCAACTTTAACACAGACATGATTAGAAACATATGAGAAACTATATCTTTAAACACTAACCTTTTCCACGGCAAATGTTCGAATAACATATTCTGCCAGGAGCTCTGTTTCTATTAGAGTAACTTTAATGTCTTTATATATCTCTGTGTCATCCGGCCAGTATTTACAGCACTTGACCTTTTAGAAATAATAAAAAAAAATTAAAAAATCAAGGTTTATATATATTTCAATTTGAAGCATTCCTTAACACTTTTGCAGTGATGTACAATTGAACTGCCCATAAAACAGCCATGCTGCCTACACAAAAGAAATGGATCATTAGTTTTAAAGAACACAATCTTCTTTTTCAAAGAATCGTTCTGTGAGTTAAAGGTGGAAATAGCATTCAGCGCAAGTTGGGGAAATTGTATGAATCACGTTAGTATTTATGCCATGAACAGCTCAGTTAAAATAACCACTCATTTCCTGTTTTTCTCCCTGTTGAGGGAGTATCCAGAGGGAAAAGCAACAAAGCTGCATTTAAACATTCACAGCCTCCTGAAGTTGGTTATTTGTCTCTAAAGTGTCTCATTCCTTTATGAAAAAGCACACTGTGACATGATTCCTTTTTAGTGGAAGAAAGGTTTATTTTATTTTTTGAGATATTAACTGCTCTGAAAACCTAACAGAAAAGCGGGGTGGGGGGTGGGGGGTGGTAACCATGTATGTGTAAAACATAACACAGAATGTGTAAAATCTGACATATGCAGTAATGAGATTTGAACGGCAAAAAGATTCTATTTGTGGACCTGAACCTGATGCCCAGTGAGACTGAATAACTCATTAGGCCCCTAGCAGAAAACTTGGCAGGTTACTTCACGCAGCCTATCCCTAGCCAAGGAACACATATGCAAAACTGGGGCAAGATACACTTAACATTTCCTTCTTGTGCACACTTAACATTTTGTACAGGATTTCCCTGAGTTGTATGATTGGACCCTGTTTTCCATGTCTGAATCTTCTGAATTTCTTTGCTGTTTTCTTTGCTGTTATTTGTTTTTATATTGCTTTTTTAAAACTAGTTTTAGGTTATGTTTTTGTTTTAGTGACATTTGTGTTTAGACTGTGAACTGCTTAAAATATTTTTGTAATATCGGGTGGTACACAAATGCTTTTAAATAAAAATAAATAAAAGAAATTACACATGTGTGTACACACTTATATACACAATACACTCGTAGAAATGTATATTTGTAAAATTTTTTTTTTTACTAAAAACCACACAGATATAAATTTTAAAGTTCTGTGTTTCCTTCTAAAATATTATAGCCCCCCCCCAATTGCGAATGGAACCACTAGTGCCTGGAAGAGCCTCACAGAGCTCCAGCCCTTTCTTTTTCCTGCGCATGAAGCAGCCCTGAAGAGAATTCAGTGCTCCCTCCATGTGCTATGCACATGCCTTGTGTTGTGGAGATGAAAGGTTTGGTGATATGGAAATTGTATATAGTTCCTTTGTTCCACACAACTGTCTCTGTGCTCTCGTGTTTGTTGTTGTGGAAACACGGCTCTCTTGAGTCAAGTGGAATCATAGAATCATAGAACTGTACTCTCTCTCTCTCTCTCTCTCTCCCCCCCCCCTTTTAAAGAGCAAACTGAGCTGGAGGTTGCAAAATGGTATCACTATGATCTGCCTCCCAAGGCTTCACATCACTTCACTTCTTGGTAAAGCCACTTCTGATGATAGGATATTAGACTGCAAAATCTACCGTCAAGTTCTTGGTATTAGGGGCCTCATGAGCATTCACATAGCTTCTGCTTGAATGCTCATGAACAGGATCAAGATGAGTAGCTACTGATTCCCCTTCCCCAAGGTCCTGAGGTGTGGGAAGAGGCAGCAAAGGATCTTTTAGGCCTTGCAGTTGCTTTTTCCCACTGTCAATTGGGGCTACCAAAAAAATATTGACTACACACATCCCAATTCCACCAGGAAATTTCCCACCAGGGATTCTGGGAGAAGGGAGATGGAATGGTGATGGAGGTCTCAAACTGAACATTCGCAAAAAAGCCGCAACCTTTGTGAACATTTGATTGAGGTGCTCAGAAAGGGATGGGATGAAGTTCTGGCATAGCGCAGAATTCCTAGAACCTTTGGCAGAAAAAGAAGGTTACTGTGAATTCTGCAGAGTAGGCAAAATTTCCAAAGATGAATTAACAGGCTGCAAGGTAAGAAGGAGTTTGCTGGGGGTAGAGCACATGGAAACACTATACTAACCAATATGGAGCTCTTGCACCAACCTTACACCAGAGTGCTTGCACCAACCTTCCTCTTGCCTCACCTCTCTCTCCCCCAATAAACAGCAGCTAGCTAGCATAGTGATTCTGCCACACCTGGTAAGCCACTTCTGATTACGTCTCTTGCTCCTTTTGACCCCATCCTGATATGCCCTGCTTTGATATAGAACAGTGCTGCACACAATAATCTCCACTCCCCTGAAAGCTTCAACACACATGGAGGCCATTCTCCCAGCATCTCTCTGACCTGAGGAAGTTGGGTGGCCACTGGAAGAGTCCAGAGCAGGCATGGCCAAACTTGGCCTTCCAGCTATTTTGGGACTACCATTCCCACCATCCTTGACCACTGGTCCTGTTAGCTAGGGATGATGGGAGTTGGAAGGGACCCTGAGGATCATCTAGTCCAACCCCCTGCAATGCAGGAATATGCAGCTGGTCCATACAGGGATTGAACCTGCAACCTTGAGTGTTATCAGCACCATGGTCTAACCAACTAGTGGAATCCCACCCATAGGCCCTGTGGCAGGACACACAAGACAGAACCTGTAATATGTAGAACTCTGTAGAAGCATCCAAAGCAATGTGCAAAGTTTTGTGTATATATGGCAGGATGCTTTATATCGCTTCCAACTGAGGGAAAAAATACATCTGAACACCAGATGCAAAGTACTGATGCAAAATAAGCATACCATGCAGTTCATTTTATCTCTGTCTAGCATTTTGCTGCCAGTTCTGTAACAATTCCTAAAACTCTCTCTGGAAAATACACACACACAAAGCCCTGCAGTCAGGGAAATAGAAACCACAAGAAACACATTTGAAAGCTCATTGTTTATCTGTCTGTCTGTTCTGCTTGATAATACAGACCAATAGCATTGTTTAAATCCCTGACTTAAAAGGTTCACAGTGCTTGTCTCCATTGTCAGGCAGCTATTTGTAACAGCAATTTTCCCCCCATGGAAAATGTGTTTTTCTCCGCATTGTTCAGAAGAAACAGAACTTCCCAAGATCCCCAGTCTGGCGCAAACTATCAAAGCCCACTCTGTGACCCTCATTTCCTTTTTCTGCCTGCTGTTTTTGTTTCTTCCATAGGTAGAATCTGATCCATACCAACGTGTCCAAGGCACATGCGAAGAAGGAAACAGCTGCAGCATGGGACCTAAATCAGGTTTCTAACTTTAGCACAATTCCTTTTGAGATGGGCACTTGCCGATGTTCCACAGTGCTCAGTTTAGCCAGATAAACAATTTAAAAAATAGATTGGACTGAATTGCTTGGCTTAGAAAAGAAACATACAACAGCATAGTCTAGACACTCTGGCTTACTAATATGTTCTTTCTTAAAAAGCAATTTCTCCAAGCCATCTGCAGACTTAGGATGTGTACAGACACCATGTGCTTCTGGCTGCATATTGTTGGATTTGCAAGTTTGTATCCCCAGGATATCTAGTGTCTGTCCAGCAGAAGACAGGTAGAAGAAAGGCAGGAGGGAACAACCTCTCCTTTCTTAAAGGGTACGGCACTTCGTTTTAAGAGAATACTTACTGGCTACTTTTGTTACATCGAGCTAATGTACTTCTGAAATGCAAAACATATTTCAAGGAGCACAGAGTATTTTTCTGTGCAGTCTGCATGCAGAAACACATTGCAGCCCACTGTCAGATCCCTGTAAGCAAAGGCTGGGCCATCCCATATCAGGCATGAAGGGCAGTTTTGTACTCATGACAACAGTGTCTCCAAGTGCACCTACACTTTCCTTTTCTCCATAGAAGGGATACCATTGAGATAAGGCAGAAGCAGTTTTAAGGTAGCATGACCAGTTCGGCAGCACTGGGCAGAGTCCTGCAGGAGGCGCCACAACAATGCTGCAGAACGAAGCTGGGGGTGGGGGAAACGCCAAATTTTAGTGTTGCACAGGGCGCTGTTAAAATTTGAGAGCCCAGACTTCGCCACTGGATAAGGACAGAGTCTGCTTCTTGGCCCTGTGACCTACTGATACATCACATGCTTGACACTGGGAAATTGGGACATTGCCCCATCACCCTCATAAGCTGGCACTTCTGCTTTAAAGACATGGAGCCTAATTTCTGAAAGCCACTCCAGCCTATAATTCTAAATGTACTTGCTTAGGAGCTAGCGCCATGGAACACAGAGGTAAATAGGATTGCTGTGCATAACTCAGTTTGCAAGGTTTACCTAACAATTGAAATATTGAAATATTATTGAAGAGTCAATTGTTAAATAAGTCAGTTACAAATGTCAATGGGAAATTCATTTGAGAGATAGCAGACTTTAAATTTGTCAATGAAACACATTATTCTAAGGGTTATTAACATTCTTAAGAAGCATTCTTAGGTAACTATAATGAATTAAATATGGAAGAGACACAAAACTTGTCAAATTGGTAGCCAGCAGATTTGAAAGGAAACTTTTGCTTATATGATACAAAAGTTTGAGAAGACTGGACCCTGGGGAGGAGACACTTCCAAGAGAGTTCTCACTTTAAAATGATCAGATTCTGGGTTTCATTAGCTACTGTTTTTGTAAAACACATGTCATCAGTAAACAAACCTATGAGACAGGTTCTGCAGAGAAACCAAGACATGCTCGATTTAGCAAACTTCATAGCGACTGAAGTTGGGACTCTTGCATCCAAACCTACCAAGTCTATCAAAATGCTCCTCTTGTTTGGCTTTTTTGGGGAGTAGGGAGTTATGGGAAACATTATAAAGATACACCATGCCTTGTATTCATTTTATACCCATACCTTAGTTTGGTTTACAATGCAAATTTTATGCACACTCTTCACAAATCTAGATTTTGATAAGTAAATGTCAGTAAACATTGTTTTCACTGTACTCACCCAAAGTGATTGAAAACAACTTGATGTCAGTACCAATTTACATTTACAGGTAGTCTAAGCTATGTAGAGTTTCACATTAATATGTATAGAACATTTTGTTATTAATGCTGCCTAACGCACATATTTTTGTAGGGACGTGGGTGGCGCTGTGGTGTAAACCACTGAGCCTTTGGGCTTGCCGATCAGGTCAGTGGTTTGAATCCCCGCGACGGGGTGAGCTCCCGTTGTTTGGTCCCAGCCCCTGCCAACCTAGTAGTTTGAAAGCACGTCAAAGTGCAAGTAGATAAATAGGTACCGCTCCAGCGGGAAGGTAAACGGCGTTTCCGAGCGCTGCTCTGGTTTCACCAGAAGCAGCTTAGTCATGCTGGCCACATGACCTGGAAAAACTGTCTGCAGACCAACGTCGGCTCCCTCGGCTAGTAAAGCGAGATGAGCACCGCAACCCCAGAGTTGTTTGCGACTGGACTTAACTGTCAGGGGTCCTTTACCTTTACTTTATGCACATATTTACAACAACACTAAAAGATTCAGATCTGGAGCTAGTTTAGAAATAGGTTCCCCACTTGCTAGCCTCACACTCTGATGGCTGTGCATTGAGCATGGTTGGCTGAAAAGGAACCCCTAAAGGTGAGCAGCTGCTTTATAAAGCAGAGGAGCTTCCTTTTCAGACAAAGTGTTATACTGACACTGCAGGTAGATGAACCAGATAGTTTTGAAAAGTTTTAGGGACAAAATCTATGAGGATGGATTAAGAGATTAAGCCTGATTATTATTTGGCATTCTGGCAGTTTTAGCACTGCTTCCATGTTGCTCCTACAGTATTCTCGGGAGCCGTTAAGAGGCCTGAAATAGAAGTTAGGAAAAAGAAAGGGCTCATCTGCTTTATAAAGAACAATGGATAAACTTTAGCATCACTTCTAGGCTTCCCTGCCCTGCACGCACATCTTCTTTCTGTCTGAATCAGATGTATAAACTACTTTTCATTCACTGCATTTCATGCACCTTTAAGAAATGATGAGTATTTCCAAGCACACACCCATATGTTGTAAAAGTCAATTTAGCGGTACCTTGAAGTAGTTAGCAGTCATGAGTAAGTACAGCAATTCACAGTTCTTTATAGCTGAAAGTGATACTAATATGTGAACTGGCAGCCAAATTAATCTTCTAGCTGCACAGGGAATTTTAAATTACTTACTGGTTATCTCTAGTAGAGTTGATATTGATAGCTCATATGAGGTCACTGGATGGACACTTTTACACATGCTAATTTTACTTTAGAATTCAACTTGTACTGTGGATGATGAAACAGGCATGCAGTCTTATATGGCATTTCTTGGAGGCAGGATTAAATATCTAACAGGCACTTCAGTCACACAACCACACAGCTACTGGCTGGTCTGATATGGCTACAATAGCTGGTTGTACAAAGGAAGTTGGGCACGTCCATCTTGCCATCATGCCTTTCATTTATATTATCAGATTAGCTGTGTATATCATGTTTCTAGAACTGCATCCAATGCATGATGGCTGAAGTGCCTTTACACGGTACATGAGGCTATAATGTACTTCAGCAGATGGTGACTGCTGATGGCTTGGTGCTGCCACATGAAATTGTTGCACTGCCTTAATATCCGGGATTGTCTGACTGACAGCATAATCCACAACTTGTGATGCTCAAGCAGCAGTCCCTGCATCCCAAACGTGATAGTTTCCTCAGCCTAACACAACGACATATTGTGGCAGCTTATCTTAAAACAGAACAAGGCCCCATCTGCACTTTCCTTTTAAAACGGCACCATACCACTTTAAATAACCATCGCTTCCTCCAAAGAATCATGGGAACTATAGTTTAAGTGTAGACCCTAATCCCACTCACAGAGCTACAATTCTTAAAAGAGGTTCACAGTGAGACCTATTTCCCAAGGAACTGGGAATTGTAGCTGGGGAGGGGGGCAGGGATAGGGATCTGTAAGTTCCAAACATATTTGTTGCACAAGGGGACACTTCTTCATTGAAAAGTCATAGCAATTTAAAAAATATGTATACTTAAAAAAAAAAGTTTCAATACTGAAGGGATTTCATAAATTCTCAGATACTACAGGCCATCAGTCTTGTCCTTTCATCTTCATCATCTCTAATTAACAGTTTTTTGCCTTTCTGCAACTCTTTCCCTCCCTTCGTGGAACCACTCCTGCTCACTATGTCCTCTGTATCTTGTCTAAGTTTGAATTCTAACATGCAGTTTTCCTTAATAGATACATTTCACACATAATTTCCCCTAATGTGGTTCATTTTTAAAAATCATTTGCACCAATAAATACATTTCATAAGCATTTTTGCTTATAATATAATTATGGATGCATTTTTGGTTGCCGAACTGTATTACAAAGTTCTGAGAATTTTGTCATTCCAAACTTATCCAAACAATGGTCTAACCATGACAAGGCAGTGCACTGCACTCCCCATGCCTTCAGTTCATCTGTCATATCACTTGGAGCAAAGATCACATCAAGGGTGTGCCCTGCCTGGTGTGTTGGACTGATGACCACCTGAGAGAGACCCATGGTTGTCATGGAGGTCATGGTCTTGAGCTGGCCCAGCATCAGCCTTCATGTGGCTACTTCAAGTCAGCCAGGATTATCAGGTTAGGGTCCTCCAACTAAGCCCCAGAGACTACCTTGGCTAGCCTGATAGCCTAGTCAGCTGTGGCTTTACCTGCCCCAGACCTGACATCAGATGACGTGAGGTATGGGCAGGTGCACATGACATGAGGAAAACTGTATGTTGTATGGCACCCTGATATTGATACTGTTGAAAGCTGAGCTATTAATATTTTAAATAAATAATTATTTTTAAAAGCATATTCAGGCAAAAAATAATAATATTTCTGGCTTCTTTTGTTGTTTTCCTGCACAGATTCTTCTGCTATCTCATAAGGAAATAAGAGTAATACACCAGAAAATAATATAAATGCTATAAAATTGTTTGGCCTTACCCAAATACAATTATCTTGACTGACATAGAAAATGTGCAGGATCCTTATCCATTTTTCAAAGAATTGCATAGCTTGCTACAATGAGGAGATAACATCACAAATTATTTCTTTACCACTGGCACTTCACTTCTCTACTTAAAGTGTGTTGAAACCAACATGTGACAGAATTTAAACTAATTAGCAGATGTTTGAACTTTCATTTCTCACTGAGTATAGGAATGCCAAATTCCATCATGTTGTTGTTGTTGTTTTCTTGTATTGAGTTAAGCATTGCTGAATACTGAAGCATTTTGTGCAAGTAAAGGGGAATGCCATTTGATCTGCAGCAGAAGTGATTTACAGTCACAGTACTATACGCTAGATAGTTAATCTTAGTTCTCCGAACTGTCTGGTATGCTGGTATATAGTGAAAAGCAGCTGAGTCGTGCAAAATAGTGTACTACACACTATACAGCTGACAACCCTGAGCTCAGTATTACCTGAATATGTATCAGGACCGTCTTTTCATCCTCTGCTAGGATCTCAGCAGGGATCCTAATTTGGCACATGCTGCCCTCCTCCAACATTTGATGTCACACTTGCAAAGGAACAACCAGAAGCATTAAAGGCTGTTCCCAGTTGTTTCTCTGCAAGTGGAGTTTGCATTTGGTGTCCTTAAATTTGGCACCAGATGAAAGCTCTGCTGGGGGCTCCTGGGTCAAGTTAATCCCTCCTGGAAGTGAGACTTGCATTTGATGCCAAATCCCCAATTCTTCCTCCTCTTTCTTTGCAGAGGTGGCTTGAATCCAAGTATCACTTGCCAAGGAATAAAGGAAAGAATTGGGAGAGCACTCCAATTGCATAGTTGATAGCTTAATATTAAAGTTTTTACTTTATATTGTTTGGGTTGATTATATGTATGTGTTAATGTTGCTCGCTGCTTTTGGGGGCCTATGGTCCAAAAAGCGGTATCCAAACAAACCACACCATATGAAGTTACATCACCTGATGTTGTGGTGACATCACGTGATTGACAAATGGGTGGTCCAAGTGGCCCGTGTGTGAGCTCAGGATGCAGCCTGTCAGCTGGACCCTGTTCTTCAGCCCTGCACTAGGGCATAGTAACTAGACTATGTACAAACTGGTTAAAGAGAAAAAATTCACAGTATTGATGCACAGGACAAGCCATGCTACCCAGAAAATTTCCAAGTCATGTTGACATTGACACTATTCTGCTGCCAGACACATGTGACACAGCAGTTCAGTGTCTGTCTGCATTACTTCCAGTGTTAAGCACAACTGATGGTTTCCTCTTCAGCTGTGACATTCAGCTTCCCAAGTGTAAGGCTGTAATTATGGTGGGAGACTAGGATACCAAAGACAATAGTAATTAGCAAGCACAGTCACAAAGACCTGTTTGGGTGCCTTTTCTCAGGAACACTGATTCTTCTGCTAACAAATAAGAGGTGTCAATGGGTGTCTCAACGCAGAGACCAGTTTCAGGATTCTCTCTCTCTGTGTGAGAAATTTCCTCTTCATGCTTGCTCTGATCCTGTTAATTACCAATCTGTTTTAGCTGATGCATTTTGCATTTATAAAAAAATCCTGCAGGTCAGATGCAAAGATGCAAAGAGCTTGGCCCTAACACTTTCAGGACTTTTCTTTAGTTAAAACTTAAGTAAATTAGACTACCAAAATGTATAATCTACATACTGTGGCAGCAGTGTACAAGACAGCCTGACACCACCTTGTCGAAGGACACTAGCTTGTGAATTCTGCTCCTTTCTTAATATCTAAACCTCCTCACATATTTGTGTATTTTCGTCAAGACCAGTTATTTGCACTTTTCTAACTGGATACCCTTAATTGGTTTAGAAAGGCTTAAGATATGAATCGCTATTGATTTTATACATTCTAGGATCTAGAGCATCACTCTCTAGTAGAAAACAGCATGCAAGATAAATGGAAAACCAATCAGACCTTCTCTTGGTGTTACAAAGGGCAATGTTCTGCACATGTTTTATGCTGCCCTGCTCAGCGAGGCAAGCACTGTTGATTTGGGGACATCTTTATTAAACGATTATAGAAGAGTCTGCCTAGCTTCCTGGAGAATAACAGCCAATTGTTCCCCCTAAGGATTTTGCTCCTGCTATGCATGATGGAATAAAGCCAACTTGTAATTTCTGGTTGTACATTTAGAAAGCGGAAATCTGGTTTGATTGGTAAGACACATTATCTTATTTACTGATGTCAGATTAAAGATCTTAAGCTGCTGAATTTTATGAAGCATCTTTTCTTTTTTTAAAAAAAGTTATCTATCAGATCTGCCTTCATCTTTACTGGAAAACTACAATTGTTTACATTTGTGTTAAAGTAAGATAAACGAATTTAACTATAACATGGATGGTTATTTCTCCCCGTTTTTTGTGCAGAAATAAATGGCTGCTGAAGTGTTTTATTGTTCAACAATGGCAGTGGCTTCAGTTAGCATATAAAGAAGTGATGTATGCATGGGGGGAAACTGTGAACACAGCCTAAACTTTGTTTATTACAACAGCAGTTCTAGCTGCTGAGAAGCAAAGCCATCACTCACCTTAAACAGCACATTCTCATGCATGTTTACTTAGACCTAAGTTTCATTATAGTTAATGGGGCTCACATCCAGGTAAGTGTGCACAGGACTGCCGCTTAAAAGTGGCTTGCCACTTTGGCAGTGGGACTGCTGCAGCAAGCACAACAACCCAGAGATGCAAAAATCCCTCGCTGTGCACTTGATCCACAACATGCACATTCATCTTATTTCTTTGGACTCTTGGCAATTTATATTCACTGCGTATGTTGCTGCAACCCAGGACAAGGATAAAATTGCTAGCTTTTATCATTAAATGCACTGACCCTGATCCAGAGATAGTGGTGCTCAATAATTATTGAACTCGACTGATAATGTGCAGCTAATAACTATGTCCGGTGGGCCAAGATAGTACAAATCAATAAATGCATGACCATCACACTCCAGGACAGTTAAATAATATTTCTGGCATCATTCCTACACAAACATGTGGAAACAGTATGGACTGCACCTATGGGCATCCACATAGATGTCAGTGGAAATATTTTTAAAGCCATTGTCAAACTGGCGTCTGTTTAGTTTAGGGTGCAATGAGGCAAGCCAAAGACAGTGGGGCAGCATGAGCAATGATCAAGCCTGATCCAGAAGCCATGGTTATGAAAAAGGGGGTGATGGTCTACTGGTGCAATGGAGTTTCCACGATGTGGGGCTGATCTGGGACCAGTTCCCTCCATTGACTTGGCACTGAATCTTTGCTTTACGTCCCTCAGCTTGCCAGACCTTTTGATACCTGCTCATAGGTCTTTTCTGAAAGACTTAGATAAAGCCACTTCTGATCCAACATGATTCTCTAATCACGGGAGAGGTTCCATAACGTTTTTCTGTATATGTGGGGTGGTGCACTGCTGGTGTGGAAGGTCTGTGGAAACCAGCCCTTGCATCACATCATTTTTCAAAAGAATATTTTTAATGGCAACATAATGGCTTGCTCTAAATTCTAATGAGGCATTATTTGCATTTTTGGGGGGAATTCAGTCACATTCTAATGAGGTCTTCATAAAGCTGGCTAAATATGTTCAGAAATCATTAGTGTAGATTACCAGAGCAAAACACTCCTGGGGGACCTCTGCAGATTTTGTTACAGAACCTATGGCAGATGGATCAGTATAATAGCACAAGAATGCAAGGGGTTTGGGGGGGGGGAGAGGAGGGCATTGTTTGTTTGTTTGCTTGTTTTTGGTCTCTCCACAGAAACAGTGTAAATGTGAGCTACTCGGTTACATGCTACCAGATAAAGAGCTAAATGTCCCTCAGGTAGATTCATTAAAGGAGGAAAACAATCAAAACACATTTTGCTGCCATTTAAATACCAGGTGCACTGCGGTCTACAAGTGCCAGGAAAACCGACGAGGGTCCCTTGCTGGAATTCAGGAGAGCTTAAAGGATGCAGGGTTTTGACAAGCCTGCCTCAGATAATGACAGGTATTGGCAGATGTATGCAGGCCCTGCTAGAGGCGAATGGAAGGGCTGAATCATCTGCAGCAGGTGCCTGTGTGAGAGAAAGCCTCCCAGTGGCTCCTCTGCCTGCAATTAAAACCATCCTGATGCATAGAGCTCCAGGGCAAAAGCTATATCCGAGCACAAATTTAATGACTATCCAGTCCGGGTAAACAAACACACATACGCCCCCTCCATGATTAATTCATGAAGGACAAACACAAGTTATGTGGCAAACATGTTAAATAGGTATTCTTCTCTCCTGGAAAGAAAGAAAAAAGTTGAGCTATTTCCCCCCACCCCCCTTGCTTTTGGATGTAAAAAATGGGCAGGTGGTCTCCCAAGAAATCTGTAAGTCAAATAACAAAAGCAGCGGTGAGCAGTTACAACAGCACGGGTAAATAAATAAAAAACTTGAAAGCCACAAAAAGTCACAGTGCTGGCTCTACAGGAATCTAACCTATTGTCAAAACATGATAGTGGAGTGAAAACAACGCCGCCGCCCCCTCGCCACTGCCAGAAAAACCCTCAAGGACAGTGAACCAGCTAAAGTTATTACTAATGGAAGCATAACACAGCCCTAAGTGACTCAGCGGTGATGGACAGGAAACAGAGTTTGTACCCCCTTGGAGGCCATGGTCCTAGTGAAGATTAATTGCCAGACTTCTGTGTTCTAACTATTAATAAAATGAGCATTTTTGAAGGACACTCTTTAAAGGAGGCTTCCTTTTGTGCTGCTTTTCTAGGTTCAGGTTTTAAAGCTCCATGTCTGAGTGGTGTTGTTGTTGTTGTCTGTCCTGGCGCTTCCCCCCAGGAAAACACACATTTTGCCACTGAATCAAGGCAAATGGCAATCAGGTTTTCTGGATGAGCCCATACTTGGTGTTAAGATCCACTCTGTACAGTGAAACTTACTGTTGTATAAACACAACACTTTATACAGCAGCTTCAAGGATATTTTCATACAATGCACTGGAAAACACATTATTCCCCCACATTTGCTGAAAGATCCTGCTATCCTAAGCTGGATCTTACCGGAAGCTTACATAAAAGGCGCATGTGTGAACTGAGGTGCCACTGGCATTGTGTGTTCCCTGGGAATCGGGAATGTTATCTAGGGAAGAAGGAGGGTTCAGGCTATCCCTGCCCACATGATGGATGCCTCTACTAAGAGATATGGGTGAGTAAGGTCTATAGGTTTGGGAAGAGGCTGGCCATTATTCACACTCGCTAAGCAAGATGGTTATGTTTAATGCAAAATATGAGAGATTGCATTGGTTTACGATATATGGCATTGGATCTACAAACAGGACAGTTTATCCTGGTTGCAGGATCTATCTACAAGTTTCTTTTGTTCACTGCATTGGAAAGTTTAGACCGAGTCAGAAAATGTGAATGTTTTGCAGTTATTAAGGAGTACTCTGGTGCAGCTCTAGATTCTGGAGGACCCTGAGCAAGCTGCTGTGCCCTGATGGCAATGTTCCTGCAGCTACCAGCCTCCTCATTAAAGGCTTACCCATTGGCAGTGCTGTAATGGTCTAGTTGCTGTATAAGCTCCCAGGTGAGTGAGCCCTTCAGTGCAAGGTGGAGTGGGGTGCTAGTGGCTGCAGCAGAGCTACTGGTGTGCAGCCCAAGTGTCGGCTCTGGTAGGCCCTGCCGATGATGGGCCTGGGTTGAGCAGATCCTATGGCAAACCATCTGGCAAGCACAGACCTCTCTTAGAAGCTCTGCAATGATTCTGGAGATTGCAAGGGAATACAGATACCCCATGAGTCAGTGATATTAAGAGATTTGGGGAAGTTGTGGTTAAGATGATTTTTCAACTTATGCTTCCTGCAAGAACATTCCTTGGTCAAAGATAGGAAAAACTGGAACCCTCTGGAAATTAAATGTAGACCAGGGCTAATGCTAATTTATATCATGAGATACAGGGAAGGAAGAGTTAAGTATTTAAGCTGTCAGGCGATTGATAAATCCATTTTGTTCAGGACTAGGAAAAATACAGTAGTCCTCATTTAAAGAAATAGACTGATGTCATGTGGTTAACTTGAATGGTAGGGAGTAATGAGGATATATAAATAATAAAATGAGTCCTGCAGTGATATGGTGAACCATGAATTAGGTACTTAAGAGAAGAAACCAGAAAACTACTTTGCAATAGGTGTCCTCTCTCTAGAGAGGTGGTGTGGTGGAAATAAGGATAATTTTCACCCATCACCCTATGTCTTCTTAGGCCAACTTAAATTTTAATAATACTTTTTAAAAATTCAGACGTTGCAGCAATGATACACCAAGAACATTAGAAAAAATAACCCAGCCCCACGGAGCTGTATACCAGCACCATGAAGCTTGCCATCCTCTTGTCCAGATTCCAGTTTTACAGTCAGAGAATCATGAACTTAGAAGGAATATTGCAGGCCATCAAGTCAAACTCTCTGCTCACAATAATATACTGGAAAGTTTCATATCAATAAATAAGTTGTAACTTTTTGCTTCAGCTTGAATGCAAGTGGCAGAGCTGATTTATTGATCCACCAAGTCTCAAACTCCTTTGGGTCCTAAATGGCCTCAATCTGACCTTTTAAGCCAGTCCAACTGGTTGCATCTTTGTGCTCTCATAACAGCACCTAATTATACTCACAAATCGTGCTGCTTTCTCATCCAAAAGTGGTCCTGTTCCCTGATTTGTGATCAGGCTCAGGCACTTTAGATGTCTAGGCACTAGGATTTAAACTCACAATAAACCATGAACAAAAATCCCCTTTCTAAACACAGAATGAAAATTGAATTTACAATAAAGGAAGCTGGAAATGACACATTTACTCATATTACTGAAAAATTAATTGATCATTTATAGTCCACATGTCTATTTTTCAGGGGGGAAATTATAAACTACTGTTTTGGCAGGAAATTAAAAACATGCATCATAACTGCTTTAGCTACACCGAAGTATATCTACAATTTCCCATTTTTTTCAGCAGCTAATAAATGCACTGTTCCTGGAGGTGTTGACAACATAGTTGATGAAGTTTGATATTTTCACTAGGAAATTGAACAGTGTACTCCCTAGGCTGTTTTAAACAGCCCGACCTGCATCAATGCTAATGATACAGTGAAATAAATAAGAAACCCAACAACTCTTGTTGACCATTTAAAATGAAAAGCTAACTTCCGTTACTATCTTTTGAAAATAAAAGTGTACATGACCTAAGATACTTATTGCTTGGGAACTTAGAAATTTGGATTGCTTATCCTTATTATTTCTATGGAAATGAAAAGCACAGCTTCAATGAGGAAAGGCCAGGCAATCTGGTCACTGCAGAAAGTAGTTATACCCTGCAAAATTAATTACTAGGCAGAAAGCCCCAAAATGGCCTTCTATCCTCATTCAGTAAAATACACTGTAGTACTTTTGGAATCATAGGAGAAGAAATAAATTCTTTTATATCTGAAGTGTATTAGGGAGGGTTCCCTTGTATTTTGTCTGCGTGTTTTAGAAGTTGAAGGAAACCTGGGTGCAATTTTCTGCAGCCACCCAAATTTCTGAGGAAATCTGTGGTTGGCTAATATAAGTAAGAAAATTTCCTGGAGAAATAGATTGTTGAGGTTTTGTTTTGTTTATTATGTTTCTATCCCATTCTTCCTGAGGAGCTCTGTGTGTGTGTGTGTGTGCGTGCGTGCATGCACACACGTCTGTTTTTACGACAAGTATGCGAAGTTCGCCAAATGGCTACTATTTTGTCCTAAAAGACAGTACAGTATATAATTTTTGAAAGTATAAGTTTTCTAAATCTCTCTCTCTCAGGTGTCAAAGACCATGGGTAAAGAGGTGCATCTTCAGCATGTGATGGAAAGTGTCAGAAGCAGGGGGACAGGGGTGAATTATCCCCCGATTCAAAACCCGCTCCAGCTCTTTTTATGGGGGGGGGGAGAGGTATCTGGAGATCCAGCCACAGATCTCCCATCACATATAGTTTGGCCCTGGGTGAGGATTTGAATAGAGGAATCTGAACCTAGCAACCTGAGCCACTTCACCGTGCTTGCTCTAAAACAGGGGTTGGCAAGGTTTACTGGCCATGGGCTGGATCACTCCCACGGAGATTGTCCGTGGGCTGGACTGGCACAGCGTGATGCCAGAAATTGCATCTGCGCCTGTCCGCGTCACCGGAAATTGCTTCTGCGCATGCCCAGATGCCGAAAATTGTGCATGCACAGAAGCGATTTTCAGCGTCTGGACATGCGCTGACGTGATTTCCAGTATCTGCGCATGCACAGAAACAATTTCTGGCGTTGCTCGGCGGATCCCCAAGCTGCGCCGGTTTAGCGCAGCGCACGGGGGACTTGCTGAGAAGGTGTCTTGGTTCAGGGGTGGCTTGTGGGCTGCATTTGGCCCATGGGCCGCACGTTGCCAACCCCTGCTCTTAAACACAAAAGTCCATTGTGTTTGAGACTGGAGTGGCCAACTCACAACTTAAGTAGAAAAGTTAGCAGCAAGGTTGTTAAATTCAAAACAGAGAAATCCCCACGCCATGCATAAATATAGACAATTTTCCAAACACTCTTACCCTTCCCACTTCCACGAGATTTGTCACCATGACTATGCTTGCTGTATTTTCATGCCAGACCATTCTCCAGAAGTCATATATTGTCTCTTGCATTGGTCCTGAAAGGACAAATCAATCCACAGGTTATTCTCGGCACGTAACAGGATTGGAGGAATACACACTGATAATGTTATAGGCAATATTAAAAACTTGACAGCTCTCAAGTGCGTTAAGAGGTGAGGCAGAGATCTTCTGTAGGCTCATTAATTTAGCTTGTTAAAGGCTCAATGGAGGTTTCAGTTTCTTTCAAACTAATTTGCAATTAAGTGTTCCCCCCCTCTTAAAATGAAAGAAAGTTGGTGGTTGTTTTTTTTAACAGGAGGTCGCAATCCTATACACAAACATACCTGAGGGAAAGTGTCACTGTAATCAATATGTTTATTTCTAATAGGAATGTTTAAGAATGCACTGTTAACAAACTACTAGGGCTGAGAGTTTGAAAAAAATAGAGCAGGCAGGGCAGCATCAGCAGTAGTGAGGTGCTTCTGCTGCATGCCAGGAGGGGCTGCGGCCAACCCAGGCCTGCCCCACCCCACCCCTGTCCTGGCGAGCACTCCTTAGAGACTTAGGAAATACAGTATGTATAAATTGTTGAAATAAATAAATAGTAGCACACCACCAGGAGAGCTCTGCTGCTGCTTTTTATGCTTTTGACATGAGTAATGTTTCAGTGGACGATATTGGCCTTTCTCAGTTTAAACATTTCTCTTAGTTTGCACTATTGCTCTAATTAGTCTTAATTCTCAAATCGCTCCTTCTGAAATGAGGCAGGTTTTTGGAGACAGTTTTTTTTTTCTTTGACAGCAGGAGAGAACATTGTTTAAATGCCAGGCTTGACAACTATCTTAATTTTAGAACATAACGAAAGAAATGAGCCTGGGGGAGGGGGAAGACCAGGACCACCCGCACACCTGAAGTATCTGCTTAGGCTCTAGAATAGCCTATGTCTGTTGTTTCTGGAGTGCTCTATGGGAATCCAGGATAAAAGCTGGATCCACAATGAATCCCAAGCATTGACTGGGCCTTTGGGTGGGTGGTATGGTCCTACCCAGGTATTCCTTCTTCTAACACTTTTGCTCCTGCATTTTTTTTTTTACCCTGCTATGTCACTTTGTCTGAGAGTCTATTGGAGACAGAGATAATAAGCAGATATAAAACACCATCAATTACTAAAATTTTGCATCTACAAACAACCAATTACTGATCCTCTTCACAACACTTTTTAGTTACTTATTTAGAATTTTACTAGTCTGTTCATTTGAGGACTTGCTTGAAACATTTCAGTACCTTTAAAATTTTAACATCAGAGTTGCCGACAGCTGATAAAAAGGGCAACAGTAATCACCCTTGAAATAAGAATGTTTTTTCTAAAACAATAGCTGCAAATGACATACCACATCACTAATTGCACCTGAAAGCACATGTGCCCACTTATCTCAGGAGAAACACATTAAAGGATACTATTAAACTGAAGAAACCCACACCCACATATCCAACAGTAATCTGTTAAAATGTATTTTTCATTGACATTTGAAAACATTTAGCTTTAATGTTTTCATCTTGCATCTCCAGCCTTGTTTTGTGCGAGTGTCCTACGCAAAAATGACAAAGGCAATTAAAATTAGGCAATCATTCTTGCAAGATCAATATCATGGGCCTGCAGGGCTCAGAGCAGGTGCATTGTATGGAGTTATTATTTATAAGGGGAAGCTGTCCAATCTCAAATATCTGCTTTAACTGTGGCTGCAAAAGTAGTTGCTTACAGCCCTCTGCAGTCAAAACAGAATCTTATGTTTGGCACTTGGGCAGAACCATCTATCTGTATTTACTACTACTACTACTGGGTTAAACCACAGAGCCTAGGACTTGCCGATCAGAAGGTCGGCGGTTCAAATCCCCGCGACGGGGTGAGCTCCCGTTGCTCGGTCCCTACTCCTGCCAACCTAGCAGTTTAAAAGCACGTCAAAGTGCAAGTAGATAAATAGGTACCTCTCCAGTGGGAAGCTAAACGGCATTTCCGTGCGCTGCTCTGGTTCGCCAGAAGCGGCTTAGTCATGCTGGCCACATGACCCAGAAGCTATATGCCGGCTCCCTCGGCCAGTAAAGCGAGATGAGTGCCGCAACCCCCGAGTTGGTCACGACTGGACCTAATGGTCAGGGGTCCCTATACCTATACTACTACTGCTACTACTACTACCACCAGACCCTCACCAAAAGGGCCCAGGTTATGTTACAGAAATATAAATACAGCACTAAAAATTTAAAAGAAATTACAGTCACAACTAGATTGGGCCTAAAACATACATCTCAACTGTCAGGGTAAAGAGGTGTAGGCTCAGCATACAATGAAAGCTGTTCCATGAAGCTGCCAAATGTACCTCTGTGGGAAAGGAATTTCTCAACTTTTGGGCTGGCACAAGGAATATCCTCTCCCAGCTCACCAACCCCTGAACCTATGAGGAATGTGGAACTACCAAGACAGCCCCCTCCACTGATTGTAACACCCAAGAGGGTCTGCAGGGAAGGAAGTGGTCTTTCAGATATTTGGGGCCCAAGTTGCTTAGGATTTTCAACACTAGTATAAGCAGCTTGAACTGGGCCTAGACATGATGTCGCAAGCGGACAAACTGTTTTGAAACGGGTTATATGAGTTCTGAAGTGAACTCCAGCCAGTAATCTGGCTGATGCATTTTGGATCAGCTGACGTTTCCAAATCATATTCAAGGGCAGCCCCATGTACAGCACATTGCAATAATCCAGTCTGGAGCACTGAGTACTGAGGCCAAGTTGTTTCTGTTCAAAAGAGGCTGTAACTGGTGAACCAGCCAGAGCTGGAAAAAGGCACTATAAGCCTCCAATGATAAGGAGAACCGCCAGGCTGTGGACCTGCTTCTTCCAGAGGAATGCAACACCTACTGAATGAGGCCAATGGCTCATCTAGTCCAGCATCCTGTTCTCACAGTGGCCAATCAGATGTATATTCCAGGTATGATAGTGGTCTGGAGGCTTGAGGAGTTGTGGGTTATGGGGGAGGCTTACAAGAGGCTTGGAAAGGGTCCAGAACAACTTGAAACCACTTTGAATATCTGATTACTGGGGTGGGGGAGTTGTTTGACACATTCTGAGCCACCCCAGGGACAACTGGGAGAAGAGGGATCCACCCACCATCACTACCCAGGCTGATTATGCTTCTTAAAAACAGGAGACTTTGCCCTGCAGTGTGTGAGCATGACTTCATGTGGATGCAGTCAGGGGCTCTAAGCCCAAAGAACAGGAAGGGACTCAGGGAAGGTTAAGGGGGATGGCAGGTCTTTATGAATCTCCAATCCTGCATAATGGGCAATGTGTGCATGGCTGAGGGCTATCCAGAGAGGAGAAAGGCATTCATGGAACCCAATGATACTTTCCCATCCCAAACAGTTGAGCCCATATTACCACATTATATCTAATGAAGTAGTAAACATTACAGCAGGCATCCCCAAACTGTGGCCCTCTAGATGTTTTGGCCTATAACTCCCATGATCCCTAGCTAACAGGACCAGAGGTCAGGGATGATGGGAATTGTAGTCCAAAACATCTGGAGGGCCGAAGGTTGGGGATGCCTGCACTAGAGTAGTAGAAATGGGGTAAAATAATTCTGTAGTGATGTAGACAATGGCATAATGACATGCATCACCACCTAAACAGCTCATTTGGAGATATGTTTCCTGTGCATTTTATAGTATTCTGGAATCTTGGGTTGTTATAGATAAGTTATGCATGCTATGTCCCTTTTAAAATCAGTAGGAACTAAGCCTGCATGACTGGGTGCTGGATAGTAGTATTAATGTTTAGTAAATAGTACCTTCTGTGTAGATGTATTTGTTTGGGGTATGCAAATCATAGATCATGCCAGGAAATATATCCTACCATTAGCATGGTGGTAGAAGAATGTAAAAGATGAAAAATAATTTTATAAGACAAGGAATCCCAATTGTTCTGGAAGGAACTGGGTCAAACCTTTCCTCCAAGATAATCCATCATCTTCCCCACACCCCCAAAATCACTTTTTTAGCCTTGCAGATGTGAGGTTTGTACCACAATCCTCTAGGAATGACTGATGAGAGAAATGCTCTCCTTTGGAATGTCAGCTGTGTCCCTGCTTCCGTTCTACCTGCTATAGCAAGACAATGGTAATTAAAATAACCCCAGGGAGTAGGAATTTAATAGAGAATTTGTTATCTATCCATTTTACCTGCTTTCTTATATGCCAGAGAGCCACCAAAATTATTCTGGACTCAGGACATTCATGGGAGGGAAAGAGGCTAGCTGCATGTCTTTGAAAGTAATTCTCTTCTATCCTATTTTTCTTTTCTACTTGACACTTTTCAAATTATTTTCTGACATCTGAATAAATTATTACTCTGTCATGTCTCCACACAGAATTGAAAAGCATTAAAGGGCAGGTAGGGGCACAGGATTTATTGTCATCAGGAGCTGAACAATTCGATTTCAGAGATTTGGGGTAGGAAGCGACACTGTAATCACTATAGGAGCCAAGTTTACAGAGGTTGACACAGAGCACAGTCCACTAAGAACTGCTGCTGTGCAGCCCTGATTAATTTCAAGGCGCATGTACCAAGAGTCTGTGCAAGTAACCACCTCAAAAATAAACAGAACCTGCTTTGCAGAAGGACTTTGTGTGGTTCAGCTTATTCTCATTCCTCTTATGGGAAAGTTCAGCATTTTCTTGCTATGAATCCAATGACATAATCTACTAGCAATATAATATAATGGCTGCTATAAATACTCTCTACCATGAGGAAATGATATAAAATAGTCTCTCTTTTGCTACTGTGACACTACTAAAAACAAGGAGAAGCTACTAAGAAATGGGTAAGTATTTATTCAATCTGCACAATCCCCAGTAATTATTAAGTGAATTTAATGCCCCACATATGCCATGCTTTGTAATAATTAGAGCTGTCGACTTAATACATTTTCAGCAAATTTACCTTGTTACATTTAACTGATTAATTGCTGTAGTAGCTGATTAAAATAAACATTACAATATCTCAAAAGAAGTCAAGCTTTAGTATTTTACAAAGATAATAATTTCCCTAAACCAATCAGCACCATTACCTCCCTAATTTTGACTTCCCTTGCAAACAGTGGTTCTTTTCCTACCAGGTTTTACTAGAGTATGCGGAGTTGGGCTTTGGCTTAAATTCCCCCATAATGTAACCCTTGTTAGTTGCAATTCAAGAGGTAATTTTTCTGGAGAAAAGGTTTCCTATGACTTTTCTCTTCTAAAGTTCATCTAGATAAGCATCTTTATATGTTTCCAGTTGGTCTCTGGAATGCTCAAGGAGAACACTGGCAACATCTCGGGGAAATAAATTCTCTCTCTCTCTCTCTCTCTCTCTCTCTCTCTCACACACACACACACACACACACACACTTTTGTTTGTAGCTCTCAATCTTTCTTTCCATACAAAAGAGACGGGAGATAGAAATGTATTGGAGAAATGGACCAGGAGAAAAATGTATCCTGTAGGTATGAGAAAGAACTGAAAAATCTGAAGGAAAAAAGTGATAGTAGCGAGCTTGAGATATGGAAGAACAATCCAGAGTTAGATGGCAGGAAGTCCTCGAGAGGTTTCTGCGGATTGACATTTGTTCTGATTAAGCAGTAGACTGGGTTTTCCCAGGGAAAGTGGCAGGACAAAAAACAAACAAAACCCCTCTCAGATTCATGACTTGAGATCACGGGACAAACAGATGTGTAGATGGCCCCTACAAGCGGAAACTGAAACAGTCACATCCACACCATCCATTCAAAGCACATAGCTTCCCTTAAAGAATCATGGAAACTGTAGTATGTTAAGGGTGCTCGGAACTTTAGCTCCCTGGGAGGGGTAAACTATAGTTCCCAGGCACTGAAATTAATGAACATTACTAAATTGTTGGCACCCATCTTTTCTGGGAGACAATGGATGAGTGTGCCTTTGGGAGTGAAGTCAAGCTGTTGAATGCTTGCAGAACCTGCTGCAGCTGTAGAGACCAAAGTGGGAGAGACAAGTTTTGTTGCTGGTGGGGCAGATAAAGGCACCCGGTTGTACTGCTGCAGTTGCACCATGCCGTTTCTAAATTAGGTCTAATAATTTTAATGGATCCACTCTGAGAAAAACTTGAAACTTGAAAACCACCTAATGTGATTTTAATATATGATGTGGATGTGACCACTGACTTTGGTAGGGAATAATAATCATTGGTACAATACTTCGTTCTGAGATGATAACAGCACTGTCAAAAGTTAGGAAAGCTTATAATACCAACATAAAGCTTTGCATCAATCCAATGCAAAGAAAACAAAGGAGCAGCCAAATTTCAAATGTCATTTGACTTTGTTAGAACACAAACATAGTTGAGACAGTAACCAAAATAACAGAATCTGAGTAATTTAATTAAAAGTTTAGGAATGCTGTTCTCCTTAATGTAACCTTATGGAGCACCACAACTGTTAATAGACAAATCTCTAAGGAGAGTTCCCACAGCATGTGGCTCAATTTAAATGCAAAATTACAGGATTACTAATTTTCTGCCAGCCCAGTGATCTGATTGGCTAATTACCCATAAGAACTGTGTATACATTATTTTTCTTTCAGAGTATTTGGGATTTTAAATTCTCGATATAGTAACTGAGATAAATAAAATAAAAAATAGCTAAAATAGTAGAATAAAGTTCTAAAGTGATTTCTTAATGAAAGAAGAAAGAAGAAAGAGTTTGGATTTGATATCCCGCCTTTCACTCCCCTTCAGGAGTCTCAAAGCGGCTAACATTCTCCTTTCCCTTCCTCCTCCACAACAAACACTCTGTGAGGTGAGTGGGGCTGAGAGACTTCAGAGAAGTGTGACTAGCCCAAGGTCACCCAGCAGCTGCATGTGGAGGAGCGGAGACGCGAACCCGGTTCCCCAGATTACAAGACTACCGCTCTTAACCACTACACCACACTGGCTCTCACTAAACGGCAAAAAAATCTTTTACAAAAAAGCCCATATATTCTGTTGAATAACATCCACCAAATCTGTGGAACCATTTGAGTTTGTAACAACAGTTCCTAACTCTTAGTTCCACCTCCTCTTGTCGAGTTCCATCCACATCAGAACGGGTCACTTTGTACTTTTCTTACATATTTTTACATACTCTGTCCTGCAAAATGAAGTGACTATGGAATGGTTGGTGTAAAGAGGCGTCTAAGTGCTCCTATTGCTTGACCTGTATTACAGCTTTGCCTTGTACTAATCTTGAATGAGTTTCAGCTGCCAAACAAGATACAGTGGTGCCCCACAAGACGAATGCCTCGCAAAACGAAAAACGCGCAAGACGAAAGGGTTTTTCGGTTTTTGCGTCGCTTCGCTAGACGATTTTCCCTATGGGCTTGCTTTGCAAGACGAAATGTCTTGCGAGTTCTTGCGAGTTTGTTTCCTTTTTCTTAAAGCCGCTAAGCCGTTAATAGCCGCTAAGCCGTTAATAGCCGCTAAGCTGCTAATAGCCGTGCTTCGCAAGACGAAAAAACCGCAAGACGAAGAGACTCGCGGAATGGATTAATTTCGTCTTGCGAGGCACCACTGTAGCCTATAAGATAATTTTGTGCACACTAGAGCGGTAATAAATGAAAGAAAAACATACTGACTATTAAGTTAACCAAAATAATAATAATTCTTCAGGTTTGAGATGTGCCACATATCATAAAAGAAAAATGAAATTGTACATGAACAACAACTTTTCATTTAATTCTTAAGGGCTTTGATCCACTTGATACTTCACATCAGCCTGACTTCTACTGTTTACTGATGACGTCCCAAAGTCATGGAACGGCAAATATTCTGTCATATTTAAGGGTATAAACTAGGTAGTGCACAATAAAATCACACATCCTTATTAGCTTAGCAAGAATTATTTCCAACCAATATCAGGAAAATTCCAACCAAACAATATTTAAATGACACTGCATTCTTCTCGTATAGCAAGGAGCTCTGATTCCAATCTTCACCTCATCCAAGCAGAAATCAAGTCACAAAAAGAACTGTACACGTCTATAATTTTTAAATCAATTGTGCTTTACAATACAGCTGCAGTGCCAAGTAAATGAAGTGAACCATTTTAATTGTGTTGCTTAGATAAATGTATCTGCACCAAAAGCACTAAATGAAAACACTTGGGCTCAAATGAGATTTAGGAACTGCAGAGGTAATCTCTACAAAGCCTTGATCTAAATAGCAATTGAACATGGAAGGAGAGGCAGATACTTTTTTAAAAAGAGCCAATAAGTTTCTACCACTGTGACGAAGGCAAGATCTGGGCACCACTTACAACACTAGGCACAGCAGTGATTTTCATAGCGTAAGTAGAATCTTATTAACAAGGAAGAAAGGAATGTACATAAAACAGGATTTTCTTTCCCATAGATATTCTGTTCCGGGAAAATAAGGGGAACATTTACTAAAAAGACTGGAGGTGAAATGAATGAATGTCTTCACTTAACGCAGAAGGTGCCAGGCAAGCTTCCCTGGGGAATGTGTTCCACCGACAGGTGCCACCACCAAAAGGCCCCTTCTATTGCTTCCACCCTCCACACTTCCTATGGAAAGGGCACTCTGAGGAGGGCATTTGGAAATGATACTGAGGCCAGGATAGGCTTGTTTGAGAACAGTGAATGTATTATGTATAAGGTTGTAAATGTTAGAGCTGGCAATCTGAACTGGGCCAGGAAATGCACTAGGTGCCATTTGTATTCTGATTGCTTGGTATTTTGCGATTTTGCTATTTATGCTACCACAGTCAAAGCTGTGTAAACACTTGTGTTATAAATGCTTATCTTTAGGGGCTTATAAGGCTGACACAAAAGGATTTTCCCATGGTTGAAGCATGATAAGTTTGTTGCATTGAGGAAGAAAATTATATTCACAATATAAGTGAGAAAGTAAATGGTTTGTTTTACAGCTAGAGGCAAACTGAAGGAATAAGAATGCCTGTTTGCAGGTGCTGATTTAGAATTAGTAATTAAAATATTTTATTAGGCCTAATATATTTAAACCATACCTTAATAACTTGAGCCTTAAGCACATCAAATATAATTACTGCCCCTGTGTCTAATTGTATGTCTAATTGTAATATTACTTTTACTGGTTACACTGTTTATGTCAGGTAAGTATGATATGCAGGCAAATTTGTTATATGATAAGCACCGCAGGAATCAACTTATGAGTATGCACAAACATTGCATACATACAAATTGAGTTTTTCTGTGGAATGTACACATTTCTGCTGGACATTTCAATAATTTCAGTCTTCTGTGAACATACTGGGGTTTGCCATTTGGCTCTTTGTTCTCCAGTTACTTTTTACTCTGCAGATATTTTCTATCTAATTAGCACTTGCATTTTTAATTTTTGTTTAAAAAATGAAGCCACTTTAAAGGTTTTAGTTTTTCTTAGTAGTAAGCAAGTGACCAGTTCAGAGAACATGCATTTATGCATGTTGTTTAATTTTTCAACAATTATCTGATAAAAGCATGGAAACATTCATAGAATCATAGAATTGTAGAGTTGGAAGAGAACATGAGGATCATCTATGCAGGAATATTTCACCCAATGTGGGGCTTGAACCCATGACCCTGAGATTAAGAGTCTCATGCTTTTCTGACCGAGCTGTCTACTTCCGCTGTCTACATCAATTCCCCCCAGCCTGCTGCTCTACCAATGTTTTGGACTGTAACTCTCCTTCAGGCCCATTCAGCATGGCCATACTGGCTGGGGCTGATGGCAGTGTAGACCTAAATATTGGGGGGGGGGGAATCAGTTTGGGGAAGTTGACCTACACTGTGGAATCAAACACAGCTACCAGCCCACCTTTTAGCTGAAAGGGGATTTTAAATAAATATTCTCAATTCGAAAATGTCAAATAGTCCTTTTAAAATTGTGCCTGCCTGTTCTTTATGCATGATCCATTACACCAAGACAATAGTTTTCTTATTACAAGTATGACCCAGGTGCTTATTGTGACTGTCTCTGTCAATTACTGTAGATCACCTGAAGTCTTCATTAGTGGCAATTTCAGCCTATTATAGCTACTGTATAGAAGAAAAGTAGATGCTCATTTTCTAACCCAAATTGGAGGTTTAGAATATGTTGCACTTAAAACATAGCTTAATGGTCCCTTGATACAACAATAGGTAAAAGAGTTTATGTCCTCCTTACACCAGTTTCCTAATCAACCTGATTTGAAAGACACAAAAGGTAAGCTCATTGCTAAGCCAAACCCTGGAAAGCTAAATCTTGTTCATTTGGAAGATTCCAAAACAGTAAAAAAAAACTAAAACACAAGTGATTAGGCAACCCTCCAGCTTTGTTGAAAAGCCAGATTGGTAGCCGATTGCAAACCGATTATGTTTGCCACTATTTAGTGGCATCCAATTATATTTGCTCATTAACACTTGATATGTTGAATGGAGCTTAAGAAGAGCACTAGGACAATTAAATAGCAATCTCAACTCTGTAGGGATTTGAACTAATTTCTCAAATGATTTCCTTTTCCTGAAGAGCATAGTACAAAGGAATACATGCATGAAAATGGGAATGGGTTGGATCAGAAAGGTTACTGAAAGAATGATTGTGAAATATTTTAATGGACATATCCCAAATGTCTGTTCAGATGTTTTAGTCAAATGTTCTCGCTTTCAATAAAGGTATGGGTTGCAGCCATTGCTAGTCCAACTCAAAGTAGACTCATTGAAATTGATGGGCATGACTAACTGGGGTGCATTAATTTCAGTGGGTCTACTGAAATTAATTTAGTTGGATGCAGCCCTTAGGTTTCCTCCCAAAATGAGTGAGTAGGAGTCAGCTAATTCCCTCAGTCACCAATTTATGTCTGGAGATAATGGAGGAAAAGGCAAGACGGTGGCATTCATGTTCTTATCTTTCTCCAATTCAGGCATGTCTATCGGGCCTCTATCAGGCCAGTTATACCTCATCCCTAAGCCACACAGGTAGAGTGCATAATGCTTTGCAAATATGGCTCAAAACAGGAGACTACAATTCATTCATTCATCTGTTACCGGTTTCTCTGCATTAAAGTGCAGAACCTTGTTTAAACATGAACCATCTCTCTCTCTCTCTATCCCCCCCCCCCATAGTTGGCTATCACTTTAAATACCCTGTGGTGGAATACTTGCAATGAAAATAAATTGTCACTAGGTGGCAGTATAGAGCTGTTTTGTAAGGGGCAACATGAGTTTCTAAATTTTAGAAACCAAAACAAAGCCATAGGCTTCCTTTGGAAAACAACCTGTCCTTCCTTCATTTTTCTGTGGTAGGTAGAAGAAAGTTGTTCTATGGAGCCAAGCTGTTGGTTTTGCACATTGAACGAAGTATAAGGAAACATTAAAATAGCAACCATATCCAAAATATCAGTAAAAAAAGGTGAGAATTTCCCAACATGTTAGGAATCAGTTTTCTCAAGGTAGAGGAAAAAAATTACACCAAGGCCCCCCCCTCCCCAAGTCTAAGAGCTATATTTATTCATGGCGAAAGAGATAGATGCGCAAGCTGGTGCTGGGATTTGGCCAAAGTGGGTGAGAACATAAGTGAAAGTTGGTGGAGTAATAGCTGCAACTCCTACTTTTGTACAGTGGGCAGGGCCAGCCCATCCCATTTCGCCACCTGAGGCGGAACAGGAATTGTTGCCTCCTGCTGTGCCCCACTTCTGAAGCTGGCACACCCCGGCTGCCGTCAAACTCAGTGGGAGCTGAGGCACTCATCAAAGCACTGTTTGATGTATTACAGTATTTTAATATTTTTTTGGAAGCCGCCCAGAGTGGCTGGGGAAGCCCAGCCAGATGGACGGGGTATAAATAAGAAATTATTATTATTATTATTATTATTATTATTATTGGCGCTTACTCAGCTTCTCTGTCTGGGGGTGGGGAAGATGAGCGCCAACGCTGCACACTGGAACACCTCCCTTCCCAACAGCAGAAGTGTGGTGGGGCGGGGTGGGGTGGGCAGAGCACCGCCTCTTGCACTTTTGCTGCCTGAGGCGAATGCTTCCCCGTCTCATGGTCTGGCTGCCGCCTCTGACAGTGGGCTACATGCCAGCCAGAATTTCCTATAGTCCTCGCATCTCTTTATCCTCAATTCAGGCAAGAAAGAGCCATTACCACAAATCGAGATATTCCAGCCAAGCAAAATTGCTCGAGGAGAGTGCACAGCAGGGCTGGTGAGGCATATGGTCTAGGGAGAACCCCAGGGGCTGATAAGAGAGGCCTACAGAACTTCATTCATGCCCCAGACCTGAAGTCCCCCAATCTACACCAAAGATTACTTCCACAATGGGAAAAACATGCAAGTGATGTTTTCTAGGTTACTTTAGTTAGTTAGTTCATTTTAGTGTTTAGATCCTGAAAATTCAACAACAGTCCTAGGGCACCAATACATCTAGTTCATGTTTAGAGTAGAATTATCATTTTGTTTAGTATAGTATAACAGTAGCCACAAATAATATATTGTATATGCTCATCAGAGTACACAACTAAAAAAAAAAAAAAAAAAAAGGCTAATTCCCAATCATAGATACAAGAATAAAAGTTCTTCTCTTTGAAGAATAAAACTTAAAACATCTGATGTCTTAGCATACGAAGCCGAGTGAAGCTGCTCTGTATACTGTGCCAGATTTAGGTACAGGAGTATTAGAACCAGGAAGCTGGACAGGCATTGCACAGCCATTTTTAATGAGCCTAAAATTAAATATATACAGTACTGTTCATCACAAATTCTTTCAAGATTCTTCACTTCTGTCATAAATTGGGGGATGCTGTGGGATCAGAGAGCTAATCTGAAGAAATCAGGTGCACTGACTATAGTATTAGTTGTTTATTACAACATAAGTGAAAGTGAAAACCTTCACAAGTGCATTTCCCACATAAAAGAGCAATACACATGTATACAAGAAACTTATAAATGTGGGATCAACTTACCTTGTGTAGCAATATAGTGGTTTGGCCTGTGATAACCCTGAAATAAATTTTTAAAAAGCATTTTGTGTGAATCTTGCGCAATCTGTCACAGGAACAAGGCAAAAAACATAAACATAAATGCGCACAAAGAAACCTACTAAGGGCAAAGGCTTCACCTTATGAATATGAAAAAAGCTGACAGGTGTAGCAGCTATAGCTGACAGGAGGCTTTTAAAAGCTGTGTGTGATTAGGTAAGGAGTCACAGCTGCTGTATTCTAGAGGATCCTGTTCTTTTCCAAGGAAATGGTCTAACCTAGTGACACCTGCAGGTAGCAGCAGCATTTGTTTAAAACCCTTTCACTTCTCAAAATTCCTGCAGCATTGCAAGGCACAGCAGCTAAGGTCAAATGTTTAAGTTATCAGGGCAGCATATTATCCACTGAAAAACTGCTTTCCTGTAATCTGATTCTACATCACCCAGATACTGTTTGGCACATCCAATCATCACATGGTTACTTGCCAGCCCAGTTCTGCTAACTGAGCAGCAGTAAAGAGAGAAATAATGTTGAAATCAGTGCTTCTCATCTGGTTATTACTACGGAACCACAAAGAACTATGGAACTTTTTCTGTGGCTACTGTTGGGCCTGGGTAATGCAAGAATTAGGCCTAAGCTCTAAGCTATTGGCCATTCCTTAAAGTAGGAACATAGGAAGCTGCTTTTTATCAAGTCAGACCACTGGCCTAACTGCTCATTATTATCGATAATATGCTTTACCACTGAGCTGCAGCTCACATCCATGAAATTTAAATGGCAAGAGCAGGAAAAGTAATTGTTACGTACAATTCTATAAGGATTATATTATACTTGCCCATCAATGATTATTATGTTTACATTGCCTTTACATACACACCTCTAATGAAAAGGCTGTTAACGCCACCAGTGTCTTTGAAGCACAAAATTTATGTACAATTGCCACTGAAACTAATAGGATTTGCAGTTCTGGTGTACTTAAAAATTAAAAATGAATCCAAAAGAGAAACATTACAGGCAAAACTGCATACAAAGTTGTTAACAGTAGAAACTTCTTATCAATATTAATAAAGTTAATGCTAAATCTTTTCCATCTTTAGACATCTATACCTTTAAAGCACATTCCTACATCCTCAAAGAATTATGGGCACTGTAGTTTGTTAAGGGTTGCTGGGAATTGAACTCTATGAGGAGTAAACTACAGTGTCCAGAATTCTTTGAGGGGGAAAGTGTTTTGAATGTGCTTTAACAGTTGTTTGTGACTGGGGGGAAATTCCATTTTGTTGGACTAAGAATAGTTTGCTCAGCTCTAACTTGAAAACAACAAGAGGAATTCAGTCCTGTGCATTAGGATTCTTCCATCAGCTGAAGCATTTTTGCTTGCCAGATGGAATGATCTCCCCTCTGCTCCCCATGTGTGCTATTCTGGGGGATCTTAAGTTTCGATTTAAAGCTAAATTAACCACTATTTAGAAGCATTTAGTTTACAGCATGGGAAAACACACACTCCTTAGCGTTGAGACTGCCAAATAAGATGTGCAATTTGCTTGTTGAAACTCTTGCAGGGTAAAAAAATGCAATAAACAAACAAACAAATAAATAAACAAACTAGTTTTAATTAACTGAGAAAGAAATGATCTAAATTCACTTTTGTCATAGTAATTGGGAAATTGTGCATATAAGGTATTGGCAGCTTTGTCACAAGGTGTCACTAATGAAGATAAAAGCAATGTTGATATCAATTAAGATGACTAGGTTGTTCTGAGTTACTAAACATTAATGTTATGTGTGAACATGAAAATTACTGATTTTCTTTGCAGACTTGGTGCATAAAATGGCATTGACTCTTCCTTGATTTCCAGCTCTACTTTTGATTTCATTCTTTCTATGCCCCCCAAATGCTGTCTCTTAAAGAATTTATTCTAATGTAAAACATTAAGTTAACATGATGCAGAATGAACAAAGAAGCAGTCTTCAATAATTAAACAGAATACATATTTAATGAACTGTCTTGCTTGCATTAGAAGTCCTGGTTAACAGATGCAGTCTATACTTTGAAGGCTGCTTAAAAGTGCCGAGATGACAAGAGATTGCAAGCCACTGCATTAGGAATTATAGAGTTTTGTCACATTAATATGCAAACAGCCCCCCTTTAAAAATTGAACCATGCCAAGTTGTTGACAGAAAATGAAAATAACATATCTTTGGTCCCCCATAAATTTCAGGAGGAAAAGTAGCCAGATAAAATTACTGGCAAGTCTCCACTCCAATACATGGCAATTTTAGGAAATGTCTGATTTTATTTTCTTATTAGCAATCTTTGGTAGTTTTAATCTCAACTCTAGCATACAAGAGGGGGTCTCCAGATTGGTTTCTCACAGAATTTAACAGCTGGCATCCTGATTGCATACAACATCATTTGAAATATCAAATGAAAGTCTTTCCTTAAAATAATACTGTTAAATTTCTTGTCTAGATGAGTATACGTACATCGATATAATTTCCATTGATGTAGTCAGAGTTTAAGTCCCCTTCAATGGGCTGCAGCCTAACTCGAGAATGATCATCTGAAATAGAACACATAACACATGCATTAAGGAATTTGTATTCTACTCAATACTCATCAAATAACAGTCAACATCATATAGTCACGTGGATAATAGAAGGAACACAAGATGACAAGATACATTGTCCCCTCACAATGCTATGATTACTTTAAAAGACTTGTTTTTTAAAAACATAAAAAGAAAGCAAGTCAGTTGGCCCTGTCCTCAGGGGTAGAATAACATCTGAAATAAACTTCCATCCAAAAATCTTTATGGTTTTCAGTGTTCCTCCCCTAACAGCGTTTTCGTAAACAAAGTTCAGACTGAAATGCAATATTAGTGATGATTTTGAGTTAGCACGACTTTCATGCACTCCTTATTACAAACCATTTCTTCCCAATTCTTAGTCTTTGTGTAATGCAAATCAGTCATAGGCTTGCTGTTTGTGGACCACAACATTTTCTTCCTGGATGGTTGCCAAGTGCAAAGGCATCTGAAAGCCTTCTGAATTAGAACTCAACTCCTTATGTTATCTACGTGGAGGCTGTCCTCTGCATTCCAAGCAGAAGAATGAATAGTTAGGATGCAAAAGGAAACAGGGAACACCATGGAATAATGTGTATTGCTCGGTTTGTGGTTGTTCGTGTTACTGAGATATTTCAGTCAAGATGTTAATACACAGTCACAATGTTACATTCCAGTTTCCATGTGAAAGACTGCTTGAAGGCTTCAGCATAAAATAGCATTCATGGGGGCTGAGCTCTTTTGGCCACGCCCCCAATATATTTGGGGAGGGGGTGGCTCCCCAATGTCCTAAAAATTAGGGAGTGGAGGAGGCTGTCAGTGGCCAGCTCCTTCTCCTCCTCCAACCTGCTATGGAGAGAAAAGAGGCTCAAAGCAGCCCACCGTTGGTGGCAATGGCAAGAGGAGGAGGGGGAAGCTGTGCTGCTGCCCTGTTTGGGTCCTCCGTCAGCTCCTCCCAACGACCTGACATCACGTGTGTGATACACACACACACCCAGCGCCAAATTGCTCTCAACAAACTTGTGTCTCTAATCACCTGTACCATGTGGAGACTTTCCATGAAACTACCCATGATACAGAAACCTTTCAATTGACTTCCGGCATGATGGCAATCAGGTCAGAATCTACTCTGAATGCTGGTGGAAAATGACAGAGCACATGCACAGCGACACTTACATGCACCTAGCAACATTTCTACCTTCCGTTAATTCAGTGCAGCTCACTTTAATTTGGTATCCACCACAGTAAATTTTCCACTATTATATGTGTCATGGAATTGGGGTTGACCTGAAAACGTACTTCAGATCACTGTAGGTTTATGGGCCATGGAATAAAATCGCTCTCTGTAGGAATATGAAAGGGGTTTCTGTATTATCACAGAAATAAATTACCTGGAAGTGTCAATGTGATTAGGTGTGCAGTTGTAATTTAGATAGGGAAACTTACTGATCACCCACCAGTAGAATATTACTGTACTTTCACATTACAATTATAATTTAGATTCAAAATACAATTCAAATTTAAATAATAAAAAATAGAAATCAATTACTCACAGGTTTACCAGGCCAGAAAGATTATACAAAGAAGGTAAGTATTAAGAAACTCTGGGGGGAAAGTAAGCTACCTGTACTCTGAAAATCAGCGGTTTTACTCTGCAATTAGGGAGGCTACTTAGAGTAACTAGATTCATTCTCTCTGGAGTTGGAGAATGAATAAACAAGCAACCTTTACTCTACTTTTTCCTCTTCACTTGTCACCACCATCTGAGCAAACAGTAACTTGTTAAAGTAAGAAGAAATATAGTGTTGTTTTAAAACAGGAATACCCAACATGTTGCACTTCCAATTTTCTGGACAACAACTCCATCATGCCTGAAAATTGGACATACTGGCTGGAACTGATGGGAATTGTAGTGTGAAACATCAAGACAGCACCACCCTGGCTACCCCTGTTCTGAATCATTGCATTGTTGTTGTTGTTTTGCTTCCCCACTCCTCTTAGCTTCAACCTCTGTTGAAAATGCAGGACATAAACTACCTAAACAAACCAACAAATAAACATCAGGGCAGTATCTCTGGAATATATTCTGTATGTCTGTTTCCACGGGTGTCTCTCTGGATGCATTTAAAATACTCATGATACTACTTTTAAATGACTGATTAACTGTGGAAATTGGAAGCTATGCAGAGTACGTCTTATAGGAAAGATTATTTCCCTTAATGCATTCTGCAAAACCCCCAAGCAAATCAGTAATATGATACCTTGGAAAGCAGAAAAATAAAATTGTGGCATTCCACCTGGTTTTGGTTGTGTGTTTAAATAAGTCCATGTTGCTCTCAGATTGTGATTAAATGCTATTCCTTAAAATGGTGTTTGTGCTCTCATGGCCAAATTCACAAGGCATGTTTAACTTATGTTCAATTGGAATGAAAGGAGGTTTGTGTCATGGGAAGTTTATTTCAAGACTAAACAGTTTGCCCTCTTGTATGCCCCTCTGTAAGTAGGTTCTTCTGGAAAAACTCATGACATATGCACAACTCTTTGGAATACAGTCATACCTTGGGTTGAATGTGCTTCAGTTTGAGCGATTTCAGGTTGCGCTCCGCGGCTACCCGGAAGTAACAGAGCGCGTTACTTCCGGGTTTTGCCGCTCGCGCATGCGCTCAAAATGACATCACGTACATGCGCGGAAGTGGCAAAACACGACCCGCGCATGCGCAGACGCGGCGTCGTATCTTACGTTCCATTCAGGATGCGAACGGGGCTCCGGAGAGCATCCTGTTCGCATCCCGAGGTACCACTTAGTTGTCTACTAAACAGTCCTGCAGAAAAATGTTGACTCTTTGTTAGCTGTGCAAGCTGTCAGACAAACAGGAATATGTAAATACCTTTTTGCTAGAGCAAGCACATACGACTTTGAATGCATTACGGTAGTGGTTACTTTCTAGAGGAAACTAGATTGTAACAGGCATCTTGTGGAAATTCATATTTTCTTTACTATGTGAGTCTGTATTTTTGAATAACTATAGCAGGGGACTCAAAGAGCCCGAACCTGATGTTACAAAAGCTTCTTATTTTTCAATGCTTATGGGAAAATGGATGGTGCATATTTACTGCACCCTTTAGGAGGGCAGGAAGTAAAGAGCTGTTTTATGGTGCTTTACAGTGGATTTACAGTGGATTCCATTACTGAATATGCGTAGTGATAAAAAGGATGTGATGCTGCTGATATTAAAATATTTTACCTCTGTATTGCTATACCAAAGCCATTTTGACAGTAACAAGTTGCAGCATATAGTTATTAGAATGCTGGATATTGTTACAAGTTTGTGAAAGCGCCTATCGCTTTGGTTTTATGTAAGAGGATGGTCGATAAAACAAGCTTAATGCCCCTAAATTGTTCCAAATCTTTCTCCAGCCTTTACACTTTTCAGCTGGTGGGAAGCGAGGAAATATTTTGCTGAGAGACAAACTTCTGCAGCTTCAGGGGAGGTACCTGAAGGGAGTCCATGCTGAAGGTCTCTGGGAATATGATGCAGTTAGCAATTGTAGTGGCTGCTTTAGGCATTTGACCACTTCCAATATTGCTTTTATTTTTTTTAAATAGATATTAGAATGATAATATGAGCCACTTTAATTAATAGGAAACAAATCCAACTGCTCTGGAATGTTGGCTGAGCTGCTGCTTTGCATTAAATTTGTTCAGCTATTCTTTAAACTAAGGCACAGACATGGTAAAAGGGATGGATGTCACATGCCTGCTCTTTGCACTTCAATAGTGGTGCCAAGAAAAAGGGCAGTTTTGAAAGCTTCCTCGGTAAGAATTCTTTCTTGACACCTTCTCAGAAGTGTCTCTTCCTTGCAAGCAAACGCCTCATTCAACATACCCTTATTCTATTCACTACATAATATGCTCCCCTGTAAATGTACCCAGTGTCAGCTAATGCGTATTTGTCAAAATCCATTACCCTACTTTAGCAAACGTTCCACACTTGTATGACCCTTATTCTTTAATGGTTCTACTTTTAAGTCAAGAGACCTTCAGATAAGAGGATGGCAATGCCATTAAATGCTTTCCTCATAGTGAACATGAACCTTAGTGAAGTCTATTCGCAAGAGGCCGTCTTCAAAAGGGCGAATGCTTATTATTTAGTGTCATCATTTACCTATCTGTGTGATTAATTAAAACTCTGATCCAGTAGGAAATGAAGACTGCAATCCTACAGACACTTACCTAGAAGAATGTTCCGTAATACTTGTGGGGAAAGTGTCATGAATGGCTGTAAGCCACATGAGGAAATGGGGTCACAGACTATTCTAATTACATAAAATGTAGTGCTCAACTCTCTTTGGACATCTATAGTTTTGCTGACTAAAGGAGCATATTTTAAGCAACATGTGTCTGAAGCTAGTGTATCTGGCATTGGGCTGTAGATATAACACTTTGTAGACAATATATTTTAAACAAAAACAATACCATAAATGCTTACTTGATATTTACACAAACCTTCAGCCACAGTGGACACAATCCAGCAAATGTTAGGCATTTCTGAGAGCCAAACTAAATGTGCAGGCAGTTTCACATACAAATGGGAATGAGATGGTCTGCTTATGAGTTCAAGGGTGGGAACTAAAACCCAACCTCCTCTCCTGCCTTGTGTCGCTGCACTCTATTTAAGTAGTTTCTCCTTAGCTGCCTCCAGTATGAGACATGAGCTGGGCACTAAGAATTTTGCTTCAAACCTACAGAGCACAGTGTAATAGATAAGGGAGGGGTTGATTTTCCCCTCCTCCCCCATATGCTTTTTTTAAAAAGACATGTGTAGACTCTCCCCGCCTTCATTTCATATGCTTAATAGACACACAACTGCCACACATGTCTACTTTTGTTCTAAAAGTCCCACTGAAATAAATGGAAATCAAGTGTACCACTAACACTTAAATGGGAGCTAGCTGTGTTTCGCTTTCAAAGCATTCCCCTCCCCACTTCTGTATCGAAACATCATGGTTGAAGCATTACGTATAAAAACATTACAGCTGAAATATGAGACAAGTTATTACATGTGTACTTATCAACAGTACTGATTCCATATCAATAATCAGTAACGTAGTACTGTAACAACCTGTCTCATATTTCAACTGTAACGTTTTCAAGACAGGGGACCATATTTCAATTTCCGTTTTTTCCATTGTGCTACTGTAGGAGGATCCTAGACTCTAGAGAATAAAACATATCATTATTAAATATAGTTTAGTTCTAGCCTTCCTCTGAGGAGCTCAAGGTCACCAGCCTGAGAGCCATGGCTAAGATACAAGGTGAAACCCTTTCATGCAGTCCAACACTAATCACTATTCCACACTGGTTCTCTCGCCAATTCAGTTCTGAAGTCTTTAAACTATTAAAGTACATACTTCTCCCATATTCTTTAATTATGGTGGCAGGAGCTCAGTTTTTTACTCCACACAAATAGATGGTAATTGTTTTATTGATTTGTTAATTACTTTGTATAGTTTATGCTGCATTTGTGATGTTCTATTATGTTCTGGTTATTTATTATTTGTAAGCCGCTTTGGGATTCATTTGAATGAAAAGTGGCACAGAAATACAATAAACGAAGTCAACACAAATCAAACATATAGAGGTGGGCAGCGTTGTCAAGTTGCTAAAAGGAAATTTACACAGAGGTACAACTACACTTGTCAACACTTACATGCAATGATATTCCCATATCTATTCTTCATTCGGTTCTCATCTTTTTTAGCTGAGTCCCAAGGTGCAGACTGTCCTTCAAAGAAACTCTGTTAAAAAGAAACAGGGGAAGCAAAAACAACTCTAAGCGAAAGAATATGTAGCAGAACAAACACTGAAGATAACACAGAAAGACACAAGGAGAAAATACCACAGCAATGTGCAAAACACGTAAAGACTGAACTGTAGTTATTGTTTGTTCCTTTGCTTGTTACTTATAAGTAATTTCACGAGCGGTTATGAAAACATTGTTCTTTTTAAAATAAATGAAGCATCAATAGATTTAGAAGATAAGGCTGACAGCATAGTACAGTCGAGTATTAGTAGAGATAGGATGAGCCGGACATTCAGAGTAATGACAGCAAAAAAGAAGTGAAAGGTTTTTAAGAATCATCCTGAAACTTTTAGAGGTCATTTCCATTACAACAAAAGTCAAAAGATTATCCTGCTCTGATTATCATGGATAGCTGAGGCTCAATATGGTGTTTAAACTTTCAGAATACACAGTCAACTGAAGGTATGAAATACTCTTTCAATACCCCGGACACACGTGTGCCTTCTTCAGATTTACAGGTCTGTATACACACATTTAAAGTGTATGGCTTCCCCCCAAGAATCCTTGAAATGTAGTTTGTTATGGGTGTTAGGAATTGTAGCTTTGTAGGGGGTAAGTTTTTAATATTTGATGAATTACTGTATTTTAATCTTTTGTTGGAAGCCGCCCAGAGTGACTGGGGAAACCCAGCCAGATGGGAAGGAAGGTAGGAATGAATGAATGAATGAATGAATGAATAATAATTAAACTATAGTTGCTAGGATGGGGTGGGAAGTCATGTGCTTTAAATGTGTTTTTATGTATGCTGTGTATGCAGTCCATGAGAAAGGAGCATCATTCATTTATTCCATATTGATCACTGGATCATTAAGGTTGGTACAACTTGTCATGACTGGATTTCTCTTTAAAAGGACAGAACTCCATTATGCAGCCTAAATAAGGGGGACCCCATAAGATGCGATTCAGTTATAAAGGCTTTCCACTGAAGAAGAAGAAGAAAAGACTTCTATAGCTAATGGCACTTGGCTAAATGGCTCTTCCTTAGGCAATACCTCTTTGCATGCAATTCATGTCCACATTTGTTTTATTAAAATCATTATTTACAATACTTCATAAGATTATTGAATTTCCAGGAAGGGGAAAATGTTTTCATCATGCAGATAACCTGGTTCAATATTTGCTTAACCATAGCACTGTATTATTTAATCAGGTTTATTTAAGAATTAATTCATTTGGGTTAGGAGTGCACATTCATTGGTCAACTAGGGATGAAAGTAGGCAGATAGATTTCCATCCCAGGCTGTATTTGTCCCAAGCAGAGCTGTTTCTCTTCCGCTACAGCTTGGCTTTCACTGCAACCCACATTGCTTGTCTCCTATCTGCTATATGACCAGAACTAATGTAAATAATGATGTAATTAATTTCAGTGCATCTCAATGGGAAAAGGACAACTAAAACAATGCAGAAAACACTGTAAATATTTACATAATGTTTGTGGGCTAAAAAAAACAAGCAACAAAGGCAGCGGATACTGCTTGTCTTTGCTTCCATGATTTCCATTCCTGACCTCCGACAAAAATGAGAATGGCAGCAATTCCCACTCTCGTTTCCCTTTCTGATGGAATTATCTGACATCCCTGGTTAGCGTTCCGTTGCCATAGGGATTTGTTTGCGGCAGAAATGGTTTGTGACTGCTTGGCCCCATTACCTGCCCTACCTGTGCTCAGCATAACTTATGAAAGAGCCTGTATGTCTGGGCGTAGGCTCTGTACATAGAACCGGGGGCATACAGTGTTCCCATGTGTACAATTTGTAGGTATGAAGGCTGTTTCAGAATGGATGCCAAAAGCACCGAGGACAGCGGTCATGAACCTGCACCTTCCTATGTATGCTCACTCTTCTCAGAAATAATAATCCTTCATTGTGAATAATATTTCCTCTAGTAAATACAACAGCAGTTGTCTGATTCTGAATGCATAAGTGGTATCTTTAGGCCTGTGAGTGCTGTAGGAAAAAGCTTCCATTTCTCTGCTTCTCTCTCTCTCCCTGACCTGCCATCCACCAATATAAATGCACAGCCTCCCCTAATAAAACTTCTGAACAGGACTTAAATGCCTTATAAGATAAAGTTAAACATTTGAATAGAAAGAACATCCTTCTCTATTTAACTATAAGTACTTTAAGAATAATTTTCACAAAAACCAATTTAAAATTTAGAGACTTCTAGCAGCCTCTTCTCCTTTTAAATTCTAATGCCGGATCTTCCAAAAGGGAAGATTTCTATATGAGGCTTATTTTGTATTAATCTGAAGAATGTACGAAGAACAACAATTCAAATTCAACTGTAGCAACACACTCCTTGGCACCATAGTTAACTGTAACAAAGTAAATTGTCTTTCAGATTTATCTCTAAAACAATGAACAGAGTGAGCAGATATGTTTTTATAATTCTCCTCTTATACAAAGAATTCCCTAGGTTAAATATACACATTTATGATATAATTAATGTACAAGGTGTGTGTGTGTGTGTGTGTGTGTGTGTGTGTGTGTGTGTATATATATATATATATATATATATATATATAATGTTTGTGTATCTAAAATTTACATTTGTTCTCAAGCTGTAGTCCCCCCCCCTTTCCTGCAATAAAAATGGTTTCAGGAGGGTTGAACAAATGCTTTCACTGAAATGTATGTGGCATTTTCACAAATAAACCCCAATTTCATTCTTTATAGTATGTAATTAAAGTGTTGTTTCTGACTATATCTCATATATTCTGCAGCTAGTCAGTGAACCATGGAAACACTCATAATAGTAGAATGTCTATAATACAATAAAATGAAACCACTCCATGAATATCAACTACTTTGCATTTTCATAACTATTTCTGAATACTGTGTATAAGGAAATTGAACATTTCACAGACAAGCATATATTTTTCCAAAGCAAAACACATGCCTTGTGATTCTAAAACCTTTTCCAGATCAACCTTCCCTCATCAATTTCTGAAAGATATAATTACACGTCCCAATTGCGCAACTCAGGAGACTGCAAGTACAAAATGGCAACAAGATATTTAAAATGAGAACTCCCTATTCCCATAAATAGATATATTATTACCCAGAAGGGTAGCGATGTCAGAGTTATACATCATGTGCTGTAGGTTTGCAATGCAGTATGGATACAAGTTTTAGAGTTTTGCTTGTCTTTTACAATTCTACTCTATAATACACAATGAAAGTGAGTCCACAATAATAAAATAGAATACCAGAACTTGTCCCATCATAATTCATGGCTGGCTTATATTTGGCAGAATCAAGGGGTAAAGCTATTCTCAGACTGTACCATGTGAAACTGCAGGTGGAGGATTCCAGGATAAATACTACTCCATAAAATTATTCACTGAAAATAGAAAACTAGTATACCAGAGTGCTGATTTCAGTTTAATCCGTGAGAAAGTATTGAAATATGTTTTCCTGCAGCTTAAAATGGTATAACCTGAGAACTGGACTCTGCTGAATGTAAAAAAAAATGGGCCCTTAGAAATGTCTTGGCTTCTGACTTTCTCTCGCTCTCTTTTTCAGACAGTTTCACTACTAACATCTGAAATTAAGAAACTACAGATAAAGCCTTAAACTACCATTATAGAATCTGAAGCTGTACAGATCCTAAGTTCTCTCTGTTAAAACTGTCGGGCACTCAAAGCATAGTTTCCCATGCAAACCATCATTTTAAGGATGCTCTGGCAAGTTCCAGCTGAAAAAAAGCCCTGAAGACATGCCCATTGTGCACAACAGGTACACAAGTATCGAACAAAAATGGTATCTGTGCAGGCAAGGTTTTAGACCAGGCATAGGCAAACTCGAGATGTTTTGGGACTACAACTCCCATCATCCCTGACCACTGGTCCTGTTAGCTAGGGATGATGGGAGTTGTAGTCCCAAAACATCTGGAGGGCCGAATTTGCCTATGCCTGTTTTAGACAAAGCCACTGCCATCTTCATGAAAGCAAAGTTATACAAAATAATGAAGAAGCCAATTCTTTATGCCACCCAGTTATGCACTGTAGTTTGAATACCCCTGAAAGCATTAAACTACAGTGGTACCTCTAGTTAAGTACTTAATTCGTTCCGGAGGTCTGTTCTTAACCTGAAACTGTTCTTAACCTGAAGCACCACTTTAGCTAATGGGACATCCTGCTGCTGCCGCACCGCCGCAGCATGATTTCTGTTCTTATCCTGAAGCAAAGTTCTTAACCTGAAGCAATATTTCTGGGTTAGCGGAGTCTGTAACCTGAAGGGTATATAACCTGAAGCGTATGTAACCCGAGGTACCACTGTACAAGTTTTTTTATTTATTCCAAGACATATAACAAAAAACATGTTGACAATTAAAAAGTATGATCGATATTGTTAATAGTTTTTTTAATATATATGTATCAGAAAAAAACCTGAAGATTGTTATGTTGCTTAGCCAAAATTATTATTGTTCTTTTTGTGAGAATACCCTCCTTTTTGGCAATTTTTCAGAGATGTGGAAATGTTTGCTATTCAGGAAACATTGTCCTCACTCTGAACTGGCTTTGCTTGTTCTCAGTGGTACCATAGCCAAAACTTCTTGGCTTTGTGGCATTGTTACATGCCATTTATCACGATTCTCAAATGGATGGAATTTTCCAGGTTATTACTCCAGGAATTAGAGCAATTAGAAAGGAAAAATGGCACTGAAACAGCAAAAGATAGGAGAAATGATGGCCATAAAAAGAATGGAAGAATAGTGAACATTTTCACAACTAAGTCCCCCCCCCCCAAAAAAAATTTCTCCTCCTGCTCTCCCAAAAGTGCTACTTTTCATCCAGCTATCAAAATGCAGTTCTAATCGTATGAAAAGGATGCAATCTTGAACAATAAAATGGCTTTTATTTTACAAAGCCAATTCAATTTTTTCTCAAATAAAATTGACTAGTTCAATCTTTCATAGCCACCAGGGGGAAAACTTGGTGCTCAAGTGTATTCTGTATGACATGGTTCATGACAAGTCACCCCTTTCCTGATAATCAAGGCTTCTGCAGCTGAAAAGTTGCGAAAGAAGGAGGGATTAGCAGGCTTAGGAGAACTCAAAGGTGTTTAGAAGGAGAGAGACAGAGTGTCTGATCTTTATTTGACCTCCTGATCTGATACTCAACTGAATTTGTTTCTGGTACAACTTTACTGTAGATCTAACCTATTATATCATATTTGGCGGAAGCACTTCATTTGTACAAAGTCTGGTCCGAGCTGGAAGATTGTACATGACGAAGAATCCAACACCAGTTCCCTTGATAGTTTGTCGTAACAATAAATCAATGATATCACTACTTTATGCTTTATTTCTAATTTGAGATTTTCAAGGTTTAGCCATTTGTCCTTTTAATGTTTCACTCTGTTAAGATTTAGGAGTGCTCCTATACTTTCCCCCCTATAAGTTACTTACACTTCCTAAGATGTAACAACATTTTCTGTTTGATGCGCTAATTTGCGTAATCTACTTTTCCAGGCCTTTTCTCATATCCCTGCAGTTTTTCAAAATCTTTTATAATGGGTCAAAACTGGAAAACATATCTATATCTATGTCTATATGAATGAGACTGCCACCTTATGGGGCTTATTTGAAACTGGCTGGGCATGGCAACTGGTCCACAAGCCAATTTATGTCCAGTGCCTTGCTAAGTAAATCTGTCCCTCCGTATTACTGGGCAAACCAAAGGTGTTAGAAATATGTTCAAAAAGAAATTGTTATGATACTCTAAGTAATGGTTTCTGTTATCATAGCTGTTGCCATTGCTCATTGATACCATTTTGAAAGCAAAATACATCCAGGTAGAACAGAATCAGTTAATTAACATAGTAAGTCAACATTAGAAACAGCTAGAAGCAGGGGGTGAAAAAAAAAGTTGTTTCCCACAGGCAAATATTCAGCAACTGTGGGAACAGGATGCTGGGTGGAATCTACACACATATAAACAACGGTGTGTAAATCCTTTTTTAAAAAATGTTTTGAAAAATACATTGAATTTGGCATAGCTTGCTGTCACCATCTAGTGTCACATTTGTATATTGCACTTTACAATACATTTAAAATGTTTTGTTTGCAGCTGTGTAGCGGAGTCCCTGGTCTAGATCAGGCCACTGGCCTGATCCAGCAGGCTCTTCTTATTTTCTTAGAAAAGATCAGTGGGTGAGGGTGTGTAGAAACTAGCCTATTATACAAACATCCATTTATATCCATGCCTCTGCCCACTGTCAGACAGTGGGCAACAGTAGGGAAAGCTCAGATGAGTCAATGGCTTCAGATAGTGGCAGGAAGGCATCCCTGGACAGGTAATGGTTGCCAGAGTGGGCCAGGGTGCCCAAGCACATAAAGCAAAAAAAGGGGTATCAAGGGCTCTCAGGAATCTCATGGATTCAGAGGATCCTTCTGGCATTCACCTATTGAAGTAAGTCAGGGAACATATTTTGAATGAGGACTATTTTCACCATGTTGCCCCCAGAGACAGAAAAGGGTAAATGGGATAACAGAAAATCAGATGGCTCAAGGAAAGGTAAAAAAAAGTTCAGGTGCAACACACCTTTGCAAATTGGTTGTCTGCCTTCTCTATTTATGTGGGGGTAGGCTTATGCAGGCAATGAAAGAGGATCTGAGGGTCTGATTAGCCTGCCTGCAGGCATACAATGGGGCCTCTCTCTGGCAGGCCCTGCTGGTCACATGCCAGGACTACCAGGTTCATTCAGATGCCTCAGGTAGCCTGGGTTTTGGGGTTTACTTCAGGGGTTATTGGTGCTCCAATCCATGGAGGGAGGAGGGAATCACTCTGATCTCACCTTCCTAGAATTATTCTCCATCCTGTAGACAATACTGAGCTAAGTGGACCAATCACCTGACAAGGTATAAATCAGTTCTACCTGTCTATATGGTGAAGGATTTCTGTGAAGAACTGTCAAATGACAGTACTGTAACTAGTATATTTATAAATCCAAGGTAAGAATAAATAATTTGTTTTAATTCTTTGTCTGAATATACATTTGGATATATTGAGGAATGAATCATAACACAGCTGCTGACTCTAGAGGGCCAGAGCCAGTTTGAAGCATTAAGAAGGAAAACATATTGACTTAATCCAACATTCTATCCATCCAAGTGTCACTTCCATAATACTGATTTGACATTAGATTGTTGTCATCATTACTTTAAGATTAGATCAAGAGCAGAGTGGAGAACACAAATGACAGCTTTAACAAACAAAACAAAAAAGTCTAACTAGAAAACAAAATCAGTACTCATATAAACAATATGGTTAATTTCAAATGATTTTAAAGCACATTTATGTATGTTTTCTTTTCTATCAAAGGCCTATTCTGATATTTTCCGTATTTTGTTTTCCACCAATGAATGATCCAGAATTGTGAAATCATTTTGGCTAGTCCTATTGGTACCTTCCCTGCCAATTACAACCTTTGTATGAATGTGGCTACTCAGGGACTACTACTCTCCCCCCCCCCAGTTCTCCTAATGACATCAGTGAAATCTGCAAAGGTGGAGGGGGTTTACGTGTGTGAAAGAACCTTAGAATATTTATACTTATTAATTTTTTGAATGCGTTAATAACAAATTTGTTAATTTGGATTTCAACACATTTAACTTTGTTCCTAATTAACAAAGAAAAAAAAAGAAAAAAGGATTAAATGCTCCCATAAGGAATATTGCTTTCAGTTGCATGTAGAAGGAATTGCTCCCATCACTTGACCAAAATAATAAACAGGTTGCGGGGGTGGGGTGGGGAGACAGCATACTAGACTGCCAGAACAACTTCAGGAATATTCACTACTTCAGCATAATAAGGCATACCAAGCTAAAACAGACTCTCTTCAAGTACAGTATGAATTATAAATTGCTGCCTGTTTAATCAATTATACTTTAATGCTTTCAAAGTTGTTTGAATATCCAAGGCTAACAAATGCTAATCTTATACTGGTCTAATAAAATTGGGGTTTCATCTCTCTCTCACACCCACACACAATTTTACACACTCTATAATGATAAAAATAACCACAAAGAGCAAATATCTAATGCAATAAAAAAACAACACTGCCTTAATTCAATTAAAAGGTAAAAGTAAAGGACCCCTGACAGTTAAGTCCAGCCACAGACAACTCTGGGGTTGCAGCGGTTATCTCACTTTACAGGCCGAGGGAGCTGGCGTTTGTCCGCAGACAGTTTTTCCGGGTCATGTGGCCAGCATGACTAAGCCGCTTCTGGTGAAACCAGAGCAGCGCACGGAAACGCCGTTTACCTTCCTGCCGGAGCGGTACCTATTTATCTACTTGTACTTTTGGCATGCTTTAGAACTGCTAGGTTGGCAGAAGCTGGGACCGAGCAACGGGAGCTCACCGCGTGGCGGGGATTTGAACCACCGACCTTCTGATCGGCAAGCCCAAGGCTCAGTGGTTTAGACCACAGCGCCACCTGCGTCCCTTTTAATTCCGTTAGCATACATTTTTTTTTTCCAGCAGGAGGCAAAGGTCCAAGTAGCTAAGAGGTTTACATACATTTAGCATTTCGACCTGCTTTTTTCACAGTACAATTCCCCAACAACTGAGCTGCCAACATATGAGAGCTCAGTGGTGCATCTGCAGAAAGCTCACTTACAGGATGCCTGCAGAGGGAATAGCAAGACATGTGCAAGCATCATAGCCAAGACACCAAGTAACTCCCTCATGAGATCTGCAGGAATCATCCAAAAGTGTCTCCTGCCCTCATTCACTTAGAATGAGAATGCAGTTCTTCAGTATTTCTAATATGCTCCTTTTTAAATGTTGTGTATACTTAAAAAAAATATGAACAGACTGTTTCTCTGGAGAATATTATGATTTCTCCACATTGTAGATTTATGTAACATACCCTTTTAAAGAACCAGGGACTTAAATTCAAGTCATAGAATATTTTCTTTTTTTAAAAAAAAGAACAAAACTTTAGCTGAAGTCTTTATTTTCTGCAAGCGCCCATAAAACGAACATTTTAAAATTGAGTTCCTAGAAATATTTCCTTTGTAAGGCATTGAAATGAAATGCCTGACATCTGTTTCTCATTAAATCCATTAGAGATTGCTTGAAAATAATGTACACAGCAATTATCAGCTAACAATGCTGCATAGCTATTAGCATACTAAGATGCTGCCCTATGACCCATGAAAGTGAGGGGTACTTGCATGTACTCATATTTAAGTTGCATTCAGAAGACCATGTGGGCATGTAATAAATGCTGTAGAATCCTGTGGCTGTTGCTTCCCAGCAAGCTACTAGCCAGACACATGTAGCTGCTGCCAGGTTCATGATCCAACTTTTGTCAAGGCACTGCACAAAACTCCTTTTTTGCAGCTGTAATGGTTATAGGGGTTGCTCGTGCGTAAGTTGCCGCCACTCCTGGCTAGGTTATCTGGTTGAACCCTTTCTGCCCGGACAGCCCTTCACTTCGTGGCTGTTTCAGTCGCTGGCAGAATCCGTCAGTGGGCGTTTCTTGAACTTCTTCCAGCAAATAAGTTCTTTGACGCCAAGTCTCCTCCTACTCTCCCTGCGCGGAAGTCTTCTGCGCAGGGAGGGTGTGGGCAGCAGAGTACCCGTGCTCTCTCCGCTGGTCTCCGGTGAAGAGTCCTGGAGCCTCCTCTCCGATTCCCCCATCTGCCCCCCTTCTCCACTGGTGTTACGCTGATTTCCTTCCCCAGCAGATGGGCTGCCTCTCTGCCTGCTGGGACCCTCTCCGGCATTCCTCTGGAGCCTTCCCTCCGCCTCTGGCTCCGATGGCAGTTCCCTGACAGCAGCCATGCACCAAAGGAAGAATTTTGTGTCTGGTGGTAGAAACATCTGCTCATTTGCCATAGGAACCAATACACAGAGTTGCCATTTTTCTTTTTGACAGTGCTACTGTGCATGTCAACATCCTGCTTGTCTTGCCGCCTTAAGGGAATAGGTGCTCCCCCCACCCCAAAAGCTGGCAAACCTAACTACATATGTAAATGCTGGTGTGAATAGGCCCTTTAAGTCTTTTTCTTCCAATAAGCCAATAAATGTAACTTAGGTCAGTGAGAGCCGCTGAGTAACGTACTCCTGTGTTAGGCAGGAGAGAAAAACTGAGGAAGTCGGAAGTACTTCCCAAATATCTTTGGTCTTGCCTGTGTCAGCTGACAAAATATGTCCCACTTCATTGGCTATGGGGTTCCATGAAGTGATCAGGGCGCTTTCTCCAACCCCAATTTCCTGTGTTCCTCAGTGTGTTTTCACACATATCCAGTATGTTAATAGATTTGTGAATCATACCGTGCTATAATCTTGACTTTCTAAACAGCAACAGCTTTAATCAAACTAAGATGTCTTTCTAGTTGGGATTTAAATTCTTCCATAAATAAGCCAGTCTTTTTTAATGGAAAAGCAGAGTCTACAAAAAAAGTGTGTGTGTGAAGTCAGATGAATACTAAATTTTAAAATTGCTTAAGAAGAAGACATGCTTACAAAACCTGTTCTTTGTCACTGATAAATGTTTCACCAAGACTTCTGATCTCCTAAGACAAATGCATCATAAATTTATATGGGCATGCTTTAAAAATACAACAGATAAACTAAAGTTAAATTAGACGGATTTCATGGCTAAAATAGCTTAATGTGATTCAAAATGTATTATTTAGCCAAGAATAATATTTTAGTTATAAAAAAGCAATAGACTGAAATATCTAATTATCTAAAGATAAACAAATACAATTCATGCAATATGTAAAGGGTGCATTTATAATTAATAGTGAACATTGTAATTGCAAGTAAAATCATTTGCATAATTTACAAGTAAATAAATGGATGTTTAATGGTCTTATAATAAAATATAAAAGAAGTTATATTGCTTTTGCATCCAATAAAATTAATGCACACTATCCATATGAATGAAAGATGTTGATTTCTGTGTGCATTAATAGAATCCGCTTATTTTTAAAATAGAGCTAAAAAGACAGCCATTTAAAAGAAATGTAACATATGAAGAAACTATTATTATATATGATCAAAAATTCAGTGCTATATTTCAATAACACATATATCAGGCCAGCAGCCACTGCTTTGCAGGTTGCCTATTACTTCATCATATCAATTCTTTACTGTATTGAATTTATCGCTCATATATAATTGAAAGCACACTGTCTTCAAACAAAGCTCTTTGTTTCCATACAAGAAGACAAATTGTCCAAAGACCCATACAGCATACAGACGTACAGCAGAATCTTGATGAACATAATAATAAAAAAATAGTATCCACCTATATTACTATGAATAAAAAAAGGTAAAAGACCCCTGGATGGTTAAGTCCAGTCAAAGGTGACTATGGGGTTGCTTTCAGGCCAAGGGAGCCGGCGTTTGTCCACAGACAGCTTTCTGGGTCATGTGGTCAGCATGACTAAACTGCTTCTGGTGCATCAGGACATCGTGATGGAAACCAGAGCACTGTGGTCTAAACCACTGAGCCTCTTGGGCTTGCCAATCAGAAGGTCAGCGGTTCGAATCCCTGTGATGGAGTGATCTCTCGGTCACCTCTGACTGGACTTAACCGTCCAGGGTGTCCTTTACCTTTTTTATTTTTATTTTTTACTATGAATAACATGCTAGATTGAGACATAACCTGATGACTACATGACTGCTATCCTAGTAAAATTGCTCTTCCTGGTCTGTGTTGACAAGTTCAACCAAAATGCACCCAAAGATAACTATGACTTGTAAACAATGCAGTGCTAAGTTATGTATCCCGTCAGCACAATGATGTACATTTCTGAAAAGGAACTTTCCTCCCCACCACAAAAATGTGTCCCTGTACCTCCCGCTGAGCAGATTTGGGGAGGAAACAGAGTACAGAGGGTGGGAGTCCTGCTATGCAATCATAAATCCTTGTGCTGCTGGGAACTGCACTGGAAACAAGCCTTGCAGTCCAATGCTTTCATGTAGGTTTATGGGAATTACTCTTGAGTATGAGTCCTGCGCTGTGGGTTAAACCACAGAGTCTAGGACTTGCTGATCAGAAGGTCAGCGGTTCGAATCCCCGTGACAGGGTGAGCTCCCGTCGCTCGGTCCCTGCTCCTGCCAACCTAGCAGTTTGAAAGCACATCAAAGTGCAAGTAGATAAATAGGTACCGCTCCAGCGGGAAGGTAAACGGCGTTTCCGTGTGCTGCTCTGGTTCGCCAGAAGCAGCTTAGTCATGCTGGCCGCATGACCCGGAAGCTGTCTGCAGACAAACGCCGGCTCCCTCGGCCAGTAAAGCGAGATGAGTGCCGCAACCCCAGAGTCGGTCACGACTGGACCTAATGGCCAGGGGTCCCTTTACCTTTACCTTATGAGTCCTGCCACGCTTGGGCATGGAGTGACAGATGAAGAGGAGGAGGGGGGAGAAGAAGAGGAAATGGCTCTGAGACTGAGGAACAGAGGTCAGAAGAGGCAGGTACTTCTATCTTCCAGTAAATGGCTGTTCTGGATGGGGAAGCAGGGCTCCTCACTCCCTTCCCAACTCAGGGGGACAGAAGAGCACCAATGGAATCTGGGGAGGGCCTTAATAAATTGTTCAGGGTGCAGGAACCAGTGTTTGAAGTTATTTTTTGGGCAGGGTAGGGGAGCCTTTCACCCAGGATCCAGTGACGTTTTCATCAATTGGAACAGACACATCCTCCCCAACACAATGCAGGTCTGGATGATCACAATTCTCACAACACTCTCACAAGGCACAGGGGGTTTGTGAGTAAGCCAACCTTTACATTTAAAAGCTTGGGAGGTCGGTGTGCTGACCCACTGGAATGACTTCATTGCTTCTGTCATCCTTGTCCTGATCTTGGACTCCATAAACTTGGGCTGCTGCTTCTATCTAGCCCAGCTAAGATTGCCTTTCCTTCACCTAGCCTGAAAGTTGCGGCTGCTGTGACATTACTGGTGCACACCTTTACTCTGCCTCAGTAAAGATATCTTCTGTACTCTTAAGTTGCTCTAAACAGGAGGTAGGACAATATGGATAGGATTCTTTTCTTGAAAATTACTTGAGTCATGTCCCCTGCCTCAAGGTACTATTGTTGCCCTTAAGCAAACCCTGCTCCCCAAATGAGTTCTCACATTAGGATGACCTGGAGGCCTGGGCAGCGGTGGAACAAGCCAATCGGGTGCCTGGGGGTGGCGTGTGTGCCCTGCACCCAGGGGGCAGGGCAGGGTGAGCCAGGTTAGGACGCTCCGTGGGGCCGCTGAGGAGTCTGCCTGCCTCCTCCCACTCAGCCGCCCTACAGCTGAGGAGGAGGCGGCGGACGGACCATTTGGGGCAGCACAGAGCCTGCAGGCGCCCAAGCCACCGCGTCACTCTCAGGAGAGACACGTGGCTCGGCCCCACGGTGAGTGTCACCCGGCATTTTGTCACCCCCCTCAGTGGTGACACCCAGGATGGCCTGCCCCCACTGCAACTGCACCACCCTTCCTCTGCTCCTGGGCCCGGGTATTACAAGAAAGTCCTAGATCAGGCTCAACACTTTATGGAGCTCAGATTCCAAGTGATGCCCATGGCGGCCTTGGGTGGCCATTACAATAGGGTTCCATATGATGACAGACTCTGCATATGTAGCCAACCACAGGCGGAAAGCATATATTACTTGCTAATCTGCCCTTTGTATAGGGATACAAGAGATTGATTCCTGAAACCTTTGCTAATTCCTGGAAGCAGGCCATGGCAAAAATGGTTCACTTTCTTTTGAGGGATGCTAACAGATTTTTTTATACATAAATTGGCACTTTATGCTCTGGCTGCAAGAAAGATAAGAAAGAGAGATGGGAATTATTGTAGCAAGTTGTGCTGGTGATCTGGAGGCATAACGGAAGTTAAGCTGAGTATGAGATAATAGATGATACTTATGAACTCTGATGCCCTTTCTTTAAACACTTGATGCCTTGTATTATGTAATTATTGTTTGCAGTTTGGCAAATTGTAATAAAGTTTTTATGGCCTTTGTTTAATATAGTAAACCTGTTGATGATCTCAGTAGTTGCAAACACAATGCAACTTTTTTGAGTTATCATACTGGGGTAATGGGGCACGCATGTGATTTGAGAACAGGAGCAGGCTACCTATTTGGTGAAAAATAGACTCCCATAGCTGCATAACCAAGTGGTATCTACAGATTCCACTTGACTATGTTAAATACCAGTGCTAATATTTTGCTTTTCATTTTCTTTTATTGACAGGTGAAACCATTAAACAGAGAATTAATTTTTTGGGGATGTCCGTGGAGGAACTAATTAGCATGTAACACACAAACATGGGAAAACAACATAATTCAAATTGCAAAAATCAGTGACTATTAAGGTTGATTCACTTTGCTAACTATTAAACCAAAATGTTAATGTTTGTTTGAATAATAATAACTAGTGTTTTTGTTTAAAATGGTGATAGAGATTTGCATGCAGCCAAACAAAATATAACTGTATTCGTTAATTTTTTTGTTATTATTTATATGGTGTGTGTGTTGCTTTTGGTTTACCATAAATGTTATGTTGGACAATACAGTGATGTATAGTATGATCCTTCCCATTTCCCCTTTCCCTAATGGTATTATGTGTACAGGGTTTCCCAAACATGGGTCTCCAACTGTTGGGAGTGAATTACACTGAATTCATGGTGAGGATTGCACTGTTAGTTACTATTATGGCCGAGGGAGTCGGCGTACAGCTTCCAGGTCATGTGGCCAGCATGACTAAGCAGCTTCTGCCGAACCAGAGTAGCACACAGAAACGCCGTTTAACTTCCTGCCAGAGCGGTACCTATTTATCTACTTGCACTTTGATGTGCTTTTGAACTGCTAGGTTGGCAGGATCAGGGACAGAGCAACGGGAGTTGTTTGAGATTAGGGACACACAAAATGTATAAGAGAGAAGGCTACTTGTCTGGAGAGCATGATGAAGCAAAATATAGAATATTTGTTCTAAATTGTATTAGCGCTACATATGAGGTTAAGTTTCTGAGGGGGATTTGTAATGTTGCCTATTGACAAATAGCAGAACAACAAGTACATGGTTCAGAGACAGTGGTAAGGTAAGGGTATGAAAATAAGACTCAGACTCAAGGCAGGATATGTGGATGAGGGGCAAGGAAGGATTATTTCATCTCTTGCTAAAGGGAGCTGTGCTTAACAATGCCTATTCATTTATTACATGACTGTTATTTTAGTCTTTAAACCCTGCAGTGGATTTTTAATTTTTTAAAAAAAGTTCTGTTTCTGTCTTGGTGAGGCTCTACTGACCAGATGTTTGTGAGTTTGCTCCTGAACTAAGTAGTAGTTTCCATTCTGGAAGAACCATCTTCAAGTTCAGTGGAACAAACATAAATACATGTGTCCCGCTGCAGCACCAGCCACAGTGAAGCATCTTTCTTTCCATTGTTTTCCTGATGAGGCAGGTCACTGTGTGGTCTTGGTAAGCCTTTTCAACAATAGGGATAAAGTCCTTTGGGGAGATGTTCCATTAATGTGCAGGTATTAGAAGCAACTCCTGAAGCAATTTATTGTTTTGTGATTGGTTCTTTTTGTGCATTAATCACTGCATCTTGTATTGTAAGGTTGCGTGATTGGCATGATTAGAGCCTGAGGGAAGCCTTCTAACTTTTGACAAAGCTACCTACTAAGGTGTGCTGCTGTCTGCTTTCTTTCACTATCTACATTTATAATTTCAACTGCCATTTCTTTTTTTTTTAAAAAAAGAGTAACATGACTTCCTTCCACTGCTAATGTTCTTTAAAAAGTTACCTCCCATTTGAGCTATAGTGGGGAAAGAAATTGTAGAGGACAAGGAAGACATTGGCAAGGAAAAAAGAGGGGACAGAAGTACAAACGAAGATACAGCCCCCAGAGGCTGTTAAACAAAATATTAACGGCAACTCAAGTAATGCTCAACATGAGAGCCAGCAACATCATTGACTGTGGTGGCATCCAAGGAAAGGCACACAGGTTCAGTCTTGTCTGTTCCCCACTGCCTACTTCATGCCACTGTGTAGCACATTAGGGAAGCACATTAGGTTTCAGTGCTGTCAATTTTCTTCCATGCATAAAAGGGGATCTCCAACTGGTGTGGCCATCAAACCCAGGTCAAATCCCCAATCCACAGTCTCAAAGTTTTCCAGACCCTACCACAAATTGATTCAAAAACAGAAACAAGGGGTGAAACTGAAAAATAAATCACATTTAGTTCCATTCCCAATGTGGTCTCCCTTGTTATTACTAAAATAACATGCACATGGTTTAAGCAACTGACAGACAAAGGTGCAAGGATGAGACGCAAGGAAGCTTTCTCTTACAATAGTAAACAGAAAATTCAAAGTTCCAGTGAGGATCCCTTGGTTTGCAGATATACCTTACTCATTTCTTCTTTAATCTCACTACTAACACTCTCTTCACGGAACCCACTATTTTCTGTCCATGTGTTTACCTGAATTATTTATCTTCTCACATATTTATTTGTGCAGGAAGGACATGAAATAGGTACTGCTGCAATGTGATTTCTTACATACTTAACTGTAAGGGTAATGAACAAAATCTAATTGTAAATGTAATGAACAACGCAAAAAAAACAGCAACAACCCCAGCGTATAATTCACTGTGCAAGGAGAAAAAAGAGGCTGCTGAATTCCAACTTTTTCATGTGACATGAAACAAAGAACAAAACTATTTGGTCAACAAGCAGGGTGGAATATTGGTGATTTGCACATTCTGCTTGGGAAAGCATAATTGATGTCACCAAAATTACAAAGTGAAGCAGCAAACCATATTACAGTATAGACAAGACATGCTTCCTAACTTCACACACTACATAAAACAGTAACAGAACAGAGGCGGTTCCCTCATTGCGAGAAGCAAAGCTACAGGGAACCAGGCAGAGGGCCTTCTCGGTAGTGGCGCCTGCCCTGTGGAACGCCCTCCCATCAGATGTCAAAGCGATTGTCAGAGCTACCCTAGGTCCCAGCTCACAAAGGACCAACGCTGCTTCGTTGTTAAGTATAAAAGTCTTTATTGAAGTTCAGTTTCACTTCCAGAGCCGCAGCGCGCAGCTCCACGTCTCAAGTGTCAGACCGCTGATGCTCCGTCTGAGTCTCCTTCCCCTTGACACCAATTTAAGATTCTAGCCTTGCTCCACCTTCTCCGCTGCTCCTTCCTCCTCTGGGTCCGCCTGCCCGCCGGGGTTCTGCCCTTTCTAGCCTCTTCTCCCGCTGATTCCCCTGAGCCTTCTCCCTCCCTCCGGCGGGCTTTAGGAGCTGGTTCCCCATCCGGGTCTCCTGCTGTTCCGCGCGCCTGCACATTTGAACTTGGCGCGCGCGCCCAGCCAGCAGCTTTCCTCCTGACCGTTCCACTGCTGCTGTCACTGCTTCCCCCTTTGGGGGGGCTAGCTGCAACTGACCTCCCCTCCGTTGGAGGCGTGGTCAGCCCTGACTCCCTCTCTGGAGGAGACACTGCCCCTGACACATGTGACTCTTCCCCCCCCACTACGCTCTGGTGGGGAAACTGGTCCCGATCCTCCACTGCTGCTTTGGAGTTCCCCTCTGGCTCCTTGTTTCTGGTGCGTCCCTCCTGGGACCCCCCTTGCCCTGACCATCGGCGCCCCCTTCTGGGAATCTTCTGATTCGCTGGAGAAGCTCATGGAATCTCTCGGGCCACTGTCATACTCCCCTACGCTGCCCTCGGATTCTTCCCCTTCGCTCTCCCAATCCTCTCTCCCCAGTGCTCCTGCTCCTGATTCCCTGACAGCGATAAATAACTACCTGACATTCAGAAGACATCTTAAGGCAGCCCTGTTCAGGGAAGTTTTTAATCTGTGATATTTTAGTGTATTTTTGGTTTCTATGGAAGCCGCCCAGAGTGGCTGGGGAAACCCAGCCAGATGGGCGGGGTACAAATAATAATAAATTATTATTATATTATTATTCCCAAACACTTCAGGGACATATTGACAAACTTCATCCTAATCAACCTAGCTTGAGGATGTAAAGATAATAACCAAAGTTAAAATGCATGTCTGGACTCAGCAGAATAGAGCCCCATGCCCACCCAAAATTCAGTCACAAAGTAGACCAACATGATGCCATTTGTTCAATACCAAAGCGCTGGAGGCATTTTCTGATGTCTCCAAATCATAATTTTATGGCAGTTAACATTCCCCTCCCACAACACTAGTGAATGGGGATAGTCATTAAGAATGCTAGAGTTTAAGGCAATGAAAGAGAATGGGAGATATGGGAATATTGTTTATTTAGGAACAGCCGTCTTGTTCATTGTAGAAGAGAACCAGTGAACAGATGGCTGTAGATCTGAGTGCTATGATGGATCTCAAAAGATACTGAATTGAGTTTGTTGCAGAATTCTTTAATGTGCAAAACTGCACAAATGTACTCTTATTAATAGAGGACATAACTGTTCAGTAATTATCCGTTTACATGCAAACTGGAAACCACAAAACTGGAATTTCTACAAAAAATTCATCCTACCGAAAGGATTGTTCCCTGCTTTAGAGTAAATAGCTAATGATTGTGTGTGTGTGTGTGTGTGTGTGTGTGTGTGTGTGTGTATGCATGCTTTGACTCATTAACTGATTCTTGAAAACTCTCCTTGTTAGTTTTCTTAAATGTGCCTTTTATTAAACTTCAACCACAAATATTAATACATTAAATATATGAAAGCATGATATGCAATAAATAACTATAATAATAGGAGAAAGGAAAAACTAACTACATTGTTTTATATAATAATCATTGGCTGCACCCAAAAAGTACCTTCCTTTCTTTTCAAAACCTATGAAACCAAAAAAGGACAAGAATGGTAAGGAGCGTTGAATTGGTGATCCAAATGAGGAATCATGTATAGGACCAGAAAATGGGGAATGCCTTAACTCATGACTGCATCTGGCAGGAGTGCATTTATATTCTGGGAGAGACTCCACAAATGAGATACAGTGGTACCTCGGGTTACATACGCTTCAGGTTACACACGCTTCAGGTTACAGACTCCGCTAACCCAGAAATAGTACCTTGGGTAAAGAACTTTGCTTCAGGATGAGAACAGAAATTGTGCTCCGGCGGCGTAGCAGCAGCGGGAGGCCCCATTAGCTAAAGTGGTGCTTCAGGTTAAGAACAGTTTCAGGTTAAGAACAGACCTCCGGAACGAATTAAGTACTTAACCCGAGGTACCACTGTATAGAGAAACTAGGATGCCATGGGTTTCTGTTTAGGTACTGGATTTGTTGCAAGGGACATATTTTGAGTGAGCTTGTACATGATCATGGTCACCCAAATTTTATTTAGCTATTATTAAGGTGTTATTAAGCCACTGGTAGGCTGATAGGAATTTCCAGTTCCTGTCTGCAAAAAGTTTGTTGCAAACCAAATTGTTGGAAGATATCTTTATGAATGTAGCAAGAGTCACCTTGCACACACTTGAGGGTTAACATATGCTTACAATAAATTTATTCCCATGCGTAATAAATATTTATTGTCCTTCATGGGATTTACCTATGAGCACAGGACAATGTTATTATTACTTTATTTATTTACTTAATTTGTAAACTACTTTTCAACTAAAAAAAAAAAAAAAAAGATTTCTCAATAAGGTTTACAAGCTGCATGTCAAACCCACAGAGTAAATATTGCTATAAACAATTAGATGGGCATGTGGGTAAGAAACAAGGTTGTTATCATCGCCACATAAAAAGTTTATTATAAGTAAATAGGAACCTAACAAGACAAAATAGGATTTATCTCATTTTGTTAATTTTTTGTAACTGCTTGGAATATTTATTTTATATAAAAAAAGCAACCTTGAATTGCAGTGATTGGTGCAGATTCCCTTTTGATCCCAATTTGCATATGGGTAGTGCCACATCCATATGGATTTGTCTAATGCAATTTTACAAAATCCTCATCACATGAAATGAGAGAGAGTTCATTTTTAATAGGTGCTCAGGAGAGACAATGCACACTATAAAAAGTCTATTTATACTATTATCATTTATTTTGCTTCCTCTTGGCCAGCTTTTTACTCGCTTACCTGCCTTATTTTCCCCATTTCCAGCTCAGTATCTAATGAAGTAGGTTTGTGTCTATGAAAGTGTCTGGCTGTTTTTAAAAAGTCCCTGGATGCCGTCAAATAGTTTTCTTTCTAAACCTTACCATAATCATTATCTCAATCATTATTGTAAACAGAGAAGCAAGAAAATAAGTAGTACATGCATTTCCAGATGTATCAATACGGCTTGCTAACATCCCCTATTTTCATTCAATATTCCATACTTATTTTGGTTTTGGTCATTATTTATACTCTATACAACAGAAATAACCTGTAGCGATGACTATAATTGAGTGACGCAGCTGGTGCTGCAGAATATGAAATAAGAAGACTTGAAGAGAGTGCATGTTGGTGGTGCAATTTGGATGTGTCATGTCACAGCAGACTTGTGTAGAACAACAATGCCAGCTAGGCCCTGTAAATGGCTGCATCAACCACTACAAAAAACAAACAAAAAAACAAAAAAACCCAGCCCAGCTTTTGTGCATGGATCACACTGTTTTCAGAAAATAAAGTTGCTTTAAGTATTTTCTTATGAAAAAAATAATAATGTGCTGCCCAAATGAAGACAAACTATCAAAAAGTTTTGTGCAATGGGAGGGCAAATGTAGTATATTATTTCTCCTAGAAACCTCCCTGCTTATAAGCTTCAACTGGATGAAAGGAGGTAAGATAGTTGATAAGCTGGCATCTCCTCCTAGTCTGACCAAAAACATAAGCCCAGCAGTTAGGATAGACAGAGGAGGGGTTGGCACATGGCACATGCATTAACTATAACACAGAGGCAACATTTTCCAGATATTCTGAATTAGTGTGCCCTAGAACAGTAGATCATGGAATCAGCCATGTATAATCCTAAGTGATTTCAAAGACCTGATGGAAGAAATGTTATGACAAGAAACATCTACTGCAGCACTATCAAACTCAAAAGGGGAGATAACATTAAACTGAATTCTAAATGGTGGTCAGAACCTAGAACAAAGTGTTAATTTTGTTGAATTCATTGGAAACAGTGACCACAACGTTATCAAATTTAATTCATACGAACAATCCCCAAGGAAGGACAACATTATTTGACTTCAAAGGATGAACTTCTAAAAAAAAAATATTAGGGGCTTGGTAAAAAGGAAGTTGAATTATGGTGCTGGAGGAGACTCTTGAGAGTCCCATGGACTGCAAGAAGATCAAACCTATCCATTCTTAAGGAAATCAGCCCTGAGTGCTCACTGGAAGGACAGATCATGAAGCTGAGACTCCAATACTTTGGCCACCTCATGAGAAGAGAAGACTCCCTGGAAAAGACCCTGATGTTGGGAAAGATGGAGGGCACAAGGAGAAGGGGATGACAGAGGACGAGATGGTTGGACAGTGTTCTTGAAGCTACCAGCATGAGTTTGACTAAACTGCGGGAGGCAGTGGAAAACAGAAGTGCCTGGCGTGCTATGGTCCATGGGGTCACGAAGAGTCGGACACGACTAAATGACTAAACAACAACAACAAAAAGGAAGTTGAAAGAACAGTCAACTTCCTAGAACATTTGGGAGTTATTCAAAATTGAAACAGCTAGAATGTATGCTCCAGATCAGGACAGTTACCACCAAATCCAAGAGGACTGCAACATGGCTAAAGTGATTAAAGAAGGTAATGGAGAGAACAGGAATAAAGAGTTTTCAAAACTGATGAATTAGCCTTAGGAATAAGCAGTGAGGTGATCGGCTTTGCTGATGACAACTAATTGTTCGAGGTGGTTAGAACAAAGGATTGCAATGAGCTTCAAAACGAATGTCAAAGAGTGCCAGACTAGGTGAATGGGCAATAAAATGTTAAATGTGGTTAATGTAAGTAATTGTAACACATTGGGGCAAAAACATGTACCCTAATTTCACATATACACTGATGCAGCAGTTTACCAAGAAAGAAATATTTGGTTCGTAGTAGATAGATTCAGAACAGACAAAAGGAAGTATTTATTCAGACTGCACATAATAAAACTATGGATTTCACTATCATAAGATGTGATGGCAAGCTAGCGACTTACTCAAAGGCTTTAAAAGGGGATTATACAAATTTGTGGAGGATAAGATTATCAGTGGCTACCATTTGCTGGGAAACAGAAGCAGGAGAGAGTTATCACCCTACGATCAGGTTGGCCACTGTGGGAAACGAGATACTACACTATACTGGCCTTTGATTTCATCTAGCACAACTCTTATATTTTTAAACAGCGTCTCTCCCTGCCCCCCCCGTTTCTGCATCATTGCTGCTTTGCAAGGAAACTGTTCTTCTCGCAGTACACACACACACACACACACACACACACACACACACACACGGTTGTGATAGGGGAAACACCACAGAGCACAGAGCACCATGTGTAGCTTGAAGCTTACTCACTTCATATTCCTCCTTGAATCCATAGCCTTCTGCACATTTCATCTGCGTAATATGCTGCAGCAAATCGGCGACACGGATGGCTGGATGGAGTTGTCCTGTTTGGTATGGCACATCCACAGGGTCTCGCTTCTTGTAGGTGTGTGACTGGACCAAGCTGCTTGTGTCACTGCCCATTGTGTGAGTTTCATCTAGGAAAAGAACACTGAATAATATACCAGCTATTTCCAGTTTTCCACAGAAGTATATGATACATTGCCTTTATGAGATGGCGTCTGACACCAACAGAATTTTCTATCATCACTATTTGGTGGGCTAAACCATTATGAAAATAAACTCAATTGAGTAATTTACTCGGGGAGTTATCAAGATATATTGGAAAGAGGGGGCTCTATTGGTTTACAATGAAAAGCACTGTATAGTCCATACTGTATGTTTGTTTATTTAGCTGTACTAATAAATTCTTTAGGTGTTTAGTTGTAAATGGTGCAGAAGTTTCAGGCTGAAACTTCATCAAGTCCCAGTAATATAAAAAAAGGACTTGAGCGTTTTCTGGATTAGTAAACTTTTTATTTTCTCTTTCACAGTGATTCAGGACATGTTAGTGAAAGCAAAATTTTTAATGCATAAAATGATATGGGTTATTAAGCCAGGAGAAAAATGGAAATGTAGATTGGATACAACACTAGGAAAGAAAATACACAAGGATAAATGCAAGGAGTAGTTTGATTTGGGTTAATGCTTTGACTGAATTTAGCATGCTGCAGTTTCAAATAAGCAATATATCATGGGCCATCACATAAGGCATGAAATGTTATATGTCAACTGACATGCAAGCCAACACACAACATAACCCCAACTAGGTTGGTCAATACTGGTATGAAGCAAACAATCACCCACCCCCTCCACACCTCTTCAAGGGGGCAAATGGGCAACTTACCATTTATTGGCACTTATCAGGAGAAAAAGAGGAGGAGGAGAAGAAAAAGGAAACAGGCCATAAGCAACAGTACTGCAGTAATAATTACAGGTATTTTTATGTTTGTAATTAAGTGTCTCCAGCTTGGTTTCCTAGCAAAGCAACTAAATATATTATAAAGGGTAGTGTAGAATAGCCAATATAATTATCTCTCCCCCCACCCCACTTTACTAGGTTGGGGTGGCACTTTTAAGTTCCTATGTATCAAAAAGAAGAGGGTGGGGGAAACCTAAAAATGAAAACCATGTCTCATCATAGCTTTCCCTCCCCCACTCTAAGCAACAATTTTAAAAATATGTTTGTATCTGCCACAAAGCTGTTATTTAAACAAGCCTATCATCTTACTAAGCTAGAGAGTTTCTCACAAAAAAGCAGGCATATTTCAGCTGGCATGTCCCTATTCAAGTATTAAAATGGCAGCCCATTACATCATGGGGCTAACTGACACCACAGTTATTATAGGGCAAATCTCAATATATTGCCTATAAATGTTGTGTGTGCTTAGGCTGCAATCCTGTATCTACTTAACTGGGAGTAAGGCCCACTGAACTCTATGGGACTTACTTCTAAGTAGACATGAACAGATTAGCTCTGTAAGTATCCTTATAAATACACCTTCATGTGACATCCTGCTGCTGGAATTTAACAGCATCTTTCTGTGGTTCACTATAATATGACAGGGATTTCCCTGCTTGTGGTTAAACATGTAATCCTAATCTTCATTTTTAAATATTTGTACAGATTATAAGGCTGCAGTGCCAGAATTACATCACTATAATCTTAACATTATCTGTAATCTTAACATTATCTGTATGGTTTGAGAAAGGGCCTATGAAACAATGATATTGGATTCTACCCTAAGCATTAATTTACTCATATAGCAAGTTTCTGACCAGACTGTAAAAGTCTCTCTCCAGTTATATTGATGACAAGAACAGAACCAAGCTGGCCCACAGGCTCTGATCTCTAGTTAACTCACTCAATTAATCTTGCCTAGCAGTTGAGGAGCAAGAGGAGATTAGCTTAGTGAGAATAGCTATTGATGTCAGCAGCATCTTTGGCTCTTCTAGTGTGAATGTACATATGCTAGTGTTCAAGGTTCTTGTCTTCATACACAAAACCCTAAACAACATGGGTCCAGGATACCTTAAGGACTGCCTGCGCCTATAAATCCCAGCTTGATCAGTGAGAGCTTCTGGAGGAGCCCTGCTAGTTGTCGCCTATGTTTAAGAAGTTGGGCATGTAGAGTTGCCGTCTCATGCTGCAGAACACTCTTCCAGCAGAGATCCGACAGGCATCCTCACTTTTTACTTTCAGGCATCTCTTCAAGGCTTTATGCCAAGAGGCCTATGGAGCCACTTAAAAAACTTTTGGCTCAACAGTAATCTTAATGAAACGTTTATTCTGTTTTTATATTTTACTGTAAGCATATTGTGGAAAACCGCTATCTTATGAGAGGGTGGTCTATAAATACTTTTATAAATAGTTAAGCACCTTCAGCTTTTCCTTCTCCTTCAGAATTCGCAACTGCCACAGCTTGATGGCTTTTCATGGTGCGAATATAAGAATGTAGCTAGTTCTTAGTGTCATTATTTAGACAGAACACTTTGCAATGATGGTAGACTATCAATCTTGATAAAAAGCTTTGTGGGGGATGTGATATGTACCTACAGCTCTGCGCATGGTAGATATTTCTTCCCCTTCCTTCTCTGAGGGCTTCCAGGTGCATGCTTGCTGCAGCATGTGTACAAAAGTGGTTTGGGGTGGTGTTGCAGAGGGAAAGCAACGGGCAAAGGAAACATTAAGCAGCTTTCCAATCCGATGTTCAGCTGCTGAAAACCACTCTCCTTTCCTACTGTTTTATAGTGTTTGACACTGCCCTTGGAAGTTTCACTACAGGTCTTCTAGTTTCTGCCTATGATAGGAAATGCTCACACTTACTGCCTTGTCACACTCTTCCCTTGTGTAAAAGAGCCCCTCAGTGTGCAAACTTTTGTACACTCACCAGACCCCATGTAGGAGTTACATTAAAAATAATTAATGTTAATTTTACTAGGGGAAACAGCATATACAAGGATTATTTGGGATGGTATGATTATCATTGTTCTTGTTTTATATGTGGCAACAGATAGCTTCACTAATCATATTCTGTAGATATTGACTTGGAGCCTAACTTTCCTTCCATGAACAGAAAAGAGTTCATGTTCATAGAAAATCTCATTCAGACATACTACAGCATCTCGTGAAAGCTGTAGTTCCCAAACTTCTCAATCAGCTCCAGCCCTTTATAACACAGTGGGCTTTGTACCTGAAGCAGATAAGACTCTAACACCTCATAACCCATATAAAGGAAGCAACACAAAAATTACTGAATTGAAATTACTTTGGCCCAGTTATTTGAATCTTATAGTGAGGCACATAAAAGTAGTCTAATCTTACTCTGAAAACTTAGCAAAAGTCTCAAAGCCTAACGGAAAATAATATATGTAACAATTTATGTACATGAATGTAACCATTTCCCCCTTACTTTGGGCCTGCCTTAATATTTTTATACCAATACAGAAAAGCATTGTTCCTCTTAGCTAACCATTAGCAAAACTGTAATGCAAAGCACCTTGGAATGCATGGCATGAAAGGTGATATATACAAGTGTTGTTACAGTATGTTGTTGTTGAAATGGCACCTGATTACTACAAGGTGGCTAAGACACAAAACGACAAAGTAAGTAAATAAATAAAAAGAAAGAGTTGGAAGTTGATTTATGATATTTTAAAATAAATTTATGCAGAAAAATCATGGTGTTTTTTTGTAACTTTAGGTTTTATTATTATTGTTAGATAAAGGTCAGGATCAAGTCCTTTGATTCAAAACCAGGTTAAGTGCAACTTTGCAGACATGCTACGTGTTCATACGTTTTTGTGTCAAATGGAACCACAGTATATTGAAGTTATTTCTGCTAGCTGCCTGTCTATTTTTTAGCATTAGTATTATTATTTTCATAAGTAAATAATTTTACAAGGGCTTTTGAAATGAAGACTTTTTTATCCGGTCTGCTTTTACTAAGTGTAGTAGACTTTCAGGTTATTGTTTTTCGTTAGAAACAGGATTTGCTGTGGTACACCTTAAAACTGGGTTGCCAAAATATGTAACAAAGCTGAAGGCTTTCTGGTCTAAAAATGTTTTGTAACATTTCAACAAGTAATCGTGGTTTATGAATTGCTCCCCAAGCCCTTAAATACTGAGAGTTTCAGAATAAAGTAGTTATACATAGGAGATATTATAAGCCCTAGTTATTGTTTTCCAATTCCAAGGCATAGCATTTTTTAATGGGTTGTTATTCTAATGTTATTTTACATTTCATTTCCATTTGAATTACATCTCGTGTTACATCTCGTGTTACATTAACTGTAAGGAAATGTGGCTTCTCTGATCTGGTCTGTGTCAAATATATTTGCCAAAACTCACTGCTGTATAAAAATACACAGAACATGATGCAACCAAGTCCTTTAGAATTAACTGGACTTATCAGTGATTTACTTTGGTTAGACTATGCCCGCTGTAGGATCACAAAGAGCTTTTTAATATGAAAAGTTACTCCGCATGTCATAATTTAATGAACATGAAAAATCCAGCTCCCTGGTAGGTCATGAATAAACATTTTGATTTGTTCAGCTGTGGACCCAACTTGGCTGTCACTTACGGTTTCAGACAAAAATGCATGTAGTGTGGAAGGACTGCTACTACAGGCAGAAGTGTAAATGTAGCCAGGAAGTGGAGAAAAGATAAAACAGAATTTGTAATGCTAGTTCAGATTTTCAGACAGTAAATCAGGGAGAAAGGGCACAATTCTAATCCTCCATACACCACAAGGAATAATTTAGGATGTGGCGAATCTTCAGCTCATCGAGCAGGTTCCTGGCTCAATTGAGCTCAGCTGGCTTAAGCATCTAAGCAGAGTTATGCTCTGCAGGAGATACGCTGGTGTAAATCCCTCAGACTGATGGAACTTCCACTGGCATAAGCCTTGAAAAATGGGTATTCTGAGGGAATGGGGCGAGTGGAAGGGATAGGATGAGACTCACGTTGAATCCTAACTCTGTTCAGCTCCATCACATAACCTGACAACCTGGTGGGACTTACACTGGCAAAGAGGGTGGTGTAAGTCAAACTATCTTAGAGGCTTATTTCCCCTCTGCCAGGTTTAGGCAAGCTCAGCCAGCAATAACTCCTGAATGGAGTTAGGATCTGTGTATTTTACTCTGGTTTAACTTAAGTCAGCATAAATTATGCTGGCTTCCCATTCTTAGGATTGCTCCTTAAATGGTATTTACTCTTTGATCAGGAGTGGAGAACAGTGTGGGGGTTGTGGTTCCTAAATGTTTGGCAAGCAGTGCTCTGCTGATATACAGAACTCTATTCACTTTGCAGTATAAAAGCTATAATTAAGCAAGCTATTTCTGCACATGCATGTGGGGCTTTTCTGTTCCTTGCTAATGTAACTGGAAGGAATTCACAGGGCTCTGTCTGAGAGTTGCTTCACACAAATCTTTCAATGAAAGAGAGCTGTTGGACACATCCAACTTGTTCTTAAATCCATTTCCTTTCATTTGTGACAAGCTGGTTGTACGCATACATCACCATGAACTCAATTTGGTTTTCAGAATAACACTGCTAAACTATATCTACAGTGGCTTCCAAATTCACCACAATGCGGCAAATTCACAGAATGAACTGTAATGTCCTAATGTTGGAGGAATTTCAGTAGGCTTCACACACCTTGTTCAAATTGGCTATGCGGATGGGCAATGAGTTTGTTGTAATCCATAGTCCTGCATGCACATAAAGTTCACATTAGGGCTGTTCAGTCATGATGCTAAACCATAGCTGTCAACTTTTCCCTTTTCTTGCGAGGAATCCTATTTGGAATAAGGGAATTTCCCTTTAAAAAAAGGAAACATTGACAGCTATGTGCTAAACCATGTTTCTCCCATGGTTCTCCTAACAATTATAGTGTATTATATGCATTATTATATGTATAAGATTATACACATAAACACTATACACAAAAATAGATGCTCCACCAATGAGAGAACAAACTCACGGAGCAAGTTCTGAAAGCTGCTGCTATAGTAGCAGTCAGCAGAGGACTGAAGGGGAAGGTGTATGCTTCTCTTAACTGTAGCACCTCCTCTTTGGTTAAAGAGAACTAAAAGGTTCTATGCAAATCCATTCATCCAACTGTGGGACTTTCCAGAGATCACAAAGAAGAGCCAGTTCTGAAATTGTGATCATTGTTCCAAGGAAGTGCAAACCATATGTGGCCTGTTTGGACAAAACAACAAACTGCTTTGTTGAGAAGATAAGCAAGGATTCAAAGTTGCTAATTGCTACACATGAGCAGAGGAGAGAAGGCTACATGAACCCCAAACTTGTGCCTCCGCATTTTCATAACACCAAACCATGGTTATGTCTGAAAATATCCAGTATGAGCCCTATGTGCATGAGAGCCATGGATTACAACCAATGCCCATATCAAAGAGCTGCTTCAGATGTTATTTTTAAATCATAGTCATTATTTTAAGACATTAAAGTGTGTGTTAGACAGCAAATTGACATAAGTGTTAAAAAATGGCAAGGGTATGGGTCACTGGCAACAAAAAGAACTTTTTTGGTATACAATGTACCAATTAAAAATGAAACAATTTTCTACAGGGAAGTTCATAAATAGCCATTTTAAGGTTACTAGAAAATTTCACGGTTCCTGATTCAATGAGGAAAAATTTGCATTTTTGTTAAAAAGAAAAACAACCCTTAAGGTTATATTCTTAATTTTTTTTCTTCTATTAAGCAAATAGCATTTCAAAACTTTACTGTACAGGAATGTACTTAAATATATCAAACAGTAAAGCATACTAGAAATCTACAAAATTTAATAGCAACGATTTCCTTTTTGTCCTCTGAGAATGTCATACGTCAGAGCTAAGAGATGTGCAATGCTCTCAGGCTGTTAAAAATCACTACAAATTTCATTTGCATGGATGTTATTACATTATTATAGTGGCTGCAGTGTCATTTCCTCTGATTTATCAGATATTGTTTTCTTTGGATGTCAGATAAAATGAACTTTCCTAATTATATTTCTGTGGTAATTATTCTCTTGCATTCTTTTTTTCTGAGGGCTAGGGCACCTACCACAGCCATAAAACAGGTGATTGGTCCAAAAGGGCTTTTTTTACTTTGTTTTTCTGAGAGCAACTCTCCTTTCTCCCATCACACCACAAATCACTTTTGAATCTTAGTATTTTCAAAAACAGCTTATGATGCAACATGGCATGTTCCCCTTGAAAACTATTTTTTAAAGCCTGCTAGAATTATTTTAGGTGCACACATGTTCTAGTGATGATCTGAAGGTGCTTTCTGCATTGCAGCCCATGTGCAGTTCAGTTCAGAAAATTCAGATTTGAGGAATTCACACCAGACTTCACATGGCAATGCTGCACACTAGTAAGAACTTACGAGAGAAAGGTGCATGGGTAGAAAAAGTTAAAAAACCATTGCAAAGTCAGTGTGAAAACAAGAACTGAAATATTGGTATGAAACTCTTGCCACAGCGCATTATAGCACAATCCTATACATGTCTACTCAAAAGCAAGCCCCACTGAGTTCAGCAGGACTTACTTGAAGGTAAGTGGGTACAGGATTGCAGCCTTATTAGATTTGCATTTTTGTTTGATTGTTTTTAAGAAAGCTGTGTGTAAATTGGGTTAGGTTAAGGTTAGTACAGTGGTAGTAGTTAAAAGCATAGCTCAGCTTTGTTGTTATATATTCCAGATACGATGATTTTTCATCTATATTTGTTATCTCAGCATGGTAAATCCATTTCCCTTCACTTTTTAATGGTTGTTTTTAGCTTCCTGACAGAAAGGTCTAAGTGCCTTTCCTTCTATAGTGCTGGTATCTTATTTTATCCCTTGTAGGATGTGGCACTTCATAAACATTATTTTAATGTTCTGCCATTTTGATGGTCACAATAACATTTCAAGTCTTTTGGAGGCATGTCGAAAAGAAAATGAAAGTCCTGTCTGTGCTATAGACAGCAGAGAGATGACCATCTTTTTCTTAAACCATACTTTATTTTTCAGATGATACTAAAATAATGACAAACTTTTAATTGCCATGATATTTACACTCTTTGGTGATTTGCTAATTCATTGCTTAAAAACACACTCGCCCCCCCCCCCAATCCCCTTTAATTCCCCTCCCTTTTACTGAATTTTCTGATGACAATAAGAATCCAGTATGTTAACTGGCACTTGAATTAAAAATGCAGAACAGCTTGCACATTCTTCAGCAGCATAAAACAATGTTTTGTAGCCTAGTTTGGAACTTTTTTAAAAAAAATCTGCAACAGATGTTGATAAAGGGAAATGTTCTCACCTAAAATTGCAGTTGGCACAAATGGATCTGTCATACATCATAAGCAGGTCAATGCAGAAAAGGCAAAAAGAGAAAGAGAAGTAAATGACCTATAAATGTTCCCAAATTTTCTGCTAGAAAGCCACAAATAAGCAAGTTGTTATAACATGCAAAGCTATTTAGCACTTTTTGCGTTTGTTTTAATTAACAGCACGACCTCAAGAATAATTTCACTGTTAAGTCTGGGGCATGATCCATTCCTGAGTGAATGGGTCGTTTGAGCACGCTAAAATCAGTAACCGACCAGGTTCCTGAAGGAGAGTAATGGCTGGATGATGTGAGATAGGCGTGTCCCAGTTTTTTATTCTGTGTAGGGGTCAGACGTAGCCTTGGGGTGCGGTGAGAAAAGAGGGATCTATTGAGCCCTCTATTGATCCCTTTCATGATGTGTGCAAGTGTGCTTGCATGGGAAAAGACCCTCTATGTCCTAGGAGATTACGATTATTGAAATAAAACAAGCACAGAAATGGTTACCTGGGTAGTAAGAATTAGGAACTGTTGTACTCAGTGTGTTTGTTTTCATTGTAAATGAAGATGGTGAGGATACAGCTGGAAAGAGAAGCACAGTATTCAGGAAAACAAAAGCATTAGTAAGCTACACCGCATTTACAAAATCACCCTTATATGATGAACATAGCAGTAACTGATTAGGTCATTCAAATCTGGTAAAAATGATTTGGTGGAGAAAAATATCCATGAAAAATGGCACTAGACTCCATTAATTTCTTTTATGTTTTATTGGGGCCATTTGTGCTATTACCTTTAACATCATCATCTTTTCTCAATAAGACTGCAAATCTAAAATTATTGCGGGGGGCGGGGACCCTAAACTGCAGCCCCTTCTCATACCAGATTTGCTTGAATTTTCTGAAGAGCAATGCTGTTGGGATATGAAGATGTACTATGTATTCCTTTCATTGGATTCCTGAGATGATCAAGAAATGTAGGCAGGAACCATGCTATAGCAGCTTCAGAGCTTCTGTAGGCAATTTTGGAAGAGGCTTTAGCTTAAAAGCATTTCTAATTTAGGACGGAATTCTACAACTGCTTACTTGGAAATAAGCCTCATTCAACTCAATGCGACTTCAGAGTGGAGATGGGAGAAAAATTTAATTCAGTTCATATCTACCTAATTTGCACTTTCTGAAACAATATGTAAATTAAAACACAGCCATCCTTTGAAAGCGACACTTCTATGAATTTTGCAATGCAGTTTTCTAGTCAAGTAATGTGAATAAAAATGCATATATTGGAACATAGTGTGCACAAAAATGTATATATTAGCAAATATTGCATATAAAATGCATTTTATTTGGGAAATACAACTATATAGAGAAAAGCTTTTCAAAACTGTGTATATTAGGCAAAATGGCATACAAGAAAATGTATATTAGGATAAATTCACACCACAATACTGATGTACGTTCTGAATTTTTATTTTTTTTAAACCACAAACTAATGTGGAAATGTGGTGATGGGGACCTGCATTTAAGATTGGAAAACTGAGAAACTAAGAGAAACTGAAATCAACAGACTTGCCCATCCTGATATAAATTAGGGCTGCCAGAATTTCCTGGACATATCCAGGATTCATCCTTCGGAAATAGCATTTGGATGGAATTTCTGACCAACAGCATTTTAATGCTGGACACAAGATACTTGCCTTTGAAGCCTAATGCTTTCGTGGAAACATGAAGCTAGACCACAATAGTGTATTCTTTATTGATGCTCCATGTTAATTGATGGAGCATCTTTCTTTCTTGTGGTAGGAAATGAATATTTGTCCATTTCCTGGTTAGCCATGTTGGGATTTTCCATTCCACCTTAAGTTGCAGACATGTGAGATTGTTGCATGTCACATGTCTGTTTACATTCCAGCACAGTTTGCTGGGAACTTCCATTGTGTATAGCTTTTGCTTTTGACTCTCTCTCTCTGAGGACACGGCAATGAGAGACAACATGTTTTCTTTGTCCTGATTTATGCTTAATAAATCCGTAGCTTGTTAGTATGTTTCCACAAGCCTCATGCCTCTTCTGTTTGTGCAGTTTGCTCTGCTGATATAGTGTGCTCAGGCTTTGAAGTCTGAGTCGCTGATTTACATCAGCGAGCCGGAGGTCGAGGGATTGTCACGGCTGGAAGGGCATGATCCACCTGTGGGCTAGCCAGCTGGCTTCTCGACCCCCAAAGGATGCCGACACATAGTGCGCTCCAGATGTGGTAGACTACAGCTCTCACCACCTCTGATCATTGTTGAGGCTGATGGGAATTGTAGTCAAAAACATCTGGAAAGTGCCATACCAGCTACCCTTGGTTTACGACCTGTGCACTGTTCTGACAGTGGTTCAAGCATATACTTTGTATGCAGGAAATCCCATGTTCAATCTCCGGCATCTCCAGTTAAAAGGAAGTCAACTAGCAAGGTTAAGAAAAACCTCTGCTTGAGACCTTGGAGGACTGCAATCTATCAGTGTAGTCAATCCCAGGCTAGATAGACAAAAAGCCTGACCTGCTATTGGCAGTTTCCTATATTCGCTGTTCTATCTCGAGGAGAAAAGTGGCACTATTTTATTGGGCAATAATAGCAATATATGAGATTTCAGGTTTTTTGGGTTTTTTACTGTCTTTAAGAATAACTCTAGGTATGAGTCCAAAACAATTATTAATTGCATTAATTCTCTTACCCCAGGAAGCCTGAAATATGTCAACTGTAACATTAATTGATGTTTATGACTGACTAAATGGCTGCCCTCCAAACTCATTATGACATTTTTAGAAAGTGGCTAAACTGACATGGGGACATGCAGCTGGTATGAAAGCAATAAAGCCTTCAGCATTGTAAAAATAAAAAAGGAAATGGAATCCAACACCTGCTACATTGATGTGTGCTTTTTTTGTAAAAGACAAAAATGCAAACTTATCTTTATTTTATAACAACTATTCTTTCTCACCAGAATGCTTGCTGTGATGTAATGAACAGTGAGAGATTCTGGGGCCTATGGATTTTCTATGAGTCAATAATCTGCCCATGGAACTGACTAACAAGTATATTAAGAACCATTTACACCTCCCTCCCTCCCTCCCCTGCCCGACAAAAATAAAAAGTGATTGCTGCATCCCAGGGCATTTTAAACTTACATCTCCCATTTAGATTGTGTGTGTCCATGAAAGAGAAAGCTTCATCACAGTTGGTGCCTTGTTCAGTGTAGCTTTTATCCATTGAGTTCACCATCACTGTCATTTCCTGCCGTGTGCTGCTCAATGTCTCTTTCCGCTTTTTAGCCAATTTCCTTAAGGAATGAACATTAGGGAAGAAAGATGATGCCACAGTAAGCAAGCACAGAATTTATCTTTTTATACCAGCTGTCCATTTGAAAATACAACTTTTACTGACAAAAAACCCCACACATTTAAGTCAATGGTGAAAAACACAATCTTCAATTAAGTCAAAATAAATACTCGCTAAAGAGAAAAGCCGTAAAATGTAAATATAACCAGATTCATCAAAACACTATAAAAGAGTTGCACTTGTTGTATGGATCATTGTATGGATAGGGGTGGGGTAAGTGAAATAGAGGTTTTTAGGCTTAATCCAATCCATCATGGGCACAGAGCCTGAACAGAGAGCAGGGATTGGGAACCTGCGCCCTTCAGACACTGTTGGACTACGTCTCCCATCAACCCCAGCCAGCACAGCAAATGGTCAGGGAAGATTTCAGTTGTAGTCTAGCAACATATGGGTGCCCACAACTTTTTCACAGCTAACACAGTGGATTCACATGAAATTGAAAAAATATCACTGCACAGTGACATTAAACTATATATCAACACTCTTATCAGGCAACATATTTAAACAAGAATTTGCAGCAGCATTTTGTTAAAACAAGATTTTTAAGCAATGGTATGGTCTGCACTTTGGTGATAAAATTGGTTAAAAGAAAAACGCTACTTGCTTACTTCTATAAGGTAAGTAAAATAATGTATTTCCCCCCTTGTTGTTCAGGATTCATATGAAGCGGCTGAATAAAGTCATCATAGAATAAGGAGTTGGGTGTCACCTAGATCTGTCTGCTTTTCAAATTAAGGTGATACAGAACTCCTGATCTGGGGTATGTAAGCAATAATGGACTGGAAGAGGGTCAAAATATTTAAACTCAGTCCCAAATAAACAGAGACAGAGTTCAGCAGCTCTGGAGGGGAATTGTATGTACCACAAGGAAATGGTACCCCCCCCCCCAAGTATGGCAGGCAGTGACCGGAGAGATAGCCGTTTCTTTGGTGACTCCTCATCTTTGGAATGCCTTACTATCATTTCAGGACCAGATAAAAACATTTTGTTTTCCCACATTTTTAAGTCCTAAGCAATCTTTAACTAAGAGCAGTATGATTTATAGCACACATTTAAATTGGATGTTGTTGTTTTATTGTTTTATCTATATTACCATTACTACTACTACTACTTTCAGTTGCAATTCTTTATTTCTTACTACTCTTGTCAGTCACTCTGGCAACATAAATCTATGTTGAGGTGCAAGATATTAATTATCATGGGAATCTCAGGTGAGATTTCCACACAGTGGAAGTTGTTCCCAGTACCAGTTACCACATGGAAGCAGCTTAATAATTTACTGTTGTGAAAGATAAGGTTCAGTAAAACAGTTCTAGACATAGATATATATAGCTTATAGGCTTTGGCAGATACAGATATATGTATACAGATACATACAAGTACAAGGTATTTCCATTGCTCCAAATAAACTCCAGCAATTCAAGACATAACACTGGACAAGTAACACCAACAGACTGACCACTCACAGATTAACAGACTGACACTACTGTGCTGACATGCATTAATCACAGATACAATCAGGACTCTGGGCCGTTACCATAGCAAATGGCTTGGCTAACCTTGTACCTGCGATTAGCTCATCCATGGGGAGAGTTAAACTCCTGAAGGAAATTAACCCCTTCTCATTTCTAGTTAGGGACGCGGGTGGCACTGTGGGTTAAACCACAGAGCCTAGGACTTGCCGATCAGAAGGTCGGCAGTTCGAATCCCTGCGACGGGGTGAGCTCCCGTTGCTCGGTCCCTGCTCCTGCCAACCTAGCAGTTCGAAAGCACGTTAAAGTGCAAGTAGATAAATAGGTATCGCTGCGGTGGGAAGGTAAACGGCGTTTCCGCGCGCTGCTCTGGTTCGCCAGAAGCGGCTTAGTCATGCTGGCCACATGACCCGGAAGCTGTACGCTGGCTCCCTCGGCCAATAAAGCGAGATGAGCGCTGCAACCCCAGAGTTGGCCACAACTGGACCTAATGGTCAGGGGTCCCTTTACCTTTACCTTTCTAGTTACTCCAACAAATTATGGGTGGGATGCACCTAACCAGCCATGTTAGTAGAAGTTCATGTGCAATGACTCCTGCTTGCACAACGGGGCATTCTTCCCTCTCTTCCCCTATGCCCCCTGAAATTGGCGGCGGCGGCGGGGGGGGGGAGGGGAGGAAAACCCCTAAAACAGCATGTGGGAGAAGGGGTATTGTTCTGTCAGGCAAGCTGGGGTGCTTGCACAGACGGAACAACTGGTACCTTTGCAGGGTTCCTGATTACATGGAGAGATCCCATGGGTGCACAATGGTACACATGTAGGCTCTATTCAGAACTTCCAATGAACATCTAGAGATCAAAAGCAGGGACAGAAGGAATGATCCCAATTCCTGTCTCCACACATTCAATGAAGGTCTGAAAACCACTTTAGTCCTCCTACATATGATTAGCAAATTGAAAAACCAATATAAAGAAACATGTTTCCAGTTCAACAATATCTCCAGGTTCTTTTCAAAGCTCCATATAGGGTGTTCTGAACTGCCAACTACAATTCTCAAAAGATGTCAGTCATTTCTAGATGGATGACTGACAGAGATCAAGAAAACTTTGTTATATTGCTAAAATCAAGAGTATCTAAAAATGAGAAAGATTTTAGGGTCACTATATGATTGGCAAGCAATATGGTATCCAATTATTATATGATTAAAAATATTTTTTTTAAAATGATGTTTAAATTTGTCATAAAAACACACAATCTCTTTGTTCAGGTATTTGTCATATTCTCTTTCAAAATGTTCCTGCATTGAATTCAATTTCTGTTCAAGTACAAAAAGTACAAAATGGCTGAAGTCACCTATCCACCACCTAGAAGCTATTTTAGCTATTCTACAAAATACTGAAATAGAAATTTTAAAAAGAATAAAATCAGAAAACCATATATAACAAGGATGTCAACTCTTGGCTCAGGTCACAGGTAAAAATGAATCTAACAGCTATATGCTAGTCAAGGCTGTCCATTTTAAAAGACCACCCCTGAAGTTACAATGACTGACATTCTGTTCAAAAACAATCCTGAGCCAGGAAAAATTTGAGGAAAAAAGCATTGAATTAATTTGAGGAAAAAAGCATTGAAAACTCTTAGCAGAGCTATAGGACAAATATATGAACAGCTCCTATCGGCTATTATTTCTGCCTATATTTGATTCTATCATTCCACCTCACCCCCACATTTCCACTTACTCTGTTGGAATATGAACACCACTGAAAACATGCAAGTTGAGCAACTAGTATTAATTTTGACGGGTGTAATTTTTCACAATTGGTCAAAAGCCATTGTTTGCTTTTGACTCTTGGGGAAAATTAGGGTATTTATTTTTGCCTGACTTAACGTGCTATAAAAATCTCTATTAGTTTGAGGGATGCCATGACTGTTTTTAAGTTTGCTGTCACAAGTTTTACCTGAAATTATTTAGGGTAGGCAATATAGCCTTGCAATACTTCATTGAATAACACTCAGATCTACTTTTATATGAATACATTATCTGTTATGTCATAATGAGCATACCAACCTTAGTGGGCATAGCCAAATATTCAAAAGAAAAAGACACAGCAGGATAAAATTTCAGCAATTTATTAGTGCTGTATACTATGAACAGCAGAAAGTATAGATATATTTCATGCAAACCCACATTTTGTAAAGACTGGAGCACTCTCGCCCTCTCTCTGCCATTGGAAATACACAAAGTGAATCAAGCTAACTTTTTCTTTATGCGCGATCAGAATTCAAATAACCGATCCTACTGATTATTGGTCATGGTCTACTGAAACATTGAGAAGGCATAATACCACAGCGCCTGATTTCTGCATGTGGACCTCTGAACAATGAAAGCAGAAGAAACAAAACGAAAAAATCTGGAAGGGTGAAAGATTTACCTGCCCAAGTCCCATTTCCTGGTCCCATCAAATTTTTTTTACGTGCATCTTTAAAACACATGATCCATATTCCTTTGCTCAAATCATAATAAAAACACTGGTTCCCTATTGTGGCTATGCATATTGACTCCATCCAGGACACCCCATTGCTTCAAACATTGAATAACCAAGTGATATACTTGAGGGATGACCTTACAGCAGTGCAATATGAAATAGCAAATTCCCAGTATACAGACTCTGCTTCTGTTGAACTGTGTTTTATGTGCACGATTTTCACTTCTGAATTTTGCAATGCATTATCCAACCAAGTAATGTATCCAAAAATGCATATATAATAGGGAGAAATGTGCATACAAGTGCATGTATAAAAGAAATTAACATAAAAAATAATTTATATTAGGGGAAAGTTTTATTTTATTTTTAATGTGCATATTAGAAGAAGTGTGCACTGAAATGCTGACCAATCCTTGTGAAAATTTTGTTTTTCATCACAACTAGATATGGGAGGTGGAAAACTGAGCTTACAATGGGAAAAATGAGAAACTGAAACTATCCATCTCTAAGCAGCATACAACATTTGCCAACTATCAATATTTCTGCCACTGCAAATACATTTAATATTAGAGAGTTTTGCTCATTATTTATTATATTATCAAAGTAACCCAGCTGGATAAAAAGGAATCCCATAACTGGTCACCAACCTGACTACAGTAAAGATATAATTACTCCCCACCCACCTGTTTTAGATTTTCTTTAGCCCAATACATTATTTTATAATGGTTCTCTTAAGTACAAGAATGTGCTGTGGGCCATTTGTATTATGGACCCAAACGACTTCTGAATATCAGCATCATTTATTTATTTAAAACATCTGACCCCTGAACCATTTCCATAACAAAGCCAGAATCCAAAGTTCTGGTCAATTATTCTGCATAACTTAAAAGGTTTTAGATGTTGTAAGGGAAACATATTCTGAAACTGAGCTGTGTTGCAAAAGCAGTTTGTGATATGGCATGGTGGTCTACTATTCCAAACAAAAGTAAAGAAAACTCGTACTGGGTTATTCCAGTCAACTGGGTCAAAGGTTGTAACTAAATTCATCGTTTGCATGATCAGACTTGCATGCTATAGTTCAAGTATGCCATTCTCGGTTGCTTTAATTGTTAACATATACTTGTTAACATATAATTGTTTTTGATTAGTTGTATACTGCTTTGAAAAGATGGGAGCAGAAAATCAGTCTTTATAAATGACAAGAAATACAGAAGAAATAAATCCCTGCAAATGCAAAGGCCCACACTTGATCTACCAGTTCAAGTGTTAGTATTGTTTATGTGACTCAGTCACATTTATTTGTTCCATATATAATGTAACATTACAATGTGAAATAAATGTCTGTGTCACGAGGAGTTCTGCTTGAGTTGTCTTTCATATATCAAGGCAGTAGAAAAATATAACATTTCAATTGCATATAAAGTAGAATTACATTTTCCCATTAGTAAAGAAAGTTCATATTTGTCCTATTGCTTTAAAAATGAAGTCTGCTATTTGGAAAGTTTGCCTTCTTCACCCTCGTTTTTTCTTACAATATCAAAGAAGCACAGTAAAGAGGAAATAAACAGATACCACTGAGGCCTGTTCAGGGGGTAGCTGTGTGATATATAGCAGCAGACAACGTAGGCATGAAAGGTTTTCCCTGGCTCTCCTTTATAACAGATTCTGAAATTCTCATCTTGAGACTAATTACCATTTTAGGGGGAAAAGAGACTAATGATTAAAGAGTCCACCTTTTTATTCAGTCATGCTGTCAATTGTATGCAGAACTTGAAACATATTAAGAGAGGTATGCGCTGTAGGCATCCATCTTCTGTAGCTTTTATGAAGCTAAGTAGGAGGCCTTTTTAAAACTAATGCAAATATATTCGGAGATGTCCTGTGATACACCAAAGCTACATCTGTGAAAAGGCCACCTTTGATCCATATAGTAGGTAACTCAAGGACCCATATGATATGACTCTGTGATAGCACTTCGGAGCTAGAGGTTATATTGATACCTCTAGATGCCACCATGCTTTGTAACCACAATTCAACCCTTTGATTTTATGCTAATATACATATCCTGAATAATTTCAAACACATGTCGCCTTTCTTCTTGTCTCTATGAAAATTGGTTGGTTTCTATGAAAATTCTAACTACAAATGTTTCCCTTTTCCATACAAAGGACAGTCAATGCTGTGTCATTCACACAATGCCTCAATAAGAGATAAAGTTTGTGCTTAGACTTATGCTGGGTATCTGAATGTACTTTCCACATAGTAAAACTTTGTTGTAGAAGCAGTAATTAAACCTTTCTATAACTGCAAAAGGAAAACTTCTAGCTTTTTGGTCTCTGAAATGACAAATGTCATCATGTTGAAAACTGCCGTGTTATTATATGTAAAGAAAAGGATTCAGTGGCTGCTTCTCCTTTTAGAATTACTTTATAGTTTTCTCAACGAATTAAGAATGGGAAGTCACATCCTTGGGCTTACAAGCGTAATCATAGGTGGCTATGTATTTTAAACCATCCAGCATAAATCACCATCCCAAAATTGTGCAGTAAACAGTCCGTAATGCAAGAATTCTGAACAAGTGCACCAAAACTCATAGGGAAGTCTTGAAGGGAAAATTCTATGCTGCCCACATTTTGTGGTTGGGCTAGTACACAAAGCACTTAGACCAAGTCAAAATACTTTATATATTGCCAATTTAGGGTGCACACCATGTGCATACATACGTGCATACTGACACTTTTATTTCATTATGACCTATTAAATAACAAGTTCAACCTGATTCCATATGGCAACATTTGTATTTTATTGGGGAGGGGGGATCAGTTACATAAATTAGAGCCTTAGCAGTCAGGTAAGATAAAACATGCAGAAAATAAACATGGAAATGTGTATCCCATTTATTTATCTAAATGAAATCTTTCCAGTCATATTATTTCTGTATTTGCAGAAAAAGATGGTCTCTGACACAGCCATCAACAGACCCTGCCTGTCTTGGAAGAGCTGGATGTCCCTCCCTCTCTCCCTTAATGAGCTGAAGAACACCATCAACACTCAGGCATGTGGCAAAGACAGAATCCCGACAGAAGAGTTGGAAGCCAGATCCATTCCCCCCTCACGACACACCTCCATGGCCTCCTCTTGTGGTGTTTGGAACAAGGATTCGTGCCACGAGACATGCATGACTCCAGCATTGTGACCTTCTACAAGAACAAAGGTGACCACCATGACTGTAACAACGATTGTGGGATCTCCCTGCTGAGTACGGTGGGGGAAACCTTCTCCTGTGTAGTTCTCAACAGAGTAGTGTCGCTGACTGGGTCTATCTTGAGTCATAATGTGGCTTTTGAGCTCTGAGATCAACAGTCAACATGATTTTCGCACTGCACCAGCTGCAGGAGAATTACCGAGAGAAGAGATGTCCCTTGAACCTCACCTACATAAACCTGACAAAGGCTTTTGACCTTGTCAGTTAAAAGGACTCTTCACACTGCTCAACAAGATAGAATGCCCACCTAACCGTCACAAGATGATTGTGCCCTTCCATGAGAATATGTGCAGCACCGTCCAATATGATGGCTCATACTCAAATGCCTTCCGTATAAACAGCAGTGTAATATAGGGCTGTGTTGTTGCCCTGATTCTCTTTGACATATTAATATGTCATATTAATAGTTCTCCCTGTTGCTCTCATATGCCTTCAGCTTGGCTGAAGCAGGTGTGTACCTCCATTCAAGGAGCGACAGGGGTTCTATTCAACTTGGTATGTCTTCAAGACGAAAGTGCAGGGAGCCCTCTTCTGAGAGATGTTGAGGGGGCAGGTAAGCCCCACCCTGCATAATCGATCACAATGCACACACACCATTTGAATTACAATGCCCATCAACTTGGGGGTGGGTGGGTTCATCCTCCTCAAATATTTTATGGGGGAGCTGAAAAGACCTTGGCTCCTAGGAGTTGGCTCCTATGCCTGGTAGATACAGTTGGGACAACCTAATCTAACACAACACTATGTGCTGGTAATGATATTTATTTGTTTAGCGGAGGAGTTGAGCAGAAGCATCTAGGAAGCCTCTGAGTCAGTGGAAGTGTATTAATAATGATTGTGGATGACAGGAGAAAGACTGGGCTATGTTTTTTTTTGGGGGGGGGCTTAGAAACTTCGGAGGGCTGTGCTGCACTTCGTCCAAGAGAGAAGCCTTCACTGCTACCAAGCACTGGCCTGGCATTAAGGAATAACACAACCCACAGTGACAGAGGGCTCACAGTCACCAAGGACTAGCATGCAGGACATTTGCCTAATTCTTCCTTCCGTTCACAGACTGACTCAGTCAGTCAGATGTTCCTCCCCCTATATAACAGCCACACAAAGCTCAAAACATATGATGCCAGCAAAAAAACAGTGATAAAATTGAAAGTAGCCACAAGCTTAATATATGATCATGTAGAATAGCCAAGACAGAGATAATTTCAAACAGCACCCATGCAGCACCCGTATTTTGAGGAATCCTGAGGAATCCCTCATGTGCCTATAGTTTCATGTACACCAACCTTGCCTTCCAATTGGCATTACAAACCCAAAATGTGTAACTGTTAATCTATTGTTTATTCAATGCCACCGACAGAAGTTAATAGATGGTTATAAACTAATTGAGTGTGTCTGTACTGTTATCTCCTCATTCATCTCACTTTTTCAATTTAGCTTCGTTAGTGTTCCATATGGTACAGTGGCCCTGCTGCTTGGAGCAGCCATTCCCCACAAAAAAAGCCCTTCTAACAACAGGAAGCTAATAGTTTAACTGTTCCTCTAAATTTGTTTGACAAAACTGACATTTAGCGCATCATGTCACGTTGTCAGTAATCTGCAATTTACCCCTAGGCAGTCAGTGGATGCTCGTTTTATTTACTTCTCATAGTTAAGAGCGTAATTAATATTCTACTCTGAAACAAAGATTAGAGATTTGACAAACATTGTAATTTAAATTCTCCATTATAGCAAACATTAAAATCAAGCATCTTCTATATGCGCCATTACGTAAATGACACGTGTAGCTGTAATTTAACTTTTTAGATTTTAATACCACAAACTAATTTCTGCTGTCAGTTTAATGAGTTGGAAAACACAAATCTTAGCACTCTTGCACAGACTAATAGTTAAATTAGATGGAGAGCATGGTTTGGTTATTTTAACTCTTTAACTATCCCATGCAAGACTATAAATTATGGAGGGATATTACATTAAAATTAGTGATGTATGGAAGTGAGAGCTGGACGATAAAGAAGGCTGATCGCCGAAGAATTGATGCTTTTGAATTATGGTGCTGGAGGAGACTCTTGAGAGTCCCATGGACTGCAAGAAGATCAAACGTATCCATTCTTAAGGCAATCAGCCCTGAGTGCTCACTGGAAGGACAGATCGTGAAGCTGAGGCTCCAATACTTTGGCCACCTCATGAGAAGAGAAGACTCCCTGGAAAAGACCCTGATGTTGGGAAAGATGGAGGGCACAAGGAGAAGGGGACGACAGAGGATGAGATGGTTGGATGGTGTTCTTGAAGCTACCAGCATGAGTTTGATCAAACTGCGGGAGGCAGTGGAGGACAGAAGTGCCTGGAGTGCTCTGGTCCATGGGGTCACGAGCAGTCGGACACGACTAAACGACTAAACAACAACAACAACATTACATTAAAATGTTTTAGCTGCTAAATGGGTATAATTTACAAAGAGCTCAGGAGTAACTGCTAAGGCAACATTTCTATATTTTGTTCTATATTACTGTGACTTTGATAAGAAAATAAAGAATAGACTGTGGGTCTTTTACAATAGAGTATGATGGCCGCTGTTCACTTAGAATTCCAGCAAGCGCACACATACATTTAAGTCAAGGGCATTAGGAACATAGAAAGCTACCTTCTATAAAGCCAGTCCACTGGTCCACCTAGTCTTTCGAAACCGTATCTGGAGATGCTAGTGATTGTGCCTGGAGCATCTGTATGGAATGCATGTGCTAATACCATATTGTGTAGTAATGAGTCTATAGTGTGTGAGTGCTGTTCATTGAATAAATCTACTAATTACCATAACAATTATATAGTGTCAGTAATGACTTTGTCATAGCAACATATTACCAGAATTCACTGTGAAAACTCATTGTGTGGGGAGATTATTATACAAAGTCCAAATTAACACATAACAATTTAAAACACACACACACCCCAAATAAAAATAAAACAACACCCAATAGAAATAATAAGCTTTCCCATACCCAACCTCAAATGCCTGCTAGGCAAATTGCATATTCTCTCCATTATCCTATGGTTTGGTGTTAGCTTGATTCACATCCAGGACTGACGTTTCCATTTCAAGGCCACCCTGGCATTGGGCTAACATATTGTTATGAGTTTGGAGGAGGTGGCAGAACTGGTTAAGTACCGTATATACTTGTGTATAAGCTGAGTTTTTCAGCACATTTTTAATGCTGAAAAAGCCCCCCTCGGCTTATACTTGAGTGAGGGTCCCACTTACTGTTTGCTGCCACTGCTCCTGCTGCTGCCGCTCTGCCAAGCGCGGCTCCTGTGCCTGCCCTTGCGAGTGGCAGAGGCTGTTGTCGACGGTGGAGGAGGAACAAGCAGCCCGAAAGCAGCCCTTTCGGGCTGCTCCTTCCTCCTCTTCCGCCTTTGCTGCTGTCGGCATTTCCCACCCTAGGCTTATACTCAAGTCAATAAGTTTTCCCAGTTTTATGTGGTAAAATTAGGTGCCTCGACTTATACAGTGGTACCTCGGGTTAAGTACTTAATTCGTCCCGGAGGTCCGTACTTAACGTGAAACTGTTCTTAACCTGAAGCACCACTTTAGCTAATGGGGCCTCCTGCTGCTGCCGTGCCGCCGGAGCACAATTTCTGTTCTCATCCTGAAGCAAAGTTATTAACCTGAAGCACTATTTCTGGGTTAGCGGAGTCTGTAACCTGAAGCGTATGTAACCCGAGGTACCACTGTAGTCCCTCAGTGCAAAATTACAACAAAAATCCATATCCAAAATGCTTGCCTCCATTTGAAAAATGATTCCAGCTTCCAAGTTGGTCCATATTATTTATACCAATGATGGTTTCTCTTGCAAGGTTAAGTGACAATGAGGCCATATAGACAGATTGGGGAAGTGTAGGCGCCTCTCAGGAAAACAAATGGACTACAGCTCTAATTTATGGTAATTTGGGCTGGAATTCTAGCTTCATAAATTTTGTGCGACTGATTAAAATTATTATTATGTAGAACACCTCTAGGCAACTGTACTGGCTCATTAAACACGGAAGCCTGAAATTATCTGCTCTGTAAGAAGTGTGTGGTATGTGTGTGTGTGTGTGTGTGTGTGTGTGTGTGAGAGAGAGAGAGAGAGAGAGAGAGAGAGAATGAGAATATTAAGCAGCAGGAAGGAAAAGAGTTGGAAATATTTTCAAACCTTCTCCTCAGTCAATCTTGAGACACACCCACAAAGAATACAGACTTGATAAAGAGGCTGCTGTGTCTCTCTCTTCTCAATCTATGCTAGTGAGAAGCTACTGACTCTCCTGACTCCTGCACAAGACTTCATTAGTCACTGCCAACTTCAATCTGTTTCAGTTGTTTTACATTCAATTCCCAAAGGAAGAACACTCTCCCCAGTGATCACAGCGGGCTAAACTTATGAAAGATGAACTGGCTCATTTTGTAATAGATCTCGACTCATTCTACCAGCTCCAAATTGGGGGGGGGGACACACATACCCTATAAATATTATTAAAAGGAAGGGGGTGTGCTCAAATATATGCAGTGGTCAATTTCATTAACTATGAACCCCGAAATTTGTTATCCCCTCCAAACCAGTTCCAAAGCTTTTCAGCCATTTTGCAGCATGAAGCCCATGTTTTGCAGCACTCTCACACTGAGTAACTGATACAGCAAACCAGAGTTCACAGTTCATACACAGAAATCCAACAGTGTCCTATTCACTCAAAACTGGTGCCAAAGTTTTGCAATCGTTTTGCATACATTTTCAGTGAAAACCCCACATTTTGTGGTGCCCCCAAACTGAGTAAATGATGCTCAAACTGGGATCATAGGTATTAAAATGAAACTCAACAGCGCCTGATTCACTCCAAATGGTTGCCAAAGTTTTGCAGCATTTTGCAGCGAAAACCCCATGTTTCACAGTGCCCCCCAAAACACAGCAAGTAAATACATCAAACCAGGCTTCAAAGTTAATGCCACTGTAGTTAACAGCACTCAAATTCCCACATTGTCTAATTTACTTCAAACCAGTGCCAAAGTTTTGCAATTATTTTGCTACAGTTTACAGAGCAAACCCCATGTTTTGCCATGTCTCCAGAATTGAATTATTGATACTCAAACCAGGGGTCAAATGCAACATTTGGTGACTTGCATACTTCTGACTTAATGGGATTTAAAAAAAAATATTATTACTTGTAGAAAACAAAAATACATACCAAATGAAAGTAAGTACCTGTACAGTTCTGTTTAAAGTTGCCAAGTTTTATACAATCATTAAGCACAACCCAGGCAGTCAACATAACCACAATTTTTTTTTAAAATGGAACCAAAGCTTAAAAACAAACCAACAACCTTCTCAAAATTGATTGTAAACATTCACCCTTTCTGCTATTAGGCGATCTTAAGGAATCAGCCCAGCATCAGAGTTGTATGCAACTGAAGAGTTATATGCAACAAATTTATGTTTGGGGGAATTCCAAAGTCTTGGGCAAACCAACCAGCCTCTCAAATGAACCCTTCTATGGCTGTCAGTGTAGTGGTCTTGGCATATTAATTTATAAAGGGAGATTGTGTCCTTTTTCAGTCAGCTAAGGGAATTGTCCTGAGCATGGCCCTTAGGCCTAATTCAGCTACAGCTTGGCTACTTTTTGATAAAAGGTCATGTTTAATTTTTTCCTAGGGACAAGAAAATCTTATAAAAATTACACCAACAGTTTCTATTCTTAAGTGGATTGGTGGAGATAATCATGTGGCAGAAACCTATCAAGCTTACTGCTCATACAATGATCACTGACATGCTTTTTGGGTTTTGTGTAGCTGACTTTTTCTTTAGCAGTCTTGTGGTGGCAGAAGAGCTGTATATCTGTTGATATCTCATTGTAAGTCTGTCATCACATCTAGATACAAGGTTTTAGTCCACTTCTGTAAATGATATAAAATATTTCTCTTTAAAAGTAATCCTGAACCATGTTCATTACTTCCCCCTTTTATTCACCTACTTGGAATGTACAGTGGTATCTCTGGTTACAAACTTAATTTGTTCCAGAGGTCCATTCTTAACCTGAATCCGTTCTTAAGCTGAGGTACCACTTTAGCTAATGGGGCCTCCTGCCACTGCCACGTGATTTCTTTTCTCATTCTGGGGCAAAGTTCTTAACCCAAGGTACTACTTCTGGGTTAGCGGAGTCTGTAACCCGAAGTGTTTGTAACCCGAGGTGTTTGTAACCCGAGGTACCACTGTAATTAGGTAGCTAATGACTCATGAAAGCATAAAGAGAAAATATTGAGTAGCAACAATGCCATAGAAATAACATGAAACAAGTTCATTAAGTGTACTTTCACCTGGACAAAGCAGGTACGTAAAGGAGGTTTTTTCTTAATATCTCCCTTCTTAAAAATAATTATTTCATCATAATTTTGTTGATTTTCTTCTTTACATACCCTGCTTTTTTAACCACACAGAATGCAAATTTTCAGCATCATTGCTAGAGCTACGTTTCTTTCTAATAGTCTTAAAGCAATCTAGTATTTGATTTCTTAAGACTTCCAAATATATCACTAATAGAACCTTACTTGCACAGTCTATTGTGAATTAAATGCCATCAGATAAAGGTTGCTTCCTTACCATGATATACTGCAATTATTTTGTGAAAACTTCCAAAACTTACTTTGGTGTTTCATAAACCTTATTCTCCAAGTAAAACAGTTTCCTGAACATGGAAAAACCCCAACAAATAGATGCTGCACTCTGAAACCATTATGCACCTAAAATGAAATTCATTTACACATACAGACATTATAGGCAGAGATGAAAAGATAGGCAATAATGTAGGAACGTTAACTATGGGTAAACATTTCAGCAGAATGGTTCTGAACTGAAAGCTGCAACATTTATTTTGGATGTGTCAATTTGTTCTGAAATACCTGCATAATAAGTGCTGCTGTGTGTTGACATTTTGCATCGTATGGCTAATGGAGGAAGCGTAATGGAAGCATGATAGGCAGGAATGTGACAGTCAATATATCTAGCATTTGACTTTTAACTATACCTCTCCTAGTGAAAACCTTTTGAATTGTAATTTTATGACACTGCAGATAACTAGGGAAACTCCACCAGGCACTGCAGAATACTGCACCATTTCCGTTCAAGTAAATGGAGCTTGCACAGAGCACCCCGACAAGGCCTATTAAATTGCACAGAGGCTGAATACAAATCGGCTGCTCTTGCTGTCTTGCAGTTGAACTTTTAGATGGGGACATTTTCAATGCACGTTTGCCTGTTCAAGCCTCTCAAAACCAAACTGTATTTATTTATTTTAATTGTACTTTGGATCTTTTTGTTACCTGAGATCACTCATCCCTAAACTGGAAACTCAGCCCCTTGGCACTCATTTAACACTGCTACACGAAAGTGTTGAGTGGAAAACAGATCATTAACAAATAGAAGTTAAGGCTTGCAAATTGTACAGAGACGCATGGGCGCAGGTCACAAACAGGAGAATCTTTCTAAAAACTATAAACTCTAATTGAAACGACTCAACAAATTATTTTGCTCGTGCTTACTATTTGTTGTGATTTACTTACATATCAATGCATTTGGGCCTATTGCAATGAGGGAAAGTGATGTTCTGCCACCGTCACATTCAAACAAGGTAACATACTTGTTCATTATAGTACTCTGAACCTGCTGTATCAGCAGGTACAAATCCATGTAATGCAGACTCAGCTTTTTACTCATGAAGAAAGGAAACCATGAAGTTTTCGATATTTGAAAGTAAGAACTGTATGAACAGAAGCCTGCTTTGAAGTTTTAAGCTCGTTTCATTTCCCCACCCCTGCTGCACCACACCTAAGAAAAGGATGTATAATCTCTGTGCTAAATTTAACTTACTATGTTATAGTATAAACATGTCCTGCAATTGCAGATGAGTCCATAGGGTTGTTATTGTAACTGAGGGGCAAAGCATCAGCCGCATTTTAATTCTGTCAGTTTTCCATGTCCGTTTCAAATCTCCTGAAACAAAACCCAAGTAGGCTCTTTTCTGCCATATTCTGAACAAATACTGCAGTCAGATGATCTGCTGCCATTGTTCCCATTGCAATGAGGTTAAAGATTAATTATAATACTATCTGAAGTTTTGTTAGCATACATTTTTGGAGGCATGCCATTTTGAATAGTGGTGAAATGTGAAGCCCCAACTCACTGGTGCCACGTGACCTACTTTTTATCAGACATTAAAAAAAAAAAAAAAAACCACACACTATTTTTTAAAGAGTTTTTGATTACAAAAGAAAAGTGCTGAGAACATGCCTGCAGTAGAAGAGTCGGAGTGGAACTTTTAAATACATTGAAATAGTATAATTTAAGTTAGGTAACTACAGCATTTTGAGTTTCCAAGTCTTTCATACTTCAGAGACTACTCCTAAAATTTGGGGTGTGTGCACCATAGAGGAAGGGATTGGGCTCAGAGCTCCTTATATCTATGTCATAGACAAGTGTTGGGAGGTAGATTTTTTGCAACTGCAGCAACAGCTACCAGAACCAACGTTTTAATAAAACAGAGAAGCCCTTATGATGCCATAAACTGCCTGGTGATATCAAGAAAGATGGAACACCAGTGTTTCACAAACATATAAATATCCAATGCGATGCATAGGAATATAGAAAGCTGCCTTAGACTGAGTCAGCGCTTGCAACGTATGGATTGTGTGTGTTGCTCTAGAACGAAGCATCTTATGCAAACCGCAGTAAGTAACTGTGTCCTGATTTGCTAGGTATTTCCAAGCTCAAGGAAAGACAGGTATTGGGAAGAATTTGTCTTCTTGTTGCCCTGCCTGAACACTATTTTTCCATGGGGGGAAAAGTTGTTTTTTCTCTCCCACTCTGGAAATAGGAATAGGTCATGCAGGATCCACTCAGGAAGATAGGCAGAGTGATTATAAAATGGGAGAATAGGAATGGGAGCGTGGTCAAGCTCTGGGATTAAAAGGGGAGGAACTGGCTGCTTTTGGTGGCCTGCTGTCCATTTGTCTTATGGGCCAACTATCCCCAAGTACTTCTCTAATGATCTACATGTAGGCTCCTATAATGTTTTCATTCTTTTATAGTTCTGCTGTACGGAATCCATGGTGCATTCACGATGTATTCCTTATCATTCTTTTTCCATCCCACAGTTCTTAATGTACTGTTTTGGTTTTGCTGCAATTATAAATCAAGATATAGGCCAAGTATGTCTCCCAGACACATACTTCTCAGTCTCATCACCACCTTCAATCAAGTTCAAATGGAGTTTTTATCAAGATTTAAGTGAAATGAATTATAGAAAAATGACCTTCCTTATCACAATACTTTTCATTTCTTTCTCATTATAGCACCTTTCAGTGATACAGCTAGTAGGCTGCAGACCATTTCCTTTCATTTCTGGATTTTTCACTCCTTCAAAGCTGTTACAGACATCAAGGTATAGTCTACTTAAAAAAAAGAACTTTCTAAGAATCCATTGTGCTTTCAAAACTAATCTTCCTTCTATTTATATATCAACAGGAGGGGGGAAAACCCCCTATCCACTGCAGTATTTCACTAAATAACTACAGGGATTTCAAAAAGAAAACATGACAATTTCACTCCAAAATGTCAAGATTCAATTCTCCCCACTATGCTTCTCGGCGCACACAAAGAAAAGGATGAAATACATCCCAAAGTGTCATGAACGAGCACCAATAAAAAATGTCACATTTGGGTAGATGGCTATTGATGGAGCTCTGAGAAGAACAGTAAGAGGTAGTCACTGATAATAGTAATAGTCACACACACACACACACACACACTGTACTAAGCAGAGAAAAGTATTACAACAGAAGAGGTAAGCAACAAAACAGCCTAGGATGAATAATAGCCAGCAATGACACAAAATATAAACTCACTATCTACAAGCACCCACCACGGATTGACTGGATTTGTGCAGTTTTTCAGTCTTTCAAGAAAACTAGCAGTGGCAGCTGAAATGATCAGATGGTTTGACGCATTAAAGTTTTCCCACCTCCATTTACTTAGTAAATGCTTGTGTTCCAGAGAGGAGGATTATAAAAGAACCAAAGATACTTTTAACTTCAGCAGTCAGTGAGTGAAAAACCTCCTGCTACAAATTTTCACGACAGCCTTTTATCACTGGGAATAAAATACATAAACAGTTACGCTGGAAAAGAATGAATCATGCCCAGGTATAATGAATTGTTATTTCTAATGCATTGCATTTAACAATACTGAAGGGTACTGTGTAGGTTGAAGCATCCAGGTGCCAACTCTTTCTCAATGCAACACGTGGATTATACTGATCTGTTGTGTTTTCCATCTACTTAGAAATAACAAGAGGAAAATGAAATATAAAATGGCCAGAATTATCCTGGGGCTGATTATAAATAGTTAGAACTTCAGGGTTTAAAAAACAAAATATAAGATGTTCATAAAATCATTAATTTGTATAGATTTTATTATAACATGTAAAAATATTCTCATAGTTTCAAAACGCAGGAATAAAGGCTCACTCATTTAAACTGATAAGCAGTTGGAAAATAAACAAAAAGAAGTAGTTGTTCACATAATACAAGCCTGATCTGTGAAAGCCATTGTTGCACGATAGTGTAACAGTCACTAGCATAAAATAATTTAAAAGGGTTAGAAAAATTATGGAGGTATATTTCACAGAATCATCGGAAGGGATTGGGGGGGGGGTGTCATCTAGTCCAACCCCCTGCAACGCAGGAATCACACCTATAGAATCCCTGACAGGTGGCCATCCAAACTGCTTAAACATATCCAATGCTGGAGAATCCACAACCTTCCAAGGTAGTTCCTTCCACTGTTGAACAGCTCTTACTGTCAGAAAGTTCTTTGTAATGTGTAGTTGGAATCTCCTTTCTTGTAATTTGAATCCATTGGTTCAGGTCCTACCCTCTAGAGCAAACAATAGGGGATTGTTGCAACATATTGACTTGTATGATAATCTCAAGACACCTTTTTGGCATTTTGAGACAGAGAATACTGACCTACGGAGAAAACTATATGTGACATCTAGCCACACAAAGACCAATCCTGTCTGTTTTTCTTTTCTTTGCTAAGTAAATGTACATTTGTGGTTCGAGGACCCGACCCCTGCTTGGAGGAATAAAGACACGTGGACACAGTGTATAAGGTTAATGGGCAGAATGGCTGGCGCGGCTGCATCTTGAGCAGCAAACCACGCCCCCACCAAGCCGCCCGGTTCGGTGATCAACCGGAGGGGGTGTGCGCCAGCCATGTGAATGGGGCAGGGGGCATAATGCCCCCTGCGTGACGTGGGAATCGTCTCCCGCCCACAACACCTCCCCTCCGGAAGGAGGAGAGGCCTTGTTGGATGTAGAAGTCCCACTCCAGGGGCACAATGGGGAAAAGTAACTGGGGAAGGGTGATTTTGATTTAAAAAACCCCAAAAAAAACAAACTACCAGAGAGGAATGAGTAGCCTCTACCTTTCCTGTGCCCACACACAATGACTTGCAATGCATTCTGCAAATTCTAAATGTACATTTAGGGTTGTTGCTTTGAAGGTGTTGTGGGAGGCAAGTGAAGTTTGATGCTTGGACCAGCTTTCTGTCATTCAATAGGACAAATATATATATACTTTGGATAATTTCAAACAAGTCAACATGATCCTGTAAATCCTCAATTGACCATGGTGAGAAGTGATGGGAGTTGTAGTCCAGCAACATCTGGCGTGCCAAAGGTTCTCACATCTGCTCTATAGTTGCAATGGACCTAAACATTGCCATCAGACTGTAACTTCTGTGGGGGCATTTTGTAAAAATAAATAATAATTGGGGAAAGTGAACAATACATGGTGAAACTTAAAGTTGGGTCATGTGACTGACAATAGCTATTCTTACAGACCACATGCTCAACTACTGCAATATGTTGTTGTTTGACCTTCAAATGAGACTCTGCTAGAGCAATGTACTTTGTTCTATGCATTTGTATTGCAAACCACTTTTGTGCTTGCAAGGAGCAGAGGGAGCCTTCTGTTGAAGCTTCTTAGGGAAAAATAGGCTTGTTTATGGAGTCCTTAACCCTGAATTATCCTCTATTATATTCTTAGGACCTGATTCACCAAGTCTGTTCCAGCTGCTTTGTGCAGCTATGACAAAACAAAGGTATCATAAACCAGACTAAGTGGCCAGTAAAGAATTTTTAATAGCTTATTTGTATCCTCAGAATATCCCAAAGCAGTTGGAACATATTGGTAAATTTTTCTCTTAGGATTTCAGCTTGTATTGTCCTCAACCATAACCTTTAAATTGGGCGCTGTGTGTGTGTGTGTGTGTGTGTGTGCACGCGCGCCAACTTACTGGTATCTTAATATTTATTTGACTTTGGAAATCCTCTGACAGATAACAAAATCTGCACTGTGTTTCTAAGAAACAAGCTTTCGTTAAAGTTAAAAAATACTGTTCTTTTAAAAAGAAAATAAATGCAGGCTACATTTTTAAACAGACCACCTTCTGTGAGAGCGAATACCACTTATGGATACCACTCTGATGGTGGTGGCAGTTGTGGTCTGGCACAATTGATGGAGGGGGGCCAGGAGAAGGCAACCCTGCGTATTCAGGTTAGGTCAGCACTGTCCTCAGCCAGCCACGGAGACTGGTGGGATTGCCCGTCAGTGATTTTAAATACAAATGGCTCACTCAGAGACCCTGAAGAGTGGTAAGAGCCCGTCTAATTGCAGGGCATAAAAGTCCTTAATCAAAAGGTTTGGGAGGGGGTGACCCACCCACAAAATTCCAGGATAAATTCTGCGTAACCCACTAAAGGGGTCCAAGGGTAGGGTTCTCTCTGGAAGTCCAGACAGGGGCTGTTGGGCCACAGAACATCCTTGAATGGCATGCTGATGGGATTTCCCCAATAGATCTGCATCAATGGAGGATATCCTCTCACTAGGACCAACCCTGGTGGAAATATCAGTCACCAATGTCTAAGCCAAATCCAATCTACATCTGTAATCAATAAAGTTATGGCTGATTTTGATCTCAAGCTGGTGTCATGTCTTTCCTTACTGTATTCACACACACACACACACACACACACACACACACACACACACAGTTGGCCATCACCAGCCTGCTGTGCTGTGGCCCACAAAGCCTTCTTTAGGAGAAAGGATATAAAAGTGCCCAATTCCTAACAGCATCACAATGTTGTTACTATTGCACCATTTACTACTTCAATGGCAGTGTACTGTCCAGGACGGAGGGATGATTCCAACTGTATCCTTGTGCTTGTTGAAGAACTTTTGATCCATTGGAAGCCACCGCTAATGGGAGAGAAGAGGGCAGGTGATTTTGCCGGCTGCTTCTTCCTATGGTAAGTCCCCTGCATAACCTTATACACTGATCTGGAGGGTCTTCCAAAACCCTGTAACCAACCTTTTGGGACACAGGGGGTTGCAGGGAGGAGGGGGAATTGGCAAATATCACCTTCCTTTCTCTTCCATTGGAACAAAAGGAAATTGGATTCCACCCACTGTCTATTTTGCTGAGTTAGGAACTCTAAATTTCTGTTCAGCCCTTTCACCATTATAGGCATGTTTATGGTATGTACCTAAAGAAATAGCCTGCATTTGATCAAAATATCAGCTTCCATGATATTTTCTACAGTGTATTGGCATGAACAATTGGTGAGAAGAGTCGTGGGAACAGTGTTAGCTCTTGAAAGCTATACAGTGGTACCTTGGGTTACATACACTTCAGGTTACAGACTCCGCTAACCCAGAAATATTACCTCCGGTTAAGAACTTTGCTTCAGGATGAGAACAGAAATCGTGCTCCGGCGGCGCGGCAGCAGCAGGAGGCCCCATTAGCTAAAGTGGTGCTTCAGGTTAAGAACAGACCTCTAGAATGAGTTAAGTTCTTAACCTGAGGTACCACTGTAGTCACCTCTCACCTTCCAAGGAGGGGCCGAACACTTCCCACACCCATTTTTTGGGGGGGAGGCAGGTCCCCCAATGTCCAAAAGCATCAGGGGAGGGGCTTAGCACAGAACCAAGTGTAGTGGGGCTTCAGTTACCAGCTCCTTCTCTTCCTCCTCCTGCAGTGGAGAGGAAGAAGTGGCAAAACAGCCCCTGGTTGGTGGCAGTGGCAGGAGGAGCTGTGGCCATTGAAGCCATGCTGCTGCTGTGCTAGGCTGCACCCCAGCTCCTCTGATGTCCTGATGTCATGCACCACATGATGTTGTGTCCCCCCATTCTCCTTCAGAAGCTGGCACCCCTTCTTCTAAGCATGTTCCAGCAGTCTAGGTTAGACTAATAGTGTTGATAATGCATGGACTATCAGAAATAGGACCTGGCTTCCTGCCATGGCTTGCTTCTGTGAAGTTGTATCCCATACAAATTTTGGTCTGTTTACTTCTTTCGGTATCTAGCATGTTCTCTTCTTGAACACCACTACACTCTCACCTGTGCGGCACAAACCAACTGCTTTCTCCAGACATGTGCAGTCAATTAAAACAGGTATTTACTAAGCTATTCATATCTGCCACAGTGATGGGCTTTCACAAAACTGCTGCATACCTTCTGCAAATCCTTAACATACACTTGTGAAAGAAGAAAAGCTCTCTCTGTAATACCTATGTGCAATGCTATCGCACAGTTTGCACCAGCAATGAACACCTTTACAGAGTTCAAAATCCAAGTTCAATTTTTCCAACACAGCAAACCTTCCTCAGTGTACTATTATGATTATCATAACTGGTGTTGGTTAACACAAGTTCAAACAAGAATGTGGTTGCAAACAGATGTTCAAACATGTAAAAATAATATAACTTCCTTTCCGATAGGTAAAGGTAAAGGGACCCCTGACCATTAGGTCCAGTCGTGACTGACTCTGGGGTTGCGGCGCTCATCTCGCTTTATTGGCCGAGGGACCCGGCGTACAGCTTCCGGGTCATGTGGCCAGCATGACTAAGCCGCTTCTGGCGAACCAGAGCAGCGCACAGAAACGCCATTTACCTTCCCGCTGGAGCGGTACCTATTTATCTACTTGCACTTTGACGTGCTTTCAAACTGCTAGGTTGGTAGGAGCAGGGACCGAGCAACTGGAGCTCACCCCGTTGCGGGGATTCAAACTGCCAACCTTCTGATCAACAAGTCCTAGGCTCTGTGGTTTAATCCACAGCGATATTAAGCATTAAATGTTGAGTGAAGAGAATCTGGTGACTGCATCAATGTAATGAGCTCACCATGAATATGTTTTGCTGTGATAGAAGGAAAACTGTACATTTCCTTTTAATTACCTTGAAGGAGTGGGGTAGGGGCTCAGTGGATAGTGTGGGAACACCATTTCATGTTTCAGCATTAGTGAAATTAACAGTGCATAGATCTGGTTGAAAATCTGGATGGAGATTATTTTCCCTCCCCCATATAAATCAGTATTTTAAACAAATTCTTTAAAGTTAAAGGGATATTCTGATTGCTCAAAATGTTGCTAGTGAGTAAAGAACAATTCAAGCCAGCCTGATACCATTTAAAACAACAACAATCAGCAGAACATAACTGCGGTTATTCTAAACAGATTTCCCCCTTCACATTATCACAAAAATGTCATCCAAACAGTGCTGCATTTTAACTAAGTGGACAGAATGTGTTGGACCTTTTAGCCAGTAGTTATGTTTCTTCCTGTGTGTGATATTTACAGCGTGAGTAGGCTATAAATCATTCTCTTGCTACAATCACAACAAATAAATAATTGCTACCACAGACAAGCCAAGAATTTCCTATTCATAAAGTAGTTAGTTTATTTCTAGGCTTTTGTCCAGCAGTTTTTGCCATGATCAGTTATTACTCAACAGATTGAAAGCATCCTAGTCCGTGCTGTGCCTCTTATTTAATAGACAGAGTGCTAAGTGAGGCGTTACACTGGGGTGTGAAAATGGCATCTAATTTATTCCATTTTGTTTGTTTTTCTTGCTTTCCTGTTGACAGTTTCTTATTCCCCTGACAAACAGGAGTTTAATATCACTATATCTCAGACTCTTCCGTAAATGGAAGGAGTCTTTACTCACATGGAAGCATAACTCTAGATTTAATTCAGTGAACCTAATGATGATTGGCGGCTGAATGTCTAAACTGAAGAGTAATATGAAATTCTGTAATGGTCCATTCCCACATGCATATATTCACATTATATTTCAGGCATCAAATGATGAACAGACTGTATAAACCAGTTCGGTTTCACAGGAACATGGCTGCTACAATGAAGTTTTGTAAATACGGTGTTCATTCTCTCTCTCTCTCTCTCTCTCTCTCTCTCTCTCTCTCCCCCCCCCCACAAGTTAATCAAAATGTTAGTTACATCCTGTGTCTATCATCTAGTAAGAAAATATCTCAGCTTTGTTCAATCAGATGCCTTCATATATGCATAAAAAACTGAAGTACTCAGCAGTTTGTTCTTGCATGCAAAAGTACCCATGCAATAATTAATGAAAATGTACATAATTACTTTTTTTTAACATTTATGAATCAACCCTTAATTTCAATCTGATCCTGGCAAATCATTTATTTTTAGTTTACAAGATGAAATGCTTAAAAAACAAAACAAAAAACCCCAACACTCAAAGGGAAATAAAGCATGGAAAATTCTTGCAGTTGCCACCTGCACGGTGGTCCCAGAATGGAAAGTGGAGGGGTGCGGGGAGAGAGAGAGAGAGAGAGAGGGAAGACCATGCTGCTAAAATTATACAGGCATTTCTAGTTAATTAGATACAACAAGAAGCTGTCAGGCCGTCATGCTGTAAAAATAATACTTCAACCACCATGACAAGTAATGTGCTTTACTTTTATAGTTATATCATGCTGTGCCCTAGAACACAAAACACAGCACCTGCTATGTGTGGATACTGGCTTCTGGGGTCACAGTAGTTGCACTCTTAAAATGGAAACGTAGAAGCAGACATTGCAATGAATGATAGTATAAGAAAAACATTCTAACCTTCAAGTATGCCAGAAACGTGGCAACTCACAGAAAGTACAAAATACACCAAAGAACATATAAACCTCTTAACAAAGCTATGGATTGAGGAGTTCTATGGCCAAATGCCCACCCAAGGTTGTTGTGAAGATAAAATTGGTAACTTCTGTGCATAGAACCCTGAACTCCTTGGAGAAAGGGTGAGAATAAATAAATATAAATAGCAAGCTAATTTGATGCTGATAAGCCAATTAGATAACTACTTTTCTTTAATAAGCGAAAATAAGAAGCATTACTTTTAGTCTACATTAATATAATGGCATCATGCATTAATAATCTGAATAGCATTTTAAAGAGGATCTATAGCCTAAAGTGAAATACACAATTAATCAAGATTAGCTAGTTTGGGAGTGCTTGCAGTGGATACTAACCTTTTATTTATTGTTGAGGTTAATTTATTTTCCTAAGGTTCACTAGTTTGATCTCATTTGCTTGATTGTCTGATGGCATGACCCTAACAATAACAAAACCTTCCGTAAATAATGCTTCCACTAATGTAACCAATTACATTAAATGACATTTCCAATTTTACATTAATCCCACACTAAAATGAATATCCAGTAAAGCTGGATAGGCAACTACTATGTTATTATTATGGCAGATAACTAAAATGTACTTCAATGAGTCACAAACAGTGCGATACTATTCATGCTTATTCATATGCAAGGCTTACTGTCTTCTGGCGGGGGGCGGATTACTGCCTAGTAAGCATATTTATCACGGCAGCCCACATACTCAAACTTAGAAAATAGGCATACTGTAGTATTTCAGGGTGGCCACCACAAAACTGGATACTTAATAGCTTCATTTCCCTTCTACTGGGTTGTTATTCTTTAAAATATATTGGCTACAGATATATTGGCTACAAATAATAAGCAAAACAGGTATTTTATTTATTTATTTGATGGAGCTCAAGGTGGTATACGTGCTCCCCCCTTATTTCATCCTCACAACCACTTTGTGAGGTGGGTCAATCTAAGAGATAATGACTGGCCCAGAGCCTAGAAAAGAGTTTAATGATTGAGTGGCGGTTTGAACCCTGGTGTCCCAAGTTCTGGTCTAACACTCTAACCACTATGATACACCAGCTCTGGTAAATATGAAAATTCTGCCCCTTCAATTGAAGGATATCAAAGTTATGGTTCAATCTAATTGAATTAGATTGCAGTCTATTGCAACCTAGCATGAAGTATATCCAAATGGAAGGACACCTTATAACAAACAATCAATAAATAAATAACCAGTGAAAAATAGTAAAATACAAATATTTGGGACCCTAAGGACTAAATACCAGATGTTCTTAACTGCACTGTTCTGCCCTTGAGTGGAGGGCTCACTCCCTTCCTCCCCCGACCCTCAACAAAACAAAACCCTGCCTATGTTGACCTTTGATATAGATTGGGACTATGGGATGTAGGTTTTTTTAAACCCATTGCTCCCGTGCTACAACTGCAATCAAAATAGAGCCTACAATTCGCAAGGTAAAAATGGTCCCGTTCGTTAAAGTCCTCGATCCTCCAGGCCAGGGGCCTGATCAGACCCTGTGTGGTGGCAATTTGTGGGAGAAGAGAAAGCAATTTTATATCTACCTGTGCAGGATAGGACCTCCTATCCTTAGGGCATGCCTCCAAACTTGGAGCAGACTTTAACATGCACATTGTTATTAAATAAATGAGTTTCCCTGCAGTCTAGGCACCTTATCAGATTTAAAATGGCCTTTCCCTTGAAAGTGTGATTTCAGAATGTGCATCTTGATTTATGTTACGCAGAGGAACAGATAGAGAAGCAGTAGATAAATAGCACCTGACACTGATTTAAACAATTGCTGAATACTTGCATGATAATGTCTACAGGTGCTTTCATTTTTAAAAGACCTGTGGAAGCAGGCCTGGTTCAATACTTGCTCTCTTTTGACTATATTTTTAAGCCCACAATCTAATCTTACATTATATAGATTTTTGCCTTTAGGTCATTGAAAAGTCAATAATAATGATGCTTATAAATTAATTTATCTCTAGCCCAGCATAATAACCCTAATCTGCTATAAATCCAGTTGCCATATTTGCATATCCTGCATTTGCCTTAATTATGCTGTCGCCTAATTAGGAAGCTCAGTCTGGAGAAAAACTCACAAAAGCCAATGGTGCAGAAAGCTGAAAAAGAGTTTATTCCACTTCATGGGTTTACAGCTATGGAATCCTATGGCAAAGTGGTTGGAACAGACTCTATTTGTGAGGCAAACAGTGTTAGACAGAAGACACACGGCAATGACCTACCATGCTAATGAAAAGTGATATTGAAATTACTAATTCAGATAAGGGTACACAGATTGCACTTTCTCCAAAGCGCAAAGGCCTGTCACTGAAACAAATGCACAGCCCTGGTTACAATTAATTTGATTCTTGTTCTTTTTAAGGCTCAGCTTGTAGATTTAATTAAAGCTTTCATGCAGTAGGCACATTCAGCAAGTATCTGTGTTTAATGGCTTCTAGTGAAAGAGAGAAACAGAGAAGGCAAAGCTCCAAGTTAACATGCAATAATAAAATAAAAAAGAAATCCATAGGCACATTACCAGTCTTCCATATACACCTAGATTCAAACACTGTGAAAACATTATTTCAGTAGACTGATAAGGTGTAACATCAATTACCAAACACAAGCTGTATAAATGCCTACGAAATACAGGACTCAAAAGGGGAGAGCACTGTGGTTCTTTAAATCCCTGCAAAAGCAATTTCAGAAGCAGATGCAAACATAGGCAAAAGTGTTTGCCCACCGAGCAGAGGTGAAGGGGAGGAATATCGGCCCCCCAATTTTGAGGTAATCAGGACATACAGCAGCAAAAAAGGTAAATGAAACATTCCCCTACCCCCCCCAAATCCTGGCACAACCTAATTAACAAATATAAGTTGTGGGCACTTCTCAGCAGCCACATGTTCCCTAAGTCCTATCTAGTCTTGTCCGCTTAGCCTGTCAACTTACATCCCAAGCTTCCAGACTTCCTGGGTAGGAGCCGAGGGAAGAGACTCATAGGATAAATCGTGTTTGCAATGTCGCCTAATTTTGGGCAGCAAATTTTAATTTCAATAGACTGACAATCCTCACTATTTCATTATGCAATGTTAATCACTGCCTAGTAATGATATAATGTATGGAATTCAACTGGTGCTAAGTGGGATATGTGCTTGGGGAGTTCTGCTCACACAAGGGGAGTTCTCCCCCTTCTCATGTACCCCCTAAACTTGTACTGGGTGCCCCCTCAACTCTCCAGAGCATACTTAGTGGGTGGAGGCCACATGGAACGACTTAGTTGGAGTCAGCCCTATCATTAAAAATCATGCCCTGCCCTCCCTTTTCATCTCCTTCTTAAGTGTTGTCATGTCATAGATACAATGCACATTTTTTCAGAGACGAAATCTTCCTCCAAAGAATGAAACAGCAGCTCCACACTGTATAGGTAAAGGTATAGGGACCCCTGACCGTTAGGTCCAGTTGTGGCCGTCTCTGGGGTTGCGGCGCTCATCTCGCTTTATTGGCTGAGGGAGCCGGCGTACAGCTTCCGGGTCATGTGGCCAGCATGACTAAGCCGCTTCTGGCGAACCAGAGCAACACACGGGAACGCCGTTTACCTTCCTGCCAGAGCGGTACCTATTTACTTGCACTTTGACGTGCTTTCGAACTGCTAGGTTGGCAGGAGCAGGGACTGAGCAACGGGAGCTCACCCCGTCATGGGGATTCGAACTGCCAACCTTCTGATTGGCAAGTCCTAGGCTCTGTGGTGTAACCCACAGCGCCACCCGCGTCCCACACTGTATAGTTCAGCACTATTACCTGTGGAAAAATTTGGGACACTCTCTATATAATACAGATCTGGTCCAGCTACTGGTTTGTTTGTTTTTAAATGGGTCAATGCTGTTACCTTCAAACCCAGGAATATGTATGTATGTGTTAGTGAATTTTAAAATAATAAAGTAGTTGAGATTTCATCCCCCCCATGTCTCTCTGACTCCTTAGTAGCAAACAGTTGTTCATCCCACCTTGACAATATATTATTGCAATCATGATATTGAAAAACAAAGCAATAAACCAAAGTGAAGAAATGGCCATGTCTGCTCCTTAACCTACATTTCCCATCACTACTCAGTGGCAATCACCAAGGAAAGTTTGGTATCTTTTGTACACAAGCTACCCCAACCAGATGTTGCTTAATCATGAGATAGGGCTGTCTTCTCTCCTGTGGCATTACGGCAGGAAAGAAATTCTTTGAAGAGTTGGAGAGGGAGAAAGAATGGGCAGACTGAGACAATTTACCTAGCGGAAATACAAAAGAGGGCTGACAGATGGTACCTTGGGGCAGATTATCATTAATCTAGTCATAACACCCACCAATAGGGTCAATGAAGGCATTTCAGCCAGAGCATATTCTGTAGGGTTTAAAAGGTATTCAAAGGATAAGAGTTTCAGAGTTCAAATAAAAATATAATTACACAGGAATGCTAATGCTAGCAGGCTAAATGAACACATTTCACTCCAGAGACAGAAGCATTTTGTTTTAACTTTTCTGAGCTAGCAAGAACTAAAATACAGGAATAAAAAGACATTTGAGTTACTTTTCTCCACCTTTCGCCTTTTTAAAACAAAACAAAACTGTGCACTGATTTGTGTACGTTCACCTCATTCCTCATGGTTCTGCCCTTGGCACTTGGTTCAATATTTCATTAAATCACCCTGAAAACTAACAGCTTAATTTGTTATGAAACTACAGTCCCTAAGCAACATAAATTACCTACCAAGTTGTGGCTTCGCCATGCAGTGTAACTTAGCCTTAAGCAACATTTCTGTACACGAAGAGTGTGCAAACAGTAATGAGGTGGGCACAGTCACAATGATACTTCAGATGTTCAGGAATCATGGAATAAAATAGAATGACACCCACCATCGAAGCCTCCACAATACGTTTTCTGTCTTTTCCCCACATGCTGTCAGTGCCCAAGGTAATCCAATACTTCCTTTCATGCGCCGCATTCAAGGAGCAGTCTGCTAGCTCTTTTTTATAGCCATTTAAAAGCTTAGCAGAATATAAAATCCTTCCCCACAAGCTTTTCTACTGCACCCTTTATTTTTCTCTGGGAATGTGCTATATACAAATAATTTCTTAACATCCCAACTGTTTCTGCGCCACAGGAGTGCAACTATCTTTGTTCTATTATTCAAAGAGATTTGGGCCAAGAGCGTAAAAGCCTGCAATTGAGGCTGATTTTCATTTCATAGAATCGTAGAGTTGGAAGGGATCCCAAGGGTCATCTAGACCAACCCCCTACATTCCAGAAATTAACTTTACTGGGTCATTTATTTCACATACTGGAATTGTCCCCAGGGGTGCCAACAACATTTTCAGTGGACTGGGCCCTCTGTTGCATTCACAAAAGAAGACTCAAATTAGCATAAAGTCTGCGCACACTATTTGTATTTTCATACTTGAAAAGGTTCAACCTGTTTAAGCTAGACAGCTGTTAAAGACTTAGGATCCCAGTTCTCTCCAATGCCCACACTAAACCATGCACAGAACTCAAATGTCATTAGTTATAAACCAGTTATTACCAGGGCTTTTTTTCACCTGGTACTCCCTGGAACTCAGTTCCGGCACCTCTCAAGTGGGCGCCACTGCCGTTCTAACAAAGGAAGTGTTCATGGTGAGTTCTGACACCTCTTTTTCTAGAAAAGTAACACTGGTTATTACTATAGGTCTTTCATCAATTAATCTTTTAGTATGTGAACTGCCCTGAGCTATAACAACAACAACAACAACAACAACAACAACAACAACAACAACAAACTCTTAGGCTGGGAATGCTTCATCCAGGCATGGTATTTCAGATAAGATGGGGGTCAAAAGGTGTACTACCACACAGATGTTCACCCTTGATAAATTCAAGATTTAAAAAATGTTTTAAAAGGAAGTTGTGTATTTTAAGGTAAATTGTTGCAGTTATTTATTAATATCTCATGCCTCCTCTCACCCCTCCATGCTTGATTCATACATTCACTCTTGCTGTACAGGAGCAGAAGTAGGAAACCTTGTGCAGGGCTATGCCATTGTGAGAATGTCAGGAGAGCTCTGCTAAAGGTCCATCGAGATCAGCACTCCATTTCCAAAATTGGTTTGTCAGATTTCACTGGTATTCTTCTATGTGCTCCATAAAGGCAACAACCCTCCTCCCAAGGAGGATTATCTACAAATTAACTACCATAAATGCTTACTATACCGTTATGGCTCATGCACTGTGTACTCGCCTATAGATTTTCTTCAGAAAGAAAGTAATGAACAGGCAGGTCATCCCGACAGACAATGCCGTACAAACACTCCTGCTCTATTTAAAATTTGGTCCTCTTTAAAAATAACAGCGAGCAAGTAAACATAACCTTGTGAACACGCCCTTTTGATTTCAAATAGAAAATACCCTCTTACCTACTATGTACGTCTCATTCTCTGGGATCAACACAGCACAACTATGTGTTACAGAATATGCAACATTTAAGCAGCATTTTATTTATGAATGGGATTAAAATGTATACAGCAATGGATGTATGGTAAATGGCTGCACATGTACATACACCACTAGATTTTCAACAAGGACAAAAAAATCAAAAACAGCAACTCTATGCCCACTTACTTGGGAATAAGCCCTTTGAACTCAGTTGGGCTTATTTCTAAGTAAACATGCATAAGATCTGGATCCAAGTATTTTATTTAAAGGTACCCTAAACTTGGTTTTGTTTTTTGAAATCCTAATAATGGTGCTTGTATTTTCCTAATATTTTTGATGAGGAAAAAAAATTACAACACTTTTAACACACAGTACGTGGCAAAGGAAACCTAAAGGAAACGTGGATTTGAATACAATGACATGAAGATGTTTGGTTTCAAGCGAGGCAGAAAAGTGTTTCAGGTTTCACAAAGGAAGTTTGAATCATTAGTATTCACTATTCATGCACAGAGGAACAACATGGCAGAAAGCATGTCTCTGATGATGCACAAGTAAGTTACTTACAGGTAATAAGTGTAGGAGTGATAGCTTCTTCTGCCATGATGGTGGAAGGATTTAGGCAGTGGAGGAAAAGATGAAATGGAAGGAAAGAAAAGCCAAATATTAATGTATGAAAAAATCAAGATGAGACTAGAACTGGAGAAACAAATGAAAAGGTAGCAAGAATGCATCTCAGAAATATCATGCAGCACATTTGGAACAGACAGGTGACATATCCAATCTTTACAAAAGCTTCAGCAATTCCTCACTGAGATTTTTTTTTAAACACACTTTACCACACATCTAATAGCCATGACTAACAAGGAAATGTCTCCTACACATATATAATACATAACAAAGACACACACATGTTAATTCATTAACCATGCTTTTGTTTCACATCATAATACTTCCTTTAGGAAGGACAGCATGCCACCTCTAAAACATCACTAAGGAAATTAGAAACAGTAAAATTTCAAAAGTTTTTTGTTTTGCCAGCGTACTGTGGGTTATTTGATACTCAGCACCCTTCTTAAATTTTCTTTCTTTGTAAGTCAACTATGCTGCAACACTATGCACAGCTCCACTTGCTCAGATATGCCAATAAACCTTAGGAGCATGGCACCGTGGGCTGGCTGTTTACCCCCACAATCTAGTTGGGAATGCAATATAAAAATATAAGTTTTGCATACAAATGTATGTTTAATGAAAAACAAACAAAGTCTTTCAACTTTTTTTTCCCAAATGTTTTTCCAAAACATTCTTGCCTTATATGAATATGCTTACTTTACAATTACGGTTTTATTCTTGCTTTAGGAAAATCAAATTAGTTCCATACAATGACTAAAAAACAGAGCTTGGCTGCCTGGCCAAGTGTCCATGGATGCGACCTCTCTGACACTGTTGCCCTTATTGGTAGGGTTACTAATGGTGGTGACAACAGCTCCGTGGCCTCTGGCAATAACAACAAGCTGCCCACCATTTTAGTTGCTTACAGTGCTATGACAAAGGTTGGCTCCAAGGCACTGTGGGGAAAAATACTGACAAAAGGCTTGCAACCCTCCACTACTGCTCTAGGCAAGGCTGAGAGGCAAGCAGGCCAAGGCCTAAGAGCATTCATGGAGCCCTGGAGTTTTCCAAGGATGTTGGGCCTGCTAAAAACCCAGTGCAGCTCTGTCTGAAGAAGGGGTAACCTACATGGTAGCCTCCAGGTGGTGTTGGATTATACCTACCATCATATATTATTATTGGCTGTGTTGGTTGAGGCTGATGGGAGCTGAAGTCCAATAATATCTGGAGGGCACCGGATTGGCTATCCTTGGTCTAGAGCAGCCTTTCTCAACCTTGCGTTCCTAGATGTTGTTAGAGACCACAACTCCCATCACCCCTGATCACTGACTATGAGAGTAAAGGGGAAGCGAAGTACATATATATACAAATTGGTGCTTCTGCACCCACTAATTTGCCACAGTTCTGTCCTCCCCCCCCCCCAAACAAAGTGAAGAGATTCTTTACATTATGGACCAAACAGCCTATCCAACTAATGTCTATATTCTGAGCCAAGAAAACATAGTCATATGCTATAAAGCAGTACAACCGTCTCTGTATTTCTGCTCTACTGATGACCTCTTTTATACAGTAGTGCAAAAAAGGGAGAAACAGCATTTTATAAAGCAGCAAAATAATTAGGAAAACTTGCTAAATTAAGGGTCAAATAGCGGCAAGGTACAAAAATACAGATAAGTACTGTAAGTATGGTAATTTCTGCAGCATAGTTTTTGTTTGCTTGCTTGTTGTGGTAAAAACAAAAACAAAAGAGCCCTACATCCCTTTCCATAAATAGGTCTTACAAAGGACTACAGCTAATGTTAACTTGCCTCTAGCTACATGCTGCAGGCATCCCTTTGAAAATGAGGCTTTCATCAAGTTTTCTCTCTCATCTTCTTTGCCTGTAGAAATGTTTGCTAGTTTTCTATTCTTATTTTTCTGATGCTAACCGTATTGTTTAAAGAAGTGAACTGCTTAATATTTAATCACATGTGGTATATTTGCTAACTGTACACCTGTTCTAATTCTGTTTAAAAGGAGAATACAATGTGCTGTTTTGGTAGGAAAGCTGCTGTTATAGGTGCTCTTGCAGCAAAACCCAGCAAAACTTGAACAAGGAGTAAGTCCTATGGAAATACTTCTGCCTACCTACAAGGATAGAACAAGAAGGAGTATGGTTGTTCTGGTGAATAAATATTGTAACATTTCCTCATTTTGAGTCCCATGACAAAGCAATCCCTATTTTTTAACATAAGTTGTAATGACAGCATTATAACATAATTGGTATAAATGCAACCGTGCTTCTAAATTTTGTACAGCAATTTCAGAAACAACAATAAATATAATTAATCAGTGCAATATTGTCTGGATGCAAAATTCTGCTAAGAATTTATTGAGATAAATGATTCCATATTTAAAAAATATATAGTTGAAGAGTCAGGTGCTTTAATTTCAACAAATGGATCCCATCACTCTTTGAGGTAACGGAAGAAAAATGAAGATGAAACGGCTCCAGACATTTTTATACAGTAGTTACACTGAGGTTACATTCCAGGGATAGGGCATAAAGCCAAAATCACATATAGACAAAACACATTGGGTGCAATGGCAGATGGCATAGCTTGGGGGCAGGGGGACCATGACCCTGGGTGTTTTTGTTTTGAGGGGGCACAACCAGGCGCCCCTACAACAGGATCCCTCACTGGAGACTGACTCCTGAGTGTGAGGGAACTACAGAGACAACACGGCAGCCAGGCGCCACCAACCACAGCTCCACTCCTGGGTCAAGCCTGACCCAGGGGTGGAGAGAGGCTGCGGCACCTGAGGCACTCGATCGCAACAGGCCCTGCCCCCCTCAGGGGTGTGTCCCAGTTGCCATTACCTTATGCTCTGACAGTGGGTGAGACTGCCAAAACCTTTTTCCCTGCATGCTTGTCCCTTTTCTGCCTCCTTTTATTTATTTATTATTATTTTGTCTAGCACGTAAAGCTAAATGCGCACAAGTTAACTGTGCATAAGCTGTGGGTCTACTGTACTGAATTTTTATAATAAAATCATGAGGTTTTATATCTGTTTTATATCTGATAATCCTTTACAATTACTGCTGAACAATTCTACAGTATAACAGACTGAAAAATACTGTTTTGCATGTGGTTAATGAAAGAATCACAACAGCAAGGCTGACAAAAATATCAAATTACAGTGGTACCTCCAGTTACAGACAGGATCCGTTCTGGAGGCCCGGCCGTATCCTGAAAAGTCCGTAACTGGAGGCGCCCTTCTGCGCATGCACACTGCGCACAGATCGCTTCTGTGCATGCTTGTGGTGAAACACTTCCGGGTTTGCCGCATTTGCAACCCAAAGATTACATATCCAGAGGGGTACATAACCCAAGGTACCACTGTGCTTAGCGAAGATGTTGGTATCATATAGGTGTTGACCTTTATTTGTATTTAATTTAGTCATATTTAGGTCAGAATTCACATTGCTCTTTTGGGGCCTAGGATATTCTGTACTCCCAAGAGGAATTCTGAACTATCACAAACTGGTTTTGAAACGTCCAACTTTCAAAACCTTATTGCTTTGCAGCATGAGTTTTATGTTTTTAAAAAGAAATAAATGAGCCGAAATCTCTACTTGGCACACTCAGTTACACTGCTTAACTATTTTAAGCCCATGCTCTAGAAGGCAAAATGGCAAGGAAAGAATTGTACTTTTGTGGTTCTCATTTGAAATTGTGAAAAAAAAAATTAAAAAAATGTGCAATGCAATTGATCTGCTAAGCATGGCTTCATTACAGAAGGACTTCTACACAAGTCCTAATAAAAACAAAGCAGTTCATGGTGGCCTGCTCCTGTTGTTTTAATAAGAAGTATACAGTGTTACCTTGGGTTACAAACACCTTGGGTTACGAACACTTCGGGTTACAGACTTCGCTAACCCGGAAGTAGTACCTTGGGTTAAGAACAGAAATTGTGCGGCGGTGGCAACGTGAGGCCCCATTAGCTAAAGTGGTACCTCAGGTTAAGAACGGACTTCCGGAACAAATTGAATTCGTAACCAGAGGTACCACTGTACATGATTAATTATACAAAAGATGTTATTCCAGTGCTTCAATTTTGAAAGAAAATTAAATCTTGTTTTAAGCTTCATATTCAAAAGGGCCAGCCTAATGAGCACAGCAACTCTTCATGGTAGGCCTTGCCCCTGTGAGGCAATTATGGAGGTTGGAGGTCCCCAGCTTCCCACAGTGTCTAAATTTATTCCTCCCCTGGTTCCTTCCTAAGCAATCTGAGACTACATCACTATACCCTCTGCTCCTCCCTGTTCAAACCTCCTCAGGTCCTGGGAGACCAGGGGGGAGGGGAGCTTGACACAGCAGGAGGGGGAAACCCCCTAGCTTCTTCAACAGCCTGACTCATCTCTGCCTCTTGACCTCCCTTCCTCTCTTGCTTCTGTTTCTGGACTTCTCTCTGCTACAGACCCTCCCTGCTCACTAAACACTGTTACCTCTTCAGCTTCCAACACCTTCTTCTCCCTCTTACCACTTATTATCATCCCACCAGCAATCCCTGAGCTCTGAGTCTTCATCCCCTGGGGGATCCCCAGCTGGTACCTCTTACCATTTGTTGGTGTCCAGTCAGTCAGTGACAGTTAATAGTGCATAAAAATAGCCCATGTGCTGCCTGTGGAAAATGAAGAATCTTAACCACAACTTTTCTTTAGAATAATAAAATTTGGCCCAGTTCAATCCATAATGCTAGTTCATCGTTGATACATTTATTTCTTTATACTGATTTTAAGGCTACAACATGCCAAAAATAATTTCTACATATTTTTATGAATGCAGTACTGTATATTTCTTTCTGACACTAAACGAGGGAGGGTTGCCTGGCGCCTTCATTACATATCTTTAGGTGCTGGGTGGAAATGCTGTCTATCACCAGACCTTTGGTTGATTAACATTCTATGGCCTCTTAAATGTGTTTGTGGGAAGGAGATTATTGGTTTGTTTTTGTTTTATTATGTATTTTGTGTTCTCATTTTGTATTTTTATCTTGTGAACCACCCTGTAATCTTCAGACAGATAATAATAATAATAATAATAATAATAATAATAATAATAATAATAACAAACTCAGATTTTGGATCTGCTTTTCACAGGTTCTTTGGCTCTTCTAGCTGCTTTCTTCACAAGTTTCCTGTTACCTTATGATGCTGAATTCCATCTGGTTCACAGTCATGCCATAGGAACCATTTTAATATGCAGGTGACTTAAATGTACTTGTGTTTTTCAAACCTAGCTCTATTGACAGATCGTTTCATACCTGGAACTCTGTAAGGTCTTTCGCAAGTATATCTGAGTTCATTTAAGGAACTTGAGGCCTGGAGAAATTGCAGTGGTGTGCCCTGCACACAAGAAGCCTACAACTGCAAAGGATCAAGTATTCTAAGTACAAACATTCAGATATTTTCCATACCAATCATATTCTATCAACTCAGAACTTCATTGACAAATGAACCTAAGCATATTCAAAGTAAAGCATGAATAATATTGGCCCAATCTTCTACTGTAGTTTGCGATATGCCCTTACTAGTCCCATGGCAAAAACCATTCCCTCGCTTCCACTCCCAAATGTATTACCTTGATGTCAGGTAGATTTTCCAGGACGTTATAATTTTTGAGTACAATCAAAACTTCCACAAGCTTGTAATGTTTGCTCAGAACAGGGCCATCTGCCTTTCACTCACTTAATTGCAGCGGCTGAACCTGCCCTAGGTTAACTTCAGCATTATAACAATATACAGTGGTACCTTGGGTTACATACGCTTCAGGTTACATATGCTTCAGATTGCAAACTCCGCTAATCCAGAAATAGTACCTCGGGTTAAGAACTTTGCTTCAGGATGAGAACAGAAATTGTGCTCCGGCGGTGCAGCAGCAGCAGGAGGCCCCATTAGCTAAAGTGGTGCTTCAGGTTAAGAACAGTTTCAGGTTAAGAACGGACCTCCGGAACGAATTAAGTACTTAACCCGAGGTACCACTGTAATCATTTCACTTGTTTTCACTGAGGAAAATATACACAGCAAATACTTCAAACAGCACTCTTCAAAATTCCACTCTTACACTTCTGTCCAGCTTGGATCCAGAAGTGTCATTTTGATCATGGACGGAGTTGTCTTTTGGTGCAGGGCTATTTTTTCACTAAAACACTGTGTGAGAAAAGCCAAACTAACTCCAAAAATATTCTTCGGCTTGTGTAACTGTTTACACGGCACCTTGCAAAAGCAGAAGCATGACAACTACTATTATGGTCTGGCACAAACCCTTCCGCACTTTTCCAATTTACCTTCTTTTCACAGTTCTTTGGATACAATGCTATATATTGGTTCCAAACAGTGTTTGTTAGACATATGTATATATGTGTGTGGCATTTTTGAGTTCTACAATGACTCAGTCATCTCTAATTTTTGCCTTAGCTCTTAGATTGAGTGGGGCTACACATAAACATTATCCTTATGCCATTTGGGCTGATTGTACAGTATACAGTGCAAGAATCACCAACTGCAGGGTGTTTTAATAAAAAGGCACTAACATTAATTTACTAAGAATGCTGCTGCAGGAGGAAAGAGTCAGATATCACAATTCATTCAACACTAGCAAGGCTTTAGGGAGAATAAGCAGCATATCTTTTCAAACTGTCCATAAAAGTAGCCAGAAACTTTGCATCTGTTTTACTGAGAACTGCTGCAGGAGATGCTTCAACACAAATATGCAGACACAGAGAGATTTATTAACTACTCACCTTTTCTTCATAACCAACACAACCCCAAGAAATATAATAACGAACAGCAAGATTCCTGCAATTACTCCAGCAATTTTAACGGTGTGGTCTGTTTGATTCTCTGGTTCAGGGTCTGGTTTCCTAGTTGCTGCACCTACAGAAACACATTTGTAAAAGAGAGGAGAAAATAATTAAGACATTGCATGGTTTTTTCCTAATATCTGACATCATCATAATCGTCATCAAATCTGGCAGACACCAAATCATTGATTTCTTATAATATATTCATATGCGCTGAGACAAATCCAATTGTTCATAACCCTAAACCAAATTCTGATGCTATACCCACACTGTACCCTGTTCTCACATACCAATTTTCTATATTTTTATTATCTGTGTTACCCTCCCTGTTGGCCTTGCTATTTAAAAACTTGCTAACAAACACAATAACTATCCTAATCCCCTATCCAAATTTGATTTGCTGAAACATTTTCTGCAATTATTTTTCATAAATGAAGCAGTAATTCTTTAACATATTAGCTTAAACACCTGGAAATGTGAGATAAGCTCATTTACCATGCATTTTACCAGCAACTGTTTTGTTTTTACACAATAGACTTTTTTTTGCCTTTGGAAATCTAAATCTAGGTCACATCTGGTAGGCAAAAGACTCCTTCTAAGCAATTTATTCACAAAATGGAAGCAGCTGATGATCACACCACTGGCACCCACATTTAATATCTGTTTAAATGAGATAACCAGTGCCTTACAGCAGCCACGGTCTTCAGCTTTTATAGCCGCTTCTTTACAAAAAAAGGAGTAATGTTTGTTCTGTTTACTGTATAATGTGACGGAACATCAGAATCCATGTCTCATGAAACATCCATTTTCTACGGTAAATAATTTTAGCATGAAAACTGTTAAGGATGCATTATTCAATTCACCATGCTGACCCCCTTAAAGGACTTCTGACTTTTTAATCAAAATATGACAGTATTCATCATTCGAAGCACCATGTCACCTTCACAAGGTAGACAGACAATCCTGGAAACAAGTCTGATTTATAATCTCCCTCATTAAAGTTCCTTTGGATTGACATGGGTATGGGCGGGGTACAAGTAAAATGTAATTAAACTTTTAACGTTTGGGGACCAGCACACTCCTGTTTTCATCAAGGTCTTTGAAAGCTCTGATTAAGTTCTAACTTTTTTTTTTATTTGCCTAGAAACCATGGTAATGAATAATCAACTCAGAGAGGGTTTTTCATTGCTCAGTATCAAATGATGCCAAATTTTCAAGGGTACTCAAATTCTCACTCAGACAAACAAGGGTCAGATTTCCAAAACCCCTACTGTCAAAGTTTATAGCTGAATTTTTACAAAGTGGTTGCCACATTAGGTGAACAAATCTTTCTATAACTATTTTGGTGGCTATTAACGAGCTGGTCACTACTTGATCATCCCTCTAGACACAGTATATATGATCTCTCTACATTGGTGCAAATCCCTGCATTATATATCATCCCCAAAGATGACCCATAATATCCAAACTGGAGCAAGCACTTCTTTGGTCTCTCACTAGTACTAATTAGGAGTAAGTGTCACTAATGGGTGACATTTGTCATACCATTTATGCTTTGCCTGATATGACACACCTCACAATTCTTCCTAACCTTGCTTGCCATGTCAATGCTTGAGAAGAGCAAGGAAGGTGCTGATATAGCAAGTTGTTTTTTTAATATTCATTGAGCATGAAGAAGTGAGGATCTGCAGGATAGATTTTATTACTGGACCCAAGTGACTAACTTTGTGATTCACATACACAAAATGTTTTCAAATGGCTATTGCTACTTTCAAGACATACAAGCACTTTTTGCCTTCATGTTTAAAATTACTGTGGAAGGGACACATCCCTCCTATTTTATCACAAAAACCAACTTAATAATGTACTTTCCCCAGTTAGCTATGGCCATACTTTGGGACTTTGCTGTGGCCCAACAGAAAACATCACAACAATAGAGAGAATGTGTGGCCAAAATGAGCAAGACAGGGCAAGTGGGGTGGTTCTTCCCCATATAATAACACCTATGTCACAAACCATTTAAAGGTGGAGGAAGGGGTCAACCTGGCATGTATGACTAAAACCTGGGAGGGTGAACTGGGAGGAGTTGATCTAGCCCAACTTTGCCCACCTGCAATTGTTTTCCCACAGCAACCAACATAACTTTCCATGTTTTGGCAGCTGCATCCTTCTATCTTCCTTCATATTAATTTTATTCCATCTAACATCTAGTGTGGAAGTATCCACAATGGAATGTATCCAACTCCCACGCCCTCCCAAAATCGGCTCTGGAGAACTGGAGAACTCCCAGGACAGATTTAGGGGGCAGGTGTGAGAAAGGAGAGCAGGGGAATCAGAAATCCTTGCACTGGTGGGCTGGTACAAGCCTATCACTCACAAGCATCATCTCCCACATTGTAGAGTTTGGCTGGCTTTCTGGATTACCAGGGAGTTAGGGGCCATGAAACAAGCAAAGAGACAACTAAAACATAGATAGTGCAAGTGTTGAAGTGGATACCTCTGAACCAAAGCAAAAGCACATTAATACCACACTGAAGGCAGTAGCACATGTTTACTCCTCCAGCATCACTACATCAAATTACTCTCAACAGACCTTTTCTGCTGGTTTATTACTTTATTTATTTGTTTTACACATTTATAAACTGATTTACAGGCTGAGGCCATCAAAGTGATGCACAACAAGATAAAATGAGATTTATTTTTTTAAATGCAAAATCTTAAAAACCCCCACAACTCACTATTTCTACAGATGTACAATTAATATTCCATTCAATGGCTGGATCACACTTGAGGGAATGCCTATTTAAACTAAAAATGTATTCAGTGGATGTTAAAACAACATCCTACACAGGGACTCTGCTGGGACTAATTTGCCAGGCATTTTGGAATAAAGTCACTTCTATTCACCCTGACCTTGATGCCAGTTTCGGTACAGTTCCTCTATAGCAGGAGTGAGGGATCTTTTTCAACCCAAAGGCCACATTCAATTCTGCACAACTTTCCAGAGGCCACCACAAGCAAGCGGCAGGCAGAGCAAGATATAAAACTGAACAGAGCAATGAGTGCCAATTCTGACTTTGCGCAATGGGCTAGTTTTGACAGAGGCTCACACCCTTCTCTGTCTTCCATGCAGGTAAGCAAAGAGGATAAAGGACACATTCCAGTCAGGTAAAAGCACACATGTATCCACTCCTTAGGAAACCCTCTCTGTATCTTATTTATTTAACAAGATTTATATACCACTTAATAAAAAGAATAAAAACAAAAACTTCTAAGGGGTGTACATTCAATAGAATGAAATATGAGTATGAAAATACTGATGAAACCAATGGACTTAAAAAACAAATAGACATAATAAAATTACCAAAATATAAGGGGGGGGGGGACGACCAAACCTATTAAATTTACATGTCTGGGGAGGCTTATCTAAACAAAAATGGTTTTAGCAGGCATCAAAAAGAGTAAAACAAAGAGACCTTTTTGATACTGATAGACAGGCAGCTCCAAAGCACAGGCAATGCCATACTAAAATATCGATTCCTCGCAAGTGCAGAATGAACAGCATATGGCACTTATAAAAGGGCCTTTTCTACAGACTGAAGTAATTGAGTGGGCATAGAGGGGGTGTCCGTATAGGGTAAGGTGATCCTTCAAAACAGTGGCCTTAAGTGGATAATAGCAACATATTGAATAGTATGTGGGCAGGTGACAAATTGGCAGCCATTGTAGATCTTTTGGAAGTGTGTAATACATTGACAAGGTTTCACTCCCGTCAGCGAGCATGCTGCATTATTCTGCACTAGCTGCAGTTTCTTGACCAAGTACAAGAGAATCCCTACCTAGGGAGCAGTAATAGTATTGAAGTTGCCAGTACCTAGACTACTGTGACCAAGCTATCCCTGTCCAGGAACACTGGCAGCTATAATACCATACACTCCTTCTATCAGGCCATCTAGACCTCCAATGACAAAGTTGAATTCAGAAGGCCATCAGCATTGTGGGGATTTGCACATCCCCCATGTTCCTTTATATTTATGCCTCGGCAAGGACAGGTCGGCAAGCATCTACAATTTAAGTGCCACCAATGAAGCTAATCCTGGTAAAATAATTAGCAATCAACTGTAGCTTCAAGCCTACCTGATCTCATGAGCTGCTGCACCTACAATATAATCAGCTGTACCTACAAAGCAGTTCATAGGATCATGCAGTTTTGTTTACAATCTAGTAATCAGTAAACCCACTGAAACAAATACAACTTCAGTGTATATAGCTATGGGCTGAAATGTAGCGCAAATGATAACTTGTATGAGCTAGGAAAAATTACTTCATATTACTTCTTTTGAAAGTAAATAACTAAGGCTCCATCCTAACCCCACTTATCTGGGAATAAGCTACATTAAATTTAAGGGGATTGCAGTTTAGTTCATTAGATTTAATTATACATTTTTCATTGTAACCTTCACATAAGTGTGAAAAAACATGTATAAAAGTAAAATCAGGTCTGTTGTGTAGAGACATAAAAGCTGCTAATTCCCCCCGCCTCCATGGTGCCACTTAGTTCAATAATCCTTTCCTTTATCAGAACATGCTGGTTTCACTTCAATTTCTCGTTTAAGTCTGACCAGAAGCTGGGGCAATTTCTTCACTGTTGTTGGCTTTATATGCATTTGCTCAATGCGTCATTTGGATGCTTTTTAAACAGATGTTCTTCTGATCAAATAATGTAATGGCAAAGTTTTAAAACATCCAAGAAAAAAGTCACAGCAGAGCTGAGTTACCAATGGAATCTACTTTTCCTGTTACGAACTGGCCCTTGATGGCTTTTCTTTTCTCCATTTCTTTTTTTAGCGCTAACTCTTGACCTTTGTAATATAGAAACTGGTAAATATCCATCTGTTCCTCCTGAGAGCAAAGTAAATGATCACAGGCTCAAAAAACTCATACTCTTAAGAGGCCGGCAATCAAATTATTATGCAGGCAGCAGGATCCAAGTAATATCACTTTTCAGCACCCACCCTTAACTCATACTGCAGATAAGGTCAGGGAAATGAAATGTTATACCCCCTATTTGACAGCTGCATTGTGATTAGGAACATGGAATCATGCAAAATAGGACAGGACTAAAATTGTCAAATAGTGGTGCGCTTCTGCCTTTGATTATCTAATTCAAGGAATTTGCCACAACGCGAGGTGATGGGAAAAGAGACAGGGAAGACATTCAGTTCTGCCTTAAAGACTTGGCATGATTCCATTTCTCAGCAGAGTATGATCCTCTGCCCTTGCAGCTGAGGTGTGTTTGATGCAGAAACTGGGTCAAATGCTGAAGAGTTCAATCAAGGCATCAGTTCAAGGGGCTAATCTGTATTCACAGTCAGCGGGTGCTGAGAGGTGCTAAATCCTAAAGAGGTTGCATTCATTAATGGCAACAGGCAGGGGAGTATTTCACAACTTGGAACACAAGGAAAGAGTGGGAGCTTTCAAGGTTACTCAGCAGAGAGAACAGAATGGACCCTACAGAGGACATGTTGGCAACTCTAGGCTTGTGGGCCACGTGAGCCCGCAGCCGCTCTCAGTGTGGCCAACAAAACCGTGTCCACTTTCCCCCACTGTCCAGTTAATCAGCCATCAGATGGGCATTGGGGAAAATACAAGCTTTTCCTGCACTGCTAATCAGCATGTGACCAGCAAGTTTAGCTGCTTCAGGATTTCTGATAAGTGCAGGTTTAACCTGCCCTCCTACACACCTGATATAACAAATATTGCAATCTCTGTGCTAACAGCAGTGCAGGAATAACAATTTTAGCTTTCAGGAGTAAGAATGTTAGAGAATTGTAAAAGAAAAGGAAAAAGAAAAAAAGTGGCAATGGAAGCAGAAAATGTCAGTGTTCACTTCTTCATCCCATGTCTGGAATGAAAATCAACCCAGCAAATACAACCAGTATTTGCTGTTGTTCCTTTCAGTTCACAAAGAGAACTGAAAGAGTTAGTTAGTCAAAGAGAAGTTAGTCAATACTTCTCCCCCATTTGTGTTGAGTTTCCTTTGCACTGAAATGAAGTGGGATAATGTAAAAACAGTGTAATTAATTACATAAATTACCTAAGTAATCACGTAAGTTATGTAATTTTGCCATTGCGCACAATGAGATGAATTTTTGGTGGAAGACAAACTGCACTGGAACAGAAATAGCGATGCATACAACAAACATAGGGCAGAATGGAAAGCAAAGACTTTTCACGTCCCTAATTAGGAGGTGCGGGAAAGCATGTGGCAAAGTGATCCTCATGCAGCTGGGAAGCGGGGATAGGTCATAGTATGTGTCTGGGGTAGAGAGAGGGAGAAGTTTGTGTCTGCATTTGAGAACGAAAGAAAGAAACTGGAAGACTGTGTGTCTATGCACGTACCTATGAGTGGGTGTACATCTGTGGGTGTGAGAAGAAGGATGTGTGATTGTGTGAGGGGAGAGTATTCTATCCCCGCCCCACCCATTAGCATGGACACACCACCCACCCACTGGCACATCTAGTCCTTGGAAGCAAAAACAGTTTCTAAACCTGCTAGAGAGAGCCAAATGCATCTGAGTTCACCTCAAGCCCTTGAAAGGGCAAGTTGCAAGAGCACCCCCTGAACTGGATCAGCACGCATTACTCACAGCCAGATGGCCCAGGAGAGCAGTAGCCAGAATGAGCCCTATGCCAATCTTGGAGAGAAAAAACCCCTGGCAAAAGCAGCGTAGTATTATGGAAGCTGTTACAAACTGTAAATCAGATTAAGGATTCCGACAGCTCTAATTTTTTAGTTTGGTTGATCTGGATGCCAACAAAATAAACAACTTACAGAAGCATAAAGATGATGAAATAGCACATCTGCATACCCACCAAAAAGTAACTACCATTCATTCTTGATCTGCTTAACATAATGCTTTGTGCTGGTTTTATTATTCCTTTTAAAAAAAAATGGATATGGCTTGAATTTCAGTCATTGTTGCTTTAAAAGTGTGTTGGCTTTCCACCTATGTGGTTACAATTACGATTAGTGATGCCACCAAATCTAGCTGGTTTAGAGTATGAACTTGGCTAGGTCATAATAACATGTCTCCTGAGTGTTCTTCTCTTGTTCATATTGAAATATGAAGAAGTATACCTCTAGAAAATGTAGTTTTCCCAAGATGCCTGGATACTTATTTTATTTATGTCTTTGTTGTATTTTTATCCCACCCTTTCTCCAAGGAGTTCAGAGTTGTGTACTTTCCTCCCATTTTATCCTCACATCAACCTGTGAGGTGGATTAGACTGAGAGCAAGCAACCCAGTGAATTGGCTGAACTGGGATTTCAACTCTATTCTCCCTGGTCCTAAGCCTGATACTGGAACCTCTATGCCAAACTGGCTTTCAGTCTGAATCCTCAGCTTGTTTTCCACATTTTGAACAGAAGGAGCTTTGGGACATGCTGTTTCCAGGGCACCTCATGTCCATGCTGAGGATTCAGGTGCCCTGGGAAAATTACTTCATCAAGTTCCCTTGTGCCTTGTGGTAATAGGTGGGAATCTGGGAAGCTGACATAACAGTGTTCCAGAAGCCAGGGAGGGAGCTGCTCTTTCCCTGGCTCTCCTCACCTTCTCCAGCACCTAATTGTACTGCAGCTACAACCAACATCACTGCATTCCCTCCCCACTGCATTTCCCTAGTCCAAATGCTGGACTACATTGCAAGGTTGTCATTCATTCCCTTCTCCCTCCCTTCAACAAAATGGTTACAGCAACACTGTGCTGCTTTGCAGGGCTGGTGTAACCCACACTCAGTCATAGTCTGGAATATTGGATGAATGGACTATGTGCACTGGCATTAACAGAGTAATCTTCAAGTGTTTACAAACTCAGATGATTTTTTTTTTAATGTATGAAATAAGACCAGGGTCAGAAATATGATGAGCTGCTATCTTTACTGCTACCTTTTGGTTCTGAGCTGACACACTAATCACACACAGTTTTCCTGTTCTATTTTTTTTATCATAGCAAAATGGATGTATGAGGGCTGAATAACTGACCCAAAGTCACTCAGTGAGTTTCAGGGGTAAACAGCAATTTGAAACTGGGTGTTTTCAATCCAAGACCAATATCCTATTACATTATAGTGACTTCTGCTAAATATTTAAAAAGAATGTAAAAATTCGCCCTATTGCTGAAAATGTCAAAGTGTTTGTTGTCAAACCAAAACAGACATATAATAAAACCAATCTATAATTGTATATGGACTATGTATACTGTCGTCAGACTCTGCATTTTGCAAAATTTTTGTATAACACTTATTTGGAAAATTAATAAAAATCATTTAAAAAGAACAGGAAAATGTCACTTAAAAATCTGTTTCCCTGAGCAAAAGAATACTGCCCCATGTTTGCTGCAGTTTCTTTGAAAAATACTGTTGGTGCGTCTTAGTTAATGCTTTTCTTTGTGTCTCTGTTCTAATGCTGGGTTGCTATGCACCCCACCGCGTTCCCCCAAGCAGTAAGTTCAGAAAGAATTCCAGTATATCCCAGAGAGGCATGGGTTACTAAAGATAGGTTGAAGCTTTGTTTTAGAATGTCTTTCTTGATTCCCCCCCCCCCCCATGCTGGATACAGCCAGGATCTTGTGGCAGAGGCCAAAGGCCTGTCAGTCACCAGATAAATTTTGCTGTCAAAGGGCATTCCTAGGAGAGGGTGGCTGGGATTAGATGAAGTTGGAAACAAAGTAATGAAGTCTGAGCAGAGGGCTCAGATGAGTCAAAAGGCAGGACAGTATACTTGGAAAAGATATGAATCAGGCCAAGGCCAACATCAAGTCAATAGTGCTGCACCAAATGTTCATGAGGTCTGATTTTTGCTGTCAGTGAATTTTCAAGGAGTATAAAAAAAACCCTTGAATATCCTCTGCTGTCCTGACCCTGACTTGACTCATGAACTCGGTACTTGGACTCTCAACTCAGTTATTATTATTAAAGGCTTTATTCCAGAATTCACTATAGCACCCAAACACAGATCAAGTTACAGTATACGTGGTTGAGAAGTCACAGCAGAGCTCTACGTTACATGGCTAGGCATTAGTTAAGGCTTTGTCCCAACACCTGACATGCCCCCGGGCTCTTCTTCTGAAGAGCAGGGCAGGAATAGTCATTTGCACTGTGATTTTCCTGAGCCTGAGGACTGAACAACCAAGGAGGCACTCCTACGAGTAGGAAGAGTCTGCTCGTGCTGGCATAGTTGGTGCCATGTCCTTGGCAATGGAGGCAGAGTTGACATGGCCAGCTCACTGTCTGTTCTAGCCTCACTTCACTGGCAGGAGGCGGCACCTTAGGCAAGTCAGGTGGTTCTCTTGTGGCGGTTGGGGTATCCAATGTCAATGCTTCTACTCTGACAACCCACTTGGCTGCTCCCCAGCATCTAATCAGTGCTTCCCAAAGAGCTGGACCCCTCCTTAGGATCCAATTCTGCACTTTTGTCCCACTTCTCCTCCCTCTCTAATCAGTGCTGCCAAGCTGTCTCCATTGGGCCCAGGACACTGATGCCTAGCTGAGGGTACCGGCCCTAACCGAGGAGGCAGTGGGTCCAGTTTCACATCCTTTAGTAGCAAAGTAGTATGGGGAAAATTAAAAGGAGGGTACATTCTGTGGGAGCCACACCTCTCTCCCGATGCATTTTGTCTTGGCAATACGAGACAACAGTAATACACATTCACAGAAAAGGTATAGCTTTTTCAGTCCACCTTTAAATTGTGTATGTTGCGCGCGCGCGCACACACACACACACACACACACACCAGTTGTCAAGTTATTGTGGAAGGCAATACCCTCTGTTATTAAAGGGCTATGCATCTGTTGTTGTTAAAGCCGTATCTCTCTGGTTTAAAAGGACAGACAAACCCTCATTGCATTCCTCCATTTCAAAACAGTCTTGCTACATAGAGTACAATAGGACCTCTCATTTATATCTACCTAAGCATTTTGAAATTTTGACTTGACAACCTCCTTGTCCAGCACCACAAAGACCAGAAATTCAAATTTTGTTTCATGTCTTGTTTATGTGTATAGGTTCTCTATGAAGGGGGAGATGTAAGGTAATGGTTTTATTTTCTATATATAAAAACATATTTTTCTCATTTTATTTTAGTAACTTAAATACCATTGGCTTTTGAAATTAGTATCAGATATATCATTTGTTTCTAAAATTAATTTAAAGCCATACATTTTTTGAGACATTAGCTCATATTTTTATTCTTGTGTTTGCAATTGCTAATGAAGCTGACATTTTTAAAATGAGACTGAGTGCCAGCCTATACCACACAGATGGCACAAACTTTTCAAATTTGATAGAAACTGCACTGCTGTGCCCATGGAAACTCACATTTCCTCAATTAACTTTTAAAAAACTTATTCATAATAATGAGCTAAAATGGCATTTGTGGCACAGTTTTATTTCAGTTTTGAATCATTGTCTGAGGTGGAACAAAGTAATGCTACAAACCCAGACCCTAACTCTTTTCCCATATCTACTCAGACAATGATATTATATGACATAATAGCCTCCTCTGACATGATATATGCCATTACCTGCCAACTATGTCTAGCTTCTGTCTACATAGAACAGACAATGTCAGTCTCTACTCTCTACAGAATGGAATAACTGGACTTTCAGAAACTAAAGGGAGAACATTTCAGTCTCTTATGACATACTGCTGCTGACCAAAGGGTCATCATTCTTCAGCCAAAGAATTTCAAATGAGGAGAGAAATTCCAGCATCAAAGTGCCAAACTAGAGTTTAGCTATGTATAATTGTATTTATTTAAAACTTAATTGGAACCAAGGTTTTTTCATGTCCCCACTACAGGTGTTAAATTAGCATAAAAAGCTAGGATGATTGTATTATCACTAATTATGGTTGCTGTGAATGCTCACTGTTCTTATCTTGTATACATTTTAACTTTGAACAGAAATGTCATGGCCTTTTAGTTCTACTGATTACAATCCTCCCTCCCACACTGGGATGTTTGTGTTTGTATGTGTGCATATTAAACTAGTAACTCAGGACAACATTTCATGCATCTAATGAAGTGTGCTCTAGATATTTGTTGGCTTAAGCTATCTCCGAATTACTTTCCTGAATTAAAATAGTTCAACTTTTTAAAAGCATAGATCTTATGGGCAATTATACCGAAATGGTTTGATCAGATTTTTATATGTAATTTGAAATCAGTTTTGAGCTGGAAATACTTGAATGAATAGTCATAAAAATGCATTTCCTGTGTCTCAAAGCAAAGGAACACAACCAGCTTTCATAAGCCCATGGAAACTGGCTGTGCACTGGAATTTGTTGCACTAGATTACCATTTGCATAGAATAGTTCCCAATCATTAGGCAGGAAGGAAAACAGATAGCCAAGAAACTTATGCTAGAATGCTTTTGACTGCCACACAGACATCATAGCTAATATGGAACTAGCAAAAATGTAGGGTGCATTCAGAAAAGCAGTTTTCTTGCAGCAAAAGTTAGTTCACAGAGCATGACAGTGGTGAGAATCAAATGGAGTAAAACTGTCTGTTCTAGTTCTGTGAATGATGGATGAACCACTGTTTGTTCAAAAACCAGTTTTTGGAATCTTGTCTTAATGAGTGACATTCATAGTTAAACAGCCCACAGTATACATATATTTTATTTTATTTCTTGAAGAAAACTCAGATTCACTTTGTTTTACAATGATTGTGAGGTGATACCTGTTTGCCATCTAATGAAGGTCTGCATCATAAATAGAATTTCTACACTATAATAATAATCTCTTCTGAAGCTTCTAAAACAGTGTTGAGGTGCACAGAGAGACAATTAGCACAGTTGTATAATTTTTTCCTCAGGTTACAAAGTGGGTTTGATTTTTTTTTTTTTTGCTTACAATGTGGCCTTCACTTGAGCGCCAGTAATCTTCCAAAGATAGAATAGGTCTTCATCCTCTCTATTAATTCAAAATAGATCAACTACCAACAGCTATTTAAAAGACAGACTTCAGTAAAAAGGCAATGTACAGTCTAAAAATATGATAACAACAAAGCAACATGTAGAAATAATTAACAGTGACATGGAACAAAGCAGCAGCCATTTTGGCAACAGCTCTGTAATTGCAGCTCATGCTGCATCAGTAATCAGAGCAACAATCAGAAAGATAATCATAGGACGGAATTCAGTTTTGGAACTCTTGACCACTGGTTCTTATTGTAATTGTGATTAAATATCTAGCTCCTTTTTCAAAATACTGATACAGCAGTCTAAATATACCACTGAAAAGATTCCTTATCACTTCACTATTTGCATACAATTGGAACAGGTTTGTTCCTTTTGCTGTCTTTTAGTATTTATGGAGTCTGTCACCATCAGGAGAAGATGCTCTGTTCCTATTATCCTAAATTATTCACTTAATGTAGCTATTTATTTGTGCTGCACATTGACAGACATGCTTAAAGCGTACGTACTCCCATTCAGAGAGAACACTGCCTATGTGACCCCATGTTTTCGCTGCAAAAATAAAGCAGGTGGGAGAAGCGATCAGCTCCTGCAGATGGGGTCAGAGGGGAAGGGGGGTGCTTAAAAGGAGCAGCTCCTGTGGCAATTCTACGTATATCCTCTTAACATTTTCTTGTAACAATACTGTTTTATAGATGAAACTGCCACAGAAAAAATGACAAATATAACACATAAAAGAACAAAAAGGGGCCATAAATCACAAGTGACACTGGAGCCTATTAAAATGCATTCAGCTGGTGTTACAGAAAGGAGAGCATTTTCCATTCACTTTACATTCTGCTCCGCAGAATGGGGAGAAACAGAATCTTTGAACTATCCGTGTAACAAATGCTGGAGCTCTAATCGAAGCCGATATACTGGCAATAAGGTTGGTGACAAAGAGAGGCCTTGCAACTGATGAGGGCTGTCAGTCAGAAGTCTTTATCTAACTTGGCTGAGATACTACAATTGAGAAGAGCTCTGCACTTTACATAGCGGTTGTGTTTTCTAAGAGTATCTGCTAAGTGTGAACAACACACACACATCATTAAACACCAGTGTGTAGGCTCTTAAGAACTCTGATTAGGCTGTGCCTGCCCCACATATGAACATATAAGAGTAGACAATTGTCATTCTGACTTTATGTGTTTACTGTTGTCAGAAGCATTAGTATACAGAAGGCCAACATGATCAAATGTGAGATATGGAGGTGCTCTGAGAGACAAGTGCCCAGAAGAATTTAAATTATTGGATCCAGATATGAATAAGAAAAAGAAGAACATGATGAAAATAGCCACAACTGGAACATAGGCTCCAATTATTATACATCAGTGATGGCCAAACTTGGCCCTCCAGCTGTTTTGGGACTACAATTCCCATCATCCCTGACCACTGGTCTTGTTAGCTAGGGATGATAGGAGTTGTAGTCCCAAAACAGCTGGAGGGCCAAGTTTGGTCATCACTGTTATACATGGAATGAATATACAAGAAATAAAAGCAGGCAGGAAAGATCATCATTTATCACCATGTAGGCTAGATCATCCCCAAACTATCTTGAGTAACGATGACAAAAGTGATTCTCATGATACAACAGATGAGTAGATTCTACAGATGTCAACAGTACTATATACTTCAGCTCTTTGGTTTAGCTGGATAATGGGTGATGTTGCTTAACTAAAGCATACATTTATTAACACAAGGAAAGTCCAGGCAAATATTACACATCACTTGTGAGTTAGTGGTTTCAAGTCTGCTGTCACTTACAAGAAAAATGTAAAGCTGTTACTGCAAAAGCATGTGGATTTTGGATTCATTCTCAGAGATATTATATATGCATTTGTTAATCAATTCTGCTAGTTTCAGCTTAACCATTCATCTGTTTAGCTGACAGAGCTGGAGAGCTGCCTCAGCAACAAACCGTGTGGTACTAATTTAGATCATGTTTCACTAAAGGTGCTTAGCAACTACTGTCTGCCTCTTCAAGCAGAAAATTCACTATTTTAAAATACAAGAGGGGAAAAGATTTGCTGAAAGGAAGAGTAGCTTCGCATGCTACTTGCAGACAGAGCATTTTATGGGGAATGCACATGGTTTGCAGAAGCACTGTGGTAGGGCAGGTTAGACTTTCCGCCTGGCAATGGAACACCCCAAGGATAGTACCATTTTATTTTTTGCTTTAAATCAGGGGGATACCATGTTTTATTTGATCCAAAATATGTGATGCGTAAAGGGTGTAAGACTCAACTGGCGTCTTATCCAAACCAGCATTTTATTACTTCTTTAGCACAAAAATACCACAACGAAAACCACGTTTTACAAGCCAACAAGTGAATATCTCCACATACCAAGCAAATGAATACATTTCTCTGCTGTTCTTAATATAAATATTGAGATTCACTTTATGTAATACTGACAATTTTGGAGGTGTTAAGTATAATGAAGGGACAGGTCTAGCTCCTGTCTTGCAGTGAAGCATATTTTATATTCCAAAGAACTGGAGATATTGTGGTTCAACTAGAAATGTTGTGGTAATCTACCATGTTTTATTTCTGTTGTGAATAATGTAGTTCTGCAGGTGAGGATATGTATCCCATTGGCCTTACATATCTTCAATCACCCCATGTTCAATTCCATCAAGGAGGGAAATATTGACAACTGGATACATAAACTCTTGTTAAAGCTTGTTAAAGCTTCTCAGAGTGGGGGCGGGGATTAGATGTAGTTGGACATGCATTACCTAGCAAAGATTTTGTACAAAGGCTGCAACAAGCAGTGCTAAAAACGACAAGCTTCTTCCCATACCTGGCAGCAAGTCTAGAGAAACATTTTAACCATAGATACAATACTGACTTGGGGTTTTAAACCCATTATCTGTTTCACTGCTGTAGTGAAGAGGCTTTCCAGCTTTTGCACAACTTTTCAAATCTAAGCAAAGATTTAGTCCCTGCTGCAAAAGCGCTTGTTAAACTGGAAAAGCCTGTTCACAGTAGATGTAAACTGATGAGGGGCCCTAAATTCCTTACGAACTTCTTCAATGAATGGACTTACTGGGACTTGTTGCAGAGATGGGGAGAAAATGTTGTCAGTTTGAAAATTCTTTGCAACATTTCTGTAGGAACTAGATGATTTTAATTATCATCAAACTTTCCAAGCCTGGCAGTTGGATGTGCAATTTGTTTCCCAAGAAAGCACTAAGAAGCACCATCAGATTTTTCAGAAAGAAGAATGTATGGATGTTCATGCACAAGTTATTTGGAAACTGTGGATACATGGATTCCATGAATATCGGTCACCATGGGGTAGAACACTCCATATAAATACGGGAATAGGAACATTACATCCCTATTGAACAAACTTTTTATCCCTGAGAATGCAGCACCTTGCAATTCTCACAAACATCTGTGAATGTTTGTTGAATACAATAGGGGTAGGAATATGTGGCGCAATAGATGTTGAAATCAAACTCCCACCAACCCTTGCCAGTGCGATGTTAACTATAGTCAAACAAAACTTGGAAAGCCACAGGTTATCCATCTCTAGTCCCTTAGAGACAAGTTTTAAATTTATTTTATATTATTTCTTTTGTTAAATTCTCAACAAGAGAAACTTCCAGTAAAATTAATTTATGTAAGTTTAAAATATGTAGATTGAAATTTCAGTCTACCATTTTCTTTTTAGAATATGGATGTATTTTTTTTTTATTTAATTCTATGTATGTTTAATAGTACATTAACTCTACATTCAGGCTGTTAGTGGAATTAAAAAAAAACTTTTCATGTGAGAAAATGTTGCCCGATCCTAGAATTCATAACGTAGATGTTTGTTTACTACTCATGTGCCTTGTTACAAAAATTCAGAAAAAAAATTATACATCTGAATACTTTGTGTATATAATTGAATCCTGAACAATATGTTAGCTGCTGGAATGTTAGGACAGACAAAGTATTTGTGACATTAGGCTCAAAAGGGATGATCCCAGTGCTCAAACACACAAATGAAACATGCAGCGAATTTGTTTGGCACTCTTGGATATAGGTGCCAAACATTTGGTATCCAGCAAATTGCTAAACAAATGTAGAGCTGAACCTCAAAAAGGTCTACATTGTGGTCAACCAGCTACAAGCAAAGAATGATGAGAATGTGGAGGAAAACAAGCCCAAAAAGCGAGATGGAAATGGGTAAGATGACTGGTCTATACTTGAGTGTCTGACCTGTTAGTTGGTCGTCGCCTGCAGCAGGGGCGATGCGAATGTATGGTGTTGTAAGCTGAGTCACGATTATCGCAGCTAAGGCAAAGGAAGATTTCCAGGTCAGCATGCATGAGGGAAAAAAAAGCCAGACTGAAGCTAAGCTAGCAAGAAACAACTTGTTCAGATGTTATTGTTTCAATTCCTTAGAAATTTAAAGAAAGAAAGGGAGGGAAAAAATTGTTAGGAGTGACTTACATTGATAAATTCCTTCATGTGATTGTTTACACATCTGAATAAAAGTTAACGTGAACTTAACTGTGTGCAGGTGAGCTGGCAGCCATTTATATTATGATGGCTGCTGGAAAAAGCAGAACCACCAGGGATGGCTACAGGCTAACCACCAGCAATGTTTGGTCTTGACTAAAATTTATCCATTCAGTTCTACATTCACCAGAGTATGTCAGACTTCAGGATCAGACTCTACTTTGTGCTTTACTCTTGAACCCCAAGATCTATCAACTGGAAGGAGGTGCAAAAGACATAGAATTACAGAACTCGGAGCACCTGCTGAATACAGGAATTTGTTTTAAGCACCAGAACTGACTTTTGAGTTCACAGTTCTTCCACATGAAATTCAATTTTTGTTACCCCAACCATTCTTTAGGTTAGCAGCCTTATATATAGGGAGGGGGCACTTTATTGTTATTGTTGAACAATCAAAAATAAAATGCTTGCTAATATATTACAAATCACACAGAGACCTACGAGGGGATCACAGTCCACCCTGATACTCACAACTACATGGAGGAATTTAGCAATGTGAACCAGTCCTTAAATATTCTGTGATGCTTCCTGATGAGTTTTGCACAACATTTTGTTCAAATAAACAAATGAACAAACAAACAAAAAAGCACTAGAGTGACTGCACCAGCTTCGACTTATCTTGTCTTCAACCCATGTTCACTGATCTCAGTCTTACTTATCCCACAAATAAATTTCTGAAAAATATGTTGATTTGGGATGATATCCAGCATTAGTCACTCAATACAGAGCTAAGTTCATTCATTACAATGGACCTGCTCTAAGTATAACCTAGCTGGATATCACAACACTGGGATGTGTAGCCAACATATAAACCAGCCTCTGGGGTGGGGCTAGCTGACTAGTGCATTAGGTGCCCCTTCACACATTTGTACTGAAAGCCTGACGGGGGAAATAACATACCTTTACTGCCTGGATGGATGGAGATAGATAAACAGTGGAAATCCCTGCTCTTTCTAGGGTGTCATCTTGGTTAGAAGAAATTAACCTTTCCAATTAGATTACAAAAGAGTTAACAACCCTGATGGCTTCTGTGCAAACTTGGGTCCATTTACTGAACATATTAAAATAAAATGGGTGTTTTACAGTCAGCAATGAAATACTTGAATTTCCCCGCCATTTCCTTAAATTTGCATTGTATATTGTGAGCATTTTAGCTTTCAATCTATTCATATTTTAATTGTGTTTTTTTCTGTTTAAATCACACTGTGTATGATTTTTAATGAAGTTTCATTTATGGCTGTTTGTAATTTCTATACATGAAAAAAATAAATAAAAATAAAGGTTTAAAAAGACGCTAAATGTTTTGATTTAAGGGTCATCTGCACATTATTCATGCTAATAAGATACTTCTTATTAGCATCTTCAGATACAGGAGTGACTCACAAGAGTCACGGTTAGAACCATCCCAAAATATGAAGCTCCAATTGAATCTTGTTACGACTTCTCCCACAGATTACATGTGCTCCTTAAATTTGACTACATATTGATTAATGTTTATTACATGAGATCATAGTAAGCATGTATCCTTTCATGAACATAAGAATGGAGAAAATATTTTAAAATTATTATTAACACAGTCTTATTTGTTTAACATTTCTCCCCTCCCCATTCTACAAATAATTGTCACTAAATTATTAACCTTGTTATATACGTTACGCTAAGGTGGGGAAATAAAACAACTTTTAAAAGGTCAGTTCCAGCATATAACATCTGGGAAGTGGAGAAAAGAAAAAACCCACAGAAAATTGTGTGAAAGAATCATATGAAAGCTTGTAAATTACACAGAACAGCCTGGGTGCAGTTAGATATGTGGCAATGAGTGAGGAAAGGAGATTATCCACCATCTGCAGACAATTAAGCTCAAAACTGCTGCTGCATAATATTTTGAAATATCTCCATGCAACTCTGAAGCACTATGTTGTTAGTAACTGTTACAGTACTGTTGCTACAAGATATAAATAGAATAATAACCCTTTTCTTCTACAACTGATACTTTCCAAGATTAAAACAATAGTCACCTGTGAGCTGAAAAAGAGAATTGTAGAAAATGTAGACATAGGCTGAACAAGTATAATTTGTGGGAGCTGGATAGAAAAATATCTCATAATTTTATAAATTGAACATTTGGACATTTCCGACAGGTTTCCCCACCACTACCCCCAAAAAGAAACCTGACTACCATTTCCATGAATATTTTATTTGCTATTTAAATAGCATTATATTGGTTCAGAATGATGGTGTCTATGATGGAGATACAGACCAAAGAGTCAAGATCAGTAGCAGTTTGCAAAGTTTGGTTGTTGCTGTTGGCATCCATCTGCCTCCTGCTTGACCACAATCCTATAATGTCTGAGAGGGCAGTAACCGGACATCCACATGGACAAGGGAATTAGGATCTGGTAGAACTCTGGCTTAGTTATCGAGTTCCCAGCACAGCCAGACTACACCGGCATAAGCCCAACATCCGGGCTCAGAAAGAGATACACTGTTCAGCTGACAGAACCACGATCTTATGGTGGAGTAAGCCTCCAAAAGTGGGCATACAGCAGGAGTGGCAGGGATGGGGCCAGGAAGGGAGGCTTCTGCTAGATCCAAACTCAGCTCAGCTTGGTCATGTGATATGACAACCCAGTGGAGCTTACAATAGTAAAAAGGATGGTGTACGCCCAACTCTTATTTTAAATGCTTGCTTTCCCTCTGCCAAGATCAAGCTAGCTTAGCCAGGAGTAGCCCTTGTTCCCAGACAGAGTTTGGAATGAGGCAATTTACGCCAGTTAAAGTTCAAGCACTTTAAGGTCTGCTAGCTTCTTATACTTAGGATTGTTCTTATTTTACAGTATGGATGTTTATGCACACCAAAAGGAAAAAGAAATAAATGCTGACCTAAGGTCACACATGGCTCTAATCTGTCAGTTATATGTCTAAACAGGGGCGTAGCTAGCCCTTCCAGCACCCGGAGTGATGGGGGCAGGGCGATTTGCCCATGGAGGCGGGGCAATCTGTGCACGGGGGCCCTGCAGTGATCCGCCCAGGGGGCGGCGTGGCGAGCTGCCCACAGAGTCTGCCTGGCAGACACAAGCCCCACACTGCCCGAAACGGCAGAGACGTGTGGTTTGGGCGCACTGCAGGCCAGGCCCCGCGGTAAGTGCCACCCCCACGGTGTGCCATTCTGACATCCCCTCAGGGATGACACCCGGGGCGGGCCGCACCCCCCTTCCTACATCCCTGTGTCTAGTTATATTGTGATACAGCATGTTCTCAGAAAGTACAACTTCTATACAAAATAGGACAGCGCTGAAGAATATGTTAGCTTCATACTCAACAGCATACTGCCATTTCTTTTTATTTTTTGTGCATGCCTCACAGTATATGAAATGTGGGTCTGAAGTATGAAATTTTAGTTTTTGCTGTAGGAAACCATTGCACACCCAGAGAGAGAGATAGAGAGAGAATTAACTGAGTAGTTTATTTTATGAAAGGGGTATAAAATCTGCAGTGGGGAAGAAAAGTTCCAAGCAATTCCAGTCAGGAAGTCTTTCCTGTCAAAATGCATTTCACCATTCACTTTCTGCAGGGAGGACCCAATGACATGGATGGAAAACTAATCCCTCCCTCTTCCCTATAACAATTTATTCTTTCTTAGTGTGTGTGTGTGTGTGTGTGTGTGTGTGTGTGTTTCTTGTCAAATGCACCTTCACCTTCCCTATCCACAAACACTCCCATGGGAAGATGCATGCTTTCCTGGCACAATAGGTTAGACACCACCTTTCTGTTTGAACATTGATAAGTACGTATGAAAACTACTGATTGGCAAACACAAATGCCCCTAAGCTGTGCACAGCAAAGGAAGCTAATTTCCAATAAAATAAAATAAAATTGGAAAACAGGTTGGTTTCTTTGGAGCCCAATTCCACACACCTTTGACACTATTGTATTCCTGGCAATATCACTTTGTAACATGCCTTTCCAAACTCTCAAACCTGCTTGCTGCCTCACTGCATTTCTCTCACAGCAAGGCTGGAAAGGTCTCATTGGATGCCTTTCATTAAGTGCCCTTTCTTCTTTGGCGATCACTCGTCGCCGAGTAAGATTGTCTTCCATGAACACAGTCTTAACAGTGAGTCCGTAAGTGACTGTGGAGGCCAATTCTGGATCCATACACCCTTCCACAGTGGGGATATAAGGTTTCCATATGGGAGTTGATCACGGTGAGGGTTTGCAGCTTGTTTCTCCTTTACGCCCATGACACCTTTGGTAAAGGCTGGTCTCCAGTTGGAGTGCTCGGAGGCCAGTGTTTCCCAGTTATCAGTGCTTATGTTACATTTTTTAAGATTTGCCTTGAGAGAGTCTTTAAACCTCTTTTGTTGTCCACCAGTATTTCGCTTTCCATTCTTGAGTTGGGAATAGAGTAGGTACTTTGGAAGATGATAATCAAGACATCCGAACAACATGACCAGTCCAACAAAGTTAATGTTGAAGAATCATTGCTTCAACACTGGTGATCTTTGCTTCTTCCAGTACACTGGCATTAGTTCGCCTGCCTTCCCAAGTGATGTGTAAAATTTTTCGGAGACACCACTGATGGAATCTTTCAAGGAATTGGAGATGGCGTTTATAAGTAGTCAATGTTTCACAAGCGTATAGTACAGTTGGTAGTACAATAGCATTTTGGTTTCCCTGCAAATGTCCCTATCCTCAAACACTCTGAGCTTCAATCGAGAGAAAGCTGTACTTGCAGAGCTCATGTGATGCTGGATTTCATCATTGATGTTGGCTCTTGTGGAAATATAACTGCCCAGGTAGGAAAGGTGATCGGCACTTTCCAAGTGCCCTTTAGACCTTCCTGATCAACATGGGAAGATGAGAGGGCAGAGGGCATGTATGACGTTTCCACCTGCTCATCTCCAGTTTAAGCCTACACACTTCCTTTTGATGCTTGGAAAAATCTTGTATGTCCCGAGTGCTGCTTGTGCCTGAGATGCTGCTCAGCATACTCATAACAATTTAGGGGTCAGGTTGTTCAGACTATGCAAGTTACAAAGCAGAGGTTTACAGAGGTGTACGTCTTCAGATACACTCTAGCTCACACAGCAACTGTATTTCTGGTGGTTGCAAAGGTATCTATCCCTCATAATATATTTAATGCATAGGATTTTTTCCTGTCCATTTGTCTACCCTTTTGTTGCATGATTGACTGCCTCAGTAGGAAACTATGAGGAGATACAGAAATGGGCACTGGCACTGAAATTAGTGGTTATAAACATTAAATTATTTGCACATTCAAATAAACACTTTCCAGTTGTTGGCTCACTTTAATTATCATCATTGCCCCTGTTCTGCTCTACATAATAAACACCTCTCTCAACTTGGGAGTCAGCTGCTAACCAGAAAGCAAAGAAAGCTAATACCAGAGTTTGTGTGTAGAAAGCTCAACTGGTGAATTGTCTCTTGATTCCAATACTTTTATTTCTGACTTTTTCAAATTCAACCTGTGAGATAACAATACATCTCACTAATTAAGATTGACAAATGCTCACTTTCAACAAGAGATGGAGAGGTTTTCATTATACAAAATGAGATTCAAGTCTGGGCTGCTTAGTAGACACAACCATCAATTACAACACTGCAACTGGGAGGTGTGGAGAACGCAGTACCACTTATAACTGCCTCCTTAGGAACACCTGAAAGGTGAGTTCTGCTATTCCATCCGTCTGTCAGAGCAGCTTCCAGACAAGCTGCTGTTTTCACATTTGGCATCACTTGCTACCTGCCTTACTACACACTGAATCTCTATTTACTAATCTAGAAACCTCCACTTGTCTCTTTGTTGATATAAGAGCCACTAGACTTGGCAGGGGTTTTTTTGTTTTTGTTTTTTTGTTTTGCAAATATGCAAATATTTGATAATCTGAGATACAGCTTGTATATCACTGCTTCTTACCATTGGGGCACCCAAAGCAGGTCTCTGACACCATTTTAAGTCTGTGCGTCTCCCTGGGGTATTTAGTTGCTGCCCACATATTGCTCTTCCACTGTAAGCTATGTAACGTTCCATGCTTTAACGTGTACATTCCACTACTTATCATAACTTGTCATGTCAATGTTTCTGTCTCTTTTTTTGATAGGCAGAAATATTGTGAAAGTTTAGCTTAACCTAATATGCCAATCTAAGCTAATGGCTGCTTACCCCTCTTCCATGATAAGTGGTGGTTGTGGCTTGCCGTGGCCCCTAGAGCCTCGCCACGTGGCCCCAGCCATTGGGATTTCATCCTCAGCCACCGTGGAGCATTGTGGGCACTGTCAACCCCATTTGAATTAAGCCTATCCATGGTGGCCTGGGCTTTGCAGGCTCCACTCAGGTCTGCACCCCAGGCATATAATAGGGCTGACGGGACTGTTGGCAGCCCAGTCTGCCTCTGAGTGTCACCCACCCTGCCCACCCTTTAGCACTGCTGTTGTCTTTCTGTTTATCTTCTAACCCTTTGCTTTCCAGCTTAGAGGGCTTTGCTATGGTTTTTGAAACCGCTGCAGTTCTTTGCTAGGAAGGAATTTTCCAATTGTCAGGTTTCACCTTCCCCATAGCACTAGTCATGACTTTGGCGGTTTAGGCCTTGGGCAGTCTATCTGCTGACCCTGGGGGTTGGAGTGGAGACTGCCCCCATCAGTAGCAGTGTTTACAGGGTACCCTGCTAAAGGGTTATTGAGGGAAAGTCTCTGTCCATACAGCCAGAAGCAGGTGGTCAGCGGGCCACAGAGCCTCCCCTAGCATTTGGGTTGGCCCATTTGTGTAAACATGTGCTTTGCGATGGACCCTTCCACCCAGCCAGGCCCTGTCATCCCTCAGTTTACAGTCGGGGGGGCTGAGAGGGATACATGCCCAATGCTTATGCCAAGGTTTGCCTACATTTGAAAATCAATAAAGTTGTAGCCTTTTTAATCCAATTAACCATGGTCAGGGATGATGGGAATTGTCCCAAAACATCTGGAGGGCCGAGTTTGCCTATGCCTGATCTAGATATTTAGCAGTTAGTTAAATTGATATATCTACTAGATATCTTCATAAAGGTAATAGTGTTAAAAATAATCATTTGCAGAAGATTCCCTAGAAAGTTTTGCAGCTTTTTAATCCTGACATGCAGCTTAGAGCACTTATTTCCAGTAACTCACAGGGTGGGTGTCTCTGATAATACCATGGTTTTCCCAGAGATTTTATGAAGTGTGGGCAAATATGCTTTCACAACATAAAATGAACTTGCATATTTAAATAAAAGCTGAATTTCCTTCTTTCCTTTTTCCTAAGAGGCTAGTTTGATGTCATCTGTTGCTATGGTAGCTACCTCACTGCAGAAAATATGATCTCTTTTTCCAAATGTAATAAGTAAAAAAGTTAATCCAATCAAATAGTGAAATAAATGGCAGAATAATCTTTAAATATTTAAACCACAGATTGCCATGTGATGTTATTAAACCAGTGTAGCCTTATATAATAAATTGGACCAGATTCTTCCTCTTTATTTTATTTTAATTTTTAAAGTGCCAGAACAATAGTTAGACAAAATTCTGCTTGGCCAGGAATGATATACTGATTGAAGAAACATAATTCGTAAAATTTAGAGGTGATGTAACGCTTTATAGTAAACAACTAGCAGTATGTAGGCTATTGGATGTTTATTCATCATGCAGAACACCCAATAATAAATAGTTACCTATATTATTATTATTAAAAATGAGGTGAAGCAATATAATCATGCTGATAAGAGCATACTCTTTGCATGAAGAGGTTGATAAGACTATAGTATCTTTGAACATAAGACTTCATTTACAAAGTTTGCTTAAAATAATTGGCTGCAACAATTTGCACAGAATGGAACTCTCATGCAAAAGCCTATGTGCAGAACACAAGGAGACAATTTTTGCCTCTTTGTTCTCTGTAGGCCCCTATGTTTGGAGCTTGCTGGGTGCTGTAGGAGGTGGTGGGGACTGTCTCCTTCCACCAGTGGGAGCATCCACTTGGTAAAGCAGGAATCTCTGCGGATGCAACTCACTTCTGCAAATGGAAGGAAAGCTTCCATTTAAGGAATGGTAGGTCTAGATCCAACTTTATGTTTCTTATTGATGTGGTAATCAAGCTTTGTGTCAAATATTTCCAGCTTCTTTTAAGAAACTAATCCACACTAGTGGTGGGTAGTTCTTCACTTAAGAAATTATTTTTTAAAAACAGTATTTCATTTCACAATTCAGCCCCACAAAATCAGGGGGTGAAGACTTGGATTAACTTCCTGAATCATGAAAACTCCTGAATGTGATCAGGTTTGAGCTCTGTTGAAACTCAAGATTAATGGAATTTCAAAACAGGGTGCAATGACAAATAATGTCTCTCTGTGCCTGTACACTTCTTAGTCATACTGGGAATGCAGATAAAAGAAACTGAGCTTGGAAACTGCATTGGACGACATGAAAGGAAGCCATTTCTTAGGTACCTAAGGCTCAAGCCATGAAAGGCTTCAAAAGTAAAATTTCCCCTTTTAAACAAATCACCTTGAATCATACTTGGAAAAATACAGGAAGTCACTGCAGGGGAGCACTAGTGTAATATGTTCCCAACACCCCACCCATGTAAGCAGATAGACTATCACATTTCGCATATGAAACTTCCGAACAATCCTAATATACAATTCATTACAACAGCCCAACAGTTATATCACAGTCACAAATGGAGGTCATCAGACCACCATAAATTTTGTGCTTCAACCACTGACTGCCTTATTGAGAGAGGAAGCTCAAGCAAACCTCTTGCAATCCTAGAGTGAGCAACACGAATGACAAATAATTATTGTTTCCTCAACCTAGTATATTGATGTTTAGGAGCACCAATAGGCATAGCTACTCTGCACCAAAAATGTGAAAACTCTAATTATTTTTAAACTTTTGCTGGACAATTGAAATATGAGTGGAAATTAGGCTTTCACCACCTTTCTAAATTAAACAAACTCAGCCATTCATTGTCTTACTCTTATACTTAAATAAATAATACTTAAAAATATCGTTAAAATGGCAGAATTGGATATGTGTATTTAACCATGTATATTATGATACACAATTTGACAGATTTAAGGCTAAGAAGACACAATGGAAGCATACCTTTTGTGGCCACTCTGACGCAGTCAATTTTTGTTTCCTATGCCAGATAAAGAAAGAAAAGGTCATTTGCTAGTTTACATCCACAGCAAGAATATAATACATTGCTTCTGCTTAAAATACTGCTAAGATCTAAAATCAGTACCAACTTTTACATGTTTGGTTTCAAGCTTAATAGCCTGCTACACTAGTCAATGTATTTCCCTGCTATAGACAACCAAAGGAAAATGCACTTGGGCATGTAACATCAATACTTCACTTAATATTAACCTAGAAGATGAATGAGATGTTATTAGACATGATATGTGTACTTTCCACCCCCCCTCCTTTTACAACACATTGACCTTGGGATATTTTCTTTTCTTTACAGTCAGCTACACAGTTCCAAGCAACATGCTAGACAATGTAAGAAAGCAAACAAAAATCAATGGTGTTTCACATTTCTGCACTGTCAGTGCACTGTAAAAGAGGGGCCATTATGTTATTTGGCAGAAAACATTTCCCTGCTGTCAGGGGAGACAGCCAAAGCTTATCAAGAGTTGAAGGGCTCGGGGTAGGTCTGTTCTGAAATGGAAAACAATTCTAGAATGTAGAAGCTGGATTAAAAGTGACCTGCAAAGGATGGACCTTTTATGCACTTTTCACTTTGGCTCCATCAACTTATTTCTTTTAAACTCTTTAAGAGAGAGAGAGAGAAAAGGCTTGTGTCTTAAGTCAGGGCAATCAAGACTGAAAATGGGCGCACAAGCCAATGCAAGCTAATATAATGCAGCAGAATAAGCCAAGTATAAAAGCGAAAATCATTTAATAGGAGCAGCATGATCGAAAAGAGGACAGAATGACAGTAATTTTGTAAGGAATGATTGCCTAGGCTCTTAACCATTGACAGAAATATGTGCTTCCTCCCACTGGCTCAATTTCTCTCCCAAGAATGACTGGCCCGGCCAATACATAACTATGCAAAGAAAAACATTCAATTTCTTTTTTCCATTGTCTATTTGGCACCAAAATTAGACAACCTGTGGTCTATTCACACATGAATATCGCTTCAAACCAACGTCCTAAAACTTACCCCATTGGCTCTGCTGGCAGCTTGAAAATAAATACTATAGCTTTTATGAGGGAGAAGAGGAGTGTTCCAGAAGCCACTGTAGGTTTTGTTGTCACCAATTGTAAAAGTCTGAGAAGACTGAATACTGTTGGCCGGGAACTCGGCAGCAAAATAATACTGAGAGTTCAAAAGTGAAGCATTCTGGAAGTGGATTGGTACTGGATAGCATTTCAGGATTTCAGTTGTTTTCTTGGTTCTGCGAGGACGCTCTTCCTCAACCACTATTTGGTAGACACTAAAGAAATGAAAAATGAAAAACAGGAGAGGGTGGAGGAGGAGAAAGAAAAGACAAAAAAATAATGCTGGGTTAATTTAGAGTATGCAAAATGTAATTTTGAATCACATAACCCAGTATTTATAATAAAATAGGTTATGTTTGAAAGCAAGGAACACAGTGAAATAAAGTTATCATTCAAGAACTGCATCTATAAAGTACATGTCTCTTCCTTTTTAAATACACAGAAGGAAATGGTATACACCATAAAGTTGATAAAGCATTTCATAGATAAACTGGTTAGAAATACGTCCTTTGAGTACTACCAGGTAAGAAATATATGTTTCATTGGTAATAAAAGGTGCTACACATATTTTTGTGAACAGAGAGTAGGTACGAGGCTATGAATATTCTACTTTACGCCATTTGCCTTGTTTGAATGAAATGGTATGACGGTCAAATTCACAGGAAAATAATAAGTAAGAGGAATACTGCAGTAGTAAGCTGGTCTAAGAGACTTACTTGTTAGTAACTGTTTTAAAATGTGCATGTTGTGAACTGCCAGGGAATTGTGTTCGCGTTCTTTGTGGGGTCAAGTCTGCCCTACCCTCTCCTAGGGGAAAGAGACTTGGGATGACCATTGAGAGGGATCAGATTAGCCTGGTATTTAAGGCTGTTCCGTCTCCTCTATTCCCTCCCATTTGCCTTTGCAGCACCCTCCCTCCCTCCCTCCCTTTTGAGCATGGGCTTTAGCTAGCTGCCTTTTATGGCACTGAATAATAATTTGGGTGGATCCATGACTGACACTTGAGACTCCCTATTTTCCCCTACTTCACAGTTTAACACAGTTTTTGTTGATTTGTATTATTCAGGTAAGTAAGGAAAAGATAATAATTTAATTCTCAGTCATCCTGAGGATTTATGGGAGTAAGGGTACTCGAGTCATCACCCATAGCATGAGGTCTGGTGGCATGAGGTCTGGGTGCCCTTAGGACAGTGGGTCTACGTTGCAGGTTGGACTTCAATTATAAATGTTCACATAGCAAAGAGGGAGACATTTTCCTCAGTTCTTGGACTGGGAACAAATATATAATCATTTATTCACCCTGTCCACACATAATTATTTGTCTAATTCTTTCTTGGTGTGGCAGCAAAGTGGGAATTTTATGTTTAAGCTGTATATTTAGGTTTCAGTTATTTTTTCTAAATTGATATTATGTTAAACTTTGGTTTTGTGATGGTTTGATGACTAGATAAAAATAAACGGACCTGATCTGATCAATTAATAACTAAGCTTATGATTGTTTATGGACCCTTTAATATTTTAATCAACATGGTCCTTTTTAAAAAGTTTGACTGCAACTTGTTAGTTATCTAGAAACACAGCATACTTTCTGGAAGCCAAAATAAATAGCTCAAGGTTATCAATTGGTAACCTGAAAAGGAACTCCTACGCTGTATCTTGTAAGCACTTTGTTCAACTGTTAACAATATACCAGATGTTAAAACTGGAATGAGAAAAAACAACTCTCGCATGTTCTGCTCACAGCGCATTTGAAGAACTGAAATCATGAACATTTCAGCAATAAATGAAAACCAATCTGCTTTCATGCTGCAAATCGATTTCTGCAATCACGGGAGAGCACTGAAGATCTGAAATAGTGCTCACATTTGCTAAATGTTCACATATTTGTGCAGAGGTCTATTTTTATGCAGCCTAAAACTGAATACTTTGTTTCTAGATCCTTGATCATCTCAGTCAACCTCCTTTTCACACATTCCAGCTTGTCAATACTCTTCTTAAATTGTGGTGTCCAGAACTGAACAGAGTACTCCAGGTGTGGTATGACCAAGGCAGAATAGAACGGGACTATGACTTCCCTTTATTGGGAGACTATACTTCTGTTGATCCACCTTAGAATAGCATTAGCTTTTTTTTGCTGCTGCTTGTGGTCTACCAAGCCCCCCTAGTTGTCCAGTTGTCCCCCATCTTATAATTTTGGAGCTGGCTCTTCCTGACCAAGGGTAGAACCTTATATTTGTCCCTATTGAAATTCATTTTGTTAGTTTGGGCCCAAACTAACAAAGGTTAGTTAAGGCCATACTGAATTCCGATTCTGTCTTCTGCAGCATTGGCTACCCATCCCAGTTTGGCGTTATCTGCAAATTTGATGATCAGTCCTCAATTCAAGCCGTTTATAAAGATGTTAAACAACATAACTTGTTTGTTAGAAGTTAGGGTTATATGTTATGCTGTATATGCATATGTTATACATATATGTTATGCTGTTAAGCACCTCTGGATACGAACGGGATCCGTTCCGGAGACCCGTTCGCATCCTGAAGCGAACGCAACCCGCACCTGCGAGTGCCGTGATTCACTGCTTCTGCGCATGACGTCATTTTGAGCGTCTGCGCATGCGGCGAAACCCGGAAGTAACGCGTTCTGTTACTTCCGGGTCACCACGGAGCGTAACCTGAAAACGCTCAACCTGAAGCAACTTCAACCCGAGGTATGAATGTATCAGCATCATGACAACGTAAGGGTTCACCAGTGTAAATAGGAGTATAGACTTGTCCTGTTAATCTTTGCCTATTACACTATTCCACATTTAGCCCAGAGTAAAATAGTCTTGCTCTGATATAGTTGCTATTTGTCTCCACTGCAAAATATAGGCAACTGTGCTGACCTCCAACAAATTACTTGCTACTAACTGCTTTTGGATAAAATCCACAGTTGCCGATCTAGCAACCAAGAGAATAAAATAAAATGCACAATTATTATTCCAACAAGCTCTAATAACAAGTCCAGTTATTTTTTTAACCTGACTGAAAGCTGATCTTAATCACACAGGTAGAATCCATTCATAATGCGTCTTTCAGATTATTGAAATACAATTGGCTTTCAGGGCGTTTTATTCAGCTCATACTAGTTATTCTACACACAATACCCCATATACACCTCATTCTAAATGCTTGAATTCTTCCTTTGACACATTAAAGAAAGAACCTAGTTGACTAGAGCAATTTCAAACCCCAAATATCTTTTCATCTTTACTCTAAAAGACAAATTAGATTTGTGAGCAACCAGACCTCAAACCTATTTTCTCTTTAATAATTTAAGCACCAAAAGGTCACAAAGCTCTTTTCTGTTCCCCTTTATCAAAGTCCAAGTGGTAATGAAAAATGGCTAAATCCTGTCAACTGCCCCATTTCCACACAGGACTCTCTTCTTGATGTAAATTAACACGTTGTAAGTACCTGGGTCAACTATAACCTGACAGCATTTTATGAGTTATATGTTTTAAATGTGTATAAATGAGATCATCTTGCTAATGACATTTATAAGATCCTTTGAATTACAGTCATAATCTAAAACCCTTCTGTAAATCTCACTGCTGGAAATGCTTCCTGGTAATATATAATAATATAGCACCAGCCAGAAAGAAATCTTTAGGTTTAAGCTTGATAAAATCCATCACTGATCCAGATCTAAATATTCCTGCAGTGTGTTAACCATATCTTCCAATTGTCTAAAGTTACATTGTGCCTATTAGCCTAACCTTTTGCATTTTAACTAAAATGTGAAATAAAGCCCACACTAAGCTATAATGTGCCCAAATATGGTTATTCTTGTGTGTAATTTGGTATTTGTTTTTTTTTGTATCAATAAAAAACTTTATTATAAAAAAATAGAATGTACCCAAATAACAGATCAACAAAACAAATGCTTTTGCAAAATCACATTTGCTTTGCAACAAACACAGATCATCCTGCCATGTCTCATGCAACATAAATAACGAAGTCTCGTTTGCATTTGTGCTGTCCTTAGGTCTCATTGCGTTCCGTTGCTTTTTTTTTTTTATCTTCCTTCTAGTTCACAAATCTAATGAAGTAGGCTTTTATTTATCAAAGCTCTTGCCACAATAGATTGATCAGACATTTAAGGCACTATAGGATTCTCTGGGCACAATCCAGTGGGGCATTCTCCTGCGAAAGTCCAGGTGACCTTAATGGGAAGACTGCAACGTAAGGTCTTGCACTGCTATGACTTCAGTGAGGCTTGAGAAGGACAATTTCCTGATGGATTGTGCTCTTTAGTGTCAACTTTTTTCTAGTTAAGTCCGGTAATGCAGCTGTTCATCCCAGCAGTCTCTTGATTCCTCCTGCCCCCCCCCCCGGTAAGTATGGCAACCTTAAAAGGCAGAGAAAGGCTGCCTATGGCAAGTTTCTCTCTGTCTTCCTTGTGAGACTTCTGCTTATTGAAGCCTGGCCTTGTTAATCCATTTTATCAACTCACTTGGACTAGAAGTAGCAATTTGTCGGTTTGGAAAAGATGTGGCACAGTGGGTGCTTTTCTCCACCTGTCTGCCTGTTCTAGCCACTTTTCTCCCTCTCCAGGTTTCTCTGGGAGTCATTATGTGGGACCAGGAGCAGGCATAGCATCACAGCAGAACCACCTTCCAGGCAGTAATGGACAGTAATGGTGTGAATACCTGTTGCAACCAGGAACAATGACAGGTAATAGGGTTGGGGGAGAGAAATCACTCCAATGCAGGATTCCAAGCACTCCTTTCCAACACATATGGGGTTGGGAGTGGGAATTGGAACAGGACAAGGTGAAAAGTCCCCACAAACTCTAAATAATACTTCTTTTTACTAGAGGGGTAAGTGTGTGATTCTGTGTTCCTTTTGAATGCTCTGCAAATTGTGGCTCAATCTTGCTGAATACCAGGCAGGGCGATATGGCGCCATGACTCAATCTAAAGACCATGAGTGGTGGTTTGCCATCAAAGCACAACTAACTTCCCCTGATTAAAAAATAAAAGCAGATGAAGAGGAAGGCAAACAAAGGATAGGGCGGAGTCAAAGGAGGACAGTGCATAGTCAATAATGTGGCAGAATAGAACATTTCTGAAGCAGGAAGAGGAGCAGAACATAACTGTTAAAAACATACATTAAAAGCATATGCGGTTGTTGCTGAATACACACACTGTCAAAAACCTGTGTGGAGGGGGCCTGAGTTGTTTCGACTGCTGTTGTGACTTGAAGACATTTTGTCTTTGTTCATCCTGAAGCCATTATTGGAATACTTACATTCCAAAAACTAGGTATTACATTTTAGTTGTAGAGAATTGGGAAGACTCCATAATAATCATTACCTGAGGGCTTCAAAACACAGATTTATTTATTTTTTACTACAAGTTGCCAGCAATAAGTATATCTGCAAACTAGGATTTGCACTCTTCAAAAGCTTATATGCTGCAAGTACTATCCGTTGCAGCTCTTTTTCTTAGCTGCATTGTAATATATTCAGCAGCAACTGGAATTAAGCTGATGCTCTTTATTCAAACTCTGGGCACTATAAATCTCTGAAACAGGGCAAGCAGAGACGAGGAGGCCAAAATATCTCCCCCTCTAGTTTACTACAGAAAGACCGACTCCACAAATAAAGCTAGGGAGAAATGCCCATGTAGCCTTTCAGGAGGAGGAAATAAAAGATGGCTTAATTTCAGCCTCTAGAGATAAATGCCCAATACAAACTCTCAAGTAGCTAGGATAAGATTTATTTTCAGAGTCCTAGTCCAGAGGGAGGGAGAGTGCATGGATGGCATCTAGTTTTTACATGCAACCCTTAAGCTTCTTTGTGACTGCCCAACTGTTTCACATGAATATTTTCAAAGATTTAAAAGTCACTATTTACAAAGGGGATTTTCTGCCAAAAAGAGATCCAAGCAAAGCCTTTCCTTAGCATTCCTATGCATACAGACAGGAAATCCCTATGGTTCTCCTATAAAGGAGAGTGTATCATCACTGGAAGGTGGAGGTATTTTTCCCTGCACGATGCCAGAAGGGCGTTTACAATGAGAGTGAGACCAATTATTCACTTCTTCAGGGAGGGAAAATGCTTGTTTATTTATATGATATCTTGATTACAGAAGAGCCTGGGGAGCTTCAAAAGCTGCAAAGATTTGCCACTGCACATCTCTTCTGAATGCTAGGTTTTAGCAAAATACAAGAAAATATGATTTTCAGTGGCACAATCCAGTACCTACATTGTAATGTCAAATAATGTGGCAATAAATTATTTGCCCAGCCTAGGAAAATATCACAGTTCTGCCTTTCAAAGCATGCTGCAGCACCCTTCTGAACATATTATGGGCCAATGTCCTAGCATAGAAACCCTCGGCTTCCATTAACTAGTCAAAATCTGCCAAGGCATGCTGCAATAGACCTGACAATTGCGATTTGTGTCCTGCTACTCAGGATTGCTGTGGAAATTATAAATATTAGTACTTTAAAACTTTTTGTCTATTTAAAGGGAAACAGAAACGGTAACATTTTCATTTCTGTATCAATCACTTATTTAGTGTAGGGTGAAGAAAAGGAATTAGTTCCTCTTCTCTGTCTTTTGAACCTGTATGTCTGAACTGAGTTACAATGGGTTGATTATTAAGGAAATCAATTGTCACTAAATTTAGGCCAGTGGGTGAGATCCAATATCTTGCAAGTGGGCACCTGCTCATACACTGGTGCTTATCTCTCCTTTCTCCTGCAGCCCTCTAGGCATGTTCACATCCCAAATCTGCTTTGGAAGATTCAGGGGACCCCCTGGAGCAGATTTTGGGGACACATAGGGAGGGCTGGGAAGGGGCAGAAGAGAAACTGCATGTATGTTAAACAAACAGATTTCCAATGCACAAGCATGCAGACACCACTGGATGTTGCCCAATGAAATCAGTACTTTCCGCATGTGTCAATATTCTTTAAAATTTATATTCTAGATTATTTTATGTCATGAAAACTAGACTATAGACGAACAGAAACAAGCATTTTAGTGAAACAAATGCATTAAGTTCAAGCCTGAATGTACGTGAAGCAGTAATTGTTTGCATTAAAATTTGTCATACTAGATAGGTGTTCACGGTTCATGTCACTTTGAAAAGCTTGGATACCCTATTACAGAAAAGTCACCTGACCTAACCAGACTTTGTTCATAAAAAGCAATAATGAAAAAATAGCATTTTTTTTGGTAATGTGCCACATATGCTAGATTTCATAGCTAGATCTTCAGTGATGAATATTCAGTTTCTGTAACATTAATTTCTCTTGCTCTGGCTGTGATCTAGATAAGATCAGTCATAAATTGCTTTGGAATATTAGCTGGGTACCATAAATGTGCTTTGTGTTCTCTCAACCATAAGTCATTACAAAAAGTGGCTTGGCATCAGCAAGTCACTAGTGCCTTAAAAAAACTCCTCCGTGTGGCACAGTATCTTGCTGCTAGCCTATTTAGTGATAAAATCTGATATAATAAAATATTAATTACAGCTGAAAGGTTGGGTGAAAAATATGAACTCAATTACAGCCCCATATTGCGCACAAAGGGCAGTGTGAAAAAAATCTGTTCATTATGGACGTAACAACTGGAACATTAGAATGAATCTGAAAGTTTCCTAAAAGGCCACCTGCTATTAATCTTTACATCAGCCACGGAATTCAAAGTTCTTTTCTGCACACCCCACCTTTTAACCAAAATAAATATATTCAGCATGGATAAAAATCAATAAATTTAAAACACAGGGATTTAATTAAGTTTCTCTTGAAAAATAACTATGTTAATACTAAACAACATGAGTATAAGTATGTCAGCCCTACAGTTAAGCCTCTAAACTGTATCAGTGCCTCTACTAAATAGTTTGAGTTAAAGGCAGATTTTTCATATAAATGAAGAACCAATCTGATCATTTCTCCAATATGAATAAGTATAGCTACCAAACACTGGCATTTCATTGTCACCTGATAAAATAATCTGCTCTAATCTGCCCAATAACTATTAGTTCTTATTTCTGCCTATCAGGCATGGGCATTTAATTTCTGTTTGCTACTTTGTTTTTGTGAGAGTAGTGCTGGGTGAAGGCAGAGGAAAACAACAAAGAAAGAAAGAAGAAGAAAGGACAAAATTGTCCACTGCAGAGTTCCCATGTTTCTGTATTTAACCTCAGATACGTGTCGGCTGCAAGATGTGCCTATAAGAGAATATTTTTAAAGACCCCTATAGGCGAAAAAGGGAAATATGCAAAATGAATACAGTGCAACAAGGAGCTGCAAGACCTGGCTGCAGAAATAAACTGTAAAACAGTATTTTATTTAATTGCAGATCAACATGCTTTAGTGGTCAGATAACACTGTTTAGGAAGTATCTGGGGGGAAAAATGTGGTAACCAAATTTTAAAGGTGCTCATGCATCTCTTGTAAGACAGAAGTGTAAGTTCCTAACTTGAATGTTACACAGCAAGCAGGCACAGCTATTACAGTGGTTATTTGAAAAGGTCACATGTTCAATTTCACACACTGAATAGAGATATGTAGCTGTTTCCCAACATTTGAAAAGTCTTGCTCAATGTCATATCTGTCTGAATCAAAACTTAATGAACTTCGATGGAATTACTGTGGCTTATGAGCTATTTTGCTCTGAACAAACCACTGATTTCAAACAAAACAGTTGTCTCATACACTCTCTGTTAAAGTCAAAGAGCTATTATCTTGTCCATGGCTGCAAACTGTAATGTGTAACTATGTTGAAAAAGATGGGTGTTGTTGTTTTTTTAGTTCCAGGAAATTTGAATTCTTGAAGCTTAAGAGTTCTTTCAAATAATGATGCAGGTTTCAGTAAAAAGTTATAACACACCAGCAATTTATTTGGAACATATAAATAAAACACATTTTGCACAAATTTACATTTCTGACACTTGCAACAATGCAACGATAATTTCAAAGATTTTAAATCTACTTTATGTCTTGGGTTAATTCTCCCTTTTAAAAGAACACAGAAAATTGCTTAAGGTATAAATAGAAACAGAACAAAGAACTATGCTTATTGTTGAAATCTCAAATGTTCTGCTTGCCAAGACCATTTGTTTGTGGGGTAACCCTGAACTCTGGAGAAACAACACTCTTCTAACAAAAATAAAAATAAAAATGAAGAAATAACCCAACAATATAGTGGCGATGCTGAGACAGAATAATTTTCACAAGTGACATAAAATCTGGTTTTGCATTTATGCATCTATATGTTTTTCCCAAAGACATTCAATGGGTTTGATGGGAGGAATTCAGACCTTGAAATGGCAAGCTGGCATCCTGCTTGGCAAGTACATCCACAGGCACGGATGACTCTCTGAAATGGTAGTGTAGGTGTATGGGCAGAGCAACTCTTTTAAACAAATTCCCTAACCCATTCCCCCCCCCCAGACCACTTGGATATTGCTGGGGGTCTTGGTGGACCATTGAATGATTTTTCTGCCTGTTGCAGATGATTTTTTAATGTATTTTTATCACTTCTTTTATTTCTTACATTGTATTTTATTGTGTTACAATCTGAATTCCATAGTCACGGACACTCTGCTGGCCACCTGAATGAAGCTAGTGAACCGCTGGTGGACCAGACTCTGAGAATCCCTGTCCTAATTTATTGTTTCAGGTATCTAGGTTTCTGGGGGCAGTGAGTGGCATCCAACCAAGCTGACCAGTTTGCGCAATGACTTCCCTCTCCCCTCACTGGTGAATGGGAGAGAAGAGGGTAACATTCTGTTGTACAAATGAGACAACTTTGTTGGATACAACCCAATATTTCTAGTATGATATCTGTCTAGACCACCCTTCCCCAGTCTGGTGCCATTCAATTGCTTTGGTCTACAACTCCCATTGTCCCTGAATAGGGTCAATCTATCAATTTTGATTTCCCTCGGTTTCTTATCTTTCCAATCTTAAGTTAATATCGCCACATTTCCACATCAGTTTGTGGTTCATTTTTGTTTTTAAAAAGTTCTCACCAAAAAAATCTGCATTTTAGTACAATTTTGTCCTAATGTATACATTTCTGTATCCAGTATAGCAAAACAGTTCTATTATAATGCACATTTGTTTGTGTGTTCCTTTCACAAATATATGCATGTTTATGCACACTTTACTGTAACATGCAATTTTGTACACATTTCTTGTCTGAAAAACTGTTTCAGTTTGCTTATTGAATCGGAAGGTATGAATTTGTAGGCTTTAATGTGAACTTAATCAAAATTATTCTTCATCCCTATTCCTGACTGTTAGCCATGTTGGTTGTGAGTGATGTGAGTTTTAGTCCAAAACAGCTGGCTGTTCCAGAAATTGCAAATGACATTGCAGGACTGGAAAGTTTCTTTATAGCAAGGAAGCTACTCCCCAGCAACAAAACCCAGAAGTGGAGTCCTAACTGTAAAACCTTTTCTGGGATGAACTATGGACTATACCAAATCTTAAGAGGATGCAATCCAACAGAAACAGCTGATATCTCATCACTGGCTGAAGTAACAGATAATATTGTATGGAGATGCTTGCTTAGCCATGAGAATCTATACTTCCTTCTGTTTCTAAGATCTTTGCTTTACAAATGTTTTCTGCTACAGATTTGCTACTTACAGCATAGGAAATGACTGAAATATTTCCTCATACATAATCTTGTTGAGAAGATTAGCTTTCGCTTAGCAATATTTTACAATTACAAACCTCATTGGAAATATCAGTGATTTCTTTTCCAGATGAAGTGAAGGGCATTACAGAGAGGATGGTTTTAATGGCAAATATTCCAGAGGATTACTTGTTTGAGGCTGCTGCTATAAAAAAGAGAGTCTTGAGGCAGCCTTAAGAAGTAAGCTTCTGCAAGCAAAAACTCATTAAATTAGTCTTTAGAATGCCATAAGACACCATGTCTTTTTTCATGGTTAAATGTCATTAAATTGAAGACTTTCCCAGTGTTCTATGTGGGTAAACACTGTTCCTTCTTTTTTCAGTGATTCAATGACATGTATAGTGAGCCTAAGAAAATCTAATCTTGAGGACAAAAGGTTGTATCCAATTTGTTTCCCTCCATTAAGGCTTTTTGATGTAGCAGAGGCTTCGGTCAGTGCAACATGGATCTAGGTGACTTTCAGCAATTCTCCCTCACCTTGTTCTGAAGGGTCTACCAACCCATGTAGCACAGTGGTGCAGAGTAAGCAGAAGGTTCCAGATTTAATCCCTTGCCTCTGCAGGCAGAACTGGGAGAGACTCTCTGTCTAAAGCCATAGAGAGCTGCTGCTGGTCAGTGCAAACACTACTGAGCTAGATGGACCCAATGGCTTGATTCGGTGTAAGACAAATTAATTCAAAATTACCTCGGTCCCTCTTCCACAGGCGAGACACGGGTGGCGCTGCGGTCTAAACCACTGAGGCTAGGGCTTGCCGATCGAAAGGTCGGCAGTTCGAATCCCCCAAAAAGGGGTGAGCTCCCATTGCTTGGTTCCACCTCCTGCTAACCTAGCAGTTCGAAAGCATGTCAAAGTGCAAGCAGATAAATAGGTACAGCTGTGGTGGGAAGGTAAACGGCATTTCCGTGCGCTGCTCTGGTTTCGCCAGAAGCGGCTTAGTCATGCTGGCTAGTAAAGCGAGATGAGCACCGCAACCCCAGAGTCATTTGTGACTGGACTTAAACTGTCAGGGGTCCTTTACCTTTACCTCTTCCACAGGATCAAAGAGCTTTCTGCCAATGCTGGGACACTAAACTCAATACAATACATTGGAAGCTTCCACGTGCTGAATCATATCACTGCTCCATCCAGTTGTTTAACTCAGAATGGATAATCATTCTTTCTAAGCCTCCGCTCATGCCAGAGATTCAACTTAGGACTTTCTGACGTTCTATACCACTAATATAAGATTCATCTCCACTTTTACGGGTGTATTCGTTTCATGGATATCAGTGTTATACAATGTACAGCTGTGCTCTGAAACACAATTCCTTCATATTTCCTGGGCACGAGTAGGGAAGCTTGATATCAGTGAAATTTCCAAGGTTTAGATCCTCAAAATCTACCTACAGAATCACCAGTACAATCATTGTACATACTCATTTACTGAATTAAATCATATTCAGATGAGCAAAACATCTTGTGAACGTCTAACCTTCTTCATGCAAGTAAGCAAAGGGTTGGGGGTGCAGGTGGGGAAGCAATGATACCTTTTATGTGCAGGAGTAAAAGGCATATGCATTTGTGGTGATCAATCTTATTAGAATTCTTAGCTAATCACGAAAAGGATATTTGCCAGATTTTTGTTCTTGAATCTAGCATGTCCATAGCACAAATGGACAAATGTGCCACAAATGAACAAAAGATGATGGCACCCACTGGCTGGGGGGGAGGGGGAGGGGAGTTTATCATATTTTTATCCAATTGGCAATCCTTTTGAAGCCAACACAGTATCATTAGGGAAGGAAAATTGTGCTTACCCTAAGGTTTGCTGACTTACAAAAACAAAGAAATAAATGCTTAGAAAATCATTCCTGCTCAAACGAGTGGGAATCTTCATCTAAGCTTAAGTGCTTCATGGTCAACGTTTCCCTCTGCAGTTGCCTGCATGAAAATTGCCCCCTGGGAGGCAATGTGGGTCCAGGAGGAAAGCTTCTGTTTGAACAAGATTATTTGTGCTACTGCCACATGAGTTGGCTTTTTTGTTGAGGTGAGCTGAGGAAAGGAGACCAGGAGCTGCATCCAGCCATTGGTCAACAGTTCCCCATCCCTGCTCTAAAGTCTGTTTGGGGAAGTTTTTCTCCTAGCACCAATTCAGATACAGTGGTACCTCGGGTTACAAACGCTTCAGGTTACAAACTCTGCTAACTCAGAAGTAGTACCTCAGGTTAATAACTACCTCAGGGTGAGAACAGAAATTGCACACCAGTGGCGAGGCAGCAGCAGAGGGCCCCATTAGCTAAAGTGGTACCTCAGGTTAAGAACAGTTTCAGGTTAAGAACGAACCACTGGAATGAATTAAGTACGTAACGAGAGGTACCACTGTATTCTAATTGCCACTTATTTTAATAAGTCTCTTGCTATAGGATTTGAGAGCAAGCTACCAAAAACTTTTCATGTTGTTTTCCACGAATAGTGTGAGAAAATGTGCACAGGAATAGTAACTTTCCCAACAAGTCATTGTGATACACATATCATACTTAATCTGCATCCCCCCCCCCAAAAAAGTTAATTCCAGTCACTTTGAAATTCAAGGACAAGTTCTATTACATAACAAAAACGAATTACAATATTTTACAATAGAAGCAATTACTGCACTGTTCCTTCAGTGTAACTGGAATTGACTGTTTGGCCATAAATAAGAATTCTTGTTTGCCATAAAAGCGGGAAAATTATGGGCATCAATAAAGCTCCATCACTTCTATATCACATACTTGCTGAACCATGGTTTGGGTTATTGTATACGTTGTAAAGCTATAATTCAGAAACAGTTTGCTGACAATAATAGCAGATGACCCTGTAGTTTACCTTGCAAGGCGATAACTTTACAGAACCCTAAATAACGTCTGTCAAAAATAATGACAAACATGCAAATGTAAAAATAAAAAATAAAAAAAAATAAAAAATTGCCAGAACTCCGGCCTTGTGGTGCTATGATTTTTTAAAAAATATAAAACTATTTCCAAATAACGTAACAATTATTACCATGCATAGGCACAAACAGGTCATGGGTTTAATTCAAAAGTATATGCATAACTTTAGTGCTATTCTGTGACCATAACTACAAAAGTATTAAGAAAACTCTACACGTTTTTAAAAAATATATATTGTTATGTTTACTGCAGTCTCATATAAGAATATTCCAAGTTAATGTTTAAAGATTTAGGCATAGCCCGCTTGCTACTCTCCAGATGTTGTGGACTACAGTTCCCACCACCCTTGACCATTGGTCATGCTGGCTGGGGCTGATAGGAATTTTAGTTCAAAACATCTGGAAGGCACCACGTTGGCTACCCCTGCTTTAGAACACACTATCAATGTGTGGGATTCAACACTGTGCTATTACAATTGTTCTGTCTGCACAAGCATTTCTGCTGGCTAGATGGAAGCATCACTCTTCTCCTACCCAACATGCTGTTCTGATGGTTCTCCCAACCTCCCAGAGCTTATGTGAGGGGCACATGGGGAAAAGAGGGAGGGAAGCCCCATTACGCTAGCAGAACTCATGCTAGTCCAACTATGTAGTTGAATCCAGCCCAGTGCTTCCACTTTGGAATGAAATGCTGATGAACATCCAGAGGCTCACCCTGTTATCTTATCTTTTCTTAATAATTATTATTATTACTGTACAAACAGCTCAATACATAGTATCACTGTCTAACAGGACTGCGTCACTTCTCACTGTAGTTGGTGGGAATCTCACAGCTAAATGCTCCTCACTTTTAAAAGACTCATTGTATATAGTAAATATGATGTCAAGAAGAAAGGTCCTACATGCCTTCCCTCACTTTCTATGTATATGGATTTGGTGATTTGGGCAAGGGGCATTCAGTAATATACAGCCTACAGTATTACTACCCAGGAACAGTTTTAGAACATGGATAGGTACTGCCTGAAACTGTTTATCAGGGGAAGTAGTAGATATGTGTTAGAAACTGGAAGTTGCCCCCCACCTTCACTACACAGTGCCTGCTATAATCTAGATCTCACCACTATTATTTACATCTATGTGTGACAGTTATCACTCAGTAAGTCTTTCCCCTCACGCCTGAGCAGTGAGCCTGCACAAACTGGCAATTACTCAGTATTGAGCAATAGCACTGAAGTTGACAGATATGCCTGCACTGTCTAAAAGTGCAATCCTGGCATGGAAAGAGATAGGAACACTAAACTACAACTTTTGTCTCTTAAATCAAGAAGGCTATGAAACAGGATAATTTGATACGGACGTGACACAGTTTCCAAAATCATGCAAATGCCTACAGAACTGCCATATCAATCTGAGGAGGATATCCTGCTGTTCGGTTAAGCTTTATAGTAAAAGTCTACAGAAGAGAGCCGACTGTACAAGTCCAGTGTGCATTAGCTACAGCTGAGTAAAGCTGCAGTGGGTGCAGATCATATGAGTCATGTGCACTGCCGATGTAAGGATATCTTACAAAACAACAGGCACAGTGTAATGCTCAGCTGCTGTGATGAATCTGGTGAAGGCAGGGAGAAAGGGAGGTAAACTAGAAACAGACACATGCCCTTGAACCCAGATTTATGGAACAATACAGGAGGCACTTTCTTAAGGAAAAGAAAAGGTAAGGAGTAAACCCCACACAAATCTGGAGTGGAGTGCCTATGAAGGTTGAATGGCATCTTGTATGCCTCTTTCCAGCAACTCCTGCAGCCCAGCTGGTGCCAAATGCATTGTTCCATTTTCCCTTGGACCACATCAGTGAGGCTGAGATTGGGGATGGGGGGGGGTGTCCTCTAGGCAGCCCATGAGCTCCATACACACTGCCCAGACTTGTGCCCCAGAAAGGTCACTTCAGTGCTGCGAGTGCAGCAACAAGAGGAGGCACTGCAAGTGCAGAGCACAACCTGGTTCTTGACTGCTCTAAAAAAATTCAATTATGCTACAGTTTTATGGAATTGTTGATCTGAAGGGCTACCTAAAAACTAGATATCTGACCGAAATTCAAGTACCAGTATCCAACAACAGAGTACGGGTCAAATATTATGGTTCTAGCATTATACTACTAAAAAAACTTTCCTTTCTGGAATAATTATTTCCAAAGAAACCCTTCAAGCTTTGTTTTAAGGTGCATTTGCATTCTGTATGAGTTGGGTAAGTATTGTCAATGACCGTAACAATGAATTGGCAGTAATAATTTAGGATAAAATATATACTCCTGAAAAGGAGAAGAAAGGGTCCAGATAAGTTTAGATGTTTCAAAAAGGGAGGAAAGCCTATATTTTGAAATTATTCTAAAAACAAAAGCCGAACTGTAATTTAATAATATGTATGAATGCATTATCAAATTAAAGGAGTTTAATTTCATTCACTTTCTAAAACTAATTACCCAAAATTATAGATTTTACAGTCTCATAACTGCATGCTATTTGGCTATACTGTATCTCTGTTAATAAATATTGCAATAATCAATGAAGCTATGCTTCCAAAATCTAATGGACAGTTTGGTTTTCTGGATTTATGTTCACTTTTCATTAACTGATAACAAATGATTCCAGAAGATTTATATAAATTTGACTTCATTTAAACAAGTCATGCTTCCTAGCAATAATTTCTTGAATAAGTTGCAAGTCTAATTGTAATGGACTGGATCCAAACAAGGTTAAAATAGAAAGCCAGATTCTTATTCTATATTTGCCCCAAGTGTAAAGAGGAAAGGTGGCAAAGCTGTAAAGCAAGCAATCCTTGGCAGTAATGTGCTAGAATTTGTGCTTACTCTCTCTCTCCCTTTCTCCCTCTATCCATCAGAAGAATTAAAGATTTTTATGTGACAGAGCTGATGTGTTGATCAATAAAACGACAACAATCATTTACACTGAAAAGTTTAGCGCAGTTCCAAGAATCTGCATTAACCATGCTGGGTGGTTACAGCAGAATCAATAGACAGCCATTGCACTTAGTGAAGTGCATAAATAAAGTACAGCTACATTTTTCTACCCTACGATGAATACAGATTAAGGAAAACATCTATTGGGTACTTCTCTTACTTTGAACAAACACAAATATGGTGTTCTTGTCTCCTTTCTGTTCATTTCAATGAGACTTGTGCTGAGCATGAAGTGTGTTGCAAACATTTCACAACAATATACAGTATAACAAAAAATGTTTTTACTTTTGATCCTGAGGATAAGAAATCACGCCTTAGAATCATAAAATTGTAGAGTTGGAAGGGACCCTGATAGTCATCCAGTCCAACCCCCTGCAATGTAGGAATCTCAACTAAAGCATCCATGACAGATTGCCTCTGCTTAAAAACCTCCAATGAAGGAGAGTCCACAACCTCCTGAGGGAGTCCATTCCATCATCAGACAGTTCTTACTGTGAGAAAGTTCTTCCTAATGTTTAGTCAGAATCTCCTTTCTTGTAACTTAAATCCATTGGTCTTGCCTAAGTGCCTAAGTCTTTCACCTAATTTCCATGCAACCGCGTGTCACAAAAAAGCTGGGCAGCTATTTCTTTATAGAAAAAAAAATCATTTTAAGGAGAACCAGTGCAGGCCTTCCGCTTTAGTTTGCAGCCCTAGGAAATATTTAACATAGTGCTAAGGAGATTGCTCCACCAGCACAAGCTTTTTTGCTTGCCTGATGGAACCACCTCCACTCTCCTCCCCCTAGGCATTTTTCTGGGGTTCTTTCAACCCAGCCATAGGCAAACTCGGCCCACCAGGTGTTTTGGGACTACGACTCCCATCATCCCTGACCACTGGTCCTGTTAGCTAGGGATGATGTGAGTTGTAGTCCCAAAACATCTGGAGGGCTGAGTTTGCCTATGCCTGTTCCAACCCCTCTGACCAAATTTGGGCAAGGGCAAGTGGGGAGAGGACAAAGGGGGAAGCCCTGTTGTGCAGGACTTGTTAAATGAATCTGGACCTCTGAAGCTGCATTTTGTCAAGGAAAATAAATGCAGGACAAACCATATGCAAATAAACACCATATTTCACAAGTCCATGATGAATATGAGAATTAAAATCACATACTTACATAGTACCTAATTGGGAACAAAATGTTTCTCAGAACTAGTTAGTCTCCATGACTCTTCACCTGCAACTGAACCCACAGCTTCTTATTTCATTTTCAACACCCTGAACGTGGGAAGGAGGTCAGCTGAAGCAAGTTAGCCCACAGCTCCAAACACAAATTGCTAATTAGCAAAGAAGAAACACAATACAGCTGGGCAGTGATTTTGGATTGATGTTTCCTTCTCCTTACTATGGCAATGTGAACTTTAGCTGTGTGGCATCCTGAATACCATCTGGTAATTTTACTTGACGTCAAAAAGACAAATGAGCATATATAGAGCTTAAGCACACATAATTGGCACATGTATTGGCTCTGGCAAATGACAACTATTTTATTTCCTTTTCTGTAAGTATTTACATGGATCTTCTACTTGATAATGAAAAGCAAGTTGGAAACTGCTTAATTACTACTAGTAATAATAATAATAAATAAATAAATAATAATAAATAATAAATAATATTCTGCTCACTACAACCTCCCCTTTGGATTGAGGGCACACTGGGCGTGTGTGAGTGGAAGGACGAGAGGAACACTTGTTGTGCAAATGGAAGTCTGTTCTGCTCATATATAGACACTGTTATAGAGAAACTTAATCATTATTTTGACTTTGCAAAATGCTTGATGTATTTATTTTTGCTGTAACCCTTACACAAAGCCTATAATACAAGTTGATATTATTATCCCCATTTTGATGAGAGGCTGGCTTGCCCAAGACCACAGTGAATTTGTCATATAGGTGAGAACAAGAATATACTGATTCATAGCTCAGCCTCTTAGTCACCATGCTACATTAGTTCCCAAGTGAAGTAGCTTTAAATTCTGGACTAGCAAGATTTTTGTTTTGTTTTGTTACAAGTATATATATATATATTCTTTCTGTCTTGATGATGACAGATTTTAGTTTTTAAATCTCCTAAATTGTCTCAGCTGATTACCTGAAATAATGATGATTAAGCCCACAGGAGTTCTTATTGAAAACATAGTAGTAGAGGATAAAAATAATGATGTACCCTTGAACTCATAACACTGCAGTAAGCAATTACCTTATAGAAGAAGCCACCCACACAACAACATTGCAGCTTTGTTCCTTATTTTCAAAGACTAAGCTTTGAAATCCTCTACACAATTCCTAAACACTCCATATCAAAGGACTTTCTTTCTTGTTCCTTATTTAATTGAATTAGAGATAACACAAATATGGATTTAAACACAGATTGCTGAGTTAGAAAAAAAGTCACCAGAAAACACTGTCAATAAATTAATAGATTTAATTTTAATTTTGTAAAGCTTTCCCAATACCATCATACCTGACTGGAGCTCCTCTGCTCTGTGCAGGTTTCAGTGTAACAGTTACAGTGCTGTCTGTCTGATTTAAAGGTGTTTCCAGTTCATAAGGTGGCATAGACGGTGCTAGAAAAACAAGAACAGAGGAAGCAGACTTCTTTAATGTGTAGCTTTTCTATGATCTTTAAAATCTTGTTTAAAAAAACCTTCTCAAGGGCAGATCCTATTTTAGAGCAGTCCTTGTGTGCACACGATATGATAAAATAATTGCTATGCTTTTAGTTAATAGGGTAGCCCATCAATAATAAGTTAAGCTATAAACTGGTACATATTGTACCTTTATTAGGCCATTTTTCTGCTGACTGAACACTCAAAGCGTAAGTTCGTGTGTAATATTAGTCTCGTGAACTGCAGCAAGTTTTATATCATGGATTACTGCGTTGGTCTGCTACGCAACAAAAGAAACTAAATATGGTATTCAATTATTACCATTGTCTTATTAACAGCCTTTCCCACCAGATTTTTATCACCCTTACTGCATCACTATAACTAGATAATGAATGAAGACATAAGTAACCAACATCACCTAGTAAGCTTGTGGCTAAATTGCAATTTGAACCTGGATCTGACATGCCATAACCAACTAGTACAGGGTCTCCCAAACTTGGGTCTCCAACTGCTCTTGGACTACAATTCCCATGATCCCTAGCTAGCAGGAGGCCCAGCGGTCAGCTAGCTGGAGACCCATGTTTGGGAAACCTTGAACTAGTATATCCACTGCACTACACTAGGCCATCATGTAAAAGCAACCACATTTGAACTTACTAATCTGTGGAGCATGAGACTTCTAGATGCTAATGAGTGTTTGGTTTGGCCTGTAAGGAGGTCTAAGAAGAAAGACAAAGAAGACGTGACTATTGTTTGGTAAATCTGAAAGATATGAAAGATGGGAATCTGAACTGACCCATCTCTGACTTGCAGCTACTATCCCTTTCAGCAACAGGGGTAGAAGAGTGAACTACACCAAACAGTGGTGCATACTACTCTCAGGCCAACTTGCAATTGGGTAGAAAAGCAATGGATTACATTGCAGGATTGCTTTACAAATGTCCCAAGTTTAACCTTCTTAAGGTGCATAAAAGCAATTAATAATCATAAATAATCATATACATCCCCAAATAGGTTTGTGGATTGATGGATATATATATAAGCTTTTTAACAGAAAATGTTTAAATGCCATTTTTTTAACAGAGGTTTTTATGAATTTTCAAGAAATTATAAACACAATATTTAAATTGTTCAGAAAAGACAGGTATTTTATACTGCACCCATACTATATAACTGCTGCACAATTATATGTAAATTAATGTAATGGTTATCTAGTTCAAATCAGAAATGTTGTTTGGCTTTAACTAATACCTGAGATCTTTGTGGTGAACTGACTTGTAACAGGAAGCCCAAAGCCTTTGGCTGTACTGGCTCTTATAGTGAACGAGTAAGTAGTCCCAGGATACAACCCAAAAAATAAGTAGTGTGTTTCATTCCCATGCTTTAAAACACGTCCACTTTGGTTGGATAAATCTATTTCTGGGTCAAAGGAGCTGACAGCCTTGTAGGTGATCTACAAAAGAAAAACAAAGTTATAAAATATCTTCAGCAGTTGTACAAAGATTGCATTTTTATCCAATAAACCCTTCTGATGTGTGCACTGTCAGACATTTTATGATAAGTTATCTTACTCCCTTATATGCTTCAAATCCGGAATCCAATGAAGGAACACAGGCTCAGACAAAACTGTTATAAGTTATCACTTTTATAGATACAGGGACTTAGAGGCACCTAGATGACAACTATAACGGCTATGATTCAGACTTAAGCTAATACCTTTAATTCATTGGTTTTCATGTTGTAATTCTTTTAGGAGGAAGTGCATTAATGTTGGTCTTGCACAAAAAATACAAATAAACATTGACTTAAAATGACAAGAGTTATAGCCACGTTTTTTAGTAGCCTGCCCCAAATTTCAGCTTCTACTGAAAAGTATTCTCTGCTTGTGAAATAAGGTGAAATTCAAGCAAATACTCCATAAAGGACACAATGTTGCTATTATGATAACAATGACAATAATTATTATAACAGAAGCAACATGGAAAGAGCTTTACTTGGAACTCTGAAGAGTAGGACAATTCTAGGACGTTCTTCTAAAACCGTAGAGTACTAATGACCACATTTTCTCCCCATTTGAAGAAATCTCATGTCTTATTTAACATTTATTTTTAAAAAATGATTACAATGCAATATCTGGATGGTGTTCTTAGTCGCATGTGGTTTGCTTTTGCTCTCTTCTGTGACACTTTTAGGCTGCAATCCAAACCACACTTTACCTATGACTAAGTCCCATTAAATTGGAACTAAGTATCCCAGAGTATTTAGTATCCCAAGTGCTTTGAAGTAAATATCATCCTCACAACACAGTATGGTAGGTCTTTAATACAGAAGTTTTAAAGATCAGAACACATGGTATTGCAACTTGAATCACACAAGCACTACTGAAACCAATTCTGCATAGGTCAATTACAGGTTAAATTAACTTCAACTCAGCACTGACCCTGTGTAAGCTCTTAATTTACAGAAGCTCTCAGTTTTGACCTCTGAGATTCTAAAAGGTTACTAGCAAAGTGGAAATGTAATTCAGAATAGAGCATAGGTTTTAAAAGACAATACACAATGTTTTTGGATGCCACACAAATGAGTTTCATGCTTGAAACAATGTGGATTCCAGTGGACTGAGCAATAGTGGCACTAATCTATAGGATTTTTAACCCACAGTTGCTGTGTTACAGTTAGCTTCCTGAATTGTTGCCACTACTTCAGAGCCACTAAATCAATAAATGTGGCCCTAGTTCACCTATGTTTCTGTTTCTCTCCTCCTTATTTCCCTTCTATGGTGGAAACCTCCATATGTTTACGGGGCCGGTTCACTGCTGCCTTGGTGGAACAACTACATGCCAGGAACATGCAACGTAAGTCAATGTGCTTCTCTGTGCCATCATGCACAAGGGCTTTTATATGAGAAGGGCCAACGTGGTCTTATGGTGAAATATTTTACTTCAGAACATACACCTGTTGTGTTAAGTACAGTAATCAACATGTTTTTAGGACCAACACTCAGGTATTAAGATGGATGTGATTACGGTGGTACCTTGGGTTAAGGACTTAATTCCTTCTGGAGGTCCGTTCTTAACCAGAAACTGTTCTTAACCTGAAGCACCGCTTTAGCTAATGGGGCCTCCTGCTGCTGCTGCGCCGCCAGAGCACGATTTCTGTTCTCATCCTGAAGCAAAGTTCTTAACCCGAGGTACTATTTCTGGGTTAGCGGAGTCTGTAACCTGAAGCGTCTATAACCTGAAGCATCTGTAATCCGAGGTACCACTGTAATCCATTTCTCAAATGCAGCCATTGTTGCTTATTATAACCAGACATAAATGTCAGACTTTCTCTTTATTCCAGAAGCTGACAGCAGGATGAGGCTGCACTGCTCACCTGACCTCCCTCCAGCTGCTTACCAGGATGGAGTGAGGGAGGGACGGGTGAGGCCATAGTGAGATTGATGCCATGCACTGGTGAAGCCAGTCCAGCACCCTTGCTTGCGTGTTTCCAATATGTTGACCTCACTGCTTCCAGTATGTAGCAGTTAGAAAATCTAGAGGGAGACTGTTTAAGTGCAGAAGCCCCACCACACTATCTGCTACTGCTTTGGTCCTGCCTTCCTGTATATTTGGCCTAAGTATGCAAACAAACCTCAGCAACAGCAGCTTTTTGTATTTATAAAGATGAGAAATCAGCCATTCCTTTCCAAGAAGTTTCTTTACAACCTAAAACCCGTATAGCACCTGAATTAGGGCGACCTGAATGTACGCTACCTCCTCCTGCACTCCATTGTTTCACAGAATCAGAGACTTGTAGAGTTAGAAGGGACCACGAGGATAATCTAGCCTCACCCCTTGCAGTGCATAAGGGGCTTGAATCCACGACTCATGCTCTACTGAAAATTCTTACCAAATGCAAGCACAAGTGGCTTTAACGCCACCTTTTTTTGTCTTCCCCCACTGTTTACAATCTACCTTGATAAAGAGTTCTGGAGAACATAAAAGCTACAACACTATAGGAAGAATATAAACCAAGCCTCTGAAAAAGAAAATACAGAGTAGTTTTGAGACTATGATGAGACATGCGGGGAAAAGATGGCACAGATAATCATTGTCTGAAGCGTGGGCTGGTTTGTAGCCCAGGTCCAAACACATTCATCATTTTGTATCAGACTACACATAAACATCAAAAACAGAAGCAAGCACCACAAAGAAGGGGATGATGGGAGAGGAAGACACCCCCTTTCAGTTCTTTGAAAGGCCTTACATGGCCAAATATAAAAAACAAATGACAAGACCAATCATCTTCTGATTACTTATGAAACTGCAATTAGTTAAACTAGTTAGTTTCCATAATACATATCTTTTCATAATAAATTATCCTTTCACAACTATTTCAACAGCAAGACAGCACTAAAAGCTTAATAATACCAAATTAGATATTTTACTTTTCTTTTATGTCTTGGGGCCAAGCATTTCAACAATGCTTTCTTCAAATGAAAGGAAAAAATAAATATAAGGGTAGTTTAGTCAGGTGAGATGTTTGACAGTGATTATGGTCCAACAGCATAATAAATGCATTCCTTTGTTAATATTTTTGAAAGATATTTAGGGCCAGGTTCCCTATAGCACAGAATGCTGGGATTTGTATGTAAAACTAACAACATATAATTTTGTTGAAATTGCGTTTTTAAAAGCTAGTGTGTTTCATTTAATGGGACCTGCTTGTTCTTATTACAAAAGGTTTGCAGAAATTCAGCAGTATTCAGTATTACATTCTCACTCCTGTTTTTACTCCTGAGTTATAGCCTAGTGGATACTTTTAGTAGCATTCAAATTCTGATCTACATAACTAGACTGGATAATATTACAGGCTTTAAAAATGCAGTGATTTACTAATAACAGAGTGTTGTCTTGTACTAGCCAAAATTTTTTACATGAGGGAATTGTGGGGGATGGGGACACTGGGGGTGGGAAGGTAGGAAAGACACGTGATACATAAGCAGTATAACACCGCAACTTTATTTAGACCTTCAGTTATAAAAGGTACTGACCCCCTCCTTCTCTTACAAGACTAGAACTCGTGGACATCTTATGAAGTTGAATGATGGAAGATTTAGGACAGATAAAAAGAAGTAGTTCACGCAACACTTGGAGAACCACTATGGAAGATGTTGCCACAGGAGGCAGCAATGGCTGCCAAATTGGATAGCTTTGAAACAGAATTAGACAAATTCATGGAGGTGTGGGTTATCACTGGCTATTAGCCACAGTGGCTATGCTCTGCCCCACAGCTGGAGGCAGCAATGCTTCTGTATACCAGTTGCTGGAAATCACGAGATGGGGGTGGGGAGAGTGCTCTTGTGCTCAAATCCTGCTTGCTGGTTTGCCACAGGCAACTGTTCAGCCACTGTGAGAACAGGATGCTGAACTAGATTACACCAAGAACGTAAGGCAAGTGGTTTTACATACCTCGTATAGGGTGATCACACCATATGTCTGCACTGGCTCCCTCCACTGAAGGAAGATTTTCTCCTCAAACATACTTCCCTGAATAGATTCAAGTGGTACAGGACTTGGAACTAATGCATTAAAAAAAGAGGATGTTTAGGAATATGTACTGCGAATTAGAATGTTGCATTGAGATTCTATCGCTATAAGAACATGAGCTCCACACTGTAAATGCTGCATTCAGGTTTTTAAATAGTAATGGCTTATGAACTGGCCATGCTAGATCCAATCCATAAAATATGTGTTTGCGTGTAATGCTGCAAACTACATTTCACTCATTTGTCCCTGACAATCATGTCAGTCCTCAGTATCCTTCATCTTTATGCTTCCTTTATCCAACAAATCCTCAACACACTTTTATGCAGTTATGCATATGTCTTATATGGTTTTTGCTGGACTGCATAAGCACCCCTAAAATCATGTCTATGCATATTAATGCATTCAGCAAACCATTAAAAACTCACCGTCTTCATCCGTTTGTACCACAATTTCTTGGCTTTCTTTTCGTCCTTCAGGATTCATAAGAACCAGTTTGACACTGACATTAGTATATGGGGACAGATTAGTAATGGTATGCTGAGGGTGAGAATTGTCTGTGTCCCAGCTCACTTCTTCTCTGACTTGTTCTTGTCCACTAGCTTGGTAGCGGTAATGGACGGTGATATTGTACCTATGGCAACGAGTGACATTGTAGCCAAATGGTTCCCAGGTGATGGTGATTTGCCGGGATTTGATATCGATAACTTCTAGTTTTCTTGGACCACGCATAGGATCTGTAAAAATTAAGACATGCATTTTCATACAAGTGCTTGTATCTGATGTATGGTAGTGAAAGCAAATACTGTTAAGATATTTTTAAGAAGTATAGGGAAGGAGAAAAGAACATAGGTTCTGATCTACAGAGTCTGTGCTTGAATACTAGCTTGAACCTGTATATGAATAGTGGCTGGACAGATGACTGACACTGTCAGTGTTAATGATACTGGCAGTTTATTGGAAGAAGGAGTTTAGTCCCAGTCCTCCATCAACATGTGTTACAAAATGTATTAACAGACTTGAAACAGCTCCTTTTATGAATGCAAAGCAAACGGTGTACCAATCATAGAATACTAGAATTGTAGCGTTGGAAAGGAGTCCAAGGCCAACCTCATGCAATGCAGGAATCTCAGCTAAAGCAGCTATGACAGGTGGCCATCCAGCCTCTGCTTTAAAAAAATCCCAAGGAAGGAGACTCAGCCACCTTCCAGAGTCCCTTCCACTGTCAAGCAGCTCTTACTGTCAAAAAGTTCTTCCTGGTGTTTAGTCAGAATCTCCTTTCTTGTAACATGAAGCAACTGGTTCAGTTGCTACCCTCAATAACAGGAGAAAACTAGTTTGCTGCATCTTCCATGTGATAGGCCTTTAGATATTTGAAAATGGCTATCATATATCTCCTCTTTTCCAGGCTAAACATCCCCAACTCCCTCAACCATATCTCACGAGGCTTGGTTTCTAGACCCTTGATCATTTTGGTTGCCCTACTCTGCACACCCTCCAGCTTGTCAATATCTTTACATTGCAGTGTCCAGAACTAGACACAGTACTCCAGGTGTGGTTTGACCAAGATAGAACAGAGCAGGACGATGACTTCCCTTGATTGGGACACTATACTTCTGTTGATCCACCTTAAAATAGAATTAGCTTTTTTTGCTGCTGCATCCCACTGTTGACTTATATAAAGCCTGTGGTCTACCAAGTCCCCTAGATCCTTTTCATATGTACTACTGGCAAGCCAGATGTCCCACAAGACACCTTAACATTTTTCTGCGGACTCAAATCCAACAACAAACAGACAGCAACAAAAGCTGTTTAGCTTTACTATAACAAAGTCATAGTTTGGGGTGAGAACAGTTGTATGACTAGGGATGCAAAAGAAATTTAATACAGTTCACATTTAAAGGTGAATCATTCACACTCCCACTTTCCTAAACAATATGAGAACCAAATCAACATTCTTTGAAAATCACTCATCTGAATTTTGTGATGCAGCTCTGCAACCAAACAATGTTAACAAAAATGCATATGTAACAGGGAAGTGTACATAAAAAAATCAATATATTTGTGAAAATAACATGAAAAAATAATAACATGTATATTAGAGTCAACTGCTTGCAAAAGCATGCACATTAGTCAAAGCTGCACACAAAGATGTAGTTATTGGGAGAAATTCACAGTAAAATACTGATGAATTTTTGCAAATTGCTGCAGAAATGTTATGAGCGGAATTTGAGATTGGAAAAATGAGAACCAGAACAAAACAAAACTGATGGATCCTTCCATTCCCCGTTATGTGCCTAGAGACCTGACCCCAAACTACTGCCATGAAATGCAAAAGATTGTTTCTATCTATACTGTCCAAAGCAATAAGGGATCACAATTGGAAACTCGAGAAAAAACTTCCATCATATTATATTATGGGTTCCTTACATATCTGGTAAAAGAAGTCTGTCATCAGTATAGCTATTATACAAATTTAGCTGTAATCTGATTTTTATTTCATATGAGAGTCCTCAACAAGATAAAAGACAATGAGTAGTTTTATCTACTGCTTCGCTTGTTGAAATGCCAAGAAGAGTTTTAATGAGCTAGAAATCTCTTATACATAAACAGATTAATATGCATCTGCCGGCTCATGTTTATTAATCAACATGTCTTAACCAGGAATGTTCTAAACACTTGCCACAAGATTCCATCACTTCTGGCTTCTAATAATTCCCTGCAAGCTTGCAACATTGTTCAAAGATATTTTGCATTTTATCTTAAGTTTGCAGGAAAAGGCACTAAAATCACAAACTATATAGCCTTCAAACCCATGGTTCATGCTTTCATTAAGAGTCTCACTGTTCTAATTACATCAAACTTTTTGACCACAGGCCCTTTTAAACTTCTGCTGTCCATTCTGGCTCTCACTTATCCACTGCAAGCAAGTTTTGCAGATGTTTACAGAAATCCTAGCACTTAGTACTTGATGGCAGAAAATCCATGGAAGAGCAGACTCATACATGAGAGTACCCCCATCTTCGTCTTATCCCTATCACCTCTCTTCTTCTGCCCGACTCTGATCCCCTTTACTCAGCTACCAAGCCTAAAAACAAGATTTCATTAAAATACTGGTTCTGAGCACTAGTTCTGATCCATTCTAAGTGCAGAAGAATTTCTACAGCAGCTCATGCCCTATGAAGAAGAAGAAGAAGAGTTTGGATTTGATATCCCGCCTTTCACTCCCTTTAAGGAGTCTCAAAGCGGCTAACATTCTCCTTTCCCTTCCTCCCCCACAACAAACACTCTGTGAGGTGAGTGGGGCTGAGAGACTTCAAAGAAGTGTGACTGGCCCAAGGTCACCCAGCAGCTGCATGTGGAGGAGCGGAGACGCGAACCCGGTTCCCCAGATTACGAGACTACCGCTCTTAACCACTACACCACACTGGCTCTCAGAATGGTAGTGTCCCTGTGGTGTTTGAAGCGTGTTTGAAGACAGTTGTGCTGTGTAGGCTGTGAGCGAAGAGATGGGCAAGGGCCATGGGTCAGACTCACAGTGAAATGTGGAGAAGGGGATCTTCCTTGGATGCTCGTTCTCTGTGGTTAGCAGCAGACCGAGGAAGAGAATGATGCTGCATGGACTGGCATTGGATGCTAGAGATATGAGATTAGCACTGCCAACCTGCCTGTGGTGTCTAATGGAGATGTATGTGAAGGAGTTGTTTATTGAAGTAGATGCAGGCTCTTTGTTCTGGGAGGTTGGAAAAGGGTGAGGAATTGTAAGGACTCTAAGCACTAAGCCAAAGGAACTGAACTCTAAGCACTAGAGTGCTGCTCTAAGCACAAAGCCAAAGGAACTGAACTGCTTTCCCCTCTTATTGTTACCTAAACATCCCCATAGTCCCATTACCTCCCTCAAGATAACCTAGCATATAAATTTGCACCAATCCAGATATCCATGCACACTCAGAGATACACTAGCAAATCTTTTGTACATGGCTTACCCCATTATTTTCAATAGATTTATGTGTTCAAAAGAATTCTGTTTCTTTCATTGAAATGAATAAAATCCATATAGGTAAGAATAATCCGCATGCATATTAAACATCTTGCGCTCACATGGGCTTGCAGTACCAAGCCAAACACCTCCCACTTTCATTCGTGCTTCATATTTTTATTCGCTGCCATAGAACTGCTTAGTTTTGTTCAGCTAAAAAAGAAGAAGTTTCCATTGGTTAACTAATGAACCCTAGCAATATCCTTAATCCACATTTTCTAAAAAGATGGAATTCACTAAAGGCATATTCTTCCATTTTGTAACTGAAATATGTGTTCAAATCCTTAGTTTGTCACTTATTTATATGGGGTTGCATAAATAGTCTTTAGTCCAGATGAATGATTCCTGCCCTGCAGACAGTCTACTATTCAAGTACTTTCCAGATTCAGACTTGCTTAGTTTTAGCAAGGTTTCTGTATCGTGAGCCTTCCAACCATATCATTGGAATCAAACTAATATGGATAACACTTAACATCTGTGGTGTGCTTTCACGTGCTCAAAGCACTTTCATATGCATTATTTAATTTTAATTCTTACAACGACTTTGTTATCCCATATTGCAGGAATGTAGGGACTGGGATAAAGTAGTTTGCCAAAGACAGACTAGTGAATTACCTAAAATCACCTAGCGAGACAGAGGTGATGTCAGAACTAGGGATTACCTGATTTGAAGATAAGTCTCTGAACCACAATACTACACCCAGCTCTTAATAAAAAAATGTCCCAATGAGACAATGAAATTTTCAAGAAACACAAAAAAGTCATTTATGAGCAATTTCTAATTTTAAAAGAAGTGTGTGTCTGTGTGGTGGGGAATAAGCTAGAGATCTCCTGAGAAATAAGCTGTTTCCACAGTATGGCGCCATAGTTAAGCCCAACTGTTCAATATTTCTGATAGAACCACAAAGACTACAGCAAAACTTTGCAAAGCAGAAACCCTAATGCAATATTTGTTTGCATCAGGTAATGCTAATTATTCTCTGCATGCAGTGGGCCAATGCCTCAAAATAATCAAGCTTTAATGATTTATCAGCTTAGTAACAAGGAAAGTGCAATTTAGCAGTGCTAATCACAAAGCAGACCACATTCATTAGGCTTGGGGGGGGGGGGGACCAGTCCTGCCAAAAGCAGTTTACATGCCACAGCAACCATTTTGTATGCTACACATAAATCTCACAGGCTTTGGTAATAGGGTAATTAATTATGTTTTCAGAAACACCACATTTATTTTCTCCTCACTTGGTATAATTCCGGGGGGGTTGGGATTATAAAGATAAGACCCTTACCATTTTGCAACTGCTTGACAGTCACTGGACTGCAGCACGCCGAGTTACTATAATTGGCCCTGAACGGCATGAATCATACGGCCAATCTGCGCCCAGTGGTTCATGGTAAGAGGGCAGGATTACTTCTCTAAAGAGAGCAACGTCTCTCATGCCTGAAGCTTAGTGTGATACTTCTTTGCGATTCCCCTGATAGTACCTGCAGCATTTTTCACACTGCTCTCTTTCTGCCAGTTCACGCTAGGTATCAAGCAGTGAAGTGAAGTCTGACAGTTGCAGCTCACGACCTTAGGGGCATCCAGTTCCAGCCCCTGGCACTTCAGCATCCCATTTAATCAGTAATCCCGGTGTCTTCGACATTCACCAGTGTTTTTCAGAGAATATAGAGCAAAAACTGACTGATAGGATCAATTTCCATTGCAGGTTCAATTCACAGCTAATTTCTCTGGAACTTCATACTTTACCTCCTATTACAGCTACCTTGCTTTTTCAGAAACTCAATTTCAGAACCTGTGAGAGACATTTAGGTGTAATTTTAGGATCCTGTCACTGATAATAAAAAACTTGAGATGGGAGCAATGCTCACGCTGCAAGGGATTCTCCCCCACTTCCAGCTGCTTTGTTCATCAAAGGTTGCAGATGCATATTGAAACAGAATAGTAATAATAATAATAATAATAATAATAATAATAATAATAATAATAATTTTTATACCCCACCCGTCTGGCTGGGTTTCCCCAGCCACTCTGGGAGGCTCACAGCATATATTGAAACATAATAAAACATCAAACATTAAAAACTTCCCAATACAGGGCTGCCTTCAGATGTCTTCTAAAAGTTATGTAGTCCTTTATCTCCTTGACATCTGAAGGGTTGTTTTATTTATTTTATTATACAGTTCTTATGCAGTTGGATACAGAGCATTGCAAGGGAAGGTTGCCTTGGGCAATATGTGCTCAGGGGACCTCACCTTCCTGTTAGTCCCTACTCTTCATCAGCACAGTTGCTGCTGGAGATACACAAACGTGGCTGCTTGATTCAGAAAGCAGCCATCCTTATGAACAGCAGGGTTATATACACATAGAACAAAAATCAGTTCCACTTAAAGTTTGTTCTCTCAGTTAATCCTCCACATTTTTTCCAATATTCAGAAAGTTAAGAATTGTTTTGCTAAAGTTAGGGTGAAAATAAAAAATAAAAAATCAGGAGTTACACGCAAATTATAAGGCATCTGACAAACAGATTACATGTTCCATAATTGCATCTCCATACCAGAGAAGGTTTACCATGTTTAATTTCTGCCTGCCATGCAGCTATTATAGAGGGAAGGCATCATTCACTCTATTCCGAAACCTGCACTTTATTCCTATACCTTGCCACAAGCTGTTTCTCTTGGAAGAGAGCAAATCTGTTCAGCAGGGAAGATAAAAGGAATACCTTTCTTCTTATTCTTTAGCAATAGTTATTAAGTAAGAACACATCCTTAGCAACAGAACATCTCTGACTTAGAAGGTTGCTGCCACTTTTTGCTTTCTAACTTTCTTTACAAATGCACGATTGACTATTTTTTAAAAATAAAGCTAAGAATCTGAGCCTTCTGTTGTGGTGGTAGGGAAGGAATGTGAAGATGAACTAGAAATCATTTTAAGTTCTACAGCAAAATTAACTTAATCCATCTTCAGATCACCTGGCAATTAGTTCAGAGATTTTTCAACCAGTTCAGTGAACTTTTCCCAACCAAACTAGTTAATTCCAGCACTGGAACTACAGATAAAGAACTAAAGATCTAAAGCTCAGCTACTAGCAAAATTTCTACCAAATGGTGAGAATGTATATGGAATGGCCTTTCTAAATGGGGAGTCATTATTGATTATTTGCTTCCAGGTTTGTTCAGTATGGCAGTCTTTATGCTTTTGCTTAGTGTTGGCTGCTAGACACACAAACAGAACTAAAATGAGGGTCTATATTGGTGAGTTGGCAGCTGCTGTCACAAAGGCACTAATCACTAAAGGAAGACAAAGTAATGATCTTCCCAATGCAGTGCTATTGGAAAAGGGCTTTTGTAGGGCTTTGCAGATTCTTCAACTATATTAAATTACTTTCTTTTTCCTCTTAGGTAATAGTGCCGGTCCTGCAAACTGAGGAATAGTAGGCTGAAACTTTGGATAAGGACATTATGATTTAACCTAAAGAAGAGTCAATCAAAAGCTGAAGCAGAACTGTAGAGTTGGAAGGGATCCCAAGGATCATCTAGTCCAACCTCCTGCAATGCAGGAATCTCAGCTAAAGCATCCATGAAAGATGACCACCCAACCTCTGCTTAAAAACCTCCAATGAAGGAGAGTCCACCACCTTCTGAGGGAGTTTGTCCCACTGTCAAACAACTCTTACTATCAGAAAGTTCTTCCTGATACTTAGTCAGAATCTCCTTTATGGTAGCTTGAAGCCATTGGTTCCAGTCCTACCCTCCAGAGCAGAAGAAGGCAGGATAATTCATTCACTCCAATTTCTATTCTCCCATTTCCAGGATTATTATTGAGTAGAGAGATAACACCCCTATTCTAATATATGGATAGCAATAAACCTTTGAACCTACATTTTTTATCTGGATCTTTATCCTGGTATCCCTGGATTGTCCTTTTGCAAATAAAAGATCGCTGAATTGTGTGTCTCAAGTTTGATCAACTTGGCATACAAAACAAGGCTTTAAAGCTCACAATCCATTTCCACCCCAAACTGGGTCTTTAATGGTGGGGGGAGTTGTAGATAGTGGATAACTAGTAGATGTAATTCGTATCATGCAGAGATGTTAAAGATTAACATAGTAGACATTCTGCAGGCACTGCAGAATTAAATGGACTTGTATTTTTAACTGTTACCTGTTCAGAATTCATATGAATTCATACTGCTTTACATTAAAACAGTAAAACATTATTTAAACATGTATCTGGACCTTTTTGTTGTTAAAGGGTGTTATATAAAAATTGGAGGGAATTAAACGAACAAGAGAGGGTCATTCATTTAGATAACCTAACACAACCTACATTTCATCCCATTTTAAAACAAATTTACCCCTGTGTGGCACCTGATACTCATTAGTAAGTTGATAAAAGTTTAGAACATGCTTTACATCTGCAGCATGACAACTCCTTTGAGATTCTGATATAAGATACGGGATGCAATGCAAAATACTCTAAAAAGACTGAGCCTCTATGGTGCATTAAACCTCTATGGTGCATTAAACAAAAATGTTTTTGCAGTACAAGTAGCAATTGATATTTGTGTTCTTTCACTGTACATTACAAAGGAACCTTTAGCTTCACTGTTCATGTAAAAGTCAGATGTCAGCAGGACACATCTGCCCGACATAACATATCACTACACTTCACTAAGCAGATAGGAGGTGGGCTGTTGCATATTCTTGTCATGCCAACATGCTTCCCTAACAGCACAAATGTAAGCAGAACTTAGCCTAAAGAGACAAGATTTCCATTTTCTTTCTTTTGCATTCCTGTAAAGGGCTGCTCCAGTATTCTCGGCCACACCGTTTTCCCTTTCTTCAGAGCACCTTCCCAATGCTCCCAGGAACAGGTTAGTTGCCTGGCTTTTGAAAAATGTTTGGTTTCAACATTCTGACAGCTTTCAGAAGCAAAGTAGGTGCATGCAAGACATACGAAACAGCAAAACTGAAGAGGCTATTTGTGGAGATGTGCACTCAGATTGACATAAAATCTGATCATGTCTGAGAAAGCATTATTTGGAGTTCAGATCCAGACGTTGAATATTGCCATTTTTTTCAGAGCAAGAGATTTAAATCTTAGCATGCTTCCACACAGAGGCAACAATCTAACACAACCATTAAGCATGTGTAAGCCCTTTGAAATCGATATGCTGAAGCACGCTTAACATTGCATTGGATTGTAGCCAGAGGGTTTTTCGGAGCTTGAGTATATTCATTCAGTGCACTCAAAAGCACCGGCTGCATTCATACAGCTTGCGCAATAACCCATTTGGCCAAATGGCAGAACTAGCACTTTTGCTAGACTACCTGGTTTCCCTTTAAACAAACAAATGGAAGCCGTGCTCTCCAAAACTGGAATGTATGGGAGCAAATAAGCTTTAAAGAAAAGAGGTAGGACTGTCATCTGAGCAAAAAATAAAAATAAAAATAAATAAATCCTGATCAGTCAATCATGTTACAAGATCCTGGAGAGTCCTTTGTTACTGTTTTTTTTTTTAAAAAATTAAATAAATAAATAAAATATAAACACCTAATCAGTGTTTCAGAAGGCCAGTACAGTGGTACCTCGGGTTAAGAACTTAATTCATTCTGGAAGTCCATTCTTAACCTGAAATTGTTCTTAACCTGAGGTACCACTTTAGCTAATGGGGCCTCCCGCTGCCGCCGCCGCCACGTGATTTCTGTTCTCATCCTGAAGCAAAGTTCATAACCTGAGGTACTATTTCTGGGTTAGCGGAGTCTGTAACCTGAAGCGTCGGTAACCTGAGGTACCACTGTACTGATGTGATAACTTGCACATTCACAATACACCAAAGTTCAACAGTACTGTACTTCACCAGTAAACTTCTACAGTAGTAGAAATGTTGCGAAATGGTTCCTTCAATTAATTGCCACAATCACAGGGGGCAAACAAGAGGATGGAATTCATTAATTTGGGGGGGGGGGGGTTCGGGCACAAACTGGTAGAATAGAGAGCAGGCTGTGCTTCTCTACCTTTTTCATGTATCGTGGTGAGCAACAGCTCCCATTTCATTTGCCCCTTCCTAGTCTGTAGTGATGGGGAGAGGGGGAGGAAGCAATGTTATTTAGCTGGCCACATCTACACAAAGTAATAAAGTTTCATGAATATTGATTCCTGCATGGGAAAATAGGTCAGAGCATTACAATATGATGTTTGTTCCACGACAGTAGCCCTCTTCAGGCATTTTGTACTGCATGCAAAGTAAACACATAAAAGAGGGTAGTTGGGCTACTGTTTCATAATGCCTGAGTTGAAGGGGAATTATCTCCATCAAGGAGGCTCCTGTACCCATGGAGACTCCCTGCACATTTGAGAGCCACAAAAACTATTGCCATAATAAACTTGTTTGTTATTAGAGTGCCACAACTCTTTGTTGTTTTTCCTGGAAATCTATAACCAAGTTTGAAACATCAGCTTGATGAACATCTCTATTACTCTTGAGCAAACAGAAAGCTTTTCAGTGAGCATTCAAGACGAACACCAAAAAGCATAGCCTCATAAATTGTATACTTAAGCCACATTTTTTAAAAAATACAACGTGGAACCATCTTCTTATATTTTTCTCTGCACAAGCCTGTTGCATGTATTCATATCCTATGTTAGGATGGTTACGAGACATTGTTAGGATTGTGCTGCTGATACTGTTTACTGAATCTGTCAATAATTCCCTTCATAAACCTAAACACTTTTCCTTTTTTTTTTCCATCAATCAAAATTATCCAGACAACAATATAGCTTAAATTTGAACCATATACACTGACATTTTATAGCTGTATTTTAGAGGGTGACACACAGTATTTAAATTTTTAAATATTTCTAACAGGAATGAATTTATTATTCAGTGTTGCTCTCAAACTACTTAGATTGCTTGCCTATTTCTCCATAATGGAAAATATGTATTTTTTTTAAAAAAATAAACTTATGAATATAAACAAAATTATATTCCAAATTTGTGAGACATTTTTGTTGCTTGTTTAACATGACATACCTAGCTATTCAGTACTCACTTTATAATAACCCCTTTTCATTCCCAAATCTACTTAGCCAGCAGCCAGCAGCAAGGAAAATGCTGGTGATATTTTTTACAACCACACATTAGTTTTACATTACTTGACAGGCTAATTCTAGAGAGTTCCAAAGACAGACAAGCATGTGTTCTTACTATTTTCTTCCTTGGGCTTGAAAGGAGCATGAATCGAACTGGTAAATGGGGGGAAAATATGGGAGTGCGGGCATGTATTTTTCATTTCACACTTATGTCAGTGCCAGTTCACCCCAAGTGCATTCCAGGTGCAGTGATGAAAATGCAAATCTATAAGAAACACAAGCTTCTAGTAATTATCCTTCTGCACAGATTAGGAATAGCACAATTAGAGAGTCTACCCAGCTAGATATTCTCTTATGTCTTCACAGTGCACAGGAGTTGTGTAGTAGTCAAGTTCCCTGCAAACATAGCTAGAAGTGTGCTGGTCTAAGGCATTCAACTACAGCAGAGGCATCATTCTAACCAAGGAGAGCACAAAGGTGGAGAGCAGACAAAAGGAAAAGGGGCAAAGCAGCATTAGGATTGCAGCAATACTCCCCCCTCCCGAAAACTAGAAGGGATTGTCACTCCATTGATTTGTTTGAATTCAAGAGAGAAGACTGCATGGCAGCATGAATCTATGCCGGAAGAAGAAATGTCACCAATTAATGCTACTCAACAACGAAGAATATGATACTTAAAATTCCTCTTAATCCAACATGTGCAATCAACCTTAAAGAGCTATAGCATGGAAATAATTTAGAGAACATAACCCCAAAATGCCAAAAAATGATAATAAATGGATAGGATTCCCTGGATTAGCTTGATAAAAGAAACCTTGAATGTTAAGATGTGTGAGTATTACAAGGTAGTAGGATATGCTGATTTCCTTTCTGAGCAGTTATCATTTTATTGCCTTTAAATATCTATTTTTTAAAAAAAAATGAATGAGGAAGAACAAGTCTGAAAATCTCTTCTAGGCCAATGATTTCCCATTTTGCCAGCATGCAGGCAGTTCCCAGGACCCCTTAAAATACTACCGTTCTGTGTATTCTTGGGGAGGGTGTATGTGTTGTGTTGTACTATGCCGTGTGTATGCAGCCTTTATCTCCAAAGCCCTAATTTCAGTACCAGTTATGGACTTGGTCTCAGCCTCTGTTTCCTTTTAAAGATGAAAGCAGAAGAGCTGATGAACCAATATTAAAAGCCAGTGCCTGATAACACTGCGGGACCACTGTCATTACCTTATTTAATGATACGGCTTAGCCAATGAGTACTGATAAATAACGCTAAACTCTTTCAACTGGTTGAGGTACCAAAAGATTACACAATTTAATTTTCTGAAAGGTTAGCTCACTACAGCAGTCTAAGAAGGTAAACAGAAACTAGAGTGGATTTTCCCTCCGTATCTGGTTAGCTGTATGGTAGGCCATCACACCAATATCTCACAAATGTGAATATGGAAAGTCTGAATTGTGTTTGCTATTTCATTTTACCCTGGCCCACACCCTTACAGATCCCCCCATACCATAGCTGTCAACTTACAGATTTGAAAATAAGGGACCAGCAGCCTCGGAAATAAGGGATCAGCAGCCAAAATAAGGGATTTTCAGAGCACAGGTATGTTCAATATCTGAGCCCCTCCGAGCCAAAGGCAGAAAGCCCAGCCAGCAGCCAAACGAAGCCTCAAGCGGTGGTTCTCACAGAGCAGCAACCCGGCAAAGGGGATGCAGCAAGGAAAACCACCTTCACCTCTCCGCTGGGAAGCGCTGAGCAAAGGCGAGTCCCCAGGCAACGCGGCCGATTTGATCGGCACAAGGAATGCAAGCTCCACCCCCCAGTCGTTCTTAGACTCCTTATTGGGTGAGCAACGCAGCCAAGCAACACAGTTGGAGCCTCCCTCCTCCCTGGCCGGCAGGGAGGGAGGGAGAGGCACTGCTTCCTTTGAAACCCGGGAAATTTAAGGGACATCATCAATAAGGGACAGCAGTGGGACACGGAGCTGGGATAAGGGACTTTCCCGCCAAATAAGGGACGGTTGACAGCTATGCCCCATACTATCAAGAAAGTCCTTTCAGAACACAGCTGGGGAAGGTCATACCTCTTCATAAAACCTTCCCATATTATAACGTTAGGAAGACGATTGGGCACCTATATTCTTCCTGACATTTTCCTTTCTACAAGCAATGAATTTTTGTGACATGGGAGAACATTCAACCTGTGGTACCCCATGTATCATGTACTTTCCCCTCAACATGTCCATCAAGAGTGAATGTGATTGGATGCATGTACTGAAGAGGGAGACACAGTACCACAGATTCAGAGGACTAGAAGGGACAAACAAGTTATTGTCAACCTCCTACCCTAATACAGATGCCTCTGAAAATAAATTGCCTAATTAAGCTGCAGTAAAGATCCTGTATGTTCTTTGGGTGCCTCATCAATCTGGACTACATGTGATCTGTAAGTCCAGTAATTTCACATTTATATCTCACTTTAAAACACACACTATGGTTTAGAATAAAGTTAATTCCAGCCTGATGTTATGCTCCCCACCCCCGGTTTGAACATATATAAAGAAAACTAAAATTACTTCTATAAAGTATATAATCATTTCATTGTGATACAATTTATTTAGTTTCACGGACAGTATTTTAGTAGGAAACTAGAGAAGGTCCTCCTTTTGCATTTGTAACATTCTTTTATAGGAAGCTTTTATAGTCTTATATTAAGAAGAGTGCTTATTTTTCTCCCAGGCAATTAAAATGAATACAGTAATAGTACACTGAATGTGTACTAAACCCAGTGCAATATTACTATATGATTCTAAATTCTGCTTATTAGTATAATATTTATACAACCAAGACTCAATGTTTATGGGCAACCAAATCCTGCTTTATGATCATATAGGTTTTAAAACTTGGCTGCTACCGAAACATAATTTTTAAACAAATTATGCTTACCAGGGGCAAAAACCATTTCATTCGGCTGCACTTAATCAGAAATGTGCTTATGATATTCATAATCATGTTTCATTAATAGCAGGCTATGAAACTTAAGCAAAATATTTATAGGATATTTTTATCAACATTAATTGCTCTTGTCATAATTCTTAACATTTTTGGAACCAACATTATAAGGTGTTTAAACCAGGTAAATTTGTTTACGTTAATCAATTAGAAATTTCTTTGTTGTGTATCTACATACTTGGATCTGTCATACAACATGTACAGTATTTGGGTGTTTCCATCTAATCCACAAATCTGCCACACAACACTACACAGCATTCATTTATTTACTACATATGCATCCTGCTTTTCTTCTTTCATGGAACTAAAGGTGCATTCAGACAAAGAGATTATTGTGGTAGCTTTCTTGGTTATAATGCTAGCCTTTCTCTCCCAGTTTCTAAGATTCCTTTTACACTGCATTGCCTGCTGTGTTGAGGAACTGAGGCTTTTTGATTGATATACTGTCTTGTCAGGCCAGATTTCATTCATACCATTGGGTGTGGTGTGACACAACAGCAGATGTCATTGGACACATTACCACATTTTATACACATGTAAAGAACCTTTCCTGTAGATCTGTGGGAAAGAATGTTCCCTGGGTATAAGGGTTTGAATACAACGCACAATTATCTCCCCACACAAGATGTTTTTGTCAGGAGCTCATCCTACACTCCAGTAGGACCCTGGTAGAGACACATGCCTGACTGGCATGTTCTCTCCCTCCTGGTCGTTCAGGAGCTTCAAAGGCTTTCTTCAGCCCGAACATCACAGCGACTGATGCCAACAGACATCAGCACACTTAGGGATCCGCAGAGTGTTCACAGTTTGTGTAACAAACCGCAGCAACTCAGCATTTTGGTTAATCTACTTTATTTACTTATAAACACACATGGAGCACTGCAACATGGCTCCCTCTCTCTCTAGCATCAGACAGTAAAGAGAAAGAACAAATGACAATAGTCCCATTTCATAGAACACAGTAACACAAACATCCTGCCTCCGTCACTTCCCACTCTGTGGAGTCAAAACATACACCATCATGTGATAGACAACAATCCTATGACTGCAATCATGGAGCAGGAATTCTAACAGTTATTACTCTCAAAGGGGACATGGGTGCCACTGTGGTCTAAACCGTTGCTCTGTCCCAGTTTCTGCCAACATAGCAGTTCGAAAGCATGCCAGTGCAAGTATATAAATAGGTACTGCTATGGTGGGAAGGTAAACAGCGTTTCCGTGTGCTCTATCTTCCATCATGGTGGTTCTGCTGCACCAGAAGTGGTTTAGTCATGTTGGCCACATGACCCAGAAAGCTGCCTGTGGACAAATGTCAGCTCCCTTGGCCTGAAAGTGAGATGAGCGCCGCACCCCATAGTTGCCTTTGACTGGACCTAACCATCCAGGGGTCATTTACCTTTACCTTACTCTCACAGTAAAATGTAGTAGAGATTAGAAGTGGGGTGGGCACACATACAGGTACACTAGGCTGTTTTTCATCCAAATCAGAAAAAGCACCTCCCAAAAAAGAAACCCTCCCCAAATGGGATCAGGAGCCTGGTTTCTGACACAGTGACAAACTATGGTTTACTGCATCCATAAATTCTTTGAGAAATCATGGCATGAAAGGTAAAGAAGAAGAAAAGACGGGAACGAGGAACAAGTGCACAAACTTGAGTCTTGCTGTAGCTGATGCATGTAGTCGTCTTCTTTGGTGATCACTAGTAGCCACGTAAGGTTGTCTTCCATAAACACAGTTTTAAAAGTGAGTCCATAAGTTACTGTGGAGGCCAATTCTGGATCCACACGTCCTTCCACAGTGGGGATATAGGTTTCTGGGCGGGAGTTGCTCATGGTGAGGCTTTGCCAAGCGTGCCTTTCTCTTAGCATGTTTCTCCCTTTCGTCCTGAGTTTGAGTGTCTTCAAAGTTCATGACACCTTTGGTAAAGGCTGTTCTCCAATTGGAGCACTCGCGGGTCAGTGTTTCCCAGTTGTCAGTGTTTATAATACATTTTTTTAGATTTGCCCTGAGAGAGTCTTTGAACCTCTTTTGTTGACCACCAGCATTACGCTTACCATTTTTAGGTTCGGAATAGAGTAGTTGCTTTGGAAGACGATAATGTATGTAGTACCAAACCATGGCTTAGTATTACATCTGAATGGGCTAATGAGATGAACTGCACTTGTGCTGTTTATTATTGTCCAAGAGCTATCTCTTGTAGAATTCAACTCCTAGAAGAACATCTACCAGGAAACAAATGACTCTGCACGTTCCTTGATAAATGTGTAGGACTTGGCTTTTAATCCATTTGCTCTGAAATGCAGTTCTTTATAACATTTTCAGGCAAGCTACATTACCTGTGTAACTGTGATGGTGAGTATTAACCTGATGGTCAGAAGCCTCAGGCAGCTAACTTACCAGTCTCCTTGATTTGTGGTGTGACATGGGCAGAGGAAATATAACAGGAGCCTTTGTCACTTTCAGCAAGGCATCCTTACTGCCATGGCACTTTGCCAGCCATGCATAAGAAGGGGGCAAATCTGCCTCTAAGGAAGCCAATGGAAGGCTTTGGCTGGCTCTCTGGGAGGTGCGTCCTGGCAGCAGAGCTGACCAGACCCGTCAAACTCTTTGATCTGCTTTGCTTCTGGGGCTAAGAAGGAATTTTACACATAGACTAAATGACTAAAGGCTCTGTGGGGTTTTCTGCCTTTCTCACAACAAACAATACTTTTACATCTCAGTTTTGCCTTACATTTTTGTCATAAATATTGTTAGGCATCCAACAGAACTCACAGTGGGATCAAGTTGAGTTTGGGGCATTTTGCATAAAGTGGAATCCCTTTATGGGATCTTGGTGGGCTGCTATCTGCCAAAGCCTAGCTCGGCAGCTGCCAGGCATCAACAGCTCTCATTCTTTCATTAGTTCACAGCATGGTGGGACCATCAAACCTCAGGCCAAACCTCACTTTCAGGTGGGTCCAGAAACTCTGGTGGGCCCAGGACATCAGCCAGCATGTGGGTTGCTCAGTGGAAGCATCCTGCCCTATGCCTTGTGAAACATATTGCTCTGAAACCAAATAAACCCCCTCGGTTAAACCCCCTATCAGTCTCTCATTGATTACTCCAGGGCCTAATGCCTTCTCTGTGGGTAGGCTGACAAGAAAAGTTCCCTAGCAGACTATGAACTTGAAGTAGTGAATTACACTGACATAGTTTACACCTGATATTCAATGCAAAAGTAGCAAGTGGCTAATTGGCTCTGTATATGCATTTAGAAGGTGTGACCGGTAAGAAGTGTTAAAATTTCACACAGGCTTCAACAAAGAGTGTACTAGTAGACATACATAAAATATTTTATTCTAGCCTAAGGCAGCCTACCACAACCCCCATTCTGGAAAAGTATTCCTAACATCTCATTTGAGCTTTCTCTATTCACCCAGTTAACAAAGAATCAAGAAAGAACATCTGAAAATACTCTCAAGGCTTTCTATCAATAGAAGCAGCATGCAGACTGAAAATATTCTGTATTTTTCTCTTACATACACAGCCAGGAGGGAGGGGAACAAAATGCAGTGCTCAGCCACAGTAATTGGTTAGTTACTATACCACTCCATGCAATACTGAATCACTTATGTGTGTTTGTGCGCTGTTTCTTCTAGTTATACATCTGTAATTTTGGTATACTAGGATTCATTTCTCCAAAAGAATCCACAAGAATCCACATTTTCCTACAGATTAGGTCAACAAATATCCTTTCTTCCATGCTTCTTCAGCCTTTCACAACTGACCTTCCATACCCATAACATCCCTCACCTCAGACCACTACCATAAATCCCTCCATTTCACCTTTCTTTCCATTTCTTCTTTTTTACTGCCTGTGTGAGCCCTCTAAGTTTCCCTACAAACTCCTCTCATCCCTCTCTTCCTTTATTTTAAAGGTGGCTTTTGCCTGAAGTTTGTAGTCCCCCCTTGATATTTTTTGTTTTATCTATATTTTTATTGTTATTGTTGTAAATTAGTTTGGGCAGCCAGATAAGATGTGTGTTGAATATATGAAGCAGCACACACCTAATTAAGTCACATTATTACTTCGCATGCAGGGCTACAACCTAAGGATATAAAAGAGGAATTATATTAACAAACATAGGATCAACCCTTTAGAAAACAGAATGGATGTCAGAAGATGTATGGGCAAAAGCATTGTGTTGTGCCTCATAGTGTCTGCTTATAGTGTGTGAAAGAATTAATGTGTCATTTCTTAAGGTACAAAAGAAGCTGCTGAATTAACAATGGGAAGCTTACTAACTTCACCAAACCAAAGCAGAAACACTAATTAATCCATTGTTCCTGATGTTAAAAGATGAGTAGTTGGACTACTTGTATTACAACCAATTCACCAGGTTATAACCTAAAGACAGCTATAATCTTAATATGAATGCTATTCTGAAGATCTGTGTGCAACATTTCAAACTAATTGTTATGATGAGAAGAGTTCTAACTGGAACATTGCAGCCTCTGGAGGAGAAGTGTTAGCTATTTTTGGTTAAATAGATGTATTTGGGGGTATGGAAAAATAAGCACACCCGAGTTCAAAAATTTACAATGCTCAAGAGACAGAAAAAATTGTCATCAATTAAAATGCTTTTAAATCAACAAATAATTGTTATTTTCGTTCAAGCTGCTTTCAAGACATCGCAAGACTTCTGCTACAAATTCAATCTGAAATGAATCAATTCAAATGAAATAAACTCACAGAAACAAACAAGGAAATTGTAAGTAATGTGATATAAATCTGTGGCACAAACCTTGCAATTTTAGAATCTGAGGCACCCTCCTGTCACATCCATAAATCTAGGAACAGAAATTAGCTATAGAAATGAAAAATCATAGAACTGTACAATTGCAGAGCTGGAAAGTAACCCAAGGGTCATCTAGTCCAACCCCCTGCAATGCAGGAATCTCAACTAAAGCATCCATGAGATGGCCATCCAGCCTCTGCTTAAAAACCTCCAAGGAAGGAGAGTCCACCACCTTCCGAGGAAGTTCTTTCTTTCTTTTTTACTTTACAAAGTTATTATTGTACTTTACCACATCTTAATCTATTGCACCATTTGTCTCTTAAGACAGAATATGTATACAATTCATCCTCGTTTATCAGCTGGTCTAACATTAATATACCCAAATTCACCCACCACTTCCATACGACCATTTCTTTTCAGATTTTTAAAGATCTGAAATTCACATACCGAGCAAATAATTTCACAAAATTAAATCTTTGTTTAGAAGATGCCTTTGGGGCTCTTCAGTTTCAAGAATATCTATGCAAAAAATGTGGGGTGCCTCAGGGTTCTGTCCTCTCCCCTATGCTTTTCAACATCTACATGCAGCTGCTGGGAGAGATCATCAGGGGGTCTGGGCTGGGTGTCCATCAATATGCGGATGATACCCAGCTCTACCTCTCTTAAGATATAAAGTAGTCTAGGTATTATGTTCATTTTAAGAGCATTGACTTTTCCCCACAGGGTCAGGTTCAATGACTCACATCTGTCGATATCCATTGATACCTCATGATGTATTTTGTTGGTGTTTAATGATGCAAATTTAGATAAGTCTTGTGGTATTAATATGCCTAGATATTTAATGTTGTCTATGCAAATACGAAATTGGTATTGTTTAAACGGTTGAACCAAAAAGTTATTTCTTATTCACATCAACTCCGATTTGGGCCAGTTTATAGTATATCCAGAGATATTGCCAAAAACATCTATATTTTGCATTAATATTGGAACAGTACTGTGAGGTTGCATGATAAACAGAAGAATATCATCCGCAAACATTACTAATTTGTATTCAAGTGAGTTATGAATTACAGCAAATATTTCCTTATGCTGTCTAACAGTACACGCCAGAGGTTCAAAAAGATATTAAAAAGGAAAGGCGAAAGTAGACCTCTGGATAATATGAAAGGTACAGACATTATGCCGTTTGTCTTAACTCTAGATGTAGGAGAGCAATATAATATGTTTATCCATTTTATAAAGTCTAATGGAAAAACCAAATTTTTGTAGTACTTTTTCCATGTATTGTTTGTGGACCTTATCAAAAGCTTTTCTGCATCTAGAGATTGTATAGCTAAATCTTCGCTGTTCTTGTTTAATCCCAGCTAAAGCATCCATGACAGATGCCCATCCAGCCTCTGCTTAAAAACCTGCAATGAAGGAGTTCGTGTCATTTTACTGCATTTTCTAAAGCACCTTCGGCAGCATTTTAATTACATTATGTTGATATTAAGAAAAGGAGGTGGGAATTGAAGTGTCTAAATAGCACAAGCACTAATTGAATTTGTATCTCACTTGCAACATCCTCCACTCCAAATTTAAGGAACAATTGTGCCTCAGTGGTTCAGATTTGCATGCAGAAGGTCCCAGTGCTCCACCCCTGGAATTTCCAGGTAGGGTCGGGAATATCCCCTAACTGAAACCCTAGAGACAATATTGAGGTAGGCGGACCAACAGACCAACTCAGTATAAAGGAGCATCCTATTTTCCTAAGTGACTTCACACATTTATAATATACAACTCCATTCAAAACCTTACAAAGGAAACAATAAAAACCACAAAGGAAAAAGAGCCATTGGGGAGATGTCAGGGAGTGTGGAAGACGACAAGAATGAACAGGTTGAAAACACAGAGACTGAACTCAGAAAATTCACAACACAAAGCTTTTCTCTCACACACAAAGAATGATTCAATCCTCTCAACGTGTTGAAAGGAGAAAGCACATTTCTACATTTTCCTTACATGCATTCTTTAAATAAAATAACCAAATTAAAAAAGCTATACCAACAACTGCATTTTAAAGTACTTTACACTTTTTGCACACTGTTCATCTTGTACTGATAGAAGAGGAAGAAAAAGATGAGTGGCTTTAAAAATTCAAATACTGTATAAGAATGCTTTCATTATATTTTATACATTAATTTTATATTTTTACACATATTTTCACTTGCTGGCTTGCACTTAATGTACATTAAGCCTGCTTAATTTTTCATACTGATGATTTCTACTGTGATACAAGATTATAACGCCCCATTCTTTTTTAAACATATGATTACTTAGCTCTCACAAGGAGAAAAATTCTGTAAATTTGCCCAGCAGAATCCAAATATTCTTCAAAAAGCACTGTGTGCATTAGTAAAGACCCATGCTTTTTAAAATTATCTTTCAGCTAACAAGATATGAGTGGAACATCCTACAGTGACATTAATTCAGTCAAAAGCATAATTTCATGTGAAAAAACAGCACAGCTATTTTTACTTATAGGGCAGGATTCACCTAACCAGCTCTTCCAATGGAAGTACTGTGCAAGGACTTCCACAGCTTGGCTCTCCTCCACTCGCCCCTCCGCACCTGGCAAAACTGACCTGGGGGTTCAGGAGAATCCCTAGAGCAGCATATTGATTGTGGGTATGTTTGCCACTCCATTTGAAAGAGGGTGACAAAAAACTTATAGCAGGGAAGTATTGGTGGTGGGTGATGATTATTTCTTCCCCAGAATTCCTCACTAAATGATACTACGTAGTAACATAATGTCGTTCTAAGGCTATTTGGGGGGAAATCTCTCCCTTTCCCTCTCACTGGCAACTTTCCCTAGGAAGCCCCATCACTGTGCTAGGTAAAATGAGGGACATCAAGTGTCCAGTGTCCATGAGGCCAGTGACTTCAGAATGTAAAGAGTAAAATGCACAGCAAATTAATGGGAGAATAGATAAATATTTTAGAAAGATTCAGTCTTCAAATGAGTTTATTTCATAGTTCTTCGTTTCTCCACTGTTTTTAATACTATAGTCCTCAATATGGAAAAGAATGCTGTATTTTCCATTTTGTTCTCTTTGAAACAGATTGTGAGATCTCATTTGGTTCGAATATAGGTGGTAGGATATACATAACATGCTGTAATGTTCCTAACAAAAGGTCCAGCTCAAAAGGCCACTGAGATTATATTATCATGCAAAATAATTGGAGACATAGAAGAAACTTGAAGATAGGTAAAGTAGGTTTGTCATTGTCAGCATAAACTAAAGCAAGAGACACACTTTCTAAATTATAGAAATTCAATGATGTGAAAATTTTCCTTCCACAAACTGGACGCTTTAAAAATTGGATTAAAAATCCAAACTTAGTAAACAAAATTATGAGATTATGGGTTTGATGATGGGTTGCTTTTTCTATTGAAAACTGATACCAAACACTATTGCCATAGCTATATTAAGTGTATAGTAATCTGCTCCACAGTTGCTAGTATGGACATCTTGAACAATTCACTAGAATTGTTGTTGTTTTTGTCATTGTTGTTCTTACTTGAAAACACTTTCAACCCCACGTTTCCTGCAAAGAACTTGGCCAATGGGGGCAGTGATCTCCCCGCCCTCAGAATCTCCATGGAAACAGCATTACATCATAATGTAGCATTGTGTACATGGCGGGGGCTGCTTTCCCAGGAATGTCTCTGGACTACAGAGCTGGGACATCTCAGTTGGCAGAGCATGAGACTCTTAATCTCAGGATTGTGGGTTTGAGCCCCATGTTGGGTGAAAGATTCCTGCATTGTAGGGGGCAGGACTAGATGACCCTCATAAACCCTTTCAATTATATGATTATACTGAAGCAGACAAATCACTGCTTGATGTTGTGGCAAAGGGTGTGTCTGTGTGTGATTTAAAAAACAACAACAAAACCCTGGGCCATATTGTCTTTCCATGTAAGATTGCATCCCTCAAAATTGCTGGAATTTGCCTAACCTATCCCTAAGGTTGAGAAAAATCTCTCCTACTTTCATAGGAGACAAAAGAGCCTATGAAAGCAGAGAGGGGAATATTCAACTTAGCTTTAACTTAAGTTTTCAGCACATTTACCCAGCAATAAGTTTCATTAAATTCAATATGCCTTACCAGTGCTTTTTGTGTAAATGTGAATTTAGATGTCAGTGTTTGTAAACCTTAGTTTGTTTGTAATCTCAAATGAAGCAAATGGGTAACACCAGTTAAGAGTTTGAGATCTTAGTAGTAGAATCACTCTGAACCCTGTGTTAATTGTACTGAGTTTTCTGAAGAAAGAGTGCAGGAAGAAAAAGTAAAATTGTTGTGCTTTTTTGTGGAAAACTCCTCCCCAAAATAGTGATTTTAACCTTTTTGGGCTTTTTCCGCTGCTTTTTCCATCATGTTGCCATACACCCAGGTTCCCCTGACATTTTGCTGTTTCGGCAAAATTCCCCCCGGCGCCATTTTTATACCTGAAACCAGGACATGTCAGGAATCCTCCTGACGTATGGCAAGCCTATGCATACTGTATGTTGTATAATAGATTACAGCATGCCGGTAATGATGGTAAATTTATTTTCCCTCACACCTTTTGGCCAGATCCCAGACTGCCTCACAGATCAGTAAAAAAAACAAGTTTCCTTAGGCTTGCAGTCTAAAAGACACAACACAAAAGGGATTGGAAGGGAGGGGGAAACTGAGATATTCTAATTCTATTAATTATAATTTGGGGGGACCTCACTTTAGAAGCATGACTGGAATAATCAACACTTATGTCATTTGGGTACCAGGTGAAAACTCACCTGGGCTCTTTTGGGTTATTAGGAATTTTGTTGCTCTGTCAATGTTTTAAGATGCAGTATTTTCAATAGCAAATTCTGTTGAACTGATTTTATTGCAGCATTGTTTTACTGTTTTATTGTATTACAACCTGCCCTGTGATCATATAATAAAGGGCAGACTAGAAATCAATCAATCAATCAATCAATCAATCAATCAATGCTAACTATGTGAAGATAAAACATACCAAGAGAATATGAGACTCTAATAACTCACATGTCAAAATGACAAGGACATTCATTAGTTTAAGGCCAAAAAGGCATTTCATTCCTTAACTGAGGATTCATTATCACTTTCTTTTCCTACTACACTACAATGACATATATATAATTGGTATAAGGGTAAGAAAGTAATGTCATTCTTGTTTTCAGAATGCCAGATTCTGACATAAACTTATTAGAATTTAATTAGCTTTGATAAAAATTAAAGCGGAACAAATTCACATTGTTTCCAGTGCATGACTGACAGTTATAAATAAAGCACATTTCATGAGCTGCAGCATTTTTCAGTAGCTGAATACTGCATAGAAATACAAACGAGGTGTTTAAACAGCTTACTCCAGAGTGCTACAAGAGAAAACACTCAAGAAATGAGTGGCTTATGGGCTAATGCTTCATGTTTCTCCAGATTTTTTTAAAATGTAACTTACTTTTGCAATTAACTGTATTAATATGTAAAATGAGGATGTTCAGGGCCTAATTCTGCCTGGATACAAATTTGCCAGGAAAAAAAATGGTCCCCACTATCAGACTTGTTAGTCTAGGCAGCAGTATGTCCCAGGGTTCCAAACTGCATGGATGCCTTAGCTGCATGGCCAAAGGTTTCCTTACTACAGACATGTGCACTGAATGCAAGGCTATCAGAGGCAGGGCAAGCCAGCATGTGCAACCTTGGGGACCTGCCCTAGTTAGGGCAGCCCTGTGATTCAACAAGTGAATGTTAATTACGAGTAAGGCAAAGGAAACCACAAGTAATGTCTGCTTTACAGAGCCTCAAACGGACATCCTGTGTTCATACTGATTCTGCCTGCAGTACTGATTCTGCCTGTTGAAACATGTTGTATATCACGACTATACACAATGTTAGGTATACTGCTAATATTTGAGTGGGTTTTTATCATATGAATCTGCTTCATATGTGTGATTCTTACTTTTTTTTCTTAAGCCAGTTATGGAGAATGGAGAATGTCTCTGACTATGCATGCAATGGCTTTCTACTTAATGGAAAAGTTAACTTGATTTGCTGGCAAATGTGGCATCCTCCTTCTACCTATAGAAGACCCTAACTACCACAACAAGCAAGACCAAGTATTTCTTATTTTTAAACAAGCACACAATTTTCTGAAATTTAAACAGCTATTTCTATTCCTGAAAATGAATAGGAAAGAGGGTCCCCCCGCCCTCCTTCCTTCAAATCCTTTCAGAACGTCTTGGTATTTTACATCTGTAATCCACATTTGCTTGACAATGGTGAGTGCAACAATGGACACATCCCTTGTGACAGTTTCCTCTGGGAAGTGATTGTAACACGTGAGATTTTCAGTGTGTCTAAAATTCCTGTTGTGGACATCCGTCTGTCTCAGGAGAGTGTGCCTTCGGGGGGTAAAGTCAAACTTCTGGAGAATCACAGCGCCTGCTGTGGCTACAGAGCCTGGTAACTTGTAACTGCTGCCTCCCATATTGTTTTTGCTATGTTAACTGCACTAACGTCATGTCCCCGGAAGCAAGCCTGGGCAGCATGTATGGAGGTCCTGGACCGCCCAAATGACAAGCCATCTCGTCCTCACTGATGTGGTCCAAAGGAAAGCAGAACAATGTGTTTAGCACCAGCTTGGTTGCAGGAGTTGCCAGAAGGAGGCATACAAGATGCCGTCTAACCTTCTCCAGATTTCTGTAGGGTATACTCCTAAGCCTTTTCTTCTCCTGAAGATGTCCCACAAGGCAGTGGGTACTGATTTTTCCTAGGGATTTACTCCTGAAACCTTTCTCACAAATGAGTATAGCTGCAAGACAGTGGAAGTTTTGGATCAGAGTTTTCTTTCTTCCACATGTGCTACCTTCCGGGGTTGATGGACCCCATCTGCCCCTAAAAATCCTACCCTGCTACCATTTGTAAACATTATAAAATTGTATATTTTTATCCAGATGGAGGAAAATGTGACTATTTGCACCACTTATGTATCATATTTTTTCCACCAGCATTATTTACATGTTGGGATGGTTCCTGGCATTTTTTAGGGCATACTGAGATGTTACATTCCCCCACAGGATTCTCCCCAGTAAAGACTAAGAGAAGGCCTTGAGTTTGTACATTCTTCCTCTATTGTTCTCCTTACTGCATGAAAAGCTACACACCCAAACTGGGAAGCATATGTGAATGTATTATTTTAATCTTCCAGACACTGTGATATTAGACCCTCTTTAGACCTGTTCTTGAACTGGGTGTGAGTATATAAAGTAACAGCCCCTTATCAATGTCCTGTTATGGAGCAAATTTTATATTGGTTTTCAGGCAGCCTGCCTACCTCCCCCGGGACATGCTGAAACTTTATTTTCCATTTCAGAGATTCAGTGTAGAGCAGGAGAAAAAGCATTTTCCTTCCTTTTTTTTTTAAAGTTCCCAACAGTAGTTTGCCACTACTACTGAGAGGGATTTCATTTGAAAACCCAGCAATCCATTGTGGGGTTATTTTCTGAACCACCTTTAAAAATAAGGATGTGATGTCAATAAAAGTTTCATTTCTTCTTCATAAGTAGGCCAGAAGAACAGATGCTGCTTTTGCCTGAAGGGAGAGAGGTTTAGTGCTTTGTGACAAAGCAGAGAGAAACAGAACAACATAACATTTCCTAACTGCTACCTGCTAAAATCTCCTGATGCTATCATACTGGAAAGGCAATTGTGATTCTTCATTCATGCATTGGAAACCAAACACTATCAATAGAAACTTTAGTATTCTCAGCAATTACCAACACCTGCAATTAAATATTAGTTATTTTTTGAATGGCAATTGAGAATATATCAAATCTATCACAGGTTAAGAGGGGATAAATGCAAGGAACCTCTTCAAACCTTCCACACACGTACACTGGCAAATCCAGTCGACTCACTTGGCTGGTTTAAAATGCAACACTGGTTCCTCAGAGAGGCTTATAAACAGAACTGAAAGCAACATAGCTACACAAACAACACATACCTTTCAGAGGAACTATCTCTGACAAATGGTTTTAAAAAGAAAAAGGCTCTAAATTCCATTACAAATCTGGTAACAGAAATCAGGACATTGTTTAAACAAAACAAATGCTAATAGTACATAATTAGTTATCATTTGAAGTGTGCAATAACTCCCCCCCCCCGAAAATCTTGTGGATATGAAAAGGCTACTCAAAATCCATAGGATAAACTAGGAAGAAGCTTAGTACGGTACTTTTAGTGCTTCTACTTTGCAATCACGAGTTCCCTCACACTGCTGAAATTATGTCTGAACGATAAAATGGGTTGTAATGCAATGTCTGTGGGTAGTTTCAGTTTCTGCGAAATATGCCCGTGTGTCATGGAGTAATATTCCCTTTCTTCAGGGAATGAGGGAGAGGACTCTGAAATAAAAGGGGAAAGGCAGGCAGAGCCTGCTCCAGAAGCACTTCCATCAGATAAGCCAGTGGTGCCAGTGCCCCTTCGTTCTGAGGATGCTTTTAACACATCCTTTTAAAAAATCACATGAAATCACTGAGTGATGTTATCTGTTGTTTTGGAGTTGAGTGCAGAAAGTGACATAAGTGGATCCAAATGGAGGCTTGATCTGATTGCTCTGACCTCACGGCATTGTTTACCCTATTAGCCTTCGCAGACCTTATCGGATCACCAAAAATTTTGTAAGTCTCTCCTGCACCATGAGCAACCATTTACCACACATTTCAATGCCCTTTTTCTGGTCAGGAAGTTATCTACACTCTCTAACAAGAACTCAAAAATGACCACCAAGGTGGGAAAATTGGGGAAGCCAGATGGCGAAGTCCTGGCAACCATAATTCAGTTTTTTACAACAGTGGAAGGATGTGGCAGACGAATGGGCTCAAAGCTTGAAATCCCCAGAAAATCGTTTAGCAGCCTCTTGAGTCCAGTATGCAAGAAGTTCCAGCAACCACATCAGAGGCACTGGATATTGGCACCGCACTCTCAGATTGCTTACAGCAGGTGAGAAAAGCAAACGCTGATCTGCAACTAAATCTGCAACAAACTCTGATCCCGAGGCTAGGGCATAGAAACGAACCTCCACTTTAGAGGTTCTCTGAGGTATGTAAAATCTTTTGCAACAAAAATAAACTAAAAGTATAAATAAAAGTTTCTTCTCTATTAGGAAATATCTCAGGGCAGTTTTCTTTTGACAAGAACATGAATGGAAAAATACTTCACACTTACTGCATTTACTGAATGTAATATTTTTGTTATCAAACTGAGCTCTTCTCATACAATGAAAAGGCATGTCAACTGCTGTTTTACTTGGTATGGGGGGGGAGCTGCAAGCAAATAATTAATACAAAATGTCTTCAACTCAATTCAGATGGGTGTATTAGGAAGGGCTGTGCCATTAGCTAAAAGTTCTCTAATTTGTATTTGTCAGCTGACAGGATGCTGTTTGAAGCTTCAACACTTTTTAGAGGTTTAAATAAAATCCAAGGTTACAAGAAACCTTCAGGGAGGGTAGCCAAGTAGAAAAATTAGATGTATTAACAACAGACACACATTTTTGCCAGGCAGTATCTGAATTCTTTGGTTAATCAAGCTCATATGTGCTGGTATCCTGAACTAATCATTCTTGCTGGGATGCCAAGTAGAATAAAATAGGACAATGCTGTATGCCAAGAATATTGCCTTCTCCTTTTCCAACAAGGAGATAAAATTTTCTTGAACGATACCTACTTTGGTAGCCAAGATTAAAAGAAACAATTTATAAGTTCTAGCCTGGGGAAAAGAATGCTAAGCTTTATCTTTGTTACTGCACCTAGATGGATTTCAAAGGAAACAAACATGTTTTTGTTTTCCTGGAAGCAGCTGAACCAGTCTCAACCAAGAGTATTTTCCCAAGTGTAGAGGGTTGTATCCAGGGTTTCCTACTGATGTTATTAGTATGTCCACTGTGGAATTTCACTTAGGGGATTAAGTGAGAAGGAAGTTTTGCCCATCCTTCTCCCACTGCAATCTTCATGCCATCTCCCAGGCTATTTCGGAGGGCTCCCCAACTACTGAGAACAGAAGTTTCGAGAACATAGGAAGTAGGGGAAAATCAACAACAAAAAGTCTCTTCTACCATCCCACCACCAGAATTCCTCAGCTGAATCAGATGCTTTACATAGGCTAAAAGAGCCCTTTCTTTCAAGGGAGGCAAAGTCTGGATTCAACCTAGTGTCTCAGCATCACAACACACTTGCACTTATTGGTAGATCTGCATCTTATCCAGATAACTCACCCATGCATCATGGAGAACAAGAGTTCCTCCAGCCTGCCATCCCACTTGGGACGACTGTCCCAGCTCTGATGTCAGTGCACATTCAAATGTGTATTTCATCTGGGATATTGACTGCCTACTTGCACTGGATTTTTACACATGTTGCCTGGTGGCACGGAAGGCAGAACATGCACACTTTGCTCCCAAATACCCCCAGGGCCAACGATCCAGGGGAGAATAACACCCAGTTCAACCCAGTGTTAAAAAGAGGCAGAACACACAAGCTCCTTTCAACATCTGCTCAACATGCAGATATCAGGAGCAGGTCCAAGCTGGCAGCAATGTACCAAAGGCATGGTTAGCAGCATGGCCCTATCCCCAGTCATAGCATGGACTCTCTTCACATATGAACAGGGCTACAGATACCACAAGTGGTTCTTGGGCATAAACACAGAGTCCATCACAAGTTAAGAAAGCCATCCAGGTTTCTCAAACAAGTGATGCAAGCAGATGTTTGATATACAGATTGACATTAGTTTTGTTTATTGATTTATTTCATATTAAATAATGTGATGTTAACATGAATTTAATAGGAATAAATAGTATATGGATTGCAGGAGAGCTATGTGGATCATTTATGTATACAAAGGGTCAAATATTATAACCGGTCCATTTTTAAAATGGAAATACTAATTACCTCTGGGATCAAAGAAGGTGACATTTTTACTCGGCAAATTTCAAAAAGTAACCCTATACATGGGAGACCTTTATTTTTTGTTATATTTCCATGTTTACAAACCCTGAGAGTAATGCAAGCAACAAAACAACTTCATTTAACACACCCTATCCAATGGTTTGAGAAATGTATTTAATCTCCTTCCCCCAAGGCACACAATGAAATGGGGGAGGCGGTGAGGAAATAGCTAGAAAGCCTCTGAGCAACAATTTTTCATTATGACTACAACATCCCTATCTATCAGGGGTAGGCCATTTTGCTAAGGCAGTGATTGGGGTCAGGAACTGTACACACTCTGTAGGCTGTCGTGTACAAATTTTATGCCCTTTTCATACTATGATTTAGTCAGTGGTGGATGCACTAAACAACATGTGTAAATGCGGATTTACTGAGAGGAGACAATTTCTGCAGTTCAGTGAGCTTATCAGAATGAGTTCTACAGATGAAACTCCACTCTTGGAAATGAAATGCGAAGGACATAGATGAGCAAAGCTTTTTTCTCTCAGTCACTGGTTGGCTACCAGAGCATGGGAGTGAATATCTGTAATTGACAATTTTTCTCTGGATTCATGGTATTACATTACTGCAATGCCACATAAAGGGTGAATAATATCAGAGAAAACTTTATGTTTACCTAGGGCAAAAATATACTTAGGCAATATATACAGACTAGTATCAGTATAAAAACATTTCCCAATTTAGTCTAGATGGAGAAGCTGAAAACAAGGAAGCTGTCTGAAAATAGCTCTTCTTTAACTTTAATGCAGAGTTCTACACTGCATTTAACAGTGAATAGCTATAGTCGTATGTATCCATACGCAGGGATAGGGGGGAAATTGTTCTGTTCATATTTTAATGCAAACCTACTTAATTTGCACTTCCTGAACCAATAGGCAAGCAAAATGAAACTAGTCTTTGAAATTCACACCTCTCTAAACTTTGCAATGCAATTCTGCAACCCAAATTATATAAAAGAACATGGATGTTAGACAAAACTGTCCTCATAAATGGAATGATTAGTGAAAATAATGTATAAAAATTCATATGGGGAAATTGCTTGCAAATATGTGTACACTAGGCAAAATTACATACAAAATTCATATATTAGGAGAAATGCACAAAAATGGGTAGAAAATTTTGTGCTGAAGGGCTGCTTTGAAGTTTGCTCACTCCTTTGTGATTTTTAGTGGGTCATAAAATGAAGGTCATTACAGTTATTTGGATTCTCTACCACCACCTAAAGGACCAACGTGGCTGCTTGAAATGTCTGACTGTTCTGAAGTCCATAAAGTGTTAACTATACTGTCATGACTAAGAAGGCAGCAAATGTAGCCACTGTAAATGCTAACTACAGCAATTCTGCAAAACAAAGGAACAGAGAAAAATAATTATCAGGTTGAGGGAATAACAGGAAAATCTGAGACATAAGGTATTTAACTAGTAATTTGTTTCTATGTAGAAAATCCAGGACTAAAATTGAATACTGTTACAATACAAACACTCATATCTTCCACTTGAGTTCTAGGGATAATGATGTCACGACAAGAACTACCTGAAAACAGTATGTATATTAACCGACTCCAAATGCTCCAAGACAGCTATAATACTGCTTGAAGTCCTGGCATGAATCATTCTATCATAATGTACTTCTGCTGAAAATGCAGCAAGATGCAACATACTACTGGGATAGTTCAGTCAGTAGAGCACGAGAATCTTAATATCAGGGTCGTGGGTTTGAGCCCCACATTGAGCAAAAATATTACTGCATTGCAGGGGGTTGAACTAAATGACCCTTGTTGTCCCTTCCAACTTTACAATTCTATAAAAAATTACTTAACGAATAATTCTGGAAATAATCCAACTAAGTATTACCAAGAGTAGCCCTATTGAAATTAATTAATCTAAGTTATCATGTTCATTAATTTCAATGGATCTCATCTGACTGAAACGGAAGAATAAATCTGCAAAATGTTGAAAAAATATTGTGTGGCAAGTGACTAAAATCCAGAGAGAAACACAGAGAGAGAAAGAGAGAGGGATTTTGTTTTTTGCTCTGTCTTCCATAAACAGCCTATACTCACTAATAGTGCAGTCTTTTCAGCCGTTTAAATTTAACAATCTGACACATCCTCACCTTACTTTGTCAGGCCTTAATTTCCTTACAGTGTGTCAGCACCTTTTTACTGATTTCTTACACATCTATTTTATATTGAATGAGGCTGAACTACAGACTTCCTATTGTAAATACCAAATACTCTGCAATTTCCATTGTATGTAGGAGGACGATCTGATAGTGGCTGTTAAAAGAACAGCAAAACTAGAATCTCATTATGCAGTCAAAAACTTTTTGCATCCTGTCACTCTCACTGGATATTCAAATAATAGATGACTGCACGCAGTGCTTGTGTATTTTACAGATCTGTTCCACTTGCAGCAAAACAACCCAATCTTATGCATGCTTACCCTTTAAGAAGATCCAGAGTGTTCAGCTGGGCTACTCCCTAGGAAGTGGGATTACAGGGATAAAGCCACAGTCTTTATCCCTGGTTCCCATTACCAAGGGTAGAGTAAAGCGACATTCTCATTCATGCAGATGCCATGACTACTGTTATGGAAAGCAGAGCAGAGGCCATGCTGCCACCAGCAGTGGGCCCTAAAACAGGGCACCTAAGGATCCGCTGAATCTTATCATCATCATCAAACCTTTATTGCATTAGCATACAGCCATAGCAGGATAAGACAAAAATGCTAGAGAGAAGCAACCTAACAAGATTCAAACGATATTACTGGCATTGTGACATTTAAATTACCCTAAAACAATAATGTAAAAATTTAGTTGCCAGCGCCAGGAATCTAAAATGCAGATGTATATAAAACATATAATGGCCCCAAAATAGGCTCGGCACATTAGGATAAAAAGGTAATACAAAGAATTAAAACAGGTCCAGGTCTGGGACACACTACCCAGTCAGTGTAGCCCTGAGTTTCAAAGCCTGCACTATAAAGATTGCCACCCCACGTGAAATTTGGGGATTTGCATCCACAAGAAGCGATTTCAAACAGTCTTCCTTAGATGTGATGGTGAGCGGGATCAAGAGGAGGAGCTTAGTTCTTATTAGCTCATAAATAGGGCAGTAGAAAAAGAAATGTATGAAGTCCTCTACTTCATTCATTGTGCATGGACATAGACGCTGAGTAATGGGGGTCTTAAAGTAAATCCCCTGCAAGAAGGCCGTGGGTATAGAATGGAAACGGGCCATGGTAAACGCTCTTCTCAAATTGGGCTCCGTCAAGTCTATCAAGTAGTTGGCCAGTGATCTTACCACTTTCACTTTAGGGAGCCACTTGGAGAGGCGAGCTGTGGTGGACTGTGCCCGGTCCATGGCCTCGTCTCTTGTAAGAATCCAGGCCCGGATATTATGATGGTCCCAAGATGACAGCGTGTCAAGATCTGGGAGGGAGTAGCGTGCCGTGATAATCTCCATGGCCTTGGACCATTTGTTGTTATGAGCACAAGTTAAAAAGGCTTGCCTGGCTAGTAGGGAGCCTGGGGCATTGATTAATTTACAATAAAAACTAATTATTCTAATGTGGGCTCTCGCAACAATAGAGGGGAGGCCCAGTTCTGTTCTTAACTGTGCAGCAACCGAGCCCTTGGGGAGGCCCAGTAACTTTCGTGCAAAAGAGTTTTGCAGAATCTCGAGCCGTTGTAGTGTTTTTAAATTCCACCCCCAGATTTCAACCCCATACAGTAACATCGGGAGGACTTTGCTGATAAATGCTTTTCTGATTGGAGGAACCAACTGGCCGCCTTTTGCATAGAAGAATTTCTCCAAGGCTTTGATGGTTCTACGGCAGCCAGGATGGTCATATTTAGGTGAGCTGACCAACTAAGCCCATGCTGAAAAGTGATGCCCAAATACTTGAATGCTGAACAATATTCAATAGAGTGGCCCTCAAATTTCCAGAATGGCTTCTGAGTTTTCGTGCCAAAAGTAAGAATTTTGGTTTTGGCGAAATTGATTTTGAGGGAGTTGGTATCACAATATGTCATGAGCCCTCTGAGCATGTTGTTTAAGCCCTGCTTGGTTAAAGACAGTATCACCATGTCGTCCGCATAGAGTAATATGGGGATCTTGCGCTGTTGTAAAGAGGGGGCAGATTGGTTTAGGGCCTTATTGGTTGTAACGATGTCATTAATGTAAAAATTAAATAGAAAAGGGGCCAAGAGGCAGCCCTCGCTGAATCTTATATCGGACCAACTCCTGGAGATAGGAACACTCCTGGCTTCTCTGCTATGCCTGTGAAAAATACTGATTGAACCATATTTCCGCCTTCCACTCTGGCCAGCATGAGCAGCAGGGTTTCAGCTGCAGTGGTGGCTCAGGAATGGTCATCACCTTCCATGGTCTCATTGATGATATCAGGGCCACACTTGGGTACAAAGTTACAAAAGCTCCACCACTTTGTTCTGTCCCATTGCTCCCCTGCCAAAGTTAGGATTGCTCTGTAAGTAATTCTTCAAAGGAGCCATAAAGGACACATTTCCTTTGGAAAACCTTGAACTCAGCTCAGAGTACTAGATGTTGCTGCAAAAATATTCCAGCAGAGTACCAAAATACTGCATTTTCCTGCAAGGTTATAAAGGTGCTCTTGGCAGCATTAGTAACCGCAATGCATTATCATCTCACAGAGCTTGTATTATACTTGCATTGAAATTTTAGAGTTCATCTAAAGTGACTTTCCTCCCTCCTGTTTATATGCATTTAGGGTTAACACACAGCGTTCTCTGTTAACAGGCTCTAAAAGTTAAGAGACCCCTGGGACTCATGCCCTTCAAGTTAGTTGCTATAGATGGTTTTATAGAAAGAGTGGTTTGAAAATGTAGGCTCAATGTGAAACTGGACTATTTATTTTATAATTATGTTTTAAATATGTGTGCGTGTGTGCATGCACATACATGTAATTGCATGGGTGTGCATGCACACACACAGAATGTGACTATATTTGCACTGCTGTAAGGAAAACTGCTAGTCATTTAATGTTATACGGGAAATATATGTCAGTACAGTTTGGTTACAGTTCCTTTATAAGCCTGCACAGCGGAGGCAATGAAATCTAATACACCACGTTCAAGCAGCCATTTTGTGTTTGTTGCTCAAAGGGGAGTGAATCCCTTGGGCTATTTTTAAAGTTTCATTTTCAACCAAAAAGCAAGTTTTAAGCAAAGGCAGATCATCAATGTGGTTCCATCAAAGAAAAGCAAACTTTTAAAGCTTAACAAACTATTGACTTGGGCTTCATGGCACCTGAGGGAGAAATACAATGTCCTGAATTTTGTCTGATGGGTTTGTGACAAGCATTATTCCACAGCAGACTAGTTTCTATCATGTCATTCCAAACCATGGCTGTGGTGTCTTTATATCCTGCTTGTGAACTGCTTTAAACCAAGTATTGCCAGTTATATAATGATGTATTGTACACTCTGGAGGTACATCAATATCCTCTCATGTAACAATAACATCAGTGAAATTCTGTTTGGGGTTCTACAGAGAATACAAGTAAACTATCCAGAATTTTTCAATCTTAAGAAACAGTTAAGCCTCAGTCTTTCACATGAGTTTGAAAACAGTCTGTTATTATCAAAATAGACAGCTATTTTTAATCCCCAAGATGTCCTGCCACAAGATATTGAGTTGCTGTACCAAAGAAAAAGAACAGAAACTTGAATCTTCAGATACTGTTTTTATGTATGTCACTGTGTTATTATTTTACTTGCTGATGTTATGTTGTGAAATTGTTTCAAGATACTTTATGGGAAATGATTCATAAATTTAAATAAACAAATCTCTTATATTCAAAACTATTTTTAAATGATATACAAACATATGCAAGTAGATGAGGGTGAAAGTCTTGTCATGCAATGCAGGTGGATAATGGAACTGCCAGTGAAACAAGTAAAGAAATAACAGCCTAGATGCCTGTGCAATAGAAATATGTTTTCTCCCTCTTCAGAATGAGGGCAATGGAAGGGCTTCATTTGCTATCAATGATCTTATGATGTAACCAGACTAGACTCACTATGTTGCCCTGTTTTGTCACCCTGTTCACTACATGATCTTTGAGTAGCTAGTATAATTCTGTGAACAAGTACTTTCAGGTTAAAAAAAAATGACACAAAATGCCAGCAAAATCAGGGAACAATGGCTGCGGGGGAAAATGAACACAGATACCCAAAGACCCCTCAATAATTCTAGTGATACTATTGAAATCCCCCACCCCCCATAGGAATCCCCCTCCTTCATATTTAAAACTCTGAATTACCTCTTTTGTGGAGCAGCACCGATGAGTTAGTATTCTACCATTCATCCGTTTTTTGTTCCAGACTTCATTGAGATTGCTGTGTATATAAACACTATGCCAGTTTTCACTTTGTGTTTTTTTTTTTTTTTTTGTCCCTTACAGGTCACTGATGTGCACGAGCACAAAGTTTAATTAAACTGCTGTGCAAAATTCATTAATTAAATTATCATATTTTTCCATCTATAAGACGCCCCCATGTATAAGAAGCCCCCTATTTTGGGGGACTCAGATTTAATAAAATGGGAGGAGATGGCCCAGAGTATAAGACACCCCCTAATTTTTGACATCATTTTTAAGGGAAAAACCCTAGTCTTGTACACGGAAAAATATGGTATGTGTCTGCCTGTAGCTTAAACCAGATGACAGGTGGAGGAGAATGTGGGGGGAGAGATTACCCACAGAACAGCATGATGAAATTCAGAACATAAGCATGTATTTTTTTATTTCATTTATATACTGCCTATCTGCCAAGGTACCAAAGGTACCTATCACTGGTTTTTATGGAACCTTCTCTGCCCACCCCCAAAATAACTACTTTCAAGTAAAAAACTGACTCAAAACGAAAGTTCAGAGCAGCACTAGACACAGTTCTAAACTATATCAATGCATAACGGTGTATAGAATCAGTGGTTATTCTCAAATAGCCTAAACTATGGTAACATTCTTTTTTTCCTGAATTTATCTTTCCAAATACATCTTCGTCTGTTTTGATATTTTTATGAAACCCTAAATGAGTCAGTGCCCTTCTTTAAATGAGATTGCTTTTGCCTGGATTTATGGCAAATTAATGTATGCTGAGTCAATATATCACATTAACTGGATATAGAATCATTTCTTCCCTGGATAAGTCCTTGATGAGAATGTCAACTCTGCAGTGGATTCCCTGTTTTCTCAATTCTGTCACAACTGTCAACCCGCTTGGGAGTATAAGAAGGGCGGGGGGGGGGGATATCTGTATGATCTTGAATACCTAGCATTTGTATTAATGTATTTTCAATGAAGCTAGATGGATACCTGTTAAAAGTTTCTTGCCAAATTTGTTCAAGTTAAGGAGACTGAAAAAGAGACTAAAGCTTACAGTTTAAAAAAACAACCATCCTGAAACACCTCATCAGTGCCTTCAAATTATTATTTATGCTGTTATTTTTTTGCCTGGTAACAGCATTTGTGAATAAGCATAATATGAAAAATCAAGACCATGGATAAATTGTGGATGTTGGTCTCTCACTTTGCAGTCTGATTCTATCTGTCCTCCAATGCTTAGTGCACAGTGAGAGAATAACCCCTGAGTCTTCTACAAGTCAGTGAAAGTACACAGTTCTTCATTCACCCTGCACTAGGCCAATGATCACCAATGTAGTGCTCACAGGTGCACATGTATCCTCAGAGGCCTTCCATGGAACTCAGAGGGTCCTCTCCCCAAGGGAAATTAGGCTTGGGAAAAACATTCTATTGTAACTAACAGTATAGGCTATGGTGTGTGCTTGGCTGTGCTGTATATGTGCGGTGTCCAGCTTCTCCAGATTGCAAATGTGTCCCCAAAGGTTCGCAAACCCTGTTCTATGCTTTGGAGAGGGATTCCCGCCACTTCTGTGTCTCCCCCAAAGCCATGCAAAGTGAGAAACTGACACTTCGCTCAAGTCTTTCACATGTAACAGAGGCTCAATGGCCAGCACAAATAATGGCTGACTACAAAGGTACCGCAAGCACCACTATCCTTTACCAGAAGTGACAGAGACACATCCCCATTTAGATTACCTAGAATTTGTCTAAAATAAAGAGATTTATGCAGAATAATAATAATTTCGCACATACTGGTTTCTATTAGAAATGCTATTATCCCTGATACAAGGGTCTACTTTGTCTCCCAAGATGATTAGGATCTATTTAGCTTTTATTGGCATGCTAATGGAACTCTACTGTACTTCTCTTTTTTTATATCCAAACCAGGTGGAACTGTGATTTATCTGAACAAGTGCTCGCAGACCTACACAGTGAACCAACACTTTAGAAAGTAGAGTTTAACTCTATTGAGCATTTGGTGATTGTGGGATAATCCACTTTCTTGCAGTTAAGATTCTATTATTGCTTGTCATTACTCTAAAGGGGTTGTATCAGAAGGCTCTTCAATCCAGTGGGGGCTTTTATGAACAAGGAGATTTTCACTGAATCACCCTTGCCTCTGCATCCTCTTGCACCCCCTAATCTAAATCAAAGGATTGGGGAACCCATTGGGAGCTCTGAAAAGGCCTGCAGGAGAGGGCAGTTTATTAAAATTGCTTCTATGAACAGAGAGATCGGATAGAACCCAATATTTTACTACCCAATAAGTTCAACATATTTATGTCTAGGATTTGCAGGTTACAGCTGTTTATTGTTATTTGTGTCTGAAGGTATACTTTGGATTCTGCAAAAACATTATGCAGAGAGAGAGTTATTTCCTGTTTAGGAATCGTATCAGTAAGTTACATTTGCTTCTAAGTTCTCCTAATAGAATTAGTTATAACACCAGTAGTGACACTAATGCAATTATGCACTATAATTCAATTAATTTATTTTGCATCAAAAATGTATTTTCTGCTTCATATAAACGTTATTTTGGATGAGAAGCTTATGTTTGCAGGAGCATTTATCCATATACACCACCCCTCTTGTGGTGGCCCATTATCTGGTCACAAACAGCAATTATGTAAAAATGGCAGAAGCAATTCTAAGTATGTTACATTCTTCAAGCGCATCTACAAATTCAATTATTTATAACTGCTCACATAAGTAGGGAAGTCGAAGCAAAAGAATATAAACATTACTACCTGCAAATAAGTGCTAAAAGAGGGGAAGGCTGATTAGCACAGAATATTTCAAATAAGGCTGATAAGTCAACATGAAATTAATATACTTCCTACTTTAGAGACATTTTTCTGCAAATTAAATGGCTACAGGATAAGACATCAGTAAATTACATTAAATTATTCTAGGTCAGTGAGCTTCAGGCATGCAGAATTTTCACAGTTTCCAATTCTGTGTTAAAAATGGAAGTGTCTTCCTAATACTCCAATTAGCTGTCCTTTTTATTAGCGCATTTTAGCTACACATTTTCCATTCTGAAATTATCCTGATTGTAAGAAAGTTTTATTCTTTTAATGTACATATAATTTTGAGCAAATCATTTTGAAGCACATCAGAACTTTTATAAAGGTTGATTTAAAAAACACTGCAGCAGTTATAAATGTCAAAATAAAGAACAATGGAACTAATCTGTTTTATCACTCTGCGGAAATTAGTATAAAAACATTACCAAGCCTCACTTACTTTCAATATATTATTCTATTCTAAAGTTAAGAAAAGGCTAGCATACTAATATTACAATATATTTAAAGTAGCAATTAATAAATGAATCTATAACTTCCTCTCTCTCTCTCTCTCTCTCTCTCTCTCTCTCTGTGTGTGTGTGTGTGTGTGTGTGTGTGTTTGTTTGTAGGGGGGACTGGTACTTTTGGGTTGGTATTTGAGAACTGGAACAATCTACTGGGAGTCTTCCTATGAAAATTTCATGGAAATGAACAGGAGTAGCACAAGACACAGAGCCCAGGGCTTGCCAATCAGAAGGTTGGCGGTTCAAATCCCCACGACAGGGTGAGCTCCCGTTGCTCGGTCCCTGCTCCTGCCAACCTAGCAGTTCAAAAGCATGAAGTGCAAGTAGATAACTAGGTACTGCTCCGGCGGGAAGGTAAACGGCGTTTCCGTGCGCTGCTCTGGTTCGCCAGAAGCGGCTTAGTCATGCTGGCCACATGACCCGAAAGCTGTACGTTGGCTCCCTCGGCCAGTAAAGTGAGATGAGCGCCGCAACCCCAGAGTCATCCGCAGCCGGACCTAACGGTCAGGGGTCCCTTTACCTTTTTTAGCACAAGAGTATGGAATGCTGCTCCCAAATTATTCCCAGTTCTGTTTCCTCCATGGCTGGATTTCTCAAACTTAGGTCTCCAGCTGTTGTCGGACTACAACTCCCATCATCCCTAGCTACCAGGATTCGTGCTCAAGGGTGATGGGAACTGTAGTCCAAAGCCAGTTGGAGACCCAAGTTTGGGAAACCTTGCTCTATGGGAAATGCTGAAAAGCATCTGCCAGTCACCATCAACAATACTGGTCTGACAAGATACAAGCAGGAAAACACTAAACAATGCCTGAAAACCATCTTCGCTTCCACCTCCAACAGCTAATACAGTCAGTTTCAGGGATAGGCCATACTAGGATCTTCCTCAAAGGTAAAACTGAAGCTGTGATCAAGCATACCTGCTATGTAGGTATGTGCATACAGTAAAGCTTCTACAATTTCTGAAGTATAATTCTGAATACCTGGATGAGTTTATAAAGCAACGTCCGGTGCAGCAGTGCTTGCCTGCTACTCAGATAAAAGAGGAAAAGGTTTGGCCATATGCACCTACTCGTCAGTCAACTTTTCTAGACAGCCTCAGCTCCGTTCTAAGCCAATCTGTGTTTGGACCCACATCCACACAAACTCTGTGACAGGCAGGGATCAAGGAGAATGCAAACAAAGCTTGGCTGGCAATAGATTTGCATGGGCAAGGGAGATTGCCTAGGACTTGCAGATGCTACAACAAGACCTGTACACGTCTTCTAGAAACTCAGCATATTTCACAATCAGATGGAAGACCTTGGCTACTTTTATGGGAATAAGTCCCACTGAACACAAATATGCATAGCGTAGATCTGAAAACGTTCATAGCTGTATATATCTGAATTTGAATATTTCAGCAAGAAACATGCAAGTTATTGAAGTATGATTTGAGATGGAAACTTATTCATTTAGCCTGCAACATGCTTCCCTTCCCAATACGCAGGGCTCTACTTTTTCATACCACAGCATAAAGCATTTTCATGAACAATATGTAAACAGCTCTCTGAGAATTTTACAGCTACTTTTGGAGAACATTCTCTTTATTTTCTTTGCATTGTAATTATAGGTACATTTATTTATCAGTGCTAGAATGTTCTAACTTATTTGAAGCTCATTGTGCCTGGCCAAAAAAGAAAAAAAAGGGGGGGGATCATTTCAGGGAACTATTAAAATTTTAAAAAACGCAATTTCTTTCAGTGCTTTGAGTCTCAAAGTGGTCTGCTCTTGCCCAAGGGAACAAGCTTGTAGCATACAATTATCACCACAATTTAAAAGGCACAATGATTCATCTCTTAAAGGACTACCCATTCTGTTAATTCTACGGTGCATATTTGAGAAAGCATAGCTTCACTGCTAAGTAGTTTCACTGATTTATTATTAGCAGCCTATGCAACTTTTTAACCATTTGAGAAGTATATTCTTATACATGTTTACTCAGGAGCAAGTCCTATTGTGTTGAATGAGGTTTAATCCCATATAACACATAGGGCTGCACCCTAAGGCTACACTCCTATACCTGCTTACCAATGGGGAATAAGCCCCACTGAATTTAATTGTACTTCTGAGTCAGCATGCTTACTCTGTAAAACACTCTTAAGCATAGGTGGAGTTATGTGAGACAACAGAGGGAAGACTAGGGTATCTCCTGAGCATTGCTCACTTCTCCCTCTGCTCTATGACAATGGAGAAGAAATTTTGGAGCAGGAATCTAAGCGAGACCATACAAATAGTTTTTGTGGTCATATGCATCTAAGCATACTCAAGTTTTTTTAACAAAAAGTAAACAATAACTCAGTCGGTAGAGCATGAGACTCATAATCTCAGGGTTATGGGTTTGAGCCCCCCATTGGGCAAACCATCCCTGCATTAACTCTATGATTCTATGAAATATCGGATATGAAATAATAACTTACTATCTTTCATTCGCAAAAAGGAATTTAAACTAAGAGGGAAGAACAGTAAGTTTTACAATCTTTAGTGCGCTGCTTATCTACTAGGAGTGCTATAATACCAAGTTTTATGTAATGGTAACAGTTCTACTTCTTTCACCCAGGATGATTTTACTAGAGCTCTCATTTGTATTTTTTTATAGGTAGAAAAGCTAACACCAATGATTTACAATGGAAGAGTCTATGGGTTAGATCTATGCTGTTAGCTGAACATGGGTTCAATTAAAATCAATGGAGCAGATTAGGCATAACTTAATTCATCCCACTGATTTTAGTGTGACCTAAATCTAACTAAGTTTGGATCCAACCCAAGGCCTTTCTATATTTATCACTTATAGCTGATGTTTGATCCAATGTTTTTAAGAGTGAATTTGTACCTGAGTGTCTGCACCTTTGGTAACATGTCATGTTACTGTAATTAGAGGGTGAGTGTAGCTTTCCCTTTCTTCATGCTAATGGTGAGTTCTGATTAAATTTAGACAACTTCCATGGCTGTAATCACACCCCTTGTGTTCCCTCATGCTCCTCCGGTTAGTAGATGTCGGAATTATGATTATGTACAAGGAGAGAGCCCTTTCACAGGTTTACAAAAAATAATTAATGCCTATTATTTACTGTTATTTCATTCCATGGAGAGACATTTAACAAATCCATCTGCACGACACTGAGGCCCAAAGTTGTAAGGAATGAACAAATAGAAAATAAAATACAACCTAGCAGTTTAGCTCTTTAACTTGTAATTGATTTAAATATTAAACACATACTTAACTCTAACTGAAATCAATGGGAATTACAAGTGCTTATCTTTAGCCTGATCATGCCTGCCATAGGTAACTTTCAGGATTACTAACTGCTAGTACTAATTTGGCTTCAAAGCAAAAGTCATCCAGGATTTTAAAAAACATGATAGAAATACACTGGGAACTAGCATTGCAGCTATATAAAGGTTTACTCACCAGCACATTTTGTTCTTGTTTTAAGAGCTGGTCCAGGAGATCCAGTCCCTCCTTCACCCGGTCTAGTGAGTAACACACTAATTTCATATTCTGTGTCAGGATCCAGGTGTCCAATTTTATAGCTTGTGGAATCCACTGGTTGTATATCATACCAGCTTCCACTTGAAGTGCGATATTCTACTTCTCTCACAATAATAGGTCCATCTCCATTGATAGAATTAGCATTCAACTGTATCCATAAATATGTCGCTCCAACTGATGACAGTTGAGGTGGTGCAATGGGAACAGGTGGCTCTGAAATAGCAAAAATCACAACTGTGTATTAAAGAACAACAACCCCTTATCCAGTAAATAAAATTAACAACACATATAAATGTTCTCATTGCCATTATTTATTGATTCAGTTTATATCCCATCCTTCCCCACAAATTAGCCCAAGATGGCGAACTTTTATATAGTTATAGCTTCCCTCTAAAAACAAATCTCCATATTTATTTAATTTTCAGGAGGTGTGGTAAGTTTTACTCAGGAAACAACTGCAGTTGGCTCCATACAGTATCTAGAGGTGTTTATTACTCCATTTCTATCCCACATTTTCTCTAAGGAGCTCAAGGTAGCAAACACCTTCTCTTCCTCTCCAGGAGGTGGATTAGTCTGGCATCAAGTGGAGCCCAGGGTGGAATATGAACCCTCGTCTCCTAGGCCCCAGTCAAACATGCTGACTACTACACTACATTGACTATACAAGCAGATGCATGACATTTTCCTGAAAGTTACTTCACTGGGCTTTAATTTTATGCAATCCTATTTGTTTTAATGTGATTTGGGAGTGAGGGGCTGTTTCTCATCATCCTTTCCCCTTTTGTTTGGGGTGTAATAATCTAGGGGAGTGGTCTCCTGAATCTCTAGTCATTTCTTGACCTGGAGCCCAGTGCATTTGGCCAGTATCTATAAATACTCATGTGCTAATAGCTCACTTAATATATTGGCCACACTATTAGTATAAAAATTTAAAACAATAGGAGATATTACATGATATGCTGTTAAGTTGGCTTGGTCAGATGTGTTATACCCTAAAAATATTTGAAAACAGAGGCCATATTCAACTAGTCAGAAGCTATAACCAGTACTATTTCCCATACGTGCCTAAGCCTAGAAATATTGTTAAATGATGGCACTTAGACATTAAATGTCATGGTGAAAATGACACAGAAAATGTACAGCTACAAGAAGAGACATTACATATCCCTGCATTAATGAGCTATTGTCACTGACTCCAACGAGATAAAAATGACAAGTCTGGCAGCAATTCAAAATGCCTACAAAAGTTCTTATTAATTATTCTTGCTCAATATAGATTGCTGCATTAAGAAAACATCTTTGAATCACTAAATAATGTTTTATTATACTACCAGTATCAATAAATGCCACTATAAGTAGCTCAACCATTCCAAAACTTAACAATTCACATAACTGCAAAGACACAGTTACACCATTGTTCATAAGCTACATCTTTATGCAGAATCTGTGCAATTTAGAAAGCTGTGGCTTAACTAAAAATGATTTAACTTCATTTTAAATCATTAGTCTGTTTCTTCAACCAAAACATGAAATGGAACTTTGATAGAACATCCTGAGGCATTTATGTAGCCATGCTGAAACAACAGTTAATTATGTTCAAATTTCAAGTGCTGGTAAGGACTGTTGAACTGCCATTTGAAATTCAAGCTCAGGATTGAGGCTACAGAGGTTACACCAATTCATTTTTGGTGTTACAAGTATTAGAAACAGGCTTTATTTTAATGGTTTTTCACCCCTAAGGGTATTTTCTGATCCCCTGGGCTCAAAAGAGATATATTGTTCCAAAAACCTATGTTCAATTTCTTGTTCTGTTCTAGAACTGGTCTAGTTTAAAGCTGGACTTCAATAATATGAAACTAAGGATAAATGAATCATCAGTGACTTACAACTGGTTTGGACTAGAAGGCATGAAAGTGTTACCACTGAAATGTACTGTGTTTGAAGTGATGGCTCTGGTTGTGAGCCTGTGGTTGATGTTTCCCATAGAAGCTACCACTTCATGTTGCAGATCAAGCAATGAATATGCATGCGTGAACTTAATTCTTATAAGAGGTTGCATAACAGCAGCTACTCAGAAACAGCTATAATGTGAAGACTTCTTGAAATCATAAGGTGAGCTATTCACACGTGCTAGTTCACCAAACAGTTTTATCTCTGGCAAGTGGTTTGTCTCCATTTCACAACAATATGCTGGCAAGACTGCTTCAGGAATGGTTCCCTGAATAGAGAATGTGCCAAAAGGCCTCCACATAACAGATAGAGATCACAAGAAGCAGCCCTAACCTTACAAAAACAAAAAACAAAGAAAACTAAGAGTAGGGCAACCTGCAACAGGAACAGCAGCAATTGGGAGCTTTTTCATTTCTTCCATTACAACTTTCTGTTCCCATGTATACAGATTAGTATAGAAGCTAGAGGACAGTCTGACCAGCGGCGGAGCAAGCTGATCGGGCACCTGGGGCGGTGCGCGTGCCCTACGCCCAGGGGCGGCGCCAGCTGCCTGCGGGGTGGGGCGAGCCGGGGCAGGACGCTATGCGGGGCCTCCGAGGAGTCTGCCTGCCTCAGCTGCCCTACAGCTGAGGGGGAGGCGGTGGGTGGACTGTTTGGGGCAGCGTAGAGCCTGCAGGTGCCCAAACCACTGCATCACTCCCAGGAGAGATGCGTGGCTCGGGCATGCTGCAGGCCCCATGGTGAGTGCCACCTGCCATTTTGTCATCCCTCCTCAGTGGTGACACTCGGGGCGGACCACCCCCTCCACACCCCCTTCCTCCGCCCCTGAGTCTGACACTATCCAGAGCTGCTAGCTCGACACCTAATAGCAAGGACATCACATATGTGCATTACCCTAGGCTATAAGAATGGGAACAGAGACTGGGCCCAGCCACCAGTTAGATTAAAGTCTTAAGTAGTCTACTTCCCCCAACCTTTTCCCTAGAATCCCTGTCATCCACTGATGTTTTGAATTTACAAAGGTTGCTTTGTAATGATTTTTTAAAGGCAGGCATATTCCTCATTAGTACACATCAAGGACTTTCATCAAGGACTATGGGAAGTCAGACATAAAAAGTGTTTAGAACATGCTCACTGAAACACATCTGTATGTCAATGCAGTTTTTGAGGTGCCCAAAACTACTGAAAAGAGAATGCATAATAGTTTATCCTCATTGTGTATTTTGAAGAAAGTCAAGATATCAGAAACTGCCACGGATGAAAGTGTTGTGACCATAATAAAAGCAACAAATAGATTTGTACAATTCAAAAGCCCTGTTACCACAATATAGGTCTATAAAGAATTCCTGGCAGGTCAGGAGAGAGACAAGAGTGGAAGAGTAACAGTGCGCTCCCCACCCAGCCTACACTTTCAGAGAAAGGCTGTCTAAACAAACGGACAACAGCACTGATGAACACTAAATGTGCAGAAATCCAAGAGTTGGGCCAGAACGCACAAGTTCATTTCTCATCCAAAAATGCATTTCTTCTCCATTCCACATGATAACAATTATGGCTAAGAAGTCTATCATATTATGTGCTTGTTATTATGAGAGAGGATATGCGATAGTCTTCCACTCACAATAAATTGTTTGTTGAACAGCATAAACTGTGAATCAAGAAATGTGCATGCTTAAAGCTTTGTACACATAAACACAGTCACTAAAAAGGGCAAAGACAATACAAAGACTACAGTTTTAAGCATTCAACTTCAATGCATGTGTGTGTGTGTGTGTGTGTGTGTGTGTTTAAAAGAATGTTTTTATTAAAGATTTTCTTTGGTTACAAACGTACATACACTGTCTCTATTTTCAGATCATAAAGACCTTTCTACAGATCAGTTATATTCGATGTGAGACATTGATGTTGTATACAGTATATTTTCTTAAATCTTGCCACAGTTTTTCAAATGATTTTGCCCTCATATTTAAGACCAATCGCCGTTACACTGGTCCTTGGCACATTCAGTGCTATTCAAGGTGCTAAACCTTCCATTTGACAACCTGAAAAAATATAAGCTATGGACAGCACAGATGGCTGCCCTTCCGTGCCCTGTCTTAAAAACCTAACAAAACTCCTCCTAGCCAGTCTGACACCTAGGTTTACCTTGTATGAACTCAGTAAGTACTTTGAACTCTGTAATAATCTGATATCTTCTCAGACAGGCTCATTCTGTTCTTCTAAATCTAATCTATGCTGCAGCTGACCACTATTAGAAAAGTTCATTAAAAGATGGGTGTGCACATATAATACTAATTTACGTTCCCAAATACCATGCTGTTCAGCTCTTTTTAGTTTATCTTATTTGCAATATCTGATTTATTTTATGTAACATGAGAAAAAAGTAGTTTGGGTTTTTTAAGTGTGTGTTGTTGTTTTTTAAGAAGCACAAATTGTTTTAAGAAACTACCCGAATTGTAGTTTTCCATTCCCAATGAAAGGTCAGCAGATTGGGTCTTGGCTCTACCCACAGGTTGAAGGCAGGCAGCAATGTTTTGGGACAAAGGGGTCCCAGGATTCAATTTGCGAATTCCCTAAGCTCTGGAAAGAGCAGGAGTTACAGGAATGGAAAGCTATGATACAGGTAGGTACTGTTGTACTTTTCCCCATTCCTGCAATGAAAACAGATCAGGACATACCAGAGCTATCCCAATCTTGGGCGGCAGAGATGCTGCAGTGTTATGGAAAGAGGACCTTTGTAGGAGCCTCCGATCAAAGGTGGGTTCCACTGAAGCAAAGGCATCTATGTGATAGTGGTAGCCAACCTTCATTTTTCTAGTAGAGGAGCATAAGTGGAGAATGCGGCAGAGGTGGCTGCAGAATGAGTGAAGTGAGCAGTGATGTGAGAAAGCACAGGGAGCCTTTGAGTTTCATAGGAAAAGAGCAACACAAGCTTTTATCCAACTGGCTAAGATGGCAGAAGTTACCTTCTTCCCCAAGGAAAAAAGGTTGGAAGGACACAAGGATTCTGTCCACCTGAGCTCTTTGGTTTGAGCGATGCAGACTTTTAGGGCTCTGAAAACATGCAGGGAATGCCAAACCTTTCTTCGTGGGTGCACTGAATCTGGGGAAAAGGAGGGAAGAACAAGTTCTTGCTCCAAGTGGAAGCTAGAAGTAACTTTAGGAAGCAGGAAGGCTAAGTCAGTACAGAAAACAGCCTATCTTTGTGAAAGGTGCAGAGGTAGAGGTGCTAGGCTGTGGACAGAGTGCTGAGTTCCAAAATTCTGCAAGATGAAATGATGGCCACTAAACAGTGACTGTGAAGGACAGTAGTTTGAGGAAGAGCTCTTTCAGCGGTTCAAAGGGAGGCTTCTGTGGAGGTCTCAGGATGGGAATCTGTGGCTGGTCAAGGAGCATGTTAAAGTTGCCCCTTTAAGCAATCATTTCAAAAGTGGTTGGGAGGTAAATGCCAGGTGGAGCATTTGAAGGAACCAAGGGCTGCAAGGCCAGAATGGTGTGATAACGACTCTCACTTTCTCTTCCCTGATCTTCTGGAGGACGACCCTTGGAATTATAGAAAGTGGAGGGAAGGTGTAGAGAAAATCTGGTGGCCAGGGGAGAACAAGGGGAGAAAATATAAGGTCTCCACTGATGCTGACTGGAATCTGGTAAAGAACCGTAGGATCTGAACTTTGACAGGAGCTGTTGGAAAACTGCAGGATGCAGTTGCCATTCCTCTTGGTTGCTTTTCCTGTGGCTCAGCCTGTCTGCTTGTGTGTTCAGGAGACTGGAGATGAGCTCAGCAATAAGTGACTAGAAGTTTTATTATGCTCAGCTGAGGAGAAGAGATACTACTGCACAAAACTCCAAAGATCAGGTGCCTCCTTGTCTGTGAATGTTGGATTTCACTGTGGTGGAATATGTACATCAGGACACTGATGAGCTGGAGACGAGGAGCAAAGTGTTATAGGGCTAAGCAAGCTGCTTGAAGCTCTAACCAACTGATGCTCATTGATGCTTCTGTTGGAAACCATAGGCCTTGGATGCTTAGATCTCTGCAGTGAACTCCTCACCTCGTGAGACTGGCATCCAGGGTGATCATTGTTGTCGGCGGAACATGAAAAGGAGAGCCCCTATGTAGGCTGGATCACACTGTCCACCATCTCAAGGCTCAGTAAAAGTGGTGGGGGACTTTAACATGCAGTTGTCTGCTTGATGTGATGTCTTTCTGGAGCGGAAGTAGAGCATTGGAGAGGATAGGCGTGGTGCTTTGCTCACAGAGTTATATGTGCCACTGAGATTCACAGATCTAGTACCTGTGCCATAAACATGAGATCCACTTTCTTGGATTTGATTAGGGTCTGAACCTCTCAGCTGATCTTTTTCTTCCTGGAGATCTATTATCATGAGTAGGTATTGAGAATGGAGATTTTCTTTGATAAATGAAAGAATTTCCATATGTTTCCCATTTCCTTGCCTCCCCAGTGAAGCTACAGATAGAAAATTAGTGAGTGCTTCTGGTTTTAAACTAACCAGAGCTTCCCATTACACCCAAGGTCCAGAGACTCTGGTTAGCTTTAAGTTTAAATGGTTTGAGAACAAGCCAGGATCATAAACCACTATTTGATAGTGTCTTATTTCAATAATAGTAATTTAAAACAAACCTGAGTTTCCCTGGAGTTCAGGCAGAGGAAAGCATGTTGCAGCCATGCAAAAAAAGGTAGTTGGAGCATATGAGACATATGGAGCATATGTGCTGGCTGTTGCACATAACACAAAACCATATTTCAAAAGGCCCACAGTGTACATAGTTTTGCTTATGCAGTAATTCCATGTAGGAAAAATTTTGTTATGTGAAGATGTCCAAAATATGTGAAGAAGTTCAAAATATGTGAAGTTCAAAATACATGAAACAATGTTTCAAAATAAGCACTAAGCCATTATATCAAGCCTAAAAAAAGAAAGCTGTAAATGTACTTTTAATTCCCTGATAAATATATATTTAAAACACATATGTTATTGGAAGGTGGGGTGCAATTTTCTGTAAAACACACTTAAAAAAAAGGAATGTGTAATTGACTATCAGTAACAATGCAAATGAGCTTAAGTATATCATAATGTTGTTATTTAAATATAATCTGTTCCAAGGTCAGTACACTATTTAAAATGGGCTTTTTAGGTCACAAGGAATGGCCCGCATGAGGTCTCATAAAAGCTACGGCACAAGCAAAAGGAATTACCATAATTACTTCATCACACTACAAGTAGCTAATGGGATTACACCCTAAGGGTAAGCAATTATTCACTGTACACAGTGTAAATGTGCTGAGAGGTGGATAAGACCAAATATTATAAGGATATGATAAATAAATTCACACATGGAAGGTTCAAGGTCAATGGTAGTATATTGATACAGGTTTTTAAGAAAGCTGAATCTGAGGACTCTTTATTTGTCCTCATTTTTCATCAATATATAGCATGCCTGTAGATCACTTCCTTTCCCCCCTCATTATTGCCCCCATCCCTGTGTACTATATATCTGCTTCTGAATGAGATGTTCTTAAAAAATTTAATCGAAAAACTTCCATTTTAGCAATACAGTTGCACCTCAGTTGTTGAATGTAATCCATTCCGGAAGACTGTTCGACTTTGGAAACATTCGACAACCAAGGCGCAATGGGCAGCTGGCAAATTCCATTGAGAAAATGGAGAAGTGCACCTCAGAAGCTGTTCAGCTTCCAAGGTGCGTTCAAAAACGGAAGCATTCACTTTCCGATTTTCGGCGTTCAGGTTCTGAATCATTCAGTTTCCGAGACACTCAAAAACCAAGGTTCCACTATATATAAAATCCAAGTTTTAGTCATTTTCACAAGAAAATCACTGGGAGTGAGATTCACTATCAAAGAACGTACAGAAAATTGAATTCATATCAGCAGAGTAACCTTTCCGTTGTTTGTTTATTTTAGGGATGATCACCTTCACAGCCCCATTTCAGAACATTCTGCACACTTAAGGGGCAGGCTGGATAATTTCTTAATGGGACAAGGCATCAGTCCTAAATGTCTCAGATGCACTATGGGATGGGATGGACAGAAGACCATTACCACCATAGGAAAGTGGCAGGAGAACTATGCAAGGAAGAAGGAAGGCAATGGACTCAATGAGAGGAAATAAACTGAAGCTGAATCCAGATAAGACTCAGGCACTGTTAGTGAGTGGTTCCCCAGACTGGAAGGATGGGAAGTTGCTTGCGCTTGAGGTTATGCTGCGTCTGAAGGAGTGGGTATGCACCTTTGTTCAGGTGGCCTGAGTGGCATGGAGTGCTTTCCATCAGTTTTTGCTTGAGACCCAGCTGTGCCCCTATCTGGACAGGGATAGCCTAACTTCTGTCGTCTATGCTCTGGTAATCTGGTTAGAATAATATAACGCATTATACATGGGGCTGTCTCTGAAGATAGTTCGGAAACTTCAGCTGGTGCAGAATTCAGTGGATAGATTGCTCACTGGAGCAAGAAGGTTTGAGAATATTGCACCAATCTTGGCCTGACTGCACTGGCTGCCAATTACTTTCCAGGCCCAATTCGAAGTGCTGGTTTTGGCCTAGAATTCCTTTTAAAAGCTCTTGACCAAAATACCTCAAGGACTGCCTCCTTTAAATAAAAATAAAAGTGGAGGTGGGGATTTAAGAAAGAGAAGCTTCTGACTGATATCGTGCATAAGAACAACAAAAAATAGTGTGGAATTATACTAACTATACACCCCCCCCAATACGTGTAAAAAAGAAAGGTCAGACCTCATTTTGCAGCATAATTTTATAAGTATATCAAGTATATTTTATACAGTCATGTGCACAGTTATATGTATTTGTTTATGTACTGCTCTCTTTAGGAAACCTAGACTATATATGCATCTAATAGGCATACAGCATTATGTATATAATAATGCATATAATGATTAATATAATATGTGAGACTTGTTCTGTATTTTTAGTGGAACAGAGGGGCTCGCTTCTTGTTGAGATTAAGGAACAAAATCATTGTTAGTTGAATATAATTTTATGGTCCATTGGCCACAAATAAAAGTTGCAAAATGTAAAATACATAAGATTGTTAAAAGAGGAGGCTAAAAAGAAAAAGCAATCATAAAGTGTCTAAGGGAAGTTGCAATGTTTAGACATTTTGCAACTTGCTTAGTAATTTAAAAAATTAGAGCCTTCCAATAAAATGATCAACAGACTCTGGAGATTGTCCTAGGAAGGACTGTGTAAGGGGATATATCTGAGTTTCTCTAGCCTCCATTTAAAAGAAGAATGTGACACTGACTACACCTCTTCATTATTATAGGAGCAGTATGTGTTATTTACAGGAGCTCTGTTATAACTTAAGATAGTACTCTTCTCATGCACGCATCCATTCTGAAATACCTTTAACGATCAGTTCTGCATAATTTGATACTCCAACTCCTCCTTCTGTGCGAATCATGCAGCGGTAATTGCCTGCATCTCGTTTGGTAGCATTTACCACACTGAACGAAGCTACGAATCGCCGATCATTAAAAACTTTCATATCCTTCAGAGGTGCATCCCGTACAAGCAATCCCTAGTGAAAAACAAATTAAAAGTTTACTTTTGATGAGGGGGAAAAAAACCATTGTAAAGAGATTTAATTTCCCCAATACTTTTCTACCCCAGTGAAACTCATTTGGCAGTAGGGATGGAGGAGGAATTCATTTGGTCCACACCTTGAGAAACAGAAACTTGTTTGCAGATCAGAATACAACTCTTGATGTGAACATTTCATGCATTCTTTCAAAACACACAAACCATATAATGGAACCAGGGCTTTTTTCCCCAGCCAGAACTCGATAGAACACAGTTCCGGCATGTCTCAGGTGGGCACCATTGCCATTATAAGAGAGCATAGGAGGCATTCATTGTGAGTTCCAGAACCTCTTTTTCTAGAAAAAATACCACTGAATGGACCTATTTGGTGGTAGCAGCATGAACCATGCACAGTTTCAAAATCTAGGTGTGGCTTGCCAGGTGTACCCCAATCAAATATGAATGTCTATAAATCCTTCCCATAGCGTAAGTATACTCTTGGCTTCAATATATTTGGAATTATGTGACTTTAAATGCTTTTCAGTATTTCTACTTTTGTCCTCAAACACAAATGAAATTACAAAAACTTTGCATGAAATCTAACCTGCCTGCCTTTATGAAGTGGAAAGAGCATGCCCTGATTCCTATGCCAGAAAGCAAAACATAGAACCTATTAAGGAAATGACTGAACTCAGTTTGTTAATTACGGTGTTCAGATGTCAACTTGTTGAAAGTAACCTTAAAATGCTATTTATAGGTTTTTCGAAAGCTCCAAATAATGTCAACATTAAACTGACTCTTGTACATAATTCATGAAGCAAAAGTCAAGGTTAAACAGAGCATTATGCCAAAGTATCTGGATATTAAACAGTAAATAACAGATTTTAATTTCTTTAACAAGTACAGCAATAATGAAGTCATTTAACTTTTACAAGCGGTTTTATGGCATGCCCTTATTTAAGAAACGGTTGGAATAAACAGGAGTAAAATAACTTTAAAAGACATAGTTTGCAAAGTTCAAGACTAAAAAGGTTGCAATCATGCCAATGATTACCTGGGAGCTATCAGAGCTGAATAGTTTGTTATATGTTTATTTGTGTTTTTACTTTTTCCCCACCAGTATTAGCACAATGGCACTTGATGCCTATACACTTCTAGTTGCAATTTCTGCTTTTAACCTATGCAACCTTACAAAGCTAGGAGAGGTTGGGAGGGTGGCAACACTGGAGAGGATATTTTCAGTTATAGCCCTACCCCCACCCCCCCACAACACCTGTGGAATGCTCTCCTGGTGGAGGCCATAAGCTATAAATCCTACAGTCTGAAGAAGAAAAAAAAGATGAATCCTGACAACTGCAGCATATGACCACGATCCAAAGAGCACAATGTCCCAACATTTATGTGAACTAATATATTCATATTTCTACAAGACAGCACCAGCAGTGCTATCCGACAGAACTGACCACCAACAAACGAGTGTTTCTGATATGTTTGCTCCAGTCAGACCAGCATTTCTAAAATCTAGAGAACATACTTTACTTGAGTGGTCAACAGTAAAACAGAAAGAATATTTAGAAAAAGGAGGAAGAAAAACAGAACAATGATCACATATTCACAGTCCACTCATATTTAGAACACAATGGACTTCATATTTCATAGCAGAAGATCATGGATGACAGAGACTTTGAAGACTCATCTTCATTAGCTATGTTAAAGACACATATGCAGCCGCTGAATGGAACTCAGGTTCCATTTTGCTCAGGCAAAATTGGTGCAGTGAAATTGGCATGACTTCAGTGTGGATTTTTAAGAATAACATTTTGTGCGTTTTATATATAGCAAATTATTGTTCAACTTGTTGATCAGTGAATGGAAGTGATTTTGAAAGGGTCACTGTGAATACTTTAATATGTACCTTTAGAAGTGGAAATGCCTGTGGATCTGATTATAACAAAAAGCCACACCATAGGAAGTCCAAGGTCTGCAACACACACACACACACACACACACACACACACACACACAAACACACACACACCATTAAAGCAACATGCACTGCATAGCATATAAATTCAGCTTATGTGTCCCTTTTCACAATAAATGGGGGTAGCGCTGGATAGTTATCACTGGCAACCAGAAAAGGAATAACTTCTTTAAAAAAATGGGATGCATGCTTAAAATGTGCTTGCACAAGACAATTTTCAACAACAACATCAATCAATCAATCAATCAATCAATCAATCAAAAAGATCTTGTACTGTGGTATGTGGTGGGCAAACCACAAAGCCAACTTTTAAAATTTGCATCCATTTCTTTTTGTGAAGCATGAACCTACAGTCATGAAAAAAAAATGATTCAGAGACCACAATTCTATTGTGTGGAATTCAATGTGTGTGCGTGTGCAACACACACAATTATAGTACTACACTTTAAATTCTACTGTAAGAAATGGCAATATACGTGTACTTTCAATGCCTTTACTTAAAGAGTTTTCCAGAGCTTAACATTACTTCAAATTCCTGTTATTTTAGGATGTTGTGCATCTTGTTTGTATATTTGAGAATGCACACATATATGTTGTAGAAATATATAGTTGCTTCTATACTCATAACATACAAGATGCATTCTCATATATACATTTCCACAGACACCTGAGAATGCACAGCTGATATCTACAGTCCTGCAAAAAGGATATTCTTAACATGATTTTCAGTTTACGTCTCAGTAATTGTAGCTAGCACCTCAACCATATGCACCCTGGCCTTGAATGCAATTGTGACAGCTGCTGGAGTGTGAAGAGAACAGGGGTAGCAAGAACTCTTTACACCACAGTTTTAACTGATATGCTCCTGTAATATGCTAACTTAAATGGAGAAACACTAGTAATAATTTTAGTGCTCACAGAAGCATGAAAGAAGAAAAGTCAGTGCATGTGATTTACTGTGCCTGATAAATCATGCTGGAACCATAGAGGTACATTAGGCAAGGTGGCCACCAAAAAAGTAATCACCCACAGCTGAAGGTTATCTCAAACTCACTGAAGGGAAAATAATATTTCCTTTTTATCAATATATATTAAACAGTATCCTTGGAGCATTCGTTTTATTCCCTGGTGTGATTTAAACAGCTCCAGTACGTTTAGATTAGTGATGAGTGAACTCTACTTAGCTTTCCTCTTGATCTGCTCATTATCTTCTGAGCTTTTCACTGAGAGTTCTTTGAGAAAAACTGGAATGCTGGTACACTTGGATGAGCTCCCCACTAGCCCTCTGTGGTTCTCCTTCCTGAACAAGGGTGTGTGTAGATAAGAATCAACAGCTGTGAGGACTAGCTGGCAAGCAATGGTGTAAGTCTTGTGGACCATTTCCATATTACCTGGATGCATCTAAGCCTACTAAGGAATATATTTTCCAACTAAGAATGGAACACAACTGTAATTTCAAAGCATTTTGGTTCAATTAATTGGGCTGCAAGGAAGTACAGTTTGCATGTATCTACAGCTCTTGCCACTTATTCAGGAGCAACCTGGCCTTGAAAATGAAGTGTCACCAGGCAGCCCTTCCTGCTGGTTTTCCCACATGTGCCCTTTCTAAATTTGTTCGGCAAATGAGTAGCTAGCAATGACAGGCTGGTGGTGAACTCAGAACAATCTGCACCAGATTGTTGTAGTGTTGCTGGTTTGGCCTCTAAAGAGCTTCAGTTGGTCATCTGAGCAAACATTTGTAATATTACTAGTAAGGGTATTGCATCTATACCATAGAGATCACTAATTATTCAAGAACTGCAAGCAGTAACTTTGTTTGAAATTCACGCACAACAATCAACAATAGTATATCCAGTGGTGTTAATATCCTCACCTAATTGCTTTACAGAATTCACGATTTGATTTTTATGATTACTTCCCAGAGTTACTTTTTATAACCAAGACAATTCTCTCCCTTAGATATGAGAATAATATATACTGCGTGTGTGTGTGTATGCTTATTATATACACATATATTAGCATTTCCACTAACCAAAAAGGCTACCTTTATAAAATATTATTTCTAAAGTTACTTTGTCCCAACTGGAATAATTTTAGTTCAATGGTGCAATATCAAAACAATACTAGTTTGTTATGAATGGACATACTCAGAAGCATTTGTAGAATGTTGTTATTCAGGCTTCTTTCCAGTTCTCTGTGTTTGGTGAAAATAGGCAGAGTGACTCTCTTAAACCTATTTTGCATTTCTGCCCTTAATCTGCATAACTGCAGCTTGCAGCTGTCGTCATTGTGGATTATTAGATCATAAATTACACCAAATTAAGTACCTTTGGAAATATCCCTATTGTAGTGAATCCTAGTTACTGATTTATTACATATTTTTTCTAGCTGCTTATCCAATTAGCGTAAGAGTGCAATTCAAAGCTATTAAATCCAATGGGAGTTTTCCCACTGATTTAAATGGGATGTTGATTGCATTCCGCATTAGCTGCAGTTCTCAATTTCTTCTATTTTAAGCCTAATTTGTGACAAGGGATTCTTCTCCAGTTCTAAGATAAGTTGTTGCATAACTGTTTTATTAATTTTTTGACCGCCTTTGAAAATAAAAGGTTGGACTAATGATTTTATTATACTTAAACACTTTCTTACCATTTTCTTTATTTCAATAGTTACTGTGCTGCTTCATGGAATATCTAAAAACTAACTGCACATTTAGGCAACACAGTCTGCAGATTACATCCTGCCCACCAAGAACAACTTCACCAAGTTACTAGCTGTGCAGCGCAGTGCAGGTTTATGTAGGTTATTTGGGATACAGGATATAAAACTGCACAGCATGTAATATCTACACTGCTTATTTCTTAGATCAGACATGTGTTTAATCCGATGCAATTTCAATACCCATTTAAGAAACAGATCACACTGCATGTGGGCGCTTTAATTTGCAGTCAATAAATACAACTTGAGCTCTTCTCTCTTTGGCAATCACTCGCAGCCAAGTAAGATTTCTTCCATAAACACAGTTTTAACAATGAGTCCGTAAGTGACTGTGGAGGCCAATTCTGGATCCACACATCCTTCCACAGTGGGGACATTGGTTTCCGGGTGGGAGTTGATCAAGGTGTGGATTTGCCAAGCGTGCCTTCCTCTTAGCACATTTCCCCCTTGCATCCTGAGTTTGAGTGTCTTCAAAGCCCATGACACCTTTGGTAAAGGCTGTTCTCCAACTGGAACGCTCGCAGGCCAGTGTTTCCCAGTTGTCAGTGTTTATACAACTTTTTTTTAGATTTGCCTTGAGACAGTCTTTAAACCTCTTTTGCTGACCACCAGCATTACGCTTTCCATTTTTAAGTTCGGAATAGAGTAGTTGCTTTGGAAGACGATCATCAGGCATCCGCACAACATGACCAGTCCAACAAAGTTGATGTTGAAGAATCATAGCTTCAACACTGGTGATCTTTGCTTCTTTCAGTACATTGATATTAGTTCGCCTGTCTTCCCAAATGATGTGTAAAAATTTTCGGAGACACCGTTGATGGAATCTTTTGAGGAGTTGGAGATGGCGTTTATAAGTGGTCCATGTTTCACAAGCATATAGTATAGTTGGTAGTACAACAGCTTTGTAAACAAGCATTTTGGTTTCCCTGTGAATGTCCCGGTCCCCAAACACTCTGCACTTCAATTGGGAGAAAGCGGCACTCGCAGAGCTTAGGCGATGCTGGATTTCGGCATCAGTGTTGGCCCTTGTGGAAAGATAACTGCCTAGGCAGTAGAAGTGATCAACATTTTCCAATGTTACACCAATGAGTTGGATTTGTGGTGCTGCAGAGGGGTTATTTTGTAGTTGTTGGTACAGCACTTTGGTTTTTTGGATGTTGAGTGATACGCCAAGCTTTTCGTAAGCTTCTGCAAATATATTTAGGATGGTTTGGAGGTCATGCTCTGAGCGTGTGCAGACTACGTTGTCATCAGCATACTGAAGCTCTATGATGGAAGTTACAGTAACCTTACTCTTTGCTTTCAGCCAGCTCAGATTGAAGAGCTTTCCATCTGTTCGACATATGATTTCTACTCCGGTGGGGAGTTTCCCTTCAACAAAGTGTAGTATCATGGCAATCAAAATAATGAATAGAGTTGGGGCAATAACACAACCCTGTTTAACGCCTGATCCCACTGTGAATGGTTCACTTTGAGAGCCATTGTTATCTGAGATTGTTGCTGTCTTATTATCATGGAGGAGCCGAATGATGTTATCTGGGTAGCCAATTTTCAGAAGGACAGTCCACAGGGCATTACGATTTACAGTGTCGAAAGCCTTAGTCAGGTCAATAAACGCCATATACAGGGGCTGGTTTTGTTCTCTGCATTTTTCTTGAAGCTGTCGAGTGGTGAAAATCATGTCCACTGTCCCCGTAGAAGGCTGCAAACCATTTTGGGATTCAGGAAGGGTCACCTCGGATATTGTTACGAGACTGTTTGCTTGCAGGAATTTTGCCGGTCGCAGCTAATAGAGAGATGCCTCAATAGTTTCCACAATAAGTTCTGTCACCTTTTTTTAAAGAGATTGATAAATTTGGCATCTCTAAAGTCTGCTGGGATTTCTTCTTTCCCAGATTTTTTCAATGAGCTTGTGAAGTTGTTGTGTAAGTTCAATTCCACCCACTTTGAAGATTTCGGCAGGTTGTACAACTTGGGCACAGTTGCATCCAACCCTTTGAACAAAACTTACACAAAAGTGTGATATTACCACATTAATGATATAAGTACTTATGTAGCTCTCTGTGTCCTTCCCATGTAATGTACATTCTGTATGTTTGGGAAATCGCAGAATCAGAAGGGACCGAAAGATTAATCTAGTTCGACCCCCTGCAGTGCAGAAATCACAGCTAAAGCTCTCTCCTTGGTTCCCATCGAATTCAAAACGTTTGTGTACATATTGGGCTTAAAAAATCAGAATAGCTACAGAGCAGATAGTTCATGTACCCATTTTTTAAAACTATGGTGCAATATAACTTCATCTCTTTTTATCAGTTTTGGATTGCACTCCAACCCCCCAGAGCAGATTTGAGGTGAACAGTGGCATTCATGAAGAGGAAGGGGAAATTATGTTGTGCAAATGAAAATCCCTGCACTAACAGAAGTACTTTGTTGGACACTGCCCTTAATCAGGAAAAAATGGTGTAGGAATACCCAAAATGACTACTCATTATGGAGCATCATCTTTTGAACCACGATGCACCTGCTTTTCTGAATGATTTGCTAACAACAACCTGTTCCTTTTATCACAAAACACAGCTTGTTTTGTTAAATGTTTTGGATGCTGACAAAATATTCTGCTTTTAAATCTGTTTATCCACAAAAGAGGTTTGGTTTAGCCAATGAACCTTTAACAGCAGATAAACAACAGATGTATTGGAAGATTTTCTCAATTTTGCTTCCAAAAACTATTTTATTTTGCCTGTCCATTAAAGTGGCAAGAAAAGGATAAGCACCTTTTCAGAAAATGCTGTAATACAGTTCCAAAGGGGGGGGTCACTTGGAAAGTTAAGAGAGAAATGCCTTTTCCATGAAATACTTTGTTCATTAGAGGATAATTTGAAGTATTCTACATAACAATTGAACATGGTCCCCTTGAGTCTCCAACAATTCCTACTGACAAAAAAATAAAATAATATTCCTGGCAAAAGAAGAATAAAAAGAACAGAAGGCATTGGAAAGCTTTTACCATCTATGTAGTTCTTCCTTGATGTGGTAGTTCCGCTTCACTTTGGTAAAGTTTTATTTTTAAAAGCCACTCAAAACCTCATTTCAACAGAACTAGAAATTGCATCACTGTCTTTTAGTCTCCTTAGGTTTTAACTGTAATATCTTATATGGCATTTTATAACTTGTGAAGCACTAATTACGTTTCTAAATTGTACCTCATTATAGAGATCAGATATGTCCTTGACCAACACTGTCTGTTGACTCCAACAGCACCTATATACTCAAAGTCAAAGCCCTGCATGAGGTTTGAATAAGTCTACATGAAATTACCAACATGGTAAAAATTACTGAAAAGGAGATAAAGAGAGGATGGGAAATGATTGATGCATTAAAGGACAAGTAGCTAGTTTAAAAGGAGGCTAAATAAGAGAAATATGGATAAGAAATAAGGAAGGTGACACAATTTTCAGCAATTCCCTCTCCCCTCAGCAACCCCCCAAAATCTGCTCTGCAGGATTAGGTTATGCTCTAGGGAGATTTTGTGGGAGTGCAGGGGGAGTGAATTTCCAAAAATTGCCTCTCTCTTCTGCTCTGTTGATGGATGTCTTCCATCAGAAGAGAGGAATCACGGGATATCACCCACTGACTGACAGGTAGTTCTTTGGGGTCTATCTAAAGTGTAGCTTCACTAACTTGCAGCACAATTCTATACTGTACATAACTACTCAAAAGTAAGCCCCATTAAGTTCAGTTGGGGCTTGATCCCAGGAAACTGGGTATAAGGCTGCAGTTGAATATCATATTATTGTTAAGCCATTAACTTCTAAAGGGGGGCGGTGCAGACTTTCATTTTATCAATCAATTAAATAATTGATCGGGTGTTTTTCCAAGTTTTAAGGATATTTGTGTGAAATTTGGTTGCTTGTATTTCAGTTTCTCTGAGGGTTGGCTTAATCAGGCTGAGGTGTGAAGTTTCTTCTGATAACTGGGCTGTATTAGGTTTTGGAACTAGCTAATCTTCTGCTTGTAATATTTCATACATTCTCAGTAAAACAGCCTCTGCTCACTTTGGGCTCCAACATATTGGGGGTGTTGGAAAACCTAGATTCAGGATTTACACATTGATAGAAACTTAAAGCTAGGAAGTCCAATTCTCCAAATAACATTCACAGTTGTCCGCATGTTAGATGGAGTTTGCTATTGGTCTGGATATCTCATTTACATGTTAATATAATGCAAGATAAACGATTTACTTCAGTGAAAGATTAAAACACAGAAGTAAAATGTGCTATAATGATATAAACCCTTTAAATACTTGGGAAAATTGCCATAGAGTTTTTATTATGAATGTGAAATGCATGAAAATGCAAAACTATTAAAACACTTATTTCTTATTCACTTCCCTCAGATATGGAGTCCATGCCGTTCTTTTAATCATTAATCTTGCTTTATGTTATGCAACCTCTGCAGTAACAAAACACTTTTGTATTTTTGACAGCCTTCTTTTTTCTGTGTAAATTTTTAAGCATGAATATGATGCCCGATTAATGGTGTACACTGATCGCCACATTCTTTTATAACTGATTTTGCTCTTCATTTCTTTACTTAGCGGAGCCTTTTCACTTCTCATGGTCACGTACACTAAATAAACAGCAGTGTATTAAAGCAAGTGGAGGCTGCAATATGAAATAAATAGTAAAGCCACCAGGCCACTAGAGAGTTTCAAAGTGGTAGCAAGAAAGAAAAGCTCAGACAGGCTGACAAGCCATGGAAAGATGGTTCAGTAACTTTTATCAGCAGACGTAGTAAAAGTGGCAACACTAACTTTAAATAGTATTGCAATAATAATGAAAAAAAACTCACCTACCTAGTAATATTGGAGTGTTGAACTCTTTAGTATGTAAATCCATGAAGTAAAAGCGCACACAGTACCAATTAATTGTTCCCTTCATTATCAGATCTAATGAACAAAAAGTCCTCCTTGTACAAGGATTGCTTGGCTAAGAAAGCAATCCTATACACAAAATGCTAGTGGTAAAGGAAGGCTGTGTAAGTAAACCAGCATAAAGTTACTCCAGATCCAAAACCCATTCAGCAATTGCTGATCATACTCTGCCTAAGCCTGGCATAAGGAAAACAAGCCTTTTAAATAGTGTTGATGCGACTGTGACTCAGTATCCAGCCAAAGTCTCCCCTCTCTGGTTCCACTCCTGGAATGCTCCATTTTGAAGTACTTACGCTGGACTTGGCTCAGTCAGTTTCTGCTCAGCTAAGTGAGCCCCAGTTGAGCCATGATGAGCATGTTGGCTGAGCCAGAGTTGGGGACTAAACATTGACTGTGTCTGGGTGAGCTGGGAATCTCCAAGTTCAGACAGAGATCTGCTGTATCTTAAGGTGCCCAGAGGATCTTCAATCACTTCAATCAGGCATAGGCAAACTCAGCCCTTCAGATGTTTTTGAGACTACAATTCCCATCATCCCTGACCACTGGTCATGTTAGCTAGGGATGATGGCAGCTGTAGTCCCAAAACATCTGGAGAGCCAAGTTTGCCTATGCCTGACTTCAATCAATCATCCATTTTATTTGTATGCTGGGCTTTCAAAGTTCAAACCATGCTCAAGGTGACTTACAACATATTTTAAAAATCACACACACACACACACACACACACACACACACACACACCAGCAACAAGAGTAACAGCAATCCCTTCCCAACAAAAACCTCTGAACAATACCCCAGCCCAAAATTTTGTATACAGCAGCCTCGGCTTTTGTAGCTAGAGTCAGTAATGGCCCCACCCTCCCAGGCCAGGTAGGAAAAGGCCTGCGAGGCAGGGAGCAGATCTTCCAGGCCTCACAGCCAATAGGATTGCCCACTGAAAAAGGAGCAAAGTCAGGTTTGTTTGTTTTTGAATTTGCCTCATCTTACATGCATTTGACTTTCATGATTTCAACCATAGGCAGTTGAAGGTGGGCTGGTTGAAATGGTGCAGGTCAAGTCGTAAGCAAGGCAGAGAGCTTAGAAACTCTTTTCGTGCTGGGTACACTTGGGGCTAACGAGTGTGAAAAGAGCTTTGAAGCTCTCCACCTTCCTTGCTGGGCAATACTCTGCTCATCGTTGTGGTTCTGGGAGGCTTTAGGGTGCTCTCATGAGATCTCACACAAACATCCCTTGCTTTCCAGAGGTGGTATGGTAAGCTGGCCTTGTCTAGGAAGCAAGGCCCAGAGCTTAAAAATTCTCTCTGCACCACTTAACTTAAGTGGACAAGAGGCAAAATGAGCTTTTAAACTCCTGGCCTGACTTTATGGACGAGGCCTCCTCAACACACACCAACTCTGGGAGCATTTGACTATACACAATGCTCCAAGCATTTGACTATACACAATTTTTGCATAAACACGTAACCTTTTGGAACCAAATCCCGAGATAACACGAGGGATTACTATAAAACCGGACTGACCATTTTCTAAATTCTAAATAAATAAATAAGAAACCAAGGGAGAAAGAATAAATGCTGAAGTTGAAGCTTTTGCCCAGTTACGCTCCTCAATCTTGGGACTGAGCAGTCTATGGTCATACAGCATAAATAATTTGACACATTCTCTGAGGCAATCTTCTTTAGTATCATTTCACATGATCCATAATACTATCATAACTGAACTCTAGCATATATGAAGCACTGGAAATTGGCAAACACAGTGTACGGGGATTGAAAACCAGTAGAAAAATAAATATGAGAGGGAAAGTGTTATGGGTCTACATCTTTGGGGGCAGAACAACTGAATTGTTTCAGCACTTTATTATAAGGTTCCCCACGAAACATCCAGTAAAGCCCAGCAGGTTATATCCAGTGAAAAACTCCTACTAGTGCAAAGTCTTCTGCCTGAACAACGGGACTTTCTCTCCCTGCACAAAACATTTCTGGGTTTTCTCCCAACGTTTTGGAATAGTTTGCACAGAGAGTAGGCAGAAATCCTTGCATAACGTGATGATTTTGTTAGATGCCACTGTAGTGGCAGTTCTTACATTTTAAAAAAGATGGTGATTGTACTTGGGTGATTTGCTAAACGCTCTCTCCCTCTCATTAATGTGTGTGAACTATATTACAGGATATATAAATTCTAAGGCAGCCTGCATTAGAATCATATTTGTTTAGTTTTCCAATTTAAACAATACTGAAATGGATACAACCTATACTGCCCACAAATGCAATAAACAAAAACAGATGGGCAGCATCTGTTAATTGTAAACATCACTTCTGGGGTATCACTGAATTTATTTTTGTATTATACCTACACTGAAGCTTCTGCTAATGAGAATGTTTCATTCCTGGTGCATACTATCTAGCCAATGACCTTTTAAACTTAAACGATGGTGACAATAAGAGAAAAAGAACAGATATTGCATTCAGCTGCATTATGCTCATGATTTCCTTCATTTGACTTTAACCTAAGGTTAAATGGATGCAGTTAGTGACAATTTGTCTTCACATTACCTGATGTGCTATAATCAAATCTCATGATTCATTGTTCATCTGAAAAGGTACAGGAGCAGATTAAAGTCATTACCTAGGATGACTTACCATGTAGCTATTCTTGGTTTGGGTCTCCCCCCCCCCCCTTTTCCTTTCCCAAACATTGAGTGATCTAAGCACTATGAATTTCTAAAATTAAATAAGCTGGTCTCCTCTTTAGGCATTTCCGTATGAGTTAATGTTATGTTTCTGGATGGAGGCAAAGTCAGATTATTATCCATTATGGCAGACCTCTATCATGGTAAATTACTTTAAAATCTGAAAAAGGAGTAGGAGAGATGGGAAACCTGTGGTCCTCCACATGTTGTTGGTTTCCATGGCCGATGGTCAGGGATGATGAGATTTGTACAGGCACAAATACCACAGGTTCCCCATCTATGCTTTAGAGAGTCAGGGAATAAATACTATGATATGCTTTATTGTGGATGAACTGCACTACAGCCTTAAGGAACAGATGCATTTTTCCAAATGCAAGTGAAAAGAGGAAGGGACAAATTATTCCAAACGCCAAAAACAACATATGTTTCACAACAAAGTGAGGAAAGGTAATTTGCTAGGAGAACTTTCCTCCACTAACAGTGAATTTCCACATTGCTTTTTAAGCATTTCACTGACATACGGACTTCTCCAGTAATTTGGGGAAGGGGAGTACAATATAGTATTAATACCAATGGACAAGAGTATACATTACAATGTGATATTCTCTTTACAGCTTCCTTCTAGCCTTGTACTTCCACTTTTTGTTCCTCAGTCACACTCTCTCTCTCTCTCACACACACCCCACAATACAATGGGGCTGCACCATCCAAGCCCACCATGCATTTGCACTGCGACAAATGAGACAAATGACAGCTCTGATCTGTGGCCATCTAAGCTCAACACTGTCAGTATTCTCCAACTTCCAGATGAGTAATGTGTCTGCAACCTGGTAAGGGCATTGGGTGGGAGTGTTTGCTGCTCACATCTCTTACTCACACAGTAAGCCCCAAAGTAATAAAAACGATATGATTAAAAATAATAGTTGAAATACTGTACACCAAAACACATTTAGAACTAGCAATTAAATTACCGTTTTCATTTACAGCATCCCGTACTCTGCATCGCCTGCACCTTTATTTCCAAAGGCCTGCCTGCCGCAGAAAAGCCTCAACTGTGGACACCCTCAACTGTGTTTCTGATATTGATGGGGCAGAGGAAAGGTACTCACCTGAGGATCATTGTACCCGGGCATTTTCATATAGGAAGATACTACGCTGCAAGCAGCCTGGGCTCAAGCCATATAGGGCTTTATAGGTCACTTCCCGCACCTTGAATTGTGCCTGGAAAGGGACGGGTAACTAGTGCAGTTGCTGGATCAAGGGAGGAACATGTTCCCTGTGACTGGCCCCAGTCAGCATTCCAGACCAGCTGAAACTTCCAAACACTTTTCAAAGGCAGCCCCAAACATAACATGTTGAAAAGATCCATTAGCAATGCTGCAAGCGAACATTCAAGGTTTGTTATCAACAATAATAGTTTTTTCTGTTCTTTTTATTCATAGGCATGCACATGAGCAAGAGAACCACATTTGGAGCTTAGGTTTCACTTCTTAACACTGCAGCCATTCTCACTACCCATGAAGCTTTCTCCCAAGCGTATATGGTCTTTCTTTCGATGCCAGCATCAGTGTATTTTAAACGTGTTGTTTTGAACGTATCTTAAATATGATGTATGTTACACATGCCATTGTACTGCAGAAAACAAAAGAGGGAAATGCTCACCTGTAGCCAAAGCCTATTTCCTGGAATGGTCTTGCCATTGGCAGTGCATTGGAAAGTAGCAAACTGGCCAGCATTGACTTCTACACTCTGGACACGCAGGAAATGGGGTGTGCTGGCTGTTGAGAATAAAGAGAGGAGGGAAACATGCTATTAGCATTGTATTTTTCTAATTAATTCATCTGTTTGACAGCCATTTTAAATACTTCCTTAAGAGTCCCAAAATGTGTACTAAAATATCTGACTCTAATTGTGCCTAATATAATAAGGCTGTTTTACATTTCTAATATTACTTTCTTACAAGAATCCAGGATATGACAAAATATAAAGGTGCTAGCTTATTGTTCCTACTGAGGAAATTATATTAGGTTACTAAGCCTTTGATAAAACGTTTCGATGTTTATAAAGGTTAGACTGAAATTTAATTGATATTTTGAACAAAACCACAGCAGATATTTATACTAGCTACTAGACAAGAACTGTACAAAGTTGTCAAGAAAACTATTTTTAAGCCAGGTGTTTTATAGGTATATAGGAAATGTGTTTTAGAGCAATTGCATGATATACTGTTTTAGGGAGCAATCCTATATGCAAGAAGCTGATGTAAAGCAAGTCATCAGAAATTAAGGCACACCAGGTCCAAACTTGTTCTGGACTTCCTCATAGCTCTAGCTTCTGTTATACATGGCACAATCTACCAAAGACTAAGGTGTACATTGGCTTAAATTCATTTAGCTCTACATTAGACTGTGGACATCAACCGTTTGCCTAACACGTATGTGCATGGTCACGATCACGTGTGATAATCTATCAGTAACTAACTTTCCATTTACTTTTACTTGTATTTTTGCTTTGCATGTAATTAAATGGCAGTGGGCTGCACCTAACACTGGCATAAGTGTGGTTCCACTTATGCAACACAACTTCCCCTTCCTCCTTCCACCTCGCCACCCCACTTCCACATCTCACAACCCTCTGGAGCAAATGTTGAGGATGTGAAATGGGGGAGAAGCAGAACTTCCATTGTACCAGCAAAAGTCTGTTGCACAAGTGGAACGGCAGAGTTTGATACAATCCAGTCGTTCCACAAAATGTCATTCAGTAGCATATTAAAATGCTACAAATCTTGAAACAATGGCAACAAGAGTAAAGGCACCAAAGAAAAGGATATGCTAAAGATTAGCATCAACCATGCTGTGACAAAAGAAAAAAGACCTGTTTTAATTTTAATAAGGAAAACTGTATCAGGTAGCTAATACCGGTAATTTCATACAAATGTTTTACAATGGGATTGTAACTGACACACAGTGCTATACATTGCATGCTTCCTGTGTAGCAGGGACAGGGTGCTGCTCCAGCTACAGACCATTGAAGAATTTGGGGATCCACATTCAAGAATGAGCTCTCCTGTGGTGCAGTGGTTAAGAGCGGCAGACTCGTAATCTGGTGAACCGGGTTCGCATCTCCGCTCCTCCACATGCAGCTGCTGGGTGACCTTGGGCCAGTCACACTTCTTTGAAGTCTCTCAGCCCCACTCACCTCATAGAGTGTTTGTTGTGGGGGAGGCAGGGAAAGGAGAATGTTAGCCGCTTTGAGACTCCTTAGGGTAGTGATGAAGCAGGATATCAAATCCAAACTCCTCCTCCTCCTCCTCTTCTTCTCCTGATTTACAGCTGCCAAACTAAGCTCGTGATCGGAATGTGGTCCCACTCTGAAATCTACACTCCTCCAAATTTTATGAAACGTTCTGAGGGCTGTATTTAATTTTTCTTTTTTTATACTCAATAACTGCTTCGAGTCTCTAGAGCAGGCATCCCCCAACTCGGCCCTCCAGCTGTTTTGGGACTACAATTCCCATCATCCCTGACCACTGGTCCTGTTAGCTAGGGATGATGGGAGATGTAGTCCCAAAACAGCTGGAAGACTGAGTTTGGGGGTGCCTGATTTAGAGAGTGTGGGGCAACTGTCACACACAGCAAAGAATGGCTTCTTCCAATGGCCGATCAGGGCTTTAGTCTCAAGATTTCTGAGCTGCCCCAGAGCTGGAAAGGACCTTTATCAAGGAGCACACTTTGGGAACAGCAGTGATGCATACCTTTCAACACTATCTCATAATAATTTCAAATTATAATGCTCAGTCACTTACTGCATGGATGTCCTAAAACCTTCACATCATCAATGGCTAGATATCCTTGGTGCCCTGAAGTTACGACTTCAAAAAATACCTGTAATATGAAAAGGTTGTGTTATCAGTTTTGTCAGTGGAAGTAACATTGCAGGAACATGAATATTTTCTATTAAAGCAACACAACTATTTTATTTTTAAAAACCAGTGCTAAGAATTTGCAAAAGGCTTAAAATACCGGATTCAATGGCAAATCAAGTGAACCATTTCATTCACGACTAACTCAATGGCTATTTGCAGCTGATTTACTCATACATTAACTCTATCAATATACAATTCAGTACAAGAGCTCACTATTTCAGCTTTAAGAAAATAGGTCAATAAAATGCAAATAGCAAATGTACCAACTCGACCAAAATAAGAACGGTGCTTTTTAAAAGTTATGCATAGGCAATGCTTCAGGGTTAAATATAATGCACTAAATGCCAGAAAAATTCTGTTTTTCTAGCATTTTTTTATTTTCTGCATTCATATTTGGACCCAGCCAGATCTGGAGGGCTTACAGTTGTATGATTTAATTATTTCTTCCTAGATAAATACAGTGGCCTGGCTTGCCTCTCATGCAAAGCCAAACTATGGCTTAGCAGGACTGCATGAGCATGTGAGGTCTCAGAAAAGAGCTTGCAGCAGTTTTGCTCCCCTCCCCCAGTCCTTTTTGAATGCTGCTGCGTGGTTTGACCTAGCATGACGTCCAAACCCTGGTTTGTGATTATGCTCTCTGCAGATAAACCACAAACTGCAAACCCATATTTTCAGGGGCTAGGGAGAAAAGTTTATATTATTGTTGTTAAGTAAAAGTTCAGTACAAAACCAATTGCATGATAGCTTGTGCAATATAATGAACAGCAAAGTTTCCCAAAAAATTACAATAATGCAAATGTGCTATATAGCTGCATATTGTCATTATAGCTTTCTTTTTTTAAAAAAATTTTTTTTATTCATTTTCAATTAAAAACCTTCCAATTAATGACAAATCGATTCCAATCATACCAAATCATAATACAAACAATACAGCCAATTAACCATTCCAAATTTAAAAAATAATAATCAGAAGGGGGCTTCCCATGTTCTGGATATCGAGAGATAATGTCCTTCATTTGTTTTCTGCTTTCATTCCAAGACATGATGGATACAGAGGCAGATCTTATGAAACTAATGAAGCTTATGTTCAGGGCCCCTGATCCTGGAGGGGCCCCAGAAGCAACTTTAGTCCACATTGCTAAACATTTTGGGGGTGTAGTAGATCCAATCTGAATCATACAACTCAAAGTGATTTTTTTGTTGTTGTATATATTTCTACAATTCCAAACTTTGAGAGTCAGTAGCAAAGATGTTGTAAAGGTTTGGTGATATGTCATGTAACAACCCCACTGATGAATATAACAGTGGTTACCCAGACCATGTTGCTGGTTGTGAAGGGGCCCGCATAACAGTTCAAGCTTCAGCGCCCCAAAAATGTATGTCCGCCACTGGATAGATCATTCCAGATGGTACATTGAAGCTGTTAGTAAACTGACTAGTATTTCCACATCTGTATCTAACACGTAGTTCTTAAGCTAACCTAGAGGCAAGTTTTAGGGTCAAAGGCAGAGCTTTCCAAACTTTTCATGTTGGTGACACATTTTTTTAGACATGCATCATTTCGCAACACAGTAATTCAGTTTTATTAGCAAACTGGAGGTTAAACTAACCCCTTTCCAGCCCTGGGAGGAGTGCGGGGAGCGTTCGTATGACAGATCTACACTTTGCAGCCGGCACAATAACGTGTCGCAACACACAGTTTGGAAAGCTCTGGTCTAAGGGTAAAATAAACACAGTACTAGGTTGTAGCTAAGTCCTACTTGGAGGAGACCTATCAAAAGCAGTGGAAGTAAAATATTCCTAGTTTTAATTGTTGAGATTCTTCTTATCCAGGATAGTAGCAGGGAACTCCCCAACCCAAGGCCCTGTTCTATGTCATTGAACATTTCCTCATGATTTGTTTTTAAACCAACTGTGTTGTATCTTCTATGAGAAAGCTTCCTTTGTATTTTATCAATTTTGGCAACTATGGTAAAACTGCTACATTGTTTTATGGGTTTGTTTATTGCACTTTAAAAAAAATCTGGATGCTTATATTTTAATGTTTATGCAACTTTTTTAAAAAAATTGTAATCCACTTAGAGAAGCCCATTTTGGAATTAAGCGGTAAATAAATAAATAATTTGTTGCTGTTTAAACAGGTAACAGAATTTTTTAAAAAAGAAAAAAGGAACTTAATAGCAATCTTGCATTTAGGACAAGATGGAGGTATAAAGCTGTTTTGTCCCAGCCAATCTTGATATCCATTGCTCCTAGTTCTTTCGATGCTTATAAATAGGCCACAAAAATAAATGGACTATTCTTGTCAGCTGAATTAAGAACTAAGGATCAAAGTAAACCATTCCAAATTTTGGCAGGCCTAGCTTTAAATAATCCAAAATTGGTTAGGCAGAAAAGTATGTTTCAGCGACATAAATATGAAAGCTTTCATAAGCATAGACGATGCATGTTGAAGTCTGATAAGTTAAATCTGCTTTCTTCTCTGAAACTGAAACACAATTATTGCTTTTGATTATGGACTCACTATGGAGTTTTATATTTGGGTGGTCAGTGTGTCTGGAAAGAGAGGGAAATTTTATTATGCATGCATGCATTTGGGTATCCTATTATCACTGCTGAAGTATATAAGCTATTAATAACAAACAAGTTTCCTTTTTTTAAAGAAAGAAAAGAAAACACTCAAGTTTCAAACGAAGTAAATAGAGACTATAAATGCCTTCACATCTATTATTTCATTTAACTCTGGAATAACTGTGAGATAAAAATACTGTACCATTGTATATTGTACTACTTTGCTATTGTACTAAATATCCAGATTGAGGACACTAGTTCATTTGCTATTCTGCAGGAAATAACATAGCTCATGAAACTTGTTTTATCATGTGTGGAGAGGGAGTAGCAGCAGCAGCACAGAAACCGTTGATCAGCCCAGGAAGGAAGAGAGACTGCTGGGAAGCCAAGTGTTAAAGCAGAGCTTTCCAAACCATGTGTTGCGACATATTAGTGTGTCAGCTGCAGTGTGTGTGTCATGCGAACGCTCCCCGCACTCCTCCCGGGGCTGGAAAGGGGTTGGTTTAACCTCTGCTTTGCTAGTAAAACTGAATTACTGTGTTGCAAAATGATGAATGTCTAAAAAGTGTGTCACCAACATGAAAAGTTTACAAATGTCCATGTTAAAGGGACAACATTAAGTAAGGTGACCCACATAAGGATAAAAGAACCGCATTCAGGGCAGCAGAAGTGGGTCCTAAGGCTCACCAGCAGGCAGAGAGCAAAAGAAAGGAGAGGCAGCAGGTGTGGTGGATTGGAAGTATCCAGTGCCTGGAAGAAGCATGTGCAAAGAGATGTGAAGCTGCTGGCATGGGCAGGGCTAGTAAAGTTGGACGGCAGAGATGCAGACCTACCGGAAACTCTGTAAAGGGAAAGCGTGTTCTCCTTCATGGAGAGCATGTGTTGCAGTGGGGGCCGCCAGGACACTCCAAAGTTGGGGGCGGGCAAATTGATCGTTGGCCACTGATGCGATTGGGGCTTCCCTTGTTGTTGGGAAGAAGTTAATGTTGCCATTTGTTGATTGACAGTCAGAAATGCTAAAACTCCTTGCACTAGGCTAGGGCTTCCTCTTTTCGCCCGTGCATCAGATTGCCCGTCCCCCCCCCCCTCGCTAGAATTAGGGTTGTTCACTTTGACCTTGCTATGCCTGTCATGGGGTCGTCTGCTCTTGGGGCAGGGGCCCGGTAGGAATTTTGTCCATCTGGCTGATTGGCTGGGGCCATTTGGTTTTTGCCTACTGCGTAGCAAATCGTCACAACTTGTAAGGTTGCGGTTAGGCATTGGTTTATGGTTTGGTTGGTTGAGGGGCATGGATTAGCTGCGCCTGCCAATCTAATGCTGCTGCTGCAAGGGATTCCGTTAAAGGAATTGGGGGCTAACTATTGCTTGTCCACTCTGTCAAGGGGGCTCGGGCCATAGCAATGAGCTCCTGGTTGCATTTGGGGTGAGGGCAGGTTCCCTGCTCCGTCGCTACCCCCAAGTGTATTTCGCTATTCTGACTTTCGCATCATGCGGAATGTCAGTCTGTCCCCCGTGGTGGGGGCAGATAGTCGTGACCAATGCCTAAGCAACCACTCACAAATTTGTATTTTAATAAAGTTGTGGCCAAAAATAAGCCAAAAATCTTAAACAAAAAATTCTGTGTGATGTGTGAGTTATTGGGGTGGCCCTGGGGACCTGAACACGCAATGAGAATCTGGGCAGAGATCTGAAATCAGGAGAATTAGAAGCTGGACCAGGAAGGCAGCAGAAGGGACCTACCTTTACACAACATAGGTTTAATGGCCTGTACTTCACCAGCTAGATGAAGCAATGATAGGCAGGAGTTTAAGGATCTTTGGTATTAATTAGACCAGTGGCAGGCCATGGGCCAGTGGTGTGGGCCTGCCACAATGGTGTGATAAGAGAGGATGGCAAGGAATGATCACTGCTGGCATACCAGCTGAAGCTAGTAGAAGACACTCCTAGCCAAAGAGGTCACTTGGCCCTCTAGTGACAAAGATAGATAAAGGAACGTCCCAACGTGAGAACCACCACATTGTACAGCTGGCTCATTTTTTAGCTTGTGATCTGCTAAGCGTATGAACTGCCGTCAAGTCAGGTGTCACCTGCTACTGCATTTATGCATCTTATACTTCCTACCCAAATGCAGAACTTTACATTCATCTTTAATCCTGTTTCTGTCTTACATAAGCTACATGAACCAATTTTGTGTCATTTAAAAAACAACAGCCCTTAAATATAACTGCAGAAACTGTCATGTTCTGCAGATTATTATTAGTATTTATTATTATTTGTTAAATTTGTATACTGCTCTTCACTCACAAGATAAAAACACTAAATACATAATAAAAATAAGAACAAAACCCCTCTCAAATAATTTTCCATTTGTGAAATTCAGCATATTTCTCCTCCCTGCGCACACTGTTCTGGAAGTTCTCCCAGGGGAAGACTGCTGCAATAAAGGGAGTCCTTGTACTGGCTTCTGCTGGTGGAATGGGTTACTTGAATCCAGACCATTATTAATGAAAGGGCCAAGAGTTATTTAAGTATAACTGATCCTATACATGAACAAAAAAATTCTTTTCCTTCCAGTAGCACCTTAAAGACCAACTAAGTTAGTTCTTGGTATGAGCTTTCGTGTGCATGCACACTTCTTCAGATACATCTGAAGAAGTGTATCTGAAGAAGTGTGCATGCACACGAAAGCTCATACCAAGAACTAACTTAGTTGGTCTTTAAGGTGCTACTGGAAGGAAAAAAAAAATTTTGTTTTGACTATGGCAGACCAACACGGCTACCTATCTGTAACTGATCCTATACATGGTTTGCAACACTCTGCTTAGAAAAGAAAAAGGAACATGCTTAATAGTGATGGAAACATAACTTCATGTGGGCACAAAGCAGGAAATAGTATCTTTTTCAGAGAGCTGAAGTCAGTGTAATAGATGAGTAAAGGTCTATGTTGTGTACACACTTCTCACAGTCATCAGTTTTTTGTAGTCCTTCAAAGGTCGATGAAACCCTTTTCACCAGAAGCAGAAGTGGGCCAAAAGAAATAGTTATGCATGCTAGAGGACATATCATATCTTTAGCCTGGTTGGCAGAAGTTTGAATCTATATCTGCTAAGTCTAAGGGTTTACACTCCATACTACACAGGCTCTGATATAAATGGATATGCAGGCAACAACCATTTTGCATGGGGGGGTGTGTTCCCCCACGCACAAAGGTCAACCCTGCCCCCTCTTCTGGCCACTTCCAGTTTGTGGCGATGGACGCACGTCAATTGGTCGCTGCTGGATTGAGTGACTGAACATTTCTTCCATCTTTTTAATGGTGCTACAGTAAAATCAGGTCCTTTATATACAAGATTTGTGTGTTTATGTATGTGTGTGTGTGCATGTGTATGGATACTTTATTTAAGAGAAAAGAAAGGTAACAAATCCTATAAATGTGTGATGTTTTGTGAAAAAATACTGTCTAGCATTTTCTTCGTGTTTATCTGCCAGGTTAAAAAAAAGTTAACTCCAAGCTGTCAACTTTGCATTTCATCACAGTTGACACAACATCTTGAATGCAACATATGAAGCGCATTAGTCAAAATAAAATAAAGCTGTAGCAAACACGACAGTTGTTTGATTTCTTGGAAATTGTTTTGCTGCCTTATCAGTCAGAAAACAACTGGTTAAAAACACAAATTTCATTTGCTCATGGAAAGCTGTGTTGGATGTCTGCCTGAGAGATGTTTTACATCAGACTATCCCTCAGATGCCTGCCAAACAGGAAATAGGGAAGCAGTTTAACATTGCACTGTCCCTGATCCTCCCTGCTTCAGTGAAGAGCAAAATTAGCTTTTCATTCCTGCCACTTCCCCCTTCTCTATGAGAACAAAGAAGGGGGGCTGGCTTGCCACCCTAAATGCTTACTGCTGAAAATGTGCTGGCAGAGATAACTTGTCAGCTCCATAGAACAAAGGGAATAAATAGATTTACTTTCAATACATGACCTCACTTAGTAAACTCCTGCCTTTGTTTTTGCTAAGCAATTACAATTCCTGCAGTCCAAAGGTGAATTATACCTAATCATAAACTCTAATTCACAAAACTTATTTTAAAAAGAGAAAAGAATTTACTGATACCAATGTGGTTATTTAATGCAATTATGTGAACAGAAAAAGAAAATAATCCCATCAAACAAAAAAAGTTCACTGCCGTTCTGGATCGTTTTTCTTGCGTCCCTTTGTCTCCATGTAGCACTTCCATTTTTGCATGCATGCCACTTTCAAATTCACACTTAGGCTCATAAAGAAGAATTTATGAGGTTAATGTCAACTAGAGCACCTACATGAAAATGATTTAAAGTGAGCAAGATTGAAAATTGGGCTCATACAGTAATGAAGTTGTTTGTACGGGGTTATTTTTCAAGGCCCACGATCCTGAGCCCATTTATTTCACAAGGGCTTCTACTGCCTCACAGTAAATCAGTTCCCAGTTGGAACCAATATTGTGCTCTATTTTCATTCTCAGAATCTGTTAGTATTTTTAGCAGCGGTGACTGAATCTCATTGATATGGCTTGAGTAAAGGGTCTGTTTACTGTTGGCCATGTACACATATATAAGGGGCCGCTGCTATTCTGAAGTCATGAACCAGTTATAGCTCCCTCTTAGCCTTTTCTCCATTCCAGGCAGTATACACTAGGCCCAGGGAACATAAAAAATGAAAGCACCGTAATCCGGAGGTTACAAAAATAAATGTTTGGTGTGTTAGTTGTGGCATTTTAGTTGTGTTTAATGCCCTGCTACAGCACGTAAAGGAACATGGTAGATAGGCTAAGGTTTGCACAACATTTGCTAATATGAAACTAGGCGAATACATGGTTCATTTATGCAGCTAATGAAGAGAAGAGCTTAGATATGAAAACCTGTGGAGGATCTAGGTCCCTAAGTACCTCATTTACAGAAAAGGCTGTCGGGCTTGGAAAGGTTAAAGCTGTCTAGCACTAAATGAGACTCAGACTGCAATTCTCAACACACTTCCTAGGGAGTAAGTCACACTAAGCTCAATGGGACTTATTTGCAAGTCCTGTACACATGCCTGGGATTGCACTACATGGAATCTACTAAACTAAAATGAATCTAGGTAACAGCAGATCTGCTATAGTCCCCTTTTAATTCAACTGCACTGAAATACAAAATGGATTTGTGACCACCATTCATTAGCACTTAAACACTGTAAAACAGCAATCTGAAACAAACAGGCACAAGCACATGAAAAGCCTCCTTTTATTTCATTTTGGGCTTGGATTTTCAGATTATAAAGGAGAGGGTTTATTTATGTGTTTGCTTTTCAGCAGCCTGTTTTTGCTCCATGTAAACGTGGAAGCAATGATTTAAGAAGAGAAGGCATGTAGTTTACTGCTTGCACGTGGGTATATGGAGCTAAGAATACAAAATACTGAGCAGACTGAACACAGTAGGGGTACTAACAACCTGTGGAGCTGTATAAGTCATCCTACCGGAAGGTTATTTTTTAACTGCAAACTTGTTCTACACCATAAAATAATTCTTTGACATGGTAACAACTATTCTGCAGTGAGGGTGGCAGAAGTGACAAGTATCTTACTCTACAGAAGCAACCCTCCCAGATACTTTAAAAAAAAAAACCATGGAGAGGATAGAAATTATATGGAACAAGATATAATTATAGACAAGGTGAGTCTAGCAATAAAAAGCCTTAAAAATGTGCATGCTACAGACCCAGATGAGTCTAAAATAGCTCCCCTACCATTATAAAAAAACCAGCTACTTATGGACAACTTAGTTTAGTTTAGTGATGGAGCTCTAACTAATAAGCATTCTTCAAGATGGAGCAATTAGAACAAGTATTACTGCTAAGAAATAAAATAAAAAGAGCAAGTATCAGTTATGGAATTAAATCCAAAAGGCTAGATGAATTTGAAATTTTACATTTAAATGAACTGTATTAACTACAACAAATATCCTGGAATCAAACAATAATTATGCTCAAAGGCCATGCACACTGAAAATTAGCAGATATTCTAAGTATAGAAGCAGAATGTCTTCAGAAGTCTGACTTTGTACTGAACAGTATCACTTCTATTAAATAAATACTAGTGGGAGTTATTTGCCTATATGTTCCAGGGTGAAGCAAACACCCAGACACTAAAATTATTTCTTTAGAATTCATGATAATGGAATAACTTTAGTATACCCATCAACAGCTCATATATTTATTTATTTTTATTTGTATATCACATTTAGTTTAAATTATTTTCATTTGTTTATTAAATCTTACCCTTACTCCCAAAGGACCAGAAGTTTCACAAGGGAATCTTACTATATGCATAAAAATGTAATGCTGTCATCACTCAGCCTCAAATGCTACTAAAATATATACTTATTAATAATGATAAGCCTATAGAAAAAGTAAAATGAACAACACATTTCAGTTGATGACAACCTTCCTGGGGCACCAAGTTCTCCTGTCACATACCAAGCTTGACAGGATGGAATTCCCACCTGGTGAGTCTTGTCTTCTTGGAAAGATGAGGAAATGTCTCTTCATCACTTTCTTTTACCTACCTGGGTTGTTGGAAAGTATTAACGACTCATTATACAAGAGTTTAAAATGTAAATGCTCTTGTCTACATCCTGAAATAACTTGTTTCCAAGGCTGCTATAAATACATAATCGATTAGCCTGCCAGGGATTGTTTTCAAAGGGAAAACACGAAAAGATGCTGCTTTTACATGTTTTACCAATGGCCTGTTTTACTGTATGCATTTGTGATTTATTTTTATTCTTCTTGTAAGCCATCCCAAGAACTTGGTCATAGGACAGTACATGAATGCCTTATCAAACAGACAAACAAATAGACAAACACATTGACTGATGTCAAAATTGAACCAAGTGCACACCTGTTAAATAAGGTTAGAATGCCTTATTCAGCAGTGATTCACATGAAATATTTTAGTCTGTGTCATATATGTAAGAAAAGAACAAACGAGCAGTACCTGATAGAAATTTGGCCAAAAGGTGCTAATTGCCAATTCTACCCTGTTCCAGGTTCCTGTAGGACCTCCGGACATATTCCACACTGGACTACCAAGCTGACCGTTGTTGACTTTCACATAAACATTTAATATGCCAGGATTGGATCCACTCTTGCTGGAAACATAAAAATTGAAATCGATGCAATGAGTGTCATTTTCTTTCAGGTGTGGTAGCAAAAGATGGGCTCTTTGTCCAAACTTTTCAGTGGTGTTCACCAACATGAAAGATCCTGAAGGAAACAAAAAATAAAAATAAAACCAGTCACTTGTTGAACAATTTCCTTTCCTCCAAGAAATGCATTTTTGTGCAACTAAAAAGAAGACATTACTAACAATGTTTTGCAATTGTTTAATAGCTTTTTTACAATGGTCTCAAAATCTAGAAATATGCCAAGTTCAAATTAGATTGGATTAGTTTGAAAAGAGGCAGTTAACAATTAAAAAATGGATAGGTTCATTCCTGTGCCAATCCAAATTCATGGGGAGGTTTCAAAAGCTTAGTGTGCCCAAAAGAGGGCCAAAGTCTAGCACAGCTGCCTTTTGCAACTGGCACTTAGAGTGCTCAATACAAGGGCAAAAGTGGGTGAAATCATCCACCACACAGCACCTTTAGGGCCCCAGCAGTGGGTGGGCTTTGCCCCCTCTATTCTTGTCTTTGCAGTCATTTTAAATCTCCTCTATCAAATCTAATGGAGCAACAGTGCTGCACTAGGAAATACAGCTACACCCCACCCCCACCCCCATCCTCAAATCCTGAGCTTTGCTGGTAAAGTCTCTTCATAACTAAACGTAGCTCCACAGAGTTTCATGTCATGGGTGGGCTTCCTCCCATCCACCCTACTTGGATTTTACATGGATCTGTGAGAGGTAGCCTGGGATTATGGAAGACTTGTGAGCCTTCCACAATCCTGGCTGCCTTTAACAAATAGGTATGCTATAAGAAGAGGCTCTGGGCTAGGTAGATGGAATATGAATCTTATTTAAATCTGGAAAGCATATGAGCCCTCTGGGGTTCTCTTCCAAGTCCAAGCCTGTATAAGTTTCAACATCACATCAAAATCCCATATGAAAACTGGTGCTACATTGAGTTCCAGCCTCCTCCTTCTGCGCAGCCAGGAGGATGACATTTGTTTTCCTTTACAAACTTCTTGTTTCATCTGAACTGGGATCATGACTTAGCATTAACTAGGTCCAGTTGCAGAGCAAGCCACCTTCAAACCACTGTATTTTATCAATACAGAAAATCTTTTCAAAGGAGTTTAAATTATTTGAAGAAAGTAGTACAAAAATGGAAGAGGGACAAAATTTAGGACAGTGGCTGTAAGAGGCAGATAAAAAAAATAGATAAGGTTTTGGGTTAGTTTGATTAAAAATAGCAGTGATAGATGAGTACATTGAGGAAAGGCTTATCAGGAAAGAGTGAAATTATTCAAAGTTCTATTGGAAATATCAATGAGAAACAATGAGAGACAACATAACTTCTGTTAGTGTTAAACCACAACCCTTGGAGTGTACATAATGACATGCTTAAGAGAAAGCAAAGCAAAAACGTTTCCAAACTCCTTCTCTCACCCATGCAGGAGGGAAGGTGAGAGCCCACAAGCCCAGGAAGAGGCTTGGATCATGTATTGCTAAACCATGGCCTACCATTATATCCTAAAGCAACCAATGGCATCTTCCTGGAGTGTATTTCTCTAGGAAGAGTGTGGTAAAGATTTGTAGTAGCACTATCCCAATAGACTACAATACCTTGCAGCATTCAATGCTTTTAAAAAAACATTTTTTAAAAAAATCTAGCAATTGCTAAATATATATAAAAAATACATCCAAGTATGGCCACATTTAACACATAAACGTCTACTTTCAAGCAAATAAAAGAGTGGGTTTACATCAGTTCTGATCTAACTACCCCTAGCATCTTGCCAAGATTTAAACTGAAAAAATATATTATTATTTTCAAATAATAAGAATTATTTTTTAAAAATCATGTGAAGTAACTCTTTATGCGCTGAAGAAAAGGTCATAATGTGAATACATGTGCAGCCATCAGCTTTCAAAAGCTTGACTTAATGAGTAAATATTGTATGACCTGGAATGTATGGGTAATAATCAGAGGAATAAGGCAAGACATTAACTGTCAAATCCAGCTTGCAAAAGACCTTTGAGACTTTCTCGTTTAAAGAGAAAAAGCAAGTATTAAGGAACTTCAGAGTAAACAGAAGAAATCCTTTGGGCTCCATTTAGAGAAGTGATGTGATTTGTGTTTTATAAGAAAAGTGAATCTTTAATGGGAACTAAATTAAGTTACAGTATGTCATTTAGATGAATTGTTTTAGCTGCCGAGTTAGAAAATAGACAATGAGTCTAAGTCATGAGAAAACAACTTACGGAATTTTAAGGAAATGTGTCTTTTAACAATTTATGGATCTAAATTATTTTGGTGATATCATGCACTTTGACCAAAATACAACCATATCTAATGTCTTTTTAACAAGGTTTCAAAATCAAAATATCAACGCTTCTCCGCACATAAAAATTAATTCTTAAACAGCAATAACCACATGCAAGATCCACTGCAGACAACAGAGCACAAACAACATAACTGCTGGAGAACAAACACTTCCCCGTGTGCTTTTCCAATAGACAACACATACACAATACACAAGGCAGTCAGCCTTGATATGGCTCTGCTTCAGAAACCAAGCTAATAAATCACCAACTTGGAAAATGACCATTGGCTCAACATCAACCCACTAAAGCCCTACACCATTAGATATGCCTACATTATCTCATTTTTACTACATATCTAGTCTACTGTAACAGACATGGTATAACACAATGTTTTGACTTTTCTCTCTCTCTATTATCATTTGTGCAGATCTATTGGCAAGTTGCTATGATTAGGAAGCTGCCTTAAACCATCAAATCAGACCACTGGTCCATCTAGCTCAGAACTGTTTGCACTGGCAGGCAGTAGCTCCCAGGGTTTCAGGCTGGAGTCTCTCTCAGCCCTACCTGGAGAAGCTGGAGAGTGACCTGGTCCCTTCTGCTTGCAACGCATGTGTTCTACCACAACTATGATAAATGATAAACCACTAGTGTGCTACAGTGGAGAGAAATGAAAGTCTACATAGATCCTTCCCAAACATCTTAAGATCTAAAAACACAAATAAGTTAGGAATAGGTCCTGGTGTGTGCAGTGGAAATGGATGTGCGTGTCAAGCAGCAATGTTCTACAGGTAAATGCAAATTAGAAAGGTTCAGTGAAAGCTTTATCAAACAAGTACTGTACTGAGAAAGAGTTTGAAGGAGAAAGAAACTGATGAAACTAATAATACAAGTAAAGCTGGATGTTGAAGATGTTGAACGAGAAAAACGCTGCAGAGCAGAAAGACTAAAGGGATTTGAAAACCAAGAATACAGGGTCAAAGTAATTTCATGTCCCAGAAACTCAGAAGATAGTATCCCTGACTGCCAATAGGAAATGGAGAAGGTTTGGCTTAAAAAACTAAGAACTCTAGAAGTTATCCAACATTATGGGAGCAGATTTCCCCTTTCTCTCCTTCCCCCTAGCCCCCTCCCCAAAAAATCTGCTCCAGAGAGTCCCCCAACCCTTCAACTCAGATTTAGTGTACATGCAGAGCACTGCAGGGGAGAAAAGAGAAAGGAAATATCATGTTACTCAGTAAGTCTGTTCCACTAGTAGACAGGCACAATTGGATACCATCTTCTGTCTTTTTACCATGTTCAGATGTCAATAAGACATTTTAAAAAATCATTATTATTTAGCCCTTACATCTTGAACTCCACCAATGAGAGAATTCTCATTGATGGCTGGGATATGTGGATCAGACTACCTAACCAAGCATCATTTTCTCTGGTTAGTACCTTCTCTATCTAGGCAATTATCCTGATAAGTTTCTTGCAAATGTTTGCTGCCCCTATCACAAATTAAAATATCCATCTAGTTGTGGAGCATGTTAGTTTTAATGGTTTGGGGGAGACAATTTCCAACCACGTCTTTGTCACAGCTGTGCTGTGGAGTGGGTGCAAAAGGCTGTAACCAAACTACAATGGGGTTTTGGGGGTGGAGAGACACAAAAATGCACATGTGCATAACACCATCTGTGCACATGCACCAAGATTACATGTCTGGTCAGCACTCTTGGGAAACCATCTAGCTTTTTCAGAACACTCAGTGAGAAAGCTTGTAAATACCAAACTGTTTCCGAACTGAACAGAGGGAAGTTACACCATTTCTATTAAAAATGTTCCCAAGGGACTACACATTATCAAGTGTTATAATCTTTTTATTTCTTCAGTGTAGTTTTCTAAGCTGAGATAAGATGCGTTCTGTAAGTGCTCCTCTGCATGATTTCAGGTGCTCTGGAAGCTAATTAAGATAAGTGAAAATGACATTACAATACTGCACACGTCAAATTTTCAATCTGAACGTATGGCAGTATGAAAGACTCCTTATGCTTGTAACATACATTCATAACTAACCTAGTTTTACTAGTCTTACTTCAACATAGGCAGGAGAAATGTGATAGGGGATGAGGACATTTTAAAATGAGATGTAAGTTTTTGATGTGTTCAGCTTTGTTTAATAAATACAAGTAAAATAAAAATGGTAAATTAGGCCACTCTCTATAAAATTTTCAAACCCAAACTGAAAGTTTTCTAGTGCAAATCATCCCAGTGTGCAAAGAAAAAATTTCCACAAAACCCTCATCATACAGATGCACCCATTTTTGAGAGTTGTGAAATCCACATGGTTGGTGCTGGATCCACGCGCTGAGAAGCTGCACACACTGTTGATTCATCTATGATCCAGTCTCCATGTGGACACTGTGAACCGATACTAGTGTGCATTGGGCCCATTTCGCACAGATGAAATATTAAACTTGATCAAATTAACTTTGACATTTAGCAGTATGTAACAATACTAGTTAACATATCTTTTTGAAAATATAAATTATGCAACTTACTATTCTAATCTCAACTTTTAAATTGGTTATTGACTTAGGTGCTATATTCATTATTTGTCTTGTAACTTTAGGAGCTTTCTGAAGAAACAGTTTAAACAAGGGCTTTAATTACATCCAAATAACCCATGTTTATACAAATGGCTGTTTTCTCGGAAAGGCCATGAAATCCCCAATGAGGGCATCAGTAGCAACTCACTGTGATGATCAAATATTTGTATTATCTAAATGTGTACTCAGTAACTTGTGCTGTTTACATTTTATAAAGTTTACACAAGTTTATGGAAGTGAAAACAGGGTACTGTTTGTTCTTGGATATGTGATACCAATTAACTTTTAAAAAGTGGGGACTTTAAAATCGAAAATCGAAACAGAGTTTGTACGAAATAAATACTGAAATCATATGCATACATCTTTGGAACTAAATGCCACTCAACTTATTGGAACTCACATCTGACTAAATATACTGTTAAAGACTGGGGGGGGGGACCCTAAATCCTAGAAATAATAAATGGTAGGATTTTGATTAATTGGGATGTGATGAGAGAAATACAAGCTGTAGAGGAATTTCCTGAGTTATCAGATAAAAAACAACCTGGCCAAGCTAGGGCCATTAGGAAAAAATACAGGGCCATTGAGGGCCACTGGCAATACAAAAGAACTGTCCTCCTCCCTTGCCCTGAGGTGTGAACAGAGACAGGGTGGGGTGGGGTTGGTAGGTTGCCAGTGTAACTGGGTGTGAGGTGACAGTAGAAGAGTCTAGAGCAAGGGTTGTTGGGAAGAAGGAAGAAGAAAAGATTGGTATCTGTCTTCAGTAGGCTGGCTGAAGACTGGCTGCACTGCTGTGGGGGCAAGCTCCTCTTGAAATGACCACGTTATAAGATCTGGACTCCCTCCATGCAGACTGAAGGTGTAAATAGGTGAATAAACCACATTTCTTAAAGCTGCTACGGTCTCTGCCATGTCTCAATTCTCCAAAGGACTACAGACCCTGAGTGAGTGCCTGGAACACCATGAACTCTTGCCAACGCTCAGCAGAAAGAGGGGGAGGCACCCAACTTCTGTAACAATACACAGGATTGGGCTGCCAGAACAACAACAACAATCAAAACCAGCATATCCAGTAATGTCACATCTCTAAATATCTCCTCATTGGCTCTGGCTTCAGATCCATCTACTGTTGGTTATACTACTTTCTGGCCTAATAGTCCCAATGAACACCAGCCACCACAAACTAACTGCTCACAACAGTACACAAACTGGTCTTAAAGTTGCACTGTAGACAGAAAGAATACTGTGCCAGCAGCCTTTTAAAAAAGTCTTAGGAAGATTGCTTTTACAAGACAGGACATAAATATTTTAAATACATACATACCTACACAAACACACACAATGAATATCATTAAGCTGTGTGAGATTTAGAGGAAGAACTCATCTGCCAAAGCAAATTTCAGCTGCTTCTCATGTCATACCATTTCATTCAAAAGGGTTTTTAATGAAAAGTGCATGAATGCACTGCAGTGTGTTTTTGTAAACACACACACACATATATATATATATATACACACACACACATTCTTGGAACATGCACTGCTTGTATGTCATGTAAACAGGAAAGACCGTGGGGTAGAAACATGAAAATGCCAGTGGAAATTGGTGTGGTGAGGTAGAGCCAAACTTTGATACTGACATTACTGCAGCTTACCTGGATGGGGATGGGGCAAGGCAGGAGCAAGACAGGGCTTCATGGATGCACCAGCAGAAGTGAGGCACTGGCTCTGCTGGTCCATCTGTGCATCCCCAACCTCACTGCCGCATGTGCGTGTTTTAAGTTAAAGCACAAAACATACAGATTTCCAGACTAATTCCCCCACCCCAGGAAATAAAAATATGACAATATGCAGGTAATGCACGTTAACTGTATTTCCTGGTGTCATGCATATACGCTGTCACATGTGAATTGATAGCGTGTAAGTGGAAGAATGCCTGAAGTTAAAAATATTTCTACTAGAACAGACATTAAACTGCAAGAAGGTAAACAGAAAAAAACGAGAAAGAGCCAGCTATTTCTGAAAACATCTTCACATTCTCTTATTCGGCAGCCTCCTAGTTCCCGAAGAGAGACCAGGATTCAGCCAGTCATTATGGTTGACAACAGGCAGTCCAATACATCATTAAATATATACAACACCCTGGAATTGAATATTAAATTGTAGTTTAAACTGTCAATTTCTTTACATAGTTGCTGATGAAAAGCTGATGGATAGCATTAGACCTCCCCTGTGGCACACTGCCAAAGGCATCTGTCCCTGTTTATGAATTTCAGTTAGGAGTTCAAGGCTGTCCATGACAAAGGTACTTGTTAATAAGTTTTCACCATAGGCCAGCCTTTCTCAACCTTGGTCCCCATGTGTTGATGGACTACAACTCCGAACCTCCTTAACCACGAGGGCCAGTGGTCAGGGATGATGGAAGTTGCAGTCCAACAACATCGGGAGAATCAAGCTTGAGAAAGGCTGCTATAATTATATATGAAATACGTCCTTTGTACTCATTATTAACACCTGCTTCACGTCAGAAACTTTGGCCCTCTGACCACATCTGTAAAAAATGCAAATTGCTACACGCTAGTAGGCCCAGTTTCAAGTTCAGCTTCGTCAGTGGATAATATTAAAAATGCAAGCATTTGCAGTGGAAAGTTTTGCAACAGGCAAATCTGCTAGATCCATTAATAAGTCCTAGGGGAGCAGGACACATTATAAAGTGTAGCTTTGTAACAGATCCATATTGGCTGGAAAACTATTATTATATATGTAGAAAATGTGGCAGTTGAAACAATACCCTGACTTTTGCCTTCATTTTCTGCGAATTTAAATTACTATAGTACAACTTGGAGAACACTGCTTTGCACTAAGCAAAGGTGAGGTTGCATTGTTCTTTGTTTTTCCTAAGTAACATAAATTACAGTATATACAAGTGCTGGTGAAGAAGTTTGTTTTTTTAAAAAAAGTCTTGAGCTACTATTTCCAGAACACATGTGACTACATCCATCTACTAATGGGAAAGCCAGAATAACACAAAAATCCTGAGTGAAGAGAGGTCAAGCTCACATCTTTCATGTTATGGTACATGCCCCATTTGGCTTCATTTAATTGTTTTGCAGAAATTTGATTGCACGCACTCATGCAAAAAATCCTCCAACAATGCAAATACTATCAAACTTGCACTGAAGGAACTGTTCTAAAAAGCAGGCTGTTTGCTTTGGAAGCAGAAACTTGGAACAGCAAAACACAATCTGTAAAGTCCATTATACATTTATATAATGTAAAATGACTCGCCATATCTCTTCTCTTTTCCCTGAGATTTGGTGCCTAGAAGCACAGTTAAACTCTAGACAAGCAGTTCACAGGAACATCTGCAAGCCATAGAACCGATTTTGTATGATGCAGCTCTCTGAGATCCAGCCAATGAGAGGGTAGAGCCTGAGTTGCAGCCTAGCTGTATTCCAATAGGGAAAAGGGTCCCACAACCAATAGTGGATCACATAATAGTGGAGCCCCTTTTAAAAAGAATATTTGGACTCAATGTGACTGCATACTCACTCTTGCCCTTAGCACACATATACACCACACACTCACCACACTTACTGACCATTTAGCTGCAAAGAGAGCAAAGCAGATAGAGAAAATGTAAGAGGCTATCATCCAAACCAGGGGTATGCAACCTAAGGCCCGGGGGCCGGATACGGCCCAATTGCCTTCTCAATCCAGCCTGCGGAGGGTCCGGGAATCAGTGTGTTTTTACATGAGTAGAATGTGTTATTTACAATGCACCTCTGGATTATTTGTGGGGCCTACCTGGTGTTTTTCCACAAGCAGATTGTGTGCTTTTATTTAAAATGCATCTCTGGGTTAGGGTTAGGGTTAGGGTCTGGCCCCCCACGAGGTCTGAGGGACAGTGGAGCACCCCCCTGCTAAAAAAGGTTGCTGACCCCTGATAAACCCTATATTCCAACCTCTCTCTAGCACTATAGCAGAGAAGGTGTTGGACTGAGAAAACAGCCTTTTGAATCCCCACCCCCACCTTGATTTCAAGGTTCTGGAGGGGGGGTGTAAATTGGGCCACGGAGGACTGGCAAGCAATCAACAAAATCATGTGGCAAATCAGATCCAGCCTATACACCATGAGTTTGCCGCCTCTGCTCTAGCCTATCAAACCTCAGGTAACATAAAAATATACAGTGGTGCCCCGCAAGACGAATGCCTCGCAAGACGAAAAACCCGCTAGACGAAAGGGTTTTCCGTTTTTCGATGCACTTCGCAAGACGAATTTCCCTATGGGCTTGCTTCGCAAGACGAAAACGTCTTGCGAGTCTTGCGATTTTTTTCGCTTTCCCCCCCCTTTTTCTAAGCCGCTGAGCCGCTAATAGCCTTTTAGCCGCTAAGCCTTTAATAGCCGCTAAACCGCTAATAGCGCTAATCCGCTAATAGGGTTGCTTCGCAAGACGAAAAAACCGCTAGACGAAGAGACTCGCGGAACGGATTATTTTCGTCTTGCGAGGCACCACTGTATGTAGCTGCTAATGTGCCACAAGACTCCTTGAAAAAAAGTCATTATTCCTTAATTTATTAGACAGAAAATAAGCATTTTACTGGCCAGGATCCACACTATCCCCACATCTAGAGGCTGTGCAAGAAGATGGTAATGTATATGTTGTTTCATTTGTACAAAACATGTAATTTTGGCTGGTGGGAAAACAACCGTCTTAAATATTTGAAAGGGGAAAAGATTGTGTCAAAACCTACAGAATTAATCCAAGGTTAAAAGTTATTTGTAAAAACAAACAAAGAAACACAAACAGGCTATACTGAAGCTTCAGCTCCATAATGTCATCAGATAATGTGTGTTGATAAATACATGTAATATTGTTGCACTATCTTAGTGTGATGGGAAGGGTCATAGCACAGTAGCACGGTGCATACTTTGCATGCAGAATATTCCAAGTTCTATTCTTGGCATCTCTAGGCATGAGTAGGAAAGATTCCTTTCTGGAAGAAACCACTGACAGCCACTGACAGTCAATGCGGGCAAGACAGAGCTAGATGGGCTAATAGTCCTATTTTTTACTCCACCCATCCCTTTTTGGAGGGCAGGCTTACGTTCACACATAATAAATAAATAAATAAATAATGCAGTACTATTTATTACCAGATGGAGTTTCTTTTGCTATTATAACAAAAAATCAAATGACTTGAAATGTTACTACTAGTTATAAGCGACACAATCCCGTGTAGGTCAAATTAAATAGGGCTGCCATACGTCCGGAAATCAGCAAAATCTGGATGTATGACAACCCATGTTGTCAGTGTTGTTTTCGCCAACTTTCCCTAAAAGTAGCTAAAAAATGTCAATTTTTTGCTCAACAACTTCGCTCCCCATTAAAAAATCACTGTTTGAAATGTGGCAACCCTAAATTAAATTAATGCTCCTAGGAAATTTCATTTAGGATTGCTGCCTTAAGAACAATATGCATGAAACTACACATCTTATCTAAATGTGTGGTTTCTTGCAGTGGGAAAAAATCTGTTTAAAGTAGTCTGAAATGTTGATCACAGGCACAGTGCATAAATCTGAATGAGGGAAATTGGATTTTAACATTAAGAGAAAGGAATTCTATAAAGCTAACTACCTCATCCTTGACGCAGCAACTTTTGACCTGCTCTCTGGGAATTCTCTTGTATAACAAATGTATATACTCACACTGTTAAGTTGCTTCTGGAAACTGCTCACTGAAGGTAAATGACTGCCAGAGAAGATCTCATTTTCACTGCAGAGCTTACAACTTGTCTCACGTTTTGTGTGTGTGTGTGTGTGTGTGTGTGTGTGTGTGTGTGTGTTAAAGAACATGGTGAATAACAAATATACAGGAAGACTGGTCTCATACTGAATATGCTGATACTTAGTAAAAGACTTTACAGGACAAGCATACTTAATGGTTAGCATACTCTACAGATGAGGAAATACACAAAATACACCCCACCCAATCCACAAATCCTTGCACTCAGCAAGTAGGACTCATATTGCTGGGTGCAATGATCTGTGCTAGCAGGAATGTAGTATGCAAGGTATACATGCATCCACTGCATCCTACACAAAACGGGGGATTAATGCCACTGGAGCTGATCCCTACAACCACATTCACATGGAGAAAAATTTAGAATGAGTTGTTCTGCTATCTTTGAACATTTGGCAATACTTTGTAGGCAACATGTCAAAAATGCTATATCGTGAGCACAAACTGTTTATGAAGCATTTTATCCTCCACCCCTGATCCCAAAAGGAATAAAGCTAAAAAAATCAATTACAGCACTGAAAAGCAATGAAGAACATAAAAAATGTACACTCTGTAACTAGTCCACCACCTTTAATAATACCTTGTTTGATTTTCCTCCTGCAGTTAACTGCAAATAAGTCCCGTATTTCTAAAAGCACCATTATACAAGGCTACATGTATAGCAAGTTCTTCACACCCCACCCCCCGCATTCCTAATCTGAAATGTGCCAATTGATTTAATTGTTTTGTTTTACACAGATTCCTCTCTGTAGCTATTCCAGGAAATGTTTTGAAATATTAAAGTACAGTGGTACCTCGGGTTAAGAACTTAATTCGTTCTGGAGGTCAGTTCTTAACCTGAAACTGTTCTTAACCTGAAGCACCACTTCAGCTAATGGGACCTCCTGCTGCTGCTGCACCGCTGCTGAACGATTTCTGTTTTTATCCTGAAGCAAAGTTCTTAACCCGATATAATATTTCTGGGTTAGCAGAGTCTGTAACCTGAAGCGTATGTAACCTGAAGCGTATGTAACCCAAGGTACCACTGTACAAGTTCAAATTAAATACTTAAAATCATTTTTCCATGTAAGAGGGTTATGTGGAAATGCTATGTGAAACACATTAAAATGGGTATGTGCTCATTTTAAAAAATCAATTTATCCCTAGAGATTATGGATGAGTGGAACCAATCCATCACCCCTATGTCCAGTTCATTTTGGATATTCTTCATGTGCCTCCCAAACAAAAGGGTCCAGAGGGTGGCAACACAAGAATGGGCCTTTTCTGCAGTGGTTCCGTGTTTGTGGAATGATCCTGCCAGGAAGGTTTGGCTGGGGCTTTCATTATATACATTGAGGCGACAGGTGAAAACGTTCCTCACATACCCCTTTCAAATGTGTTTGTGGGAGGGAGTGGGGTAAGGGGCTTATTGGTTTGCTCCCCCTTTCTTCTTGTTTTTATTATGCATTTTGTGCTTTTATGTGGCATCTCTATGTTGTCAACTGCCCTAACATGTACGGATGAAGGGTGGTATACATATTTAAGAACAAACTTAAAATAAAATAAAATAAGGACTTCCACCAAGCACCTGAAATTAACCCTTTTAAACAACTGATCCGTTCCATTCTGGTGAGATATCTAGGCCTCCCTGGGAGTGATGGCACCTAGAGGCCTGCTTGAGGCCTGCTTATTGCAAATGCCACCCTTCCTAACTTACCAAAGTGGAGGGGCAACAAGGAGGACATTCAGTAGGGTTTCCCTTTTCCTCTGAGTGTTGCCACATCTGCACAGCAGGACACACAGATGCCTGAAACCATGGAAAAGGAGTTCATAGTGTCTCCAGATACTGCTGTGCATGTGTCTTTAATGTACTATAATATCTAAAGACAATGGGAAACATTTCCCACAATTCCCAGCATTAGTACACTGTGAGCATGAACAACAATGTTAAAGGCATGAGGCCCTACTGAGCTGTTTCCTGGAAACTATCTAAGCTATCTTCTCCCACAAACACTTTGGTAAGTTTGGGAAATGTGGGATTCCTCTCTTCCATTTTCACTCTACCACTAATAAATGCCCTTATTCAGAAATATGCATGTAGAGTTGGGCTGCCTACACTGTGCGCATCTCATTGATTAGTCAGCATAATCAGATCTGAAAGTATATCTAAGTCTCACTGTGCAGGGGAGGAGGTAATTATCACTTAATCTTGTCAGTATGACCATCTGCTCAGTGCTATACTGTGGTTTCAGCCCAATCACTCAAACAGCACAGCCTCACATCATAGATGCCAGATCCAGCCATAAGAATCACCCACACAACCCCTATTGGCTCATGTTGTTCCTCAGCTGACAAAGGTTTGCGCCTGGGAGCAGGGGTTCTTCTTGTGCCCCACCAACTTCCTGTGACAGAACCAGAGGAGGAGGATCACATGAAGCTCAAGTAGAGTCAGTGAAAACTAACAAACTCCCTGTTATTACAATCTGAGATCATGTCCCAGTTGGAGAGGCTAAAGATCACCAATCTTTTTAGGCCAGTGGGACCATTTGGATTTTTCAGTGAATTGCTGTGGCCTCTGGTCATTTCTTTCTTCCCTCCCCTAGACTGAACTGCTGAAGAAAAAAGGCAATTTTTTTTGCAAACAGATGCAGGAAAGTATCATTAGGACCTCAGGGTAGAAGTTAAATAGTTTATAGTAAAGTGTTCTGTATATAAAAGAAAGTCAGTCAAGCAAGCAGGACTCCTGAAGGGTGGCAACACCAGTAAAAAAGTGGGAAAAGAGAGTAATGGTGGATGAGGGGAGGGAAGGTGCGTCAGAAGGAGAAGGGATTCATATACATTAGAAATTTTGTGTTAATGTAACAGCTGTATATGTAACAGCATTTTTGTTTTAAAAATGCTGTTTAAGTTGTCTGTTGTTGCTTTAGTTTTCTGTATACCACTTAGACTTCTATTTTATATTAAGTAGTATAGAAATAGTCTAAATAAAACAAGATTAAACTGCAATAGTAGTTCATATATCTGTGAAAATCAGAAAAAACATAGTAGAGTTATCTCCATCCACCCCTCTCCCCAATGCTCTTCATCTGAGTTTTGTTAGAACGCTAAACATAAACTTCAATAAGCTCAAAAAGTAAGGTAATTTAATAAAAGAAAAACAGTTTTATTAAGTCCTTATTACTTTCACTTCATTATCTGTTCAATTGGTGGATTATCTAATATCATTAATTTTAACACAGATCAGAGACAATGAATACTGGATTAGTCTTTTAAATGTACAGCATCACCTCATCTTTTGCTAATTCTCTGTCACTTTGCAATATATTTTAGTAATAAAATTCTCAGAGATCATACCCAGAAACAGAAAAAGCAATGGCTGGAAAATGTCAATGATAGGCAACCTTATATTAATATTGTTTAATACTTCTATGGAATTATTTTGCTCATACATAGTAATTAAATTTCAGATGAGAAGAAAGCTGTTAACAATTCCTCCTTCTTACGTACTTTCTTTTTGGATGGGAAAAATAGGAAGCAAAACAAGCTGCTGACACAATTCAATTTTATAGCAGAGTCTCCTTTTCATTCTGCCAATCAACTCTTCATCTGGATTTACTCCTGTATGCATTATCAATGAGCAAATATAAAAGTCGGTTTCTCAGGTGTCACTCCAAACTGGAAGGCAATTCTGTCTGACCAGTAGGAGGCAGGTAATAGCAAAGAACTTCCTTGAAGGCACTCCTTAGGATGTCACATAGCCCACCTCTTCAGAAACTTTCTTGTCTAAGCAGGAGATGGAAGTGCTTTTATGAGATATATGTGGTTTTTAAAAGAGCTGCTATGAAGAAAAGGAACTGGATTTTTTTTTCTAACTAAAGAAGGACCATCTTCTCAGAGTCAAAAAGAAGAAGACCTCACTGTCTCACACAACACTCATTAATTTGGTAAATTCAGAGTTGGTTAGGTAGGAAAATTTCTCTATGCTAAGACTGTAGAAAGGAGACAGCCATCCAAAGCTCCTCCATTCATTTGTTTAACCCCTTTAAAATCCCTCTAAAGTGGTTTTAGTGGTTCGGCATCTAAAAGAAAAGTCCTATTATCATGATTAGATACTCGGGGTGGTATTCCATTATGTATTTGCACTAGCACAATGAGACCACTTCCCTCCCAAAAAAATCTGTCTTGGAGAGTGGAGGGAAATGCCAGAACAGATTTAGAGGACATGGGAAAGGGAAGGAGCAGAACGTTCTGCTGCTCAAGGAGAAATCCTTGCACCAATAGAACATTCTTCTTAAAGCTATGTTGAGTACAACCCTTTGTTTTCTGCAGAGTAATACTACCATCACCTGTTATGTGTCTGAGAGTTACAACAACCTTATGAGATGACTGCACATTTGGACATCCTAGTCTGCTGCTTAGAATGGAATCTGTGTCTTGGAATAGGGAAAGGATCCTTCTTGTTATTGAGGTGTCAGTGTTTTATATGTTTGTTAATTATTGCTTGAATTCAAATAGTCTGTTTTCAGCTAGTTACTTTATTTGGAACCAGAAGGAAAGGTGATCCAAAGGAGAACCTTACGGAAAATTCTTCTTGATGCCAGAGAACATTATGGTGGTGATCTGTATCCAGAAGAATTTGATGTCCCTCTTGCCAGGGACCAATCACTACCTGGTAGAGTTTGGGCTCACTGCAAGGTTCCATAACCTCTGCAGAACTCTCTTTCTTGTCCCCATTAATTTTATTATTTTAAAATTTTGTAAATCGTACCTTCACACAAATATGGATTCCACAGTGGTATACATAAAAATTCCAAACGTTAACACAACATTAAAACAGACACTATCAAAACACAATAAAACATCAGAGGCAAGAAACTGACTGCCCGCAATAATCTACAGTACAAATTCAAGCTTTCAATTGAGGGGACAAAATGCATTGTCAAGACGCACTGCTGTTTACTCTGCAGTCATCTTTGACGGTGCACTTGCGTTCAGACCATGACACAAAATGGTCTAGATTGTGCGGCATGGCTGTAGTGTGTATGGTTTCAATTTGAAGGCCTTTTGGCCTCTTCCAGATCCATGATTCTATAATTGCCATGATTGATTCACAGCTGCTAGGCAGAAATTTATACCTGTGGTGATGTTTCATCTCATCTCTAACTATTGTTTTTCAGATCTTTTACAAAAAGAAGTTTTGAAGAAACCCTTAGTTCATTTACACACTCTGCCCTGCTTAAAAAAGTTATTTTAAAAAGTTATTCATCTTCAAAAAGTTATTTGATACAGAGATGCATACAGCTGTCACTAAGGAAAGAAACTTTCCTTTGAATTCAAACACTCTTTTCATGCATCACTCACATGTAGGGTAATCATAAGATACTACGGGGAGCATACATGGCTGTGCTGCTGGCACTGAACATGGTGCCCTCAACTGGTCCTATCCCACTGATGTTTATGTACCCCACATGAACATCTGCAAATAAACGTCTGCTTAAGCTGCTTATAAAGAGATACCCATTTGCAGACTTGGTGCTTAACGTGTGAACAGCAATGGGGCAAGGCCAGTGGGAAATGGAACACTGTAGGCGCAGTCTTGCTTCCTGTTGTATCCATGATTGCTGAGAATATGAGTAGCATGTGAAAAGGGCTAGAGAAAAAGGGAAATTGATGTCACTCAGGTGACAGGTTTCTTCTCCCCATAATGAACTAGACAACACTGAACTCTTATAGAATGAACAATGACAATACAAGATGTATGTGACCTAAAGCATGATACATAACAGTCATTATCATTGATACCTAGTTGATGCCCAATAACAGAAGTCCATAATTAAGGTCAGCATGTCATTAAAGACACAAACTATGTGATAGTGATAGACCTGTACTGTAAATGCACAACTGTCCTACTTACATCTAAAGATAGGTGTGAGAGTGGTCACGTGGGTGAAAACAGCCGAACACCAGTACTAAGAAAGCTCTCACCCCTGCAGTCCATCCCCTTAAATCCCTTCTTCCTTAACCAGGCTCTGAAACAGGAAGTAGGACTAATACATTCTGAGAGATGTCAGTGTGGGAACAGTTTTGTATGACAGAGAGATACTATGACAATATTTTTCCAATAAAGAATAGCATACATATTACAGTTGCCAATAAAATTGTAAAAATAACTAATATAGCTGTATTATAACGATACAGCACTACACAAATACGTTCTAAGTGCCCCAATTTAAGTGGGACAAGCATGCTTTCTTTGAAGGTGCCCCAGACTCTGCCTTCATCCTGGGCTGCCCCAATTTCACGTCGCCTGTGGATGGGGACTGTAGAAGCAGCTCCTGTAGCAGCAGAAGCATTGTAAAGGAGCATTTTCTAGCCTTTGGGAAGAAGGTATGAGGCTCTGACAGGACCCTGGAGCCCTTCTGCCTCCTTCCCAAAGCCAGCAAGCACTTACAGGGCTTTGGGAAAGAGGCAGAAGGGCTTTCACACCCTGTCAGAGCATCACAGCTCCTTACCTAAGCCAGGCAGAAGCTTACTGGGCTTTGGGAAGGAAGTGCAAGGCCCGGGTCCTGATTTTTATTGGCAGAATGTTGGAACTTATGGACTACTAGCTTTTAAAATAATATCATACCTCCTGGCACATCTTCCTTTATTTAGAAGCAAATATTCTGATTTATACACCTGCTAAGCCACAGTGCTTAGCTTTTAAGATAGTCTATTATTCTCATTAATTTCCAAGGGAATCAGCTTGCTTGAATCTCAGCATTGTATCTTAACTGATTTGTGGACTATGTGGTCAGCTTCTCAAAATTAGAAGGAATGCTGAGTAGAGGAGCTCATAGAGGGAAGAGAGAAAATTAAAAGATTAATCTTTTCACTACTCATTATCATTGTTTACAGCTTTCCATTTATCTCTGTTCAGGTGATAAATAGACTGATCTGTTGCACTTTTGTTATACTCAATTTCTCTGGATAAATAAGCCTTAGTACTTCTTGTATTTGATTGTTTCCTTCAGAGACAAGGCTAGCCAACTTTGCTTGGAATACTTAAATTCTAGAGGAGGAGCTGTTTTTCTGACTTTGCGCAATCACACATATTTCAAATTCTGATAGGCTTCTCAAGGGTCCCCATCTTTCTGTTGTGTGTTTTTAACATTGCTTAAAAGTTAATACTGTTTAAGTATTCATTGTTTGTGCAGCTGCTAGCAAGCAAACTCAAACTTTAATCATCATCATCACAATAATAATCACAATAACAATAATAATGACCACAATTCTCAGCAAGAGTAATCTAGTAAATTGAGTGAGATACTTTATATTTCTCAAGAAAGGATTAAGCGTACCTTTACTGGAGATTCTTTATGGGGTGACTCTTCCACTAGTATCTGTCACATTTTATTTAGCCTTACTTTTATTTTGTCTAGGCTAATATTTGTGAGTTTTCTGTATTTACTGCCATGTTGACCTTAGCAGAAATTGTAAACGTGGGATTGTAGTCAACTTTTACCCATAGTAGACCCATTAAAATTAATGGCCATGACTAACTTAGGTCTATTAACTTTAGTGGGTCTACTCTGAGTAAAAGTTATTTGACTACAAGAAGAGACAACTGTGGAAATCTTCTGGATAGGATGGCCTGTTGTTTGTTTGTTTGTTTAATACATCAATAGATAATTTGAGATTGAGAACGAAGGTTAGTTCTTATTTTTACAGGGCTTATTTTTGCCTACACATTTGAAATGGGCCTCAACCATCAGAAAAATAATTGTTTTATCGGTTTGGAACAGCAAACAGCCAGAAGTCACCAGTAAAGCACTTGAGATCACTGTACCTTGAGTCCCACCCTCTGTCCCTCACACACAAACACACACACAGTGCTAGAGACGCTTACAGCACACTAATGAGAGCACTGGTATAAAGGAAGTGAAACTCTTTTCAAGCCCACTGAAATCCACAGTTCCATGAAGTCTTTGTTGGCAACAATCACAAAGGATCTTGGAAGTCATATAAAACCAACAGTTACCAACGCCAACATACTTAAAAGCACTAAACCAGGCAGTTGCTCCATCTTTTCAAAGAGTCAAATCCTTATTGGTGATCCATATACTCATATGGAAACGGAAGAGGGAGGAGGAATACTTGCATCTTGCTTTATTCAGACACTACAGCCAACAAATGTTTTTCTAACCAGAAATTACCTCCATTTATTTTATCTAGACATATTTATGAAAGATGAAGCTATTTTTTAAATATAAAAAAGAAAACAAGCAGTAAGTGTTTCATATTAATGTACAATACTGTAATACATTAGCAATTTTCCATTAGTGCAAGTACATCTATAACAACTCAGCAAGAAAGATATACACCCTCATGGCTCTTTCATTTAAAGACAGAATTACAGGAAAATAAATAATAACTATTTGTTCTGCAATGCAAGAACATCAAGGCACCACTGGGTATCAAACAACCTCAGGGAAAGAAATATACATATCACTGGATATAGCATGGAAGGAATTTATAAAACTTATTTGAATAACATGCCCAATAATATGAACTCCAGAGAATTATTACATGCCTGTGTAATTTAAATATATATTGTGGGTCGCACAGAACCTTTAAATATTATTAATATGTGTATTATTTAATATAATTCACTTTGATATGCAGATTCCATGAAATACTGCCAGAACAATGCAAGATCTCAAAATGAAGCTAGAAAGATACTGATACTTCGTCAACAACTCATATGCTGAAGACTCTAAACAGCCAATGTTTGCCTGTACTTTTGCAGCTTCATTTTCTATTGTCTTGCTTGCTTTGTTCCTTACCAGCTTGTTCATAATTTCATTTCATTCGTAATTTTATTTGTATGCCACTTTTCCATACACAAAAAATGTGCTTAAAGCGGCTTATAACAAAGAAAACAGGAGTCTATTTCAAAATCAAACACTACAAAAACAATTTCATAACAACATAATAAAACAACAGCACAACAGCAAATATAAAAACATACAAAAACAAAATTTCGGTACTATAAGCAAGATTACGTGAATGACATCCAACAGCAAAAATAACAGCCTGACAGCTTCACCTTGGTTCTAGAAACACTTCTCCCCTGGTGTTCCTCACCTACAGAAGCTTCTTATAAATAAGACTTCCAAAAGCAAAGAGTGGGGTGGTGGAAGTGCCATCTCGATGTGTGCGTGCATGTGCGTTTGGGTGCACACTGTGGGTGTTCAGCCGGGCGACCCAATGAGTTATGAGTGTGACGTCACACAGAGCAACATGGGCACAATCTCCACAAGGGTTCAGCCTAGTTGCTGCCGCAGTGCCAGAGTCAACAGAGGCAAGGCAGCAGGCAGTGGTGGGCGGAAGCCGAGCAGCTTGCAAGCAACGTGACATCACCCACAATCTGGGGCTCAACTGGTGTTTGCTCCAATTCAGTGGTAAAGATTGGGTTTCCCAGGGTAAAGTGGTGGGACAAGCGGAAATCTGGATGAGCCCCAAGCTCAAAAAACAAGGAGCAGAATATATATAATCATTATCATAAATGTCAATCTGCCTACTTGTAGAAGTGGTACATTAAAAACTGTATGACTATCGGAAAGCTGTTTCTTATGTACACTATTATTAACCAGCACATAAAATGTGCAGAAAACAACTATGGGTAGTGTTCAGCTTAGTTTTGCTCTAAGTGAACCCACTTAAAGTAATGAACATTACTAAGTTTGAGGGCCTTCTCGGTAGTGGCACCTGCCCTGTGGAACACCCCCCCAGCAGATATCAAGGCAATAAACAACTATTTTACTTTTAAAAGACAACTGAAGGTGGCCCTGTTTAGGGAAGTTTTTAATGTCTGACGCTGTATTGTTTTTAATATTCGGTTGGAAGCCGCCCAGAGTGGCTGGGGAAACCCAGCCAGGTGGGCAGGGTAATAATAATAATAATAATAATAATAATAATAATAATAATTTTCCTTTCAATAGGTGTACTTTGAGTATAGTCTAATGCTACCCTATGGCAATCAAAAAATTAAACTATTTTTAATTCAAATGTGTAACTTGTGCACTTTGAAAGTTAGAGTCTGCCTGCAGAAAGATAAATAATTCATACCTAAAAATGTGCCATGTTGATCACACCATATGTGACTACACATTTGAAAAAATACCTTCAATTTTTTTAAAAAATGTAATTAATATTAGACATATGCTGCATTTTAGTTTCAATAATACTTAGACCACCACTCGCCCACTCCCAGCAAATGTACAGACTAAAAAATTTGGTAGTTTGTTTTTTAGTTCTCTCTATAAATAATATAAAATAAAATAACTCCTTCCATTGGCACAGCTTAGGACATACAGATGTAAATATGGACAGCATTCTTTTAAAAATAAAATGACCTCTTGGAAGCAATAGCTTCTCTCCTCCCACTCAATTTAGCATGTGCACGCACGCGCACACGCACACAAAATACTTCTAAGATTTTGAGAAGAAGCAACAATACATCAAATAACTCTATTGATAATGATTTATTATTTATTCACCAGCAATAGTGTAAACGTGCTGAAGTCAAGTCAGCATCCCAATGGCAAGTTCTTCCCCGCTCTACAGACAGGCTGCAAGGCTTGGGATGTGTTGGTATCTAAATCCCCACTATCACTCACAGCCACCACATATTCTATTGCATTTTCATGCAAACTACAGGCAATAATCATGTGTTCAATCCACATTATGATGGCCATATTAAATTTTATTGCATTCACTTTGAGACTATGTTAGTAATGCATGCAGAAAGGGGTTTTCTACCAGTAAAAGCAGTGGGGTGGGGTAGCAAAACCTAATAATAGTTTTCTAGCATTTTAATCAACAGCTTGATTTAAGGGCTCAGATTATGAAACAGCTTTCCCTATGAAGTGTGGCTGACCCCTTCCCTCACTATTTTTCACACATTATTGAAAAACTTTTAATACCAGACAGCTTTTATTTTTTGAAGGCGGCAATGTTTTTATGCATCTTCAACTGCTGACCCAGGGTTTTTTGTTTTTTGTTTTGCAGTTAATGTTGTATGTGTTAAAGACTCCCCTGAGTTTTACACTAGAAGGGTGAAATATGCATATTTTAACTAATAAGAGCCAACTGAAAAATTAGAAGCCCCATGAGGAAACTGCCCCAAATCTCCTTTGCATGGTAGAGCTCCTTATGGCAGATTTAACACATGAAAACTGCTTTAAATATGTTTTAACATAAACACATGGAAGTGTTCCCCATGTTAGAAACTGTGCAGAAAGTCTCTCCATGCCAACCCAGTGATGGCAGCTTCCAGGTGATCACCAGACTGCAGGCAGTGATCACCATTTCCCCAGCATCTACAGCAGCCCAGGTGAATCAGTGGTGGCTGGATAATGCCTTTGCAATTTATATTGAACGTGAATTGTGGCCAAGGACATATTAAAATAAGCTTGCAGTTAAATTTCAACTATGCTAGCCCCAACTTTACACCCATTATGCAACATTCAAAGACTTTTGATCAAAGCTGTTAAATGTAGTATAATACTTCACACTAATGAATTGCTTTGTGTATGTCTCCAATAAGATTACATCAAGATGCTTTCACTTAGATATCTTACAAGCAACAATGAGATTTTTCAGTGCCTTTGAGAACATCTACACTTTTGTAATGCCACACAAAGGAATGCATCGAACAAAAGAAAAAATGGTAATTATACTTTAAATTATTATGCTACAACTAAAATGCCTTGCATAACATCCTCGTTATAGACAAGGGTTAACAGCAGAAGAGGGGCAAAACTCTCTCTACAGCGGTACTGGTTGCATTTAGTTAAGACCATTGCAAAAAGTTTGTAGGCACAGTCCTATCATTGAATTACAATCACTGGATGAGGACAGGACTCCAAATAAACTCGTTGCACCAGCAGGATGCAGAGATACACTATCATAACTGATTTATGCCAAGGAAAATGATTAAAATCCTATATTCAATGAAAGATCGGTCCCACTCCAAACACTGGTGTAATGCTCCACATATAAAAGTTGTGTTTCACCACTGAAGTCAGTAGGAGTCCAAGATTACTGCCCCTGTCATAATGGGAGGTGGCATTCAGACCAGCTTTACAGCCAGTCATAGCAAGCTAGTAGTAATACATAAGATCCAGAAGAATCAGTGCTCAGAATGAAGTAGTCAACTGGACATCTAGAAAGGAAGCTAGACTGTAAACATGAATGCAATGGTCTAAGGCTTATTAGGCAGATTAAGAGGTGCTGCTGTTGCGAAGGATGCTTGGCCCTTAAAACTATGGCTAAGCGATCAGAAGGAATAAACATTAAACTTTTAAAAATCCTTGCTTCTGAAAAGATTTGGTCTCTTCTAACAGGAGCAACTTGCAGCAAGAAGTAAAGGAACAGAAACAAAACAAATGATGTCTTGTGCCTTTAACAGCTATGTGTCTGGCACAAGTTAAACAAGCCAAGCCTTTTCTAGTATGGAAATACAATTATGGGAAAGTTTCACCAGTTGACATTCTGTCAAATATCTGATAACGTATAACTTATTTTGGGACTCTCCACATTCTGAATGCTAGGGGGGGAAGCTAAAGTTGATTTTTTTTACAAACTAAAAAGTTCATTTTGATAAACTTGAAGCAAACTGCCTCCTTTTTAAGCAGAAATTTCCAAGCACTGTAAAGAACACACATCTGATATATCCAGTGCTGTACACACACACTACCCGCTAAAGCATCTGAAAGCATAAGCAACAGCTCCAATCTCTTGGGATACTACTGGTGTGATAAGCCAGCCAACTGCATGAACTAAGGAGGGGCAGGAGAGCGGAACAAGGTCAGAGATGAAAATAACAAGCAACTACTGAGAACTTGGGGCAGTGCGGCAGAATGGGATGATGGAGAAGAGCAAAACTAAGTTCGTGGGTGAGATGAGGTGAAACTGGGGACTCCATGGCTCTCAGCTCATTCTCTTAACCATCACTATGTATACTAGCTTTTGAGTAAACTTTTAAATAATTGAATCACTTCATTTATTCATTGGGGGGAGTCCAAACAGCTTGCTTAAAAAATGCTGTGTCTCAGCAGAAGTTTTTAAAACCTCTTGCAGTTACACCCAACTATTAGTTTGCATTTTCTTGGATGAGCATTCATACAGCCATAAATATTAATAACTGAACTTTCTTAAAGCTTGTCTTCAGCTGTTCCATCATATTATCAGCAAACAAGATGGTATGTTTTAATATTACTTAGCCATCTGAATAAAAGACTAAACACCTTTTGGGGATTTGACAGATCATTTACTAAAATGCAATGAGCCCTCTACTTACGGAACCCAGTTGTCACAAAATTGTGAGCAAGCTTTAAAGTAATAATGGCTGTTTCTTGCATGACGAATCTAATACTGTCAAAATCATATTTGCCTATTTTTTTCTTGAATTATCAGGGAAGCTAAAGTTAGGAAAACAATTATCTCTACATAGATGAGCTGTCAGAAACAAACTGAAGGAATTCTATAATTTTACTTGTACCATCAGGTTCAATAGTTCAGTGCAGTAACCCCAGATGCTCTGCAAAGAGAGCAAACCAGATACCACTACAGTCTTCTAGCAAAACCCTTTGATACTTGAGAATTCACAACCCCCACGTATATAATTTGATGAGTGTTTCTGCAAGTACCTGAGACCAGTTGATTTCAAAGCATGCACACATTTCGTCAACTGGAGCCTCTCTGGAGGCTGCTAGTGAATCTTAGTTTGCATATATTATTAGCATAATACATTTGTTTTTCCGCAATATATTGACAGGGCGTGTTGATGAGCAACATGAAACTTCAGGGGTTTTTTTCTATTCAGGGGGTTTTTTCTATTCAAGAATGGTGCTTGCATTCTAGTCTTCTCTTCCCTGCTATGCTTTCTGGTGCCTTTAAGGGGCAAAAAGGCAGCTCTTCTGTCATTCTACTGTCCTGGGATACTTCATTCATTTTGGGTTGCTGTACCTACACAGCTTCTTGCCTTGTTATCCTTCAGTCATGCAGCTTGCAGAGGGGTGGGGCACAGATCCTTGAGGGCTAGGATGGAAGCATTATTATTCTCACAAGGCCACGACCTTCTTCTGCAGATTGGAACATTAGCTACCTTCTCTGACATAAATGTGATGCTTGGCACAGGGGGAAAATTAAATTCTATCTGTCCCTTCAGTGAGAGCAATTTCTAATTTATTCTGCCTTCACAAAATAGAGAACATATACAGAATTATAATCAACCTTTTTTTAAACCAAAGAGTAAAAACACATTTTGATTTTTGAAATTCGGAGCTCTTCCATAGTTTGCTTCTCACTGTGACTTTAGCTTCAAGTTGGAAGCAAAAGAAAGCGGCAGTTGAGGGAACTGGACCTGGAAAATCTAAGAAACTTTCAACCTAATTCCTATAACACAAAGTGGGGAAGTTTGGGGAAGTCCATTCACACAAAAGGGTTCACCAGGAAAATAGTCTTTTCAATACTTAGTCCTGTTTCATGACAAGTAATGCAGATTTATCCCAACCCCACTTCCTGATCTTTAGTAATTCTTATCAAGTCCTGCCCAGTGTTCCAGTGCAACCTATCCTGCGTGCAGAGTACCCAGTATGCTGATCATGAGATTATAAAAAACTTGTAAAGTATTTTATGAAATAAGTACATGTTCCCGTAACTGATGCCTCATATCCTAGAGAAGGAAAATATGGATTCGGTATGCTTCAGAAAGGCCACAGCTGATAACATCATTATAAGAACTGTGAATAACTAATGATGATGGAATGTAGAGAAGCAGTTAAATACACGTGGGAGGGGGAACTAAGAGTTAATACTGAACTGCAAGGAAACTAAATTTGTAACTAAATTGTAACAAAAAAAAGTGCTGCAAAATTCAGAATGGTGCAACATACGTTAAATAGCTAAGCTTTGATTTGAACATGATTCCAAAAAGTACAGATCAGTACAATTCATACGGAAATTGGCAAAGAATGCATTCCTCAAGCATCTCTATATGACAATATAGATTCTTCACACAGAATGCAGCGAATTAAATTATTTATCCATTTGCTAAATTAATTTACCTGGTTTTCAATTGATACCTTTGTCACTTAGTATGTGCCACATTACAAAGGTTCATATGTATGGATTAATTTTGCTGAGACAAACCATCTTTTTAATTTACTTTTTGCTTTTGTTATTGCTGTGTGGGGTGTTTTTTTTTGGAGGGGAACTACATTTAGCTGGAATGAGGACATTAGATATAAATGTTAGTTGCATAATCTTTAACAGGGTCTCAGGAGTATATCCACCAGTATTAATTGTGTTAGCTAAATAGAAACTGAAGATTGAGATACAGGATTCATCTGAATATCAGTTTTTGGGGTTGAGGGCAAAACAGCACAGATCTGGTTGACCAGTTGCCAACTCTGGTAATATAGTTTAAAATAAAATATTATCTGATCCAGCAGGGATCTACTTCTATGCTTCTTCAAACTTGGCCAGACAGGTCCAGATATTACAAAGCTTGTTTGTTGCTACGGGTCAGGAGTTTCTCTAAGTTGTGTCCTGTAGCCTAGTTTGGGGCCTGCACAGCTGCCTGAAGCCTTATTATCATTGTTTTGGAGCTCTTCTCCAAAGTAGATTCTCCAAGAGGTGAAATGTTAATGATACAACTTGGTTAAAGTTGCCATCTCTTAGCCACTATAATACAGTCACTTCTATTTCTGGAAAAGAGATGTCAATCAAAGCAAGTATGTTGTGTTTGAGCTAGGGGTATGCAAAATATTTGGATAGATCCAGAACCAAAGCGGGACAGCTTAAGACAGATTATGGGCTTGTTTGAATCAAGGCAGGATGCCCAAAGCACCCTGAACCAAAGCAGAGACCATCAAAGCACCTCAAACCATAAAAGAGTTGGATTTTTTTAATTAAAAAGATGCTGCGATTTGTCTGCAAAAACTGAAACATTTCCTTCCAAGATTGCTATATAACCACAGTGAGGAGAGGTGTGGAGGAAATCTCTTTGTATAGGACAGGTCTAGCTTCTAATGAGAAATATTTATTTTATCGGGGTCTCCAATCACACACTTTTGGGGAAGTGATGCTAAAGTAATCACCTTCTTCTTGTCTGTTCTATTCTCTCCTCTCTACTTGCTCTATACAGGTGGTGTTTGCTTGGGAAAAGCTGGATATTCAAGTTCTTTTATCTTTGTGTCACTACTCCTATCCACTCATCATTTACTTCCTGTGGATTCTGATGCCAACTGAGTAGAACACAAGGCTGAAGTTTCTGCCTAAGAAATAACAAAGTTATAGATGGCTCTTTTGGGGGAAGGGAGGATAAAATTTTAAATGTGTCCAAAACAAAAACCCTGAACAAGTTTGTCTCTGATTTGGAAAACTTTATCCACTCAGAAGGAAATTTCATTCATTTCTGTTGAAAAGAAAAAAGCTAGCATTTTTTAGTTTTCATTTTTCTGAATCAAAATTTGGACCCCAAGCTGAACCAGATAGCCTTTGAACTGCTTCAGTTCAAATAATTATTTTTTCAAAGGATCTCAAACTTTATAGTTGATCCACACACCTAATTTGAACTGTGGTGCTTCTTTATATATTTTTTGTGAGCAGCAAGGAATAAGGTGATAGTTCTGAACAACTGAAAGATATAATGTGCTCTTCTTTCAACCACTTCTAAATGCTATTTGATGTTCTTACTCATTGTCTTGTTTTACAAAGTATTTGTCAGATATGTGCAATTAAGACCACCTACTCACTCCAACAAACCTTATGTGATTTTGAAAGAGAATTGTGTCTGCATTCTTATCTATTCCACTCTGCTTTGCCTACACATAAATAAGTATCTAGACATCAACCTGTTGTAATTATATCTTTTCAACTTTTACAAATCTTAAAGAGTTAAGGGAAAGAAAACATTTCTATTTTGGACTGAAGAGAAAGCTATTTGTTTTTCAGTGTGCCTGAAAACATCCCATTAGTAGCAAAATGGATATCCTTTTGTAACCCGAACAAGAGACTTCAAGGGCTCACAAGCTAAGGTTTGGTTGCAACATCAAAACCAGAAGGTGAAACTAGTAGGTAGGTGGCATAAAATATCAGACAATATTTAGAATTCACAACCACATTAAGATATGAAAAGATAAGCAGACAGGGAAGTAGCTGGGGTAGCCAACCCTGCCCTATATCATGGTTAACCCATGGGCCAGAGCAACCAGTATGCTGACAGAAGTGGCCTCCACACCCTAGCAGCTTTATCTGCCAATGTGAATGTAAAGTGCTCTGCCTGATCTTTAGAAAGTTATCTTTAAAGAGAAGACTTGAGGTAGAATTCAACGTAGCACTAAGTAAACCTTCCATCAGCTCAATACTTTAGGCTTGCACAATGGAATGTTCTTCCTTGTACACCATCTAAGGGTTCAAGGGTTCTCCTAACCTTCTGGATTTGGGAAGGGCACAAAAGACGCAGGCAGGGAGAGGAGCACAAGTGGAAATTCTTCTGCTGACAGGATGTGGTAGCTAAATATCGCCACCAGTGCTTTATCTCCTTGTCTTTGTCATATTTGATGTGCCCCACATGTTTCGTAAGCAATAGTATAAAGAGATACTGGAAGTGATAAAACATACAATATATAAAAGAAATAATTTTAACTGAAAACTACCTGTTGGCAACCATGGATCTGATGAGGGCTTTACCAATGTGTTCACTTGATCCCAGTTAAGGTCATCATCATCAGACTGACTATATCCACATGATGCAAAAGGTTCATCGAATGAACAGCCACCTGTTAAAAAGAAAAGAAATAAAATAACTTGAATGCATTCTTTGACTCCTGCATTTTCATTTAAATTCCCTGCTTGCAAATCTGTTACTACCTTGAACATCACAATAGAACAAGTTCCCCCCAATGAACCCAGCATAAACTTCTTTCCAAAATATCATTAATTTTCATTACAAATAAGTCAGTGGTTGCTAGCATCAGATATGAACAATATCAGCATATCATATGCCTTTGCTTTTATAAGGCAGCTTATTATCCTGGAATTGTTAAAACTCATTTCTACCATATGGACAGGCCCATTCCAGTAACCAGAGTAGGAATTTATGGGTGTTAAATCCCTGCAATCCCCAGAATGCAGATAGTAACTGTATGAGCCACACATCCACAGTGAGGGATTGGGGGCAGGAGGGAACTTGGGATCTGGCAGAAAAGGATTATTTTCTTATTATGATGGAGATGTGCTTGTCAATGTCTGCCGTCTATGCACTGCAATCATGTCGTTTGTCAGAAGGACCTATAATCAACATCAGAAACTAAGTTCACACTCAGGGTTGAGTTTATTTGCTGCTTTTAGTATGGTACCAATGCACTATAATACTCCACCTATAGCCATGAGTTGAAATATGCTAGTTCAAATACTCAAGCAAGTTCAACAACTGGTTTGTGTAACCCTGAGGCAAAATTAGTTTACACATTTTCTACAATGAATCACACTTTCTTCTTCTACTTAAATGTAGATGGAACATCCAATGACTTGCTAGCATATAAAGTCACCCTACCCGTATGCAACTCCCAATAACTGGTTTTGTCTTCAGTTTCTATCTTGTTATTCTATAAATTTAATCTAGAACTTCGGTTCAAAAATTCTTTGGTTCACAATACCAGCAAGTGTTAAATAATAAATTATAAGAATAACATTTTCACAAATTATAGTGTTGATGTGATCAGAAAAGGTTTCCCAACCATGCTAGTGTTTGGTTTAACTGGTATACTGCACTCTTCAGGAAGGCTACCCCCACTTGTCAGGCTTCAAAAAAACAAACACTTTTCCCAAGCCTAAGTCCTGGTGGAGGTGGATAGTGTATGCATACATGTCAAGAGGTGTGTGTGGTAGATGCATGTTTGTGATGTGTGTGCTACGCACAACAGTTTCCCCAGTTTGCAAGTATGCCAACTGGCCAAAAAAGGTTGGTGGTTTCACTGCTATATACTGCTTTATGCTAAAAAATAATGAAATGGGAATAAAATACTACTAAGAGCTATGGCTAAGAAAAGGAACAGGAATGGCTAGTTGAACTATACTCGCACATTAATACTCTTAATGTGAGATATGAGAAACGACTCATCTGGGAAGCAAACATTAATCATTAATTTTTTCAACATTCATCCAAACACTTTCTTCTTCACTTAAATTCCACCATCTGTTTTCCTTTATAATAAACCTCACAAACATATTGCATATGCCCCGGTGGAAGACAGATAGGTCATTTTCACACAGTTATAAATTGTGTTGTAAGGAAGAGTCTTGTTCATTTTCTCTGAATGTTTCAAGGGAAATTAGCAGTTCTGGACACTGCATCTTTCTTGAACACTCTTGACTGTACCCACCTCAATTAAAAATCACACTGTAATAGTAAGGTCATTAAAGAACTCATGGTTCTTACTCAATATTTCACCTTGACAACAAAACATAATTTGTCTCAGATAGGAAGAATGAGATAAATTTTGAAATCAAGGAAATCTCCTCAACAGCTTATAGTTTGCTATTATTTTGTGTCTGGGAATTTTAGAATATGAAAGAAAAGCTAGTTCCATAAAACTAAAAATATGTATTTTTTAATGGATGGATCAGTGAAATTATATCCCTTGTGCTAAACCACAGAAAATATATCAAGAATGAACTCTGGAAAAATCCTATGGTTGCCATATCTAGGAAATATAGATACCGCTTATTTCATTATTTATCTGTAACAACCTGGTGCTAACTATGCAGGCTTTGATGTACACACACTGTGTGCAGAAGGGCAAGAGCACAGTTCTGTTACGTCCTGTGGAAGCCTCCATACAAGGGGGTTATAGCTACAAGAGGAAACATTATACCCCAACATATTACAACAATATATGACTACATAATTCAGATAGGGTAACAGTAAATCAAGCAAAGGATAGTGCATTGGAGAACAGCAGCAACCAGTCTATTCACCCTTCCTTTGGTTCTCCCACTTCCTTATGCCGCTCCCATATGCTACATTTAATTAAGGGTTGTGATAAAACTAAACACTGATAAACAAGGAAAGCAACTGAAATCAGGTGCAAAATTGCTCGGGTTGAGAGAGAGAGCAGGTGTGTCATGCCATTTTTAAAGATGGCAACACAACCTTTCTAAAAATATGTTATGCCTTTAATCACCCTCCTGTGTCCAGTGAGACACTCAGACACTGCTGTATCCCAGATATTTCTCCCCACATGTTCAGGGGCATTTTAGACTGGTTCTTCCATTGTTGAGCTTTCATCAATCGTACTGCAGTCAGTAAGAAGTCTATTAGTTCTCTGTGGTGCAAGGTGGAGCCCAAGCCTATATCTAAAGATAGTAGGACTAAGGAAGGATTTTGAGAAATAGGTTGGATTGTAAATGTGGATATAATGGAAAATACTCTATTCCAACTGTTTCTCACATGGGGGCATTCAAGTTGTTCTATTTTAATAAATGTAGCCACCATTCCATTTCTCATCTCATGAATTTTCTTTGTGGGTACATGAGTAAGGTCAACCGAACAGGTCTTCTTACACGACCATCACCCCTGATCCTCACCAGGTGCTGAAAATATGGGAAGGAGCAATACTACTGGCCACACCTATGTTATTCAGGTATGTAAGCAGTATAGCAGCACATTGAAGTGTGCCAGTGCAATATCTTAAGCGCATGTCTGATATAATGGATTCATGCCCCTTATTGATTGAATGATGGCTCAAGTGGTTTGAAAGAGCTGGGATTTAAGAAAGTTTCATATAACTGTATTAAGTTTACAGTGAGGCATAAAAATCCTTAACTTTTCACATAACTTTTCACAATTATGATTGGAGGAAGAGGCACAGCATTCAAACTAGTACCACTGAAGGATTTTAAGTGTCACATCCATGTCAAACAAACTAATCTCCAAACAACATACCATTATATATAAAACACAGAAAACAAAAACAAAATAAAGGCATAATTGAGCATAATAAAATCAGAACATAACAGAGCGCATCAAGAATACATGCAGACAAAGAACATACTCATATTGAATGGTTTCAGTTTGTAAAAGAAAGGAACTGTGATCAAAGCCTCACACTTCTGCCAGATTTGACACCCAAAGTAGAAATAGAGAGGAAACTGCATTACTATAAAGGAAATGAATATCAAAGCAGTCTATGTGGAGCCAAATTTTTTTCCGTCCAAAAGAATGAAAGCTATGTAAAATATTAATAAGCTCAGGTACATGCTTCAATTAAGAAGTTGAGCTACACCTCTAAAACACCAGCTGGAAAACTTTAAAGTAAACTCTATCATTTGCAAGATTCGGATCTAATACATAGATGACAGAATGATCTAACATATGCTTTGGAATTGCCCCAAATTACCAAAAATCTGGACTGCTGCCAAAACAGTACACATTATTACATCAAAGCCAAGGCATTGGAGTAGTCTCCCCACACACATACACACCAACAAACACCACCACACTAAACATACATAATAAAACACACACAAACCATTCTTTATACTTATACTAAAGCTATTATCAGGTGTTGTAACACAGACCCATCTGAGACCCTTATGTAAGGTTTATTTAGATAAATAAAACAAATACCATTCCATTGACATAGGGTGGATGAGCATGTGAGCCAAAGCGCACAGAACTCTTTTCTCATGCTAAACTATTATAGCTAAACTTAGCCAAACTGAGCAATGTGCATGTGAATTATTATACATTCATACTGCCTGATTGTCTTAATCTTTCCCCTAGCTTTATTGAAAAAGCATGATTTCACATCCTTGAAGAGGACTTAGATGAGATACATACATTTGCAATAAGCAATGTATTATTCCCAATCCCTATGTTTGCTAGGGAATATAAAGCTATTAAAATAGTTTCCATCTGAGCATTGTAGGTTAAAATATCCATGTTTAACTATTCATTACAAAACTGAGTAAAATTACCAGTTAATGCAAGCAGCTCCCAAAAGATGATATAAAGAAAATTTTAAAAGAGTCATCTATTAAAAGAGTTCATTATCTCATATTCCCTAGCTATTCTATAAATTGGGATTTACTATCATTATCTGTCTTAGATATTTAAAGCGAAAATTTAAATTTTACTTATTTTGCAGGTCCAAAAAGCTAAGTCTACAAAATTCTCCTATATTTTTGGGTTGCATGAATATCTGTGGACCAACTTATAAGGATGATTTTGCCTCATTCATATATTCCCCCCTGAATTCTAACATTTAAAAGCAGCAAGTACTTAAAACTTTTCAAGCTATCAATATGAAGCTATATTTCATATTCAGTATAAAATCGATAGAGAATCACACAATGATAGATATGTAGAGTTGGAAGGGACCATGAGGTTCATCTAGGCTAACTCCCTGCAATACAGTGGTACCTCTGGTTACGAACTTAATTCGTTCCGGAGATCCATTCTTAAGCTGAAACCGTTCTTATCCTGAGGCGTGCTTTCGCTAATGGCGCTTCCTGCTGCGCGCGCCTCTGGCGTGCAATTTCCGTTCGCATCCCGGGGCAAATTTATAATTTATACAGGCCTGACAGAACCCTGTGGCATCTCACTTGTCCCCTTTCCCCAGTATGTTAAGGAACTATTAGTGAGCTCTCTTTGGGTTCTGCTGGTCAACCAGCTACAAATCCACCCGAGTCTAGCCCTCATTTTACCAGCTTGTCAGCAAGAATATCATGGAAGACTTTGTCTTTTTGAGTATTTCTGACCATGGCTCTCTCCCAGCAGTTCCTCCAGCTTTTTGAAATCAGCATTCAAGTCCAGAGCGTGGGTCCGATTGCATGCTTTCCCTTGTCTGTGTATAATGAAACCCAAGGTTCCCAGTATTTCCCCTTTGTCAATCAGTTCCTCCCTGTTGGTGAGGACCCCCTTGTTTCTTCATCCATCTTCTGGGAGATGAAAATGTCAGTGAAAAAATTGGTGAATTTGTTGGCCCTTACATTCATGGCAGAGTTTTAGTTCCAACAGATATCAAGGTAGTTGAAGTCTCCTGTGGTTACTAAATCTTTCCTTTTGGAATGTTTAATCTGCTCTAAGAAGGCATCATCCAAGTCTTGAGTCCGGCCTGGAGGACTATAGACCACCCACAGTAAGGTCACTGTTGTTTCCCTTGCCTACAATTTTTACCCATATACACTCGATCTGTCTTTCATTTTCCAGCTCATGGATCTCTTCACAAGTGTGCACATCCTTTACAAATAATGCTACTCCTCCTCCCTTCCTATCTGGTCTATTCTGTTTGAACAGGTTACACCCACAATTGCTACATTCCAGTCATGAGTCTCATCCCACCATGTTTCAGTAATGCCTATTAGGTCATATTTGCTATCCTGTATTAAGAGCTCATATTCTTTTTGCTTGTTCCTCATACTCTGTATATAGGATAGAGACAACTGAAACCACAAGTCATTCCCTCAGCTGCTTCCTTTTTGTAGTTTTCCCACCCTTTAGCAGGTTTCTGGAGCACCACCTCAGTTTCCTGTGCATCAATGAAGCTAGTATCCAGAATACCAGGTGCTCCCTGTCATCTGTAATATTGTCTCTTTCCACCTCAATATGTAGTTTAAAACTCTCCTGATCAGATTCATGTGATTCTTAGCAAACACATTCTTGCCAACTCTTGCCAAAAGCCCTTCCTCAAGGAAGCAGAGACTAGTCCAAGAAGCCAAATATTTCCTGACAACATCACCTGCACAGCGAGTGATTTATTTCCTCCTCCCCCCCCCTTTCTTACTGGGACACAACCTTCAACATGAAGGAGTGATTAAAAACCACCTGTGCAGCTTCATAGTCCCTTGCTATATGTTGAAAGTTGGGTTTAGCGGTATAATTTCTATCTATAAGGAAGGGATTGTGGTCAGCGAGCTTTATAAGACTTCACAAATTCTTTGTCACATCTTGAATAGTTGCACCTGGAAGTTAGCACACTTCCCAGGACATCTTGTTACTTTCGCACATTGCTGTCTCTGTCCCTACCATCACCACACATCTCTTCTCCCTCTGGAGCAGCAGGAATCGTTCTGTACACCATACCTTCCAGAGTCACCTTGTTGTATTCTGAGATCTGCAACTGCTGTCCTTGCTCTTCTGGCCCAGAATTGGTACCCAATATGAGGGCATGGAATCCAGTAACACAGCATGGTTCCTGTGCATCATATTCCTCCAGCAGTTCATCTCCTGCAATGTGCAATCCTCCACTCTAGGAGCACACTACCTGCATCCCTGTTCCAGGACAGTCCACTCTGTTCTGTTGAAAAAATCCTCATCTTGCCCAGTAGCTCAAAGTGTGGATAGGTGGAACTCAAGTTGCTGTACTTTCACTGCCAGAAAAGCAACCAACTTGCACTTGCTGCAGTTGTAGTTTTGTGTGTTCTCAGGCAGTAAGACAAACATGGCACAGGTACTGCAAATCACTGCAACAGCTCCCTTGCCACCCGTATCTCTTGGTCCTACACACACCATGAGACAGCACTCTGGGATGCCCCCTCAAAATGCCCTCGCTAACGCCCCTGTTTACAAGTCCTGGTCGTGAGCTCCCAGAGGCTGCAATCAGAAGGCAGAAAGAATTGAGCATTCCTCACTCCACATCCCATATAAACAAAACAAAGCAAGGTATTGCATCCTGTAATCTATACCTTTCCATAAGGAATCCAGCTGTATTTCTCTTCATCTGCACTTCAGCTTTTGAAAGAGGTATCGTCTCCCTTTATACTCCTCAAGCAAAAAACTATTAAGTGTACTTGAAGCTCAGTCGAGCTCCCTGGTGCAGCTCATTTTTAATGAGCATCTTGTCTTCATGTTCCCCAGAAGACAAGATCCGCAAAGCAATCTCAGACAATTTGAAAATGAGGTCTGCTGCTTCCCCAAACCGTTGTCTTTTTGAGCCTGAAAACTTCCTGTTTAAGCCATATGGGAATGGTGGACGATTTTAGTCAAACCTGATTTCACTCTTTTTTTTTATCACAAGCTCCTGCTTAGAAGCCCCACTGTGGCTTGGAAGTGCATGCAGTCTGCTTTATGCTTTGAACTTTAGAAAGGATTTAAACAGTCAATCTCAATATCATTATAATTCCAAGTGCATTACCTTCATATTGGTTGTAAGAAAATAAAAATAAAAAGTTTGAAGCTGATTTCATGGGTAATCCTTTCAATTTACTTGATGAGTTTTGCAGCTGCAAGTGCATGCTCTTAAATAATAGCATTTAAAGCAGCAGTAGAAATCCTGTGTATTTAAAACACTTTCCTTGTATTAAGTAAAGAACAAAAGCAGTATTAAGTTTTCTTGGCCTGAAAGGATTGCAGTTAGACAAAAAGAAACATTTCTGCAATAATTACCAACCATTTCTTAATTTCTTAAACCATTTCTTACACCAGCACCAGTACTTTTAGTAATGCACCTTTAACCAGTGGTTACTTTGGCCTCCAGGATCAAGTTCTGTGTTCTACTATCATAGGCTTTAAAATGTTGTCAAAGTGATTCAGTTAGAATTCACACAGATTAACCAAACACAGGATTGCAGTCATAGGGAGCAATTCACCAAGCTAATACAGAAAACACATTGCAGTGGTGACGGTTGAATCTACTGTACAGGGATACAGTAAGTATTCCTAATTTGCAGAATGTTATCTTAATCCTTGTGCATTTTTCTGGCAGCTACTATGTCTATTTTGTGAAGTGCTATACGCACTCCAGTGCCTTGGGTAATAAGACACATATTACATATCTTTTCTGTCATGATCTCTCCTAACCTCTGCCAAAAAACCCCCCTCAATTTGTGGCAGAAATTCATATACTGAATGAAATAAAATCAATGGTGTGTTGACTACATATATTTACTCCTATACTTTCTTTACCCGTTTTGCTGAAAACAGTTTTAAGCGTTTGTTTTCTCATTTTTTTTTTGCTTGAAAAGTTTTTGTTTCTAAGCATAAAAGTCAACTTCATTCCACTGCTCAAGGCTACCATAGTTTGATTCCAATCTGCTCATGTATGACCCAGTGCTAACAATAGAATTCATTATTCAACTTATATCCTTTTTGTAACAGCTGTTGGTAGAGTATTTTGTCTGTAGCAGAAAACCCTTCAGAAATCTGTGCTTCTGCTGCACACCAGACTGATCAACATAACTGAAATCATCCAAAACTCCCAGTAGCCACTTTATCACGATTTCTTTGCATCCAAAAGTGTCATCTCATCTAGCTGGTATCCATGTCAAACTCAAATGTCCAAATCTCTGCTTTAAAATGTACAGTTGTACCTCTACTGAAGGGACACGGGTGGCGCTGTGGGTAAAACCTCAGCGCCTAGGGCTTGCCGATCGCATGGTCGGTGGTTCAAATCCCCGCGGCGGGGTGAGCTCCCATCTTTCGGTCCCAGCTCCTGCCCACCTAGCAGTTCGAAAGCACTCCTAAGTGCAAGTAGATAAATAGGTACCGCTTTATAGCGGGAAGGTAAACAGCGTTTCCGTGTGCTGCGCTGGTGCTGGCTCGCCGGAGCAGCTTCGTCACGCTGGCCACGTGACCCGGAAGTGTCTCCGGACAGCGCTGGCCCCCGGCCTCTTAAGTGAGATGAGCGCACAACCCTAAAGTCTGTCAAGACTGGCCCATACGGGCAGGGGTACCTCTACCTTTACCTTTACCTCTACTTACGTATCCCTCTAGATACAGAATCTTTGGGTTACGGCCACGGCAAACGGAAGAGTATACTTACGGGTTTAATCGCTTGTGCGTGGGCAGAAGCGCACCTCTATTTACATTATTTTGGGGCTGCGAACGGACCCCCGGAACAAATTAAGTTCGTATCCGGAGGGTCCACTGTAGTTTGTTTTCTGTAGTTCATTTCTAAGCATCATCTCTGATAATCAAAAACAATTTTACTTTGTGCTTCACATCTTTTTTTTCCTTCCTGAGAAAAACTAAAGAGCTGATTTATGTAAAGGTGAATTATTTCAGCACCCTTCCCCGCTGCCACCACTGCCCCCCTACCCCAAAGCCTTGCTTACCAGAGTTGCATGGCGGTGGCTTCCGGCAAGATCTCATGAGATCTTGCAAAACTCTTGCAAGGTATTACTGGAATCCTCTGCTGCACGACCCCAGCAAGCAAGGCTTCGCCGTAGAGAGTGGGAACAGTACCTTCTTGTTTAGCCTCAGGCAACAAAATGTGATGGCCTACCCCTGATTCCAGTTAACAGAACAAAGTCCAATCAGACAGTTAACAGAGTTAACAGAGCTGTGTCCACTTGGACAAGACCAGCAGTGAACTTCTTTGCCACTTTGTAGATAACAAGCTAGATGAAAATGAGCCTTAAAGCAATTCCCATTAGCTCTTTGTTTGACACCACCTGCCTAAAGACTGGGCTCAAAATTCCAAAATGGAAAGTAAGAGTCATGTGACTGAAGCATTTTTAAAACAAATATTACAGCTGCTTTTCTTGACATTAAAGGGGAGAGGGTTAAACATAAAAGAAATGTTTTTCCTAGTCCAAGGCAAAACTTTTTTTGTATACATAAAGTTTCATTAAACTGAGCAAACACTCCCTCTCCACCAAAAAAAAAAAAAGACATCTTCAACTTTTATACACTCTGTTCTGACCAAAAAAATGATGACTAGGCAGAAATCAGGAAGCAGATTAACAAAACATGGTGTGCTTTGTACTAGTCTTTATTGCTATTCTGATAAAAGTTCTTAAATACAATTTAATTCACTCTAGAGTGTAGTTAAATAGTTTTGATTGATGGTACCTTCTCTTAGTCTTTTTCATTTGTTAAATTATGACAGATGACTTATGTACATTACAGAATTTCAATGAAGTTCCCCCCTTACTTTAATTAAAAGTATCCCATCCACAGTTGTTCATAATCTATCTCTCCCAGAACAATGTGACAGTCAGCAATGATGATAAATAAGGGGAAGGCCAAAACATTACAGAGTCAGTCCCTTGATGATGTGAGGAGCAACTGGCATGTGAATATAGAGCAACTATCTCAGCAAATTTGCAGCAGTGCTGGCTCCAAACACTTCAGCATGCAGTTGGTCTATAGATTTCATCATCACTGATTCTGCTGAATTAAAAAGACGTCTCCCTATAAACATGTGTCATCATCATCCCCTGTCATAGCAATCTTGAATGCTGCCCAGTTTGAAAGAGAAATGGAGTTGTCTAAAAGAAAGTAGTGGATCCTACATACTCAGGAATGTCCTAGGTATGAAAAAGTATGTAGGCGAACCATGAGCTTCCAGATCCTATGGAATGTTGTTCACAGCTGAGCCTACAGATATAAGAAACAAGAGTAGCTCACACACTCAGAAGAAGAAATCCTGGATTTATCTATTGTTTTCTATGGGCATCTCTGTCTTTTGTTTCATGACTGATGGTACCTCTGTTAACCAATGACAGGAAAGAGAGAATCCTGGATTTCTTTATTCTCTGTTGTTTTCTCTTCAGCTTCAGAGGATGAGGGGAAATGAACTAAAGAACCAGAAGTCAGGAAGACAGTGTGTGTCAGTTAGGTCTGTGGTTGACAGGGTGAAAGAGGTAGGCAACCCAGGAAAGCCTGAAGTCTTGACAGCCAAATGCTTAAGGCCAGCAAGCTCAGCCACAAGCAAGGTGGTGTAGGAATGCACACAATGGCTCCACCCTCCGTGCATGCCAGCATCTGCATGCACTACACTGACTGAATGCATTTGAAGGAGACCTCTAAAAATATCCAGGTGAATATGCTTCAAAACCTATGTGTGATGAGGAATTTTGATAAGGGAGGGTTCCGCACATTAATTTGGATGTTTCACTCCAGAATTTGAACTCAATGGATTCCTCAGGCATCCCTACTAGCAAGATAAATGGGACCCTTTTATAGACCAGTATCACAGAATGCAGAAGACTGACAGTGGGTGTAAATCAAATAAAACAAGAAGCATTCACCCTTGAACCACTCGTGTCAACTACTTTTAGCTATTGCCCTTCTTCACTGCCCAAATTTCACTATCCACAGCTCTTCTAGGGCAAAATAGGTCCATGCATGGAAGCACCCTCGGCAGATGAGTCTGGACATAGCATCTGTTTTTCATTATGGCACAAGGCCAGGGGGCCCTTGTATGCAAGCAAGCAGATTAGCAAGCTGCAGGCTATAAACCAAAGGAGGAACATTCAGTAATGAGCTGAGTGGTGGAATGAAGAAAGTGATCTTTGAAATTACTCTTTCCCCTTCCTTCTTGCTATTCATACCTGCTTTGGTATGAAGAATTGAGACTTTTTAAAGGTCATTCTTAATTGCATTTCTAAAATGAATTTTAGATGTAGTTGCTGGTATTAAACATGGAATGAGTGTATGACCAATTAATTTTCTTTTCTTTACTGGAGAGAATATGGGTTATCTGCTGCACTTTTATTTTGTGAAGTGTATAGAGAGGTCTAGAACTTGAATATGTATTTTTTCTTGAAGGGGTATCAGGGAGACTTGTCCATATTTACAGGCCACTGCAACTGTACAAACCACATTATTTATTTTTATTTAAAGGTATTTTGAAGCTGCTTAATTAATATAATAATAATAATAATAATAATAATAATAATAATAATAATAATAATAATAGTAATAATAAATGTGTCTCTTTTTCAGTTCACAAGAACCCTGCACTGGAATTCTCAGGATAGCCAATGCAATTCCATGAGTGACATTTAGCATTCTAAGTGTTGATCAGGCAGTTCAAAAAGGCACAGTCAAACATTTTTTTAAAAAGGTTTTCAAAAAGCAAGGTATAAAACCTCACAAACATCTACTGAAATGCAATGATTAACATAGCACAAAAGTAGATTTTTTTAAAAACCAAAATATGTAGCATTTTTGTGCTTCAGTTCAGGATTTCTGAATTGTTTTTTTAAAATGTAACATGTATGCCCTGTTATTTATAACATTTTCTTTCAAATATATATAGCCCAATACTTTGTTACAAAGTCTCATATGCTTAAGTAGGCCTAATAGGCCTAATTGTAAAACATTTTGCTTTTGCTCACAAAGTAGACTCTTCTGGGTACAATTAAAAAAAAACCTGATCTAAAGTAACAACATCTGATATGCACAGTTGGCTCTGAATCGGTCCCTTTAACAACGCCATTCAAAATAAATTCCTCTTGTTTCACATACTTCCCTTCCAAAAGGAGCATTTACATTCAGAAAATGAGAGCACACTGTGTACCATTATAAATACCTGTGAATTAAAATTATGTGCCTCAAAATTATGTCTGTCAGATTCTACAGCATCAAAACGGGCAAGTTATTCTAAGATGACATAGTAATTATACCGTGTGGAACTAGCATTACTATAGCTGAAGTTGAAAAGCACTATTCCAAACTGCTTATGGCATGCTCCAATATTTCAATGCAGGATTCCAGGGACATAACAAGGCATATAGCTGTGATATACTTGGGACTGCGTTAGCTTACTCATTCTCACCCAGCTTCCCACTAAATCACTAAAAATAAATCAATTAGTAATTCAACAAGTAAATTGTAGAGGTGCAACCCAAAATAAAGTATGAGAAGATAATGTTAGGAAGTAACACAGAGTGCACCAAATAATTCTATGCCACTGAAGTCCCTACAATGGCCGCTTACCGTCTTGCCGGTGAGCGGCGCTTACAGCACGATGTGGTGCCTCCTCACGCCTGAAAACGCAGCGCCGTTTTAGAATGTTTCCCTGTCCCCTCCGGCCACCGCAGAGGATCACAGGTTCCCGCCAAACCTGTCCTTCAAATGAGCCAGTCCATGGTGGCCCTGGGGGGGGGGGCAGGGGACAGCCATCAACTTAGTGCAGCCAAGCACTCAGCACAGCATCCAGTCGGCCGGAAGCGTCACCCCCCCTTCCCCTCCCTTCATCAATAGTTGATTACTGCTCTCACCATTTCTTTTCAGCTAGCTGGGCTTTGCTGTGGTCTTTTGACAATTGCCATATTCAGGGCCGGGAAGGAAATTTCCCCGCTATGCAGGTTTCATCTTCCCCATAGCGCTAGTCACAACTTTGGTGGTTTAGGCCTTGAGCAGAATCCTATAGTCTTTCATCCAATTGGGGTGTGTTGAAGTGGTGGCCCACCCACCCCTTTCCCTTTGGCGGCATTACCAGGGTACCCCATAAAAGGGGTCTGGAGGGAAGTCTCTATACAAAGAACCAACTGTGTATGGCTAGTAGGCCATAGAGCTTCCCTCAGCGTTTGGGGGTCATCCACGTAAACCTGCGATTTGCAATGGATCCACACCTGGATAGACCCTGTCATGCCTCAGTTCCCCCAGCAGGGGAGCTGAGAGGGATACACACCCAATGCTTATGCCAAAGCTTCCTAAATCTGAAATCAATAAAGCTGTGGCCATTTAAATCCCAGACAGTTGTTGTGTCCATTCATTTTATCACTCAGCAGTTAGGCTGCTAGTTCCTGCCCAGTCAATACACAGCACTGTCAGTAACAAGCATTAAAATGCTCACTGCCTGCTTTTTCATAGCATCCATCTCCCTAAAATTATTTCCATTAATTTTAATAACAATTCAAGTGAGGTTGCAAACTACAGTACTAAAATTGATGGTATGCTGCCCGTAGATTACTTAAAAGCCTTAGCTTGCTTCATTTTTTTATTATTAAAAAAAAGAAAGCTACAGAAAAAAGAGAAGCTACTTCCTTTCATTGTTATTGTACTTCAGCATCATAAACATTTCCCTTGGGCCATTTTTATAACATCAAAATTTCAGCATTCATACACTACGATATCAAGAACACTTGCTACAGTTGCTCTGAGAAAATTCACGGTAAATTAAGCAATCACCGGCTTCTCCGGTAACCTTTTTGCCCCATGATTACAAAACTTATGTATTACTCCCAATAAACCCCTTCAGTTTATCAAACCTCAGCTTCATGATATGTGAAAGCAAATGTTGTAATGTAATAAAATAAAATACTTGGTGGCAGTTTATTATTTTTGTTGGTTATTATGTTGTGCATTTTTATATTGTAAACTGCACTTTGATCTTCAAATGGAGGGTGGTATTGAAATTTAATAAATAAAGTAATAATAAATAATGTCCCAGCAGTAGCCAATAAACAGAAAGGTATAGTTTGCACAGTGTATGTATACTGTGTACTGGTTGCTGATATACATTGACAAAATATGCATATCTCACATCATTTACAATTGTGCAAGTGAATAAGCATGTTATAAATCTCATCGCTATCATTTTGGGTGAAGACAGAGGCAAAGCAGGTGTTGAGCCTTGTCTCTATCACACAATATCATTTCCCCATTTTTTCCATGAAAGCAACCTTACAACTTGCTTGTTCTTCCTCTTGGTTTGAACACAGCCAAAGAAACTTAATTTTTATAATTATTATTTTTCACATTTAGAGGTCATTTTTCACATTTAGAGGCAAATTGCACTTCAATCTTAAAAATATTAGCATGATCCATCCAGCAAAATGTTTTCTCGCTTTACACTTTTCTTTTTATTGTACATTTATGATTATTAGTGCTTATGACATTGTCAGGGTCATCAATATTATTTGTACCTGAAAAGATTTTGTGGAGGTCTTACAGCTTTATTTCCTCTCAGGCCATATCCTGTAACTTCCTGCTGAAATCCTGCAACTCTGCATACCACATATGTTCAGGGAGGGGGGGTATTGTGTCAAGAATATGTTGCAGAATACAACTGCAATGGGGGGCCTGAAGTAAAAGCTTGCAATCTCCTCCTTGAGGAAATGTTGGAAAAGAAGAAGGGGGGAGGCACATGGGCCTGCAGCTCCTGTACATTAATGCTAAACCACAGTAAGATCACAAAATCAAATTATACACGAACATTGCTTTATTTTTGGAATATTAATGTGGAGGCAGGACAACAACAAAATAATTCAAGAACAGAGTTTGAGATTTTTTTAAAAAAATACCTAATTATATGATGGCCTCAGGGTGTATCATAATTAAAGTTAAATGAATTTTCTCATTTTCCCATGAAAAAGTATATGTAATACTTAGCATGCAACACGTGTCACCTTCTTCATGGCATTAACTTTCAACCTCTGCTACTGGGAGGAAGATGTAGTTGAGAACTTTCCTTATTATGTATTCCATTCTCCTATCTCTGAAGATATAGGCACGTGTTTCTTTCTTGGTTACTATTGAATTGTTCTCATTAGTATTAATTTTTAAAAATCACATCACCATATTTTTCCGTGTATAATGCAAGTTTTCTTGCTTTAAAAAATTAGTAAAAAACGGGGGGGGGGTCATTTTATACATGGAACATGGGCATCTGGGGGTGGGGTTGCAAATGTCTGGGATTTGGGGCTTGGACAGGCTGAGGCAGTCCCAGTCACCATCCCCTCCTTCTCCTCTCCACTGGAGAGCCAGTGTGGTGTAGTGGTTAAGAGCGGTAGTCTCGTAATCTGGGGAACCGGGTTCGTGTCTCCGCTCCTCCACATGCAGCTGCTGGGTGACCTTGGGCCAATCACGCTTCTTTGAAGTCTCTCAGCCCCACTCACCTCACAGAGTGTTTGTTGTGGGGGAGGAAGGGAAAGGAGATTGTTAGCCGCTTTGAGACTCCTGAAGGGGAGTGAAAGGCGGGATATCAAGTCCAAACTCTTCTTCTTCTTCTCTCTCTGCCAGCTGTGCGCTGGAAACTGGCTACGTCTCCTCACCCTTCTTTCTTTTCCCCCCTCCCCCTCAACCCACCACCCTGCCCCTGGCCCGCTCCCCACCTTCCTCAGCTGAGTTTGCTTGATGACATGGCCCAGCAGAGTGGGTGCTCCCTTCCCCAGGCTCTGCCCCAGCGTCCTGCTCGGGAGCCTCCTGCCCCTCACTTCCCCGCAGCCGCCAAGGGGGGACATGTGGTGCCCCAACCACTGAGCCTGCTTCCACACCACCAGCACTGCGTGCACCTCATGCGGGAAACTTTCCGTCACCACTGCCAATCATCCGGATTTTCACTTCTATTTTAGGGTTTTGCTTTTAAAATTTTGGGTTGAAAAAAATAAGGGTGGTCTTATACTCTGGATCGTCTTATACACGGGGAAAATATGGTACTTGCTAATAGCAAAGAGAAGATTATAATGTTTATTTTTTTAGTCCGCAAACAATATTTTTGATATCTTCTGATCACAATTTTGTCATTTCTGTTATATTTTGAACTTTATTATAATTTATGGCTAATCAAATAAAAGCAAATTTATTAAAATATTAATCAAAGGCAAAAGCCACAAATACTTAGTGCATAGATATACTTGTCAAATGTATTTTGTAGGTATCTTAAAATGCCTGCTTTCAAATATTAATGGGATTTTCTTTTTAACCAAATAACAACTTCCAGGATGGAGCCTGGCAATCTGTTGTTGTTTCCTGCTCACTTCAATCCTTAACCACAAATCTGTTTTGAAAGACAGTGCCTCGTTTTAGTTAAATATCTGCAGTAAGTAGGACCTTCTCTTCACTCAGCATTCCACTAAGCAGGAGGAATGTGTTCCAAAGTTATCTACATATTTGGGCTGAATGGCGGGAAATAAAGATATCTTGTTAAACAGTAACTCTTCTGAGTGTATATTTTGGACTCCACAATTCCACACTCATATCAAGAGCATGAAATGGGGACAACAGCAAGGATAAATTTCTATTACTTTGGAAAGGGCTGTGAAAGCAACCATTTTGGCCTTTCTGACAATTTTCAGTTGTGCTTTCTGAAGTGCCAAAGTTGTTTGCTGCCTTAATTACTGAGGGAACAAAGGAGACTAGCAGCAGTCTACTGAGATGCCCATCTTATTGTTTCCTCATAAGCATGGATTAGTGATGAATAAGTCTTTTAATTGACCTGTAGAGATAGACTTTCAAGTCTGTCCCTGCAAGAGTTTTAATTACTGATTCCCTCTCTTTTTTTACAGCAAAATATTCCCAAATAAGAAAAAGTTTGCTACTAAAAAAATGTTTTTAAGCAGATTGAAGAAGTATTAATTCTCATTAGTATTCTAGTACATTTTTATCATCTGAGTGTAATCACGCCAAGTTAAGTGATTTTAAGTCCTATGTTTCAATGAGAGTGTTGAGTATATGTTTAAAGCTTTCACTGAAATGAATGTGTTTTAATTATTTCACTCTTGGGTGTATGGTTATGGGTACATTTGCTTACACAAATAGAGAGAAATAAAATATATTTCAAGTTGAATTAATTCCCTTTTGCACTATAATGCAAATGAATAAAAACAAACAAGAAAAAAGGATAGATCTTTCTCCTACTAAGTATCAAGCAGTTGCTCAAATATCCATAAACTTTTCAGTGGTCCACGTCTTACAATACATTATGAGAGCAACATAACTTCCCTGTAACTTATTTCCATACTGCAGGTAGATAAGAATGATTATATAGATCCACTACAATCTGGGTTCAGACCTAGTTTCAGAGCTGAGTCTGCTCTGATGGATGACATTTATTGTGAGAGGGACAGTGGGAGTGTGAACTTGCCACTTCTTGATCTCTCAGAAGCCTGACTGTGGTACCCTCCTGGACCGACTAAGCAGGACGGGTATCAGAAGCACTGTATGACAGTGGCTCCATTGATAACTTCAATGGATAACTTTGGATAATATCCAAAAAGTAGCTCTGGGTGAGTGTTCCTCAGCACCCTGACACTTCAGCTATGCAGTTCTGTGCCCTCCTCAGTGTGATTTAATATCTATATGAAGCCATCGGAGGCAGTCATTAGAAGTTCTGGAGCAAGATGTCACCAGTACACGGATGATAAACTGCTCTACTTCTCCATAGCATCTGATTCAGGAGAGGATATGACAGCTCCAGATCAGTGTCTGAATGCAGTAATAAACTGAGTGAGGGCCAGTAAACTGTGTTTGAATCCTGGGAGGGAGGAAGTTCTTTAGGTGGTTTGGTTCCCATGTTTGGGGAAGTAGCATGCTACCTTTTCTGGACGGAATTGCACTCCCTCTGAAGCAGCAAGTGCATAGCTTGGGGGTACTCCTGGCTACATCTGTGGCTGGAATGCCTTTGACCAGCTTTGTCTACATTGCCAGCTACAACCATTCAAAGACAAGGACAGTCTGACTACTGCAATCCATGCATAGCTTACCTTAGCACAAGGCTGCCCTTGGGTCTGGTTTGGAATCTCCATCTGGTTTAGAATGTGCAGCCAAACTGCGGATAGACTCATCCGGTTATGAACATCTTAGTCAAGAACCACCTTGTCAGTACAAGGATTTCCACTTGGGCAGCAGGACTTTCCCCTCTTTCTTACTCTGTTTCCTATTGCACAAGCAGAAATCTTTGCACCGATGGACATGTTAGTTGAGACTGAAAGAAATCAATCCATTGGTGAAGGAAAAAATAAAATGTTGCATAGGTGGGAGACTGGGGCTTGTCTCTCAGCTAATGTGGGCCATCATCTCCTCCAACAATGTCCCTCAAATGAAGCTGTGTCAGAATGTTGCAACTTCTGAAGTTAGAGAGTATGGAAATATAACCTGTTAGCCTGCCAAAGCTGCTGCTTGCAGCAATGGAAAGGGAGGAAAGGGGGGGGGGACCATAGTTGCTTGTCATGGTAAGGCTCCCACTGCTGGAAACTTGTGGAATCCCCCTCCCAGAAATAAGTGAAAATGTCACATTTGTGGCCTGCAAACCATACTGCAGAAGATGAATTTTCAGCTCAGCTCTAAATTCAGCACTCACATTAATAAGCAAGTCATGTAGGAAGTTAGCATGCTGATACCCAGCCTAAATCCTATGATGCTGGCATTGTTGACATGGTTACATTCCACACAATTAGCCTGTTCTACGTGTGCAACAGATTTAGAGCAAAATGAGGGGAAGACACATGAGGGCAGCAACCATGCTGCTCTGGTATAAATCAGCTCTAAGGTTACTTTTGCATGGATGTAATTGCTCCTGTATGGAAGTAGTAAGGGCTGGCTTTCTGCAAAATCGGAGTGAATGCCACATAAATCTACTACCCACTCACCATATTGGTACAAGTATTGCATATGATTAAGGAATACTTAATCATATTTAAGATACATAATCAAATTTAAGTATTAAATTAAATTTAACATGGCCTTATATTGCATGGCTTCACTGCTGATTGTATATGAATGAAAAATATAAGACTTTCAAGTATTGTGTTTAGGGTTGAGATACTAACATACCTACAATAAAGTATACATTGTTTTATTAAAAGCAATTAAGTTAGTCAGACAACCAGCATTTTTTACTAAATTGATGTTTTTCTCTTTCTTTATGGTAACATCACTAATTTAATCCCATTTTGAATATTATACACTTGTTTCAATACTCAATGTACTTCCCATGCATTAACTTACAGGTTAAACGGTTTTAATAGCTAAGAGCAGGGCAAGAGTTTCATTTCAAATTATGGAAGCACATCTTAAGCCATAAATATAAAAGCCTTTTACTGATGTACGTTATTTCCTTAGATCAGTAATCACCAGTGAATTACACAGAGGGAACTTGATTATAGCTTTCAGTCTTTCAGAAAAAGGTCGTTTAATAGAAAGAATTGGGGAAGCTGAAGGCTTTTAACAAGTGTTTTACTACCTGTCAATCATGCCAAACATGCGTAGCAGGTACTAAGATATTCCACAACCTAGCCTAGGAAGCCATGCTTTCTCCAATGTTGTACCTGTAAAAGGTTCAAATTAAGGGTTATCTGTTTTAAAAGCAAACATTAATTTTATTGTTAGTGTTTGTAAAAAAAAAAGAGAGCTTATTTTGAAAGTTCATAAATATGATCCTAACATGCTTTTGCAGATCTTTGACAAGGGAGCAATGTGAAGACCTTTAGGTAATAACGAAAGAAGAAAACACACAAAGGACTGCATGCCACACTGGAAACTAAGGATATATTTACTTTTCCTAGCATGCTGTGGTAGTGAAGGTACAACTTATTCCACAGCAATCTCCACTTTACAAGAGAGACAGGTCACAACTTGCAGAATCAATCAATTTCTTTTCTTTCTAACCCCATATATCTCCAACAACCTTGCATTCCCTTTCTGCTAATGTATTAAGACTTAGAAGGCAAAAATATGGGCATTAACAGGCGATCAAAGAGCAATTCCCCAGTCCAGGTGACAAACTTGCCCAGACCATCTATTCTCTAAAATGCTGAAAAACAAACTTTTAGTTAGGTTTACATATTCATTGATTCCAGACCAAAGTTACCACAATGTAGCCATAAGTTCTCCCTGCCATGTAATTTAGCAGGTTATTATAGTATTTTGCGGACTGAATACCTGAAAGTAAAAATAATATCTAACTGAAACAAACTGAAAAGTTACTTGTGAATACTTTGAGTGTACAGTGTGTAACTTGATTGTAGTACCTTGAATGGTGGCAGGATACTATAAAAAATAGCAATATACTGTATTAACACAAGATAAAAGGATTATCATTACATGATAATGAATCATGTAGATACACAGTGAGCTGCCTTTTCCAAGATGGGTCCATAGGTTCATAGCAGTATTCAGCTATTTGATAAATTTGTGAATGGTGGCATACTCTTGCAACTACGATGCCTTAAGAATTCGTGATACGTTGTGGAATGAGGATTACATTACACAAACTTTTGTTTTTTGTCTGGACCATCAGATATAAAGCATTTCTGGGTTTCCAGATCATTCATTAGTAAAACCACTTCAGGAATGAGCAATGAATTCAATGAAGCAATGAAGGGTGATGTTTCTATGCAGTGTTCACTGCCTCAGGAGTTCCAGGAATATTTAAAAAGCTTGTCCCCCCCAAAAAATAATAATGATCACAAATGAAACGCTTTAATCAATTAATCCTTTTAAATGTTAAAGTCCTATTTAAAAACAAACCTTTCACAGTCACACATTCACTCATTGCTAAGTTCAAATAATTACTACTCATAAAGAAAGTGATGTGTAAAAAAAAAAAAGTACCAAAAAAGCCTTTACATCCATCCATCTACATAGGCATAAAGGAGATAGGAAACATACACAAGAGAAGGAAAATACAAGAAGGAAAATTGGCAGGGAGTAGCTAGGCAGTAAGAAGCAGGTCCAATTTGACTGAGAAAAGCAGTCTAAAAATGGCTACCAGATGGTTTTAAACTTTCCTAATTTATCTCTCTTTTTATGTGGCATTCTTTCATTTGCTGCCAGGGCAAGCAACTCTAATATCCAGATTTCATGGGCAAGGCTACATTTTTGCCTTCCAGCCTCACAAAAATACAGTGTTTGGCAACTAGTACAAATCTTTGTGCTCATGCCTTTTGAGCCTTACTGAAGGCCTAAGCTCCTGGGTAGCAGCCCAGAAGTACGTGTGCATATTTGGAAAAAAGCAGCAAGCACTGAACACTAAATTTATTTGCCTGGCTACTTCCACCCACATAGAAACAGCAAGTGATTAGTTCCAATGTGCCCTAAGAGATCTCACAACACCAACAAACATCTGAGGCACACACCCTTGTTTCGTCAGCGATAGCAGCTAAGAACAAAAAATAGTTAAATAAAATTTTTGGTAGAAGGCAAATAGATCAAACTTCTGACTACAACAGTGGGAGCCCTTCATGCATTATTGCAGTGGAATCCTACAATCATATTGCATGAATTCAATTGGGCTGCCAATTTAGGTAAAATATTGGGGGGCAGGTAGGCCCCGCCCTGTATAAGCAATCACATGATGCAGTACATGCATACCATTTGAATGGCAATGTCCATCAACTTTGGGGCGGATGACCCCCTGAAATATTTTGTTTCGGGGGGGGCAAAGGGACCTCGGTGCCTACGAGCTAGGTCCTATGGGTCCAGTTCTGAGGACAAGAAGGACTGTGACAATAAAAAGGTAAGGAGCTCTACAGTTGGTCCCAACTACATGCTTTCGAGTTTCAAAATGTTACGTGGTGGGACAGAAGAAATGCCTCAGTTAAGTGGCCCTGCAGTAACATATGGAGGGCCTAAAAGACACAGCCCTGCGCCAACTTCAGTAAAGATGTTATAAAAACAGTATCCCAAAAAGAAAGTAAAAGTTCAGAGATGAGGGAAGGCTAATCCACCTTAAGATAATGAGCCTTCAGTACAAATGAGAGTGCACAAGTCTAAGAGTCATCCCAACGCACACAGTACTCTCATAGTAAATGCTAACAAGCCACAAATATAATGTTGCACATCTAAGTCCTTCTCCTTATGCTGCTCAAAGTATCTTGGCATTCTCCAACCACACAAGATCTTGAACTTTTAATGTGGTGTCACACCTAGATTGTTTCTATGTAACGATACTCCCTCTTCACAATTTTCGGCATACCCCACGACACTTTTCAAAAATGTTATTTACTGGTTACAAGATTCCAAGCCAAGTGAAATAGATAAATTAAGGTCCTTAAAGCCCCATGTGTACTCTTAGACATCAAAATCCCATTCTTTGATGACTGTAATCAAAGCAAGTCTGGTAATATACACAAACCCTAGATAAAGGCTTACAGGATTAAAGGATTACAAGAGGGTTATTAAAGGGTTTGGGTTTTTGTTTTAATTCTGTTTGAAACTTTAAGAAATAAGGAGGGCCCTTTTATTCTAGGTTGGATTACATTGTTTTTTATAAGTCTCTCCTTTCAAAGCAATGGGTGGTATCTTTTTGCATTCTTAAAACCAATGTACATTTGTTTTTCCGGTAACTAGCTGCAAACGTTACAACATAAGCATCAACAACCTGAACTACTGGATGGTTTTGCTAGGCAATTATATAAAATTAAACTGTACCATAAAGCCCAATTAACTATGTGCTTGATATTGTACAAAAGCTTCATAAACCCACTCATGCCTTAAAATCTGTATAAAATTCAGAGATAAATTTGGTGTGAGACAGATGATTATGCTCCCACTCATTTACAAACAGTTAATTCCCACAGTTCTGAAGTTTTCTTATTTTACTAAGGTTTCTTTTCTTTAGCTTTTAGAACAACAGGAGCATTGATTGATTCACCATTTAGAATGTTTTTATCTTGCTTTAGTGTTCTGCTAAAGATTCCCCATTTTCCTACAACTTTGTAAAAAAAACAACCCTGATCATATAGTTTGATCAAAACTATTCATAGTATATATTTTTTTAAATCTGAAAGTTGTCCATATCTCAAAAATCCAGATGACTCAAAAATCCATATCCATCATCACACATCACTGTATATAAAGTCTGGAGTTCAGGATAACATTGGTAGTTCAATATTTCTAGGTTTCAAATTGTCACCTTAACAAACTGCTTTAAAACATTGGCTTGAAGTTTAATTTCTATTTTTACTGAAAGCAGCCGTTCATAAATCAGGAGTCAAATCCCAATTTGTGTTGCTTTCTATATGAGTGTAATTAAATTGCATATGGTTGAATTGCTTTATGACAGGATGTATTTTGCAATGGATTTACTGAATAAATATAAAGGTTTACTTTTGGTCTTAAACCAAAATAAATAAATAAAAATGCAATGGCCATGATTTAAATAACTGTCAAACAGATGTGCAAGGACATTCCGAACACATACAGCACCACCCATGGTCTCAATCAGTGCAAAAGGCAAAACTGGAAGCAAAAACCAGCAAAGTCCAAGGGTATAGGACCCTTTTCTGCCCAAGTACCACATTCCTGTATGGTCAACCTTCCAGGTGCTTCTAGTTATGGAAAAAAAGTAAAAAAGTTAAAAAGTTTTTTTTAAAAAAAACAACCTCTGCACAGAATGCTACATTCTCTCCCTGCAAAAGTCAGAGCTTTTTACATCTACACCTCTCCATCTACCATCCAGGAAAACAAGCCATAGTGCAGTTGAGGGACACATACTAGCTACACAAAAGCATTCCAGGAAGATACAAAGCAGGGCATGAGGACTGAGGTGGGGCCTGGGACTCTTCCCAAGAGCCAGACAGAAAGGAATGAAGGGCCGCTTTTGGCCCCATGCCTGAAGTTCCTCACTCCTGATTTAGGCCTAGATACACACCTGTGGTTCTTTGGAACCCAACCATTATGCACATTTTAAAGATCCTAGAAATAGATGGTGAAATGTTTGGTTTATGTCAGAACTGCAGCATCAGTATCTTCCAAGGACTTGTTCTTCAGAGCTACAGAATTCAGTCTGGTACGCCGGTCGCAAGCACTTACACTGGCATAGCAGCCTAGAAACCCGGGAACACTTATCACAACATCTTGAGAGCAATACCAGATTTCACCATGAGAATGTAGATGTTTTTCTACACCTTTCTGAAGAACTTGTGTGCGGGAACAGCAAATCTTAGGCTCAAACTAAAGCATTTCTATTTTACTGAAATAATTGTCTGCGCAATACTTCTGTTCATGTTAATCAAACATTCATCTTAACCCCTTCTAACTAAAGTTCTCTGAACGCAAAATTATAATTATAAAAGATATCACAAGCTTTCTGCATTTTAGCTCTCAACGTGCTGGTGACATTCATCAGCCCTGCACTGCACACCAATGTCTGTTGAATAGCCACATTTCCATCAGTATCGTTATCACTGCACTCTAATAAATTAATAATAATATCTAGGCATCATCATAAACCTGCTGCTGCAAAGCAGAAAATTCCAGAATAATCTGCATGATTGGCTTAAACTATCCAGTAGTGTAGTGGTACTTCCGGTTGCGCACAGGACCTGGAGCTCTGGTCGGATCCCGAGGAATTCGCAACTGGAGGTGCCTGTTCTGCGCATGCGCGCTGTGCGGTAGAGCACTTCTGCGCATGCACACATAGCGAAACCCAAAAAAATACTTCTGGGTTTGCCGCGTGTGTAACCCAGAGGATACGCAACCAGAGGTGTGAGTATCCAGGGGTACCACTGTATTCCAATCAGTTAATCAACCTTCTTATGGCTCAAAGCTCCAAACACTTTCCTTCTCCTCTGCCCACCCTACCCCATAGCCTCTAGAACAGGAACAGGCAAACTTGGCCCTCCAGCTGTTTTGGGACTACAATGCCCATCATCCCTGACCACTGGTCCTGTTAGTTAGGGATGACGGGAGTTGTAGTCCCAAAACATCTGGAGGGCCGACTTTGCCTATGCTCGCTCTAGAGGGCAGAGAAGCCTCCCAAGCAACCACCTTGTCGATATACTTTCCTAGAAAGGCAGCTTTAGAGCTTCCACTCTTTTTTTTGCTTGAGATTGCCCTGCTCCTCTCATCCCATCCACCTTAAGTACTTGCAATTTAGCAAGGGCTGCCTCCACTATCATGACAGACCCATGATTAGCAGGAGGCTTTCCAAGCCCAGCTGCAGCAGGATGATTCAGAATAGGACATAGCACCTTTAACCTCAAACAGGTAGAGCTTGAGATCAGATATCCATCTGGCTGCAAGGCTAAACTCACAGCTAAAGCACTCTGCTTGCTGCTAGGTCTTGCCTTCTTTCCAGCTTGCTTGACAGTGTGAAAAAGAATTCACAGTGAGCTGTCTGTGGTCCTGACCACCTGAAACTCGTTCTGGACTCTTGCCATGCTTAGCCTTGACACCCCATGGGCTGCAGTCTGGAACAGAACACCAGCTGCACCTCCTGACATGTTTTCAGAATTCCAGCCCTTTCCGCAATCTCATTCCCCACTTGCATTAGCCAAGCCTACTGTCCACACTCCCAAAAGAATGCCAATTACCAGCAAGGATTGCAGGGTGGGGTGGGGTTCAAAAAAAGGAAAATGTGTTTGTCCTGCCCTGACATTTTCCTGTCAGGGAAATTTCTATGTTATTGATTTTGTGCATGTATGCTTTGTGATACTGCACAATGAGGGGAACAGAACACAACAAAGAGAAATAAATCTTCTTTTCCTAGGCATTCATGTATACAGTTCCTTGCCCAGCCCCCAAGAAAACAAAATGTTCCTTGGATTTCTGCAGAGTGAGTGCTTTGCGTCTCCATAACAGCAAGAGGCAACTCCCATTAACACACTCATGTGATTATGGATGTTAAGTTCTCCACACCACTAATGTGTGTACTTAGCAGCATTTATTTTAAGCAGATAGATTAGGATAATAGGTTAAAAGCGAGAGCTTTGGGAGGATAAACAGGATGTTTTAAATTATACAGCTATTTTTTCTCAACATTAGTTACAAGGTTGTTGTTTTTTTTATTTATCCAGACTTACTATGCACACTGGTACTATCTCAGTGCAACTTTGCTTTCATTTTAATCTATATCCTTGAGATACAGAATGACTCAATGATTGACAGTCGAGTATCAAGACCTTGCTGAGGTTAAACACTGCTTAACTGACATTGGAAAGAACACAGGTAATTCTCCTCTCAAGAGTGCCACTTCATTTACCTACTGAAGTCGTTAATAAATTTTGTACTGTGGCTTTTAATCAGAAGCCTGCAGTGGACAAGGCGTGCACCTTCATTATTTCTTGCCTTAGCTAATACACTGCTGGGGGGAGGGGGGAGAGAGAAAGAACCTGAAGAAATATTTTGCCATTGGAAAGTAATTAACTTTATTCCTTTTTCCAACTGGAGTCAGATCGATTATTCATATTCATGAAATGATTTAACGTGTACACAAATAAATTAAGCACAAATTGAATGTTTAGACACATTCCTGTATCTCTTTCTGAATGGTAGTGTTTGTAAATGGCTCCACAATCTGACCTAAAATTCTTTGTGTTTGGAATCCATGTCCCCAACATTCTTCGGTGTAAGGCTACCAGAAGACTCTGGTGCATCTATTCCCAAGTTCCATTCTGGTAAGAGAAACAATATATTTAAAATACCAGTGAAGCATTACTTCCTCTTTTGGTGAAGATACAGAAACTAGCATTTGGTTCTTAAAACAAATAGTGGCACCTGCCATACAGAACACTCTACCCATGGAAATAAGGAACGTTACTGGGAAGGGTAACTACTTTTGACCCTGCCATTGACATTGTTTATGCTACCATTCTATGGTTTCTGCAATCACAATCTGGGCTGCGAAAACATGTTCATTTATTTTTTTTCTCTGCAACCAAGCTAAGGTGCAAAAATTGACCAGATTCTTCTCCAGATTGACAGTGCATATCCAGATTGATATACAGTAGAATCCGAAGGAAAAGTGAGTCCCATTTAGTTTCCAATGAGCGAGCATAAGACTGCAACCAAAATTTTGTAGCAGGAGCACCTCGGTTGCCATTTTAGGACAAATTCTGGTTTTTGTTGCTTTGGACCAACAATAAAACATGTGGTCACTGATTTCAAGTGGCATTGATTATTGTATTACAGTGGTACCTCGAGTTAAGAACTTAATTTGTTCTGGAGGTCTGTTCTTAACCTGAAGCACCACTTTAGCTAATGGGGCCTCTTGCTGCCGCTGCGCCGCCGCTGCACGATTTTGCTTCTCATCCTGAAGCAAAGTTCTTAACCCGAGGTAATATTTCTGGATTAACGGAGTCTGTAACCTGGAGCGTATGTAACCTGGAACATATGTAACCCGAGGTACCACTGTATCTTCTTCCCTGACAAGTGAGGAGCTACTGAAATGTTAGTTACATGGCTGCCTAAAAGACTGGGCATATTTTGTAAACAATGCCAATTATTTGTTGGCAACTGAAAACTCATTAGCAAGAATCATTCTTACTCAAGGACACTAACACAGAAAAGATGTGTGGTAATGGGTAGATGTCGACAAGAAAGGAAAAATTCACATTAAGCTTTTCATTAGGCTTTACCTATAGAGAGCATCAGGTGCTAATACAGGAACAGAAAGTACAAAAAAGTCACCTTTGATATACTAAGGTTCACCAAAGGTAAAAGTAACAGATCTTCAGGGAGGTTGTGAAAATGCAAACTCAAATGCACCTGTATCTTTTTCACCATAGACCTCTACAGATGAATGATGTTCATTGCTTCAGAATTCTCTGAAACTATTGCATGGAGTTCTGCTATATAGACATAAAGATCATTGTAGGAGGTATACTCATAAACCGACTCTGTTGGATTTTATGCTTTCTGCTTATACTACTCACCTAACTTGGCAGCAGTTATAAAGCCTCACTCATATGAATAATGTTGCTTTGTGTATGCTAACAATCCTGGCAGTTTCCTCTTCAATAAAGCGCTCCAGATGTTAGTCTCAGTAATTACGTTTGACATCTCTCAGCTTTAGTAATGAAATACTGCTGCTACAAATGTCTTGTTTATATTTCTGTGGATCATCTGCAAACATGAGCGTTGCAGCATTGAGACAGATACATCGATGGGCACTGAATAGAAATATGCTAAAATGAAAATACAGCAATGGCATAATTTGCATAAATAAGATAAATATGGAAATGAAATATTCTTTGAGGAAAAATATTACAGTGATATTGTGTATTTGTTCTCTTGCATTTGATGAGCCCAAAAAACCCCACACACACTACTGCCTACTGGTTTCCTAAAAGGGAAAAAATATTTAAAGGTGGCCAGGTCTCTAATGCATAAATGATATTTACTAATGATTTTAAGTCTACATGAACAAGAAACAAACATTTGCTTTGAATATAAAATATCCAATTATATTTGTTTAATTTTACACCATCAAGGCAAGAATAGCAATAACACACACACACTCTCTCTCTTTTTCTTGTTAAAAAAAAAAGCTGTGTCTGTTATGGCTAATGTCATAACCTCAGTGATTAGTTTACCATTAATTCTTAACTTTTTGAATACTAACAATTAATATCATAAATTCTGACATTTACTAGAAAACGTCAGTGGCCAACCAACTGCCTTTGGCTACTGGTCAGATTACATCCCCATTTCCATCATTTACCAGTTAATTACAACGTTTGTCATGGCAGGAAGATAAATATCAAAAATGAAAAAGCAGCATTGTAATGCATCAGTTATGATATTTGTAGTGGCTCTTAAACCTAGGTGTCTAATTAATTAGCCAAGTTCATTCTCAGTTCCATAAATTATCAGTGAAGGATAATAGTTTATAAAGCACTGTGGTAAATTTGCAAAACAAGAATTTTGATATGCTTATTTCTGTCATTTACTGGTACATCTCAAGAACCGTAAATCCTTAAAAACAGAACCCAATTTTGTTTTCACTTTCTTTCTAATATCTGAAATAGCTTCTAATTGTTAGCAAATTAATTTATTTTTGCAAGATAAGAAAGACAAGTTTCATACGTAATTGTTTTATTTAAAATGTCTATGCTGCCAGATTTTTTAAAACTCCGAACAGTTCACAATAAAAACTTGATTATAATAATGTGCAATAAAACAAAACAAAACATATTAAAGAATCACAAGTTTCTTAAGTTTCTAGAGCAATATCAGAATTTAGCACCTGTCAACTGAATGCTTGCCTAGGTAACATTTATGGAACACCAGCAAGGTTAGGGCGTGACAAGTGTTAAGACGTACCATGAATTACAGGCTACTACTAAAAAACGCTGTACTCCATGATCTTACCTTGCCAATGGATCACAAATAAGGTCTATCCCTCAGATATAAACAAGGTCAGATCACAAGCAAGGTATACAGAACAATTCTCCTGTTGTGGTGCTTCTAAAATTACTGCAGAAATATAACTGAATTTATATTCTAACCAGTCCTTGCAACCCAAGAACACAGTTTCTTCCCCCCCTGTATAAATGTTGGCTGGAAGAAAATATTTTCTCTCCTGGAAAGATGTAGGAATGAATGTATGTCAGGAGCAGCTGTGCCTTGAACTGATTATCTCCAAGTCTGTGCATTGGTACAATTTGTGGTGGGCCAAATGAAGTTAAGGGAGGGAAGAAAAGGCAGTAATGTCCTCCCACTTCCTTACATGCATCTACTCACTAGACAGCCCATTGGTTCTCTTCACCTCACCTGACCAAAAGTCATTCCAAATGAGCATTTTCCCTAGCCAGCAGCGTTCCCAAACCTTGGATCCACAGATGGTGTGGGACACTAACCCCCAATACACTCACAGCCATCAGGGTCCATGATAAGGAATGGTGGAAGTTGTAGTCCAACATCTGGTGACCCAGGTTGGAGAAGACTGGTCTAGGCAATAGTTGACCTTTTGACTTGCTTATGTGGGTCCCTTGTCATGTTCCAGTCGTGCTTGCTAGGCTATTTGGTATCTCACTGCCTATTTGCACCTTTCTCAGTATGATACCTTTTCTTTCAGGCAGCCACCCATCAACCTGGTCACTCACTGTAGCCACACCCCATGTCACTTTGGGTAGATTTTTTAGTTCATCCCTTTGCCTGCATTTGACTTTGCTTTGGGATTAACTATATTGTCACTGTGTCCCAGTGTTTCACTCAACTCTGGTGCTAATCCTGCCAGAACCCATACTTCTTTGAATTCTCAATGATCTGTAACTGCTTTGGCATGTCCCTCCGTAGAAACATAAAAGACAAGCCAGGGGGGGAAATCAAGAACGTTTTGAAAAGGGGTTATCAGGCTTAATTTAAACAACTTCATAATTTTAGAATTTCATTTAGCTTGGAATGCAAGCTTTCTATACATAATCCATAACAGGAAGTATCACACATTCAGTTGTTTATGATTTAAAAAAAATAATTGTCCTTTTTCATTTTTAAGATAGGACAGTTAACTTTGGTAAGAGTAATTTGCTATACATAACAGTAAGTCCATAACCACATAATAAAACAACGCTGAGGTTGGTACATAGCTTCAGAGAACTCATTTTGAGGTGCATCTAGTGGTTTCGTCTCTGTGGACTGTGAAGAGGAAACGGTCACTGGCATAATCTAAATCAGTCTAAGCGTCTGCATCCAAACTATGTCAGCTGCACTGGTCTCAAAGAGACCTTTGTGCTTGGGCTTAGGATAAAGGCACATCATTGTGCTGTTCACACTGACATGCCCTACTCCTAATGTGACATCTCATGGAAAGAGTAAGAAAAAAATAGCTCATCTAGTTTCTGTGATAAGAGAATCCTTGGAACAGTCTTTTTCTGCTCTTTTAAAGCCAGAATTTCCCCTTGATTTGCTGTACTTCAGCAACAAAAAACCAGGCCTGGATTCCAAACGTCACTAGCTGAAGTAAATAACATTTTTACTTACCACATCAGAGAGGTATTTGATTTCTGCCAGTTACATGCCCTCCCCACAATTTTAGACCTCTGTGCTGAACTGCATGCTATTCAGGAGTACCCCTCCATTTCAAGGATGGCTTTTCAGCAAGTGCAATGAGATGCCGTGGGAAGGGGATCCCCCCCCCCACACGCCCAGAATGAACAGAACCCAGATCTTTATACCTATTTATCCCAATCAGTTATTAATGTTCATGCAGACCAGACCATTTACATACATCTATTCAGGCCTAGATACTGGGTCTGTCATCGTTCTTTCCACATTTGCAACACACACCTACGGAATAAACTTCTGAAAACATGACAGATTGGCCCAATCAACAAATTTTGCTAACCTTATTATGCTCTGATTCTGTGCTGTTCCTCTGGATTCCCATCCCACACAATACTGTAAGTAATGCTGAGTAATAGTCATGCTTTTTTGTGCAGGGGAGGAAGTTGATTTAGAAGGAGGCGTTAGGTAAAAATTTCATAAAGTACCACCATCTGCATGCATGTTCATAATGCCTTTCAGCCTAAAGCTCAGAGCTATAAAACTGAATTTAACCTAGATTAATGCATTAATGCCTCTCTGCTTTTGTTGGGTAAAGGGGAGGGACACACTGCTGCTCAGCTACGCTCAAATCCTTAATTTCCCTATTATATCTATTGGCAGCTCTTACTTCCATTCTGGGGTGACCAATATTGCATTCAATGTGAAGTCAGAAGTTCTGCTCTGAAGACAATTAGGCAAGTTACTGTAGGATTCTCTCATTTCTATGGCCTCAATATTTCTACAGAGTCCTGGAAGTTCTAAAACCCAGATTGTATGGTTGGGGTAGTAAATGTAGCCTTCTTCCATCTTACAACTTTATATACAGGAAACTTCCCATTTGCCAGGGTTGCAGTTTGGGTCATTGTACACATCAGCGGAGTGCGTGTAAGCCCCAGAAAACTTCCATTTGGAGTTGTGTCAGCAGTTACGCACCAATCGAATGCATGCAAATGGTCACCAGCTGTACTTCTGCATACCCAAGGGGGGGGATCCAGAGAATATATAAAACTTCATGATATTATTGTGTGAGAGGTTATATTTTTCTGTGAGACCATTTATATTTTTCTGCTGAAATCCAAAATATAGCCAGAGACTAATTTCCTGCTTGTATGTGGGCAGCATTTAATAATTAGCTGATTACAAAATAACATCCTTGTATATAGCTCATACAAATAAATTAGGGTCTCATACAAGTTTAAAGAGAACTTCACATGACTATGCCTTATTCCTGTGAGGGGTTTTGCCATATAAATATCTGATTATGCTTGACCATATACTAACTGCTACATCTTTAGTATAGAAAAAATGTCTTAAAGGTTTTAAAAGGTGGGGGCGGGGGGGAATTGTTTTTGTACAAGTTGTATTCTCTAGCATCCTTCACATTTTATAGCAAAATTACACATAGATGAGGAGATTCTACTTGGGATGCTTAATTACAAAGCTAAGCTAGAAGTATCCAGACAATAATAACTATTTTTTACTGCTTAGTTCCTGAGATAAGAGGATTTTGCCATTAAACTGTTCCCTGGTGTAATGCTTACTCCAGCTCTTGTATATTGACTGAGATTGAAAATGTATGCTATAAATCACTTATTCTGTAGTTCTAATAAACTGTTCCACTTATCCACCTCCATTATAGTGGATCAATCATCAGAAGAGATCAAGATGTGTTGATTAAAGTATGCAATTTTGTGGCTTTAGAAATAAATTCCTAATAAGGCCATTTTAAGTGTGCACTGATACGAGAAGCATTTTTCATCAGAGCGAACTGAATATATTTTACATTACTGATATTACAATACTATTAACTTTATTAATTCCACTGAGAAGACAGGCAGGAGCTATTATGTAGACATTTTTGCTAGGTTAAACATGACATTTACATTAAGGGTCAAGTTCTTGTACTGCTAGATACGATTGATTGAATGTACATACAAATTACTATTACTGTGTCATTATAAAGGGATCAGAATGGATGATCCAAGTGCCTTTTCTTGCTTTGTGTCTAGGCTATTATATTGGCAACTGTATTGCTTTAATATTTTAGAGTATTTACATAAGCGTTTTATTGTACTTCAGAGCTTCATGCACATATTCAGAATTAAAATTTGATTTTACAGAGTGCTTTTAAAACTTATTGCATTCCCAAATGCTTTGCTAGCTAACTATTTATAACAATAATACTACTATGCTAACACAAATAAGCAGCTTTAGCAAGACTAGTGCTCACATACTACCTGGATTAACTAACACCAAGAGACAAGAAGCCAAGTATTTCTAGAAAGAATTGTAGTCTCCGGTTATTTTCAAAAATAATCTTTAGTCTCCAATGCAATAAGTGCACCAAAGACACTGCAGTGGAATTTCACAAGCACCATGTAAAGAAGAGGGTAGTGTACAGTCTTTTGCTCTGGAAGAAAAAACTTTGTGCCTATTTGCATATTGAATGTTAGTCAGTAATATCATACAGTGTGATTTGGGTTCAGCTAGCAGTGTTCATACAAACCATTATTTTGAGCCATTTCCAACAGTGGTGCGAAAATTCGCCAATCTATGAAGTGAGCTGCTGCATATCACCAGCTGACCACACAGTAATAGCTCTCTTCAGTGTCAACTGAAGGAGACAGACAGATTTGGAATCATCAAATCTGGAGAGGGGAGAGGACAACAAACCTATGCCAGCCAATAGTGACCAAAAGTTTAGGGCAGTGTTTTCAATGCTGAGGTACGAGGATTACCAGCATAACATATTCCCCTCACTGTATTTCTTTCCCTCCACCTCTTCCTGTTGCCTGCACAAATGAGCCATAACAAAGCTGTTTGCTTTGTTTAAACCAGGGCTAGGAAAGCTCACCTTTTGTCTGAGGGCCACATTTACCATTAGCCAACCATCCAGGGACTGTATACCAAAGGTCAGTGCAGTCATAATTGTGTATCAAACCACTCCTCACTTCATCTGCACACACATACATGTATGAACACCACACACAATGGGGCAATGCTGATTGCTCTCTACACTGCCCCGTCCCATGATACTGTCCCCACTTAACTCTGCATGCTTTTCTCACTCAGTGGCAACAGCCTTAAAACAGGGGTTGGCAGGTCAGTAGAGCAGGTTTAACAGGCCAGATATAGTCTAGCATTCTACCCACAAGATCTTACTGGTGCCTAGTAATATATTGCCACCAAAGTGAGTTTTCTAAATGTTCACAGTCAATAGCAGTCAGTGTGATGAGTTGGCTCACCTGTGCTCTCGACAGCTATCTCTGTTGCTTATCAGAAAGGGGAGAGAAAACCAGCCCGGTGCAAATGCACCAGTAGGAACACCAGATTGGATCCACTGATGTGTTTGCACAGTGCTGACCTCCCTGCCACCTTGTTCTTCTCTGTCACAGGAAGCAGCAGCAACTTTTTTACAGGGTCTGTAGAAACTCCTAGAGTTAAAAGCAGCTTCATAAATTCCTAGATACATAACTGAAACAATGTGAAAGGATTCTGTAATTTAGTATCCAGCAGCCAATAAACAAATTTAGTCAGGGCAAATGAACAATAGTGCAGTGTGTGTGTGTGTGTGTGTGTGTGTGCGCGCGCGCGCGCGCACGCACGCGTTCTTCCAAGCAACTCATGAACATCTTTATTGCTAACAGATGCAAATGCCATTCTACATTACCACTTCAATCAAGCTGAAATAAAATTATTCTAGGCAGAACCTCATCACTGCTTTTAAAAGCAATTAAGATAGCATCAAATTCTTCCATGATTTATAATTTCTATTTTCTGGCACATTTACAGCCACCAAATCCATTATTAGAAGCAAAGGCAAGTTTAATAGTAAATTAACTAAGTATCCAAACTAATGTTCTTGGAAATTTAGCAATGTGTTTTTAATAGCTGGGCACAAAAGACTATAAAATTGGTATCATATTTTGATTATATTATCTCTGTAATATCTGCAACAAAGTTTTGCTTTTTTTCTGTGAAACAGACATTGAAAACAAATGTCTTACAATTATCCTATATTTATTTTAAACTGCATTAAGCCTTTCAGAGAGAGAAACTTTATATTACTCCCAATGAAACCGTTAACAGCTTGATTTCACAATTTGTCATGGTAGCCTCAGTTCTGGTCATATTTGCCAAAACTATGGTTCTGTCTAGGTGCAAACAATACAAAGGATTCTTCATTATCTGTTTTGTGAATACCGTATTTTTCTTCATCAGGATCCTATTGCAATTGTATTGAATCTCCCAGTGGCTTTTCAAGAAGTCATTAACTTCAGACCCTTCTTTATCTTCAATCTGAAGTTAATTCCCTGGGCAGCATGCTGCTTGCTGGGTCAAGGGATTAAATATAAGGGTTTATGAAGAAAAGCAGCTTTGGATACAATGCTATTACACCATGATAACTTACCAATACATCAGCAGTTCTAAAAATATGTGTTAGAAGCATGCTGTTCATTTAAAAATAAATACTATCATGTTTCATGATAATAGAAAAATGATTATTTTATATATACTCAGAAATGGTCATGCTGTTTTTCAAGGCACTCATATCAGGCCTCTCTTAGTCCAGACACCAAGGTCAAAATGCAAGCTTTAAATGTTAGTATTTTTAAAAAAGTCCTTGATTGTACAAAAACTAAGGCTTCCTTATTACTGAAATTTTTTATTTCAGTCCAGCTGAGAAGCAGAAAAAAAGAGTTATGAAGTCATCCCATTAGCTCAAGGACTTCTGCTTGTGTAACAGGAGTTCCTCTCTGTCTTCTACCAACATATTTAGGGGCACTGGGAGAGGAGTTGAAATCCCATTGCACATGCAGAAATCATTGCACTAACAGACTGGCTTTGTTGGGTACAACAAAGCACAGATTAGCAATATGAAAAACCTGTCTATTTATTTCTGCTTTTGCTTCCTCACAATCCTCAGACATTCACAGAAAGTGAAGCTCAGATATTCCTGCTCCTTCACAGGAACAAAGAAAGCTTACCTTATACCAAGTCAGACTACTGGTTCATCTAGTATGGTCCATGATTACTAGTCACAGCTCTAACTTTTCAGACTCTGCTAGTGTTCTTTGTCTTCCGCACACACATACAGTATTCCTCATTCTGCAAAACTGCTGTATCAGTCAGCTTTTTTACACATATGTAAATGCAATACATATTGCCTGTTGCATCCCGACTTCCTTTCCATTTTTGTGCTTTGCTTTGATGCACAAGCAAGTGTGCATAGGCATAGACCAGTCTAGAAAAGGATACAAGTTCTCCTCCAAAGAACCCGTTTTGCTTATTGCATATCAGGTTTTACCAACATCTGATCAATCCAGCTCCAGCTGCACTGGTTGAGGACTGGAATGCAATCCCATCATTCCAACACACTACTTATCTGCATTCAGTTTCCACCCCCCCCCCACCTAGCCGTCTAGCTTATGTAAGGATTCATAAACGCAGCTGCTTCTCTCCCCCCCCATCCCCATTAGAAAGTAAATTGGGAAGAGTTAAACATAAGAAAGTTTTACAATAATTTTATACACCGAAGGGAAAATAGTTTCCTTTGAAATTAAACCTGGTGGGTTACTGTACTGCAGTGGATTACTGTACTGCTCAGAAGAGATCCTCACCAGCCCAACCCAGCTCTGCTGCCACTCCTCCACCCTCCCTGCTACAGCCCCAGGTGGCATTTTAGCAGTCAGAGGTGAGCTCCCAATAAGAGCGGACACCCATCATCTTAATTTACCCAAAAGAGAATGATAAAATGTGCAAGTTAAAGTGAGGAACAACATGTCCTAGTCACAGTGGATGTCTCTTGTTTTACAAAACAGGCATCTATTCCTTTTGTAGGTTAGCATTCTGCCCTAAGCATAGGACTAAAGAAAACATATCTGCGGGTATTTTGAAAAGGACTGTGAATCTGGACAGTTCAGATCCTGCCATTGTGATCCAATGAATCATACAATTGTTGGAATCACAGAAGAGTTGGAAGGGAGCCAGAGAGTCATCTAGTCCAACCCCCTGCAATGCAGGAATCTCAGCTAGATCATACATGACAGACGGCCATCCAACCTCTGCTTAAAAACCTCCAAGGAAGGAGAGTACCTCACTACTCGTGGGCGGCTGTCGAATAGCCCTTATTGCCAGAAAGTTTTTCCTGATGTTTAGTTGGAATCTCCTTTTTTTGTAATTTGACTCATTGGCCAAATAAGGAGTCAGAAACAGTAAGTTGGGTTAAGTAAGGGCCACTTTATGAAACTTAAATACAACAAACCATATGATTACCTGCAGAGGAAAATTCCTATAGGTGCAGGAGAAAACTGAACCTCAGGTCAAGCCTGCAGCTAATAGCCTGCAGAAATGGGGGGGGGTATGGCACAAGTACCTACTCCTTATCCCAGGCCTCCCCCTGAAGGAGAGCAGGCAGGTTTCCCCCACTCCCCAGAGTCCTAAAGTTCCAGGCAGGTGAGGCTAGTCGGCTTCAGAGGTGGTCCTTATCTGGCTCCTGGGCCTGTAGGCCCAAAGGCCAACCTTTGGTCCCACCCCTTAGCATGAAAGGTGTCTAAGTGTGTTCCCATCCCACACCTAACTGCCACAGAAGGTGACAAATCTCTAGTTAGCCAACCATTCCCCCCCCTTAAATATGGAGCCGTCTCCTCCCCCAACTCATCACATGCAGGGGGCATACATAAGGCATACACTTGAAGCAAGAGCTGACTGCCCATTGGCTACAAAGATGGCAAAGGCATCCCACTGCCGACATCTGGCTACTGAATGGTATTAAGACAGCATCTCCATACTACCACACACTGAATCATCCTACTATGAAGAAAACAATAATGGACAGGGTGCTGCCCTGGCACATTACGGGCCACGTCACACAAGAAAAATGTTGTCATCAACTGCATTCTAATTTCTGCAAGTGAACTCTTGTTTCTGCATCCTTTTACTCACTGTTTCCTGAATCAGAAAAGAAACCATAGTGTGATTCTAATATTGCTGTTGTTATTACTGGATTATACTTAGGTGGCTTAATAAAAACATTTTAAGTGCATCTGTCAAAGGGATAAGGAATAATCCTTTCATTGTTTTATGGAAGACACTTCCCAATCCACTAGAAAGTGTGCAAATCCACACATCATAAATCTGAGTGCTGGATTTTGAAGCAGATATCAGATTTCAAGAGGAAATGTATTAAAATCTCAAATGTACAGTCATATCCTGACGTCACATGTGAAGAGCTTTTATGTACATGGTTTGAGTTTATGCAGGTTGCGGAGAAAGTGGGCAGGGATAAGGGTTTTTTCCATCCAACACTAGAACCCAGCACCATCTGATTAAGATGAATGTTGAAAGATTCAGAGCAGACAAAAGGAAGAACTTCCCACAGTGTAGAGTTGGAATTCACTTCGACTAACTTGGATAGCTTTAAATCAGGATCAGAAAAACTAACAGAGTCTATGGCTTTCTCTGGCTACTAGCCACGATTGCTATTGCCTTACCTCAACTGCTGGAGACAAGAAGTCTCCAAATATCACGTACTAAGTATCACAACTGGTGAGAGTACCGTTACACAAGGGCATGTACATAGCCGGGGGGCAGATGCCCCCCTAAATCAATCAAAATCAATACAAATCTGAAGATTTGCACACACACCCAACAAAAATCCTGGCTACGCCCATGCACAAGGACCTTGCTTGGGAGCATCTCACAGGCATCTGTAGACCACAGGATGCTCAGCTAGATGGGCTTGGCCAAGCAGGGCTTTTCTTAAGTTCTTGTATGTTTTGTTTCAACTGTTAAGAACAAGAACTTTACACAGATTTATAATTTCCAAGGTGATTGTGTTTCAAGCTGAACTGGTGTGCAAGAGAGAGCATAAAAAGGTTAACAGACAAAAATAGTGTAATCTTTGGAATCACTCTATAAATATACAGTATTGACTAAAACATATAATATACCAATTCTAGTATGATGTTAGTTTCCTACAAAAGACCTGTAGTTTGCTCACTATAAGTTCATTTTAATGTTTAACTAACTTTCCCCCAAACTTGCACAGCAGCACTGAGAGGACACACTGACTACATATATTTAAAGTCTGAATTGAGATAAATTTTAACTGTCTTGGTCAGCTGATTAGTGAAAAAATGCTATTCATCAATCAGGAGTTGTATGCATAGTTTCTCCGACAGTGCCTCTTGAATTATCACTAGCTTCTGCAAAGCCAATATCAACAGGGACAGCTAATCGTACATCTGGGACTTATAAATGTCCTTTAGTAATCTGAAATAGTAATTCACAGTATAATTGAATAGCCCCGAGAGTCCAGAAAAAAGTACACATATGCATCTTTTCAGCTTTTCTAATTTGAAGTTTCCAACCCATTGGGTAGTTTTATTTTAGTTTAAGTTGATAGACACCAGCACAGCCTCCCTTACAATTTCATGGATGAATCGTTGAATTGGTTAAAGTTTAAATGCCACTCTCCTATTGAACTTTTGAATGAATAAATTTGCTGTTATATGCAAGTCTGAGGAACAGTTTCACTATAACAATCAATTATGCCACACTGTTTAATTAGGAAAAGGATATAATTACATTCTCCTTTCAGGGCATTCCAACCTGCATGATTCTCTACAAGATTCATTCACTGTGCCTTCCCCCACCCCAATTAACATGTGTACTCTGCCTGTTTTAGTAATGAAGTTAGCATGAGGTCACTGGGGGGGGGGGGAATGATCTTATACATGCATATTTATCCCTGCGTCAGGATGCCAGCCGTAGTATGGGAAGTGTAATTTTTCACTGAACATGACAAAAAAAGAGTTTTGCTTTGGGCTTCTGTTTTTGTTTACTGTTGATCTCATATAACAAGCCACCATCAGATTCACTCAGTCTTCATGCTGTGTCCTGTAAAATTTAGAAATAAAAAACCCCATTCCTAGTTCAAAAATTGCAAAGAAATTGCTGCAACAGAATATTATTGCACATTAATTCCACTTTTTTCTAGGTGAAAACTGCTTTGGGAAGGGGCAGTGAAATATGGAATAGCAGTGAGGAAAGGGGTAGTTAACCTTATTAATAATCTGCTTCCCACCCACATCTAAGTGCAGAAAGAAAACATTTGGGGGAAAGAAGCAAGGTCATGCAACTCTTGAAACTGATGAAGATGGAAGAACAGTCTGTATCTGAACATTTAACTTATACAACTTGTGAAAAACACCAGTATTTGCATATGCTCTATGTAGCCTTTTGTCTGAACTACACCTAAAAGCACATGGATACCTCTGTCGAAGAGCACACTTTTATTGGTGTAAGTAAAAAAGAGTTATTTTGCTCTCATGGACAGACTCTTCTTTGCCTGTGCTACTGTCAGCTCCAAATGACATTGCCGTGACGTATTCTGCACAACGCAGTATCTACCTTATTAAGCAATGTTTCATGCCCCAAACTTGTCACGGTAATATATTTCAATAGATTTCAATAGGAAGGTTGGCTACATATATGTTTGAAGTCCCAATTCATCTTCCAAATACTTCAGTAAAAAAAGTTTGATAAACTGACTGGTTTTTAAAGAACAAAAGCGTAGCACTTCATCTATCAGCAAAAATGCCACTTATTGTGCTTAAAGAAAACTACTGCCATTATTTTGTTTGAATCCCAGCTCTGCCTTTCCTTTCTTTTCTAAATTCCCAAACAGAATGAGGTTTGGAAGGAGGAGATACAATAGGTATACTTACAAGTGAAGATCCCCAACCCCCAATTCTGTCCTACCTGCTGATGATATTCCTGTCTAGGGAGAGATGCCATCTACAAAGAGTATGGCTATTTGTGCTTGGTTATTATTGTTATTAGGAATTTATGAGGAGAACCTCTGAAAGGCTCACATAAAATGGAAATTATAAACCACAAAGACATGTCAGATTGAACTCTAATTGTTCCAAAACTATTTCTAGTTACACATATGCATTTTCCATTGCAAGTACATTCTAAATTATTTAGAAGTGAAAGGGAATCAATGTTTTTTTCTTATAAAGACAAAAAAGTGAGTCAATATGCATTTCAATCATCAAGAATGCTCAGAAGGTGCAGTTCTAAGTGCCACAACTGGAAATGGTTTTAAGCTTTCCAACAAAGATGAGACTGACAAGGAATTGGAAGGAAAAGTCTCTTCCCTCCCTGCCCCTCCCAGGGGAAAAATGTAAGAAAATTAGCAGATATGCTCTTTGACTAACCTCTCAGACCTAAAGCAGTCTACTTTTGTGGAGGAAATGAGCAGTTCTACAGGGATGCAATTTAGAAAGCCATATAAAACTGCACAGATCACTGACACTAAAATGTTCTGCTATTCTCTGACCCGAGTTGTGAAACCTAAAAGCACAGGGGAAAATATCATTGAAAAAGGCAGTGAAGGTGCACTGATGTATTTTAAATGGCTTAAACTGTAGTGTAGTGTCCTAGGTATGGGCAGAAAGCCACATGCTAGAGCATTTGTCTGTTGTCAGAACAGCACTCAGGGTCAAACACAAAGTACTACAGCTCCACTCTGGTCTAAAAAAATACTGGTCTATGGTTGCTGTTCTTGCAGCAGAGCCATTTTTCCAGTTCTAACACATCAGTGTATGGTCTGCTGCAACACCAGATCAAGAAGACTTTTTGTTGCTGTAAGAAAGCAAGTGTGATTCTGTACAGTAGCATTATTTATTTGTCTAGGATAAGAATAGACCTTCCTCAATAACCCTAATAGCCAGAGATAATCAAATTGAAAACAACAAAAGGGGAAAGATTACAGCCCACTGGGAGTACACATGCTTTGCATTCAGAAGGTCCCTAACATCTCCAGACAGAGCTTGGACAGAGCCACCTGAGAAACCCTGGAAAGTCTCTGCTAGTCAGTGAAGACAATGCCAGCTAGAAGGACCAATGGCCAGACTCAGTATAAAGCATATTTAGAGAAGTCACCCTGAGGGAATCAGTCTACTTCTCTTAAATATCCTTCATTCTGAACATTTTTTTACTGTTTGTGAGGAGTGATTTCCTTGCTTTCCATTAGACCACAGTCAATTCAGAAGTGGCACCAAGTTCAAGAGAAACATATGGCATCTAAACAAACAACCTCCTTCCTGACACTATATTTTGTTTTATGGGAAGTTCACAAAAGGGGAAACATCCAAAGACAAAAAACCAATACACCCCAGGAAAAAAGTTATGAGCTAAAATGCACTCTGTTTCAGATAATCTTCCATCCTCTCACCCCGTGCCAAGGCTGAATGAAGCTTTTTAAACACTTAACCATCTGTGTGTACAGACAATCAGGGCTTCATGCCAGGAAAAAACACATTTTGCCTCAGCTCTGTAATTCTGCTTACCAAACATTTATTTTTCAAGGATACTTAAGGATGGGTAACCATATTGTAGAGGACATACATTTTCCAAAATTTCTACTAAAACCAGCACAATGTTTATGGCATAAAACAGAGCCAGGACTTCTGTGAAAAGTCACAGCCAATAAAAAATATATCACACATTCAAAAGATTATTAATTCAGTCATCATGTTGCTTCACTATTTCAGAAAACCAAAACTACAACATGTTATTATGGGCCCAAGTTAGAAAAAGAAATGAAGGTTTTTATGTCTGTTGTTACACACACACACACACACACACACACACACACACACTTCAAACATACATTACATTTTCCACTAAATTAATTTTTCACTTTCCATTGATAAAAGTTCTCTTTTCTTTAATGGAGAAAGGTGCATATACTTGATGGTGACACTCATGAGGCACAGCGCTTTAAGAGAGGGCAGGCAGATAAACTATGGAGATGAGTTTTGCCAGACATTGAGAGCTCTGCACAGCTGCCTGGGAAGCCCTGGTCAATTCCATATTTTAAGGGAACTGGCCTGACACAGTCTTCATGCATTTTTCACATTATTCAAATTTTGCATATAAAAATGTACATTTAGGTTTAAAACAAGCAAAAGTAATGCAAAATTTCAAATACTTTTAAAATTTGCAGATTGATACAGAAATGGGATGATTGCAGTTTGATTTTAAAATGCCAGTTTTATCAACACATGCAAACCTAACTGTCATGGTCTGGTTGGATACAGATGAGTGGTGGAAGACACCAGCTGGGGAACCCAGCAAGAGAAGAAGGCTCAGATCCAGGGGGCTGGTGGTGGGAAGAGGAGGTTTCAGAAGCTGAAGAGGCCACCGAGTTTAGTGAGGAGGAAGAGGCTGTGGTAGAGGGCAGTTCAGACTCCAATGCAGAAGTGGAGGCTGGAGGGGAGTGGGGCCAGGGGGCAGAGAGGAGGGCTACTGAAGAAGCCAGGGAGTCTCCCCCTTCTGCTGTGACCAGCTGCCCTCCCCTCTGGTCTCCTAGAACATGCAGAGAATTGGAGAGGGCAGAGCAGGGTGCGTGGGTGTTTGCAGGCAGTTTGCCACAGCTTGAGGAAAGACCCTGGAAATGAGGAACCTTAGGAAGTTGTGGGAAGGACCTTCAGTCCTTGCAACTTCCTTGTTGGAGCAAAACCTTCTGGGAAGGGCTGCTGGGATCACTAGGCCTGCACTGTTTTGGTTTCTTAAATAAAGAGTTTACTTCACTGACACCGTGTTTTGCTTTGATTGCTGAGCTACATTTGACTCCAGCTCTGACACTAACACAGACTGAAAATAGTTTGATCTGTTTACTTTTAATAAATAAAATTATGTAAGGAACTCGTAAGTCCTTATTAGGGATACTTGAAAAATATGATGTTTGCAACTTTCTGTACTTACTAATGTATGAACTGGAACTTTCCAATCAATTTAATTTTCCACTTCTCAGAATGCTGCAGAGCAGTTTGGGTAATTAAAATAATGCACATCTATGATTTAAAATATTTGTTTTCAAATAAACTACACATGTAAAGTACAAATTTAAATCTATCATTTAAAATACTCATTGAAATGTGTGCTTTGATGGGGTTAAAAAAAAACACTTGCAGGTTAATCCAGAAATGGAACAGAACAAAATTAAAATAAAATAAAACCATAACTAAAATAGATAGTTCTGGTTATCACTTTTAACCATTTGTTATTCTTAACAGATTAAATAATATTCTCTATTTCTTTTTTATCTTTTATTCACGAAGATTTCCATTGCTCTTAGTGAACATGTATACAAAGCAGAAACATCCACACACACACACAAAGTTGCTATGGTGTATGAATCAAACAACATTATGCTAGACTAAGAGTGTCAAAAGTGAATAATTGATCAACGGTGACATAACAATAGTGAGGACTCTATAACCAAAGACACAGAAGGATCCCTATGGACCAAAGTGCACATCTCTGTAATCAGAGCCGCTGTAATAAATCTAATCTGACAAGTATTCAGAGACTGAAGCAATGTTCCATCAAATATTTTTAAAGTCAGTTCCACACAAGTCAACCTAGCTTTGCCTGGAGATTTATTAGACATTTAGCTGGTGCTCATGTGACCACTAGTAATCTGAAAGGAAAAGGAAAAGAAGTTGACAACTGAGAAAAACCTGGGATGGTATAAATGTTAAGATTTCTGGATGAACTTTATAACACATTACACTTCAACAGTGTTTTGGTATTGATCTGGTTGCTTTTTAAAAATTGTGTGTTTTTCATCTTTCTCAATTACCCACTTTATGGTCAAATCAGTTCCATTTTATTTTTTAAAAAAACCACATAGCTTTGGTTTCTCCTTAATGTGAGGCAATGACTGAACGATGATGGCACAAAAATATGCAAAGCATACTTCCTCACTGATGAGGATGCAGAGTCATGGAGTTTTCCATACATGTCTGCTGGACTTTGTATGACATGTAAACTTTCATAGAATAAGAGGATATGGCACACAACATGGTTGCCTCTTGCCTGCTTGCAATGCCCACTTCCAAGCCTTATTGAGGTCTGGCTGTTCTTTTTATCAGCCATTCCTTTTTCCTGCGTCTGAACCCACCACTCAAGGCACTGAAGTTTGAAGCTAAATTTAGAATTCAAACATTAAAAAGTAAACCTGGATTTATAAATACATGCAATAGGTAAATAAGGGCCTAGGGTCACAAGTAAAAGACCAGTGCCATATGGAGGCCATGTGCAACCGAACTAACTTCTTTATGCAACCAAATTACCTTACACAGAATTCACTACCTCAGGAGCTGGCAAGTACCAATAACTAAGACAGCTTTTTGAAAGCTAAAAACAAAACAAACATCATCATCACACATCAATTTTCCCTATAATAATGTGGATAATTCTTGCCACAGCCTCCCCAGCCTCCCCACCCGCTTATTGCTCTTCCCCATCCCCTCTCCACCTCGTTCTGCGCCCATTTAGAGGGTGGGAGTAAATTACAGAATTCACTTACATCCATTTTGCAGATGAAACATCAGAGACTAATCTGAATGCAACATCCTTGGCTTGCTAGATCACTGCTTGGTGTTGAGTCCACTGGTACTAAGGCAAATCTCTCCTAGTCTTTCACGTTTTGGAAGGGCTTAGTCCATGAAAACAGAAACGTAGGTTTCGGAGGTGTATAAAGACATGTCCTTGAGCAAGCATGGTAACAAGTATCTTAGCATTCTGAGCACAATTAGTGCCCGGCAATTAGCAAGAAGTCCCAGAACAGCTCTGCTGGGGGTCGTTACAGACTTTGCAACAGGTATTTTACATAAAGAAATAATTCTACATGTGTTTTCTGTTGCCAAGACGAAGGTGGCTGCATGCTAGAAGGGGTAGGCTCTGCCCTCAATGGCATTTATAAAAAAAGAAAATATGGGAATGTCTAACGATGCAAAATTGACTCACTTTCAGAAAGTGGCAGAGAAACAGGCTAAACATGAAGCATTTTTCAAACACCAACCATTTTGACCTTATGAAGAAAATATCCCTCAGTATGTTCAATTATGATTTATTGAGTCGGCCTAATGTTATAACACTATATAACCGCCAGAACGATGGAAGCTGCCTCATGCTGAGTCAGGCTGTTGATCCACCTACCTCCTTATCATCTATAAAGTGGTACCTCAGGTTACATACACTTGAGGTTACAGACTCCGCTAACCCAGAAATAGTACCTCGGGTTAAGAACTTTGCTTCAGGATGAGAACAGAAATCACGCAGCGGCGGCACAGCGGCGGCAGGAGGCCCCATTAGCTAAAGTGGTGCATCAGGTAAAGAACAGTTTCAGGTTAAGAACAGACCTCCAGAACGAATTAAGTGCTTAACCCAAGGTACCACTGTACTGACTGGTAGTAGTTCTTCAGGGGTTCAGTCGGGGGCCTCTCCCAGCCCTTCCTGGAGAGCCAGGGATTGAACCAGGGACCTCCTGCCTGAAGGGCAATGGCCCTTACCTAACAAACTTTACATATACCAATTTATGGGAGCAGCTTGCTTTATTTGTGCCCTCTTACCCCCGCTACAAGTTTTCTTCCTTTTCCCAAATTCTGAATTTCTTTGGTATCTAATTCTTCTTCCAGGTCAGGTATATTTCTTGCATTTTATGGATACCATTTGTTAACATAAATATAACTGCTAACATTAAGTTCAAACATCTTTAAAAGACCTATACACAAACACACACGTACACATGCATAAACTGTAAAAAAAAGCTTTTGTATACATATAAACCATTAGCATTTATATACATACGATGACAGTTTTAAAATACCTGATTTTAAATACAAAACCATTTAATTTTAATAATAAAGCAAGAAAGAAACACATGTAAATTATAGATGTGTTGTGCACAAACTGGCTCTAGAGATTTTAAAATAAAAATATTTTACTAAAATAAATAAAATGAACTACTCATACATACATTAATAAGGAACTAATTTCTTAGGTTCTCACTTGACTGAATAATTATACCTTTGGGCTAAAATGAATAATGTATTAAGTGGCATGCAGTTTATGTAACCCTGAACAATCTATGCATTTATTACTCTCATTCCAAACCATTTTGGGGCATATTACAGCTGATTAGTGACTTTTGCATAAAATGACTTTTTTGCTTCTGGCCTAAAGTAGCTTTACAGAAAGATGAGGATTCAAGCAGCCACTGTCACAAGTGTAGGCTCACTGGCTTTAACTGGATAACACCAGTGTAAGTGGTTACCAATCCCCCCCCCCCCCAAGTGTCTCATTCCATTAATGGAAGCTTGAAAAGAAAGGCCAAATATTTTTAGTATATTTTAAGTGCCCTCTCTCTCCCAAGTAGCATTCAATAATTCATTAAAGTACTATAGCTCAAAACTTCCCTTAAGCTCTGGGAGTTATTGGCTAACTACTGTCTGTATTGATCTTTTCAGTGATTAAATTTTTAAGACATTTAAAATTGAATTCTGGGTGTGTGCCGGAGGCGGCGCGACCGGTAATGGCTGCCTTCTCCGAGTAAGGAGAAGGGAGCTCCGCTGTAAACGGGTCGTCCGCTACGGCGAAGCGGAGACCCATTCAGGAAAACCACAGGTGGCAGAAGCCTGTGGTCTCGGGACCCGGCGGGCGCCAGAAGCAGCCCCCAAAACGTTGAAGGGACCCCGTAAGGGGCTCCGGATCGCGGAGGGGGTAGCGGCGCTGTGGGTCGTTGCGCAAACAGCGAAGTGAAGCCGCATTGCTGTTGCCGGTCAGCGCTGTCCTTTCTTCCTGCAACTTTTCTGAACTTTGGAAACTACAACCCGTGAGTAAATTTGGACATTGAAAACTTTCTGAAACTTTTGTCAACTTTCTGAAACTTTTTGAGAACTTTATGAAACTTTTAAAACTTTTTTAAAAAAGTTGAAATCTGGCTGAAAACGGAGTGAGGATAAGCAGGAAGCCCATCTCCCGCTATACTGAACTTTAAGCAAAGAGCAGGAGGAGTGGAGACAAAAAGTTATGCGTTAACTAAATGCTGGCACCCTGTTAAAGCAGTTTTCTGAGTGAAAGACTTTGAGCTATTGACTTTTGCTGGTTATATTCGGGGTGCACTGATATCCTTCTTCTGTGGCACCAGTGGATTATAAAATAAATAAGAATCTCTGGTGCTGGAGCTGCCTGGATGAGCACCAGTTTGCAACTTTGGATACATTGAATTCAGATTTTGAAACATTCTGAGTTGGAACTGGATACTTTGAAACTGTTGCAGTCAAGGCACTGTAAGAAACACTGTTTTGCTTTAAGTTTTACTCTGCTAAAAATAATACATTGTGGAGGCGATAGACATGGATTTAAATTTATAAGTTTAACTTGGATTTGATCTTTTCCCTGAAGACGTATTAAGCTCCCTCTAGAGGATTTTGGACTTACAGCAGTGACTTTGTTTTACTTTCCCTTTCCCGGCCTCTGTTTGACTATTGCATCTGGGACTCTGCTTTCTCATGGGAACAACTTGGATTGACCTTGGATTACAGATAACTTTGGAATGAGTGGCGCAAGGAGAAGAGGAAGGACTAAACAAACAACTCTAACTTTATCTGCAGCCTCACAGCGTAGATCTTCTGTGCCGGCCTTGCCTTCCACTTTGCCTCCAGACATAGAGGCGGCCTCCCTAATACAGGCAGGGGAGGGTGAGACAGAGGAGCTGCACCTGGGAGATATGGCTTCAGGGACAAGTAGCTCTGTCTTGGAGAAAATTTTGGAGAAACTGGAGGCTCTGGACAAGAAGGCTGATTTGCATACAGCTAAAATTGAACAGAACACAGAAAGCTTGAATAAGCTGACTGGACAAGTTGCACAGAATGCCCAGTCTATTGGAGAATTAAAGGAGGCTGTAGGTGAAAATCGTAAACTGGCTGAAGATACTAGTCAAAGATTGGAAGAACTTGAGAAAGAAGTAAGACCACTCAGTAAACAAGTTGGAGAACATCAGATTTACTTTTTGATGACAGAATTGCGAAACAGGGAGACCAACTTGAGGATACGGTCAATACCAGAGGTGGAAGAAGATAATTTTATTGAATTTCTAACTAAGGAATTTGCCAAGTTTTGGAAGTTAGAGGAAAAAGACTTTAAAATTGTATCTGCTTTCAGGCTTGGCAGAGTCAGAAGGACAGAGAAGCCCAGAGATTGTTTGATAACACTGAGATCAAAGGAGGAAAGGGACAAGATTTTGGGCCTGCACTACGAAAAGTCACTAGACATTTTGGGCAAGAGAATTGAAATCTACAAGGACATTCCTAAGCAGTTGCTGGACCTTAGATCTAACTACACGGAATTGGCAAGACTGTTGAGAAGCAACGCAATTATCTTCAGGTGGGAGTTTCCACAAGGATTATCCTTTACCTACAGAGGGAGAAAGATCAAAATCAAAACAGTGGAAGATAGAGACAAGTTTTTGGGAGCACACGGAGAAGACCTCCACAAAGGACTTGGATTGCCAGCGCCAGAACTTCCAGGGGAGCCCGCCCCCTCGGATCCTCAAGGACCGGAGAACAAGGTACCACCCCAGAAAGAATAACCAGATCTATCCAGGATGTCTCTGCAGCTTTTGAGTTGGAACATAAATGGCTGTAACAGTCCCGAAAAAAGGTCTAAAATTTTTCATATTCTAAAAAAGGAACAATTGGACATTATATGCTTACAAGAAACACATGTGATTAGGCTCCATAGAAAGGTGTTAATAAATAAAAGGCTTGGTCAAGAATTTATATCATCGGATACAGTTAAAAAGAGAGGTGTAGTGATCTATGCAAAAGAGAGCCTTTCACCAAAATTTCTCTTTAAAGATGAAAGTGGAAGAATCCTCGCAATAGAAGTACAGTATCAAGGAGAAAAAATTTTGATATTAGGAATTTATGCTCCAAATGAAGGAAAATCGGATTTTTATAAGAAGTTGCATGAGATCATGCTGGATTATCTGGATTACAACAACGTCATCATGATGGGGGACATGAACGGGGTCGTATCAACAAATATGGATAAGTCACAGAACCAGAACATTACTAAAGAGGGAAGACTACCTAAGACCTTCTTTGAAATGACTGACAATATGGACTGGGTTGACATCTGGAGAGTTAGAAACCCCCTGGGAAGAGAAGGAACATTCTTTTCTGAAGCTCAACTGACTTGGACACGAATCGACCAAATATGGATAACTAGAAGTCTGGCACCTAAGGTGAGGAAGGTGGAAATCTGCCCCAAAACATGCTCCGACCATAACGCCTTGAGAATGGATATGACATTGATCCCAATCGGATCCTTTAGATGGAAGATGAATGATGGCCTGTTTAGAGATCAAAGAATTGTAAAGAAGGCCCAAAAAACCTTAAAGGACTATTTTGAGATTAATTTGAACACTACGGTGGAAAAAAGAACTATCTGGGATGCAAGTAAAGCTGTGATGAGAGGGTTCTTGATTCAACAGAATTCCTTAAAGAAAAGACTGCAAAATGAAAAGAAAGATAAAATTCTGGAAAGTATCAAAGAGTTGGAGAAGAAGTTAAGATCTAACCCGAAGTCCCAACCGATTCTGAGAGAAATTAAACTTTATCAGGCGCAATATTCCAAGCTGATAAATCAGGAAATAGAATGGAAGATTAAAACAATGAAACAAAAAACTTTTGAATCGGCAAATAAATGTGGGAAACTGCTAGCTTGGCAGTTGAAAAGGAGACAAAGACTAAATACGGTAACAAACTTAGAGGTTGAAGGAAGGAACATTCAGAACCCGGGAGAGATTAGAAAGTGCTTCCAGAGGTATTTTAAAAAGTTATATACTCAAGGGCCACAAGATGAAATAGAGATTACACAATTTCTGGAGAGAAATGGATTAGCAAAGCTGTCAGAAGAAAATAGAACAATTTTAAATGGCAAAATAACACGACAAGAGATTGAACAGGCCATCCTGAGTCTGAAACAGGGCAAATCACCAGGGCCAGATGGACTGACCTCTAACTACTACAAGACATTGAAGGATTATTTGATACAACCTTTGTTGGAGGTCAGTAATGAAATAATGGAGGGGAAGAAGGCGCCTGAATCGTGGAAAGAAGCATTTATCACATTGATTCCAAAGTCAGAAACTGAAAAGACACAACTCAAGAATTACCGTCCCATCTCCCTTTTAAATGTGGATTACAAAATATTTGCAGATGTTTTGGCACGAAGATTTAAGAAAGTTTTAAGTGAGATAATCCATAAAGACCAGGCAGGCTTTCTCCCGGGCAGACATATGTTTACTAACACAAGGAACATCATAGACATATTGGAACTTTTACAAACAAACATAAACACTAAAGCAGTTTTAATTTTTATAGACGCGGAGAAAGCCTTTGACAACATTTCTTGGAAATTTATGAAGGGGAATTTAAAAGAAATGGGAGTGGGACGGGGGTTTGAGAACGGGATTGAGGCAATATATTCAGAACAAAAGGCTAAACTGATAGTTAACAATGTGGTTACAGAAGAGTTTAAAATTGAAAAAGGTACACGACAAGGCTGCCCGATTTCCCCATTACTGTTTATTTCGGTTCTGGAAGTGCTCCTGAATATGATTAGGGGGGACCGGTTGGTGGAAGGGATTCAGGTCGGAGCGAAACAATATAAACTTAAAGCTTTTGCAGATGACCTAGTTCTGACATTACAGGAGCCGGAGTCTAGTTTGAAAAGAGTACTACAACTGATTCAAAACTTTGGTCGAGTGGCAGGATTTAAGTTAAATAAGCAAAAAACTAAAGTTTTGGGGAAAAACGTGACAGATATTGAGTTGGAACAGCTTCAGAAAGAGACAGAACTAAATGTGGTTAAAAAAGTTAAATACCTAGGGGTAAACATAACAGCAAAAAATCTGAGTTTATTTAAAGATAATTATGAAAAATGTTGGTCAGAGATTAAGAGAGACTTGGATAGTTGGTCAAGACTAAAACTTTCTTTGTTAGGCCGAATAGCTGCCATCAAGATGAATGTATTGCCAAAAATGTTATTTTTGTTTCAGACACTGCAGATTGTAGACAAGACAGAGTGCTTCCGGAGGTGGCAGAAAGATATTTCTAAATTTGTCTGGCAGGGCAAAAAGCCCAGAATCAAATTTAAAATATTAACAGATGCGAAAGAAAGAGGGGGCTTTGCCCTGCCAGATTTAAAGTTGTATTATGAAGCTGCAGCTTTCTGCTGGTTAAAAGATTGGTTACTTCTTGAAGATACGGATGTCTTGGATTTGGAAGGTTTTAATAATGTGTTTGGATGGCATGCATATTTATGGTATGATAAAGCTAAGATAAATAAGGCCTTCAAGAACCATATTGTCAGAAAATCAGTCTTTAATGTCTGGACAAAATATAAAGACTTACTGGAGAATAAAACTCCGAGGTGGCTGTCACCCCTGGAGGCTAAGGCTCGGAAAAGAGCCAATATGGAGGCCAACTGGCCAAAATATTGGGAGATAATAGAAAAGGATGGTGACAACTGGAAATTGCAGAGTTTAGAAAAGATGAGAGACAAAGTGCGAGACTGGTTACACTATGCTCAGATTAAAGAAGTGTTTAAAAATGACAAAAAGCTAGGATTCCAAGTGGAAAAGTCAAAGTTAGAAACTGAACTGTTAGAACCTAAGACTAAGGTACTTTCAAGAATGTATAACTTGCTGCTGAAATGGAACACACATGACGAAATGGTAAAATCAACAATGATAAAATGGGCGCAGGATATTGGGTATAATATTATGTTTGAAGATTGGGAAAGGTTGTGGACCTCTGGGCTGAACTTCACTGCATGTAATGCGTTGAAGGAAAATGTGATGAAAATGATGTATAGATGGTACATGACCCCTGTTAAACTGGCTAAAATATACCATTCGTCTGATAGCAAATGTTGGAAATGTAAGGAAAATGAAGGAACATTTTTTCACCTCTGGTGGACCTGCCCTAGAGTGAAGGCCTTTTGGGAGAAGATATATAATGAATTAAAAAAGGTGTTTAAATACACCTTCACTAAGAAATCAGAGGCCTTTCTCCTGGGTATTGTCGGCCAGAGTGTGTTAAAAGAGGACAGAACATTCTTTTTGTACGCAACAACAGCAGCAAGAATATTAATTGCCAAGAATTGGAAAACTCAGGAGCTACCCACTGTGGAAGAATGGCAGATGCAACTGATGGACTATATGCAATTAGCCGAGATGACCGGCAGAATTCGAGACCAGGGAGAAGAAAGGATGGAAGAAGACTGGAGGAAATTTAAGATTTATTTACAAAAATATTGTAATTTGGCTGAGTGCTGAATTGGATGCCAGTGCAGACAATTGTCTACCATTAAATTAGATTTAAGGTTGAATTATATGTCAAACCAAATTAAGATTATTAATTAAGATGAATTAAATGATAATTTGTTTGAAACTAATTTAATAATGATGTAAGTGTATGCGGGAGGTGTGGGGGAGTCCCATGTAACAATTGAGAGATGTTAAATGGACAATGATAAGTGCCTATCTAATATATGCTTTATTTGAAAACTTTAATAAATATATTATAAAAAAAAAAAAAAATAAAATTGAATTCTGGTAAATGCAATACCCTTTTTCAGCAGCAGCTAGAATATAATGCACGGCAAGAAACTGAAAAGGCTTTGAGCAAGCTAACAAAAAAGTGCTTTGGAAAGGATTTTATGTTAGCTCAAATAGATAATAGAAAGCATCAGTTCAAGTAAAAAAAAACCTGACAATTTCAATTTTCTGCCATTTGATACCATATGTCTATATAAAACCCTATGTGCAAAGAAATGGTTTATTACATGCTCTTACTAAAGAGACAGCCTGAATTCCCTATTCCTCTTTCCCCGCCGTAAATAGAATCTATATTTTAATTTCCTTCCAAAGAAAAAGGTTACTTTATAAGCATACAGGGATACTCCAGCTGAGGTAATTTGGTACCCAATGAAAGATTCTTCCGTCATTTTAGACTAGCCCTGTATGTCTCCTCCTCCTCTATATGCCTACCTGGAGCTCAGGTATACAAGATGGGGTGTTGCCAGAAACAGATCACTTTGATCTAGTACACAGATTATGAGTACTCCCTGCAACCATAGCTTACAATCAGGAGTCAACCGACTCTTCTGGGACACACATTTCACGTTACCTCCCTTTCTGGCCTCAACTGTTAATCAAGTTACCATTTAATAGGCATACCCATATATATAAACAACCCCAAGTGGCTTCAGCTGTAGGGGAGCACTAGTTTCACCGTTGCGACCAGGAAGCTGTTCCACATCTTCCAACATGTGCCCAGCAGGACATAGAACCCACCTCCATCTGAACCATGAGCACCAGTGGTGTGCACAGGCTGAGGAAGGATGGGAGAGCTGTCCCTGAAAGGATGGGAGTGTATTTTAGTCGGCTTGCAGGGAAACTACTGCGCACCACCTTATGTGAAGAGTGATATATTGGGGGTGAAGAGCTGCTTTTGTAGCACACGAATGGGGGTTCCCTGCATTGTTACATCACCTCAAGCAACAGCGTGAGTCCCTTCAAGCAGAGGCCCCACAGAGTTAAGGTCATGTTTGGCACTTAGAGGCATGCCCCAGGCTGTTCTGCCTGAGCATTCCCAGCCCAAAAAGGAGTTTTTAAACTCTCTGCCTTGCTTGCTGGGCAATGCCCACTCAGTGTGCCGGCTCCAGAAGGCTAGTGTATAGTAGGCGTGCTCTGGTCCATGGGGTCACGAAGAGTCAGTCACGACTAAACAACAACACTATACACTAGGTATCAGCAACTAGAGAATTACTTTGTTAGGACTATCTGGTCTCTACCACCACCAGTGCTACCCAGAGATACTCACTGATGCTTACACAAACTCCCTTCTCTTCACAGGTACCATATGATGGCAGTCAAGGCAGTCAAAAGCAAAATGGTATGCTATTCAGACACATATACACACACTTCTTACAAAACTGTATGGAAAAAAACAACGTATAACTGCTTCCCAGTTGCTGAAATAAATTCCAATCTATAAAGACCCCACAGAATTTTTTTTTTTTTTAATGTACAACAGAGCACTGCAATTTAGTAGTCATTAAAATCATAGTTTGGGTTGCAAAGCAGTATGTTTTATGTTGCAGTTTTTGATCTAGCCATTAAGGTCCCATTTTCTAATTTGTGCTGGATAAAAATCCAGTAATTACAGATAGCAAATGAGAGAATGAGAACTGAAATATTATGCTGTGAGCAGACTGGCCAAATTGTCACTGGTGTGAATAGCAAAAACAGAAAACCTAGGCAGGTTAAAAGTGGAACACCCACACATACATTTGGTTTCCTACCACCACCACCACCACCCCCCAAAATTAGCCTTTTCATCCTGATTGATGACAGTAGGAGGCTGATAATTAATTGTAATTGGCTCTTTCACAGGTGCAGTGTAATTCAGCTAGCCCGTACAGAATCAAAAGTGAGTAATACAGTTCATATGTGTATTCTGTCATTTTATATTAGTTCTGTGTAGTGGACATTAGACAGAAACAGCTAGTGATGAACGAGGTGAAAAAGGGAAAGGGAAATGTCAAAAGCAAAAGGAAACTGTTAAATGGCACCAAGTGCCTGGGTGAGGTGTTTGCCTACCCATGTGCTGCTTGTCTTTCTCAATCTATCACCAGAAAGGACATGAGACCTCAAGAGGGACAAATGTCCTAAGTCAGAAGGATGGAGCGGGCTACATCCTCAATTGCCTGAGGCCAATAGCGTGCTTGCCCTAAACTGTCAGTTTATGGTCTTCATTGCAATCTGCCTCCTGTCAATGTGAGCTTCACAAACTGAAATCCGATGCGACTTATAGCCCTCAAAACACGAACTATAAATGATTAAGAAGAAGCAGGAAGGATGGCAGAGGGAGAAATCAAAGAAAAGGGTGCAAGGAAGGCAAGTTGCAAAGTTTGCCCTGCTTTTTGTCATCCAATTAATGGTGAGAAGTCAACGACTGAATGGAAATGGCTCAACCAAATAGCTAACAGTCCATGGGTTAGAAAGAGGGTGAAGAGAATCGGAAAACCTAAGTACATGGCAGTACCAATGCCTCTGGCATTTTGCAGTCATTCTGGGAAAAGTCGGTAACACTCAAGACAAAAAACAACAACCCCTGACTGACATAATTAAAGGAAGGAAAAGAGACGATGAAACATGATAACCAGTTTTTTTTAATCATTTCCATTCTCTTTAGCAATGTATTGAAGTCAAAGCCAGGACAGTGCTAACCAGGTGTGTATTTTATATAGCCTAAGAATGTCTAGGTTTGTAAGAAGCCAAAATATTGCTGCTGGAAATACAGCTAAGTGCACTGGAAATGATGTATGCCCAAACATTAGGAACTCAGTATCAATCAACTCATCTTGCTAAAGGTGCATTTTGGTGCATTTCTACATGTTTCTGTGATGGAATTTATGACAGATAAAAAACTAGTACATTGAGATATAGACATGAATTATTTCAAATTCCATGACAGAGTCATCACAAGCTTTACTACTTTAGCTCTCAGACTGTAAACCGATTGGGCCAGAAGCTGCATAAATTATTTTTGTCATAGTATGCTTTTTACAAACATAATAATCAGCACATTTGCCTAAGCTTAGTTCATTAGATTTTTTTACAAAATGTAAAAGCCAACACATTGTCAAATAATGTTTCTTTCTGGTAGACCAAGTAGGTTCTTGAGTAAGTAAGCTACAAATCTGATGCCCTTTTAAAATGTGGTTCTTTTTGGGGAGTGTTATTGGGTTGTTTTTTTTATTTTGATTATATATATTGTGGTTTTATATTTTGATTTTGTTCTGTGAACCACCCTGAGACCTCTGGGTATAGGGCGGTATATAAATTCAATAAATAAATAAATAAAATAATAAAACTTTACTGTGCTGTGTCCTTCTACATGCTCTGGAATGCCCACCAAGAACAAATTGCTTCACCTTTTCATATCAGTGATTTTTGAATGTAAGAAGGCCAGCTCTCTCTGATGCTGCTGCAGAATGGTATCTCTGCTGTGAATGCAGTCTTCAAAGTCTGATACTCACTGTTCTACTCCCTTCACCCTGATAGTCATATGTTCTACTGATGCTTTCACTAGCTCAAGCCTTAAAACTTCCTGCTCTTCTCTTAGTGACTGTGTCTTTGGCAAGTTCTTCCTGCTCTCTTCTTTTGGAGTCTGAAGTGTCTTTGGCTATCTCCTCAATAAGCTATGTGTATCTCAAGAGTCTGTGAGGTAGGGTTTAGTTGCCATTATGGGTGCTCCTGCTTGTTTCAGCTCTTTAACATGTCTGTTGCAAGGATCTCTGAGAAGGTTTGGGCATTATGTTCTTTCTACCTTCTGTAGGGGGAGAAGACCCATTTTGGTGGTCAGTTCTATAAACATATGAATCCAGAGGGTGTCCTGATGTTCCTAGAATATTCTCCCGCAGACTTGGCCAGCAGTTCATACAAGGCCCTAGTCGGTGCCTGGAACTAGGAGTACTAGGGCTATTGATATGGTTATTCCTGAATGTCCTCACCCAAGCTGCAGAGTCCAAATGCAATTAAGTCCAATATATTAATAGACTGTTTTTAATTCGAACGCTATTGGTACAATAGTACTACAAAACATGTTGCACATTGGGTTCAAAATCAGTGGCTTTCCTATTTTGCTTTAAAAGTACATACTGACAGTACATACTGACAGATAAACAAGATCTGCAACAGGTTACATAAATTCTGTAAAATACAAGCCCAAATACTCTGGACATAGGAACTCATACCTAATAACCAGATGCTTAGAAGAAGAAAAAAGCAGCCAGGAAGCAACAGCCCTCCAGTTTGTTATTACAGCTCATGAACTTGCGCTATGGGACTGAGTCCAGAATATTAAATGTCCTGTTGGCACAGGTGGATTTTGGCACCATCTATCACATTAAATATTATATAGTCACTAAGCAAGTCAATTTACTTCCATAAGGTCATCACACGATACAAACCATCTTTTTGCATGCTGTCTAGGAAAATGAACCTCCCCCCTTAATTACATGGGAGATAAAGGAGGCTGGAGATTACAATTATGTTTGAGTCAGATGTCTTCTGAGGAAACTTCCGGTGCCAATATTTAAGTATTTGTGCATGGACAGAGAAAATGAGCCTGAACAAAGTCAAGGGGAAAAAATTGTTCACTTATTTTTTTTACATTAATGCAATCATTTAATCGTATCAATCTGTATTATAGTGTCAAACCAATTTGCATCCCACAACATAAAGGTCTACTTTTAGTAATCTCATTAACACTTCTTTCAGGCATGCTGCAGGTGAAAATGACATTTTCACAATGTCTCTAAATGAAAGATGGATGTAGAAGAAAACAGAAATGAAAATTCTTCTTTGCCTCATTCTGTTATGATATTAGGGATGGCTATATAAACTATCAGTTTTGCTTTCAAGGACCTTTGAGATTAGATAAAGTGACAGTGAGTGTTCGGAAGAGAAAAAATATGATACTGCTTATGGGACAATAAAAATTATGTGGAAAAATGTGGCATCCAGAATTTCTCCAGCGGTATACATATGAAAATAAAGCACTACATCCCAACAACACAAAGATTAATGCATATGGCATAACCCTATTCATTTGAAAATAAGCTTGCCTAAGCAACCTATTTTATCTTTACAAACAACTATATGTATAAAATCTCCACGTTACAAAGGAATCCTAGGTACTCACTCCAATCAAATATAGGTGTTGTCTACTTTAAATCATTGGAACAAATCATTGGTTTCTGTTGAGTTACTATGAATAGAGAAATCCAATGCAAAAATTAAATGCAATCTTCATGTACATCTAATTATGAAGAAATTAATAACATATAACCATACCTAGTCCTATTGATTTAATTTTAAAGAAACCAAAACGGGGGAGGAGGGACATGAAGAAACACTAACACTACTTATTCTGCCACTGCATCTTCCAGCTGAACAACAAATAGAAAACATCTTTTGAATAAATAATTTATTATAACTGTGATTCAGATCCACAGTGAATAATCTGTGGGAAACTGTTTCAACTTTTCCTGGGGAAAATGTTTAGCTCATGAAGAAACCTACTTGTTATGGGAGAGTAAGTAGGATCTAGCAATGAGCATTGAAATTGCTTATACTCTCTTTCTCCATCTCTCTCACACACAAATATTTACACCGGCTGCCTCATAAAACTTAAATTGACCCAAGGAAATCTCAGCTATAAGAAAGCAATCAAGTTTGGTATATCCACATGTTCTATTTATACATTCACATGTACAATTTATCCCTAAAATGTCTATTGTTTGAAACAATTAACAATTAACACTGACAATGAGGGAAAGGGTGTAGGAGACAGAAGAATTGTGTAATGCACATATTTAATCCTCAACCTGTTAATAGCTCTAATTCAACCATTTTCATAATGTTCTTCACTCACTAGAAAAGGTTTTATTTCATATTATTACTAAATATGTTTTGTCCAAAGTTAGGTTAGACTGGAATCAATGCAATTTAATGTGCTTAATGTGGGCTGAATCATTCCTGCCATCATGGTTTTTTTAATATATCTGATTTGGTTTTTTGTTTCTGGTTTTTTTAAAAACCTCTCTCTCTCTCTCTATATATATAAACCCACATCCACAAATTCCAGTCAAAATGCCACATCCACAACTTCCAGCCAAAATGTCACAAAAGTGCGGCAATCTTTTAAGTTCCCCAGAACTTTTCACTGGGTGAGATGTTACACAAAGGAAGGGGGTGACAGGGATGAGGAAAAATAAAAAGCACAAAAAATAGGTTGATGTGGCCATCAAGTCAGCTCATAGACTCAGTTCCATCATGGAGAATACATACACTCTTTGGTCTTTCCACATATAATGTTTTATTTCCCAAGGCATAAATTTGCAGAATAAAGCTAGTTCTTGATTGAGCTTCTAGTTTGTGGTCAATAAAACTAAAGACTCAACAAAACAAAAAAAGCAAAAACATCATCTGCAGCATGAACTCTTCCTATTAAAGGAAGGAAAGAGCCATGTGCAAAAGCAACAAGATCCACAATGTATAATATCTTTCTGACCTTTTATTACCCTGCCTTATTATGAAAGACCTGAACATGAAAATTTATTACTGGCCATTATTCTTTCTCTGCTGATTCCAGACGCTACCATCTGAAACAAAATGCGGGGGGGGGGGGTGCGGGAGTGGGGAGTTGTTGAGCCCTGGAGACATATCACACATTTTTATCATAGGAGAGATAATCACAATTTACCCTACTGAGATGGAACTCCTTTATGGACCACTTTGTATATGACAGGAGATTATTGATTCACCATCCATCAGAGATACAGAGATTTTTTTTTAGGCTGATAGCTTTATAGATAGTTCTTTTTTCTCTGTGCACATCATAAAATTGTTCCCTCATATAATGGGTTATTACTGCATGCAGAAATGGCATCCCGAATGTAAAAGTAATTTTGATTCACCCTCACTCCTCCATAACAGTATATCTCTTGCAATGCTAAGAGCATGATTTACCACATCCCGCCTGCTAAAGATAACATGGACGCTTAGATCCTACAAGACTGCAATAATTTCATTTACAAAAGGTGAACAAAAAAGATGGAACATTTTTCAATAGCACCTTCTAAATGGAATACTTTTAAGATGTTCACTTATTTATTTCTACATTGCATGCTTACAGCATTTAATGTGAAAGATTTCAGATTTAACAAAGAGGAATACTTCAGTTCAACGAAAACACTAATCTCAGATTCTTAAGTAGCTTTTCCCAAATGAAAAACAGGTATTTTCATTAGCTGGGACAAAGAAGCACGTCACACCTGAACTATAATGCAATTCTAAACTACTTATTTTCAAATTAAATTGTCATCTAAAAGCTGATGGCAGCAATCTGAGAGTTCTCTTTAGAAGGACCCAGGCAATAAATACTGAGCAGTTCTAGTTTATCTATGAACATATCAAAGTCAAATTAATCCTCCAAAAAATGATGGTCTAGGATAAGTCCAGAATAAGACATCTTATACATAGACTTTTTACATCATAAAGTTACTGCTTCTTAGCCAATCATTTGGGACTTTTTATTGGTACTTCTATACTTCTAATAAGTTAAAAATGTTGGTTTCAGAAGGCTCTTAATTAGTTCCGATCTTGTTATGCAATACATTGTTCATGGCTAGTTATTTTCATCTTGAAATGCTACTTGCATGCCCAGCAGTAGACAGCCTAGTAAAACTGTGTCTGGAAAATGCTATTTCTGGCTGCAGGTGGAGACTCACATTATCAAACATTCTTCCATGCAAACAGAAAAGGGAAAGAAAGTTGCTCCACATAGAAAAACTATATATCGGGGAAAGGGTTCCTCCGTGGTCCTCACTATATGCTCCAATACGACCCTTCGCACAGGACCACCACTACAGATGGACCAGCGGAGTGTGAATGTGACAGAGGACTTGCTCCATCTCAGCACTTCATCTCTGAACACCCTCCTGGGTGAAATCAAGCAGTCCCTTTTTGTGGCCATGTGCAGGTAGAACCTGAAAACATTTTTATTTGTCAAAGCCTTTGGAAGATGATAGTTTAAAAAACTATAGTGCCTAAATATACCTTTCATTTCAATTATTGGATACCGTATATGATTTTACTGGATTTTATGTTGTTTGCCTACCCAATCACCCTTTAGGGGATAGATAGAAAGCAAGAAAGATGATAGATAGATGATAGATAGATAGATAGATAGATAGATAGATAGATAGATAGATAGATGATAGATAGACAGATGATAGATAGATAATTTGCTCTCTTACTCTTTGAGTCTATCTATCATCTATCTATCTATCTATCTATCTATCTATCTATCTATATCTATCTATCATCTATCTATCTATCTATCTATCTATCTATCTATCTATCATCTATCTATATCTATCTATCATCTATCTATCATCTATCTATCTCTCATCTTTCTTGCTTTCTATCCCCTAAAGGTGATTGGGTAGGCAAACAACATAAAATCCAGTAAAATCATATACGGTATCCAATAATTGAAATGATAGTTTAAAAAGTTTAAAAGATTGCAAAGAGCAAAGAGTAAGATTACCGTAACATTTGTCACACAGCTTCAGTATGCTGATGACAACATAGTGTGCACTCTCTCAGAGCATGACCTCCAAACCATCCTAAATATCTTTGCAGAAGCTTACGAAAAGCTTGGCCTATCACTCAACATCCAAAAATCCAAAGTGTTGCACCAACAAGCACAAAATAACCCCTCTGCAGCACCACAAATCCAACTCAATGGTGTAACGTTGGAAAATGTTGATCACTTCTCCTACCTAGGCAGTTATCTTTCCACAAGGGCCAACATTGATGCCGAAATGCAGCATCGCCTGAGCTCTGCAAGTGCTGCTTTCTCCCGATTGAAGTGCAGACTCTTCGAGGACCGGGACATTCGCAGGGAAACCAAAATGCTTGTTTACAAAGCTATTGTATACCAACCTTACTATATGCTTGTGAAACATGGACCGCTTATAAATGCCATCTCTAACTCCTCGAAAGATTCCATCAACGGTGTCTCTGAAAAATTTTACACATCACTTGGGAAGACAGGCGAACTAATATTAGTGTACTGGAAGAAGCAAAGATCACCAGTGTTGAAGCAATGATTCTTCAACATCAACTTTGTTGGGCTGGTCATGTTGTGCGGATGCCTGATGATCATTTTCCAAAGCAACTACTCTATTCCGAACTTAAAAATGGAAAGTGTAATGCTGGTGGTCAACAAAAGAGACTGTCTCAAGGCAAATCTAAAAAAAAATGTAGTATAAACACTGACAACTGGCAAACACTGACCTGCGAGCACTCCAGTTGGAGAACAGCCTTTACCAAAGGTGTCATGGGCTTTGAAGACACTCAAACTCAGGATGCAAGGGAGAAACTGTGGAAGGACGTGTGGATCCAGAATTGGCCTCCACAGTCACTTACGGACTCATTGTTAAAACCGTGTTTATGGAAGACAATCTTACTCAGCTACGAGTGTTTGCTAAAGAAGAAGAAGAAGATAGATAGATAGATGATAGATGATAGATAGATAGATAGATAGATAGATAGATAGATAGATAGATGATAGATAGATATAGATATAGATATAGATATAGATATAGATATAGATGATATAGATATAGATATAGATATAGATATATAGATATAGATATAGATAGATACATAGTTTCCTGTGAACTGAAATCTACCAAAATTTCTACCTCAGGGCTTGCTAGTCTTTTATTGAACAACTGCTGTAAGTAAAAGTTGTGTGAGATTTTGCTGACAAAATTGGTCAGGAGAAGTAGAGAAAAGAGTGACTAATGTAGGAGAGGAAATAGAGACACAGAACAGAAAGACTGAAAGAGAGATGGGAACGCAGAGAAGCCTTTAGCATTGGAAGCCTGGGCATTCATGATGTGTGAAGGAAATTTGGACTCTATTAAAGCAGGTGTCATTATTGAGCTTACAAAGGGAAAGCTACGTATGAATTAATCTTCTAAATGAATGATGTCTCAGATGTAGGAGTTACCAAAAAGAAAATGGGAAAATGAGTCTCTCCCCTCCCGCCCATGTGTATGTATGTTTCTGAACATAATAAATAAACCACACAAACAAGACTTAAAACCATTCAACTTCATGTACTATTTTTTAATTAAGTAGTATTACTTACCTCAACACAGTCTGGTCAATTTGATTTTTTAAAGTGCATTTCAGATAAAGTCATATCTGTTTCTTACAGCTTCCTAATTTAGGATTTTATCTTAAGTTGGGAGTTTGTCTATGTTAAGGAACTAATTACAGCAAACTTAGGCATTAAAAGTTAGACTTCTGTGTAGGCCCACCAGAATCACTCCTGCAACAGATTGCGATCTTCTCTGATAAAATAGCCAATTAAAGTGGGCTATATCCAACAAAGTTATCCTGTTCTCTTTCATTGTAACTACTTATGCAATTGAGTGCATAGGCGCATATACAGGAAGTTTAAGAGAACATTGCAAGGAATGACATGTCCTTGCATGCCTCCCATATCCCTGTCAAGTTCTCCAACCACAGCTCAACCCTCCATGTGGAGGGGAAATGATGGGGGCACTGTGCTCAAGTATGTTCTTCTCCGACAATGGCATTTAAGCACAAGTCTCAAGTATTTGGGATAATCACATTTTGTGTAGAAGCATCCTCCTATAAAGCTATCTGTGTATACAGCTGACCATGCAAACAATTAGGTAATCCATGTTTCCTAGCAACTATGTGTGTACCCCAGTTCTTAAGAACTACTGTATAGACTTCGTACAGCAGACTTGTAAACTCCATTACATAGCATTAGTCTTCTCTTCTCTATCTTAGCATTGCCCAGCCACTATTCAGGGAATTCCAGAATACTTTTAATATAGTAATGAGCATTCTTGTATTAAATGTTCTAAAGGCAGGCATTTGATCTACATTACTTAGGTGCAAGAGTTTATGGAAACCGCATAGTTTGTTGGCGTTCTAGACATTAGGAGCAGGAAACTGTGGACAGGTCCTAAATATTTCCAAATCACATAACAACAGGTATGTGATTATATTAACTCCAAATAGAAGTACTAAATTGAGACACAGATTTGGCAGATTTAGAGCTGCTTTCTAAACTGCAATAGCGCAGAAATGGTGTAGAGGGAATTGTATCCCATTATTCTTAATAACAAAAGCTTCATAAATAACTTCGTTATCTACAGATAATATAACCTAATCTTGTAATCACCATGTTTTAAAAATTAGAGCTAAGTGAGATTTTTAAAAGCAGATGGGGACTGCAGAAGACAAAGACAAAGACAAAGCAGAATATATGAGGGTGGGGTGGGAATTACATCTAAACAGCTGCACATTTAGGATAGGTGCTCTCAATAAAGAGTATGACAACAAAGGATTCAGCATATCAGAAAAACAACATATGGGGCTCTGTTTCTGCATACATTTCCTCACTTTTTTGAATCTAAGGATGAGCTAACTTGGCAGATATTTCTTTCTTTACTGTAATGCATCTGCTTTACTTTGACAAACTTTCAAATCACAAAGTAACTTTAATAAAATGCTGGCTCATTTTTATTGCTCTTGGAACAGGTAACACATCCTTATAGTATTATTTTCATTATAATTTGGTGAGCTCTACTAGTAAATAAATTGCCTATGTACACCATTCACTTAATAAACATGAAGAGTATGCATTTGGCTATTAGAATTCCAACACAGAGCATTTAAATAAAGGATTGGACACACACAGAGAAACACTACCAGTGAGGTCAGCAGAAGCAGAAGCCTAGTACAGACACAAATAGTAATTATGAATGGAATTATGCGTGGAACATTGCTTCCACTTTTCCAAATCACTCCAGCTTGCTGGACGGAAAAGGACTCTCTCTTGTGAGCAGTTCTGGGGGTTCTACAGACCCTCCCCACCCAATTTGGGGGCATGGGAGGAGGAAGGGAGAAACCACATTGAATAAGTTACTGTTTTGTTTGTTATGATGTATTTTTGTGTTCTTACACTGCAAACCGCCCTGTGATCCGTGGATGAAGGGTGGTATGTTTCTAATGAAGGTTGTTAATACTGTATATAAAATAAAAAATGGAAGTAGAGATAAAATGTGCCACTAGTAACAGATAATGAATATTCTTCTGTTGTGACCCTTCACCTCAGTAGAGACAATCCCATGCAGTACTCGGGCTGAAGAATTCATTAGAGCCAGGCACAAATGTTGCTTCAGCAGCAGTCATCCTCAGGCTAAGTGTAATGTAAGAACTGCAGCTCTGCTTCAGTAGCTAGCTCCAGATTTCCTTAGAGCAGGGTGGTCCAACACGTGGCCTGTGGGCAGCATGAAGTCCATGAGGCCTTTTTTTGGGTGACCCTTGAATTGAAGCCTAAGATAGGGAGAGACACGAGAGGGTAGGACTGGGCTATAGGATTGGCTGGAGTTCTCCAAGTAAGAAGAAAGCAACACAACATCATTAAGCCAGAGATGTACTGGTACCAAGCATCTTTTTGCAGTATTTCAAACTGGTTAATCTCTTCTAGGGCTGGCCATCTCCTCTCCTACTCTATGGCTTCATTGCTCGAAGAAGGGGAATCTGACCCTGGAGTTATGACAGATACTAACAAGCTATTTACGGCTAGAGAATAAACAATACTGAGTCATCGTAGAGCAGGGGCAAGGCATGCAGACAGTGTTTCTCATAAAGCAAATGTTCTCCCTACCTTCAGACCAGCAGCTTACAAAGAGTCATTCATAGTTTAAGGCGAACTAATTCCATTTAGACAAGGGAAACTGGACTAGACATAGGATGCCTGCTGCTTTTCTCTCTGAGAAATATTTGTGGTATCATAAAACCCGTTTTTCTTAGGAAGGCTGCATGGCAAAGAATAAAACTACTTATGAGATACATCAACTTTAATTCCTGCCATGATTGGATTAGTAATCCAATTCCAAATACATCCTGTGGTGCAGACTTCAAAAGGTTTGTCAAATTAAGCAGCTTCACCTGAAAATAGATGAAGGAATAAGTGTAGCTGTGGCTGCTCCATAAAGCATCAGCATTGTACTGCTTTCCCTCCATTTATCTTGCTGCTGTTGTTATTCATTAAGTGTCACTGCAATAACATTTTAAAAGTTTAAATCATCTGAATACACTTTTGACACCGAAATGCTAGTAAACTTTTAAACATATTACACTCCTTGTTTCTTGCATTTAAATAGTTTGCATCTGTGTAAGCTGTACAATATGGGGCGGGGGGGGGGGAAACGACTGGTAAAGTCAGTTGTGTTCACAGTACAAGTAAAGGTAAAAAGGTAAAGGATCCCCGGACAGTTAAGTCCAGTCAAAGGTGACTATGGGGTGTGGCGCTCATCTTGCTGTTCAGGCCAAGGGAGCCAGCGTTTGTCCACAGACAGCTTTCTGGGTCATGTGGCCAGCATGACTAAACCGCTTCTGGCGCACGGACCGTGACAAGTGCCAGAGCACATGGAAACGGCGTTTACCTTCCCGCCGCAGCGGTACCTATTTATCTACTTCCACTGGCATGCTTTCAAACTGCTAGGATGGCAGAAGCTGGGACAGAGAAACAGGAGCTCACCCCGTTGAGGGGATTCGATCTGCCAACCTTCCGATCGGCAAGCCCAAGAGGCTCAGACCACAGCACCACCCGCGTCCCTACAGTACAAGTACAGGACTCTGCAGATAGCTTTGGGATATTCCTCAAGAATAAAGATGCACTCATATTGTTTTCTCCTTTAAAAATAATTTATTTATTTTCTAAGTCAAGGTCTAATTACCAACAATTTGATGAAAGAATTTTAATTTAATCTAACTTTAAAACTAACCATTCCTTTACATACAAAAAAGAAATCACAAACTATTCCCAATCACTAATTCTTGTTTATAATAATATGATAACTATCTGGGATGAGCATGTATCCCTTTGGGAAGAAGGGGACTGCTGCTTCTTCTTCTTCTTCTTCTTCTTCTTCTTCTTCTTCTTCTTCTTCTTCTTCTTCTTCTTCGAGTTCTGCATTGGTGTGTACTGAAGCCTACTGTTTTCCTTTTTTGCCTTGTTCCCTTCTTATCCTTGTTCAAAGGTTCCAGCCTCCTCTCCCTGGCACTTCAGTCTTAGTCTACTCTGTCCCTCATTTTCCGTAGGGGAAGGAAAGATGAGAATGTGCCACTGACTACCAGACCGCAGGCTCTTAGTAATATTCTCAAGTCTCCTCTCTTTGAACCTGTTAACTGTTTGGCAACAAAGGAAGACAAGAATCACACACCTCAGGCCAGAGGCTGCCAACTGACCACTCCTGCTATTCTCTTACTTTTCTCAACTAGAACTGTTGTATGACTGAATTGAATGAGAAGTGATTGCATTCCCCCTCAATCATTCTTTTCTTCTTCTTCTTGTTTCTGCAGCACCTGTCCTGCATACATGCTTCCCTTCAGAAAGTGGAGGCCTGTCCATTAGGGTGAATGGCAATGCCCCACCTGCCTGCCTTCTTAGAACTAGTTCCGAGGGGTGGTGGGTTCTGCCTAGCTAGAGAATCCAGCTATTAGCCCTTTAAAAATCAGTCTGTACAATCCAGATCACCTTTAGTATTCTCTCACTATGTGTTCCATTATATTTATGCTCCTACTATATTAATTTTATATCTGAATAAAAAAGTTAAGCATTTAACTAAGCATCAGTGACTAAATTCCTTAATACGTCTATTAACATGAAAACAAACAGTTAAAGGTGTGAAAAGCCGACTTCATTTGGCACCAAGCAATAAAAACAATTTAAAAGATTCTTTACAGCAGACATGCACTGTTTATTCTCAGAATTACCATGACTGATTAACAGAGTGCGCTGGAAAGCTATGAAAACATCTCCTTTTTTGCATTCCTGTGATTGCTTCAATGGCTTAAATATTTCTGTGTCAGCAATTAGCAGTAGCTATGTTACATTAATCCAGCAGATTTCTGATGTAGCACATTCGAAGAACAGAGATAATAGAGAATCATTTGTTTAAACCTCGGGATTAGCCCAAGCTCTATCACACTATAGCATGTCATTATCAGCAATGGTATTAGGGCTGCAGGAAAAGGCAGTCTGGGGATAAAATGTCATAATAAATCAGTTAAGGATCTAAGAGGCCTTCATACTTTTTATCTGCTTGGCAATACTCTACAATCAGTGTTAAATCTAATACAAGAATTTAGATAGATGGGTGGACAAGCAGACATATAGTGGCCACAATCAGTTCTAACAACAACTCCTAAACAAATTATCATTCTTCTAGATATAGGGAAAGGATGGTGGCATCTGTCTCCCTTGGGAGACAATGAAATAGTGCGCCTTCTGGGGCGAGGTCAAACCATGGGAGAATTACAGTGCCTGCTGTGGTTGTAGAGACTGATAAGGGAGAGACATGTTTTGTTGCAGCTGAGGCAGATTAAGGCATCCAGTTCTGCTGATGCGGGTGTACCATAGTGTTGCTTCTTTCTGCGGGTCATTCTTCCTTTGGTCACTGCTGTAGATACATGACCTGCCTGATTGTTTCCAGGTGCTGTGGCTGTACAGAAAGGATTCCCACACAGCAGGGTTGATGTTGCCAGCCTTCATTTGCAGGTATTGGTTTGCCAATGGACCTGGTGCCTGAAGCCAGCTCCCTGTACAGCATGTCACTGGGGATCCTGCCACTCTGTAGAAATGACCAAGCTAGTGTAGACATCTCTGAGAAAGGACTGCAAACATGCTGGAAATGTGGGCGTAGGAGAGCATATTTTTGTTTTAGACTCTGTCCAGCCATGTAATGCCCAAAATCTTCCTGACGCAGTGCATGTTCAGGTATGGAGGCATCGCTCCTGATGGGTGTAAGTTGTCCATGTCCCACCACTATAAAGTAGCATGCTGAACAGCAGCCTGGTACACTTTAACCTTGGTATTGGTCATTAGCATCACATTATCTCATACCTTTTGAAGAGGCAAATTATTGCCATAGCTGCCTTGCTTGTCCAGCTCAGCATCAATGGAAAGGTTGCTGGTTATGGGGACCCCAGTGGAAAGATATGCCTTTGGATTTCATTATTATTTTTTGGCATTGTGGGACATATATTATTTTTGCAAATTCATTTCTGTAAATCTGGTACATTCATGAACAAGGAACATTTCATGCAATTACACTAAATTTAAGCCTGGTTGATTTCATATCAAATACAGCTCTATCAGAGAAAAAATGTTTTACATACTTGATTACAGATAATTTATTTTTAACTAGGTATGCAAATTTCATTTCCATAAAACCAAAACCAAATTACTAATATACAGGGAGATTTATAAGCTCTATATATGTTGTTCCAAAATGCTGAATTTTAAGTTACCACAAAAATAGCACCTAAACATTTCCAAAAAGTATTGATATTAAAAATAGTTTCACTACCACCCCAGACAATAACAGGTGTCTTCTCTTCACACAGAACCCGTTCCAATCTACAGCTACCCTACCACAACAGCCCACAGAACAGAGATTTAATTACCTTTTACTAAAAATAGACCTATTGAAATTAATGGAACTTAGTCATGTTCATTAATTTCAATTGGTCTATTATGAGTTATGGGTGTATGGGGTATTAGGGGAGGAGTAATACCTCTGGTGGGGGATATGTCATGCTTCTTCTGGGGTAATTTGGCCACCTTTGGTCCTAACCCTGCACTTAGCTCTCACCTGTGGCTCCTAGAAGCTGCCAGCATGCCACAGCAGTCACACCCCAGGAACAGCTTCAACCTGCTGGCTAAACCAGGTGAGGGTAGCCGATGGGTCTCAGGAAGTTAGGGACTTCCCTTGTATGTGAAGACAGGCTCCAGCAGATTGAGCAGACAAGACCAATACGGGGGTCCAACAGCCAAGAAGGCTATTGCTGCATGTGCTGTAGAGGGAAGTGAGGGGCTGATGGGGCTCATTAACCTGGAAAGGTGGCCCACCTAGGAGAAGGAAAACTCTGATCCTAAACTTCCACTGCCTTGTGGGATGTCTTCAGGGAGTAACGCCTGCACAAATCCGAAGTGGAGACCCTAAGATGGTTGGATGGTGCCTTGTATGCCTCCTTCCAGCAACTCCTACAGCCAAGCTGGTGCCAAATGTATTGCTTGCCTTTACTTTGGAACACATCAGCAAGGCTTGTCAGCTAGGAAGCCCAGGATCTCCATACACACTGCCCAGGCTTGCACCCCAGGAAGGTCACTTCAGAACTGCTAATGCCATGGCTTGGCTTCACTCACAGAGGTGCACTGCACTGTGTCTCAAGACAGACAGATGCCAACAACACAACACCATGAGCTAGTTGAATACACCATCAGGCTTTCAACCCTTTCAGCCTCCATCCCTGCCCACACAGCTTATCCTATTCCAAGGTATATGTGAGATATATTTTTACAAAACAGACTTTATACTTCCACCACAAAACTCAACTGTTTTTGAACATTTTATTGTTGATAAAACTCCATTGCTGATAAATTCCTCAACAACTTAATATTGGTTACCGTTTCATGGAGTAAGTCAGCTGCTGGCAAACATATCACCACAACAACTTCTGTAGAACAATGGTAAATATATACCTTCGTAAATATTTAACTTTTGAAAAGGTAGAAGTATTTGCCTATGATTACTAAATTTTACAGCACGTTTCCACAAAAACCATGATGTGACATTGCATAGGTGTTCTTTTTTCAATACCGCAGAGAACTAAGGGACATGTTACTGCAAAGCAAGCTTCGTATTTAATATCTGGCTTGAATTAAAACCTTATCTATAAAAAAAAGCCAGTTGGGAATCTGTTCTATCTTCTTCAAGATTATAACAAAAATAATATCCAAGATAATCCAACCTTAATTATGTGTGATATTTGCTGACCTTTGAAATTCAATTAAAAAAGGAAAATGGGCTCCAACTTGTCCATTATGCCTCACATCACACTCTGATTCCTCTTGCTGGTCCAACTGTGTCAGTGCAAATTCAGAACAACATCATTAATTTCACATTAACAGAATCTGATCCACTCTACAACAATATGAATGATATAATCTCATTAGCTTCAAGCACAGTCCTCAGCTGTCATATAGTTACTTCATTATTTATGAGCTGAAACTTCTTGTGTAACAATGAAATTGTAACAAAGTATTAGAGCTATGAACTGAAGCAAACCACCATGACCACCAGCACAATTATTTAAAATTACAGTCATACCTCGGGTTACAGCCGCTTCAGGTTGCATTTTCTTGGGTTGTGGACCGCTGAAACCCAGAAGTACCAGAACGGGTTACTTCCGGGTTTTGGCGGTCACACAAGCGCAGAAGCGCTAAATCGCGCTTTGCGTATGTGCAGAAGCGCCGAATCGCAACCCACGCATGCGCAGACGCGGGTTGTGAACGTGCATCCCACACGGCTCACGTTTGCAACCCAAGCATCCACTGTATAGATAAATTTGAACTCCTGGAAGCTTTCAAGAGTATAGTATGTATTTTTCCAGAAAAAAATGAAATTAAACCTATGCAATTCTAATTTTCTTACCAAAAATGAACTTTATTGGGAAACCTAGTATGAATACCTTACGTAACACACAAAATTATAATATCTGCTACATCTTGAACATTCTCAAATTTAAAAATATAAATGTATTTGTTTTAGTAAAACAATAATTAGAAATATACTTGGTGTTGGAGATTAAATTGTAAATATGCTGCATTCTCGATCCAGCAGTGCTACATATTGCCCTCAACACATTGTGGGGGTGAAGTAAAATGGCAGGTGCCAGCCACAGCTCCTGAGCTCCAACACTGAGAGGGCTACTAGGTCCAGGTAGCTGAAGCAGGTTGGCAGCAAGGTCAGCAGTCACTGCCTCTGTGAGGGCTCAGCCCACTGAAAACTACTCAGCGATGCCAATTCCTGAATAGAACACTGTGCACAGAAAGCCAGATAGAATTTCATTATTAGTTTTATATGCTTGATTTTAAAAAGGCTTTTCTCAATTTGCCAGGTATTTTGCCTTTTTACTGAAAATCTTAGAGTTGGAAAGGACCCAAAGGGTGCCAACTGAAAACTCATTATGCAATTAAACAAGTGTGCCCTTACCTTTATATATTAAAATATATAATCATTTTGCTAATATTTTCCAAAATTTTAACAACACGCTTTTTAAAATTTAAGTTGGTCACCCTCCATATGTCATTTAAAGAGTGTGTGTGTGTGTGTGTGTGTGTGTGTGTGTGTTTCTCAGTGGAGCCAACTTCTTATGTTTCTTCCTTCTGATTGAAAGGAAGCAAGTTCAGAGCAATGTCTCATGCAGAGAAACAAGGAGAAGCCACCCCAGAGGGCAAGTAATTCTATTGCATCTCTGTTTTGGGAAGGACTGAATTATCTAATCACACACAATGCAGGCACAGACGCTGGTTTGAAGGATGCAATGCTGGACCAGTAAATCATGCAGAGTAGTAGTTCGTAGCCGCCTCTGTGAGTACTTTGAACTCAAAGGAGCCTTTAACTATTTAAATAACTCATTCCTTAGAGCACACCAAACAATTCTACAGTAGCGTATTAGTGTGGCATAGCCACAGACCGTCAATTGCTGCTATACCGCAATCCTTGCACTATTGTAGCATCATAGAAGAAAATTGATTTAACTTGTTTTTAACATCAGATTTTATTGGTAATTCTAATGTATATTTTATGTATACTGCTTAGAGGTTTTGATGATATGTTAAATAAATCCCGTAAATTCTTATTGCAGAACAGGGCAATTCCACATCATGTAAGAGCACCACTTAATTTCTTTCCATTTCCACCAAGATTCTCAAATTTCTACCCCTTCACAACCAGTCAAGTGTGCTGCAGATTGCAAAGGTGAATTCTGAATATCTACAAAACTGATAAACTATGTTCAATTACTGTTTCTAGCCTGAGACAACACAGCATATGGAATGTTATTGGAGCCACTGGACCAAGAGTCACACAACTAGGAGCAATCATGGTTTAACTATAAGGATATGTGGCTCCTGCTTGGGGCTCCCACATAGCTATTGACTGTGCAGCTGAAATGTGCATACCAAGTTTGCAAGTAATTATGGCCGTGCCTCATTTGCATAACACTGGATCTAATTTAAGCCCCTAAGTGATCTAGGCCACAAATATCTGAAAGAACACCTTTTCTCCATAACAAGCTTGCATTTTGTACTTGTTTTAGGAATATAATTTATTGGTCTTATTTACTGATTTCATTTAAAAAAAAAATTGTCAAAAAAACACATTTTTCATGTTAACAATAGATTCCCCCACCCCCACCCCCACCCCCCAAACAAACTTGTCTGGATTTTAAGACCTTTGGAAAAAGTTCTTCTGTTTTGGCCCCATGTTTAATGAGATTTATGGGCAGGGGTCCCAAGGCAGACTTTCTCTGTGGTGGCACCGCACCTCTGCAATGACTTATCCTATGAAGTAGGTTTCACCATGACACTGTTGGCATTTGGGCAGCAGCTAAGGACACATATCTTTGCCCAGGCTTCTGGGAAGGGATGGGGTCTATGAGATATTTATAGTTCTGTTTGCTGGTAACTGATGCTTACATTTTGCTTCATTTTTTTTCAGTTTTATTGTTTAATTTTGGTTTAGATTGTATATTCATGCCATGGGATCTTTGTGCATTTACATCATGGGATCTTTGGGGGCTGGGGTGGATTATAAATATTTCTAAAAATAAAAATAAAGCTGCAACGTCCTGTAGGAGTGCAGAAGTTACCCAAATTTGTACAGTAGGTGCTGCTTCACAAAACATGGTGTCCACAGGTGTGCAACATCCTGGAGATGGGCAGCAAATATCATATTCTGTGGATAAGAAAAAGAGAGGAATCTTTAAATGCTATACTACGTTATGAAGTTTGGCAAGGGGAATCCCAGAGGAGAAATTATAGTTGCTTGCCTTTTAAAATCGTGCAACTGGATCTGCTGACCTAAATAAACGTGCTTATCTTACCATAGTGAGATGCCACTAAAAGGGTCACTAAAAAAAGGAAACCAAGCACAGGAATAGAGCTAAAAGCTAATAAAAGGGTCAAAGCTTTTTAGACACTTTAAAAGGTAAGCTTTATTTTTTTCCACTCTACTTTTTCAGAAACCAAACCCAGAACCTGCAAGCTTCTTACTATGCATTTTTAGGACATCCTTTCTTCATGAAGGCAGAGTAACACTTCTCCACACATACAGAGTGCCTTTCCCTGATCAGAACCACAGCCAGCTTCTATGCTCCAGTGTCAGAGCTTCTAGATCAATGGAACCAAATTGTTCCCCACTACACCTGATCAGCACCTTACCTTTTATAAATTAAAGACAGAGTAAAAGTTCCAAAAACCTGCATACTTGTTATGGTATTTTTAAAACCTTAAGGGGAGGTTTTAGCTTCTGACATTGTTACCTATGCAGCATTTCAAAAGCCAGATGATCTTGTTTGTAGGAATTCTCCATTATTTATATATATTTATAAATCTTATTATACAAAGTTGCACAACAGGCCACTGAGGAACCACAGATCACAACTTAAAAATCAATGCCACACGGCATTTTGAAAGTTACACAACATAGGCCTAAACATTACAACTAAACATAAGAGGGGTTTGTTTATTTATTTAAAAGAAGCACAGATGGCAACGAGATTTCAGTTTCACAGCCAAGGTTCTACAGGGCAAAGAGGATTTATTTTCTTAAATCTTGATATTGTAGTGAAGAAAGTCTCAAATAAATAGCTCTGGCAATTTAATTTGAAAGGAATGCGCTAACCTTTTAGCACCATGGTGCTTCTTGCTCAATATTGTTAGTACAGTGAAATGGCATCTTGCATGGGAGATTGAGGTTAAGTTCTGAAGTCAGTATGTAAGGCGAAAATCACATATGAAAGGCATATTCCTAATTGTTCCTCTATGGTTTTCTTAGTCTACTTCCTGCATGCAGACTCATGCAATCTCCATGGCAGACTGCTAAGCAACAAGCTGCAGGAAAAGAAGTGCTGTGTGAAGTTTCCAATGTCAGTTCAAATTCTGGGAACTCCCTTTCTTTCCTCCATTTCTTTCTTTCAAGCAGGGGGTGGGGGAAGAAGAGAGAACCAATAAGTTCTGCTGGGATGCAACCTGGCATAGCTAGCCAATCAGGTAAAATAGCAAAGGGAGTGGTTGTGTCACATGGGATGCCAAACATGGAGGAAAGCCAAAAGGGCTGGTTGGCCCACAAAGGGGCCAGGCTGTTAGTCCATGCAGCAATCCTACTTATTTTTTCAGGTGTTTTTATGTATAGCATCCCTCTCCATCTTTCCAAGTGTTGGCTGTACCCTTGATATCAAACCTGGGACACCCTGCATTTAAAGCATGGGCTGTTCAATACAGCTATGGCTATTGCAGCAGTGGTAGACTTTGGGCTCTCAAATTTCAGCAGTACCCTGTGAGATGCTAAAATTTGGCACTCTCATCCTCTCACACTCCATCATTGTGGCCAAACAAGTCTCATTGCAGTCCCTGTGGCTCCTGATGCTATGACTAAGTAATGAGACTGGGAGCAGGGAGAAGGCAAACTCCCTGTGGCCATGTGTTGTAGCTGCTGTTGTATCTGCACAGTTAGAGAACTGCTGTGTGGAGTTAGCAATGTCAGCTCAAGTTCTGAGAATTGTAGAATTGTCTGCCATTTTTACACAATTTATGACATTTTATGGTTTTATATTTCCCCCCTTCCTTCTCAGGCACACATTGGATGCAGTGGCTGTTCCACCAGCATAATGGCACCTTATCTCCTGTATCAGTGTGATGTGAATATAGGATTGTTTTATAATAGAAGTAAAAGTAGCAGTGACACGGAAGAAAGTCAAGTCTCAACGACCTTTATAACAGAATGCCAAGGGGTAAATGTCTGAAGAATTAATAATTCCAATGATCAGATATATCCTATACAGTAAACAGGCAATGAAAGTTCTGAAAACAAGAAATGCAACGTTTAAAGCATCTAAAAATTTATTCTTGGCAACAAAACCAAGTATACTTCACATAGAACAGCATCAATTTTTTAAATTTAAGAACTTATAAGATTGGTTTGCTAAAACACATATGTGAAAAATATGTGCTGTACATTGACTATTTCTCCATTTGTATAGTAACAAATGCAGCAACTTCATGTTATCTGTATCAATAAACGAGAACTCCCTCAGGATGTTGGAACTGTCAATTATACGGTGTTTGTTGTTGTTGTTGTTTACAAAGACCCATCAGTAAGTACAGAGTGAGTTTCCCTACCCCTAACCCAAGTCACAAGTAAATGCTCCCAGGGGTACAACAAGCAAAAACTGCAGAATGTCTCCTGGTATTAAATCTTCTGTGAAATCAAGCTTTTAGATACATGCAACACTCTGGCATGCAGACATTCTTACAACTCTAAATTATTTATTCACCAATCTCTCTGCAACTTCCCCCACACCATTGGAGACTGGGACGATTTCAGCTATTTGATGTTACATCTTCTCAAGTGGCTAAAGAGGCTATAAAGCACCCCATTGCTTAAGCCTGCCATCTCAGTTCCATTAGCAGTAAAGACCTCTCCATTCAAACTGCTAAGTAAATCCTCTGAGAGCCGGGGGACTGTTTCATGCTTGAAAGCAACTGTTAAGAATGTGACAACGACCAAACTGTTCCTATTTAATTCTTCTCCCAAGGTAAAAAGAATTATAGGTAAACATATGCCTTCATTATTTGCTTTGCTGCATTTCAATACTCAATCCCACACTAAATTGCCAACAAAGGATTTAATGCAATCACTTCTGTATTTCAGAGTGACTGCCACTGCGGATGAAAAAAGCTTAACAAGGACCACGGGGTTGCATGGTAAAGCTACTATATTTTGTACAAACATATTAGAAATTTCACAAGAGATTGGAAATTATTCTGGATCGTATTTTATTGTCGTCATTTCTGTAATAGAGGAAGCTAAAGGAATTAAGATTTTTCTCACTCTTGTAGCAATCTATAACAGAGTAGCATTAACTTTTGTATTGAAGAATACTTCTGCAGTGATGCTGCATAGGTAACCTTTCTAATACAGCAGCTAGCAAAATATCCCTTTTACCTGTCCAGATTATGCTAATCCTGACTCTTGGAGAGAGAGAAAAATCTATCTGTTGAAGGTAATAAAAGTCACAGGCTTAGAGGTAACCTTGAGAGGGATCTAGCTTCTGGCTTCCCCACACTGCTGCAAGTTGCACTATTATCTGGTATCCGGCTTTATCTTACTGTGATTGCCCAATGAAAGGGCAATGAAGAATCAGTCTGGTCCAACAAATGAGGCCACCATTCAGAAAACCAGACTGCTAACTCTGCATACCAAGACTGCCTTTGCATTTTAACTTCAAGCAACAAATAGCCATCCAAGGCACGATAAGCCACTTCAGCATTGGGAGCTGTTGATAAACAACAACAACAACTTCTGCAAACTGGGACTCACAGTTAAGGTCCTTCATCATTAACCATGGGCTGCAGCTTGAACCAGAGGGGAGCAAAGCAGCTGTGAGCACCTGTCCAAGAGCTCACATGGTCACTTGGTCTCAGCAAGCCATAGTTTGGTTTACCATGTCACACCAACCAGATTACCCTAAGAAGAGCCTGCTGGATCAGGTCAAGATCCCACCTAGTCTCCAGCATCCTGTTCTCACTGTGGCCAACCAGATGCCCCCATTGCTAAACCACAAGTAGGACTCAAACACAAGAGAACTTTCCTCCCCTGTGGTTTCCAGAAACTGCTATTTAGAAGCTTTCTGCCTCTGACCATGAAGCTAGTAGCCAGTGATGGCCTTATCCTTCATGAATTTGCCTAATTCTCTTTCACGTCCATCTAAGTTGGTGGCCATCACTGCCTTGTGTGGGAGGGATTTCGCATAACTTTGCACTGTATGAAGAAGTACTTTCTTTTAATGGGCATGAAACTTCTAACATTCAGCTTCAGTGGATGTCCACACATCATGAGAGATGGTGAAAACGTTTCCCTGTCCACTTTCCCCAAGCTAGCTGTCTGGTGCCATCCTAGTTCAACTGGAGCCCATCACCTATATTTTGCTTCCAGGAACGGAAGACTATATATTGTACAAACACCCAACTATTCCTGTTCCAAATGATGAAATCACCCCCTGCCAGGATCCCCCCCGCAACCCCCAGAGAGGTTCCTCAGCATAGGAGGGTAATGATGATGATAATAAAATAATAAAATAGTAATAATATTTTATTTATACCCTGCCCATCTGGCTGGGTTTCCCAAGCACTCTGAGCTGCTCCCAACAGAATTAAAAGCACAATAAAACCTCAGACATTAAAAACTTCCCTAAACAGGGCTGCCTTCAGCTGTCTTCTAAAAATCAGATAGTTGTTTATTTCCTTGACTTCTGATGGGAGGGCGTTCCACAGGGTGGGCACCACTACCGAGAAAGCCCTCTGCCTGGTTCCCTGTAACCTCATTTATTTCAGGGAGGAAACTGCCAGAAGGTCCTTGAAGCTGGAACTCAGTGTCCCAGCTGAATGATGGGGGTGGAGACGCTCCTTCAGGTATACAGGACCGAGGCCGTTTAGGGCTTTAAAGTTCAGCACCAACACTTTGAATTGTGCTTGGAAACGTACTGGGAGCCAATGCAGATCTCTCAGGACCGGTGTTATGTGGTCCCAGCGGCCATTCCCAGTCACCAGTCTAGCTGCCACATTCTGGATTAATTATAGTTTCCAGGTCACCATCAAAGGTAGCCCCACGTAGAGCGCAATGCGGTAGTCCAAGCGAGAGATAACTAGAGCATGCACCACTCTGACAAGACAGTCCGCAGGCAGGTAGGGTCTCAGCCTGCGTACCACGTAGAGCTGGTAGACAGCTGCCCTGGACACAGAATTAACCTGCGCCTCCATGGACAGCTGTGAGTCCAAAATGACTCCCAGGCTGTGCACCTGGTCCTTCAGGAGCACATTTACCCCATTCAGGACCAGGGAGTCCCCCACACCCGCCCACTCCCTGTCCCCCAAAAACAGTACTTCTGTCTTGTCAGGATTCAACCTCAATATGTTAGCCGCCATCCATCCTCCAACCGCCTCCAGACACTCACACAGGACCTTCACCGTCTTCACTGGTTCTGATTTGAAAGAGGTAGAGCTGGATGTCATCTGCATACTGATGAACACCCAGCCCAAACCCCCTGATGATCTCTCCCAGCGGCTTCATATAGATATTAAAAAGCTTGGGGGAGAGGACGGAACCCTGAGGCACCCCACAATTGAGAGCCTAGGGGTCTGAACACTCATCCCCCACCACCACTTTCTAGACGTGGCCCAGGAGAAAGGAGCGGAACCACCATATAACAGTGCCCCCAGCTCCCAGCCCCTCTAGACAGTCCAGAAGGATGTTATGGTCGATGGTGTCAAAGGCCGCTGAGATATCCAGCAGAACTAGGAAACAGCTCTCACCTTTGTCCCTAGCCCGCCAGAGATCATCGACCAGCGCGACCAAGGCAGTTTCAGTCCCATGGTGAGGCCTGAATCCTGACTGGAAGGGATCCAAATGTTCCGCATCCTCCAGGCGTGCTTGGAGTTGTTCAGCTACCACCCGCTCAATTAACTTGCCCAAGAATGGAAGACTTGAGACTGGGCATTAGCTGGCCATATTGGCCAGGTCTAAAGATGGTTTTTTAAGAAGCAGTTAAATGACCGCCTCTTTCAGCGGGTCTGAGAAGGCTCCCTCGCAGAGGGAAGCATTCACCACCCCACAGGGCCCATCGCCCAGCCCTTCCCGCCTTTCTTTTATCAGCCAGGATGGACTGATAGATTTAAGTACATCTAAACATTCTCAACATGGGTTTTTGCTAATAAATTATACCTTCAAATCTTTGAGGGTCAAAAGGAGGAGGCTCTAAATCATCTTCTAATGGCTGCATCTTTTTCCATTTGTTTTATTGCTGGTTTTAAAATACTGTGTAAAAATGGGAGTTGTTTTTAAAGGTTGTGCAGATCATTAACAAGGACTTAGTATCATACGTGACTATATATCTAAAAACTGAGCCCTGGCGGGATGAACTCTACATATCCCCGTCCCACTTTTAAAAAGCTTTCACTCCATTAGGTCTTGTCATCCCAACTAGCCCTAAGCATGGCTTTTTAGGTTCTGGCTTGGCTGTGAAAAATGACTCAACAGAAGAGAGGTTTTAAGGTTCATCTGTTGTAATGATCGAGAGATGCAAGCTAAGTGATGTGAAGGCAAATAGGAAATGGGCTACAGAATGAAGCTGCGTACTCTCAGCATCTCACAGCTCTTTCATTTGAGAGAGGTCATGGCTTAACATCCAGAAGGCGTGAGATGGCTTCCAATATGTCAATCCAGAGTTGATCGTAGTGAATGCACAACAACCTTTACCCCATGCTGTCCGCCATAACGGCACACATTATTTTTTCCTTTTATTTATCTGAATTTCTAGACTACCCTTCATCACACATGTGATTTCATTAGATTTTCTGGCTTCACTGGACAGTTTCTGTTTATATTACATTTAAGTGTGACTGCATACAAAGCAGTGTATATGTACCATATGCAATGGAAAACCTTGTTCCCCCTTGCAATTTTGTATCTCAAGGATTCTCTACAATATAGACTTTAATGTCTGCAGCGTGTTATATAGCCCTGCTCTCTCTCTCTTCTTATGAGTCTGCAATGCTGTGGAAAGATGAGAGGTGAACCATGTGTTTTCACTTCTTCATACTTCGGCTCACCCCGTTTATTTTCATCCCCCACACCCATATGCCTTGTCATTTCAAACTTCTGCTTCGTGACTGGCTGCCCACAGGTATTCAAGTTTGCTTTGTCAGAGTGCCTCTCTCTGCCTACTCTCCATGAACAATAAACAAGGTTGGATAGGTTGTTCTGTTCACTTCAAGGGCAAAGGGCACGTATGGCCCCCATCTTCTATCAAGTCCATCTGTCTGCTTTTCTGCCCAGAGAACTCTATGACTTTGGGCAGCCTAGCACGGCAAGGAAACTACCTATTATAGTACAAAAGCAAATCACATGGTAAATGCATTTGTGATTCATATGCTCTTCCCCTCAAAAAAATCTCCCTGCATATAAATAACCGGGTGTCCAGGAAAAAGGTTGTAATTTGTTTCCTCCAACTGACTGTACAGGAAGATTGTTGCTGCTGGGTTTTTGCTTTTTAACATGAAATAACATTTCATATACGAAACCACCCATCTGCAGCCAAAAGCTGTAACCATTTTGCTACATTAACTGCTGCTTGCATTGTGTGGGCCAAAAAGATAGGCAGCTTCAGATAATAGATAGGAATAATAACACAACCCTAATCTGTTAAAATAAACAGTAGAAGTAGTGCAAGGTTTGGTTCCCGTCACTCCTTCTAATGTTAATATACAGTGGAACCTCTGCTTAATCCGTTCAGGAGGTCTGTCCGCTGGTCGAAACAGGACACTAGAAGAGGCGTCTTGTGCGCATGCGCAGATGGCAGAAGCCGCTTCCACACATGCGCAAATCATGGCAAACCCAGTGTTTACTTCCAGGTTTTCCGCGGATGCAACCTGGAACCTCTGCGAGACGAGGTGTATGTAAGTCTAGGTTCCACTGTACTTCAGTTTTCCCCAGTGACCATGTTTATGAGTAGAAGAAGAAGAAGAAGAAGAAGAAGAAGAAGAAGAAGAAGAAGAAGAAGAGTTTGGATTTGATATCCCGCCTTTCACTCCCTTTAAGGAGTCTCAAAGCGGCTAACATTCTGCTTTCCCTTCCTCCCCCACAACAAACACTCTGTGAGGTGAGTGGGGCTGAGAGACTTCAGAGAAGTGTGACTGGCCCAAGGTCACCCAGCAGCTGCATGTGGAGGAGTGGAGACACGAACCCGGTTCCCCAGATTACGAGACTACCGCTCTTAACCACTACACCACACTGGCTCTCATACCGAAGAGTTCCATAATATGCTATGCCACACTGTTATCCAACTAGTGATAAAAGCTGGAGACAGCCATTTGTTATCTTCTTAGGACTTGACACCAGAGGAATGTTTTGAGAAACTAGTGTTTCATACTTAGAGCCACAAAGGCTTTCCTGTTTGGACAAATGTATTTGCTCCTGCCATCCCCCCCCCCATAACGTTCTTCAAAATGTAGAATTGTATCTAAATAACTCATATGTCATAACGAATGCAAGAATACGAGGTACAACTCACTTAATATGGAAGATTTGAATATAGACAATTTAGCCCCATTCTTATTAGTCAATAGTTTTCTCATATGCATGTGAGTTTAAATGCAGACATACGTATGTACTTAAATTATATAGCATTTTAATTACATGCAACTGAAACAGGAAAGTTATTTACAGACTCTGCCTCATGATACGATTTCAGATATGACTGTTGGCACCAAAAATGATCCCATCCTTGTACTAAACAGACCCGTAATGCTATAAATAGCTGCAGTCTAAAAAGAACAAAGGTTCCATTCAAAAACTGCAGTGTGGAATGGTCTATTGCAAAACTGTTTCTAGGCATAAATTTTCAGAGAGCCAGAAAGCACACTTCAGCAGGCTTCTTAAAAAAGAAAAAGAAAAAATCCAGGGGACACAAACACACAAAACCCACTTGAAAAAAGATACATTTTTGCACAGTCTAGTCTAAAGTTGTTAAAAGCAAGCTTGGCTCTGAGAAAGCTTTGTTTAAAAAAACCAAAAAGCAACTATTTGACTTACATACACAGCTAAATGTACTAACATAACAAAGGAATGCCAGAGTACTGTCTTTCTCCTGAAATGAAGCCTCAGATCCCTCTTGCCACCAAGTTCTTCAAAAATAATTGTTTACAGACGACCTAGAAAAACAAAACCCAGTGGGCTCAGACTAACAAACAATATCCCCAGAGCTGGGTTGTCTTTACTGATAACGTGAATAAAACTTTCTAGGCTAATAAACAAATCCATGTTAATTTCATGCTCAATTAGAACCTCAGCAGTCATGTTGAAAAAAGGAGAGAAAATCCATATTTGCCTAATTTGGAAGCATTTTAAAGACATAAGACAAAGGTTGAAACTTCCACAAAGGTACTGCACACCACTTAACACAATACAAACATAAATGAACATGCCCAAATTATTTCAAGTGTTATGACTTCAAACCTGTAAATATATTCAGCTGTAACAAAGCACTCAATATAACTCTCTCTGTGCATAGCAAGTGGAGCAGAGCTACTTCCACACTGGGCATTTACTGTGGAATAGTCACATTTTGCTCACTCGCGTTTTCAATGTCATGAACAACCCCCCCCCACACACACACTTTCATGTTTCCCCTGTTCAGTTTCTTCCTTTTTTCTGAAGCTCAGAAATCAAACTATCAAAACACAGTGGAATAACTGCACAATTTCCCCAAGTGTAGATGAGCTACTGTGTTGCTAGTCTACATAGATTTTCCAGCCATTTCCTTTTCTATTTTCTATTACCTGTTTCTGCTGTCTAGGAATCAATTCTCCTTTCCTTTCCAAACAGCACTGTCTTTATATCAGTTCTTGTCCCCACACCCATTGCAGCAGGGAGGATAATGATCAGGAATGCAACAAGTGGGGATGCAGTATTTATTTCCCCAACCACCCATGATACCAATGAAAAATCAATAATCCCCCACAAATATTTTTTTGGGGGGTGAAGAGGCAGTCCACTTTGTTACATACCGTTACAGTGGTACCTCAGGTTACATATGCTTCAGGTTACACACGCTTCAGGTTACAGACTCCGCTAACCCAGAAATAGTACCTCGGGTTAAGAACTTTGCTTCAGGATGAGAACAGAAATTTTGCTCCGGCGGCGCAACAGCAGCAGGAGGCCCCTTTAGCTAAAGTGGTGCTTCAGGTTAAGAACAGTTTCAGGTTAAGAACGGACCTCCGGAACGAATTACCGGTAAGTACTTAACCCGAGGTACCACTGTATATAATTTGCCCATAGAATCTGAAACTATGACAGACAAATCAAGGTAAAGCTATCTTACCTGCCTGCCATAACACAAACTCAGAAGGCAGAAAGACAGGGTAGGTCACTTTAGTCTCTTAACTGTTCTTAAGGGCGAGTGGAATGTGTATGCCAAAAGTTTTGTGTATGTGGAAAAGCCAAACAACAGTCCTAGGGCTGTTAGAGGCCAATAATAGTATAGTTATGCCTTTCCAAACAACGCTGGTGGTTCTAAAGTGGACACTGCATTTTATTTTTTTTACACTTTATTCAAGGCATTTATATCCGGCATTTCTAATGCAGTATCACATAGTATTTGCATAAGTATTTGTATTAGCAATATATGGCTAGCACACATATACTGATCATGTGGATAAGCCTCTATAAACCTGTTTTCAACATACTAGTCTTTCAATACTTTCGATGCAGCAAGAGTCAATCTTTGGAAGCAGAAAGCTGGTTTCCTACACAAAGCACCTTCACACAAAACTTCTACCCCCAATGCTTCAAGAGAAGAGATGGGTGGAGTACCATCCTATGTTTTCCACAGGCAGATCTAAAGCAGTATAATTTCTTCATGCATGACCATGATTGAAGCTGGCCTACTTTAAAACAACAACGCTTACTACAATGTAATTGGCAACAACAGTAGCAACTGATATATATGCAGTAACAACATGATGCGTAGGGTTGACTCAAGGCACCCATGCCATGCAGCAAGTCACAAATGTTGCAGGGAATGGATGGTGGGTTCAGATGAGACTATCTGTACCATTTTCAAAATTCTTCAAATAAAGATAATCGGGCACATGCTGTCCTGAGTCACTCAGTGCCTTTGGGTACAAACCTGGCATGCCAGACTCTGCAGGAAGATGAAGAGGCAAGTGGGGAAGAACAGGGAGGGGAATCTTAGGCAGCAGGGCAAAGCTAGTCTGCCGAAAATCCTTCTCGTCAGACAGGCATGCTGAAGCAGGAGCCCTGGCTGCTGCTTCCCTCCATGTGGGGGAAGGGAGCACTTTTGGGAAATGGGGAAAGCTCAGAGCCTGGAGTATCTGAACAGGATGCAGAGAAGGAGGCATGCTCCATGTTATTTCCCAGGGCCAAAAGACGCCTCCGCTGGCTGGAACAACTGCTCCTGGCTCACCAGAGTGCACGCCTGCAGGTTAGACATTCTTGTTAAGACTAATTCTCTTGAGTAAGGTATACCTGAAGGAGCGTCTCCACCGCCATCGTTCTGCCCGGACGCTGAGGTCCAGTGCCGAGGGCCTTCTGGTGGTTCCCTCGCTGCGAGAAGCAAAGCTACAGGGAACTAGGCAGAGGGCCTTCTTGGTAGTGGCACCCACCCTGTGGAACGCCCTCCCATCAGATGTCAAAGAGATACCTGACATTCAGAAGTATCTGAAGGCAGCCCTGTTCAGGCAAGTTTTTAATGTGTGACATTTTAATGTATTTTTGATTTTTGTTGGAAGCCGCCCAGTGTGTCTGGGGAAGCCCAGCCAGATGGGCGGGGTAAAAATAAATTATTATTATTATTTCCAGGAGCTCTGGGACTGAGTTAGCTTTTGTCTGCTGCTGCACCTGCATTGCAATCTGCTTTAGTGAAGGTCTTTCTCTGAACTCTCCTGTTAAGAGCCTCTGCTGCCGTGCCTGGAGAAGGAGCTAGAACACTTGCCAATTAAATGATCTGATATTATCTAATACATAGTTACAAGTTAGAAACGCAGGGTCAGTAGAAGTCAGTTACAATTATTGTCTAGCTAATTGGATTCTTTGTTCTTCAGAAGGTTATAGGACCTTCACTCAACTCTGAAGAGACCGAATGTGTGAATTCTGCCTCCCTTTCTGTGCCCAAAGTTCACATTCCATCTTGTTCCAAACACTGTGAGCAAGCAATACATCACAGATTGGTTTGTGATATGGGAGTTGCACAATAACCATATCCCAAAACAGAAATATGTGTGCACATTCGGCATAACAGTCAGTGCTACATTCCTGACCTTGAATGAATCACAACGCCAACACACAGGGAGTTCAATATAGGCAAAGTCATACTTTTCCAGTCCACCACCAAATTCTGCACTATTAAATGTATTTGTTGACTCTAACAACTGAATAAATAGGTTCTAAGCACAACTCCACTTTTTAAAAAAGATGATAACAATATTCCAAAGAAATCTGAAATAATGGTAAAGTTTTTTTCAGTCACTGAAACAAAGAATCATAAAATCACAGAATTGTAGAGTTGGAAGGGATCCAGATAGTCATCTCATCCAACCTCCAATAATGCAGGAATCTCAACTAGATCATGTATGACAAATAAGCAGCCAACCCCTGCTTAAAAACTTCCAAGAAAGGAGAGTCCACTGTCAAACAGCTCTGTCAAAAATTTCTTCCTAACATTCAGTCAGAATCCCCTTTCTTGTAACTTGAATCCATTGGTTTGAGTCCTAGCCTCTGGAGCAGGAAAACCAAGCCTGCTCCATCCTCCATGCTCTTAAGATAGTTGAAGATGGCTATCATATCTCTTCTCAGTCTCCTCTTTACCAGGCTAAACATACTCCCTCAACCGAAAACAACTCATAAGGCTTGTTTTCCAAACCCTTGGAAAGTGCACTCCTCTGCACACATTCCAGCTTGTCAATATCCTACTTAAATTGAGGTGCCCAGAACTGGGCACAGTACTCCAAGTGTGGTCTGACCAAGCCTGAACAGAATAGTACTATTTCTGACCATGGGACTTCATCCTTAATCTTTTTTAAAATCAGCCTTCTTAAAGTCCAGAGTGCATGTCCAACTACACTCAGTTTCCTTCGCTGATGTATAATAGTTATCAGTACTTTCATTTCATTGATAACTTCCTCCTTGTTGGTGAGGACCAGGTGCAAGAGAGATGACTCCCCCCCCCCTTTTGTTGCTTCTTCTACCTTCTGGAAAATGAAACTTTCAGTGAGGCAATTGGGGAATTTGTTGGGCCTTATATTCTTGGCAGAGTTTGAGTTCCAACAGATCATGGGGTAGTTGCAGTCTCCCATGACTACTTTAGCTCTCCTTTCTGAATGTTTGATAATGTGCCCTAGGAAGGCATTATCCAAGTTCTCAGCTTGGCTTAAATGTCTATAGCAGACACCCACTGTAAGGTCACTCATTTCCCTCTCCTACAATTTTTGCACATATATTTTCAGCTTGCCTTCCATACTGCAAGCTCTCTTCACAAGTGTATATGTCCCTTACATATAATGCTGCTCCTCCTCCCTTCTTGTTTGATCTATTCCTTTGAAAAGGTTGTACCCTTCAGCTTCTATATTCCAATCACAAGTCTCATACCACCATGTTTCAGTAATGCCTATTAGGTCATATTTGCCATCCTGTATTAAGAGCTCAAGTTATTCTTGCTTGTTTACCATGCTTTGTGCATTTGTCTACAGACAACTTATATCATGAGTCTTTCCTCCGCAAACTGCTGCCCCTGACCCCCTCTGTAGGAGTCACCTGCTGCCCCCACACATCTCTTCCTTTTCTGGAGAGTGGCAGGAATCACTCTGTGCACTGTACCTTCCACTGCCACCTTGGTGTGTTCTGAGGTCTGCAACCATTGTACTTGCACCTCTGGCTGAGTATCAGTGTTTGAGATGTATGGAATTGTTTTGTAGACAGAGCATGGCTCCTGACAGTCCTGCTTTTTTGTGTCACATTAATCCAGGGATTCGTCTCCATGCTGACCCAGTAAGTCTCCACCACCGCCTCCTTGCAGATTCTCCCCATACTCAACTCATAAATCCTTCTCGCATGATACAAGAAGCACAGAATGCTTGCAGGGAGTCTCTAGTCTTGCTCATAATCCCACTCGCCAGCTCACTGGTGTTTTTATCCAGACTAATTCTGAACGTTGTCAGAATTTTAACTGTGATTACACAATCCATACCATTACTTCCATGACTTCAGCTAAAAAATAAAAAAAGCAAAAGTTTGAAACTACAGAACCTACTGAGAGGACTAAAATGTGTGAAGAACCAAAAAAAAGGAAAAACATTCAGGAGACACAAACACTGAAATAGAAGAAATTGGTATCCCTGGATTCTCATCAAGTCTACTCAGGCCTATCCCAGTGGGACTCCAAAAACAATATGGTCTGGTGAGACAAGACAGGTTTGGCTTTTCTACCTATCCATGTGAGAAAAACCCAGCTGCAGTAAAAAGTAAAGTAATTAATGAAATTACCAAAAGAAACGCTGAGAATGCTGCGATTCAAATTGCATCCAATGTCTTGCAAGAGCCTCAAAAGGAAAAAGGGAAAATAAAATATTTGTTTTTCTGCCCAAATCTCTCTAGGCCTACACGTTCTTTTATTATCTCCCCTACAGAGCAAAACTCTTGAAACAATGAATAACTATACTTTGCCTTCTGTTGCTAAACAATGAAAAATAAATCAGAAAGAGTGCATTGCTTCCATGCCCAGCCACTAGTTGCCTCCAGCAATATGCACTTTTTGGTCTTTTTGCTTTTATGCTTGTTTTTCTTCCCTCTGCAGATTTATTCTTCAATAAAGATACAACTAGAGCACTGAAGGTGGGAAGATATCCCAATTTTATTTTACGATAAGTGGTTGACTTTATCGTATGGGTAGAATGAGGCTTATACTTCCTAACAAATATATTGTTATGAGGTGTGGGTGCCAGTGTTTTGGGTGCCAGGTTTCCCTAAATTGCTGGCTCTGATAGAATTTAAGTAATGCTTGGAATGTTAAAACTGACTGCCAGACACTGGATTTAGCCAAACCAGCTTCCTGTGTTCAGGAGATCACCTGAGAGATGAGCCATTAACGGAGAACAAAGACAAGGAAATGGGCTATCAGCAAAACAAAGACTGTGTGCCAAATGGCATATAGAGCCCTTCCCTGAGCTCAGAGTTAGTTTGGGAACACAATGGAGATTGCAGTTTAGGATTGAAGTGGGCTGGAATGTGACCTAGAAGAGAAAAGTTGCAGTCTGTAAAACACTGCAAGCTGCAACACAGGGTCAGAGAGCCGTAGCAGATTTATGTTTGGATCCAGGGCTGCAGCTATGGGAGAAGCAAGAACTTCTTGGAGTGTTATATGGAAATATGGTTGGTTATATCCCTGCAAGCATACTGTCCACTTAATTATGCCACAGCAGCTGAGACTGATCCCATAAAACCAGGCAAGTCACCGTACCAACATTACCACCATTTTACCTGTTCATTTTGATTTTGTTCATACTGGTATTCAGTCTAGATTGCACCTTCACTGCAATACTGAGTTTATTCTAGGTTTATAGGATTGTGTCCGATTTTAATTTAACAGTATGTTTTGTAACAAATTGGGTTTTTTCAACAGCTATGTATTTTGATATGTTCTTGTGAGCTGCTTTTGGCATAGTTCTCTGTGGAAAAGCACCATCATCTAACTAAATCAAGCAGCAAAGTATATGACTGAACACTCAGAAAAGTAAGCAGAGTGAGCACTTCAAGAAGAGGTGGCGGTCAAAGAGCACTAGTAGCCAGATATATAAAAAAGGCTCCACCTAGAGCTACCTCTTGCTGATACAACATCTTTGCAATCCAGAACTCCTCAAAAACACAACTTCTGAACCTGGTGTGAAGCTCACTGGAGAAGTTTCCTTTCTTGAAAATTAACACTTCTAAACCCTCATTTTATTCAGGAGAAAGCATCTAATTTACGGGAAAGGGTCAAGGTGAAATGCTTGTGATGTATAACTGCGGCTTGCTTGCACTCCCCTCTCTACTGAGCCCTCTAGACAGGAAAACCGATGCATATGAATTGAATACAAGTAACACTAATGCATTAATGACTGACATGTGGCAACAACACCAAGACACACAGATGCAGTTTGACATTAATGGAGAGATTTGCCTGTGGTCATACACACGGAGGGGAAAAAATAGACCCACCTGCCTCTTGCCTTTAACCTGGGTATGAAATCAAATGTCAGACAAGATTAATTAGATGCCTGGAGTTTTATTCTTTTCTGTTGATAGAAAAAGCACATTTCCATAATGCGAGGAAGCATTTATGTGCGTTGCAAATCAGGTTGACATTGAAGGAAGGTTTACTTTATTGTGAATGCTGGCTGTGTGGTGCTTGTCAGTGCAATTACTTTCTACTCAAGTGGCTTGCTTTTTAACATTTTATTATCTTAAGAACAAAACCCCTGGAAGCAATAATTGTTTATTATGTAAATTCTTTAGATATTTTTATTATGCTTGTCTATGAAATGATTAAACTTTGCTGCACCCCAGAAATGAATAGAATTTATTAATATGCAGCCAATTAGGGGGTAAAAAAAAGACAGCAACAAAATCACTGTACTGGTAATTAGTCACTAAGTAGTCAATTTTATACACTTGTCAGCTGCACCAAAAGTTCTCCTTTCACTTACTCAGTACCATACATCTCTAGAATTATTGTAATTATTTTACAAAACAATCACCACCCTATGACTGCAATATGGAAAGAAAGGCAATATGGGCAACATAGCAAATTTATTAAAATACCAGAGATACCATGCTTGCCCTATTTAAGGTATTCATGTTTTATTAACTGCAAGTGAAAGCCCTAAACAGAGCTTTTGGTTTTGTGTTTCTTTTCTTGCAATTTACCAGATCCAAACAGGACAGAGCTTTTATAGCTACCCATAAGTATTCACATCACTAAGTGCTTTCTCTTAGAAGCTAGGAGTGTTTGAATGAGAACCATGCACTGAAGCAATTTTTAAGTTTGACAGAAGCTTCATCTTCTTGGAATAAACTGCAGAGCTATGCTTGGCATCCTTAGAACGCCTCATTGTAGCCATGAAAGTTGATCAAAATGCTGTTACCTGAAAAAGCTTATTGGTTTTACAGTGTTTAAGATGTACACATTTTCTGGAACATTTTCTTCCATTCCACAGTGTAATAATCTGCAATAGTTTCACTTCCAATACGGGTAGGAAGTGAGAAATATTTACAGCACTAGCTCAGCTAGAATGCAGGTGTTTATTATGCTACCTTTATTGTTTTTTCCCCCTTAGATAATTGGGAAGGGAGTACTTAGTGAACAAAAGTAACAGAGCATAGGGTAACTGTAAGGAGAACTCAAATGTTCTATCTTTGGGCCCAGTGATTGTGCTAGTTTTATATTTTGTTATGGAAAGATGTGCAAGAATAACAACCTAAGCACCTGCTCTCCAGAACAGTAATGTTTAAATTGCACTCATTGCTTTTGTGCGGAAAACACATCTTTACAGGCCATTGGGGAAAATCAATCTTGACTTCAACCCTGACTTTCTCTTCTTCCACCTTATTATAAAAAAGATCAAAATATTCAACATGGAACAGAAAAATACTTCCTTATGAAAGTGAAGTAGGAAAGAGAAAACAAAGCCAATTCTAAGCAGAGTCATTTTCATTATTGGTCCCTCTACCCACACTTTACCTTACTTGCTAACTGTGGATGACATAAAGTAACTTTATAGTTTAAACATTATTTTGGGAAGATCTGCATATAGAACTAAACTGGCAGTCTTTAAGGAGTCTTCCAATAAGAAATAGAACACTTTTCCTCCTCTCCCTTCTGCAGTCAGGAACTCAATTGTACAGACAACTGATACACCAGTGCTAACTAGCCTATTTCTATCAACGACATGAGGTATAAGATTGCTACTATTTTTACTGTCCCTGTTCCGTAATGGTTAGTCTGATGCACACAATGTTAGGCAATTAAGTAAACTTTTCCAAATACTTACAACCATGCCAGGTATAGCTCAGCTCACGTGCTGAATTTATATACAGAAACAGGAATTATTTTTTTTAAAAAAGTGGAAACATACTGCATTACCAGAATGTAAGGAGAGGTATGTAGCCTCGGCACCAGGGCATGTGTGTACAAACATGTGTATATGTGCACAGGCACATAATGCACTCTTGCAAATGACCACTTACAAAATGAAATGGCATTTCGTATACTCCACCAAGAGGTTAGACTGTTCCCTCCAAATGAGAAAGTTGTCCAGTGTGACAATGTTAGAATAGCAGTTTTTAACCAATCACAGAATCAAAACAATGCCAAAAAATTATCTGAATGCAGACAGTGGAAAAGCACACAAGCACCGCTCAACTATCACCATCTTCATTAATATCTCTTTAATAAAAATTTAATAAATCAAGTTTGTCTTCGCATAATGATCAACATGTTTGTTCAAGAAAACAGGGAAAAGTCACTTTTCCAGGACACGTTGTAGAATATGATCTAATTCCTAGTACAGTGGTACCTTGGTTCTCAAATGTAATCCATTCCGGAAGTCCATTCGCCTTCTGAAATGTTAGAAAACCAAGGCGTTCAAGAAACAAGGTTCCACTGTACATTGCTCTTCAACGTCCAAACACTATTTTAAAAAATGCATTGAACTGATCCATTGAGGGAGTACCATCAATGCGCTTTGAAACAATTTCCTCTGGGGGCCTTCCAACATACATTTGCAGTGCTTTAAAAGCAAAACTGAGAAGATAAGATTACCTACTTTTGATGGACCACTGTATGGTATATTAATGCAGAACTTTTAACTTGTTGGGTTATTTAAATTCCGTGAAATGTTTGTGTTCTTAACGCAGGAATCTTTTGCCCAACGTGGGGTTCAAGCCTACAAACTTGAAATTAAGAGTCTCATGCTCTACAAATTGAACTATGAGTAACTGGGGGTTCTTTCTTTTTTTCCTGGCTCTGCTTCTGCTTCTACGTACAGGCCGAAATGCAAAAGGGTAGCAGGCATATTTTCCCCTGGATTGGAGGAAAGTAATGGTAAATGCTTGACAAAGAAACAGGCTCTTCTCTGCTAAGTCTCCAAGGCTGTGTACACATTACTAACTTAAAACACAGCTAGGTTGCTCTTTTTCTCAATTCATATCAAAGGGGGGGGGAGACAAACATCAATACACAGTATTTCATAAGAAACAACAGGATAGATACAGGATCCTAATTCAAACACTCAAACTAAGAGCAATGTCTGTGTGCTGCTTCCCAAACCAGCAATGAGGATGCACCAGATGCAGAGTAAATTGGAGTGTATACATAGCGCTTTCCCCCTCATGACCACTCCTAAAGGCTTCATATAAATAGCATTGGGGCAAGATGGTACCTTATAGGAACCTAAAGCATAACTTCCGAGGGGCTGAAAAACCATCACCTAATGCTACCCACTCAGTTTTGCAAATACAAATACAGTTTTGCAATTTACAAAGTAAGTCCAGGAAAGTTTTTAATGTGTGACATTTTGATGTATTTTTAATCTTTGTTGGAAGCTGCCCAGAGAGGCCGAGAGTGGTTGGGGAAACCCAGCCAGATGTGCGGGATATAAATAATAAGTTATTATTATTAAGATACCATGGTTGATGGTATCAAAATCTGCTCTGAGTTCAGGCAGGAATAGCAGAGCAGTCCTCCTGACAAAGTGCATCCACCAAGGCAACCCAGGCCAATTTTGTTCCATACCCAGTGCTGAACCAAGACTGAAACTAGCCTAAATAATCTTTTTCCTTCGAAAGCATCTGGGCAACAACTACTCTTTCAAGCAGCTTTCTCAAAAAGTGAGTCCTTTTTAAGGGGAGCAGGCACCACTCTTTTGCATAATGACACAGCAACACACTCTGGACCTCACAGCCAACTCCCCCACTTGGCTAGTATGAACTGGCCACGATGGGCAAGAGTAGAGAAAGGACAAGTGGTCAGTCAAATAGTTTCAAGGAACCTGTCCATGTCCTCAGGCCTCAACAACTGATATTGATCATACAAAATCAGCCCATATGGTATATTAAATGGCATACTCATGTCTGTCACAAACATGATATTCAAGTCAGCACAAAAATTTGAGATTTTACCTGCAACATGCCTAGAAACTTATCACAGCAGGCCTTGGAAAATTCAAGCATCCCCATCACTGGGACATGTGTTAGGAAACAACTTGGAGCAGCTCTGCTGAATGGCTGCTTGAGGATGCAAGCGTGGTAGCAAAGAATTACTTCTTTCCCACCCTCACTGCCATGCAGTAGGCATGATTATGTGCTCTAACATGTGTTTTGTTGCCTTAAGTAATGGTTTCTCTTAGCAGCCCAAGCTCTATAGTACTAGAAAGGGCACTTAGAAGCAATCATGTTGATGGTGCACCACATCTTGCCATTCCAAAGTGAGACAACAGTATTGCCAACTCTATTGAACAGAAAATTCCCCACAACATTCAGGAATATCTCAGATTCCATAAGTCGAGAGTTTGACTACCTCATGGCAAGTTGGCTTTAAGAACCCACATAGAGATCCCCAATATGTCCTGGTGCTCTACTACAGGATAGTATGAGTAGAGATGAGGGTGGCTTTTGTCAAATTGAACCCACTCACAGAACCGCCCAACGGTGATAAGAAGCCTTTTAAGCTTTTCCCCATGTTGTGTAGTAATTGTGGGTGCAAAAGATACATCAATCAATCAATCAATTAGTGTTTTGCCATTGCAAGCATTTAAAATATCAAAGCTGTTAGGGACTGTTAGGGAACTGTGGCCAAACAGCATTCCCTAATGCATGTCTCTTGAGAACTGAATAATACAGAAAATAAGTTTGCCTACCAATGCAAGTAACTTTGTTAAGCGGCAATTATGTCAACTACTACTACTGTCTAGTGAAGTGGTTTTAAAAACTGGCTTCTACACAAGATACCTCAAAACTTCACAACACCATATCCGTTTTAGCGGAATAATTTTGTTTCAACCCTAAACAGCATCAATACTAATAACATTTTGTAATGGAGATCTAATAGAATTGGATTAACAGAGAAGATGCAGGAGAAGAAGAAAAAGTTAACATAAGGACCCGCAATGGGGAGGAGGGAAGTCCATGGGAATTTATGGAATTCTCTTTTTGTTTTGGTTGCTTGATGACTGTTTGTAAATTTGAAATTTAAATAATTTTTTAAAAATACTAATAACATTCTGTAGGGAAAACATTTCCAGTTTGTATCGGTCTCTACAGCCACAGCAGGAACTGTAACTCCCCAACTCTCCCATTGTCTCCCGAAACAGATGGATGCCAACAATAATTAAACTACAGTGGTACCTCGGGTTAAGTACTTAATTCATTCTGGAGGTCCCTTCTTAACCTGAAACAGTTCTTAACCTGAAGCGCCACTTTAGCTAATGGGGCTTCCTGCTGCCGCCGCGCCGCCAGAGCACGATTTCTGTTCTCATCCTGAAACAAAGTTCTTAACCCGAGGTAATATTTCTGGGTTAGCGGAGTCTGTAACCTGAAGCGTATGTAACCCGAGGTACCACTGTATCACTACGTTGGCTTGTAGGGGTGCAATCCCACTCCTCTACCCAGGGCCTGATGTAGGTTTGATGAGGCCCTAAGCTACTGAAGGTAATGGGGCCCTTTATATGTCCAGGTGTCCTTTGTCAACAGCAAATTGTCGCTGTTTTTTGTGTTGAATATATGTTATGTGGTAATTTATGGACTTAACAGGTATCTAAAGCCATTTGCACATAACAAAATATGTATTTTATCAAAGTAATTGTTGAACTGAAATACAATTAAGAAGAAGTATATTAATAGTGAAATAATTATTAAGCTCTAACTTAAAATTTTGGAAATGTACAGTGTTTCTTTTCCTTTAAATTTTTTTGGGGGCACCAAGACAGTGGGACCTTAAGCTATAGCTTGTTTAGCTTATACATAAATCCAGCACTGCCTCTACCATAGGAGTTGGAATGTGGCTCAGAAAGTTTCTGAACTAGCTCCATGCCCTGTGAAGGGATTCACCATGAACTCATCTTCTTAGCCACATATGCCTACATCAAACTGGACCAGTGCTGATAAAGCAAGCTGTAAGTATTTAAGCCATTTCAAAATTCGGTTCATCAGAAAAACATCCGCAAAAAGCAACCATTCTCTCTGTTGCGGGGTAAGGCTGTTAGGTGAATAGATCTGTGACTAGTGCTCAAGTTAAGAAAATAATTCAGTTTGCTGCTTAGGGCTGTGGCAGCTCTGCAGGAAAGACAACAGTTAAAACTCGATTTTTACTTTGAAGGTGGCAGCCGCAAATTGCTATGAATACACAAAGATCAGGAACTGCTGAGTAAAAAGGTGCCACTGTAACTCTTCATTATGGAGAAGTACTTTTAAGATGTTAGATTCACTTAAATACTCTTTCCCCCTATTCCGTATAGTTTAAAATTACCTCTCCCCACAAAGGATTTACAGCAAGTTAGCAAGATGTACAGAATGTACTCACTCTGGTAAGAGCAGAACACTGTGCTTCTAAAGTTAAAAACTAGCCCCTTGCTGAAGTGTCCTTTTAGCAGTCTCCCTTTTAGCTGCTGCATTAGAGCACAAAACACTCCCCCATCATCGTTTCTCCAGTCCCCATGCAGTTTTCCAAAGCCCTGCAGTTTAATTCACCACAAAGACTTAATAAGGTTTAGACTCTTAATACAATTAGTAATGTAGCTCACAAATTAACCAACCCATTAGCACTCCAAAGAAACAATTCCAGAGAAACTCTAGCTAACATGGGGATTAAGAATAACTTCTTATGAAGTGAAAGATTGAAAGCTATTACATATTGCTGCATGTAATGTATATGAGTATCATTTATTATACAGAAGAGCCTGATGCACCGTTCTGGCGTTACTTGATTTTCCATAAAATGATGACAAAACCTAATGCTTACTGTATAGAAACTGCTTTTTATTAGATGGCCATGAGAGTTGCCAATGTCCAACATACATATTGTGCTAACATAGTTTTCAAATAAAATTGTAATATGCCTTATATTACTTTTGAATCTTGTCTGCACTGACATGCCTCAGCTACATCACATTTAGAATACTGCAGCACACTCTAAGTTTGGCTGCCTTTGAAAAGTGCTATTATAGAATACGTGGTACCTCGGGTTAAGTACTTAAATCGTTCTGGAGGTCCGTTCTTAACCTGAAACTGTTCTTAACCTGAAGCACCACTTTAGCTAAAGGGGCCTCCTGCTGCTGCCGCCGTGCCGCCGGAGCACGATTTCTGTTCTCATCCTGAAGCAAAGTTCTTAACCCAAGGTAATATTTCTGGGTTAGCAGAGTCTGTAACCTGAAGTGTATGTAACCTGAAGCGTATTTAACCTGAGGTACCACTGTAGTAAGGAGGCGGCAATCTGAGCTGTAGCTATTTCTCTGTCTCCTTGCTCAGGTTCAGAGGGGACGGCAGCTAGTGACAGCAAGGAGCAGCATGGGGGAACAGAGCAGCAGGGTGGAAGGACTGGGAATGGGGGCCCTGCTGGGTTGTAGGCCCTAGCAGATGTCTAGCCATGTTGGCCCCAATATCAACCCCAAGGCCCCTCCAAAAACATTATTTTTAGAAATTTCTATTTTACTCCCTGGTTTTGTACTGCGTTCAACTTTCATTCATTCATTCACTTTCAAATTGTTGAACCTAAAAACAGGAGGGTAAACACAGGCAGCTGCAGTTTAACCCTGTGGTGATGCACCACATGATACACCCCCTTTCCTACTTGAGTTATCCACTTCTTATGTTACAGACCAATGTGGGCTGTGATTCAGGTACTGTATGAATCAGGCCTCAGAGTTGACACTGATCCAGCAGTTACCACCAGCTATCATGCAAAGGTTTTCAAGCCATTATCTACTCATGCTGTGGTAGTTTCTCCTTGCCTTCAAACTCTCCTGGGAAGATGTCACGACTAGATCAAAAGTCTTACTAGAATCCACCTTGTCAACTGCATTTCTCTGCCTAAAAACAAATTAAAGAAACCCTGTCTGGCATAATTGTCATGACAGCTGATTGCTTAAAAAAAAAACAACACTCAATTTTCCTCAGTGTGGCTTAGTCATTGTTTTAATATTGGTTCTATACTTACTTTCCATGTACAGAAAGCAAGCAAATCTTCTCTAAAAAAAAAAAAAAAGAGGCTTGCTGCTTTCTTGAAGCAAGCTATGATTAAATATAATTTCTTCAGACTCAGAAACTACAAGTACATAACCCTTTCTCCTTTCATAACCATCTGGTTTTCAATGTTATTTTTGTAGTGCTTAGGCAACACAAACACTGTATTCTGAACGTTCTACAGCTTCAACTCCATTGCCACACAGCAATACTAAAATGTAAAATACTGCCATGAGAATTGAATGGCATTTTTGTAGACTTCTAGTTCCGTTTAAAGCTGAAAGCAGTGTTCTAGGCGCATTTTGCGACAGGGAATTTCATTAGCGCGAGCAGTTTCTGAGCTCTGGGCTCAGTACTGCGCCTAAGATTTCAGATTGAAACTGCAGAGTGGAAGGAAAGAAGGAACTTTTTCTGGCTCCCCACTTCCAGCTACCCTCTGAAGACTGGAGAAGAGACCCTTTTAAGAATATTAGGGGGGTGGGCAGGGGAAGGACTAGACCATGTGAAAAATGAACGTAATATTTTAGTTGCAGTTCATTCATTTTCGGCTTTGTATTCTTGTTATTTAAAAAGTGTACCTGGACATTCCGTTGTTGCGCCCATAACCTAGGTTTAAGGTGCCATTTAGCTCCTAGCTTTCATATCTCAGTTTATAACACTGGCTGAAAGGGTTTCTAATGCTTAAAATTCTGCTCTTAAATTATTTCCATCTGCATCTTGGGCTCATCTTAATATAAACACACTGCAGTTTATCATTGAGCAAAGCAAAACGTAATCTAGGTAAATTTATTTCCCTTACAGATACAATATCAAGATAATATTATGGGTAGCAATCTTTCAGCTGAAAAATATATATTGTGGTCTTGCATAACAGCTATCCGTATCCTCCCATGCCTGCTGCCTGCTGTTGCTGTCAAATTCACACTGTGACCACATCCATTTTAGGCCAATCAAAAATAATCTGAAAAGTGCTAGGAGATACCTGTTCATATTTATAGGATTGTAGCCAGAATGGGGCCAGTGAGTGCACTGCCCACATGGAGTTCCATGCCTTTTATTTTTTTAAAAAAAGTCCTTTGAATTGTGACACCAAAACATTTTTCATTTTAGGAGGGAAAGCTTTTTTAAGCAACGAAACATGTTTAGCTAAACAAAGAAACCTATGCTGCTTCAAAGTGCTTGTGCTGCAAATTCTACCCATTTGATGCACCTAAGATTTTCCGGGCTCAGGTTAGCACTTCAAACATTACTACTGCATGGACCTTGTTTAAGTGATCCTGGAATATATTGCTTTTTAGGACATTCTGCAGAGCATGGAACTTAAATGGAGTAAGGATGTCACCACTTCAAGATTATTCTGCTTTAACCCCTGGTTAAACACTGGGGTCAAATGTATCCTAAATTAATAAAACTTCTGCAACACCATGTTTTCCATAACTCTGCGGGTTAAATATTCCACAACTATGATAAAGTTAGAATTTTCATATGGCGCTTCATGGCATATCAGTTACCATATTTTTCTGTGTATAACACGCCCCCGTGTATAAGATGCCCCCTATTTTTGAGGACTCAAATATAAGAAAATGGGTGGATATTACCCAGAGTTCTTGAGCTTTTTTTGGAGGGGATTGCCCACAGTTCTTGAGCTTTGTTTGAGGGGCGGGGGATTGCCAAATATCACTCACCTGCCTGAATGACATTTTCTATCGCACATGACGCAAAAGCCACCAAACGTCTGACTGTGTGCCGCCAGCAGCCACCTATCACCCGCCCAATTGCCGATGCAACAGCCAATCAAAAAAAGCCCTTGCCGCACCCAACAATCACCCGCTCCCAGCAACCTACAGCTCCCAGCAGCAACCAATTCCCTGTCCCCACAATGCACTATCCATGTATAAGACAAGCCCAATTTTCCAACACTACTTTAACATAGAAAATCCTCGTCTTATGCACAAAAAGTATGGTATATCCTTACGACTTTTGGGATCAATTTCTGCCCTATTTGATCACAAAAAAATTGAAAATCTATGCACATCAGGAGCCAGGGATCAAAGTGACCCTGCAAAAAGCTGCTTTAAAACAAACAAACGTACCTTTGATGTCCATTAATGCTTAGACCAGAACCTGTTATTTCAATTTCTTGTGTATTTCTTAACCATCTTTCACCATAAGGTCCCAGGGTGCGTTATACAAAATCATATATCATTATTTTTTAAAAAAAATCTTTATTTTATTACAGTGGTACCTCTGGTTACAAACTTAATTTGTTCCGTAGGTCCGTTCTTAAGCTGAAACTGTTCTTATCCTGAGACGTGCTTTCGCTAATGGGGCCTCCAGCACGCGATTTCCGTTTGCATCCCAGGGCAAAGTTTGCAACCAGGAGCAGCTACTTCCAGGTTAGCGGAGTTCGTAACCCGAAGTGTTCGTAACCAGAGGTACCACTGTACATTTATAGACCATCTTTATCTTCGATGGAGCTCAAGGTGGTTTATGTGGTTCTCCTCTTCCACAATTAATCCACACAGCAACCCTGTGAGGTAGGTTAGGACAAGAGATGGTGATTGCCCAAGGTCACCCAGTAAGCTTTATGACTGTGTGGGGATCCAAACCTTGGTCTCCCAGGTCAGACTCCAACACTCTAACTATTACGCCACACAATTATAAAACAAGTAAAACCTTTCCAAATGGACAGAACATATTCTTGAGAAAATGACTCTCCCCCACTAGTTTCATAATAGACAAATTCTCTCACTTTTCTTAAAATCACTGCAAACAGGTTCAATGGTCAATAATATCGCACAGGCTCCCAAAATCCCTTCACAAATATCATTTTTTTAATCCAGTTAGAATCTTCTTCATAACCCAACAAAGCTTCTTTTTCCTATCATTGCTATTTGCAGAGATCATGTTGAACAATACATAACTAATTCGGTTTTTGGAGTCATTTTGACCCCAGCTGCATCAGCAAGTATTTGCAAGCAATAAAGGATGTAACAGGGGGAGAAAGAACCAAGAGCATTTGTCACCATTTGAAGTTAGCTCCAAAAATAGCCAGCTGATTGCCACCATATTGGAGCAGGTTTAGAAAAGGGGGACTGATGAAATTTTGTTTAAATTTCACCTCAATTTAGCAGTTGTCAGTGATCTGATTTGCACATAACACTAAGGCTACAAACGCACAAAGCAAGAGCAGCTGGAAAACAAGTCAAGCTTTGTAGAAACAGGCCATGGTTTGTTTGCTCATCTACGCAGTGACTCATGATTTATTGAGCAAACCACTGTTATAACAAATCATGACACAGTGTTATGTGCAAACACAACCAATCAATTCTTGCCCACCTGTAAACCAGCATTCTCAGTAAGATTTCTAACAGTCTATTTCTTAAAAGTTCAGATTGTAGTGTCAGCTTTGGAAACAAGGTAGAGGTTAGCTGTTATTAATACATGCTCTTTCCCTCTATATATGCACAGAGAATACTCTAAAAGCAGCTCATCCTATTAAATCTACCTCAGCACTGCTTCTACGTTGTCTAGGATATGACAAGTATGATGGGAGGCAGACTAAGGCTACAAGGGCCACTAGAAAAGCCTTTTAAGAGTTGTTAATAAATTATTGCGTGGACAGGCGGAGTCCCCAGATCCCACGCGGTCCCCCCGTCATGTGGAATAACGACTCAAGACAACGTGCTATGGGATTAAATTGGCCACAACTTTATTAAATTTTAAATGTGGGTAGACCTTGGCTCAGGCATTGGGCGTTCTCCCTCCCCAGTCCCCAGCCGGGAACCTAGGGAGCATCAGGGTTATCCAGTGGGGGGGGGGATGGGCCGGCTCTGGAGAACATATGTTCAAGCAGAGATAGCCGCCCCCGTAACGCCGCCGCCGCAGGGGAGAGCAATGACGACCTTTCGGCGTACGGTCAAAGCCTCCCTTCAGAAAACCCCATTAACGGGGAACCCTGGTATCGCCGCCGCAAAGAGGAAGATGGACAAAAGGATTCCGCCCAAGGCCTGATACCGCCAAAGTTGTGACGTTTTGCTACGGGAAAGGCGAAACCTGCCAATGCAGGGAAATTCCTTTCCGGCCCTTTAACAGCGACCTTAACGTAGCAGCGCCCGCATACCTGTGAAGAAAAGTTAACCTGCAAGACCTGTGAAGAAAAGTTAACCTGCAAAATAAGACATTAACTGAGGGTGGGTAGGGTGGGAGAAGCTCTGGAGCCAAGTGAGGATTCCCAGGTAAGATCCTCCCTCTATTGTGTGGGCAGGTAATCCCTCCCCTACCTGGCCTGGTCTCCTTGGCAACGCTTCCCCCAGGTGGGATTGGACAACTGACTGAGGTAGGCGGAGACCTCCAGGTATCCCACCTGAGGGAAGGCAAAGCCAAGCCTATGCTGTTGGAGCTGCTCCAGATCTAGGGGCTGCACGCGTCCACGCAAAGGGCGCCCCCCCGTTTTAAGCGGGGAGCGGTCATTATCATCACAATGCTTTTATTTTTCTTTTAACAGTATCTACTAAAATGGCAGATGCCATCAGATGCAGAGCAGGTTTCTCTTGTCTCCTACCTGTTCCTTCTGCACAGTGGTGCAAAACTGAAGAAAACAGGAGCCCTGACCATATAACAACTCATTAACAAGCCAGCAAATGGTAAAAATATGACAATACATGCAGACTGGGGATACAGCAGAGCAGCACTCATAAGTTAAACCATTAAGGAAATAAAAGCCTCCTGTGGAGCTATACAGAACCTGACAACAAGCAGGGAATGAGTATTTAACAGCTTTATTAGAAGTGCGCATGCATTGTCATAGTAAATTACATTTAATCCCAGTCACATTACAGCAGTGCACAACAGTTTGGGCTGAGCATTTTAAATGACACTCAATGTATATACAAGAATCTACAATGTGTTATAGATTTCTGCCAAATCAGACTTTCTGTAAACAGCTTAGAGGTTCTATTTACAATCAAGTAGTATATAAATTTAGTTTAAAATAAAAATAAAAAAACCAAGCGAGATTACCAGACTATAAGCATGGAGTGGAGTGGCCAGAGTTCTGTAAGGCCTGCTCCCTGCCTTGAAGGCCTTTTTCCACCTGGCCTGGAAAGGCAGAGCCCAGACTGACTCCAGCTACAAAAGAGTAGACTGCTGAACAGACTCTTTGTGGAGTTTTTTGTTGGGGCTGTTGTTGCTATTGTTATTTGTATCTTTATTTTAGAACTTGTGATTTATGTGCAAATTGTTTGGTTTGGTTGTGTATTTTTAAACGTTTATGCTTTATGACTATTTTGTTATGTTGTAGTTATGTATTTTTTTCATGTTGTCAGCAGCCTTGAGCATGGTTTGAACTATGGGAAGGGGGCATACAAATAAAATTATGTTTGTTATGTATGTACTAAGTTTGTTAAACCATAGTTTACAGTTGCAAGTGAACTCATTACCAACCTATGGCTGCTTTCACCAGCTCCAGTATTTTCTTCCAGTCGTTACCACAGTTAACTACAGTGTCTAGTGTTGGGATCACCATTTTTTTCCAGCTCATGGGCACATATGGAATTTTCAAAAAGAATTCTGACACTACCCAAAAAATGCTGCAAATGGGGGATTTCCTCAAAGGAGGAGGTGTAACACAACTCTTAGCAAAGAGCAATGGGAATAGTGGGATGGGGGAATTCTACAGCCTTTATGGGCACTGGAGAAAGTTTATATGGATGCCATTGGAGGGATAGGCTATTGGAAATACCAGAGCTAGGATGTATATCCACTTTTAAATGATTTCATTAGCCAATGGTAACAGAGCAAGCTCCTCCCACCTCAGACATCCAGCTGTGAGACCCTTTGTTTCTGAGTAGTAGAAGAAGAAACCAGGCAGGTGAGAAGAGTGGGTATGGCATATTGGTGTTACGATTTGCTGATATGCTAGGCATGGTTGTTCATGTAAAAACAGAACATGTCTGAATCTTAGCAGAGTGCACAGAAGGCTACAACTGCAAGCCTCAAAAAGTCATAGTACCACCTCAGCAGTGCTAAGGCCCACCTTAACTACTTTGTTCAACTAGGACCACATAAAGATGTTCAGAAAAAAACCCCATAGAAACTGTGTGTCAGGTCAATTGCTATCTAGATAACTATTCTGGGTAGCTAGCTAAATACAGTTGTGAAAACTCTTACATCCATCCCCTGCTTTGTAATGACCTTGGCTAGTTTTTTGTTCAATCCCCTTTGGCTAGCTACTCTTTCCTTTCACCACATTCCAAATACTCCCTTAGTCCCAAATTGCTGCTACATTCTCTGACACATACAAAATCTACAAGTTTCTTTTTTAAAAAAATAATAATTTTTATTAATTTTTCCATTATACAAATTTGCCATATCAAACAATTTTCACAAATTTCAACTTTTTGGACTTCCCTCAGCTTCTCTGCCAATCATCCATATTTTCCCATTTTTACACATTTTCTAAATTTAATATTGCATTTTTAGATTACCCTTACTGTCCTGTTTCTGTTTAACAATACTCCTCTCACCTTCACAAAGCCTCTTTAAATCCCACTAGCGTTATTTGTTCATCACATATACTTTTCAGATATTCTGCAAATTTTCCCCAGTCCTCGATGAACTTGTGGTCCCATTGATATCTTATCTTCCCAGTTAGTTTATCCACTTCTGCATAGTCTATGAGTTTCGTCCTCCATTCTTCAAGAGCCGGTAGTTCCTCCTGTTTCCATTTTTGGGCTATTAAGATTCTTGCTGCTGTTACTGCGTGTTGGAAAAGTTTTTGATCACTTCTATTTATCCCTCTTCCTGTTATTCCTAACAGAAAGGCTTCTGGTTTCTTTACAAATGTATATTTCAACATCTTCTTCAACTCATTATATATCATTTCCCAGAAACCCTTCACTTTCTTACACTCCCACCACATATGGTAAAATGATCCTTCTTTTTCTTTACATTTCCAACACTTATTACATGTTTTAAACATTTTTGCTAACTTAACCGGTGTAATATATCATCTATATACCATTTTCATCATATTCTCCTTTAACGCAGTACATGCTGTGAATTTTATATTTTCATTCCATACTTTCTGCCAATCATCCATTTGTATATTATATCCAAAATCTCCAGCCCAATGTATCATAACCAACTTTACTTCCTCATCCATCGTATGCCATTCCAACAACATTTTATACATTTTTTACAATATTTTATAATCATTGTTTATTATCTCTATTTGAAATTTCGATTCATTTTCTGCATATCCACTTTCTTTAAAATATTTTTTAAACATTTCATTTACCTGAAAATAGTGCAACCAATCAAACACATATTCTTTTACTTGTTCATATGGCTTCATTTTCCATTTTCCTCCTTCTTTAATTATTAATTCTCCATATGTAATCCAATTCTCTCTCATATTAATTTTCTTTACACTCATAACCTCTAATGGAGACAGCCAGTGTGGGACTTTGGGTTCTAATACATTTTTATACCTATCCCATATTTCAATTAAAGATCTCCGGAAGATATGATTCTCAAAACCCTTATGACTTTTATTCTTCTCCAACCATAAATACGAGTGCCATCCAAATCTGTTATCAAATCCTTCTAAATCTAACAATTTGTTATTTTTTAATTTTATCCATGCCTTCAACCAACAGAGACAAGATGCTTCATAATATAATTTCAAGTCTGGCAGGGCAAAGCCTCCTCTTTCCTTCGCATCTGTTAATAACTTAAATTGTATTCTTGGCTTTTTACCCTGCCAGATATATCTTGAAATTACTTTCTGCCACTCTTTAAAGATCATAGTTCCTTTGATTATAGGAATCATTTGAAATAAGAATAACATCTTTGGAAGTACACTCATCTTAATCGTTGAAATTCTGCCCCAAAAAGAGAGTTTCATCCTTCCCCATACCTCCAGATCTTTTTTAATTCCATTCCACACTGGTGTATAATTATTTTGGAATAAGTCAATATTTTTTGAAGTCAACCATATTCCCAAGTATTTTATCTTCTTTGCCACTTCAATTCCTGTTTCTTGTTGCATTATTTCTATTACAATATGGTCCACATTTTTTACAATTGCTTTAGTTTTTTTCTTATTTAATATAAACCCAGCCACCTTACCAAATTGATCAATCTCCTCCAGCACTTCATTTAAACTTTTTAGTGGATCTTCTATCGTTATTACCAGATCATCAGCAAAGGCTTTAACTTTATATTCATTCTGACCTACTGTCACCCCTTTTATTAGTTCATTTTGTCTAACTGAACTCAGAAGGACTTCCAGGACCATTATAAATAGTAGTGGAGAAAGAGGACATCCCTGTCTTGTACCTTTCAATATCTTCACTTCTTCCGTAATTACATTGTTCACAATCAGTTTTGCTCTCTGTTCTGTATAAATCACTCTTATTCCATTATAAAAATCTTTTCCTATCTCCATATATTCTAAATTCTTTAACATAAATTCCCAGGATATATTATCAAAGGCCTTTTATGCATCTACAAACATCAATATAGCTTGTTTCTCATTCCTAGCAGTCAGATATTCCAAAGTATTAATTATATTTCTCACATTATCTTTCATCTGTCTGCCAGGAAGGAAGTCTGCTTGATCTTCATGAATAAATTCTTGCAATACCTTTTTCAATCTTTTTGCTAATATTCCCATAAAGATTTTATAATCAGTATTCAACAATGAAATCGGCCTATAATTCTTAACTAGTGTTAAATCGGAATCTTGCTTGGGAATAAATGTAATAAAGGCTTCTTTCCAAGTTTCCGGAATATCCTTTTCCTTCAAAATATTGTTCATAACTTCTTTCAATGGTACCGTCAGGGTATGCCTCAATTCTTTGTAATAACTAGATGTAAATCCACCTGGTCCTGGAGCCTTTCCTTTGTTTAAATCTTTTATAGCTTCTATTATTTCTTCAATCTCAATTGGGGCGTTCAGTCTGTCTTTCTTTTCCATCGGGATCTTTTGCACTTTTTTATTTTTTAGATATCTTTCTATTTTCTTCATATTGTTCTTTTCTCTATTCCTGTACAAATGACTGTAAAAGTCCAAGAATCCTTTTCTGATACCTTTTGGGTTTTCTATCTCCTCTCCATTGATAATAATTTTACTAATTGTGTTTTGTTCCTTTCTTTTCTTGATTTGCCATGCAAGCCATTTGCCAGATTTGTTAGCAAACTCAAAGTTCCTTTGTCTTAACTTTTTAATATTCCATTCCACCTCCTTATTTATTATCATTGCAAATTGTGTTTGCAAAACTTTTATATTTTTATTTTTGAATTGTTGGGTTTCTTAATTAATTTTTGTTCATTGTCCATTATTTGTCTTAAGATTTCTTTCTTTCCTTTCTCTCTCTGCTTGTTTTTGATTGCATTCTGTTGAATGAAAAATCCTCTCATTACCGCCTTGCTTGCGTCCCAAACTGTACTCATCTTTGTACCTTTGTTACAATTGTCTGTAAAATAGTCCAACAACTTCTTTTGTGCTTCTTGTACAATTTTTCGGTCATCTAAAAGGTAGTCGTTAATTCTCCATCTGAATGATCTTTCTTCATAACCTTTAATCTCCAATTTTATTGGGCTGTGATCAGAAATTACTCTTGGTTGGATTTCAATCTGAAGAGTCCTTGGTGTTAATTCATTTGAGACCCAATCTACAAGTTTCAGAAATCTACAAGTTTCAGAACACAGTGCAACAACCAAAAAATTCAATTCCTAGCAAATTTAAAAGTAAACACTATTGCAGCTAAGTTCTAAAAATGTATTTTAGGTGTACCAAAGAACTGTTTGTACCCAGAGGAATTCTTTTTCTTTTTTTTCTTGGAAAATGAAACTTCTCATTGTGCTGAAGAACTGTGAGTCAAAGCACATCTAGTTCATGAGAGTACTAGACTTAATATTTCACCCACAGATGATCCCAAGACAATTGTAATCGAAATTTCAGTAGCTTTACCCTCATAGAGAATGATTTTAAGCAAAGTTATATTCAATATTATAGTTTCATGTTTGTTTGAACAAACATACTAAAACATGCACACAGTGTAATTTTACAGTACTTCTTCAGCAAATGTGTACAATTGTTTCTGTAAGTTCGTATCCCTGTTAAAGCCACTAGCAAAGTAAAGGACTAAAAATATAAACAGCAAGCAAATGTATTATTACACAGACTTGGATGGATCCTGATCTTTCAGGAGTTTACTTTCCTTCAAAAAGGTACGTAACTTACATTAGATCAAACTTTCAAATCATTCCAAATGCCTTAAATACCGTACTTCTTTGTGCCTCAAACTCAGAATGTGCCAAGTTCAGCATACAATCATGGCTTATGAACGTGGATTTAGAGATGCAGCTACACCTAGTGATCAGCAGTAGATCACAGCAAACAAAACTCGGTAGCTGAATGACTTCATGCCTTTAAAATAAAAACCAGAACACTAACAAAAGTCCAAGTGAGGGAGCTGAAAACAAAATGTATAGGTAACACAAACCACCAAGAATTAAAATGCGGTGTGTTTATATGTTTATTTGCTTGTTTATCTAGTAAACTTTGCCAGAACAGGTTCTCCAAACTAACAATGAATAAAATTGAACACACTGGGAAAACTGAATTGCTAGAAGAATAATTTATTTTGCACACTCATTTGTTCACCAAAACAAATAAAGTCATCATTAAGTGCTATTAACTTAAAATAAAATAGAGCCAGAATTCAGAGGACAACTTTATGCTTGCCCAAGAACTTGTGCATACCACATCTTATGTGGGACTGTAACTTTTTAAATATTTTGAACAGGAAACTCCATTGCCACTTTGGAACGCATCCCTCAGCTACTACATAAAGTAGTTTGCCACGTAGCATTGCGTTGTTATTTGAGAAACTAAAGTTCAAAGTTACCATAGGTGTGTGGGAACTAGATGTATGGTACTTTGAATCCTAGGGCATGGGTGTTTTTTAAAATGGCTGCAATGTATCCTAATTACCAAACAAAACCTACAGAACAGTATTTGTAGAAAATTCTTAGTATAAAACTAATGAATTGTCCTGCTGCATCGGTTAAATCCAAAGCACACTGGATTTGTGTCAAGACCGCCACTGAATGCAACAGCTTTTGAAAAGAATTGCAGAGATGGCTTTTCTAGAAGGTCAGCCTAGTTTGGCTAGTTTGTTAATTTACCTCACTTCACTCCCAATGGGAAAGTCAGCTGCACACACATCACAAATGACTGGAACATTTTCTCAGCTGAAGAACACAGAGAAATCAGACACTAAATGTTCCCTCCCTCAGCCATTGCTACATAACTCTGGTGGGGTGGAGGGGTTGGGATTTTGGGGTTTTTTGTTTTAAAGGAAAATAAAAGCATTTTATGACTATACTGCAAATCCAGCCTCTACAATTGTCAATCCAACAGATTACATCTGCATTAAATACTTCTTTTCTTTTAAAAAAAATACATATACACTGTAATTTTTCTGGAAGAGTCTGATAACTAAACGTGAGACCAAAGATGCATTATACGAGTTTCTTCAGCGTAATTACATCCTTGTAATATGCTGTAGGGTATACTTTTCTCCTCTATATTATCATAATAACAGTGCCATTTTAATCAGTGACTGAACAGAAAACTTTAATTTTTTAATAAGTAACACAAGACAAGTCAGAGATGGTTTCAGCACGAAAATCATCATATAAGAAAAGAGACAGACAAGAAACAGTATAAAGAAAACACGAAGAGCGCTGCGTGTGCAGTTCCCAGCACTGGGTCCCCGGTATCTACTGCCTGGGGCAGTGCGAGCAGTTCCTGTAGCTGGATTAAACCCAGGGTGATCCAATGTCTGGTGTGATCAGTTCTGACATCCTCCATCGTCCATTAGGGATGGGAGTAGGCAGAATCTAAATGTAGGCTCATCTCGCCTGTCTAATACGTGGCTGGCTCAGTCAAACTATCCCTTGGAAGGGCATGCATATACACATATGCCTTTATGTGCAGAGTGATCTTTGGGATTGGGATCTACCCACATAAATTCAAGGAATTTCACCAGATACACAAAACAAACAGAGGTAACTCAACCCCCCCACAACCACTAACCTAGACTTTCATGTGTTGAAGTTTACACATTCAGCTGTGAGACATCAAACGTACATTATTAGCCAAATGCACAGAAATCAAGTGGCATATATGAATGAATAGCTCTTATGCAGGCAGTTATTCTCTGCGCAGCATGGGGATTGGAGACAAATTAGTTGGCCCAATTCTCTCAGCATACCAGTTCCACCCTCCCCCTGCAACGCCTGATGTCCATGCAGCATGTGGACATTGCATTTGTATAGAGATCTACATGCCTGAAGTCTAATGTGCAAAGTCACAATCCGTATGCTCCATGTTTGGGCTCTGCATGTGCTGTTTGTGTGGTCATGTATGCAGCTCTATCAAAACGTTCAACACCCCAGTGCGCTGTAGTGAGAATTACACACTAAAGTTCGGGTTTATATGGAAAATTCCAATTATATTCCCATGCCCAGAAAGTAACCATAAGACTTGCGAACCAGCCTTTATTTCTCTCATCTGCAATTTTGCACCCACAACAAGGTTTTTGTCTCACACTATTGTGTTTAAAAACACAGGACTGCAACATAGACTTCAGAATGTTTGTAAACAACACTGCACTGAATTAACAAATTATGAACCAGTTAAGAATATATGTACTTTAATGAAAAACTGATTAATAGACACAGTTTTGCTTTGACTGCATCTATGTAAGGACGCTCCCAATATATTTAATATTGGCATTAGAACTAACTTTTAAATTCTAATATAGCATTTAAAATATGTAATTTTATAAAGGAGCAATTTCTTTGCAGTCTTGGTCACTTTCTTGTCCCCCGTCCCCCCCCCCCACTCTCAAATGAATACATATTGTAAGAAAATGAAGTTGTACAGGTGGGCTGTAAAAGTTAATAGTTTTCCCAATACTTTTTATATCACATCATTTCCTTTACATAATGCTATATGTTACAAGAAGCCCATAAACGCATTACTGACAGCAGATATAAGCATTCAAAGTTCAGGTGCTGCGCCAGCAAACACAACATAGCTTCATGAAAATCCAAAGTTAAAATATTAGGTTGAAATCCTAACCGTTGTGAATACTTGGTTTTAGGCTTGCAGTATTAGCTGGTATACAAGTTTGCTGCCACCACTTTATACAAGAAATAGCTGTATAGGTTAACAATAGGCCTCTCTGGGACAATATTATGTTATAAACAAAAAGCACCAACTTTCTGCAGGCTTTTTGAATATGTAACTGCTTCAAAAAAATAAGGCTGTTATAAAAATGCATATTTTTCAAATTCCATTACACCTCTATTGATCTTCCACTGCAATTGATATGAACTCATACACATACACACAGACTTTTCATTTTATACAAAACATAAAATTTAAGATTATGCTGTTACTGACATCTCTTGTATCCTATTTCTATTTGAACAAAAGCATTTCAAAAATTGTTTGTTTTGCCTGGCACTGACAAAATAAATAAATCTAAAATCAATGCTGGTAAAAAAGTAGCATTCTGTATATTTAAACGTTGTCTACAACCATATTTCAATTGAAAGCATTAAATGTGTTGAAATTAAATATACAGGCAAAACCTATTAACTATGTGGAGATTCCAGGCACACTTACAGTGCATTCCTATGCAGGTTTATTCAGAAGTAAGCTGAACTGTGTTCAATAGAGCTTGCTGCCAATCAAGTGTGTATGGGACAAGTGTTGAAGTCTACTGCAGTAAAGGGATTTACTTTTACAGTATATGCTTAGGATGAGGACATAAGCCTCAGAATAATCATTAGTTTTACAAAATGACATGATCTTAGACAAGAATCACAACATTTTTGATACAATCCAAGAAACAATTGCTTTTTCAACTATAAACTATCATTACTGTTTATTATCTTTGGGGAATTTGTACACCTAAGGTGTATACTTACAATTTCAAACTTGTAAGAATGTCACAGGAAAACTCAACGCTTTTTGTTAACAGTTTACTTCTCCTTCCAATAATGTCTTGAAAACTTTTGCAACAACAGCAAACCCAACAGCAATATAAATATTTACTGTAACTTTTGCTGTTGCTGATTTCCTAATGATTACTTCCTAAGAAAGACTCTCTAGTGGGGACTGGCTGAACATAACACAGAAAAACTTTTGATACATGCAGATTCAGTATATAGCAAGGATAGGGAAGCCTGTGGCCCACCAGGTGTTATAGGGAATCTCATTAGCCCTAGTGAGCATGGCCAATGGTTAGGATGGTAGCCCAGGAGTGTATAGAAGGCCATAGGTTCTCCATCTCTGGTGTACTGCATTAAAAAATAATAAGAAAAGCTCATCTGTTCTCTTGACATCTTTCAATAATTTCTGCAGTTGCCCATACTCTATGCTCCAAATAATAGTGCTGTCTGTAGTACCTACCGTTACACATGTAGACATTTACCCACATAGGCACAACAGGCTTTTTGGCATACAACTTTCCAATACTTATACATGAAAACTGGTCTGAAGCTTATTGACTGGAACAGGAAACTGGTTTTTCTTTTTTGCAACCCAGTGGTAACTTTGGTAGGCTAATAGAAGCATCAAGTATTACAGAAGTGGTGTTGAGATAGCATTGTTTCTAAGCAAGGCAAGCACACACTTCTGCGCATGCAGCCCCACATAAAATGCTCATTTCTTCCAATATTTTGACAAGTTGTGCTGCAAATTATGCAGTTAAGCTGAGGTATGGCTTTATCCCAATAAAGTGAGAGCTAACTGCGAGTAAAGTTTCATGATTCACAGCTCAGCTACAAATAGCCTCATTGAAACCAGAGAAGGGACGGGGGAGAGTTTTTCTTCAGAATTATATTTCATACCAGGGGAAACCTCTGGAACGCCTCTCTCGCAATGAACCTTCTGACTTATCTAGAAATGTAGAAGGGAACTTTTGAGAAAACACAGGCTGCTTTTATACACACAGCGTCCCTGGAACATTCCTTTAAACCAGAATGTGTTTACAGAAGCCATGAAGAGCGGATTTCTTAAAATCCAAAACTTAAATTACACAAGGGTGCTGTACACAAGCACTACTTAATGCACGAAACACCAAGTACCCTGCAGCCAAGGCAACAACCAGAGTCCTACTTCTCCTCCTGATCAAAGCACGTAGAAGAACATGGAGCCCAGATGTCTTCAATTTCTCTCATAGGTTTCTAGAGTTCATATGAAAAACAAACAAAATGAGCCCAAGTTACTCATCCCATCCAACTCTGTGGAACTAACTGTTTCGTAATCCAGCTACAGACCAAAATTAGAGGGTTGTATGCCTCACACGCACCATTAAAACATGTTACGCACACTGGAGGGTATCCAGAGGAGGAGAGCCCAAGCAGTGAGGATGCTGAGGCAGTAAATGCCTGCCAGGTAGAATTAAAAAGTTACACTTTGGTTATCACTTCGCTGCTACAAAGTGGGGAGAAATGAAGGAATCACAGCACAGGGCACTGCTTCGTCCAAAGCTTGACACAACTTGACCAGCACTGGAAAACACTTCTTCACAACAACTACTCTTCAAAGCTCGGGACCCCTGCGTCCCCCTGCCACACCTGCACGTCATACCAAATGGGCTGTCAGCCACACAGCACTCAAGGCACAAAGGTCGCCTCCGCCCCACAGTAGTCCAGCGAGGACTTGCACTACACAAACTGGGTGGCTAGTCGGACTGGAGAGAGGGGTCCGCGCAAGGTATGCTGGGCAGCTTTCTCTTGCCCAACTTCTCTCGCCACCCAGCACGAGAGACCGTGGGCTCCACGAGCTCGGCTCAGAAAGCGGCCAGCAGCCCGCCCGCCTCGCCTAGACGGAGCGTCCCTGGCTGGGAAGGAAGAGAAGCCCGGACATTTGCAACTGCTGGCCCGGAGCAAGCAACTTGCAGAAAGTTGTTTGGGCTTGGATTTAAAGCAACGACCCTTCACACACACACACGCACATATATATTTAAAGTGTAATGGTGTTCTTTTTCAGAACTGCTATTTCCCGCCTCCCTTTCGAGGGAGGGAGCTCGTCGAGTCGTGCCAGACTCCGCAGCCGCCTCGCTCCGCGTCTTGCACTTTTGCACCCGGCAGCCAAACTAACGGGATCCCTCCCTCGGCGCCTGGAACTTCCCCTTCTCCCTTCCAAGCGTCTCTCTCTCTCTCCTTCCTCCTCAAATCCACTCAGCAGCTCCAAGGGTCACACCCGCCAAGAGGGGGAAAAAATTACCTCCCCATTCCCCAATGCAGCCCGTCCCGCTTCACCTTTCTCCACAAAAAGCTCCTTAAGGAGCCAGCAGTCGCCCAGAGTTCATTATTATGATTCTGAAAAGGACTCCGCGGGGTTTGCCTTACCTGTGAACGTCTCGGCTGCCGCTGCCAGCAAAAGTCCAGCCAAAGTCAGGAGGCAAGTTTCAACTTTCCCCATATTTCCTCGAGACAGACCCCCCTCCGGCCCTCCCCGGTCCTGGGGGGTTGGGGAGGCTGGCGCGGGCGCCCTCCGTGGCCCTTTCCTCGCGGGGTCCGCCGGCCTGAGAGGGGGCTCCGAAAAGCAGCAGCGGCAGCAGCGTCGCGTCCCCGTCAGCAGCGCCCTCCCGGCCCCCGGGAAACTCCCGCCAGCCCGCGCGCTCCCTGTTGCGCCGCTCCAGCCCCGCAGCCGCCCAGCCGCGAGCGCCGCGCCGTCTTCGCGAGGAACTCTCTCCTCGCTCCAGTCCCCGCACTGACTCGCGCTCCCCCCGGCAGCCAGGCAGGCAGGCAGGCGCTGAGCAGGCAGCCGAGAGCCAGCCAGCAGCCAAGTCACGCCCAGCCGCCGACGAGGCCGCCTTTCTCCCGCTAGAGGGCGAGTGGCGCCAAAAGCGGAACCCCCGCCAGGCTGGCTGGCTGGCTGCTCGCTCGCTCGCTCCGAGGACCTCGCCGCCGCCGCCGCCGCCGCCGCGTTTGCTCTTATGGGAGGGAGAAGCTAACGGGACAGGCGCGCTAAGTGGCTGTTGCTGCTGCTGCTGCTGCGGACCCAAAAGTCTTCTTTTTGAAATGCCCGCACGAAGGTAGGCTCCTTGAGAAGAGCGGAATAGCGCCGGACGGAAACGGAGGAACCAAAACTGTGAGGGAAATGCAAATAAACAAAGCAGCAGCTCGGGGGAGAAGAAGTCCTACGTGCCGCGCACGAAAGAAACGCGGGGGAAGTTTGTTGCTGGAACCCGGGCAGTGCGCTCTTCTCCGCACAGAAATTCTGGGCTTGCACTAGTTTATCCCGCCATTCAATTTGTTATTTATTCCGCTGCCCCAGTGCTAAGCAGTAAGTCGTTTTGAGGCTCCCCCTCAGGTGAGTGTTGCAGCTGCGCGCAACGTTAATTATTTGGAGCCAATCCGGGCCGCTCTGGCTTCTCTTTCGGGGCGCGACTTAGCGCTGCAACTTCGGCCGGGCGCGCGGCTGGCCCCGGGACGTGTGCAGAGCGTGCTTTCCCCTGGCTCGGATGACCGCAGCCAACCTCCGCACGCGTCGGAGATCGCTGGGAAAGAATTCCAGGCGAAAGCTATTTGCAGGCCTTTTTTTGTTTATTGTTACGCCTTTCAGACGCTTAAAGTCTGAAAAGGAATAAGGCAAATCATCTGCAGCTGCATTCGCATAGCAGTTTATCCCACTTTCACGACTGTTGATTTCCACATTACTGCACACTTGAGCTTTCACACAATTTAAAAGCCGTTTCTGGAATTGTGGTGGAATACAGTGCAAGGTTTAGCACACATTCCAGTATTGTCTGCAAGCGGATTTACCAAAATGGCAGAGAAAAGTAGAGGACGACAAGGCAGCAAGTGCGGTTGGACATTTGTGGACAACTAGTTAATTTCTTTGGAAGAACTAAAGTCTAAAAGTTATTAGCAGTGTGGGCTTGTATTTTGTCTGTTCAAGTTCAGAGGCATTCTTGAGAGTAACACCTTGCTCTTAAGCTTGGCTTTCTGATTACAATTATGTGGGGAGACAAGTTACAGTGAGGGAGGTGAACTCTGCACATGTTTTCAAGCATGCTCTTCCAGATCTCTCTCCATGAAGCCCTAGTTTAAAAATGGAAAGAAATGTCATCCCTGTATAGTATGGGGCATTTCCCCCAGTTTTTAAAAATATGTTTCCTACACCCCTTTCCCCTCTGCTCCTTCCATTTTCATACATCTTTTGGCATCCCTTCCTGAGGAAATGATGCAGTCATCCTGCTGTGCCTGCTCTACCTCTGCAGAAAAATAATTGGAGGTGGGAAAGAAGAGGGAGGTGTTCTTTCTGATCCCTGCAAATTGCTACCTTTTGCCTTCCCACCAGATATTTCTTTTTCTGCTTAAGAACATGTTCCTGTAACTATTTTAGGGTTATTCACCCTCCACCCTGTCACAGAGGCTTGCAGCAAACACGCAGAAGGAACCACCTGGGAAGATTGTCCTCTCCTCACTTAAGGAGAAGGTTGCAAATAGGCTTCTAAAAGTGGCCTTTTCTTTCACAATTCCAGTGACAGAGACCATATAACATTTGAACTAACCCTGCCCTGTGGACAACAGCAAACAAACTTCAGCTTAGTCAATACCAGGTCCAGACTTTTTAACTTCTTCAGTCGTTTTTATCAGTATGAATAACCCATTGCTTATCTGTTCTGATCAAACTACACATTACATTAAGCACAAGGCTGCTTAACTTTGTTATTTTATTTTGAATGGGGGGGAAACAGCAGACAAGCATCAATCCAATAACAAACAGCCCACAAGGATTAGCAGAGGGATGCTAATGGCTGCACACGCACCCAGAGAAGCCTTCCTTTTCCAGAAAAAAAGACGGTGTATGTACAGGTACAGCTTTCCAGAAAGAAAGACGGGGGAGCAATCGGAGACATTTCACCCATTTTATCCTCCCAACAACTCAGGTAGGTAGGTTAGGCTGAGGGATAGTGATTGGCTCAAGGTCACCCAGTGAGCTTCATAGCTGACTGAAGATCCGAACCTCAGGTCTTAGGCTACGTATCCATTAGCAAAAAGGTTGTTGCACTCTGCTGCGTTTCAAGTTGCATTTGCACATTTCTATACACTGCTGTACACTGTTTAGGGCTGCCATAAGTCTGACATAGCTGGGATTTGTCTGGGCGGAATTTTTGAAAAGCGGCTAAAATGTCTGTTTTGGAGATTTTGGTTTTTTTTTAAAAAAAACAACAATTTTGAAATTTTCACATTTTGAAATATGACACCCCTAATACGGGCAGAGATGTCTGCATCCAATGTGCATTGCCTGTTTGGCTTCCCCACACCTGTAATGCCCTTTAACTCATTAAGTTCATTAAGCTTTCATCTGCACATGCACTATCATCCACGCATGTGCAATAGCTGTCTCAAATGTAATGCAGCTTAAATTTTCCTTTCTGGCTGAAGCTAGTTGAGGGAAAAACACATTGAACAGCAGTATTTCCCAAGGAAGTACAGATTAGCTCTGCATCATGGTTAACATCATGTGTACACAGATTCAAAATCCTGTGGTGGGAACACATTGGAGCCAGAGTCCAACACTAACCACTATCCCTTCAGAATAAAAGCATCATCACTTTATTTGAGTAGCTTCACCCTTATTCTGAACCCATAGGTTTGAAGACATGGGACTATTGGGCCTGAACTTTTAAAACACTTACATAATGTTAGTGCAACAAATTTATGTTGCCTGTTCTTTTCCCATCTGTTTTCAGAGGGGACCCCAAACCAATTAGAAACAGCTCAGTTTGCAAATAGGAAAATGACTTTATCACTACAGTTAGCTATGTATACAGATATATTGGGGGAGATGATTCCCCCCACAAAGTTTGGAGGCGGACAGTGTGGTTTCTGGTGCTCATTCCTCACTCCTCATTTCATCTCTCTCTGTCTCATTTTTTGTCATTCTTTTAGGTGCCCCCAGAGGAAAGCATGAGTGCATTTCCTCTTCCCCACAGCTGCTTTGTTTGCTGAGGAGTCTGCTCAGGATTTGTGTTCCTGGCAGGAAGCTGTTTTAGCTAGAGGAGAAAAGGGTGTGTTTGTGAAACTCAAATCTCACACGGGACACAAAAGCCTCTCATTAACTTTCTCATTTAGTGCAACACGCCAGAGCCTCAGCTGTGGCATCCACGAGAGAAGTTAGAGAACTTGCTCTCTTGGCAAAACCCCCCATCGGAAAATGAATGGTGCAGTTCGATCATAAATAAAAATGAACAAGCTTAAAGGCAATAGACAGGTTCCGTGTGTGGTAATAAATCCAGCCTTTCGTGCTGTGCAGTTCACTCGCACTGGAAAATCATTCCCTCCACCTCACCCACCCACCCTCTCTGACAGCTGAGCTCCCCCATAGTGCTTTGGCCCTCTGCAACTCCGAGGCACTAAAAAAAGGCAGCAAAGAGGAAATGGGAAAATAACAGGCAGAAAATACAACAGCACAGGAGAATCAAGCTGTTAGCAGCAAGAGGAATTGTTTCTAGGACATTAATTTACTTTGTGTTCCAAAATGGCGTGCTCAGGGCAGGGCTTTGGGACAAAGCCCACTCAGCAGAATTAGCAGTATGAGAGTTGGCTTACAACACTGGGAAATAAGTGAAACCATATACATTTCCATCTAAAGAGAGAGACCCTTGTAAGACCATCAAGTTTCAAATTTTAAATTACTTCAGACTACCCCAATGGGGAACCTGGGACCTTTCAGATCTTTAACTACAACACCCATCCCTGAGCATGGACTATGCTGGCTAGGGCTGATGGGAATCCAGCAACTGATTCCTGAGCCTTCACTATACATATACTCCAATCTTCAAGCCTAGTGGGTTGGATCCAGACTTAGTCATGCTTGAGTAGGTGGTTGAAATCAATGGAACCCAAGTTAGTCATCATGACTGAACCTGGAGCCAATCCAGTGTTAAATATAAACCAGTGTAAACTATCCTACATATTTCTATGCAGTAACCACTGAAATGCAGCTGGGTTGCCAAATTTTTCACTCACAGTCAAACCGCTAAATGTTGAAAATACAGGGAAGTAAATGGAGCTAGGACAAAAGGGAAACATCAAGTATTGAGACAGTATACCTGAATTATTTCTGAGAAAGAATTTGAGATCTATTCTACCTATGAGGAATCAATCACATGAACCTTACACCATTGCCATAGATTGCATTTGTGCACACCATTGCAAACATTAAGGCTATAACCATTTACCTAGGAGTAAACAACTGAATTTGATGGTAGACCAATTCCATGTCACAGAGATCCCTGCGAACATGACATGAAGATTAGCAACTCCCACCCCACCATGTGGGAATCTCTTGCATATGATCACAGTGCCTGGAGACAGACAATCAGGCCATGCATCCATAGCAGTGAGCAGAGGAGGAATGATTGCTGGGAAGGAGCACAAAGAGAGGAAATGCCGTGGTGCATCAGAGGGTTTATAAAGTAAGGCCTAAAAGCCAAGCAGTTCAAAAGATTACTATGCCAAACACAATATCCAATCAAAAGAGCATATATGCAAGCAAGATTGCTTCCAGTCAACATGTTTATTGAACATGAACCCTTATTTGTTTGCAAAAAGTTTGCAGGGAGGTTATACAAAGTATTGTTTGTTGAACATACATTCCATTTTTTTTTGCAGGCAGGTTATATGAAATCACATCAATAAATTGTTATCACACACTTTCCTGTGCATTTCCCCATCACTTCCCTTACACCCAAAAGTCCATGAAGGGAGGAGCAGGTTTGATGTGCAAGAGTGCTAAATCCAGTTTAATTTCACAATCTGCCTTTGTCAATATGCAATGAAACCTCACCAGCAAAGTAGCCACGGTCTGAAAGAGGATAGGTACACAACTGTTATGTTGTGATGGTGTAAAAGGAATACTGTGGGGACTTTTACTAATTCACATCTCCTAAAGCAACCTACGCCATGGTGTCTCTGTGCTTGGAATGGAAAGATCTTTACACAATCGTCTGCAGCATTAGAAATATCAAAGAGAGGACTGCCTTCAGGCTTTCCTATTGGTATTCTGGTATAATTTTGTTATGTCTCTGATTCACTGCAGGGAGAAAGGCTTTAGCAGTAGAGAGGAAGCTTTTTCCCTGTCCTGTCACTGTATATATCGGACTTAAGGAAACTGGTCCTGGGTCAAAACCCCTCCTTAAAGTAATAGAAGTACTGCATCTCTTTGTGGCTCATCCCCTGAACCAGCTGCGTGGAATGGGAATTGGGACACTGTTTTACGGTGGTTCTGGTCCTACCTACAGGATTGAGTCAAGAGAGTAGTAGTGGAAGAGTGCTTTTTGGCCCCCTGGAGGTTATGCTATGGAGTGCTGCAGGGCACTATTCTATCGCCTACTATGCTATTTAATGTCTCCTTGAAGCCACTGGATGTGGACATTAGGAGTTTGGAGACAAGGTGCCATCAGTATGCTGTATTTCTCCATAACATCTGAGTTAGGACAAGTTGTGGTGATCCTGGACTGGAATCTGGATGCAGTGGTGCAATGAATGCATGAGGGAGGCGGGAAGTTGAGTTGTTCCCATGTCAAAGAAATTAATTGCCTAGCCTGGATTGAGTTGCACTCCCCTTGAAGGAAGCAGGTATGTGGTTTGAAGATGCTTCTGGATGCAGCTCTGTCACTGGAAGTATGCAGTGTTTTCTAGAAGCACCATTTACCAGCTGCAGCTGGTGCAACAACTATGGCTGTTCCAGGAGAGCTTGACTACCAAAGTCCAGGCATTGGTGACTACAGTAATGGACCACTGCAATGTCCTTTTTGCTTGATCTCAACATTGTTCAGAATGCAGCAGCACAGTTGAGGACACAAGTGAGACCCTATCATCAGATAACATCCGCTCTAAATTTGCTCTGTTTGTCCACTTGCTACCAGGCCAAGTTTGGATCTCCAGCTTACCATGTTCTTTCAGGGAAACGGGGAGAGCAGCCTCCCAGTGGTCCTTGGCCATTGACAAATGCCAGAGGGTGCTGTACTTCAGCTTGGCTATCCAAGTGCAATGCTGTATGTAGTCATATTGTGTGTTCTTATATTGTAGTGTACTTGTGCTCATATCTTCAAAAGTTGTTGTTTATAAGGAAATAATGGTACTTTCCTCTACAGCTATAGTTACTATATCTCTTGTGCGAGAACAAACCTCATAAAACTCTGTTGTTATCCCACATTTGATGTCTCTCTTCCTGTAAAGATAGTAATCTAGGCTGAGAGTTGAGATGGGATTTATATTATGGTGAAAATAAAAATCATAAGCTTTTTCAAGTATTGGAAGACTAACCTGTGTGTTATTTCATAGCCTTTTATTTTAGATTAACGTTGCTCTGTGAATCTAGATCATAGTCCCACTGGAACTAATATAAGGTGGAAACTCATTTCCTGAAGATTTTGGGCCATCTCCTGGCTTCTTACAGGGAGAAGAGTAGAGCTGTGGCACAATCATTAAAGAATGAACAACTGTGCCAGATTTGGGAGAAGGGACACAGTTCAGTAACTGATCCACATGCTTTACATGCTATCTTCTGCAGCATTTGTGTACTTAAGGCAGTATTTGGCTTAATAAATACAGCCACTTTAGGTTAAACTTTTGAATACCAGTAAAGACTCTTGATCCTGATTAAACCCATGTTTATTATTGAGATGAGTGAGGATGGGCTTGATTACCAAAATAATTCGAATAATTATTTTGAGCAAGTGAAACAGAAATCACTGTTGGAACCCTTCCTCTTTATTTATTTATTCTACAGGCTGCTCTGAATTTTTCTAGAAATGGGAGGGAACCTAGTGGTCCACACTGTCAGGTTATATACTGGCAAGATTGCATCTCAACTTCTATATAGTGCAGAATTTTTGAGGTTTGGGTGATTCAGTTTAGAGATGATAACTCAAAATCAGGGTCCTAGGTAGGGATGGACAAATTGGCCAACTTTAGCTTGTCTCGGTTTCTCATTTTTTCAAGTCCTACATAAGTTCCGTTATCCACATTTCTGTGTTTTGGAAAGTACAAACTAGGTATGTTCACCTTTAAATGCAAAACCCATTTCTTTCTCCCCTTCACACCTTCCTCTGGGTTACCTTAAAAGCACAGATGCTACAGTTGTGGCCAGTCTCTTTGGTATCTCCTGCCCCCTGCTTTGGTTCATCAACACTGTTCCCACCCCAGCCCAAGTTGTCCATGTTATTCCCCACCTCCAGTCTTTGCATTTCCCTCTTTGCCTCAACTCTTGAGAAGAATGTGCTGGGAAGGAAACTGGGCAAAGCAAAAAACAGACGATGGTGTCAGGGGTGAATCCAAAGTCAAAATTATGTTTCCCAGTGCAAAGTTTCCAAAGCATTAGTTGAGTCCTGAAATGTCAAGTATGAGAGGGATAGGACCACTTAAGCAGCCATGATTGTTCGATTTTGCCTCCTAAAAAAGACTGCCTCATGATCTGGCAAGCAAGGTAAAGAATCTAAAATGTGCCCTATTACTGAAAATATATTAACCAACCAAAGTGCATGAAATGATGTTTACAGTGTTCACTTTAAGGCTTTTATATGGCTGTACCGGGCAGCACCATCCTGGTACCTTCCAGATGTTTTGAGCTACAGTTCCAAAGTTGTAGTCCAACACTTCTGCAGGGCACCAGCCTGACAAAGGCTGGGTTATGCTAACAGAAGCTGGTGATACCTTCTTATATTTGAGACCTGTTTTCTCCCAAAGCACACATCCCCTTTCTGCTTTTCATTCATTCCAAACCTCTGAAAAATAAAGTGTGTGTTTGTTTTTATTTCTCTTGACCCTCACAATTCCTGAGATGTTGCATTTGTACTGTCAGCACAACACAATAGTTGGCATTCCAAGTGACAATACTGGGCTTTTCAGGAATTCGAAGCAATCCTCTGGGTTTTTTAAAAGTAGTGTTGGAATAGCAGAGGGATGGAACATTTTTTGTCTGCTTATTCAGTACCATCCAGTCAAAAGAAAATGGAGCAATCGCTAACCCAAACCTCCACAAGAGTTAGCAGACTAGTTCCACTGTAGTCTCTGACCTTTGTGTCCTATTGATTATCCATTCCACCCTAGTCATAACATTAGAAGTGGACAACTGTTTGCAATTATTAGGCTAAAGCAATCTTATTTTGTACAAGTTATTCTGCTTCCCATATTGTTTTATAATAGCAGATTTTTTTTTCATATGTGGTAAATAAAATGGTCATAGTGAGTGGGAGTTTTCTGGAATGGAATGAGCCATCATCTCATATTTGTCAGATTGCTTATCTTCTTTTACGTATTTACTGCTTTTTATAGCTACGAGGTGGAGGTGGTATGGATTCATCCACAGTACTTTTGATTGAAGGTCTGCCTAGTCTACACTTTATAAAGATAAGGGGGGAGGCATGAAAGTTTCCTACTTTGGGCTGTCATTTTCCTCTTCATTGCTTTTTGTACCAACAGCAAATGTCCATTGAAGGGACACAATATTGCCCAACAGCAAGTCACTCCACTGAAAATAATGGGAGCTTATTTAAAAGGAGCTTATAGCCTTGATCAGGCAAAAAGCATATTTACACATGAGAGGATAAGGAATGAAGTGTATTCTCAGTTGAAAACTACTGTATTTGGATGCAGTAAAATACTTTGCAAGATACAGATAAAGGGACATAAAATCTGACATTGGTTTGTCAAAGCTGTTTTGACAACACAGGCGATGAGTTGACACTCATAGTTGTATTGCATTTTTGCCACATTGATGGAGCAAATCCCATGCACTGGAGGGAGACATCGGTAGATTTGGGGGAACCTCAACTTTTGCAGAGATACATAGGAAACCTGTGGGGTTTTCCCAACAAATAGACAAATGAGGACAGAATGCTCAGAAGTCATGAAATGCTGACCATTGAGAGGGTGGAAAGAGACAACCAGGTGGAGGGGAATCCTGGCTGGCTGGCTGGCTGGCTGGAACCTGAACAGGAATATTTGCAACATTTTATTGCAAATCACACGTTGCAGCAAAATTCTTATATGCCTATGGCCCCATTCTGGGATTAGTAGAACTATAAATGTTCTGTTGGTGTAAATGTACCCTAAAACTCTTTCCTCTTAACACGTTACTTTTGAAATAATCTTACAGATTAGCCTCTATTATTGAAAGGTCAAAGTATGGGTATCTCCTGATAACCTAGTGGATTTCCCAGTGAATAAAGGGAAGAATACATAACCCAGCTATGCTTCTTTGGGCTCCTCCTTTACCAGAAGCTTTCATTTTGGGAATAATAGGTTCAGAGGTACCCAAAGAACAAAGGAAGTTATTCATGTATGCTACTGCAGCTGCGCAAATGATACAGTATATGCCCAGAGATGGAAAGAACAAACAGTTCCAACCAAGGAAGACTGGCAACAAAAACTGTTAAGAGTATGCAGAAATGGCAAAACTTACCAGAAGATTAAGAAATCAAGAAGAGAGATGTTTTAATACAGAATGGGGAAATTTTATTGACTATCTGAAGAATTATTGTAAACAATTTAAATCATTAGCAGGATTGACATAAAAATGTGCAGTGGGAGTAACCTAAACAGAATATAAAGGTTAAATAGTAAATAGATACGAAATGGATATGCAGAGGTAAAAGATATGACATAAGTAACTGCAGAAAGTGGGGAAGAGAGTTGATGATTTGATGCTTTAAAATGACTGTGTGAATTTATTTTTGTGATCCTTTTTGTAAAATGAGAAAAATAAAAATATATAAAAAAGTGACCTTTGAGAGAGGACTCCGTTTTTTCTTTTTCTTTTTAGATTAGTTTCTTTTATGTTATTGTATCATCAAAAAGCTTTAATAATATCTTATGAAAAAAGAAGTTGCACTCCTAAACACAATTCCCTGAGAGTAAGCCGCACTGAAGACCATGAAGCCTATGTAATGCTGCTCTAAAGCCACTGTTAATGTATTGCCATATTTTTTTAATGAAAGGTGAAGCTCGATATACAGAAAGCCTCAAGTAATGTCCAGATCAACTTCTAAAAATCCCATGAACACAAATGTATGCAGCATTTATTATAGCTTATATCCCACCCTTCCTCTCAAGGGAGCCCAGGGCAACTAGCAATAAGATACAGCATTGAAAACACAGTTAAAAGTACAATACAAGGCACAGCAAGCAAGTTCCTATCAAATATTACTCTTTTTCATGAATATTCCTTTAAGTCTTTTCCTAGTAGATATTGCAGGGTTTTAAAATTTCAGCTTCCTTGAAAACTCAGTTCATAATAGGACAACTGTGGTTTAACATGAATCTCTGAGAAAAACAAGAATTGAAAACACCTCTCCGTTCTGTCTCCTGTGCCCTCTTTGAACAGTGTGCACTCAGGATTTCTCCATCTTCCTATTTGTTTTTTAGAAATGTTTTTCCCCCTGATTGCAGTTAATTATGTCAGAGCCGAGATAAAGGGATCTAGTTTATCAAAGACAAGTGAACAGGTGAAAGACAGAAGGAAAACAAAGTAGGTGTACAGACTGAAGCCAAAACAAAGGGGAGAATAGCAAGTGATAGAAACAGTGGTGGACAGAAGCAATTGTGGCTAGATGAATGAACTGAGGATAGAGAAGCACAGAATAAACATGAAAGGGAAAAAGAGCAACAGATGTGGGCAACAGGGAGAAGTACAATTTGGCAGCTACTGTGATTGAGAGTATCTTCCAAATATTCCCTTGCAGCATCGCACACACTTTTGTCCTATCCAATTTTGAAATTCATACTCAAAAACCTCTTGCTAGAGATGGCTGAACAGTAGGATCTGAGTCTGATTTATTGTTTTTGAGCTTTGCAGGTGGCATTTGCTTTTGTGAATTCTTTATGTTCCTTGGCAAGACAGCATCACAGCAGCATTATCAGGAATAAAGATATATAGAGATGTGATCAGGGCCACTGGTCTTGTGGCATATATGCAGATTATAATTTTATTGTTTGCAGCCATCACTGAATATGTTTTGCCTCCCAACTGTTTTAAGATGCCAGTACCAGAATGATGTGCTACCTGTTTATTGCTATAAATATATATTTATACTGTGAAAAGACAGAGCAAAAGCAAATAAAAATAAATCCATAGCCAGCAAGTTTAAAATGTACCAAAAGCATTTAGAAATAAGAGTATGCCTTAAAAATCATCACAGGGTGTCAGGTTTAGCACATCTCTCACACAAGACACGACACATTGGCAGTTTGACTAATTGGGGTTTATTTATCAACAACAGGCTTTCAGCAATCCGAGCTTCTCACAACTCATTCCTCACTGCCAGAGTCAGTTGACTCGACTGGCTTCCGGCCCCTTCCAAGGCCAGATATACTCCAAGCCCGCCCCCACTTCCTGCTGGTCCTCCTTTGTTCTAATCGCTTGCTCCACCTCCTACTTCATGGAGACTCAGGTGCAGCTAATTCCTCCTCCTCTGGAGTTGAATCCAATCCTATACTATCACCTGCATCCTGCTCCTTCATCTCTGTGCTGCTGCGAAAACTTACAGGCAGCCATCCAGAGCAAGAAGGACTTACCTCACTTTCGTTGTGAGAACAACTCAGTGCAGTTTTGAAAGGTTCAGTCAGCCATCTTGTTTCAAAATGGAATCCAGTTGTATCCAAACAGGTGAAATTGATCTCAGGAACCCTCACCAAAAAATTGGTTATAATATTTTATTATTTGTCTTATTCTTTTTGATGACATGAAGAGACATCTAAGGTGGCCAGGGAGGAAACCTTCAAGGCAATAAAGTTTGTGTGACCAATATATGATATTAAATCTTTCACAGCCATAAGCCAACACCAATGAAATTAATTTACAGTATCCCACCATTAGTAGTTTAACAAACTCATCACATCCTCTTACAAAACTGACAAGTGTGAGGGTTTTGATGAGAAGCCATTTTCTTTTCAGTCCCCCAGAATGTATGTGACTTTATAAGTATCTTGGCCATTCCCAGAAACAGTGTGTTCTGCTAAAACTATTCCCTATTCTACAAGTTGTCAGGGTATCACAGTACAACCTGGTCTCTTCTCACAGTATTCAATCTGGAGGTCTCAAACCTGAAATTTGCTTGTATTTGGCCAAGATTTTATAACATCATGGTTGATGAATTAATGCATTGTGCATGTGGTCATGTACTCCAGATACTTTCTGCATATTCTACCTCTAAACTCTCTCTGATCTAACTTCTAAATATGTCAGCAGCACAAACAGCATTGCACTTTCTGCCCAACTCCAAATCATGTTTCTTCTACAGATGGACTCTCTACCTATAACCTGACTCTGGAAGTGAAAAAGTAATTCAATTTAGCTTGGTGCGTGTTGTGTCTGATCTTGCCCTGAACTGCCATTAAGCTAGCCCTGTTGTTAATACGACTACCTGTATTCTGGTCCCCAAACAATATAATTTGTAAGACAGACTCCTTGTATCCACCAATGTTTTACCAAGTGCTTATGACCCATATAATCTGGCCACAAGTTGATGGATATGTACACATAGCGCTGTGAGTTGTCCAAAGTCTTGTTCTAGAACAATGTGAACAGAACATATAGGGATTCCATGCATTTTAAATGACATACATTACAGTATATATAAAGTGAAAAGTAAATGTGTAGCTAACCACATGCTCACCTGTTGGCATTGCATTTGCAGACCTCTGCCAGTTTTTCTGGCTCAGAATATTATGCACTCTGCATCTCTGAGCAGCCTTGAAAGTTAGTTTATTCATAGTTGGTCTCTAGCTAACGATAAAGGCCAAGTGTAAGCTAGCTCAGAGCTTCTTGCACATAGTCTTCTCTTTCCTGAGCTAAATAGAAAACTCATAATATAAAATATATTTTATTCAACATGTCTCTGAATAGCAGTAGTTGGGGAACATGAGTGAGAGAGTGCTTGCACTCATGTTTTGCTTGTGGTCTTCCCATAAGCATCTGGTTGGTCATCATGGGAAAAAGGATGCTAGACTTGATAGGCCTTTGCCTTATCCAGAAGTGCTCTTCTTATGTTAAAGCACCTAGTGGTATCACATAGGCTTAGTCACCATCACATTGTCTTACTGAAGTCTGCCTGGTACTAAGTACTTGCAAGCTGTGCTGAGTATCTGACTAGGACTGAAACTGGTCACTAATGGGTGGATTAAGTTCTATTATTTGGGAGCCAGAAAAACAGAAGTTGGGATTGCGGGGGAGGTTGTGTCCGAGAAGTAGGAATCTGATTCTGTCACCTTCAGGTACTGCTAGTGGTACAATAATATTGTATCCCAAGTTCAGTTACCTAACACATTTCTTTTAAAGTTCAGAGAAAACATTGGTTAAAATGTTTTCCCTGTCTATCTCAAGGGTGAGTACTAGATATAAAAATAAAACAGTCTAAGATATTCCATTAAAATTGCAGATATTAAAACACAGTTATTAGACAATTTAAATGGTTTACCATTTGTCTCCAGAATCCAGCACAAACAGAAAGATTTTACAAAGCTTCCTAAATATATTATATATGAAGGATACAATTCTATGTTAAAATGTATATCTTGATGAAAAACATTGTTCTGCTGTTACTCCTGTGTTCATTTAACTCTATGTTTTGTTTCAGTGTGATTTGATTGTATTGAGAGATTGCTAAGAGAATTCAACAATTCTGTCCCATGTTGTTGAAGTGAACGGTTGGGGATCTGAAATGCTTGGAGATCTGAAATGGAGAAGACTATGAATAGATGATACATAAAGATCAATGACTGGAAAGAAATAGCATCAAAGGTAAAATGGAATGGGGGTGGAAGTAAAATGCTACAGAAACAAACAAGGATGAGAGAGAAAGGAAAAGGATCAAGAGGAAGGGATGAAAAGGAGCTTGGCAAGCAGAAAGAGATGATGAAAGCAGGTAAAAAGCCTCAGGTGGGGTATGCACATTTTTCCCTAAACGGTCAACAAGTCTGAAGCTCTGTAGCCTGAGTTGCATATTGCAGTTCCTTTTGTAGAATGGAGATCACATAATTTATCTTTTTTGAAACAACTGTGGTACGTTGAAAGTTATACAAGAATCAAAGAAAAAAATGCATGAAACACAGAAGGTGCTATGAGACTGAAGGAAAGGGAAACTTTAACAGAGTGGGTACAGTAGGTCTTAATTTCATTTTGAAACTGTTCAAATTGGAGTTATTAAGGGATTTGTACCTGCCATCTCAGCAGACATGTGATCAGTTTCCTGATCTACTGCTGAACAGTCGCAATATCCAGAGGTTTGATCTGTTAACATGTTCCTATTTCTAATCCATTCTTAATGCAAATCATATATTCAGACAAGAAAATTGGGGGAAAGACTTATACTCTGGCTTTGATTAAATTATGTGCTGACAGTGCTATTTTTCTAGAAAAACCGGAACTCACCATGAGCACCTCCCTAGTTAGAATGGCAATGGTGCCCACCCGAGAGGTGCCAGAACTGAGGCCCAGCAAGTTCTGGCTGGAAAAAAGCCCTTTGTGCTGAGAATAAGTCTGAGGGCTATGATGTCTACCTCATATTGAAGGGAGAGCATTGTGTGCTTCTGAGCTTTGTATTACAAAGTAAGGAATGAAGAACTAACAACATGTATGTAAACCAGCCCTGAGGGCTGCCATTGGAGCTGGCCATCTCAGTACTGGTTGCATTTGAAAAAAGGGCAAAGCCATTTTAATCCTGGTAGTGGGGATCTCTAGCCGAGAGCAGTTTCACCCCATCTCCCTTACTCTCACTCACCCACACAATCACTAACCTAGGAATTGCAGGGAGACTGTAGCAGTGGCTGCTGATGCCTTGGCAGCAGTTGTTCTCTTTCGTCCACTTACATGATGATTGAGACCAGGACTTTTTTTCAGCAAGAACTTGCTAGGGCTGAGTTCCGGCACCTCTCAGGTGGGCGCCATTGCCATTATAAGAGAACAAAGGGGTGTTCGTGGTGAGTTCCAGCACCTCTTTTTCTAGAAAAATAGCACTGATTGAGACTCACAATATGCCTTGGAAAGAAGTTGTAATTTAATGAACAGTGACACGCCTGCTCTCCATTCTGAGCATATACATATGGTGATCATTATACCAATATTCTTTAATTCTTTGCAGATTTGAATTCCTTCAGTGTACAGTTCTGGCTCATTAATTTACTAGTCCCTACCCCCCCCCAAAAAACCATTCACAAGGCTACCCCTATTTCCCTCTTCCATCTGGTGTACAACAAAAGAGAAAATCAATTAAACTTGTCTAAAGATGGGGATATAAATCTCTTAAATAGCAATTGTATTTCCCGTAATACAGATATATTTATCATTAAATAGATGGGTCATATAGTCACGGACAAATAAGCTTTTATTTTGCTTCTGCATTGATTTTTTAAAAAACCCTACCTCTAACCCACTGGCTTCCATTTATGTAAGAAAACAGCATTTGCCATCAAAGCCTTTCCTTGATATGAAACCACAGAGAAACAACCCATTAAGCTGAGTGACTCTCAGTCAAATACCACTCTGTCATGTGTAGTTTGTGCACAAAACATGGTTTCGTATAGTCGTGATTTGATAATAGGTTTGTACATTGTGTGATATTTTATAACCATTATCCTCTCTAATAGGTCAGACGCACTTTGCTGAAAATGTCTTGGTAGCGAGTGGAATTTAAAAAGCTGAAACCGATTCCAGATCTTGTTCATTTTGGAGAGACCCCTGGGAAGAGGCCCTCCTGCTGTAAAACTCCCAGATGCAAAGGAATAAGGCACAGTATGAAAAGCAGCATACCGTCAAGCAGCTATAGGTTAATAGAGAGCTCATGCTATCTTCAATCCATGGTTCCTTTGGTTAAAAGGATCTCAGCTAGCAAGGCAGTGGGAAGCTTCTTTGCAAGTCAAAACCAAGACAGATCTATTGATCTGTTTAATTGGGGGGGGGGGAATATTTTTTTGAAATCATAAACTAATGTGGAAATGTGGCTAAAGATTTGAGAGAAACTTAAACCAACGGATTCATGCATCCCCTATTGCATGATAATTTGTGACCAGGTTGTCTCTGCCCTGGAAGAGCCACAGTTGGTTCATCCTCCTCAGCTGGCAAAAAGATCCTCCATGCCCTTGGGCATCAAGATATGGAGCCAGATCTAACGCCTCCTCCAGCTGTAAAGTTGTCCAGTGAAAAACTCTCTCCAGAATGCTGCCTCCCACATCAGACAAACCACCAGCACCTCCATTTTAGGTAGATTATGCTTCAGTTTATTAGACCTCCTACAGCCCTGGTTTAGAGGGAGCAATGGTCTGATTCAAAGTTGGGGCATAATTATATGTTAGGTGCAAATACATGTTGAGCATTACCATTACTTTTAAAATGAAAAATCTGCTTTGAGATGAGAGATGTGGCACGTAACTCTTTCCCTACTCAGTCTTTCTTCATTCAAAATTGTACCATTCCAACCAACCTTTTCCTCCCAGGGTTCCAAAACCCCCCACATATTTTCAGGTATTTAGACAGATTTGCCCAAACTGACACAGAAAAGTCATTTATTATTTGGTAAAAATTATCTTAAACCTCTTCTGCATCAATAACTGTCTGTCATGCCATCACTCAACACTGAGTGGGTTCCATAGTGTCAGTCATCCAATTACTAAATTAATTGTCTGTATGAATAAATTGATGCTTTCCATTCTGATAACATAAACTTGTTCATCTATATTCAAATGTAAGAATAATGTGATTTCCCTGTATGTATCTCAGTTACCAAATCAAGAAAAAACCGAATGCGCTTCTGCCTAACTGGCCCAGATAGAACCTTTGCTGAAGTGGCAATAGCAGCATTTGGCTTTGGCTTTGGAACCATTTGCACTTAGCTGCATCTGCTCTGGAATACCACGAGAGCTTGTCAGTCCTATTTAAAGCCTGCTTTTTAGCAAACAGTGGTCTATAATGAGCTGTGTGCCCAGGGCATCCCAATTTATTTCCGTGGAGTTTTGCCAGTGCAACAGAGAGCAAGAACTTGTTCCAGATTTATTAAATATAAGCTGAATAAAAATAAATGAGCCATCAATATACACAAAGCATGCTCTGGTGCTCTTAGATCGCTTCAGGGAAACTTCAACTGTGCATTCTGGCCCCAGGTGACCTTTCGCTGTTGGGGTGGTACAGGCAGAGACTTGCCTTGCATCAACTAAAGGAGTATATTACTTTGGGCGTGTGGGGAAAGAACCACAGAACACACCGATTTGACGGTCCAATATTGCACAAGTGCTAGACAAAGGGACTGTTCCAGTTGTCCTGAGATGCAAGGGACCAGAGGTGGCTCCACCTTCTCCACCCTGTTCCCATCTTTCCTCCCAGATCCTTGTGTAGGTGTGATTGTTTAGGTAACACAAGGGCTTCCCTAGAGTGTTGTGGCAATGGCAGCAAGAGCTGTGCAGGACCAGTCCAGGAGATTTTGCTGCTTGTGGCAAACAATATCCTCAGTGCTGTACCCTCTGCTGCAGGCACACCCCACCCTCACCTTTGCCATGGAGACGGAGGTGGGGGCATGGCTAGGGTGCACTCATCACAGCAGAGATAGTGGCAGGTGGTGGCAAGAAGGGCACTCCTCAGGCCCTTTTCACGGGTGGGTCCACATCATAGGTGGTAGCCAGGGGCGCCGACCTGGGCCCCAGATTATGGGTGCCCAGCAGCGCTTACAACATAACATGACGTTATGACATCATGTGCATGTGATGGCAGTGCCTAGGAGCCCCAGAAATCATGTCCAAAGGCCTCCGATGTGACTTTTGGGGCCTCACAGAGCACTGGAAGTCACACTAGAGGCCTCATGGTGTGGGTGCTGAGCACCCACCCAAAAAATTGTAGGTACCCTGGCACCCAGGGCCCCTTATAGTTGGTGCCAATGGTGGCAGCTCACAGACCAAGGAAGTCAAGGCAGCCATAAGACCTGTATGTAGAAGTATAATGCTTGGTCAGGCTGTGAGTAACATAGATTCAGCAAAGCTGAATTGATAGGATAGAACTTGAGAAAAGGATAGAACTTGGAAAAGGGAGTTTTGGTTTTTATGGAAGGAAAGGGTTTTAGGAGGGATTCAGATCACAAGTAGCTTGATTGGCCTGAGAGATGGGAAAGGAGACAGGCCAGATACTGACAAAAAGAAGAAAACAGAATCAAAGCATTTAAAATCAAGCTTGATTATATATGGAGAGTGCAACAAGATCTTCCCATCCAAATTGGTAGCAACTATTGTTTACTGATTCTAAATTGAGCAAGATGGTACTTCCTTTGTGCCAAGAATTATATAGAGATTTCTCTGCCAAAAGGTCCTCAAGTAACAGCTCCTGCATTTTCACAAACAAGGAACAAACCCTGATTACTAGATGAAAAGAGACTAATGAAAAAGGAATATAGGGAGAGGAAGGCATAAACTTAACTTCTGCTATGCAAGCAACAAATAGTAGTGAGAGTAATTAAGAACTGAGTCCACTGGCTACATGTGATAAATTATAGAGCAGTGGCGATTTGCTTTAAATGCGTTCCCTTAAGGGCTGTGTGAATCTATTAGTCAAGAGAGCTCATGCTAAATTGAGGTGAAATTCACCCAAGAATGTGAGATACAAAACTGGAATGGTTTGTGGAATGCTTATTTGGGGTTTTTCAATTGCTTTGCTATTTTTAGATTAATTTTCTTGGAGTAATTGCTCCATCTATTTCCGTTGTTTATGTTAACTATCTGGTGATAGTCTAAAACCCCTCAATTTTACTTTGCCATCATTTGGCCTTTAGAAATAAATTGTTACCATCTAAACAAAGTTGTTCTGGTGCCCTCTGCATCTCCACTCTGCTGGCATTGTATGAAATGAGATTGAAAATCAGATGGGCTATTTGACCGATGGTTCCTTCCACCTGTAATTGAAACTTGACATCCTCTGAAACTGAGTCAGCAATGATGCACAAGATAGTCCAATTAAAGTCGTGTCCAGTTGCCAGAATTGTCTGTTTATTGAGCAGTTAGAAAGCACTCATAACTCACTAGAACCATTTCTCTGTCTTTTATCTTTGAATGACAGCTTGCTAAATAAGAGCATCACAGGCTGCTTTTATCATTTGCGCTGCAAATGAAGTTTTCAGCTCTGCAGCATCTTTTCACAGCTCTTTGCTTGCAGTTCAAAAGCAATGGCAATGATTGTTTTCTAGCTGGAATTAAGGTATTACCTCTTATTTCTAACTCAAATAAATGCCTTCATCATGAAAATATCTGATACTCAACAAAATAATAAAGGAATCCTAAGCAAAGTTTCTATAGCATGAATTAATTTTAAAGTTAAAACCCTTTGCACAGTGTTAATTAAAAAATCATATCTATATCTTGGACTAGATCCAATGTTCATCATAGGGCCTACTCTGAGTATATGACTTTATATTATATATTTTATTTTATATAATATCTTATAAAATATATACAGTGGTACCTTGGGTTACATACCCTTCAGGTTACATACGCTTCAGGTTAAAGACTCCGCTAACCCAGAAATATTACCTCAGGTTAAGAACTTTGCTTCAGGATGAGAACAGAAATTGTGCTCCGGCGGCGCGGCAGCAGCAGGAGGCCCCATTAGCTAAAGTGGTGCTTCAGTTTAAGAACAATTTCAGGTTAAGAACGGACCTCTGGAACGAATTAAGTACTTAACCTGAGGTACCACTGTATTATTTTATATAATATATAATCTAAAGCAGGGGTATATACATTGTTTTCGTACCATGCTTTTGCTTTGTTAGTGTTTCTTAAACATTACGCCCATGTTCTTCCAGGATTTATTAAATCCCAGGAATCCAGTTTCCTGATGCCTAGAGATTTAATGTTGTTGGCTGGCAATTTTAAATATTTTTCCAGTCTGCAGTTTATGTACTCAGACTCTAGGTTTTTAAATATTAACGTCTTGTTGTTTTAATTTCACTGTGTTATTCTCTAATTAATATTTATTAATTTACTTATTACTTTTCACACTGCAATAGGAGGCAAGTGTAAGAGCATTCAGGGATCCTCCGAAATCTAAAGCGGTGGCTCTGCTAGCTGAAATATACAAAGAGGGGGGTCACAACTATAACAAATGAAGCATTGCAATCATTTGAGGGTGCAACCCTAAGGGACGTTGTCCCAGAGACCATAGGATACAATTGTCTTCCTCTCTCCATTAGTGGAAAGGGAGGTCTACCCTCATATGCTGCCTCAGGATGACATGAGAAATTTCCACTGCCATAGATACTGCAATGGCAATAAGACCCCAGAGGAGCTCTTCCAATGTTGTGTAATGGTTGGATTGGTTGATGCTTCGGATCTACTTGGACCCAAGGGCCTCTTGTTTCCTGGACATGCCCCACGAATGGGAGGAGTGTATTACCATTACCCTGAAACTGCAGCTCTCGTTTTCCATCATATTGGAACCAATGGGTGTGTGCGTGAGCAATTGGCAAAGAAAACAAACAACGTAGGAAAATGCCCCTCACTTTTTGACTGTTTATCCACTATGGACAACCCAATTTGGATGACTTTGTTAACTATATAATCAGCATCATCTACCGTCACCAATGAATAGGGAGACAATCCTAAGGAGTGCCCCAAAGCCCTGATTCCCACTGTTAGGATCAAGCAGATAATTTGGTAATACAGCCTCCCTCCCTCTCTCAAATTCAGTTTAGTAGAGTCACAAGATCAGTGGTGGCTGGTGCATTAGAGTGAAAGGGACACTGTCCAACCTCAGACTACCCTGAGCCAGACCCCAGCTACTTTCTTTCTTTCTTACAACCTTTCTAGTGGGTGACCCTGTCTGTCAGTTTCCTCCTCCCAGAGGTGCTGACTTGAATAAAATATTGGGGGGGGGGCAGGTAGGCCCTGCCCTGCATAATCAATCACATGACAAGGCATGCACACACCATCTGAATGGCAATGCCCATCAACCTGAGGGTGCCCGGCCCCCTCAAATATTTTATCGGGGGCCCCAATGAGTTGGCTCCTATGCCTCTTCCTCAGTCTTAGTGGTGCTCCTTGTGGAACTCAGTAGGGAGGAGGATTGGGGCAGAAAAAGAATTGGTAGGTTCTGTTTGTAACTGACTCTGGCTCTTACTTGCTCTTGCTCCATACTTTCCACCCTACCAGTCCCAAAGGACACCTGTCACTACTGGACCAGATACAAAAAGGGACAATTTGGGCAGATGTAGCTTGTCACACAGAGGTTCAAAAGGGTGAATACACCAGTAGACCCTGGTTCTTGTCCTCCATTGGATCTGGTTGCCCCAGGTTTGGTAACTCTTTCAAAGATGCCATTCTACCTATCACTAGCACCCAGTACTAGGGCCAGAGCTAGTCAGAGAAGCTCATCAGAAATTGCTCATCCCATGATTTAGACCATGAGGCTGAATCATCTTTGACTTACTTCTCCTCCTGAGTAGCCCCTTCATCCTGAGGAAACCCCATGCCATAATGCCCCCCAAACACTTTTATGCCAATTTTGGACCTCCTAGTGTTGTTATTCACATTTAGTGCTCATAGAGTTTACTCTAGTACTTTAGGGCACAATCCACCCGGAATGGTACTGGAACAAGCTTTGAAGCCATAAGCAGGACTAAGGCTGTTTGCAAATTAATATCATACATTTTAACCAGGAGAAGCTCCATGTATGTATTTTTCCCATAGGTAGTATATTCTATCATAAATATTGGAATTAGTTAGTTATAAAGGGTTATAATGTGGTCAGGTTTTTGAATTGTGTTAGTGGGTTTCCTGAAATGCTAGAAATTCAGCTAATTTTAAAGTGGCATTCGTAATACATAAAACATAATTACTTAAAACCTATAAATAATTTCTTGCACATTCTTTTTAACTTTGGTTTGTTTTTATCCACACTTCATTGAGTTTTAAATAAACAAACAGGAGTGCTAAATAAACAGGCATTTATTTTTAAGCTTTATGATTTTTTGTCATAATTTAATGAAGTGCTTATAAGGTGGTTGTGCCTGCTAACCTTTGGGTGGATGTTTGCTAGGATCAGTAGTTAGTACGCTGATTATATTTTCATGTGACTGCTTTAGAGTTTTGGTTGTTTGATTTCTCTTCATGGAACTAAGAGTTACATTGCCATTGGAAGTGGTAATTTGACAGCTGAAAACAAAGGACCCAACATCCATGGGGTGCATTTCTTAATTGTCTCTTGAAATCATATATATTTGTATACACATACATATACATATATGAATGAAATAAGAGTGCAGTCCTAAACCTCTGTGTGGCATTTGCCCATTCTTTGGGGCTACGTTTGTATTGGGGGAGAGAAAGGGTTAATATGTTGACCAATAAGAAAGCCCGGAGGCAGAGCCTACCTGATTTTGAGGCTCAGCCCAGAGGTTTTGACAGTTAGTTCGGTTGGTTCTTTTTTGGGGCATGGGGGAACATAGAGGAGTCAGAGTGAGTTAGAGACAGGGACAAGACTGAGAGGGAATAGACTGACAGTGTTTCGAATATATTTTAAAACTTGTTTGTGTTTGAAATAAACTTTAATCTTCATTGTTAATTCTACCTGACTGAGACTCAATACTTCACCGGGGAACCCTGGGTTTCCCCCCCACAAAATTGGTGGCAGCGGAAGAATAAAGTAGTGGTGTACAGGTCAATAGTCCGTGAAACGACTGGGGGCTCTGTACGAACGCCACACTCTGTCCCCAATGGTTTGGGCTGCCAAGACAAGGGTTGGGTGTAGGATAGCAAACAATGTTGTCTCTGTGGGTCTCTGTAAATGGAAAGAAGAACTGTTTGAGGGAAGGGGCTGCAGCAAGCCCTGAAATGCAATTTCAGGAACATTAAATCCCAAAGATTCCCCCAAGAGGCTCCTCAGCCAAGTGATCTTAGAGCTGGCATGGCAAAATCAGAGCACCTTTCCCTTACCTTGTACCCCAACTGGCACAAACAGACATGGTTTTGGATGTGGCAGAGGATCCACTGCTCTTAACCTCCCGAACCCTTTTTAGGATTGCTCCATAAGTCTCACTTGAGTTTAGTGTGACTTATGCCCAAGTATCAGTGTGCATAGACTTGTACCCCAAGCCACAGGGCCTAAGGTCTGACTTGATATGACTGCAGCAGACCTGTGAGTTAGAATGTAGGGCATGAGCATGGTTTGGAGCAGTAGGTTGGAAATTAGCTCTGAACTCGCAGTTTCCACTTTTCTCCCCCTAGCAAATTTTCAGAACTTTTAGAATGATACTAAACTGTGTCAGGAGAAAAACAACTCTGTGTGTGTGTGTGTGTGTGAGAGAGACAGAGAGAGAGAGACAGACAGACAGACAGACAGACAGAGACATGGACATGGACATGGACAGACGGACAGACAGACAGACATTAAGGCAAGTAAAGAATACAGAATGGAACCTTCTTCTTATCTGCAACATCTTCACTTTAAAACATCTCCTACTTCATACCTGTTCATTGTGACCTGTGTGTGTGTAAGCCCTGAACACACTGACTAACAAGTGTTACTGATTTTAGTGAGGCCAGCTTTTCCAGAAGGGCATGCAGGCTTCCTGTCTCCTTTTGTGGATCAGTCATCACATTTACATTTTCACTTTGATATACGAAAGATGGTCCATGTGCTGAACTGGCTTCTGCATATGAATCATCTTCACAGCTTTCAAAACACCATGGATAGGGATGGACAAATCCGTCAGCTTTTGTTTCTCTCTGTTGCTCATTATTCCAGCCTTCAGTTGTTCACATTTCATGTTCCAGTTCACGTGTTGTTTTGAAAAGTGTGAATTAGTTGGGTTTGCCTTTCAATGAGAACTGAATTGAATTTCTCCTCCAACCCTAGTTACAATATATTTTAATATATAGGGAAAACGGAGTCAGGGGCCGATTATAAAAAACAGCAACTTGGTTTTATTTTAATATGTTCAATTTTTTATGTGCCATCTATTTGCTTAAAAAAAAAAGTATCCATCTATTTTGTATGTGTCAGTTAAGAATCATATTACATGGTTAAACACAGTTAACCATAAAGTATGAATAGATTAAACCTCTCTCCATCGAGGTGTGGTCTTTGAAGATTTGGCATATAATTTGTATCAGGGATGGGGATCCGTGGCACTCATGGTGTTCTCCAACTCCCATCAGCCCCAGCCAGCATGGCCAATGGTCAGGGATGATGAAAGAGTCCTTTGTCATATTGAGTCACCCATTATCTACATGGTCAAGCACAACAACGTTATGAGGGCAAGAGAAATGGGGCTTGTTCGTTCATTACTGAACTGATAAGGCACAGGATGCAGCTTGGCCATATGTTTTTCTAGGAACAATTTGATCAGTGGTCACTTCAATTCTCTTCGCTTGACGACTCAGTTTCTCCGTCATTCTATTTACCTTGGAGAGTTAAAAGGATAGGGTTATAGTGAGCCAACTAAGTTCTACTCAAAGTAGTCCCATTAAAATCAATGGGCCTTACATGTCCAATAAATTCTTTATTGTTGTTGTTGTTATTATTATTATTATTATTTTATTGGTTTTACAAGATTTTATACATTTTAACTTTAACCATTTCAAACATTAAAATAAAAGGTTCTATTGAACCTTCAGACCTTCTTCCCTCCCTCCATGGTTTCCATATTCAAGATAACATTTTCTGCATCTTTTTCCTTTATCCATCTGTTAAATATCTATAGTTACCATACTTAATCCCACATTACAAGTGTCATAACATCCCTGCCAATTATTTTAACTGTTTACAGTGGTCTTTTAAGTAAATTAATAATTTATTCCAGTCTTTTAAAAATACTTGATCTTCCTGGAAGATATGTCCAATAAATTCAATAGGTGCAATTTGATGCTGGATGCAAGCCATAATTTAAATGTATATTATCTTAGTCATACTTTTAATACTATTTTGACTTTCCTTTTTACATTTTGTTATGATAGGTTATGGTTATTATGACTAATGCATTTATGACTAATGATTAATTATGATTAATACTTTACTCATAGTATCAAGAAACTGACCTTCTTTTCTTATGTGTGTACGGAAATCCCTTGTAGCAAAACAAAAGAGAAGAAAAAATAACATTACATGGGTGAAACAAAACGTAATCTTTTCCGTAATGTTTCTTATTGCTCATGAGCAATATTTTCCGTAATGTTTCATATTGCTCATGAGCAATATGTGAAGAAACAATAGCTAAGAATACATTGTAAAAAAGTACTGACCCCCCAAAAAACTTCTGATATTTCTTTCTTTGAGAATTTCCTTAGCAGTCTTAGGTCCAAGCAACATCCAATTGCCATAACAGCAGAAGCCTATTTTATTTTATTACTTGATTCTTATTTTTAAAGGTGGTTACATAGTAATCCATTTATGTGTAGATTTGCCTAAAGCTTCTGGAAAATCTAGGTGCGCAAAGTCTTTTGGCTGCTGTCTTTTTAAACCAAGTATTAAAGTAAGGCGATATGATTTGTCTGAGACTAATAAATCCTGAGTGACTCAGCCATTACTATTGCTAGCATGTATATCAAAACTAGTTTCAGCATGGCTGAAATCAAGCAGGTGGGACCTGACTGGTCCCCTGAGTAAGAGACTGTGGGCAGCAAGTAAGAGTAGTGAGAAACAATTATTTTAAATAGGCATATTATATAATTATATAAACCTTTATTTAAAATAGTTTCTAATTTACCTTTTTAGTGCAAGTTATTGGAGATGGTGGTTGTTGAATAGTGGGTAGACATAGCAGACGACACAGCGATTTCGCCAAAGCAGCTCTTTATTTGTAAGCTGGAACAGAACTGAACAGCAAACAGCTCAGCCGGCCTGCTTTTATAGGCAGCCGGCTGTCAACATTGTAGCAACAACAACCCAGGGTTTCCCGCCTAAAATAACTGACATGGACCTGAGTGAAAACTATCTACACGATACTCCTGGTGGCCAGGGTGAGAACTTCAATACATAACACCCCTCCCCACCGAGATAAGGCGTTCGTTACAATAGTAATGGTTTCCTTATATACAACACTACATGTAATGGTTCAATTAGGCACAAATCATATCGGTTACATTTCACATAATTCCATTAGACCATCGGTGTTACATGTCCAACAACATAGTCCTTTAAATATGGTCTACTGGCCTTGTGGGTTTCCTGGGCGGAGAGTTCAACAGCTTCTTTTTTTTATATATATAAATTTTTTTATTAATTTTCCAACATATATTAAAACACAATACAACTGATAATACATAAACAAACAAACATATAAACACGTATAATTTCATAACCTCTTTTTCTTAAACCTTATTTCTACGACTTCCCCATACCTCCCTTTTCTGCATCCCTGTTTTAAACTTTTCCAGCAACCCCTAATTTCAATTACTTATAATTCACTTTCTTTAATCCTTTTTCTCTTACCCAATTATTTGTCACTGCAATTCTGTTTTACATTACCCATGACATTTTAGCACTCATTAATTTTGAGAGTTCAACAGCTTCTGAGGCCGCGGCCTCCTCAATGGCTTTCTGCAGCGTGAGGTCTGGCTTGGCGAGGAGATGCTGTTGCAGACGGATGTCCTGGACCCAGCAGACGATTTGATCCATCAGGGCATCGTCTAAGTCTCGGAACTCGCAGTGCATTGCAGCCTGTCGGAGGGCAGTGGTGTAGTTGTTGTTTGACTCCCCCTCTGCCTGGTTCCGGTGGTAGAACGCATGGTGGGCAGCAATCTTGGACGGCTTTTGCACATAGTGGTTGTGGAGCTTCTCTTGAATCGTGTCCCACGGCTCTGCCTGGACTGCTAGAGGTGCAACCAATGCTTGGGCCGTCGCGAACACGTTGGGGCCACAAAGGCTGAGGGGAGGCCCTGCTTCTGCTCTTCAGACCCTCTTGTCAGCTCATTTGCTTGGAGGTAGCAGTCAAACCGAGCGCGGTAGGAGTCCCATGATTCAGAGGCTGGGGCAAATGGCGGTAGAGGCACGAGTGAAGCCATGGTTCCGATGCCGACGTGGAGGCGATGGATGAAACACTGTGCTCTAGCCAGAACAGTCAGCTCTGCATTGGTTCTACTCCGTGATTTCACTCAGTGTTTCAGCTCCGTGATTCAGCTCATCTCAGAGGGTGGCTGCGTCTGGCTGCGCTCTGATGTCCATTGATCCCATCCTCATCGCCAGTGTTGAATAGTGGGTAGACATAGCAGACGACACAGCGATTTCGCCAAAGCAGCTCTTTATTTGTAAGCTGGAACAGAACTGAACAGCAAACAGCTCAGCCGGCCTGCTTTTATAGGCAGCTGGCTGTCAACATTGTAGCAACAACAACCCAGGGTTTCCCGCCTAAAATAACTGACGTGGACCTGAGTGAAAACTATCTACATGATACTCCTGGTGGCCAGGGTGAGAACTTCAATACATAACAGTGGTCACCTCTCAAGTGACGTCAGTCTTGATTATTTGGGTCTTTAAACCATGGTAAATGGGTGAGGCCTCCCACCTACCAATCACCTAATATCACAATGTTATCAGATGGGGAAAAACTTTTATGGGCACTATGCCAGCTGAGAAACCTTATTTGCTTCTCTAGCTTCAGTGCAAGCCAGCAACCAAAATGAGCAAAGCTGGTCAACGTGGCTGGTGTCACAATATACGGAAGCTACTCTACTGAGTCAGACCATTGGTCCATCTAGCTAAATGTTGTCTACACTTTCACAGCTCTTCCTGGAGGCTTCAGGGATTGAATTTGGGGCCATTTGCATGCAAAGCAGATGCTCTAACTCTGAGCTTTCCTTCCAGGTAGGTCGACCTCATGTCAGCTGCAGCTCCTGGTTTTACAACCGGGATTGGTTGTAAAAGATCATTAATAATAATAATAATAGTAATAATAATAAACAACCTCTTTGCTTTTTCTTGTACTTGTCCACAGGCAGCATTTCATATCTCTCCCATGTGTGTTTTGCTTGTTTTAGGCAGAAAGAATTTGCACTGCAATGCACATAATCTGCTGTTATTACTTACGTATTGCCTATCCTATGCTCGACCCTTTGCTTATTATGCTTTCAATCCTCCCTGTCTTTGTAATGCTGCACCAGTGCAAACTCCCCTCATGTGAATGGCACTCATGCTAGCACAAGTGTCTGATGATCAAACAGCAATTTATCTCCCTAAGGAGACCTATAATTACAACTAGGTCACTGTAAGGCCATACACAAGGCTACAGAACCAAGCTATTGCCTGAGAAATATACCTCTCCGCTTTCTACTTCTACATAATTGGATTTCTAGTTGCCCTAAGGGCTTTTGCTTTCCTTTTGCCCCTTCTTTAGCAGCCACTTATTCTTCACCTTTCCCTCCTTTTCCTATAATTGTGTTCCGACTGTATTTCCCTCCTCATCAACGCTTTTATTTTCCTGCCTCTCGTGCATCTTATAGTTCAATGTTTTATCCAGCTCACAACTGGAAGAGAAGGGTTGAGTTTTATGGAGATAACTTCAACTATCAGACATAACCCACCTGAAAAAGGAGTACTTCAAAACATTTATTCTTCACATTAAATATTATTTGGTCAACTACAGTATAACAAAAGGGAAAATCTCTGTTTTTTTATCTTCAAGAACAATAGAATCATGGAGTTGAATATAATTGTGGCCGTTTCTTTACTGAAGAGATTTTGGCTAAGAGGATGAATTTACTAGTGGAAAAGGAGAGCTGGGGGTTGTTGTCGACCCCACTTCCTGCTATAGGCCTCTGCTGCACTGGACATGCTGTTCTGGATTTCCGCCAATCCTTTCTAGAGCAGATTTCAGGGAGTGCATTCCCCCCGCCAGCAGAGAGAAGCAAGATTTGCCAGAAATTGTCTCTCTTCCTCTCCTGTTACAGAGAGGCACCTGTTGGATTCCATTCACAGAAAGATGGAACTGGAGCCATCCCATAGAGTCGGACAAGTACAAGAATTAGCTATATCTCCTCACATAGACAAGATTCTGTAGACCTGAACTATTCTTCTTCTCAGGTCTTTTTCCAGTTTTCTAAAAACAAAACAAAACAAAACTTCCTATAAAGGAGATTTATAACTTCTTTAGGCAACTAGCATTTAATTCTTAAAAATAGTTTTAAAAATACAAATCTTAAATCTGTTTGCTTCCAGTATGAGCACTGTATTTTTTGCTGTTGCCTCTGGGATGTTTCCTACATTGTGTCTGATGACACAAAAACACTCTAGCAAAACAGCCCAGTGTCTTAAATTGCCATGTGTGAAGGAAGGCAGGCTCCTTTGTAGTACTATTCCCGACTGCTGCTCCCTGGAGACAGTAATCTTAATCAACTATCCCTACTGGACACTGAAAACACAGAAATAACTTGTGAAGGCATGTCCACACCATCCATATGTAATGTGAGAAGTAGCCCTCAGCAGTTCTGGTAAAATCTCAGCTTTTTAGGTATTTGAATGCTTGTATTATTTGCCCTATCTGCTATCATGTTGCACATACCCAGTTCTCTCAGGCTATTCTTTGATGTAATGAATTCCAGACCCGTTATCAGCTTTGTTGTTTTCTTCTCAGTGCAGCTAAAATAAATCACGCGTAGCTCAATGAGAAAGGCAAATATTGTTCAACATTTAGCTGCATACAGTTTAGCTGAGCCCTGGAAAGGATCTCCATACTTCTCTTGGCAGATCTGCCTTCAATGTGGACACTCTCAAAATGTGCCTGCTATACAGTTTGGAAAGTGGTCGTTGGTTGTTCTAAATGGTTTGAGTTTTTTGTTTGTTTGTTCGTTTGTTTAAATGAGAAAGTAAGAGACAGCCTAATACAATGAATAGAGAAGGAAAATCACATTGCTGTGTTCACATTACTCTCCCCCTCCCTTGCTACATATAAATGTATAGCTATGCTGCTGTAAGGGCATAATAGTGCCCCCTACTGGATATTTATCATTAGAGGATAAAGGATCCTAGAACACTAAATTTTAAATTATCCTAAAACTTCACAATGGGCAGTGAAAATATATAAATGCCCTGAGCATGAATGGAATTCCTTGTTTTCTCCCAGAAGGAGAAGCGTAAGGCCTTGTCTGGGACATTACAAGACCTTTCCAACAAAGTTCTGAGATAGTTCTGTCACCCTCCTCTCTCACCATGATGGGAAATTTGTTGATTCATTTCCGTTTCCTTCCCAATCTTTCCTCAGATTTCTGTCATGTGGTTGGCAGCTTATACAATGCTATCCTGGGGCTGAATTGTGCCATATCCCTCCTCTTCCTTCCGTGAAGTTTCTGTGAACATTTTCCAAGCTCAACTCCGTAAGCCTAGCTATCCCTTCCCCACTCCCCCTATTAAAGTCACAGCAAGGCCAAAGTTCTTTAGTCTTTCTTATGCTGAAAGCTTGAGGAGACTCTGTTGCACATCATGAGAATGTACTGACAAGTGATATAGCATTTTATCCTTTAATGCAATAAACCCCTTTGATCATCTCTAGGGAGAGGTCTCAATTTCTAGACTGTGCCTGAGATTCACTATGAATAAATTGAACATCAAATAAAACCCTTTCACCTGTATGCAGAAAATTGACACATCAGGGAGAAAAGCCCAATGTGCTAGGTTTCTACGTGCCAAGAGTTTTTATGAAGGCCACCCATAAGAAACAGCAAACAGCCTTCTCCTTTCAAGGACCACTGATCTTGTGATGAAACAGATCTTATCCAGTGCTCTCAAGTTTCTTTTAAACTAACTTCAGTCTCTGATGGACCAGTGCAGTATGCAAGCAAAGCTCAGATTATTACTCAGGACAACTGATAAGTAAAACAGACGCTTGTGGGCACTAAGGAAATTGTTTAGGGTTGAAAACATTATTTTAAGGAGGAGAAGCTAAGAAAATTTGCTGTTGCTTTTCTGGTTGTCTTTGTTTCCCACTTTTAAGTTTAGCAATATAAATCTACACAATACGTTTATATATATCTACACAATACGTTTATTGTATATATCTACACAATACGTTTAAAAGCATAGATATTTTCCTGTGAAGGCAACAGAAGCTCAGGTGGCCTTTGTGGCTTTGAGTGCCTTTTATCAGCTTAGTCTGACACACCAATTGCAACCCTACCTGGTCAGAGACGCCCAGGCAGCAGCTAGCCATGCTCTGGGAATAATACGTTGTGCATGGGACTGCCTTTGAAAATGGTCAGGAAACGTCTGTTGATTCAGGAAGGGTTGTTAAATTGTTCACTGGGGGCTAACTACAGGTGATTAGCAGCCGCATTGTATGTTTTTTAAATAAAATACCTGGCGTGTGACAGTACCCAGGGCGGGTAGGTTTAAACCTTCTTTCCCCAGCTGCAATCTCCAGTGCTAACTCCCCACCCGCCTTACAGGGTAATTAGCGTTAGCAAAAAGGCTGCCATTGGCATTTACTTTTTAAAAACACAACATGTGGTCATTAATTAAATTAAGTAGCTGAGTCCCAGTACTGAACAATTTGAAAATATTATGCCACTGCTTCATTCTCTGTGCTAGTTTCCACTCCATTTCTGTGCCCAATTCAAAATGCTGGTTTCAACCTTTAACAGTCCAGGAACATAGTACCTGAAAGATAGCCTTCTCCTCTATGTGCCTATTTAGACTTGGACAATTCTGAGGCTGGGTCCCCCCATCAAATGAGGTGTGGCAGGTGGCTGGGCCTTTTCAGTGGTGGCACCCTGGTTGTGGAATGCTGCCGGTGCCTACATTGTGGTCTTTTTCAAAGCCAGGGAAAGGTGCTTTTATTTTCTTAGGTCTTTTAAAAACACCTTAAAACTTTTAATCTATAACAACAACAACAATTTATTATTTATACCCCGCCCATCTAGCTGGGTATTTACTGTTTAAATCTCCTGTTTTATTGGTTGGTTGCTCAGACATCTACTCAGAGTAGACATATAGAAATTAATGGACCTAAGTTAGTCATATTCATTAATCCAATGGGTCTGTTCCCAGTGGCACTAGCAATGGGTGAAACTTTTAGCATTTTATTAATATTGTAAGTTGCCCAGAGACCATTGTTATTGAGTAGAGCTTAAATATGGCAATAAAATAGATAAATAAAATAAAATAAAACAGCCACACATATTTTGATTTCCCAGTCCCTGCCGCACCTGTTTTCATCTGATTTTTATGATGTAGATCACCCCCGAGTGGAATACAGTTTCCCAATCCATAGTGTTTTGTTTGAGTGGGGCTTTGAGCTTTTGATGTTCAGAAGCAAGTACTGTGTCTGTGCCATTTGCAAGAGGCAGTCCTCTTCTGGGCCTGCAGATCTTTGTAGTCGGATGCAGCAGCCTTCTGCAGGTGTGTGAGAACTCTGAACAGCCCCTTATGCCCACGTAGGGAGCGCTAACATGTTTACAAGTGAATGCTGCATGGAGTGTCTTTTATTGAAGTATGAGCAGCTGCCATTATGCTCTGTTCCCAGAACAAAACCAAAACATAAAAGGGCTGAAAGAGGCTGCTGCAGAAGATGCAAAATAAAGCTGCCTTTTATCTTTCAGCAGATTATATGTATATTTAATGAAAGGAAATCAAGCAGGTAATAAAAGGCTGGAAAATTCAAGAATTGTGCATTTTGCAAAAACACCCCCCACAAAAGCTGAGGATACCCTTATGTCTTTCCTGTTCTCCCAGTTCGTTCAGTTTTCAGCGAGTCTTGTAATTGGACAGGTAGCCTTGAAAGAAAATACTTCCTTTCTCTAAAAATAAAAATAATAAAAATATGTTGTAAGATGATGTTCTGTCGGCTTGCTTGAGAAGAAACAGCTCTTTCCCCATTGTTAAAAACTTTCCTAGCTTAGGTTAGGGACAGAGGTAAATGCTATCCCGCTGGCTAAAGGCCAGATTGGTACATTTTACAAAAAGCATTCGGAATGAGTACAGCTGGAAACTAAAGGGAGCCATTTTCAGATGGTGGACAAAAGAACGGCTGGAGCCAAAGGGAGGAAGAGCAGCTCAGGAGGCATCACGGTGACACAGACAGCAATGCTGGTTGAAAGGTGGGAAAGAAAAATAAAAAAGCTGCCTTGAAGTTACTGTTTCAGTCCTGGGGTTTGTTCATTTCAGTCTTGGGGTTGGTGGTTTTTTGTTTTGTTTTTTGGACCACAGACAAATGTTGGAGGGGGAGTGAAATTCCTGGAATGGAACTGCATAATTTTGATACAATAAATTGCTCTTTTATACCTCTACCCAGACTACAATTGGTGGCCCTGGCAATCTTGCCACCCAGGACAATGTTGTATTCTAAAAGAAGTGGCACCCCCCCATCTCTCAGGATGTTCTTGAGGAATTGCCTGAAACATTTTCAGAAGAGGTGAGAGCTTGTACCACAAAGAGGAGAAGCATGACCACCAGATCAACATATTGAATTAGTGCACTTGCCAAAGATCTGTTTCCAGTGTCAGAGGTCAGCCCTGTGGAAATGCAGCAGAATACCAAAACATTGCATTAATGGCAAAGTGCAGGCATTCTTTCCCTCGCCCCTGGTGATGACTGTGGCTTGTTTGGCTTGTCTAGGATCTCCTTGTGATTTAGAACCATGGAGGTTCAGAGTTGTAAGTGAAATGGGAAGCCAGCCAAGCTGAAGAGGCTCCCTGCTGCAGATGTTCAGTCCCCAACACACGAGGGGTGACAAAGTGTATGTTGATGGTCTCTTTAGGGCTCATGTGAACGTCTTAAGCTGTGTAAGTGTGGAACAAGAAGCAGAGCAGTCCTCATTCCCAATTTGCCATGCAGGTGATAGGTAGGATACAGCAGAAGTTTAAGTCCACTCAGCTCTGCTAGGCTGTGCCACTGGGAGTTGCCATTGCATAAGCGTGTCCACAAAAAGCATGGGCGGTAGCCTGCAGAACATCCCGGAAAGGAGGTGTTTTGGGGTGGACCCAGGCCACTGGAACCTAAGCTCCCAGCAAAGCCTCTCTGATCAATCAATAGCTTTATTCCTCCCCTTCTGTCCTGGAAGACCCAGATGGCAGACCTTTGGAGGCAGCAGCAGTACTACTGACCCATACAGCCTTCCTGATCCTGGCCAGGAGTTAGGATGGCAGCCTTAGTTGCTGTGTTACAAATTGTAATGCCATGAACCTGTTTGGTATAGCAGACCTGTAGGCAAGGTGAGGCCAGTGGGTGCAACACCCTATGTAGAACCAGTGCTCTGCCCCACCTAATAGTTTTTCAGGAAGCAGGCTTTTGAATATGTGGAAATTTCTCTTTAATGAGCTGCTTTTTAGAATAAGGCAATTCCTGTTCAATGGCAGCTGTTTTTTCCCAAAGTAGTAGTGCTCGACCCATCTGACTCACCCTGTTCTCAGCCTACACAAGATTCACTCAGGTGGATTTTTCAAGGTTGCTTTCAGCTTTATGACTGAGTGATATGGCCGAAAAATAAAGCAAAATAACCCTTTAGTTCCCACGACTGTGAACACTTCAGGGCAAAGCAATTCTTATTCTAGTTATCTATCTATAACAACTAGCAGACAATGACATACACATAGTCGTTTTGAGCTTGGTCAGAGAGAGTATAGAAATGTATCTTGGTTTTGAACAAATCCATTCATTTGTTTGAAGCCACGCCTGGAAATATGGTCACCCCACACAGTAAGGACAACTGGCTATGGTTTTGCTTTACAGTTTTATGTTTCCAGATTCCCAACTACCCCCTACCCCAACTCATTATTAATCCAAACCCAGGTTTCTGAAGGAAAAGGCTAACCATGTTTTATCCAACTCATTGAAATATGGTGCCCCATAGCTGTAGCAATTGGAACTATTTTTCTCTGAAACTGAAAGGGATAATGACCAAGTTCAGAATGCTTCCATAACCACAGCTGTCAGGATTTGGAAGATCTCTTTTTATAAGTTGAACATGGATTAAAACCTGCTAGTTGGATCATCAAAGTCTCAGAGGTTTGTTGCTCTCATAGTGGGAAAAGCCTTGAGGTCAGATATTGAATGGGGAAAGTTTCACCTTTGCTGTACACATCTTTAAGAGGATCAGGGAAAAAACCATCATATCTGAACAAGAACAAGACACCAAAGTTGTATACGGACACAAAACTGAGTACACCGTTAACAGCCTTTTCTCACTTTGTAAAAGAGAATGGTCTTGAATATATTGTCTAGTGTTAGCTGAATGAGGAGTACCTCTAAAGAGCCTTATTATAATTGTTTTTTCAGAACTAAAATGTTTTATTCTGAAAATGCATGAATGCCTTGAAAAATGGTTAGAAGTATCATCTGGGAAAAGATAATAAAATAGATTTCAACAGGTTGAGTGGCCCCATATATCCAGTCTGATGAAATATAGAAAATCATAATTGGAGGTTGTATAAGTGAGATTGCTATCATCTTCATGTGGTTGAATTCCTCTGAGGCTACTTGAATTTAGTTGATTGGGGTATCGGATAAGCATTTCGATGACAGGAGTCCTCCAGCTATGTCCTGATGGCTCTTATTTGGATATTTGCATGCAATTATTTAGTGATTAAAACACCCACAGAATACAGCAGGAAGTTCTACTGCCTGTGCTAGTCTCTAACCAGTCCACATCAGTGGGAGAGATCAATGTTGGCTCTCCAGTGTGCATGACTTGCTTCCCACACTGATAAAAAACATTCTCAGCTGTGCATTTTAGTGCTGCACTGGGAGTGCAAAAAGCTATATTTATTATTCTAAGAAAATAGAAGACTATTTTATACGGAGTCAGACCATTGGTACATCAAGTTCAGATTTGACTACAGTAACTGGCAGGAACTTCTACAGGTCTTTTCAGACAAGACTGTTTTCCTAGCTCTATCTGGAGATGCTAGGTATTGTACCTACAGCCTTCTGCCCACAAAGGATGCGGTCCATCACTGGGCCTTGGTCCTTCTCTAAAGCTGCACTTTTAAATTATCTGGTCATACTGTAGGTCTGGGTTCAACTCTCGTGTCCCACTAGCAGAAGTCCTTAAATGGACTTCGACTACTGCAATGAGGCTTTCCCCCTTCTTCCCCCAGAGAGGAGAAAGGGGGTTGCTCTGCTTGGCAAGCTGAAATACTTGTACAGTCGTACCTTGGAAGCCAAAAAGAATCCATTCTGGAAGTCTGTTCGACTTCCAAAACGTTCGACTTCCAAGGTGCAGGAACTGCAACTGGAAGCTGCAGAAGTCCCGCAGACTGTTTGGCTTCCAAAAGAACGTTCGCAAAACTGCAACACTCACTTTCGGGTTTGTGGTGATTGGGAGCCAAAATGTTTTATTGCTAGGGCATCCACCCACCAAGGTACGACTGTACAGGTGGAACAATTACCACAGAGCTACATTGAATTTCTTCCACAGACACTGGGAGAGATGTACAAATGAAATACTCCTATGGCATTAAGTTGTTCTAGACAAATCCCCTTCAAAGGAGACAGTGGAAAAGGCACCAGAAGGCCCATCAAATAACTGTCAGCTAATATAGCAACGCAATCAGGAAGAAATTATGAACATAGAATTCTGGTGACTTTCATCACCTGAGAAGTTCTTAGGCAGGTGAATTGATACCTAAATCTAATCTCATAAACCCAAAAGAATGCTTTGCATCAATGTTTAATCCTGATTTTATTCTGATAGTGATTTAATACTTTCAGTTTTATGTCCATGTAGGGCTTTTAAAAAATGGTTTTATTTATGTTTCTGTATGCCACCAACACAGCATATTGTTAACCATGCTACAAAAACACTGCAAAAACATGTAAGTAAAATTCTACATTCTTCTATGTCTTACTTATACCAAAGCCAGTCTTCATTAAAATATGTCCACAAGCAAAGATTCACAGAATTTGATCTTCCTACATAGTCACCGTTTTGCTGTCCTGGTTAACCTAGTGTAGAATTGTACCACCATGTTGAATGTTCACTTAAAAACAGCCCTGTAGTGGTGACATGGAGGCAGCTGCAGTTGTGCTGGCTGAGACTGATGGGAGTTGCGCTCCGTAACATCTGGAAGGCACCAGGTTGGCAAAGGCTGTTCTAGGCCACACGACAAACCAACTTCGATATTGTAAGAAGGCTGTATACGGAAATGGGTGCTGCTTTGTCAAATGTAATTGCACATCACAATGTAATTGGTACATAATTTCTTCACACATCCATATAATTCCTCTCCACTTAAAAGTTATTGCCACAGTTTTAAAAACTATTTTCCTTGTATGCCATGGACCAATAAAGCCTCTTTGCTGACTCACAGACAGAAACTATGATCCTATTATAGAGCAACTGCTCCCCTCAGAGGGGGCTGAACAAGAGAATTTCCTGGTGGGTTGTGCTGTCATGGATGCCAGTTTTATTTTGGCTCATTCTAACAAGCACCTGCCTAAAGCCCTAGATAGTTTTGACATCACATAATGAGAAGAAACATCCTAATGAAGAGCAAAACCTAGAGTAGCCAACAGATTTGTCTTCTGTTGAGATACCGCTGTAAGTTTTGATATGGTTTAAATGTATCTTAAAATGTTCCCTGCTCAAAAGCACTGGGAAATGCAGCAGGTTAATAATATTATGAAGAGTGTGTAACACGCCTGTCATCCTGTGATGGTATCAGAATGGTTGCAATTGTATGATTCCCTTGTGAAACCAGAAAGCTACTGTGTAAGCTCCAAAGATCCTAAAATTGTCAAATGTGCTGCATTGTGCAGATTTGTCATTGTTAGAATGCATCTGCTTTTTCTAATGGCCCTCTAATAACGTCAGCTTCCTTCCAACTTGTTCCGTTGGATAATTCATCTGCTTTCCATTACCCTGACACTGAGAGTATCCAGCCATGATTGAGCTACTTCATTTTGGCTGCTCCCATGGAGTTGGAAACCCCTCTGGTGGAGGGCTCAGTTCATGGTCTGGATCTACCTGATCAGCCCAATTCAATAGTTTTTTTTAAACACTATCCCAGCCATCTAGGAAACACTCATAGAAAAGCAGCTCACACATGCCTAAGGTAACATTTATAGGGCCTTTGAGAAGAAACGTAAAATGGTGAAATTTGCTGATCGTGGTTTGATTTTCATTCTTTTCTCAGTGGTAACAACACAATTCTTCTCTTGAGTCTGAAGGACAATTCATAACAGGCTTTCGTGGAGTTTTGCTTAGGCTGTTATGCCAAGCACATCGAGCTACAAATGGAACAGTTGTTTACAGCTGAATATATATTCCAACCTTTCATAGAATGGCTTAACATTTTCTCGCCGGTATCTGCCATTGTTAGATTAGAACATCACACATAGGAAGTCTTTTTGTATAGCTTTATTCACTGGGCATCTGGAAAGGAAATGAAGTAAGGCAGCCCCTGTTGCTTTGTTTCTTTTTGTTTCCACCGCTATGTGATTGTTACACTTTTGTTATTTTTAGGGATATTGGCTAAAGGCAAGCACTTATCATTCTGGCAACCATAGTAGTAGTGTTTTCCCCCCTTTGCTTTTTTAGAATAACAGATGTTTTCAATCGGAATGGGCATGTTATTGATGCGCAACACAGCCTGATAGCACCCTGCATCATCCTTTATAGGACATCTAGTTAATTAGAAGGTTACCTTTACAAGGAGAAAACATAATTGAGGCCTCTCCAGAGGCATTTTATCTTTAAGTGGTGGTTACACCAAGAAAATAACACCTTTTTGCATGGCTGCTTATATTTGGGGTGTCTGCCTAAACTAAGCAAATATTTATTTGCAGAAACAATCCCCTGGTGAAATAAACCACTAGGCACTTCTGTTGAATACACACTTGCAAATGCTCCTAGGGGAACAATCTTTTTGGGGAACAATAGTAAGTAAATATTGACAGTGAACTTGCTATTAAGCCTTTCTAGTGGAAGATAACCTGTACTGTAGTGCTAAGGGATCTCTGGAGGTGTTTATAGGTCTCAGGTATGCTAATATATTTGTGAAGCATTTCAATTGAGAACACCTCTTGTATTCCCCCCCTTTTCCTTTGTCCTTACACACACACACACACACACACACACACACACATGGTCTATTGGAATAGTTATCAAATAGTCCTATTAGATAGAAGGGTAAATTAACCCTCAAACTAGGCATGTTTCTGCCAGAGAAAAATGAATAAAAACAAACTGAAATTATTGTATAACTGTTGTGCACAGCAAGATTGTTGCATGTGATAATTGAAAAAAGATTGATGGGTTTGGTGGGGCTCCTGGAGCCTGAGGACTCTTGTGCCCCATATACCCTAATGTCTCCTTTGATGGTAGTAAATCCGTCTGTAATGCTAAAGACAGACTACAGGAGGGGTAGGCAACCTAAGGCCCAGGGGCCGGATGCGGCCCAATCGCCTTCTCAATCTGGCTTGCAGGCGGTCCGGGAATCTGCACGTTTTTACACGAGTAGAATGTGTGCTTTTATTTAAAATGCATCTCTGGGTTATTTGTGGGGCATAGGAATTCGTTCATCCCCCCCAAAAAAATATAGTCCAGCCCACCACATGGTCTGAGCAGTGCTGGATTTATATATAGGCTAAGTAGGCTGAAGCCTAGAGTCTCTAAATCTAAGGGGGCTTGCCAGCCCGCCCGCTCCCCAGTGGGCAGTCTTCCCTCTCTCAAAATTGCAAACCCAAGACTTCATGCAAGGGCAGGGCTTCACAGGCCCAGCAACTATGAGACTCAGGGCTAGCCAGTGAGGCCCAATTTGAAGCAGTGGGGCGCAACTTGGATTTTTTTTTTAGGGCTCCAGTTCACAGCCAATGTCTGCAAAATCTTATAGATACAAATAAAATCCATCTAGATTGCCCTTGTGCGGGGGGACCCTTAGGAGCAGCCCGCGGGACCCAATTTGGTCCAATTGCTCCAATTGCCTTAAGGTCAGCCCTGATGAGACTGTGCAGGGGTTGGACTGACAAGCCCTGTACCTTCTAGGTCCCTGGTGTCACCATTCAGAGTACAAAGACTTGTTATGGAAATAAAGGGGGGGGCACTTATTGGAAATCAGTTTTGTCACCTCTCCCCCCCAAACCCCGAGACAATGAGTCCAGCCACCTTTTATTCACAGTCACATAAGCACTACACTACAGCATGGCTGTAAACCTGTACGTTCAGCCGCTGAAATATACACCCAATATGTAGCAATGGAGATTTATGTTACTGCTTTATGAATGAACACTGTGTTTTATGAATGGACTCTGTGTTTTGTGAATTACCTAAGAGCCACCAATAGGGAGCTCTAGAATCTGACAGCTAACCAATTGGGTACTACCAAAGAGTGACCCCTATTGCTGAAAGCAGGTAACCAGCAGGGAATGCTTCAGCTCAGCCTTTGCACTGTTTACTGAACACCCCCTGCTGTGCAGATAATGGAGAGAGCTCGTAAATTGTATCCCTTCTGGCATCCTGGCCAACTCTGTTACGCTGGTGTAAACCCTGGTGCACCAGAAGCCCAGAATAGCAGCAAATAAAATCCACTCATACATCAGCGACTGATAAGACTTGTCAACCAGTTCTTCCAAAGTCTTCCTAAATTATAAAGCTCCAAAATACAGGCCAAAAGAGAGCAGGTCTGGGAAGAGTGAGGCATACAATGGGCACCACCAGTGAAAAGGCCTTGCTCCTTGTAGCTCCTGCCCTGTCATTTGATAGGGTCCCACTTGCTCTCCTTTTTGACATGGAATGCTCTCTGTTGGAGTCTCCAGGTCCAGTACAAAGACCATAAGAAGGGAGAGCAGGGACCTTGAAGTTCCCAACAGCTGTTAATCAAGCAAGCAAGCACATAGGTCACCTTTGTCACAGTCAGGATGCCTATGTCCTGGCCAGGCCTGCACCCAATCTTGCTTTTGTACAATCTTGTTTGTCCTCAGTAACCAAAATTATATTATCAACATATACAAGCAGAAAACTTGTTTTCCTTCTTTTGCAAGGAATCGTACAAAACAAAGTGGCACTAATAAAGAAAAGTTCCAGGGTGGCAACAGAAAGCAAACTAAAAATGCTTTTGCAGTTCATCAGAACTATCCATCAATATCAAGTTATAGTAGAACTGGTGCTATTAACAGCAATCCTTCTAGTTGATTAATTGGTTCGGCAACTTCCATGCACATGATGTGTGATGCTAATTATTTCCCCCAAGAGTTAAATGATAACTAATCAGATGCAGCTACAGTTACAAATGCCAACAAAATATCTGTGAAAGGAAGAGGAGCACGTTTGCTGAAGTGTTTTGCAGGTAGAAATACTGTTTGTAATGAAGTGAGAGCAATAGTTTACTTGCTCAAATTAACAAATAAGAAAGTTTTGAGAATTTAAATTCTAGATTAAAATTGATTACTTAATTGAGAAGGGGATTGTAACAAAAACACTGGGGTCTAATTTGAATACTAGAGTGCCTGGTATCTGATGGGCAGACCAAAGCACTCATCAGGACAGCTATGAGATTCAGGTGAGGGTTAGATGCCTTGTCAATCCCTGCCCAGGCCTGCAAAGGTTTACAAAGTTCAGTTTTTCAGTATTAATTTTATGCATTTTTAAAAATCACCACAGTGTTTAACAATAATAATAGAGGAGAATTTGTGAATTGCAGACTTTTAAATACCCGTCATCATCCTTGGCTTCACTCAATTTCATTTATAACACTCTTCCATTTTCTTCTATTTGTGAGGGTGGGGGATGGGGAGGGGCCTCACAAGTGGAGTAGCCGAGGGCCTCTCTTCATCTAAATCCGGCCCTGGGTCTGAGGGACGGTGGACCGGCCCATGGCTGAAAAAGGTTAGTGACCCCTGGACTACAGTTCCTGAATGGCAAAGGGGAACAAAAGGAAACTCACCCCCTTCAGCTTCTGTTTGAAAAAAAGAGGCTAGCTGAGAACACTAACCAAATAAGAGGCATTTTCTTTTTTGCTTATTTATAACTAACCCTTTTAAGCCTTCACACCCTTTTAAGTGCAGATATTTTGAAGGTCCTTTCAGTTAAATGTGTGGTTAGGATCCTGGTCATTAGAGATTACAGTGACTCTGGCTTGCATACATACCATACATTCGAACTGCATGGCTTCTGCCAAAGAATCTTGGAAACTGTAGTTTACCCTCATGGAACTGCAATTCCCTGCACCCTCAACAAACTACAGTCTCCAGGGTTTTTTGAGGGTGGTGGTAAGAGAGCCTATTAAAGCATGGCATGTATGCAGCCTCTGTCGGCATCTTTTCTTTTTACAAGTCATTTTCAATTTGAAGCCTGATTAATTGAATGTTTACATCTTTGTGTAACCTGAACTATGTGATTCCCCCCCCCATTTCTAAAATAATATTTTTCTTTCCTATCTTTAAAATCCCAATATAATTATGTGATAGATCCAAACATGGTGGCTTTAGAGTATGGGACAGACAGTCAGTGCATAAAAGTATCTCAAACAGATGAAAGTGAAGTATATATGTGGAATGAACAATATAGGGGTGGGGTTTTGGTTTTTTTTGCTATAGATTTGTTGCTTTTAAAACCAGAAAAATTAGTTTTAAAGAGAAGTGTGGTGTTTTTTTTTAAGGAGAAAGTGCTTAGATTTCAGGCAGTGAAGAAACAGTTAAATGTAATCTGTTGTTCATCTGCATTAGATGATAGACAAATAGGTTAGAATGAGAAGAGCACTGAAGTCTCCTTGCTTTGCACCAAACCCTACCATTATCTTTAGCTCATGCATGGCTTCTCTGTGCAGCTGTAGAGATCTGACTCTTCCAAGCTGCGCCACCCTTGTAGTAATGAGGTTGTTTTAAAGAGAATAAATGGCATGCATGCTACTCTGTGGCACCATGACTCCATTACATCTGAAGAATGTGTGCTTCTCTGTTGTACCCCGAAACAGTATTTACTTAAAAAGAACCCATTTTAACGTCATATTAAAAATCCTGCAGGGTAGATGAATTCACTCTAAAAACCGAGTGATGGAATTTCATGTCATTCAAAGGCCCTACATCAGGTTGGGGAAACCTGTACCTTCAGGGCTACAACTCCCATCACCCTTGATCATTGGTCATGGTGGTTGGGGCTGACGGAGGTCCACAGATCCCCCAACCCTGTTCTATATGGATGCTAAAGGGAAGGAGCATGCACAAATATTGATGTGGCCCACTTAGGCTATTAAATGTTGACGATGTGTCCCAGTGTGTTCACTATGTGGCAAATGTATTCACAGAACTGTTTGGTTGCTGGAGGACTAATGTGGGAGAATAATAATATGCCTTCCACTATTGTTTGAGAAATAGAAATGTGTTTCCTCTAAAACCTCTGGGCCTTGCTGCATATCATAAGAATGCAAACACAGATTCCCATTCTTCCTTTCCCAGTTGAATCCTTCCCCTAGAAAAGCATTGCAAAACACCAGAAGCATATAATTCCTCCTGCCTTGATCCTCAGTTTTGACTGATTTCAGAAGGTGTCTTTCAAGACTTGAAGATCATGTTTTAAATTCAATGCATCTCTTCTATATGATATATCACTTGGAGTAATGGCAGCTCAGGCCCTGTATAGTTACCTCAGTCATCTCCAATGATAAGCCACAATTTCCAGTCAGAACCATTCTATTTTGCTGTGTAAGGCTTATGCTAACAGCACTGATATTTACAATGGAAGCATTAGGTGGTTATTTGGTGGACAGAGCATGAATGAAATCTAGGGTCCTGCTCTTACATTCAGTTTCATCTGGGAGAAACAGAAGTTCCCACCTAATATTTCCATGTGCACAGGAATCATAGAATTGTAGTGTTGGAAGGGAGGGGGCTATTGTTTTGTCTTGTTCTTGTTCTTATTATGCATTTTGTGTTTTTGACTTTTATATTTATGCTGTAAACTGCCCTTAGATCTGCAGATGAAGTGCAATATACAATTTTAATTAACCAGTCATCATCATCATCATCATCATCATCATCATCATCATAATGTGCTGTTTAACCGGTATATCAGAGTAAGACATATGAAGATTCTTGTGAGCAATGTGAGTATTTTATCTTTTTATTTCTTGTTCTCAAATGGTGGTTCCTTTTTCCATATATTATATTATATTTACATTTACATTTACTCATATGCAGTGAAATTTGAGAACTGATTTGCTAACTGTCCTATTACATGGTTTTTCTTCCCCCCTTTTTATTAGCTTGAGGGTATCTACTTGTTGTATTTGATAGAGCAGGTTTCATTTATGTGCTTTGTGCCTTTGGTGACAGGCATTCTGCTTCTATTGCCCAGAGTTCATCCATCTCTACTTTTTCTTCCGTTCTCTTTCAGTTATGATTTTTGTAAAGCACAAACAGGATAATTGTTTTACATTTTCTTATGAATTCTTTATGCACCTGATATTTTTGGGGACTTTCTGTCCCATATCTTATTCAACTTTCAGAGATACTCTAGAGAGCTGATTGCCAAGTATTTTAATCTACTTACATTAAGTTGTTTTTTTAAAAAAATAATGGTTTTAACTTTATTCCATTTGTCATGTGTCTTGTTAAAATTGCCTTGTTATTCTTTTGCGTTTCTGAAATACGGATGTTACAGGGACATAGGTTGATGCCTTATACTGAATCTGACCATCTAGTTCAGCATTGTCTATGCTGCCATTTGCGCCCCCCCCATGGCTGGTGATGTGCGAATGTATTCCTTAGGCTGAAAAAGCTTCCCTGCCTCTGGCAAACCATTCGTTTGATCCAGCAGGGTTTTTCTTACTTGGAGGAAGGTTTGTCCTGGAAGGCCACTATATTGCAGTGTTTCTTCTTGCGGAAAGGGCAGAGATCCAAGCCATCCACTCTAACCGAGCTGCTTGGTGCTGACCCCTTTCTTCCCTCCAAGGCGATAGGCAGATGTCTAGTTAAGCATATTTATTGAACTTTTGTGTTTGGTTGAGAACAGTTGGCCAGCCTCGCCGAGCTTGTAATAGTTTTATCACAGGTACAGTGTTGTTTATTGACAGGCATAGTTTATAAATGAGGACACAAAGTCAACTTATTCTTGGTTCCAGCAGGAACAATAAATTGTATGCCTTCAGGTTTTGGATGCGTTTCAAGGCCATTTCTTTGTGACTGCTTACTGTGCAAAGCAGGACCGGTGGTTCCTTTCTGACTAAGTTGGTTTTTAAAAGAAAAAGATAAAGAAAGCAACACAGCATAGTTCTGAGCATCTTAGAGTGAAATGAGAATACTACTGTTCTGTTGAAGGGGAATATTAAATAATGTTATTGCTATAATCCAAGATCTCAGCTCTGATTAAGATTCCTATTCTGTACGATTTGTTCACATGTGAGCTAATGAGCACACTGAAGTGCCATCAGTAGCAACTTCCTTCCTAGGGCAAAGAGCAGGTTGCAGGCAGGGACTGGGAAAGAGTTAAACCTCCCTGTCTGTATTTCATGGACAATATCCAACTAGCTCCAAATATGTCCACTTCCACATTGGAACTCCTCCCTCTTCTCTCACTGTGCTCACTTTACACCCACCCCAGAGATTTGGGGGAACCCCTGGAACAGATTTAAGGATGCAGGGGGGAGATAGGGGACCATTCCATTGCACAAATCAAAATCCTTGTAGGGTACATTCAAAATAACTGGGTTCAAGCATTGGTCTAGAAGCTGTAATTTGTGCTGGACCATCTTCAATGGCAGCCCAACATACAGCACATTCCAGTAATATCAACCAGAGTAATAACTGATTCATAGTCAATGATTTTGTTGAAGTCTCACTGTCCCCTTTGCACACATAACTAGTTTCATGGGTTAACAATAAAAGAGCAAATCTTGGCAGAAGGAGTGACTTCATTTATGTGGTTCCTCACCTATCATATAAAAGTAATGCTAATTCACTGCTTTCAGGGGATTTAGCCAATCTAAATTTCCTTGACAGGACTGGAAAATCTGATCTTGAGGCGGAATAGGTACATTGGTGATTTAAACTATTATTGGTTCTAAACTGTTAGGCAATGGAGAGATGGGGGAAATGTAATGAGCTCATTACAGTTTATATCTTATATTTTCTGCAAGTAGATTGCAGTTCCCACGCTTGTTTCAGTGATATGCATAAAATTTTGTTTATCTTCTTTTTGTTAACATTTATTTTACTTCCAGCTCCTGAAGTATTTCAGTGGAAACCTTCTGTCTGTCCCTCTAAAAAGCTGTACACATTAAGGCAGTTTTTGTAGATAAGCCCAAGAATCTCTTGTTTTAATAGTAATAAGGAAAAAAATATACCTTAATCAAAACAACAAAGAAAAATGTACGCATGTATCCTCTGCCTCTGTTTCGGAATGTGTGTGTCTGCAGGGTGTCAATTAGTTAATCCAATGTTATATTCACTGGATAACTTTTTCAGCTGTGATTGTTTTTTCTTCCTCTACTTTGTCAGAGAGACCATAGGAGTATGTGGGTATGTGGAGAGGGAGTATCAGACTGCTACTGAAGAACTTACTCTCCTATCTTGAACTCAGATCCCAAATTGTCTGAGACCAGAATACTATTTCCATACAAATCTGCTTGGACACCTCTTTCAACAACTGACATCCTGCTGTTGTCCGAACTGCAGAGAGTGGGGGAAAGAGATGGAGTCTTTTCATTTGTAGTGCCTTGGCTGTGGGCCCTCTAACCTCTCCAAAGAGACCCACATGTTTACCTTGCTGCTAATGTTTGGGGGTGGCTAAAGCCTACCTTTTAAAGAAAGTTTTAGGACTAAATTAGGTCTGCTGATAAAAACTTTTGGCTGTTGTGATTTTGTCCTTCTATTGGTTGTTTTTAAAACTATTTTGTTTTTATTAATTGCAGGCCCAGCAACAGCATACAACATCCTCTGCTAGCACACTGGAGGCTGCCTCTGGTCCTGGATGAATACTGCTCCGACCAGCACCAGGCACCACCATTTAAATTTCCCATCATCATCATCATCATCATCATCATCATCATCATCAATGTGTTTGTGGGAGAGGGATTATTGGGTTGTTTTTGTTTTTTCTTATTTATTTTGTGAATGAATGAATTCATTTTGAAATATGACTGCAAATATATTTCAGTCTACATTGTATTCTATTCCTAATTAGCCCTCTACATCAGGACTACCGTAAAAATGTTTTAACTCTGTGGACATACCTTGAAGCTCAAAGTGGTCTTTTTTCCTCCTAATTTTCAGATTTAGAGTATGCTATTAGTTAGTCCCACCATGTTCACACTTTTGTCTCAGCAATGTCAATGCTGGCTTCGCACACAGAATGGGAAGATGGCAAGATCCCCAAGGATGTGCTCTACAGGGAGCTGGCTTCAGGCACTAGGCCTGTTGGCAGACCAACTCTGCATTACCAAGATGTCTGCAAATATGGCACGAAGACTGGCCCCATTAACCCCGTTGTATGATCACAGTGCCTGAAGGTAGTATTCACAGCAGTGACCAGAGAATGAAGGATCGCTGGGAGGAACGCAGAGAGAAGAAACACCATGGTATACCTGTAGCAGCTAAACCGGACGCCTTCGTGTGCCCCACCTGCAACAAAACATGTCTCTCCCATTTTGGTCTCAACAGCCACAGCAGGCACTGTAACTCTCCACCGGTTTAACTTTACCCCCAGAGGCGCACTCTTCCATTGTTTCCAGAGACAGACAGATACCAACATATTTAGTAGATTATACCAGATGACCAATTGTGTACTCTCCAACTACATGGCCCTATAGTGATTATGTTGTTGAAACAGTATACAAATTTGAATGTTATCATACAGCTGGGTTAGGTCTCCACTTAGAAGGTACCCTTGGGCATGCATTTAAACTATGCTGCACTTATAAGTTGTCCTTTTGCCAGGTTTGGGATCTGTCGCCTGGGCAATGGATAAGAAGCACTGTTTAAATGTGCATTGATTTTTCTAATTGAGAAAGACAGAGGAGTGTATCTTTGAGGAGTGTGGTCTAATGATCACTTACAAACAACACCCCATGAAGTCTCAGTTCTGTTGTTTTCATCCCTGATTACTTCATGAGCCATCTGGTACGGTTCCTGTTGCAACGAGAGAGTCTCTTGCCTCTTTGGCCTTTTCTTTAATGCTGAGATGTGTCTTACAAGTGCGCATCCACCTGATGTGGCCAGACAGGGCAGATGCAGGCACAGGTGCAAACACGGCCAAGCATGAGTCCAGATGGCTCTTGTTCATTAAGTCAAGCAAAGTAATAGCTGCACAGACGAAGGCCTCCAAGAAACTAATAAGCTGCCTTCCAAGGGAAGCATCAAGTTCAGAGCCGAAGCTTGCGATGATTCTAAAGAGGTAATCAGCTTTGAATGGAGGGTGAAAGCTGAGCTGATCAAGTCTGCTGGATATTTGGGCAAAGCGACAAATGGAGAAGCCAAAGAGATAGCTAAAATCAAATCGTCCATCCCAAGGCTTGATTGCATCAGGTGTCCACAACAGGACGCTGAGTTAAAAAGCCAGGACTTCCCTTTTTTATACTAAGTGAAGTTTTCTCTTTCTTTTTTGGAACCCTAGCTACAAAACAAGGGCGGGGGGCATACTCCATGTCGTTGACACACAAACACAATTTAGTTAATGAAATAAGATGCGACAGAAAAAAATACAGTTAATATTCTTTGTATACACTTGGATAATAATTTGCAAATTACAAAAACAAATGTTCATAAGATACCAGGATAAATGATACCAGGAAGTATAAAAGATATTTATGAAATCTGCTATTGTATTTTTTAAAAAAAGAAATGTGTAATTGAAAAAAAAAGCAAAGGATAGTCATAGAAAGAACTTCACAAATAAAAAATTACGTTTCCAAGAAGACCATCAGTGCTGCCCATGGGGCATTTTGCCCCCCCCCCTCTGCGAAATGTCACATGTTTCTCAAGCAGGCAGTCTGCCACCACCACTCAGCACATTCCTTTGGCTGCCCAGTTCATCAAGTGGTGATGTTTTTGTCCTCATAGTAGCAGTGGGAAGAGGGCCACTTTTCTGGGAGTCATCTGAATAGCATTTCCACGTATGAGGGAAGAGGCTTGTGAGATCTCCATAAACCTCCAACCTTACCACAATGTATCCAGGATTTTGTTTTAGAGAAATGACACAGCAGCCGGCATCTCAAATGTTGCCCAGTGTGCTGCGTTAGGAAAACAAACTTTTCTCAAGGACAGGAATCCTCTTTCACTCTCCGTTTATTTTGCTGACCAAGAGGGGCTGAGAGGGGGAAGAGAAAAAAAGCAAAGCAAGCATTGTTCCTCTTGGAAACAGGAAGCCCTTCTGTTAAAGCAGAGCTTTTGGTGTGTTTTGTTGCCTATTTCGGTGCCCTTTGCTTAATAGCCACTCCTAGCTTGCAGAATGGCAAACGAACAAATGCCTCTGATGAAATTCGGACCATGCATTCCTTTGGAGGGCGAGAGTTTGTTTGGAGCTCTGCTTTTCAAACACCCTGCTGCTTTAGCAGCCTCACCAGGCTGCAGCTATGTCAAAGGAGTAGATTTGATTCCCAGAAACAGAGTCTTTTCATGAGTATATTAATTTGTATGCAAGAGTCATAACAAAATGCCCACGTTTTCCAAGGAGGGAACATCTTTTTCAGATGAGGCAAGTGCTGAATGGGCGGCACTCGCTGGGAAATTTGTGACTGGGTCATGTGGCAAGGTTTGCCTCTTGGATCCATGATATATGGTACATTTTTGTTTCTATAGCATTGTATCCCCTTTGGAGCTTACCATGATCTGCGGTGCATGGATATCGGTTCACAGCTTCTCCATCCTGCATTTCAAGCAGCTTGCACTGGCAGCAGCACAAAGTACATACTTATTAGTGATATAAATCAAGATTCTCGGCTCCTGAATAATAATTAATCTGAGGTCTATCACCAGCCATAAACAAAACAAGGTCCTGCTCGGGGTGTGTGTGGCAACAACCTCCCTAGCGATTGCTTCTTCAGATGCTCTTTCTTCAATAGTGTTTGATTTGGAGCAGCTTAGTGGAGGAATGGAAGCCAAGCCATTGAAGGCCAGCAAAAGATGTGCCTTGTGGTGCAATTGAATGTTGGAAAGCTGGAATGTTAGAAATGGTGAAAACCATTCTGCAGCACTGGCTAGCCAACACGTTTGTTGTGTGGCTCACATGGTTTCAACAATTCCACAGGATCCTGATGGAATGGTTAATATGGGAGAAAACCAAGAAAGAATACCACTGACTTGAGACACCTGTGCATCAAACTCTGCCTCTGGGCAGGACTGCGTGATGATTAGTGGAGTTATATCAGCTCAAATGCATCCCTTGTTGTAGCTCACATTTTATGCTTACATATCAAGATAGCTGTGAGGAAGTCTCACTTTGATGCACTGGAGGTTATGGAGTGAACTGAGGGTTTCAGTGGTCTGAATTAAGTCTATAGATTCCAGGACAGCTTCCCTTGTGCAAGACGGAGAATGGGACTGGCAGTTTGTTGACAGGTGGCGAACAAGTTACCTTTATTTATAACACGATGCAGTGCAGTAAGATGTGACACTGTGATTGACTTGCAACAACTGCAAGGTCAGAAGTCTGATATGCTCAGGAAATGGCAGGCCAGCGACATATTTCCTTACATTGTGATGAATCAGGAATACGTAAAAGGTTAAGCAGGGCAAACACAGTAGCTTGGTTTATTTGAGGTTGGCACAAAGCTATAATCAGCTATTTAGCAATTCCCTTGGAGAGGAATAAAAACCATAAGGCTAGTCACCTTTTAAAAACAACCACCTTCTCTTTAAATCTTTCATGAACATAAAAATAAGTTGCTGCTGGACAGCTGCATGAAATGCGAGGGTCAAAGCTTGCAACCCTAAGCAAAATGTACTGTATTTTTCGCTCCATAAGACGCACTAGACCATAAGACGCACCTAGTTTTTGGAGGAGGAAAACAAGAAAAAATATATTCTGAATCTCAGAAGCCAGAACAACAAGAGGGATCGCTGCGCAGCGAAAGCAGCGATCCCTCTTGCTGTTCTGGCTTTTGGGATAGCTGCGCAGCCTGCATTCGCTCCATAAGACGCACACACATTTCCCCTTACTTTTTAGGAGGGAAAAAGTGAGTCTTATAGAGCAAAAAATACGGTAGTATTTGGAAGATGAGGATTAGGTCTGTGCCTGAGGGTTAGGACTGATCCATGATCCAGAAAGCACATGCTACAGGTGCCTTGGAAGGACTGTATGACTGAGATGCAAATATGTGTGTGCATTGACTGACTGACTGAATCTCCTGTCCAAAGAAAACCTTGAAACCCAAAAAGTATTTGCTGGAAAATGTAAATGCGCCATCAAATCTAATGCACGCCCTAATTTTCATGACCTAATTTGGCCAAAAAAGGTGTGCATTCCATTTGGGTAAATACGGTAAATAGTCTATTCCAGGTATCCTTAACCTTTTAAGATGCAGGACCCACTTTTAACCCCAACATGCATTTGGGGACCCATATCTGTCTGTTACCATATACTTGCATAGTGGTAGTGTTCATGTTGCGGCCCACCTTGGATCAGGTTATAACCCACTAGTGGGTGCCAACCCACCAGTTGAAGACCAGTGCTCTATCAGAACTTAACTAGTAACTTTTTATGCTGTATTATTTTGGTTTTTTTATGTTTTATCTTATTTTTTATTAATATGCATTGTTTCATTTAATGGGTTCTGATGTTTTTTTTTTAAAGCTTTGCAATGATTTATTTGATGAAAAGTGGGGTTTAAATGTGAAATAAATACATTACAAATTTACTTTGCATTTAAGATGTAGGCTTTAAAAAATGCAAATGCCATCTATATTTGTGTGTGTGTGTGTGTGTGTGTGAGAGAGAGAGAGAGAGAGAGAGAGAAAGAGAGAGAGAGAGAGAATTATTGTACTCACACAGGTGTGCAGTGGGAAGAAAATTCCTTACTTCTCTTTTGCTAGAATCCTGAAGAAAACTCATTTGAAGCTGATATTTTCTTTGCGGAGAAATTCACTGCTTTCATCTATAGGAGACTAACCCAAGTTTACTCTTCTTACCTCTCTTTCTTCAGAGATATTTTTGAGTCTCTTATTAGTTATTATTGTATTTATTTTATTCTGCCTTTCTAGGAAATGTTTACATTGGCAAAAAAATGCACAAGAGTTTAAACAAGAAGTAAAATATGTTCAGATCAAAAATTAAGCACTACATACTATGTGAAAAATTGACATGCTATTTCTGTTAAGCATTTTTTACTTTGCTTCTTAGTAGGAGATAGAAAAATCTCAGATTTTGGGAATGATTATAGTGATACCTGTGATTTAGAAATTATTGTGCATTTCCCAAATGCTGTGCGGTTGAGGCTGAATCTCTGTAAACAGGAGCACACTCTGCCTCTATTTCTCCTAGTAAATTTAGGAGGAGTAGAACTGGAAATGAAACTTCCAAAATGGAAGTCAGATAACTACAAAAGGACTTCCAATTAGAAGGGAAGGCGGTGATTACCTGATCTGTCAATGGAGAAAAAGAAAGGAAACATTTTAAGTCAACCAGAAGTATGTACTTCAAGATAAGTTAATAGCATGTTTGTCAAATTGCAGGAACACAGGACCTGCATGCATGCATGAATGTGTGTGTGTGTCTACAGATATCTATATCCATAATCTCTCTCTCTCTCTCTCTCTCTCTCTCTCTCTCTCTCTCTCTCTCTCTCTCATCTCCTACAAATACATTTAAAACAACAACCAGCATCAACAACCAGAATGTGCATTTGAAAAGAGGTGTTCATTTTACACAGCTGGTTAGTTGCATGAAATGTATCAGCTCATTTGCAAAATTGGATTCCATAAGCAGAAACAAATTGGGGGTGGGGGAGGATAATAGCAGCAGATGATGACAAATGGAAATTTAATTTAAGGAAACCAGAGCAAGGCTTTGGGCAGAGTGTGAATGCAGTGCCATTGACAGGACTTGTGGGGATCTCGGGAATTGTTACCAAGCAACAGGAATATTATTACGGGGGGACAATGAAGCCTAGTTAAACACATTTTTCTTTGGTGCTGTGAAGGGCATACAAGGAACACTCTCAGATCCATTGAGGTTTGCAAGGCAGGTTTACAAGAACAGACCCAAGAAGGAAACCAAACTTTTAAACACATACTGCTGCTCCATCTGTTGTGGCTTAGAACCCTTGCTGAGCACTACACTGCACTTTTCAGAGTTCAAGTAAGACCAAAACAAAACTATAACATAGATCCTTGCCCAAATCTACACTTCAATGATAGAGACGACAACATAGGGAGGCTGCAACCATCCAAGTCATTTTAAATCCAAATGGCTGGGGCTGATGGGAGTTGTAGTCCAAAAGTTCTGCAGGACACCATGTTGACAATGGCTGCCTTGACAGATGTGTTATTGCTTGGGATCAGCAATAATCCTTGGGATAAGAGGACACTGAGAGGAGATATGATAACCATCTCAACGGCTGGTCACACGGAAGATGGGTAGGGCCTGAACCAATGGTTTTAAGTTACAAGAAAGGAGATTCTGACTAAACATCAGGAGGAACTTTCTAACAGTGAGAACTGTTTGACAGTGGAATGGTTTCCCTCAGAAGATGGTGGACTCTCCTTCCTTGGAGTAGTTTTTAGCAGAGGTTGGATGGCCATCTGTCATGGATGCTGAATCTGAGATTCCTGCATTGCAGGGGGTTGGACTAGATGACCCTTGGGGTTTCATCCAACTCTACGGTTCTTTGAGACTACGATTCTAGGTGGTGAACAAAATCAAATAAAATACAAGTTCTCAAAACAAGAAAACTATTTATACAGATACTGTATACAAATTGTATAACATAAATGACTGGGATCTACTTCAGAGAAAGGCTTCTTAAACAAATACGTATTCAGTAGGCACCTCAACATCATGCCATTAGCGCCAGTCTAATTTTGGCTGCTAATTGATTCCAGAGAGCTGGAGCTATGACACTTAAAGCTTGGTTTCTAATATAAGCTATGTGCACCTAAGTACAATGTCGGAAATTGTGCTTGCCTACAATTTACACTCCATGCACCCACACTCCTCCTTGGTCATTCAAGCCAAAATGGTTACCAGCAAAGATTTCCCATGTCGTCCTGGCTCTGAATTGCCTTATGAAGCATTCGGGCCTCACTGTATTGCTAGATGAATCCCCCATGACAGTCAAACCTTGAACCTCTCAAAAACATATTGGTATTTTTTGTAATCGAATATCAACAGAGCTAGCTCCTGGCAAAACTTTAATGCAGTTGAATATAATTATTTTTCACTTAGCTATGAAATTAGTTTAATTGCTTCTAAGTAAACAACTATGTTTCTCTTTGGGGGGCAATATTTCTTCCAATAATGTTAAATCTAGACTAATACGCTGCTTTCTCCTTTGACATTTTATTATAGGGATGTCAGCATGCATCCATAAAGTGTAACCATGGAAGTAATAAAGAATAATTTGCAACTAGAGTTGTTGTTTCTTTTAAAAGTGTGCATGGCAAAGGCATTACAGTATATGATAAACAAGTGACAAGGTTGCTTGGCAAAAGTAGCTAATCAGTTGCTATGCCACCATTTATATTTAGGCTGTTGCATCCAGAACAGTGCAGAACATTAAGTTGGAAGTTAGGAGTATCTTTGTTACAGTTGTGAACCCCCTTTGATACCAGTTTCCCTCGGTGATCTCCCAAAGGCCTGATGCTGAGAAATTGTTGTTAGCAAACTCTTAATTCTCTTACAGAACTGTTGTTCCCTGGAAGCCACCGTAATCAAGTACCGGTAGTTTTGAAACTACGGTAGTTTACATTTGTCATGTAGATATACTGTACCTTACAGTACTGATCTCTTACAAGGATCAACATTGCTTTGCTGAATGGTTATTTTATGCGCAAATAACACTGTAGGGGTTTAAGAAGTTTCCCTGTTATTAAATCAAACAAATATAAATTGGAAACCCTCCTGAAAATTCCATGCGATTCTTCAGTGTCTTTGCAAGGACACTGTAGATGTCCTGACTATATCCATTATTTAATGCTGTTGCTCAGTCAACTTTATTGATCCAGCCAAAATTATGCACTTTTAAGTTCTACTGATTTCAGTTCAATTTCAACTTTTAAGCACATACTGAACTCTCATGTTGAAATCAGGGACACTTAAAAGTTATTGGCTTTGGCTGAATTGGGCCTGTGATAACTGTAAAACATTTTCTAATGTAAAAGCACAGTAAGTCTCATACATCTCTTTCCCCCGGCCCTTCATGTGGCTGCAGTATCCATGCATTCTTACACCTTGGCCACGTCCAATACAAACATAGAAGCCAGTTCTGAGAGTCCAAGGTCCCTTTAGCCTCCCCCTAAAATATTTGAGGGGGACACTCCCCAAGTTTATGGGCATTGCCATTCAACTGGTGTGTATGTGATTGATTATGTGGGGTGGGGCTTACCTGGCCCTGCCATATTCTATTCAAGTTAGCACCCCTGAATACAAACATGGAGCAGTGGCTCCTGCGTGACATGGTGAATGTATGAAAGGGACCTTCAGTGCTATGAAAACTTTGCTCAACTCAGCATGGAAACTAATTCTGCCCCGAGAAACTTTGCTGGATGATAATGCAAATGAAATTACAATGGTATTTTGCAGGCAAAACTGGTGTGTGCATTTTTAACATAAAGTGAAATAACCTTGTTCTTTATAACACTCGGGGATACTGAAATTTGCTTATCTGATTGATCTCAGGATTTCCATAATGTGTAGAATTTCAGTCACTTTCTGAACTAAGCTGATCAAATAAAACCTTAGACCATCCATCTTAATTACAGGAAAACGAGCAGTTCTCTCAGAGTTTGTTCTCCACATGTAAATAGAAAGCAAAAGTGAGCATAAAACTATGTCGTTATAATAAAGAAGGATACTGGGGTTGGTTCATTAATAAGTCTCAACTGGGGGACCTAACAGTTCCAGATTAAGGCTCTTACTTGGGAAATATTTTCAGGAAGGGAGAAAATTCAAATGGATACCCCCTCCCCCAATACTTGTACTAAGCAGAAATGCAAGTCAAATGTTAAGTAAACTTCAGTATAATTTGTAATTAACCCTGAACTTAATTGCTGCCTTTATATAAGGAGTGAGTTGCAACATTTCAGCTGTGCCAGAACCTGTTATTGAAAATGGCAGGCATTAATGGCATTCTCTCTTCTGGATGTGGTCCTGCTCCTTTGGCACTTATGCCCCTCTTTTAGGCTAGGGGTAATGAACCTAGTGGGTGGTGGGAAGGGGGAATTTTAGCCCTGCAAACCTTTTCCCACACCACATTCCTCCCCAAACACCCCCTCCCCCCAGGTCATAGCCCTCTGCAGCCCTTCTTTGCATCCACCTTGAATGTTTCTGCCTGCCTTAAATATCTACCGGACCCTTGATCCCTTTTGCTTGCCTGGATGGAAGGTAGAGAGGTGTGTGTATAGAAATGACCCTAATGTGCAAAAATAAAATTTACATTTGTTATTCCATCCAGCACTGCGGTCATGCGACCCCTGCAAGGCAGCCCCAAACGGAATGCCGTCCTCAGGCTAAAAAGGGCCCCCCAACTTTTGGACCAGTGGGCACATTTTAAATTTTGAGAGTGTGGCACAAGATAGCTGATAATGGAGTGTGTGCAGCGTAATGCAAAATTAGAAAGACAGCCACCCCAGACAACTTTATGCTTACCATGGGATCACACAATATTGATTACACACACACACACACACACACACACACTCACACAACTACTGTTGGTGCCTACTAGCAACTCACTCTCATTTCACAGAAATAGATGAGAAGGTTCCTATAGATTTTGGCCCATAACATTCTTTCTAGGAAGGCTGGAGACTTTTAGAAATAAAAATAAAAGTTCAGTGTCTGTGGCACCTTGTTAAGTAGGATTGTTTAATTGTACATTGAAATGGAAAGTGGCTCTGTGTATGTATTGCTAAAGGGAACATTGGAAAATTCCACTGAAGCTAAGTGAGGCTCTCTGAGTACCTAATAGGTTGATAATTAACTGTGAATGCATCTCTGCTCTGCTCTCTGATGTGGTGTTTAACTTAGATCACATGGAAGGGTTATTCAGTTGCAAATCTCCGTTTTGAGAGAGTTGCCTTTGCTCTTAAGCCACTGAAGACAAATGGTGTGCTGATGAAGTCTCTCCTGGAGAAAACACAACCTCAGGCTATAATAGAGACTGTGTGAAGGGAGAATTTTGATTTCAGTTCTGTTTGAAGTATTTTCATATTTTAAAGATGCTGAACCTGTGGTTGGACAAACGCATGATTTTATGCAACTATTTGGATGTAGCATTATCATTGTAAGTCTGTTTTGGAACAAGTTCTGTTAGCAAAGCTTTGAAACCGTATTTTTGGACTGGGGCACTAGTGAAAGCCTTCATGGCATCATAGTGTCCAGAGGCACCAAGTTGGCAACCCTTGCTTTATTATTTCAGAGTGTCCTGGAAAGTGTGGGTTGCCATGGGGACAATGTTCCCTATTCCCTGATGCAACTTTCTACCTGAAATACTCTCTGGGTTTGGCAGTGCAGTTTGTGGGAGATGCCTCTTGGCACCATTAATTATTTCTTGGAAAGCTCTGCTGATTTTGCTAAAGGTCTTGAAATGAACTTATACATACTGATTGTTGCTAGCATTGGCTATAAGAGTTCAAACTGTATAGCCAGTATACTCAGTGCTACTCGAAGTAAAATGCTAGATCTACTAATAGACCTGTTCAGCCCTTCTCCAAATGGTAAAACATAAAATGTGCCCTCTTTTCCTATTCTGGAGTGGATATTAGAAGGTCATTTGGAGTTTTTCTGTTATGTAGGCGGGGGATTTATGGGGGTGTACTGTAATTGCATTATATGCCATATGTCACAGGCTTTTTAAAAAGTTCGTTCAGGTTTAAAGAAGGTGTCCCCCCCCCCATAACCTTCTGTTAAATCTTATTGACGGACAGGCTTAGTACTCAAGTTCAGATGCATGCCGGCATAGAAATAAATCAGGGATCCTGATTTTTGAACACAAAGTTCTTCTTCATCATTTATTTATTTGCCAATTTTCCAATAATGTTCAGAGCTATAAAATGTAGCCAAGTCATTCTAGAGTTTGTTGTGGTTGATTATAGTGCAAAATGCATTGCACACATTTATTTGTTTTTGTAAATGATGGACAAAATTGAGCCTAAGTTAATCACTTTATTTTTTTTTTAAGGGAGAGCTTTAAGCACATGCTTAACTCTCCCACTGAGCCTAATGAGTCTTCAAGGTGCCTTGCCTTGGCCAGAATGCTTCACTTAGTGTGCAAAGTCTGTCTGAAGTTCTCTCGTTATGTTCTGGATCTTGTATTGTTCCATGGCTGAGCCCAAAACTGCATGTGATGCTGTAAGTCTGGTCTCGCTTCTCGTTCTTTGTGATACTCTGTTCTAATTGCCCATCTCACCACCCTGGCTTGCTTTTGGGCTTTGGAAAACAGACAATGGAAGATCCAGTCACAGATTTCCTGGGTTATGTGTTCAAAACATGTTGTTCTCCTTTCATTTTCTGAGTACTGTACATTCTAAATGAAACAGGTCAGAAGGTTTAGGCTATCAGTGAATTATGTGCCTGCTTTTATTCTTTTTGAAGATGTTCCTGCAACCACAAAACACTTCAAACTAGCTTCCTGAAGCAGGGATGTTTTATGATTGCATGTCATTCATTTTCTCTATAAAGACTATTTTATTTTTGGGATTATCAACATCTCATTCATTTTCTCTAAAAATACAATGTATATTTTTATTTGGGGGATTTTTCAGCAGTTTTTAGATTTGGTTTAAACTTATGGTAATATTATTTCTACTACACCTCTGATTTAAATATGCAAATTCTGAAGTTGTCTACCACTGGGAGGGAGACATGTGCTTTTAATCCATGATGTGGATGTTGCATTTGGATGCCTCCTATGAGAACCCATCAGAAATCTCAAGATAGGGATACTAGATTTTCTAGACCCATATCAACCTGGATTCAGTTCAGGCTTTGTAACGGATATTTCTCTTGTGGCTGTTGAGGACAATACGTATCTGGAAGCTGAAAGGAGGAATATGATAATACTGTTGGAGAGCTTTTGATGCCATGTGGGTGGTGACACAAACAATTTGAGAAAGGTGTCCATAGAGAACAGATTAAGAAGCTCAAAATATGTAGATTCAGAGCAGAATCATACATGTAAATGTAGAGTGTCAACAAATATTAATCCTTGTTTGTATGCTTTGGGTACATGTGAAAAACAAATACAAAAAGGAACTTTCCAAGTGTTTCTATATCTGTAAATGAAACAGTACTTGAGAAGCAATATGATACTGGCTTTTAATCTGTCAAAGGGTTGTAAATTTCCAATAACCCGCCCCCCCCCCGTCAGTCACTTAAAATTCTGGTCATCGTGACAAACATCATGCCAGGATAAAAGAACAGAACTGGATGCCATGGAGGAAACACATAAAAAAGCAATTTTTTTTTGCTGTGAGTATTTATTTGAAGTGGAATTTGATTTGCATTTCTTTTGTTTTTCCATCCAAGAATATTTTAACCAGCAATTTCTGGGTGAAAGTGCTAGCCAAATTTTCATTTTTAAATTATATTAGAATGATAATAGAATGCAATTTTCAGATTAATAACCATGAATACTAAAACTGAAAACTCAAGAAGTAGTAGAATATATTTTAAATTGATCAGGAGATATAATAAAACACATCATAATATGCATAAACGTAGGAACTATATGCATAGGCTAAAGCAGCCTTTCCAGTCTGCTCCAGATGCTTTGAACTACAGCTCCCATCTGGTCTAGTCAACATGATAGGAGTTGTAACTTAAAACATCTGGAGGGTATCAGGTTCAGGAAGGCTGGGCTAAAAGACGCAGAACTGCTGTGTCTGAGACTCTGCATTTGTGCAATGATTGCCCTGGAGAGGGACAACAGGATTAAGTTTGGAAAAACTTTACTAAAACTCAGACCACTCCTAGACACATGGATGCAGTGGCGTAGCGTGGGTTGTCACCACCCGGGGCAAGGCAAGTAATTTGCACCCCCTAACCCATGGATTTGCGCCCCCTAACCCATGGATTTGCGCCCCCTAACCCTAAGCCCCAGATGTTGCGCCCGGTGCAGCCGGCCCCCCCTGCACCCCCCACGCTACGCCACTGCATGGATGCCTAAAATAGGAACCAAACTGTGCCCCCACCTTGGTCCCATACTGCTTTCAAGGAATATGTGGTATTAGGACCCCACTCTACCCAGACACCAGGGAGATCTCCTCTGAGGAAGAGGCATGGAAGCATGTGGAGAACACCAGTGCAACTGAGGACCTGAAAGAATCTGCAATAGTCTTAAGGCGGCCTGAAGTACCTCATGTCGTGAGTGTCTCACCTGAGACCCCTGCCTTAGTCTCCAGTGTCCCCTCTTTGCCACGGGCCTAAAGAGTGAAGGCAGCACTGGACCCAGCAGGAAATCAAGTGAGCATTCATTTGGCTGCCAGAAGGCCAAGGGGTTTTTCTGGGAGGTAGGACCTATCTGGGAGGAGGTGAAAGCTCCTGATATAAACAATAACCAAGCAGATCATTGGGAAGGGCTGTAGCACAATGATGGAGCACCTGCCTTTAATGCAGAAGGTCCCAGGTTCAATCCCTGGCATCTCCAGGTAAGGCTGGAAAGACCCTGGAGATGTGCTGCCAACCAGTGTAGTCAATATTGAGCTATATAGACCAGTGGGTCTGACTTGGTATTAGGCAGCTCAAGAAGAGGGACAAGAACAGAAAACCAAGAGATTCAAGAATTGATAGGATTAAGTATCTCAAGTCCACTCTATGCCAGTGCTTGCTTAATACCTCCCTATTGAGCTCCTTAGTGTCAATCTTAGCTGCTCAGTTCCACTAGGTGCTGCTTGCAAACAGGTGGTTAGGAAATGCAGCTGGAAGTGGATTTACTTTCCTTGTCCTTCTAATGCCCCAAATGGGTCTATCAGTGGTTAAGGATAACAGAAGCAGGAATATCTGGTCACTAGCTACTCTGCATATTCTGCCTGGTTGCTACTGATGTTCTTTCCATGGATGGTCTTGTTCTGCTCATCTAGATCACTGGTACAAACTCAAGCAGATAAATGACAAAGGAAGAAAGGAAAGAACTGAGAGTTCACTTGGAGTGTGCTGCTGATCCTTTCATCTGAAGTTGGGTCACCTGACATTGTGGTACATCAGGTATTGATAGGTTCGTGGCTCTACCCAGCTGTCAATGTGGCTTGTGGGTGGTGTGGGAGCTCAGGATCTGGCCCACCTGCCAGAGTGTAGTCTTACAGTCCATCTGAAACATATAATCCACCCCAAACAAGGATCTGTTGACTTTAACAGGGCTTTCCTTTTGGAAAGCATGTTTATGAACACAGACTTAAGTACACTGTTGATTTGCATCAATTCTGCATTGGAAGGCCATGGCTGAAATTAGCTTTTCCCTATTGCCTTGTTTTCAGTCCAAAATTTGTAAATCAAGAGCTTTCTTACAATAATATTACAAAACTCCTGAAGACACGTCTTCATCTTCTTACTGCTTAGGTAAGAGATAACAGCAGCTGTATAGCTCTGGTTATTTAAGGACTTGCTGTTTTGCAGACGTTTACGTTTTGAGGCTGTTGGATTCTTCTTTGTGTTTTCTACATCCACTAATTCCGTATGCTGGCATTTTGCCCTGGGTATACACACAAAACCAAACCAAAGCCATGACTTCTCGTCAAAGTACAAAGCCCGTAGCAATTGATCCTGGCTCAGCGAAGTGTTGGAGCAGGCTAGAGCAACATGGTCTTTCCTTTTGCATACTCTCCCTCGAAAATGGTGTCAGCTCAAACACAAGAGCAAACTGATCAAAGCTTTTCACGGTCCCTCGCTTATTCTTGCAAGTGCTGTGATAAAACCCCACAGGCCACTGGTCAAAGAGGCACAATATAAGGAAATAATTTGCTCGAGGGCATGGCAATTCCTATTTTGCTCATTCGCCAAAATCGAGTTCATTTCTCAGGGTGATGCTTTTTGATGATATTTCTGCTCCAGTAGCCACCACACTTCCACCATTGAAAAGGGTCTCTATGAAAACACAGTATGTAAACAGACATTACACCCTACATTGAACAGAGGGCACAGCTGTCTCCCTATTTTGCAAAAATTTATCTGCTCTGCAGATCTTTATGGCAGGATCTAAAACAACTTAATTTAGATGTCACTTTTCACTTCATCCCCCTTTCTGATTCGGGATAAAATGAATTAGAAGAAATGTCTTTAAATGCTTCCTAATTTAGGGGACTGATGTTGCTTCTCCATCTTCTGGTATGGGCCTGGACACACAATCCTCCATGCCTTGCTAGTTTAGATTCCAAGCAGCTTGTGGTTCACATTTCTCAGTTCCCTGATACATGGGATAATTTTGCAAACTGCCTCAGTGCATTCATACGACTAAGCAACAGGTACTTTATGGATCCAGCCTAGGATCAACCTGAATTTTCTAGTATGTGATTGAATCCCAAACAACAGTCTGGAAGCACCTTTAGTCCTTTAGAATGCCCTCAAACTATATTATTTTTGCTGCAACAGACTAACATTGGTGTATTGTTGTTTATCTAAGCTGGGTGGTCTTTCAAAATGGACAAATGAAGGAAAAAATGCAGGCCAATGATCCAGTGGCATTTGTGTTTAAAGTATTGCATTTCAGGTTCTTAGAAAATGTTATTTCTTGGCAGCAGGAGCACTTCCTTACTGGAAGATGTCTGAATTTTCCATAACAACTGAGTACCAGCTACAAATTTATCGTGCTTACATGCACAAAAGTTCATCTGGAAAGCCCCCGAATTCCTTTTCTTATCAAGTAGACTCCTGATTTCTTCATATTCAGGAAAGAGTACAACACACCTATTTCAAAACACTGGCTGATGCTACTGTGTAGAGGGTGGGTTTAACTTTGTGTCAGTGCTTTAATCTATTTTATTCTTTTGCATGTGGTCATTGGTGGAGCTTAATGTCTTATTGTTTTTGGTGGTTTACAAAACTTATAAGATTCTGGGCAGGATTCACCTAATGAACCCGGTCAGCGGAAGCCCTGCACAATGGGGCTTTCCCCCTTCTCCCCCTTTCTCCTTCATTTCCACCTTTGTCTCTGCATGGGCTGAAAAAAAAAACCCCCAGAACATCAGATGGGGGAGGGGAGGGATTGTCCTCTCTGGCAAGTTGATATGCTTGCGTAGATGGAATTCCATCTAATATCTGTAAAAACAACACTCCAGACTGAGAAAGTATGTAAGAATTATGTGGCTAAATACTGAACAGCACATAAAAACACACACCAAAGCAAGTTTACGCATTACTGTAGACTAGGGAAGAATATATTCATGCATGTATGACGTAGCCTGCAACTGTTAGGTTTATTGTTTAATACAATACACTATCTTGGAAAAACATCTTTCCTGCTTTTGCCTTTTCTTTCTGGGGAAATGTGTGCAGACAGGATGACCATCCTTTTCCTTTTCCCTTTCCTTCCCTCTGGGATGTGTGCCAGCTTTTGTCTAAATAAGAATTTCCTGTCTGCTAAGTTCAAGCTACTATTGCACCTGGTAAGTTATTAAGCAAATCCTCCTTTGCGGTGGGGGAAGGTCTTAGATCCAATGGAGATGTAGCAAGTGAGCTGCATGTCTGCTTTTTATGCTTCTGAAAACATCTAGAGGGGAAGCTAACACCCGTTTCATAGTAAGATGCTTGACTCATGCTTATGCATCTCACAGTGAGGAATGTGTCCCTCCTTCTAACAGTTTTACTAGAAATGTGCAAATGAGTAGGTATAATTCACATACCTGTGTTTAAAACCTGTGGTTGACAATAAATACATAAAAACCAGTCTTTGACCACGACTTGCTTAATTACAGTCAAAAAATAACCAAATGGGTTCAGCACCAAATTTGTGTGTATTGGAGAGCATCTCTCTGTTTATTGATATGCCACCTTTATTTCATCATGGAACCCAAGACAACGTACATATGGGTTCCAGGCAGTCACCCACCCAGATGCTGATCAGATCCAGACCTGCTTAACTTCAGCAAGGTGGTGGCCTCATGTGCCTTCAGACCATACGCAACTGAGCAGGTCTGCCTATCCTGCTGCAAATGTCCCTTGGGGGCCATACTGTTCAGCTAAGAACAGGTCCCAGCCCCAGCAACTGTTCCCTTGTCCTTGTGTCAGGGCTGTGTGTGCAGCTGGGTGGAAGGTCCCTCCTAGAATTGTTACAATACAACAGCAGGAGGTTTCTGTGCAGAGCTTTAGCAGATACTGCAAGTGAATTTGGGATTATGATGCTATTTGTAAAAGTTCCTAAAGTGCAGTGGCTCTGTAAATAAATGAACACATGCCAGTCTCTGCCCATATGACTGCAATCCTAATATTTCCAATTATTCTTAAAGAAACTGCAAGAATCGATTCTTCCTATTCTTCTTTTGTAACCATGAAAACGGTCCAATTTTGGTCTGTACTCCCCCAAGCTGCTTCAAGGCAAGCTATTTTCACTGTTTCTACAACTATGTTCTCTCCCCCCCCCCCCCCGATCTATTTTCTGATTTCAGATCTGGACCTACAATCACAACCCAAAATATAGAAGGCGTATAACAGTTGTGTTTGGTGATTGTGGAAGTAAATGTAAATACTGAACAAACAGCAAGACAAAAATACAGAAGTGTTATAGTGGTGAATATTTTGAAGTTAAATAGCCACCAATTTCTGATTGATTTGAAAATGCTGAGGAGCACGTTCTTTCCTGCAGTTTCATTACTAGGAAAAATAAATGGCATTTTTCTCCTTTAACCCATTCAGTCTACATTCCATAACCTAGTAAGCCCCATCAAAATACAGTGAGCCTTCCATCTGAGTAAACATATTTAATTTTTTTTTAAATTATATTTTATTCAAATTTCAAAAAAAAGATTACAAAAATAATAAGAAAATAAAGAGAAAAAACAAATAATACAAAATACAAAGTAGAAAAAAGAAAAATGAAAAAACAGTAAAAAATAAGTCCATCTTTCAATGTCTTGCCTTTCATTCACTTGTTTCCCTGACCTCCTCACACCTCCCTTTTTTGTATTCCATTTCGAGTAGTTGGTTCAGCAAATCCTTTCCCTCTTTGTTTTTATCTTAGTTCTTTATCTTAACATATTATAACCTTATATTTTCATCTATTAACAAATCATTTTTACATACTCCTTTTTAACATTGTTACTAAAACCGCTTCATTTCATTCCGACAGCATTTTAACATTCATTAATTTTGCAGTGTTTCTGTAAATAGTCCTTCAATTTCTTCCAATCTTCTTCCACCGACTCTTCTCCCTGGTCTTGGATTCTGCCAGTCATTTCCGCCAATTCCATATAGTCCATCACTTTCATCTGCCATTCTTCCAAAGTGGGTAAATCTTGTGTCTTCCAATACTTTGCAATAAGTATTCTTGCTGCTGTTGTAGCGTACATAAAAAGAGTTCTGTCCTTCTTTAACACCAATTGGCCGACCATGCCCAGGAGAAAGGCCTCTGGTTTCTTCAAGAAGGTATATTTAAATACCTTTTTCATTTCATTATATATTATCTCCCAGAAAGCCTTAATCCTTGGGCACGTCCACCAAAGGTGAAAGAATGTACCTTCATTGTCTTTACATTTCCAACATTTATTATCGGGCAAATGATAGATTTTTGCAAGCTTGACTGGTGTCATGTACCACCTGTATATCATTTTCATAATATTCTCTCTTAAGGCATTACATGCCGTGAATTTCATACCTGTGGTCCACAACTGTTCCCAGTCAGCAAACATGTTATGTCCAACATCTTGTGCCCATTTAATCATAGCAGATTTAACCGTTTCATCCTGAGTGTTCCATTTCAACAGCAAGTTATACATTCTTGAAAGTATCTTAGTTTTGGGATCTAGCAGTTCTGTTTCCAATTTTGATTTTTCCACCTGGAAGCCAATTTTTTTATCCAAATTGTAAGCCTCCCTTATTTGATAATAATGAAGCCAATCTCGCACTTTATCTTTTAGTTTCTCAAAACTCTGCAATTTCAGTTTGTCTCCTTCTTGTTCCAGAATTTCCCAATATTTCGGCCATTTGGCCTCCATATTGAGCTTTTTCTGGGCCTTTGCTTCCATCGGTGACAACCACCTTGGGGTTTTATTTTCAAGTAGGTCCTTATATCTTATCCAGACATTAAACAATGCTTTCCTGACAATATGGTGTTTAAATGCTTTGTGTGCTTTAACCTTGTCATACCACAGATATGCATGCCACCCAAAAACGTTATTAAAACCTTCTAAATCCAAAATGTCTGTGTTCTCAAGAAGCAGCCATTCTTTCAACCAGCAGAATGCTGCTGATTCATAATAGAGTTTAAGGTCTGGCAGGGCGAATCCACCTCTTTCAGTTAATATTTTAAATTTTATTCTGGGCTTCTTGCCCTGCCAGACAAATCTAGAAATGTCTCTCTGCCACTTCTTGAAACAGTCCATTTTGTCCAAAATTTGCAATGATTGAAACAAAAATAACATTCTCGGCAATACATTCATCTTTATGACTGCAATTCGACCTAACAAGGAAAGCTTCAAATTTGACCATATTTCTAGATCCTTTTTCACTTCTGACCAACATTTCTCATAATTGTCTTTAAATAAATTCAAGTTCTTAGCGATCATGTTAACCCCCAGGTATTTTACTTTCTTAACCAATGTTAAACCTGTCTCCTTCTGAAACCTCTCTTTCTCAATCGGTGTTAAGTTTTTCTCAAGAACCTTAGTTTTTAACTTGTTCAACTTAAATCCTGCCACATGACCAAATTCTTGAATCAATTCTAATACTCTTTTAGTACTAGATTCTGGCTCCTGTAGCGTCAGTACTAAGTCATCTGCAAAAGCTTTCAATTTGTACTGTTTAGCTCCGACCTGTATACCTTTAATCAAATGGTCCCTTCTGATCATATTTAGCAAAACCTCCAGGACCGAGATAAAGAGCAATGGGGAAATTGGGCAGCCTTGTCGTGTCCCTTTCTCTATCTTAAATTCCTCTGTCACCACATTGTTAACAATTAGTTTGGCTTTTTGTTCTGAGTAAATTGCACCTATACCGTTTTCAAAACCTTGACCAACCCCCATCCCCTGGAGATTTTTCTTCATAAAACTCCAAGAAATATTGTCGAAGGCTTTCTCCGCATCTACAAATATTAAGACTGCTTTAGTATTAATATTCACTTGCAATTTTTCCAAAATATTAATTATATTTCTCGTGTTGTCAGACAAGTGTCTGCCCGGGAGAAAGCCAGCTTGGTCTTTATGTATCTCCTCCACTAATACTTTTTTTAGTCTTTTAGCCAAAATGTCTGCAAAAATTTTGTAATCCACGTTAAGCAGGGATATGGGGCAGTAGTTCTTAAGTTGTGTCTTTTCAGACTCAGTTTTTGGTATAAGTGTAATATAAGCTTCCTTCCACGACTCTTGCGCTTTTTTCCCTTCCAAAATTTCATTACAAACCTCCTTTAGTGGTTGAATTATCCAATCTTTCAGAGATCTATAGTATTTTGAGGTTAAGCCGTCCGGCCCTGGAGATTTGCTCAACTGCATATTCTGGATGGCACCTTCCACCTCCTGTTCTGTGATTTTATAGTTCAACATTAACTTGTTTTCTTGAGAGATTTTTTGTAGTCCATTTGTTTTTAAGAATTGGTCTATATCGAACTCTTTCTGTGGCCCTTGTGTATATAACTGTTTAAAGTACCTCTGGAAACATTTTCTAATTTCCACTGGATTCTGAATATTCTTTTCTTCCACTTCCAAGTTAGTAATGGTGTTAAGTTTTTGTCTTTTTTTCATTTGCCAAGCTAACAGTTTTCCACATTTATTGGCCGATTCAAATGTCCTTTGTCTCATCTGTTTAATTTTCCATTCTATTTCCTGATTCATCATTTTCATATATTGAACTTGATATAACTTTATTTCTCTCAGAATCTCTTGTGACTTTGGTTTCGCTCTCAGTTTCTTCTCACCCTCTTTTATTTTTTCCAAAATTTTGTCTTTTTTCTCATTTTGAGTTCTCTTCTTTATTGCATTCTGTTGAATTAGAAACCCCCTCATAACTGCTTTGCTTGCGTCCCAGATTACTCTTTTTTCAATGGTAGTGTTCATATTTATCTCAAAATAGTCTCTCAAGGTTTTTTGGGCCTTCTTAGTAACCTCTTCATCTCTAAACAGGGTGTCATTCATCCTCCATCTGAAGGAACCAGTTGGTGTTAGTTTCATCTCCATTTTCACAGCATTATGGTCGGAGCAAGTTTTAGCACAAATTTCCACTTTTCGAGTCTTAGGAGCCAGTCCTCTAGTTATCCAGATTTGGTCAATTCTTGTCCATGTCATTTTGGCTTCAGAGAAGAAAGTTCCCTCTCTACCCAAGGGATTCTTTGTTCTCCAAATGTCAATTAAGTCCATATTGTCAGTCATCTCAAAAAAAGTTTTTGGTAGTCTGCCATCCTGTGGATACCTGTCTCTGTGCCTTGTCCATATATGTGGATACCACTCCATTCATATCTCCCATCATGATAATGTTATAATCCATATAGTCCAGCAATGTCTCATGCAACTTTTTAAAAAATTCCGATTTCCCCTCATTTGGTGCATAAACTCCTACTATCAGAAATTTCTCTCCTTGTGCTCGAATTTCAATTGCCACAAATCTTCTTTGGTCATCTTTAAACATAAATTTCGGTGATAGGCTCTCTTTTGCATAGATCACTACACCTCTTTTTTTTACCTTGTCCGATGAAATAAACTCTTGACCCAATCTTTTATTGATCAATACTTTCCTATGCAGCCTTATCACATGTGTTTCCTGTAGACAAATCAAGTCCAATTGCTCCTTTTTCAATAAATAAAAGACTTTTTTCCTCTTCTCCGGGGAGTTAAAACCATTAATATTCCAGCTTAATAGTTGCAGAGCCATGGCGTGGTTACTTTGCTTTTCCTCCAACTGCACCCAGCAATTGTTCTTGTTCTGTCGGTGGTATCACTTTCTCTAAGTTGTCCAATCCAAATGATAGTGATGATATGTCTAATATTCCTGGTTTTAGTGCTCTTAGCTCTTCTTCAGATTCTTTCTGCAAATCTTCTCCGTAATCTTTCAAAAATATTTCTTTATCTTCCACTGATCTTATTTTTAACTTTCTTCCTTTGAAAGTAAAAGATAGGCCTTGAGGGAATTCCCACCTGAAAACAATTCTATTGCTTCTCAGCAGGGTCACCAGGTCTCCGTAGTTAGACCTAAGATCCAGAAGGTATTTTGGAATGTCTTTGAATATCTCCACTCCTGATTGATGTATTTCCAAGGTCTTCTGAAAATGCAGACTCAATATTTTGTCTCTCTCCTCTTTTGTTCGGAGGGTAATCAAACAGTCTCTCACCCTGTTCTTTCTCCCCCCTCTTCCGAGCCTGAAAGCACTTACTATCTTGATATCTTGCTTCTCTGAATCTAAGTTCCAGAAGTCTGCAAATTCATGCATAAGAAAGTCACTTAAGTTATCTTTCTCAAGTTCAGGTACTGCCCTGATCCTTAAATTTGTCTGTCTTTCCTTCAGTTCAGTCATAGATAACATTGACCTGTGGTCCTCAAGTTGCCTACATATCGGTGGTATCTTTTCCTCTACGGCCAGTGCTTTTTCCTTTGCTTCTTCAGCTGTCTTTCGGGTCAAAGTAGATTCCTGCAGCAATTTCTCAATAGATTCTGTGTTAGAATTCACCTTCTGTCCCAAATTATTGATGCTTGTAGTATTCTGATCAATTATAGTTGATGCTTCAGCTACTTGTTTACTCAGTTTTTCCAGAGATTCATTAATTTTGCCTAATGCCACAGCTAAAACATCTTCAGATGCCATTCCTTTTGGATCAACTTGAACAGGTGCTGCCCCTGATGGTGCAGAAGGGCCAGATGCTGATGCTCTTCGCTGCTGCCAAATTTTCCCAGATCTTGTTGTTTTTTCCTGAGGCAAGTTTGCCATAACACTTTATCTGAAGCTCAAGGTCAGTCCCACGGCCGGAGTTTATTTTGCTGTGGAAAATTCCCCTGGCCAATTTGGAGTGGAAAATTTCCTGGCCAGTTGTAACAACTGCAAAGTTCCTCTAGGGGGACACAGTAACAGTCAATTCTTGTTGCATTAAAGTAACTTTTCCGAATCCCCCATTTAACAAAGTAAACAAGCGTTTCAATTTCAATTTCAGTTACTTTACAGTTCCTTGAAGTCCGGAGAAGCCAGTCAGAATCAAAAGTATCTCTCTTGCAGAGTTAACTGTCAAAAGGTTACAATGTCCATAAACAGCGCGATTCACAGTACGGCAATCTTATTAGCACTTGACAGCCCGTTCCCAGGCATTAAGCGGTGGTCTTTGTTTCTTTTCCCTCTCTTTTTGCAGGCAAAAATACTTCTCCCTCTTCCCTCCCCTCTCCTGCAATTCAGGGAGGGAGATCTTTTGTCTTGGTGTTAGGATTTAAGTCCTTTTAAAACGATTCTCCAGGTCTTAGTTTAAATAGTCTTTGCTTTGATCTATTTACAAGAAACGGAAGGCGGACTTCCTGTTTACACCTTCCCATTTTCGGTACCAAATTAGTGCTTTTTCTTCCCTTATTTTCAAATCTTTAAATTCAACCTACTCAAGGTAGTTGTTTTGCTGGCCGAATTGTCACAGGAAAAAAGTCAGCGCTCTCCGACAACAGCTGTGCGGCTTCACTCCACGGAAGAAGCAACTGACTCTCAGCACCGCGCCGCTCACCCTGTTTCGCTCCGGAGCCCGGAGCCGGGTTCCTTTGCAAATTGGGGGGGCGCTGAAGGTGCCCGCCGAGTCCCACGGTTACAGGCTTCACCCGCCTGTGGTTTTTTGAAGGGTCCCCGCTTCACCGCAGCGGCAAGACCCGATTTCCGTAGAGCTGTCTCCCTCCGAGTTAGAGGGAATCTGCCATTGCCGATGGCGCCGACTCCGGAAGTCCTGAGTAAACATATTTAAGATTGCAATATTAATTCTCTGTAGGTGTTTAAATTAAGACAACACATTCTAAAGATGACTTATTAAAGTTGACCTGCCATAGGTTTCAATACAACAAATTGTATGAATCTTCTGAAAATATTAACCTATGTTGTGTTTTTTGGTACCTAGTTAACCTTTTAGGTGAAATATTCATAATCAACAATGAAAACAATGAAGCAGTTTCTGCTGCTATTTTTAAAGGACGCTTGCCTTTTTAAGTCTAGAAGTTGAAGTCAATATTTAATCTAATACTTTCAGATGGATTTCCCTCATACAAATGGCAAAGGAAATCCATTACTACAGTATTGTTTGGGATAATGAAGCATTCATGGAGCCAAACAGAGGGATTTTGCAAGAAAGAATGCATGCTAATGAAAGCAGGAACCCTTCCTTAAGGTATCCCTATTGTCTCTGAGTTTCTAGGAAGCAAGAAATATCCTACTACAAAAGGAGAGAGGAGAAACACGACTCCCAAGTGGAACACTTAGATATGAAATTAATATGCACAGATGAAAGGTTTGGACAACGGAAAAGACATCATTTGGAAAGTCAGACTGAATGTGGAAAGGCATACTGCTTCTTTGTTTCAAAGGGAATATTGTGTGGTGTGGTCATCCTATGCACATGTATTATGCACACTTAGTGCCACTGAATGCAATGTGACCTATGTTCCGAGTAAATGTTCATGGGAGGAATTGACTGTGATGGGAATAGGAGTGGGAAAAACAGTGATGGGTCTGGTCTAGAAGAAGACCACTATGGAAATGGAGAAGTGTACACATTCTTCAGACTCAAGTCCATTAATGTGTGCTGGATTAGGCCAAAGCCTCATCTAATCCAACTTCTTCTCACAGTGGCCGACCAGATGCTTACTGGAAACCCCCAGGTATAAGACTTGAGTGCAACAGCATTCCCCTAACTTGTGATGCTCAGCAACTGGTATTCAGAGGAATACAGTGGTACCTGGCTTAAGAACTTGATTCGTTCCAGAGGTCCATTCTTAACCTGAGGCATGCTTTCACTAATGGGGCCTCCTGCTGCTGCCGCTGCACGATTTCCGTTCTCATCCTGGGGCAAAGTTTGCAACCTGAGGTACTACTTCTGGGTTAGCGGAGTTTGTAACCAGAAGTGTTTGTAACCCGAGGTACCACTGACAGTGGAGGTTGAGCATAACCAACATGGGTAATAGCCATCAATAGCCAGTTATTGTGTTATTAGGACTTCTTTTAGCAGACATCTCTGGTCCTCAGCAGTACCTCTGGCTGCTTTTTCAACACTGGGCTATCTCACAGGAAACAGACATCATTCCAGTAACAGTCAATTGAAGACAAAGTGAGAACTTGAGGAACAGATTCCGTCAGTACTCTTTGCTGCCTTGTATCAAATGCTGCCATTGGTAGCTGCCTGTGAGCCAACTTGACTTTCTGCTGGTAATTTGTGTGCTACATTTTGGTTTCTCTCAGTTTCTAATTTTTCCACTGTTAAGGTCAGCTATCTACATTTCCATATCAGTTTGCATTTTTTTAAAAAAATCAGAGTTTAAATTTTAAAAAAATTAATCAGCATTTTAGTATGAATTTCCCCTAATGTACACATTTTTCTATGTCACTTTGCCTCACAGAATATATTATTGTATACTATTTGCATTAATATATATTTTTTCTACACATTTTGTGGCTGGAGAGCTGCATTGTAAAATTAGGAGAAGAGTAAATGTCAAAGGATGGCTGTGTTTTGGTTCGTGTATTGTTTCAGAAAATGTAAAGCAGGTTGATTCGCCTTTAACTGTGAACTGACTCAATTTCTCCCCCACGCCTAGTGGTACCAGTGATGGTTTCCAGAAGTATATTGAGCATGTTATAACAGAGGTAAAAGAAAATGAGCAATGAAACTTGGCTGTGGGTGCCACCAATTTGCCGATGCAGATGGAACTGAAATGATTCAGTATTAGTCACTGTAGTCTAGATTCATGCATCTGGCATTTATATACAAAGCATACATTTAGACTGCAAAGCATTTTTCACCAAACTGGCACAGCATGTGCACTTATAGCCTCCTTGGTAAACATGGGGAGGGACGGAGGAGAGAAAAATAACTGTCTGGGTTCAACTGTTTCGTGCTTGTCAAGGAGGAAACATTCCAGATGTCTTGAAATCTGCTCAGAGCGGCTCAGTGTTTAAGGAGAGCACTAAAAAGGCCAATTTTGTGACATGTCAAAGTACCTCATATCACCAGAGGCAATGCTTTCATAGGAAATTTCTCTTTCAGTAAGCTTTAAGCATGTTCCATTGTGAAGGGCGGATGCAAGCGGTGCCAGTAGGGAACTGCGGGTGCCTGCATGAACAGTTTGGGAGGGATGTACATTCCCTCTTCTTATTGCAAATAACAGCTTTCCTCACAATAATCACCACAAACCACTTGGAACAGTTATTCTGACTTCCTGATAAGTGTGTGCTTGACTCCTGTGTGAGCAGCTATGGTTACAGAATCCAGTGAAACATAATGCAATGCCTCAGCGTGAATATTCATGTGCTTTCAGGGGGACACTGCTAAGAGCATTACAATTGCTAATTGTAAATGGGGTAGCCAAACCCCCAGCTTCCTTCTATTGTTCCTACCTACTGCAGATGTCCTAACATAGCTAATCAACAGATTCACTTGAGAATTGTCAGGATGACTGGATTAAGAAGGGGGCTAGTAGAGGCTTATCACGTGCGCTCCCTATTGTTCTCATATGTACGCATATGGGGATGGGGGAGCGAGCCCTCAAATATATCATATTTTCACTTCTCCGAATTAATATACTTTATATATCCCTTTATATAGCCTATGAAAAAAGACACAACACTGCACTTTTCCCTATGATGCTGACAGCATACTGTCCACTGTTAGCATACTATACTGCTGCTTATCCCACATTCTGTAGTTTACATATGGAATTGCTGCAGACATGTCTTTAGAGCAAGGTGTGTTGAGAAGAAAGGGAAATGTACAAAGGCTGGGATCCATCTTTGGCAAGTTGGCTGAAGGCTGACTGGGTGAGATGCCTTTGACTCCAGTGCTGTGAGGGACATGCCCCTCTAGAAATGACCATGCTGTAAGAACTCCGTCCATGCAGACTGAAGGTGCAAATAGGTGAATAAACCATATTTCTTAAAGCTACAACAGTCTCCGCCATGTCTCAGTTCTCCAGAAGAACACAGACCTGGGTGAGTGTCTGGCACTCCCTGGAATCTTGCTACGACTTGGCAGAGTGTGAGGGTGGCATCCAACTTTTGTAACAATATCCTATGCCCTACTCCTTTTTGGGAAGAGTATGGATGCATGTGTATATATAAATGAGTAGCTAGCTACCCATATTTTTGGACCCTCCATGTGGGACCTGGCTTTGCGAGCCTTCATGAAACGCTCCTGTGCTTCTCAGTCTGCCACAACTGTACTGAGACTCTCACATAACACTGAGCCAAACAGCGGATTAGCACGAATGCATGAAATGAAGGTCCCTGCTGAGAAGTTACAACTACTGCATTCTTCCTATAGTCATCCTTCTGCTGCTGTGAGTTAAGTTATGGTTTGGCTTAGCATATTGCCTGAATTAGGGCTCATGGTTTGTCCTGCTTCAGACAAATCAGAAGCTGTAACCAGGTTTCACAAGTGGGTTTGGATGACACACCATGGTTTAGCTTACAGCAGTAGGACTGGGGGAGGAGAAAAGTAAAGTAACTGTGATCTCCTCTTCTGGAGCTTGTAGAGATGCGCCTTCATGCTAAGTCATAGTCTGACTTAGTGCTATGTGTGAACCATCTTTCTGAATAGATAGATACTAGCCTCTTACAAAAAGCTTAGAATTAGCTGGGACCAACCTGCCAGAACACAAAGGCTAGGTGTTGCATGTATTTTTGCCCCGAAACAGACTCCTTTAAAAAAACCTATTCTGCTCATGCTTTTTATTATGACACATAATAGCTTATGGTCTGTGGGGAGTGTAGCGAAGGAAAGGGACATTCTACCCATCTGAAATGTTTTGTCCCTCATTTTATAGAACTGGCTGTGTGTGTGTGTGATGCATTTTGTATTGCATCACATTGTACAGCACTGATGGCTCAGTGATTACTGATTTACATAGACAATGCACAACCTCAGATTCTAGCCCCTGGAATCACCAGAAAAGAAAAGAGATAGTAATTACAAGAGCTGGTGCAGATAAAGCATGAGATCACAATGGGATATTCGAGCACAGAATGGATTAGTTGCTTTCTGTGACTGGATTTTCCTATGCTGCATCCTCTTTTACAAGTAAAGTCATGTCACATGCTTTTCAAGGTATATGTGTTAGTTGTTTTTATGAGTGCATTTTTAAAAATGCAAATATAGGTATACCTTTTAGGAAAAAAGGATTGGCTACAATTTCCTGCTGGGTGGCAAAGGCAGATTTGCCAGGTAATGTGTGGCATGGCCTTAAGAGAGTTTGTGAATCATACCTTAACCAATCTGGTGCCCCTCCAGACATTTTAGACTTCAGCAATGCTGGCTGGGGCTGATGGAAGCTGAATGCTAAAACATCTGAAGGGAATCAGGTTGGTAGAGACTGCCGTAAACTGTCTCTGTCATTTCTATATCTACACACACACACACACACACACACACACACAAAACACCCCTATCCGCTCTCACCCGGTCTCATTTTATACTCTGCATAAAAGATACAGTTTAATGAGCTATTAAATTTCTTTATCTGCTTGAGGACAGCTCCCTTCGTAAACACTTCAACGCTGTATTCTTGCCGAGACCCTTGGGGTGGGGCCAGATAAATAAGTGAATCAGCTCTGCTCTGATTTTGTTGAAGTTTCCCAGTAAGCCATTGCAAGTGAAGTGAGGTCACCTTCCTGAAGTACTGGGTCTTTGCTGTGCAAAGCCTGACCCAAGGGACCGGATGAAGCCAGCTTTTTCAAAAGTGACAGCTAGAGTGACAAAAGGGGATGTACGAAAATGGAAGAGCATTCTGAAAGGTGGCAGCGGGAAAGGATGCAGTGATAAAAGGAATGGAACAAGGGAAATTTAAGATGAGAGGACAAAGATGAACTGACAGAGTGGGGAATGGAGGGACAAGAATTCTACCCAACCTCAAAAGGAGCGCATGCAAGGAGCGTGTTGAAAAATGTGAGGATATAAAGACCACAATTAGCTCTGAGGCTTTTAATGTGCCACTGAGGTACTTCTCAGCCTTATAGGGTTTTTCTGTGGAATTCACTGCTATGTTATTGGAACAATTTGGAAAACGTTATTGTCTCTTTCCCCAATAAGCAGTGAAATAGGACTCAGTCTAGGAACTGTTTCCCCTGTTGAATAGCTGGGAAATGTTCAGGAGAAGGGCTGCTTTGTGCTTACTCTCATTTTCTGTTTGTGATGAGGACTGAAGGAGATAATATTTAAGCAAATCTCTTCAGGCTAGGCAGTTGCCTTAACTTTGATTGTAAAGCTAAAAATTAATTAAGCAAGTAACAGGAATGTCCCACAAGTGGTAAGTTTCAAAATCACCACACAGCCTTGCTGATTCAGCTCATCGTGATGACGAGGTCACACAGAAGTTTGGCCACTCGCTGCTAGTACACACATGGTACTAGAACCACGGCATTAGTACAGATGAGGGAGAGTGATGCAAATCCCTCTACAGTATGGCGCCTCCTTTAGAGGTGGGAGGGGGCAGAACGTCCTAAATTTCTAGTGTAGGCCTAAGAGTCTGAACTGGCCATGTCAATATTTTCCAAGTGGTAAAACCTGGTCTGGAGCAAATGGCCATAACAGGTACAATCTTCAATAACTAAAATTGGGATGTTTTGTCTTCAATATTGGTGTGATGCAGATTACTTCCAGGATGTTTAGCTAGGCATTTACATGATGGATCTTCTGTATGCTATATAGCCTTTTAGCTCGAAATGTCTAATGCAAAGGCTCGCTTAACTGATCCCAACGGTTTGCCATTTCCATGCATTTTGTATGCGCTTACATCAGCTGAGCACATTGGCCAAACTGACTCGAATACAGTGTGTTTTGTTCCTTAATCTGGGAATGTATAACTCTTACATGGTCAGAAGAAAGGCACTTTATCTTTCTCATGCTGTTGGTATGGAAACCCTCTTCCTTGCTGCTCGTTCATTCCAGGAACCAAACTATTGGGTGACATCCATGATCTGTGCTGATTTCTCTCCTCCCCTCATCAGGGTTTACAGGATATGAGCATCAAGTAAATACAAAACTAAATTCATTAAGTGTAGGGTCTACTCATGAGAATCTTGCTGTGGTGTTTCACATCTGCTATATATTTTGAAAAGGAGTTTCTCTGCTATGCTTATGAACACCTCTTAAGATATCAAAACCAAATTTTACATGAGGTTTCCTAAGGCCAAGGAGCAGGTTTTGGTCTATGTTTGGATACAATTGGATGCCACTTCAATTCAAGAACCTTTCCGTTTAATCAATGAATTTATCAAAGCTGCACTGATTTTTATCTAATTTTGCTTGAGGTCAAGGGACAGGTTTTCATCAATGTTTGGAAACTAATCTGAATCATGATTGTGGACTGGATCTTTCAAAGTTGAACTACTGATTTCAAAATGGTGCAGGTTTTTTTGGTTCTTGGAATTCCTGAGCAATGCCGGGCACGAGGCTGTTAGTATGTAATAAAAGTGAAAGCTTTGCTACTTCACAAGACAGACAAATCTCAAGCAATGTTGTTTTTTTAATCTAAAAATTGGCACATCAGCAGTAATAAAATGAGAACACCAGCAATATATTAAGGTGGTAATGCACCACTCATTTGCTCTAAAGTCAATAGATGCACCCTGTAGTACATAAGTTGTGTTTTGAATTGCAAATAAACATCTAGAGTAGTAATTTGTTCTCCTGAAGATCTTTGTGATGTTGGGTGACGTTTCATCTAATCAAATTCTCAGTTAACACTGTGTGTGTGTGTGTGTGTGTGTGTGCAGTGAATACATTGTAAAGTAAGTAAAATGAATGAGAGGACACCGGGAACCTGCTAGACTGCTGCAGATTTTCCTGACTGGTGCACTCATAACAAAATAGAAACTAGTGCTGCATGGGCACATTTTTCAAGTAGAGAAATTATTTGCATGTAACAAAAACATCGTGTCTGAAACAACCTTTTTGGGGTACTATCTTTATAAACAGTGAAATCTATGTGATTAATCTGGAGTAAAGTTTTTTACATTATATATAAACGTTCGTGACAAATCTCTGCCCCAGTTAAGTATCTTTAGTTAGTCCTGATTTCAGGGAAAGAGAATTTAACAGATGCTTATTTCAGTAGGACTGCAGGGTAAGACTGCAATCTGATACCTATTTATCTGAGGGTAACTCCTATTGAACTCAGTCCCTGACTAGACATGCACTATACTCAATCACCCGAGGGTAAGCTCCACCAAACTCAGTATGGCTTAGGTAAACATGTAGAGGATTGCATTCTAAACTGATATGGATAATACTTTTCAGAGGGGGTGGGCGGAACACTTTCCCTGCAGTTTGTGACTGATTTCATTTTCTAAGGCACTTCCAAAAGCACTCTTGTGCATATTGCTCTCTTGCAGCATTAGAAAAGACATTTTAAGATTTACTGGGTGATGCTAGTGTCATAGAGAAAGGTATCCAACTGGCACGAACCATACAAGACAAAGTAATTTGAAAATAGCACAGCATAACCGATACTCTCTTTGAATGGATTCATAGAGAGGAAAAGCGGGAATTAATTGTGCAAAATAATATTATTGCACATCAAACTGCCATCTCTAAATGTTATAGTACATTACAATATACTGCAGCAAATTAATAGTCCTTTAAAAAGAGTAATAACAAGCATGGATGGAAGAAAGTAACAATTATTCCAGCTGCTGGCAGTCAAATATAATGGTATCAGGGAAACAAATAGATGTTGCCCTGGTTTGCAGATAGCATTAGGTTTTGTTGTTTGCTAGCCAAAGGCATACTACACTAAACCAAACCATGGCTTACTGTGTCATTGTAAACCTGCTGGCTACCAAGAAAGAAATCCCCAGGGCTAAGTGTGGTTTGTTTGAATATCCAAACCCAGCTCAGCAGACTAACCATGGCTTGCTTTATGGCAACTAACTGCAATGTGAAGTCATAGTTTCTTGTTGGTTGTAGCTTGATTAACCATTAACACTGTGAAGGGTGGGGACTTCCGGGTTGACGCCTCCGGCAATGGCGGAGCTCCTCCGATCGGGAGGAACTTGCTCCGTGAAAAGCAGGGTCTGACTGCCACGGCGAAGGCGGAGACCCACAGAAATCACAGGCGGGAGAAGCCTGTGAACTTGGGATTCGGCTGGCACCTCTTGCGCCTCCCCTACTCGCGGGGAAACCCTGTTTTGGGGATCCGGAGCGACGTGGGATGAGTGGCGCGGTGCTTTGAATCGACTGCTTCTTTCATGGAGTGAAGCCGCATTGCTGTTGCCGGAGAGCGCTGACTTTTTCCTGTGGACAATTGGACTTTAAACAACTACCCGTGAGTAGACTGGAAAATTTGGATCTTCAAATATTCTAATTTGGCAAAGTAGCGGGAAGGCTCTAAACAGGAAGTCCGCCTCCCATTTTTGTAAATAGATTGAAGCAAAGGCGTTACAAACTAAAGTCTCTGAAAGTTTTTGGATAAAGGATTAAAAATCCACTGGTTAAAAATATCAAACCCCCCTTGGAAGCAGGAGAAGAGGGGGGAAGCCGTGGACCTAGGGAGAACCTGCAGGAGAGAGGGAAAAGTAAACTACCACTGCTCTGAACCCAGGGACGGTCTGCCTGATGACGTTTGGGGAAGGTTCACTGACAGAACGGATTTGACAGATACTTAAAATTAGAAATATACTGTTTCCATTGATCTCTTCTGAGTTTATTAAAGGGTGAAAAATAACTGAAAATCGAAACTGTTTCTGTGACTGAAAGAACTGATACAATTTGAAACTGCTTCCCTCTAGAGGGAGCATGTGAAACTGTTACAGGAGTGTAACAGGGTAAACTCCAGCTGCAAGATAAAGTTTCTGAGAATCAGAGATTGACCTTGGACTATTCAAAATGCTGATAGGAGAAGGTATTGTGACTGCATTATTCAAAATAAATCATTCACTTAAACAGCTGCACAAAAATGTAGATGACATGATCTTCAAACTTGACAGCCGGGAACAGAAAGTGACTAACTTGAATCAAAAAGCAAGCAACAACATGGACTTGGTACAGGAAAATATATTGGCAAGACAAATGGTGGAGGAAAAGGAGAAAGATGCCGTTGTGAAACTTAAAGTAACTCAAGAAGGATCCTCAGTTCTACAGAGGCAAATCGAGGATTACAAATGGATGATTTTAGCAAAAACCAGAGCTTGAGGATGGGACCCTGGCTTGGACTGAAGAACGAAAGTTGGAAAGACCCCTTCATCCAGGGATTAACTGACATCTGGGACATGGGTTGGGGCCTGGAGGAGCTTGAAGCTGTGGGGGCCTATGGACTTGGAGGAATCCTGAAATACGTTCTGAAATACCTTATGGACCTTAGTTTCAAGTATGGAAATTTGGCTGAGCTGTTCAGAAGGAACAAAAGTTCTGTTTGGTTGGAGTTTTCCCGAGATTTGCTCCTGAGCATCAAAGAATATGAAGAAGATCCGCAGAAGGGACTTGGAAAAGAATTAAGAGCCTCGGACATAAGATCTCCAGGTTGATGGAATATATGGATTTGACGGAAAGGACTGGCAGAATCCAAAACCAGGGAGAGGAGAGGGTGGAGGAAGATTGGGAAGCTAAAGCTTATATTTAGAAATTTTGCAAAATTAATGACTGTTAGAAAAATCGTGGAATGTTATTATATGGATTTAGTAGAAATGTTAGAAGAAGTTAAGAATAGATAAGTAATTTAGTTTTAAAGGGAAATAAGGTTAAAAAATATGTTATTTACAAGACGATAAAAAACAGAGAAAGATGGAAAGGATTTGCTGAAATAATTAGAAGAATGGGAATACAAAAAGGGAGATGTGAGGAAGTCAAGGAAACAAGGAAATGAAGGATAGAATATGGAAAAGGAGAGATGTATTTTAAACTGTTTTGTTTAGATTTATTTATGTGTTTAGCTTAATGGGATTGGGTTGGGGTTTATATTATTTGTATACTGTATTGTATTGTGGTGTTTTTTCACTTTTTTGTGTTGTTTTTTTTCTCTTTCTTCGTTTGTCTTTAAATTTTCTCTTTTCTTCTTTTTCTGTAATCTTTAAAAGCAATAAATATTTTTTTTTTAAAAAAAAAACACTGTGAAGGGTGAGCCACAGTGCCCAGAATACTTTGAGGAAAAGAATGTCCTTCAAATGTGCTTTAAAGGCCTAGTGTATATGTAAGAAAAACACTGGGGCCTGATTTGATTAGTAGAATGTCTGGCATCTGGTGGGTGGGGCTTGTGTGTTGTGCTCTGGAATCGGCCCCTCCCTTTGGGTGTTCAGTTAAGTTCAGTTACAGAGACCAACTGCCATTCTTGCCTCTTTCTCATCCCATGATGTTGTTTTAGTTTCTCTCAGACAGTATGCTATTGTGTTATCATTTTCTTTATTATTAAAGCTTTGTTTGACATATACGTGAACCACTTACTTTGCTGAAAGAAAAGAAGCTCTGCTGAAGAATGATGGAATATCCTAAACTGGATGAGTGAGGGTATACTCCCAGTCTGACAGAAGGACTGATTTTTTTAAATCAAGCCCATCCTCCACAACAGTATACACAGCCTATATCCCACATTTGTCTGTAATATAATTCTTAACATTGTAATGTTCCTGGCAACATTTCACCCACAATCCTCAAAATCCTAGACAGGTTTTTGAAAAACTCTCTGTGTGTGTATGTGTGTGTGTGAATTTGATATTTCCACTCAGTCTACAGCTCCTCCTTATTCATTTCCACAACTAAATACTGCACACGGCAGACCAGACTTCTCATTACCTTAACTTGTACCATTCACACCACAAATACAATGGCCATCATTATTGGCAATGCTGTGATTATTATCAACTGCCATTAAGTATTTCTTCAGGCAAATTACCAGCTGCAAATTATGTAAGGCTATTAGTCCAATGGATGGATGAACAGTTTCACAGTGGTAGTGTACAATGGTAGTATAAGATGTGTTGAACCTTTTTTTTTGTCTGATAATTGCTGTGTGGAAAAAAGTGGTGTGTTTGTGTTACTAACCTGTAGGGTATACTGTACTAAAGGCAAATATTAATCTATGGCCTCAGGGATTTCTTTTTTGGAGAGTGTCCATGTATTTGACCCTATGGAAAGGGGAAGCAGGTGATGTAGTAGTGTGGAGTATATTTGCTCTGCCTACTGATTTGAAATTAAGTATTCTTTTAAAACTAACTCAAGGGTACCACACACAATTTCCAGGGGTGGAGAATGGAAAGATCCCATTTTCTTCTGTGTCTCAGGCCCCAAGTGAAGGTCTTGGACCATCACTGCAACACATCCTCCATAGTAAGCCCTCCCTTAGAACACAAGCCAGGCCAAGCAAGGAGAGGGGGAAAGTTAAAGGGACCATTCTGCTATGTTACCAACATCTTTGCAGGGCTGTATGTGAAAGCATCATGATGATTTTATGGAACCACCCAAATTCAGAGAAAGCATGGCTCTGAATTCCAACTGCTGTGGGGTCATAGCAGGAGAGGGCTATTTATTGCCTTCCATATCTGAGGGCTTCCCAGAAGGCAGGCTACTTTCTGACAGGCTACTGCAGGAAACAGCACACTGGACCTCTGGCCTGACCCAGGCGTGGCTTTGGGGTTTGTTTATTTTTTATAACCCCTCCTTCTAGTTATATATTTCTATCTGTTCACATAGCATTACTATATGGTAAAGGATTGATCCATATGGCTCAAAGACACTGGAATGGGACCAGAGCAGGCTGTGGATTTTCACTGGAGGAGTGCCAGAATAAAAAAGTGTACTTCCAAGCTTCCGGTTCTCTGTTTGAATGGTGTCGTTTTGCTTTGCTTGTTCTTTTGAGGCTTTTCTGAAGGAACACAGAATAAAAGGTCCATTCCTTAGTAAGCACATTGCTCAGGCATCGGAGAGAGAGAAAACTGCACACACAGTAAAATGCTGGGTTGAGCCCTGGTTTAGTCCCCATCAGCCCTGCTTCTTACTTTTCCTCCACATTTGAGCCTGCTTGGCAGCACACCATAATGTGAGGAGGCACAGCTCCAACTATTACATGGAGAGAAATCATGAAGTGAGAAGCAGCATCTGGGGGGCAGGGGGGAATTCCTGTATTGTATGGTGAATGTTTTCTGCCCTAGAAGACATGAATTGAGAAGTCAGTACATGCAGCTGCTCCTGCACTGGTATCCCTAAAGCAAAAATGATACTTGTACTCCTGTTCACAAATTGAGCAGAACACATCCCCCAACCCCAGACATGGTAATAAATCTGTTTCAGAAGTAGTAGTGTTCACTGTGTCACAGTGGTCCTCAGTATCCTTATCCTGGAGGTAAGGCCCACAGGCTTTAGTGGAGACTACTCTCAAGTATGGTGCTGGAGGAGACTCAGAAGACTCTTAAGAGTCCCATGGACTGCAAGAAGATCAAACCTATCCATTCTTAAGGAAATCAGCCCTGAGAGCTCACTGGAAGGACAGATCATGAAGCTGAGGCTCCAATACTTTGGCCACCTCACGAGAAGAGAAGACTCCTTGGAAAAGACCCTGATGTTGGGAAAGATGGAGGGCACAAGGAGAAGGGGACGGCAGAGGACGAGATGGTTGGACAGTGTTCTTGAAGCTACCAGCATGAGTTTGACCAAACTGCGGGAGGCAGTGGAAGACAGGAGTGCCTGGCGTGCTCTGGTCCATGGGGTCATGAAGAGTCGGACACAACGACTAAACAACAACAACTCTCAAGTAAGTGTACATGGAATCGAGGTCAGAATGTCTCTTTTCTTCTCCACTGCCACAAGAACAACTTAGCTAACTTCCTTACAGTTCAGGAATGTCAATAATGTGCAACTTCAGCTCAGCTGCCTAAGAAATAATGAGACAGTCTAGCTGCAGCTTGCTTAGGGCTAGCCAAGATGCTGTTGCTGCTAACGAAAGGGCACATGACAGAGTAAACAACGGCATTATGATGCAATGCACATTCAGGGATGCTGTAATTGCGGGCATAATTGTAAAAGCAGATTCATGTTGTCCAGCTAAATGGAAAATCTGTAATTCAGGCCATGAAGCTAGTAGGGCAGATTGCTTTGCAGTTCTCTGTGTCATAAATCTAAGGTCACTTTTGTACCCTGAATGCATTACATTGCAAGTTACCCCTTTTATATGGCTTCACTGCTGACAGTAAAGATAAGCTTATATGTCAGGTTGTTGCTGATAGGATTCACTAGCTAACATCACCCGAGTGCTGCTAATCAATTAAAGTTTTAAACTTCAGTCACTTCAACATAAATACACTTTAATGCCAATTAATGCAGGCCATCCATCATTATGATGGTGTTATTGTAATGCCAAGTTTTGCTTCTCCAGCAATTATATACAGCAGAGAGGGCTGAGATTGTAGCTGAAATGAAACTTTTACTGCATCTTGATAATTTTACAAGCACTGTGATATCCTGTGGATGTAATAATGTTTCCGGATAGATCTTAAATTAAGGTCTTGTTTCCCATTACAGGAAAACGCCGCCACAAATTTTAAATTGTTTATGTACACTATATATCAGAGGATATTATGAGTACTTGAAGTAAGAAACCAATTCGCTTTAAAAATGACACTAGGTTTCCTGACCCCCTCTGTGAATTAGAGTGGGGGAGGGGAGACTTCCAACCAAAGGGATGAAACACATTTTCAGTTTGACAATAATGGAGTCAATAATCCTGACAAGTAGAAGAAATGGCCCAGTTAAAAGCAGTTATGATTTCTCTTTATTCCAGACTCTGTCATTTCCCCCGTTTTAGCTTTGGGAGGATACAAATGGCTGGAGCTCTTGTCTCCAGAGTTTGCCAATCTCATCTTTCACTTACATTTCACCAGCCTCCATTTACAGGACACTTTCATCCTCCTCTAACTGCTGTGTACAATGCATCCTAGGCTGCAGGACACAAAGCTCTGTTCATTTTAACTGATTCCTTTGACGTTAAAAAAAAAAGTTTATTTTTATTTCGTCAGTGGTATTCCATTTGTCCCCTAAAGGCTGACAACTGTTTAGTAGTTGTAATAAAGTTTCTCCCCCAAGGAGAGCAGTGTGGTCTAATAAACAAGATAGCAGTCAGGACACTTTGTTCCCGGGTACTAACACTGGGTCCTGACCTACTCTATGCAGCCTTGGTCAAATCAATTCACTGCTGTGTATCATGGCTTTCATTGCAGCTTCTCCCACACTTCGTCTGGTGTGCTGAGCTGCACTTCTAAGCACACTTTGGAGGGAGTGAGGCTATGTACACATTGCCAGATCAAAACTCAGCTAAGTTGTTCCTTTTATGAATTCAAACTGAAACTGGTTTGGGGAGAAGCATATCTAAACTTGCAATTTCATAAGGAATGGCAGGATAGATGTAGGATAGATACAGTTTGTGACTAATGATCATTTGCACTCAGGATGGTGTTATGGAAAAATTCTGGGTGAAGGTTTACTCTGCTGCCCAGCTTGTCAGGGTGCCACTCCCCGCGGGTCTCTCCTGGTCAGCAAAAGAAGGAATCTCCAGCCAAGTTAAAGAAGCAAACAGTGGTCAGTATACCTGATCTTTATTTGTTGCAACAAGGTTCAAACACACAAAGAGTAGGAACCCCAAGCATGGGGTTGCATTGACTTTTAAGACCTTACCCCCTTCCCATAATACATTTCCAGATACATCATTGATACATCACCAATGTGTCACTAAGAAGGAGGGAATCTTGCACAGTAACATCAGTCCATCATTCATCCCTGTTATCAGATTCAGTTCCCTGACACCTTCTAAGTACCCACCACCAAGAGAACAATAAAACTATTTACACCTATCCTTGCCCTCTGGGCTTTGTGAATACCTGGCTTCAGCAAACTCTATCAAGGGATATCTGTCTGGTCCATTCTTATCTTTTCCCCTCTCCTTGGGGAGGAGTGAGCTGTTCCTGACTCTATGCATCAGGGATTATGGAGGCAGGGGAAGCCCTGGATCCCCCTCTTCTAGAGGAGACATTAGCCATTGGAACCAAGGAAATGGATCAAACTATTGAATTTTGACGATTATTTGATTCTATATTGGATAGTCAGGGGAAACAGTGCAATACATGGTACCCACTTATTGCTACGATTTTCTTTTCTGAGCTTCTTTGCTGTTGTGTGTGTATGGTGCCTGTGTCAATGGTCATTGTCCTGGCCTTAGAGGCTGTGGTGGGGTCTTGGGATTTTGGGGGAATCGTTTAACTGCCCCCCTTCCTGGTTTTAACAATGGTATTGGGGCAGCCACACGACTTCCTACTTTCCTTATTTTTTGTGCTTGCAAAGGTTTAGGTGTAGTCACACTGCTTCATTCCAATCAGTTTAAATTCCATAATTCCCTGCTGAAATCCTGTAAACTGTTATACAGGCAATCATCATTTTGTGCAGGGGGTTCTGTCCCAGACCCCCACACACATTGGCAGATCACGCTTAAGCCCGCTCCACCCCTGCTCTGCTCTGCCCTGCCCAGACCCATTCCACCCCTTTTCATGCCATGGCTATTGGGGGCCACTTCCGGGTTCGGGACCTTGTGCATGATCACATGTCATTCAGCTGCACATAAATTGGTTGTTGCATGTGCTACAGACATTATGACTTATTTTTGTCCCAGGTTTGCTGCCTATAGCCCCTCTGGGCACCAATAATGTGATAGCATTGGGGAAGCACCACAGAATAATTCATAAAGCAGAATAAAGCTGCCACTATTGTGCCCAGGACATCTGGCAGAATATACCCAGAATAAAAGGTAGTCTGGAGGGGATCACAGTATCTTCTAGCGGCTGCTATGCCCAAGTCCAGACCCTTCAGTCTGCACCACAGCTGAGGTTGAATCTGCTTTGGGCAAGATCCACTTACTAAGAACTGAGCAGCTCCTCAGTTCTAACCATTTCAAAGCATATGACACTAGCACTGACAGTAACATCTACTATGATAGCAGTGTGGGGAGTACAAGCAATCAACTGGAGGCAAATGAAGCTTGAACTTCTTTACAATCTGTGTGGGCTGTGGATAGGAGCTGCCAGATGCTCCTATCCTTACCTTCATACACCTGCAAGATTATGTCCATAGATGGAGCAATGGAAACACACACTTTTGTAGGAAGAACCCAAAGTCTCAATCTGCAGATCCCAAATAGATTAAGCAGCTTAGTTTAAATTGATGTGTCTACTCAATTTTCTTCCCTTGTATATTAATATATTGCTAATAAATGTGGTGACTTAGAGTTTCGTAAGTATATCTGTTTGAATAATTCATCACGACCATTATTACTATTATCATTTTGGAAAGGAAGCTAAGAGGTCAATTTCATATCTGTGTGGTTTTAAAAGTATTAAAAATACATAAGAAGCCTTTATTTGTCTTGTCAGATGGAGGGATGAACTACATGACTTTTCCTTGTACTCATATATCCTGAGATTATGCTTGCAAACTCTGCCGAGAGAGGTGCTTCTGTGCTAAATAAAACTCGTCATGTCCTGTCTCTGAAACCCAGAAAAAGGCTGCTGACTGGAACCTGTAGATGAGTCTTCAGCTAGAGAGACTTCTCACAAGAAGATTACAGAATGCCCTGAAGACCAGGCCACAAGTAAAGGAGGGAAGAAAATGTCATAGAAACAGAAATGATAAATTGTTTCACCCAAATGGAACTGTGTGCAGAAAAGGAAAATGGATGACAGAAACAACCAGTGCTACAAACACGCATAAGCAAGACAACGAAACAGCTTTCTGTGCAAGTCAAGGTCCAGAGCTCCACTCTATAATCACTACAGAGCCCCATCAGTCAAAAGCACTTCTCTAGCCATCTTGACACCTGGTCACTGGAAGCAGCCTGGGTGGCAGGTAGGGAGCAAGAACGAAAGCGGGAAAGAATGGAGATATGCCAAAAGAGGGGTGCCTGGGTGATTAGGAATGAAGAAGAATGTAGCTGCTGACTGGAAAAGAAAAGGGCATGGAGGTGAGAAAAGAATGAATGCTATAAATACTAGACAGCTGTTTATAAAAAAAGAGGTGAAGCCATAAGAAAGTGTGTGTGTATGTGTGGTAGAATCCTATATAGGAAGAAGGTGAACAAACATAAGAAATACCAAAGTAGAAAAGTGGCATGGAATCTTAATTTTAGGAAAAGGACAGGGAATTTTAAGAGTTAAAATGGACAGTTATTAATCTGATAAAAATGGTCATAATGGACCTCAGGCTAAGCAAGAAACAAATAAGGGAGCAATCTGTAAAACTCTCATTCTGACTCTCTTGTCCCCTCACACTAACTATTGATGGTAAAAATACCTAATCACCTCTGTGTGGAAAAGGGAATGGAAAGTCTCATTTATGAGCAAATCCTCAGGCATTCAGGCAATCCAAGCAGAGACCAAGATCCATGCCATTTCCTTCTGGAGCCTGAACCAATTCCCTGCTCCCCAGAACTAGCACTAGGTGATTAACCCAGATACATGACAACTATATACTGTAATTCCTAGAGAACGACAATGTCTACATCGGGGGGCCAAAACAGCTTCAAAAGAAAAGATGCAAAGAAAGGCATCACCAGCAGCATAAAACGTGGCTGGCTTGGTGTGCTTGGCAAAACTGGGCAATTGGACAAATACCCCTTCTGTTAAGCTACTGACAGTGAGATCTACTGACAAATTATGCCCATGTCTGGAGATAATATGCAACCAATGTTCAGGCAGTAGTTTGTTTCCCCGTCAAGCACTCTTAAATATTAACTGAATATGTTGACTAGTTTGACAGCATAATCTTTTTAGCAATTCCTATAGCACAAAGCCATGGTTATGAGGGAGTTATTAATAGCAAATGATGTTCAGCTAAAAGGCTTTATTTTGCAAAGGTGAGTGGAATGCTGACTCTTTTCATTGTGAAATGCCCTAGCTGAATCTAATGCTAATGCTTAATGTGAGAAGCTGATCATGTTCTAAGTCTTTAGTGAATTAGTGCCACTTCTACCCTTTAGGATTGTAAAATATCTGCGGTGATGCTTCAATTTCCCCATATTGAGCTTCCTCAAACAAACGGTGCCTGACTCTGGACAGTGTTCATTATCTGAGGTTCAGTGCCATTTTGAGGGTTCATTCTTTATACTTGAGCTGCTTCAGGGTTACTGATAATGTCCCTCAACAATCATTTGGGACAGGATTCAACTAACTCACTCCATCAGCTGAAGCCCTATGTAAGGACTTCTGTTTGTGTGGTGGAGCTTTCCCCTTTTCTCCCCCCCCCCCCGTGCCCTCTGCATCCACAAAATTGATTTGGTTTGTGTGTCAAGAGAATAATAATAATAATAATAATAATAATAATAATAATAATAATAATAATTTATTATTTATACCCCGCCCATCTGGCTGGGTTTCCTCAGCCATTCTGGGCAGCTTCTAACAGAATATTAAAATACAATAATCTATTAAACATATATAGAACCCTTAGACTAGCACAGGGCAGGAGGGCAGGAGGAATTATTCCATCTGGCAAGCTGCAACAGAACACTGAATTTCACCTTTGGTATTTTTCGGTTTGTTTTTTCTTCCATTGGGACCAGGACTTTTAAAACGTTCCAAGATTGTGCTTCTAATCATTCCCTACAATGAGGCTACAATTTGCTTTGGGTTCCTGCATTTGCTTTATAGAAAACTGTGGACGGTTCTAGCTATAAAGACCATGACTTTAAGCTTATCAGGCACATATTTATCTGCCTGGATGAGGATTCTTGAAGAAATATTTGGAATGCTTATCTCAAAGCTCTGCCAATCCAAGACCTAACCAGCTGAAAGGCAGCATATGCTCTAGCAGTGGTGAATATGCCACCTTCAAATTCAGCTTTCAGGAAAATGTGTCAGTTCAGTGGAGGCAGAGTGTAGGTAGGATGAAAAGGGCCAGTGTTAATAGTATTTTTAAAGGCACAGATTTATTTGCATATAATTGGTCTTTCACGATCGTTTTCAGGAAGATGTGACACTCCAGTGGAGACAGCATGCACGTAGGATGCAAAAGGCCAGTGGTGAGTGATAATAACTTCTCTTTTTTTAATATAAAGAGCTCAGCTGGATCAAAATCTTAAAAATAACACACTTTGGAGCTGTAGTAGGGAACTCTGTGCAGTTCTGTGAACTAGCCTTGTAGCAAAAGAAGACACCCTCATTATGTTCTGTGTTCTATAAAGCTGGCACCATCTGAAAAAAAGGATGATAATCCTCCAGCAGGAATTGCAGGTGGCTGTGCTAGTTTACACAGACAGGGGACCCCATATATCTTCCGAAAGATGGTTTCCCCAAGTTTATTTTGTGAAGGGCAGGCAGTCTAATTCAGGAAAGGCTTATATGCACTACAAACCTATATCCATTTTATTGCATCCAGTCATCCGGGCTTCCCTACAATAGTTATGGGGAACTGCAGCGTGGTGAAAACTCTGTCATAGGTCCTCAGCTGCAATCCTTACAGTTCTCTGAGAAAAGGCAATTACTGGTAATTCCATTCCAGCAATGACTTAGATACAACCAGTGCTATTTTTCTAGAAAAAGAGGCGCTGGAACTCACCCTTGTTCTCTTATACTGGCAATGGTGCCCACCTGAGAGGTGCTGAAACTGAGTTCTGGTGAGTTCCAGCTGGGGAAAAGCCCTAGATCCAACCCTCTCTGGCCTTGTATATACAGCAGCTTCCTGTGTTCCACAATGTCTACCTTTGTTCCTCTTGTGACCCTCTGTGGACTCAGCTATACAGCTAAAAATATAACATTTTAAGTGCATTTTAAAATCATTATACAAATGGGACACTAGATGGCGAGGATGAGCTTATGGCAGATTCAATATATTTTTCAAAATGTTTTTTAAGGAGCACTTTCACATGTGTCTAGTTTCCACCACAATAATCTTCTCATCATTCTGAGGACTATAGGGACCAGCCTGAAAAAACTGAACAAGACTCCACTGATGTCTAGATTAAGGCATACCATAAGAAGTCTCTATGGAATCCAGCTATGACTAGCAGCAGTTTGGAGGGCTCCTAAGGTTCCTTGCACTGACATTTCTAGCCATTGTGAATCAAATCCTTAATACATATGGTTGCATATTTGTTAAGCTTTTGCAAGGGTGCCAATCCCTGTGACAGGAATGGGAAAACCAGTGATCCTGCAGATTTTGTTGAACTTCAGCTCCCATCATTCCTGGACATTAGCTGGAGCTAGTGGAAGTTGGAGTCCAGCAACATCTGGAGGTCGGCAGGTTCTCCGCTGTTGCCAAGCGGTTATCTGCTTTTGTTTGGGAAGAAAAGTGGGGCACCTCCAAACATTGTATTAAAGCATTCAAAGAGCTGCTCTTGCCACCCCCTCAGCTCTCGTTCAACAAAAAATCTGATGTGAGCATAGGAGTATTCACATAGAGTTCTATCAAGTGTGGGCTGTGCAATGGATTCAAACAGACAGGAGAATTCCATGAATGCAAAAGAGCGCACAAGTGGAAATGCGCTCTTTTTCTGCTTTGTATTAAATGCTGCACTATACATAGCTGTGTTTGTTTTGTAACAATTGGGGAGAATTCATTGTTTATTGTTCCAGCAGGGGTAGAATTTCTAGTTTCCTTGGGTGGGGAGGAAGCAGGGGAAGATTTGCAGTGCCGTTCAAGGCCTGCTCTTGGAGATTTTCAAGAGCAAATATTAAAGAGCAGTATATTTAAAGAGTGTTTGACATGTTTACACCGTATACTGCCTTAGAACTACAGTGGTACCTCGAGTTAAGTACTTAATTCGTTCCGGAGGTCCGTACTTAACCTGAAACTGTTCTTAACCTGAAGCACCACTTTAGCTAATGGGGCCTCCTGCTGCTGCCGCGCTGCCGGAGCACGATTTCTGTTCTCATCCTGAAGCAAAGTTCTTAACCTGAAGCACTATTTCTGGGTTAGCGGAGTCTGTAACCTGAAGCGTATGTAACCTGAAGCGTATGTAACCCGAGGTACCACTGTACACATGTAGGCTGCAGTCCTATGTACACTTATCTGAGACTCAGTTCCACTGAAAACAGCAGGACATAGGATTTGGCTTACAGGTGTGTGTGTGAGAGAGAGAAAAAACCACATGGTCTAAAACACGGGTGGGGAATCTTTTTCGCTCCATGAGCCAGATCCTTGTAGCCATGACATCATTATCAGACAATCTTGGAGATTTAAAAGTGAAGCACAGGGAGACTTGCAAATGCTTTCAAACTGCAAAAGTACTGTTTGAAGCAACTGCTCCCTTGTATTTAAATGTGAAGGGAGGAGGCTGTATCAAAGAGTGCTTTTGCAAAAGGCTTTGAGGCAGCCCCTGTTCACCCATTTTAGTTGTTTAAAGCAGTTCATGCTTCTTTTTTAAGCAGGTGGGCATGGTGAGGGAAATGGCCTCATGGACCAAATTGGACAACTGATGGGACAAAATTGGACCTTAGACCATCAGTTCTCCATCCCTGGTCCAAAACATGGGGCTTTCTCTAAATGATACCCCCTGTAGTGCATCATTTAGCTCACTCTTCCTCCATCACTACTCTTGAAGTCCAGGTCTCCAGAACCTCCATACCCTTTTCTCCTGTTAGTTTTTGCCAATATGCACTAAACTCTTTTAAAAATGAACTTTGAAAGCAGTATAAATTATGCAAAATAAGCAAGTAATTGCCATTTTGCATAATTTATTCTGATTGTAGAATTTGGACTTCATTCAGGGACAGGTTTTTTTCCTTCTTTCTGTAGAGGTGTATGCCTGGCACTACTAATGTGCTTCCCAGCGCTCATTGCTTGCTGAATAAATAATATTGTCAGACAAGTGAAATACCTTCCCTACTAAGAATTTCTAATGTGTCTATCACTATAGTGCACAGACACCAGCGGAACTATCAGCAGTGCAGACATTACAGTTGCAGCTGTTGTTTTGTTCTATCATCTCACCTTTTAATAGCTTGCCTAAGGAAGGAGCGGATGGTGCCACAGTTTGACTTTCATGCAAGCAAGCTATTTTGTTCAGCTGCTTATATGCACATAATAAGGCTGAAATATTCCTGTGTTTTTCTCTCTCACACACTTTTCTTTTTTTAAAAAAAATGCAGCATAATCGGAAACATCACACACTGTCCATCATCCTGTTAAAGTAATCACTGCAATGCTTGTGTTGATAAGACACAGCGATTTTGTTGTTGTGTAGAAGCTTCATTGCAACCAGAAAGACTGAAACTACAAAGGAGAGCAAGAACAAAAGACTCATATGATGTTTTCTTTAAAAATTTCAATAACATTGTTATTAAGGAAAGACAGGAAGGAATTGCCTTGTAGATCAGACCAAGGTCCAGCTAGTCAATCGTTCTCTTTTCAGCAGTTGTTGTAGCAAACTTTCAAACAGGCCATTAGGATAATAGAATTTTAGAGTAGGAAGGGCAGCCCTCTGCGTTGCATAAAGATTTTGATTTTCCTCTGCTTTTTGTTACCTGCATCTGATAAACTCTGGTATACTGCCACTGGAAAAGCAAGTTCCAATAATTTGAGATCAAAATACTGGCAAGGGGCCAATTTGGAAATTATAATAAAATACATTTACACCTTCTAAGAAGTGGTGTGGGTGGGTCATTTTAGATCCTGGTGTCACTGGGAGGGCTCTTCAGATGTCTTGCTTCACTTAGTTCAAAATGTGGCAAACCAGGTCTGTTGCATCTGGGTGAGCCCTTGCTTATTCTGTCCCAAAGTCCTGCTCTAACCACTGGAATGCACCAATCCTGTCCCCAGCTCATCCTTTTATGTTGACCGTGTGTGTCTGTGTGTCTTGTGTGTGACCAATGCCCAAATATATTTCGAAGGCCTCTTGGGGGCATATTAAACGGGGGAGCCAAAGGTAGTTCCTTATAAGTGCAGCTACAGCAGGATTTCCTGCTTGGCTCAATGTGGTTCCTGAGAGACCCGATTGCCCTTTGCATTTGTAAAGAGAAAACATTGTAGCTGAGGTAGGAAGGGAAGGGAGGGGGAAGGAGCTGCTTCTGTGCCATTCTCCAGCGCAGGTTGCCAGCTTCATGACACAGAAGAATGATTCTCTTCATAATTTTTCCAAGGACTATGTTTACTTGGGGAGCAGGCAGCCCGAGAAGCGGTATTTCTGGAAAAGGGATTAGCACAATCAGTGGGGCATCTTGAAATGCACCAGGGGGGCTTAAACAGCAAACGCTCCGAAACAGAAGGTTTTTCTTCCTTCCTAGCAGAATTGTGTTGAGCATCACAACACTATTTTTTCTCCCAGAGAACCAGACTCCATCTGTTTCTGGAACAGCTTAATGTTCATAAAGTAACAAATTATGTTTCACAGCGTAGCTCTTTCACAAGTTAATGGGGCTAAGGAAAGATTTTATAAGATTCTCATGACTCCAGCGCAGACCCAGAGCACACAAAAGGAAGCAGACTGGAGATGCTATAAAGATGTAATTGTTTGGTTACAAGCTAACCTTCCCCAACCAGAAAACAACACAAAGAAATATACTCTACTCACAAAGTGCTAAAGTAATAGAACCTCAAACATCAACAGAGTCCCTACATTCCTGCTCATGATTATTGCATTTGGATGCTGCAAAGGTCAAGGTAGTTCCATGTTGATGGGGGACTCATTTCTTCCAGGGTTGTCAGTTCATTCCTGCATCCTTATACTGTGTGTTGCTTTGGGACATATAAGGAAGCAGATAATCTCTTCAGGCTCTGTTCTGGCAACCTTGCATATTCCCCAAGAGGCACATTGGAAATCAAACAATAATAATCATGGAATAATAGAACATTCTTGGCTAGGCTCCATTCACGTAAGTCTGTGCCAGCTTTTGTTAACCTTGTACCATTCATGTGTTCTGGACTATAGCTCCCATCAGCTCTACCCAACTTAGTTGTTTAGCTGGGGCTGACGGAAGTTTTTGTTCAGACTATCTGGAGGGTGCCAGGCTGTTGAAGGAAATTTGTTACAGGGAGCTGAAAGGGATTCAGGGCATTCTCCTGAGCTCTGAAGTTAGGGGACTAAAGGAGACTAAGCATATTCTGTATCTTGTTATGATTCCCGCAGTTTAAGTTCCATTGGCTATGTACACATTAATGGCTCAAAACGCAGAGAGGTTTTCAATGCATTTCAAGCTGCATTTACATATTACTGAATACACTGGGGGGATCCCTTCACCTGACGCACATTACCTGGTTGGCTTCCCCGTGCCTGTAATCCTTGCCCCAAACTCTTATTCATGAAGCTGTCATCTGCACATGTGCAACAGCTGTCTCAATTGTACACACCTCAACTTCACTGCAAAGTGAATGTGGCTTATGTTTTTAGATTGGATGGAAGCTGATTTGAGGGAAAACACGTGAAACAGCAGTGTTTCTCAAGGAACTACAGGATAGATATGGATTGTGGCTAATGTCCTGTGTAAACATCTTCAAACACCAGCAGCAGGAGCATTCTGGAACTGAGTTAACAGCCTTAGTCTGAGCAAAATTTCACTGAGGGGAAATCATTGGACTGATCCATTGTATTTTGCTGGCTTATTGTTCTGCTGCAGGTGATAATTCTAGTATACAAAGTGTTGGCATAGAACAGAGAGCTTCAAGAGGAACAAATTCAACAACAAATAACACCAGACTGAACCTTAAACAGGGCTGTAGCTCAAGCCAGGTGGTTAGCTCTGCTTCCCTGCCCCAGGAGAAGCTGCTCTGGTCAAAGGGGCTATGCTTATTTCAGTAGCTCTAGACCAGGCATGGCCAAACTTGGCCCTCCAGCAGTTTTGGGACTACAACTCCCATCATCCCTAGCTAACAGGACCAGTGGTCAGGGATGGTGGGAATTGTAGTCCCAAAATAGCTGGAAGGCCAAGTTTGGCCATGCCTGCTCTGGACTCTTCCAGTGGCCACACAACTTCCTCAGGTCAGAGAGATGCTGGGAGAATGGCCTCCATGTGTGTTGAAGCTTTCAGGGGAGTGGAGAACATTGTGTGCAGCACTGTTCTATATCAAAGCAGGGCATATCAGGATGGGGTCAAAAGGAGCAAGGGATGTAATCAGAAGTGGCTTACCAGGTGTGGCAGAATCACTATGCTAGCTAGCTGCTGTTTATTGGGGGAGAGAGAGGTGAGGCAAGAGGAAGGTTGGTGCAAGCACTCTGGTGCAAGGTTGGTGCAAGAGCTCCATATTGGTTAGTATAGTGTTTCTATGTGCTCTACCCCCAGCAAACTCCTTCTTACCTTGCAGCCTGTTAATTCATCTTTGGAAATTTTGCCTACTCTACAGAATTCACAGTAACCTTCTTTTTCTGCCAAAGGTTCTAGGAATTCTGCACTATGCCAGAACTTCATCCCATCCCTTTCTGAGCACCTCAATCAAATGTTCACAAAGGTTGTGGCTTTTTTGCGAATGTTCAGTTTGAGACCTTCATCACCATTCCATCTCCCTTCTCCCAGAATCCCTGGTGGGAAATTTCCTGGTGGAATTGGGATGTGTGTAGTCAATATTTTTTTGGTAGCCCCAGTTGACAGTGGGAAAAAGCAACTGCAAGGCCTAAAAGATCCTTTGCTGCCTCTTCCCACACCTCAGGACCTTGGGGAAGGGGAATCAGTAGCTACTCATCTTGATCCTGTTCATGAGCATTCAAGCAGAAGCTATGTGAATGCTCATGAGGCCCCTAATACCAAGAACTTGACGGTAGATTTTGCAGTCTAATATCCTATCATCAGAAGTGGCTTTGCCAAGAAGTGAAGTGATGTGAAGCCTTGGGAGGCAGATCATAGTGATACCATTTTGCAACCTCCAGCTCAGTTTGCTCTTTAAAAGGGGGGGGGGGAGAGAGAGAGGGAGGGAGGGAGGAAGGAAGGAAGGAAGGAAGGAAGGAAGGAAGGAAGGAAGGATTTCTGAGGTGTGTTTCAGAGGTGAAAATATCTAAGGATAGCACTGTCCACATCTAGGGCATGCCTGATAGATGCTAGTTTTCTTGAAACCATGTAAGAAAGGACGAAACTCCCAAGGCAGTTTGTTCCACTGATGGGTTGCTTTTCTGATTAGCAGCATTTTCTGACTGTCTAATGGCTTTTGCTGATTTTTCTGTCTTAAGTTGTTAAGATGAGGACAGTTGCTGAACTCACATCACCGCCACCCGAATGGAGGCATCTGTGTACTGCATGTCGCTGTAATGCCATGCAAATAGCATCCCATCTGTAGAAAAATTCTGATTTTCCTATATGCTTTTGATATGGAGTTTGACTATTCTGAAAAAGCAGTACTTTTCCAAAGACCAGGCATGTAAATGCCCATCCTTTGCAGATAGCATATGTAGGATATCAGTGTACTTGTTCTACAACAGATTGAGCAGGCAGTGCAAGGCTTGCTGTGTTATTTGTAAGTAGGAACCAAGGAGAAAAAGGAAACTGCGCATTTAAGGAGACATAATAAATCTGGCCGCTTGACTTGGCTTACCCTGATCTGATTTTCCTTTCAATTTACCACAGCTCCACATTTAAGCTAAAGAGAATGGTGACACCTGCTCTCGGCAGCTGCAACAACAGATTCTCCTCTGGACATTTTTCTTTTACTGTCCTGTGCTTATTTTCTGTGTGGCCTGTAAACACGTGTCAAACTTTCATTATTTCTACTATGAGAGAGATATTCTCTCAAACTGATGCACATTCTTCTTAAAATCACCGGGGGGTGGGTGGGGGTGAGGCATAGTCATGTCTTGCTCTTGCAACAAAAACATCAATAATCTTGTGGCACCTTAAAGACTAACAGATGTATCGTTAAACTCCATCAAAATCTCCACAGCAGTGTGAGATTCCAGGGGTTCCAGCTGTGCTTATCCAGGGTTTGTGTTTCCTTTGGAAATGAGGTACAGTGGATTGGTTCCAATATTTTCAAATTAATGAATGTTTGGGTAAGGTTAGACAAAAAGGATTTTCTAAAGAAATATCAAAACTGGAAGAGAAATTAATAATTGCAAAAGGGAAATTTATATCCAACATGTATGACCTCCTTCTCAATTGGGAAGTGCAAGAAGAGGAGGTCAAAGCAGTTATGATTTGCTGGGCACAGGACATCAGGCATAACATACCTATGAGTGATTGGGAATGATTATGGAAAAAAGATATTAGATTCACTCTATGTTATAATTTAAGAGAAAACGTACTAAAAATGCAATATAGGTGGTATTTAACCCTGGTCAAATTGGCAAAGATATATAAGAAGAACACGACAACTTGTTGGCGGTGTAAAGAAAGAATAGGCACGTTTATCCACATGTGGTGAGAGTGCAAGAAAATTAGAGAATTCTGGGAGGTTATTTATAATGAATTTTTTAAAATGTTTAAATTTTCATTCAGCAAAAAAACTGAGGTTTTTTTACTTGGTATTATGCCATGAGAAATTACAAAAACTGCCCGACCTATATTTATGTATGCGACCACTGCAGCGAAGTTGCTAATAGCCAAAAATTGGAAAAGTAACAATATTCCCATGAAAACTGACTGGTTAAAAAGAATGATTGAATACTCATAGCTTGCAAAATTACCTGGGAGATTAAGAGGAAACATCACACAAAGATTTAACAAGGATTGGTCAATATTTAATGATTATCTCAAAACCTATATAGAAAACACAAATCTTCTGACAGAAGTATAAATAAACATAATAAATAGAGAAGTTAGATGAGAGAGAGAAAGAGAAAAGTTAGACAAGAGAAAGGAAGTAATTATCATAAAGGATAAACATAATAAGCAATATGAAATGCACATAGATTAAAGATTGACAAAATTACACAATGAGACTGGTTGGAAGTCAATAATCACAGTATGTCTTTGTTGGTAGGTAGGTGGAAGGGTATGTCTTTGTTGGTAGGTAGGTGGAAGGGGTGATGAAGGTGATGTATGTTTTGTATGTAATATATGTAATGTAATGTCAAGTGTGTATAGTTTTTGTAATGTATTGATATATATAATAAAGGGGGGGGATGAGGCACCGTGGAGCCTGTGCAGCCTTCATGATATATATGACCTGAGCGTACTGTGGAGGAGTTCCAAGCATTACACTCCAAGAGGATCTCTTGCTTCTCCCATAGGTGTGGCAGCATTGGATCAAAGACAAACATCAGCAATTCTCTTGACTCCTTTCTGCTGTCTCCAAGCAGTCAGCCCGCCTTGTACTGTGACCCTGCCTCCTGCCTGTCACTGCTAACAGACTTAAAGGATTTTCCTTAAGTCGACATCCTGCAAAACCCCACCCTTCTGGCCTTTTGGCTTACTAACTAGAAACCAAGGCTCAGGGAAGGGCTTCACCCATTTGGCTGCCTGGCATGGAATCTTCTGAGGGCCCATCTGCCTATCCTTTGTTAAATTAATGACTTGGCCATTCTTAGGCTTTGTTCCCCTAATAACCTACACTCTACAAGCTTTACTAGGCTGGCCTGGCTTGTATTTTTAACATAAGCTGAATCCAAGGATTTGGTGTTTGGCAAAGTTTAACTTCTCAAGCCATGATTAATTCTAAGTTTTATTGGACCCAGGAATTTAGGGTGTCTTGCATCCCACAAACTCAAAGCTGTATTATTGCAAAAACGCTCATGGATTACGGTCCACTGAATCAGATGCATGAAGTCTTATCCTGAGCTACAGGTACAACAATGCATGTTTTGGCAGGGAATGTACCATAAGCATCACCTGTGGCCACTTCACACTATACTTTGTAGATATTGTCATGCTCATCCATTCTGGTTTGGGCTGTATGGCTATGAATACACTCATGACTTCTTCCTTTGTTGTTATGGATACTGGACATGGATCAGAACATGTTGACCAGATTTTTGGATAAATGAAATTGAAGGTTTATGCTCCTCCTTGTTGACTAAAGAGGCCAGAGAGAAAATGGCATATTGGGTGCTGGAGATCGCAAGTACATGCTCAGAACTCATCCTTAGTTAAATGATTGATTGGGAGCTTTAACAATACAAAAGTGGTTTTCACTAAACTGATGAAGGGCAAGTAAACTGTGATATCCATGAATTCTGGAATAGAAACTAAACCTACAAAAAGCATTTCTGTGTGAGGAGGGTCAGCAATTCTGGCTGAGCAGTTTACTTTGGGGTGGTGTTATCAAAGTGATTGTTTATATCAGCTTGACTATATTGCTGCACTTTGAAAAAGAAGAGCCCTTTTCCATTTTGCTGACCATATATTTTTATAAAATAGATTCCCCCTCCCCTGAATGTAGTCCATACTGACTAGTCTTCCAGTTGTCTATTGGTATATCAGAAGTCTGGCTCTGGGTATTGAGCCCTTTAGAACCTGCATAGCTTTTCCTCTGAGTGTTCAGCAAAGAAATGTGTATAGTGTTGCTAATGATAGACCCTTCAATTCTTTCCCTGAAAAATTGGACAAAACCCTCTAGAGATATCATGAAGAGCCTCTGTGAAGAGTGGAGGATAGAGATGCTGCAAGCAGCGAATGTAAAATGTTTGGAAGAAAGAAAGCTATTGAAAACAAAATGCCAACTAAAAGGCATCAGCCAAGGATACTGTCTGCCTTTCAAATCCTTATCCTTTGTGAGAGAAAAGACAAAAGTTAAAGGCAATGGGGGGAAATTATGCAAAATCACAGAGCTTTTTTTTCCTTATAAAAAGCAAGTCCATTTCTGCGTATGATTATACACATAAAAGCTGGAAATAATAACATGGAAGAATATTAAAAATAGAGAGAATGTGGAATCTTTCCCTAGCCAGAAATTCAGAGGCTTGAGGTATAATACGAAAGCAAATTGAGTTGAAAATGGTTTAATGTAAAAATGGAGCAAATTATGCTGCTTACAGTGCAACATACACTGGGAAGACCTGCTGGTAAATTAAGAGGGGCAGGGGGAAGAGACAAAATTGGAAAATATCATGAAAAGAATCAGTTTACATTTGACCCTGAAGTTTTCTTCTGCTATATTGTGGGATTTGTAGATGCCGGCCAGATTTGTTGTGAAGGAGCAAGAAAGTCATATACTTATTTCACAATCTGTGTTTTTAAGAAACTTATTAAGCTACACTAAAGTTCTCCCTTCAGTATTAATAAAGGGGAATGTTTACACCCAAATGTTCTCCAAATGTAGATATTATTATAAATTAAGTCCTACAAAGACCAGTAGTGGGTAAAATTATCATGAGTTATCTTGTTCATAATTTCACTTTTCACATCTTGTTCTCAAGTTACCTCTCGCAGGATTGTGTCCAACATTGGATAAGCAGAAGGCAGTTCGTGTGCCAGATTTCTTCCTCCCCTCCCTTCCTGCTTGCACCTCCTTCTGCCCCCTCCTCTCAAAGCCTTTCTAGAAAGCTGGAGAGATCTGTCAAAAACATTTTGAGGCTGCAGTGAGGGGATATTAGGTGGAAGGATCTTGTACTAGTGGAGCACACATTGGAAACAACCTAAAGTAAGGATTTTTTTCAAGGTATGGTTTTATTGATAGCACTGGCGGCCTTCAAATTGGTGAGCGAAGCATCATTTTTTATGTGCTGTTTATCAATATTACGTTAAGATGGGAGAAAGGGAAATAGCATATTGATTCCATTTCCAAAAAACAAACAAACCTGAGATTCCGCTGTGTTCTTAAATTGATGGGAGTTTATTATAATATTTGAAAGTTGGGTTGTAGCCTGATCTCAGAAATACACTGTATGGATTCAACTTGAATCAAGAATTTTATTGGGGTTTTGAAGATTGACAATAGTTGCTAAATTGTTGATAGCCTATTTGATCTCTGAAAAAGGAGTCTCACTGTTGATATGGGGTAGCTATATATCTCCTTTTGTTTCATTTTGCATTTGCCTCTCTCCATGGAATATTGGGAGGTTAGAGATAGTTGAAGTAGGGCTGTGTACACATGTCATTTTATCCTGGAATCAATGGAAATGGGTTATTTGTTTTTTTCTACATAATCCACACACAATCTAGATCAGTGGCATATTTTCTGCCCTTGAAGAGAGTTTCATTCTGAAAATAACAGCTCATTGCAGATTGATTCTGCATTTCCCCACAGTGTGTGCATGATAAAACAGATTCAGAGGTAGGAAGTCACAGTGATGAGAGAGAGAGAGAGAGAGTATCCACACCTGCCCAGTTACATTGTGGGTAGGTGAAAACCAGGCTTTCCCAAACTTAGGTTTCAAGCTGTTTTTGGACTACACTTCCCATCATCCCTGACCACTGGTCCTGCTAGCTAGGGAAGATGGGAGTTGTAGTCCAATAACAGCTGGGAACCCAAGTTTGGGAAACCCTGGTGTAAACTATGATTGCAATCACCACTTGCTTCTTCATTCATCTGGGACATGTGCAGGGAGGAAATGGTGTGCATAACCTAGTCAAGGGGAGGTTTCTCAAATGCCTATCAAGCAATCATACTCACCCTTGTGGGCAGCAGGATCTAGAGCCAAACTAGATTGAAAGCAGCATCTTGAAGATGAGCATGAATGAGTCCGGATTGAGAGAAACTATATTTTTGTGCTACAAATGGGTTAATGTGTATACAGGGGATCCAATCATATAGAACCCATTTGTCACAGTGATGCTTCTAAAAGTCACATCTTTGTAGTGAGATACATCATTTAGGTGCAGTGCAGTGGTCCTATACCAAAATATCCCTCTCCGCACCCACCAGCCATCAGGAATTGTCAGTTTCTTTACCGATAAGGAAGCCTTTTTCGGCTATGCAATCACCCAAATCTATGCTTCAGCACACATCCTCATAACTGATCAATTTCACTTGCAGTCAAAATCAGAGAGGGAAAGCTCACAAGGCTTATCTTTTTCATTTACTTGATTCTGACTGCAAATGTATTTGGCAAAAACACACACAAAAACACCCTCAAGCCACAGCACCAGGGCATCACATCCAGCAATATTGTACTGTGGTGTTTCAAGGGAGGGATTGCGTAAAGGAAACAAAACTGTTTAGACACTATAAACGATTATGTGGCTTTATGGAGATTGCCTCTAGATAAAATCATCTAGATGATGGTGATCATAGAATCATAGAATTGGAGAGTTGGAAGGGACCCCAAGGGTCATCCGATGAAGATTAAATAATTCTGTTAGTTCACAATTATCCAATGTGCAGATTTATTGATTTTATTTAGAATCAGCATTTCTACTAGCACACTCAAGGCAGCTAACAATAAAAGGGAACTGCCACAAACCGTGCTCCTGTTCAGGGTTCCAACCAGCAAGTGAAGGTCTTTTTCAGCTGGCCTGCCTTTCATGAGCAAAGCCTTTGATCTGAATCTGTATGGAACTTTATGCTTATGCGATCTGGATTTCCTGTTCCTAATCAGCAGAACTATGGTAAAGGCTTCATGCTGACGTGTGTCAGAGCTTACACCAGCCATGCCTTTTTTCAGGAAAAGCCATTCCATTCCCCCCCCCCCAACTTGTCTCCATCCCCTACTCCTCAGCATTCTGCAGCCATTGAGCATGCTCAGTTCTCATTGAGTTGTTTGGATTTCCCCTTGGGGTTACCTCCCTACTTCTTCAAGTCTCTGGGTTCCCCCATTCCTGCTGTCTCTGCCCTTCTGTGTGTGAATTGAGCTGTTTGGGCAACATTAAGATATGTGCTTGAATAATGAGTTCACTATTCATATATAGGATTTGCCTATATTGATGAGTATTTTACTCTGAACTGCAAAATCTCTCTTAATAAGGCAACAGAGAATAAATATGCACTGGTAACTCTTTTGTCCATTCTCTCCCCCCGAAGCCTTTATAAAACTTATTCAATGCATGTGACAGAGAACTAAATTTAGCAATACTTTGTGTACAGATACTTAAAAGTAAGGCATAATTACTGTAATACACAATTAGCATAGCTTGTGTAGGTTAAACCATATGCCTTGCATTGTAGAAAATGTGCTTCCAGATTCTAATTAGAACTAAAAATTAACACTATGCTTTCACCTTAACTCAGATGGATTGTCTTATATATTATAATGTTAATGCAGCTGTTTCTTTGTAATTAAGAAAACATCTAGATAGGTTGATTTTTTGTTAACAAAACAAAAAAGGGGGAGAAGAAACCGCCACTGATATCTATTGGTAGTTTCTACAATGAGCCTGTGTCCTTGTTCTATACAATGCAAGTCCAGCCTCTTTGAATAGAATGAGCCCTTCGTTTCTAAGCAGTGATGCACTAGTCACATTGCTTATTGAAAAATATAAGTGGTTCTTCTAGGATTCAAGAGGCAAGGGCACACTTTCATAAATATTTACAATACATGGTTGGTTGAATGCACCGAGTCTCATTATGGGGTCGTTATATAGCTTAAGAGGGAATCTTATACTTCCTTATCTAGGTGCAAGCCCTGCTGAGTTTAGCATGGGCGTAGCCAGGAATTATATTAGCGGGGGCAGGCTTCATGTTGGGGAGGGGAGGAGAACCTCAGTTAGTTAAGTATTTTTATTTATTTACTTGATTTAGGGGTGGCAGCTCCCACCCTGCCCCCTGCCCTTGGTAGTGGAGCTTAGTGAGGTTTACTTTTGAGTAGGCACATACAGCAATGCACTGTAAGTCAGCACACACACCCCCTCCTGAATTCTAATGATCCAGTTGAAAATGTAACTGTGCCCTTTGAGCGACAGCATAATTTGCATATGCTCTGATTAAACATATTTGTAAAGACCACTTACCGGCTGCTGGAGGGAGGTGGCGGTTGTGCTCCAGTGTGGCCGTGAAGGAGCAGGATACCACTTCCTCCTCCACCAGCTGCACTAGGCTGTTAGGGTAAGGTTGCCAGACGTCCCCCTTTCCGGGGGACAGTCCCCAGATTTACAAATCAGTCCCCTGACAAAATCCATCCATTTAGTAGGAAGTTGAAAAGTGTCCCCGGATTCATTGAAAAAAATCTGGTAACCTTATGTTTGCCCATGATTGTAGCCAATTGCAAGTGAGCTGTGGGGAGTGGCTCTGGTCTGTTTCCTGGCTATATAAGCCAACTGTGCTCCATTATGACATCAGTGGAGGATAGATTTGGTCAGGAGAAGGAGTCATGGAAGAGCAGCCAAAGGCAGAAAATGGCATCCTCCTCCTCAGTGCCTGAGGAATGTGGTGGAGGTGTTGACAGAGACATGTGTGGGTCTCTGAAGCAGCTAAAGATTAGCACATGGGTAGGCAAACTAAGGCCCGGAGCCGGATCCAGCCCAATCGCCTTCTAAATCTGGCCTGCGGACGGTCTGGGATTCAGCGTGTTTTTACATGAGTAGAATTCCTCCTTTTATTTAAAATGCCTCTCTGGGTTATTTGTGGGGCATAATAATTCATTCATCCCTCCCCCCAATATAGTCCAGCCCCCCACAAGGTCTGAGGGACAGTGGACCAGCCCCCTGCTGAAAAAGTTTGCTAACCCTTGGATTAGCAGCTGGCACTTTTCAAGTGGTCAAAATACTTGGTAGTGGCAGAAGTGAAGGTCAAAGGCTGTGAGTCTGGGAGCTCCCTCCCCTCTTTTGCCATGGCACTGAACCAAAGGAACTTTTAAGTATATATAAGTGATATATAGACACTTATTAGTGCCATGAGCCTCTCAGGGGAGGCAATGCAGGCAAAAGGGGGCCATGGTGGCTACAGTGGGAGCCAGGAAGTGCCTGAAACCATTGAGGGATACGCTCCTCACTCCCTCCCTACAGAGGAGCACTATGCTGTGTGGGGGTGCCTGGGGGCATTGGGCATGAGTGAGGGTGAGGAGGGAAAATGAACAGGGCAATGCAGCGCACAATGTAGCAACTTGGAGGCCAGGTGATTCGGCACCCTGGCATCGTATTTGAGAACAGCCCTGTTTAGACCTGATAGGATACACTTGTCTCAAACTAGTTGAAAATGTAACTGCGCCCATTGAGTGACAGGATAATTTGCACATCTTCTGACTAAGCACATTTGTAACAGGAAGCATCAATTGGCTTCTCAAACGCCAGTCACAGCTTTTCCAAGACCATTGGATGTTAATAATTTTTATTTCTTTTCTATAAGCAGATACAGGAAGGAGGATTTCACATAAGCACATAAGTCATGATTTATGTAAAGTGAGCACTTTAGATTTTCAATAAGCACCTATTAAAATGAAACAGAACTGCTTCTCTGTTGTCTCTTGTCAAGGTGCAATCCTATGAACACTTACTTATTTTATATATTGAATTCATTTCTTGCCCTGGGAGACCTGGGTAGCAAACAACAAGTGATAAAACAAAACCAGCTATTTGCGAGTGTGTGTCATAGAACTCAGTGGGACTCCATCTGCGTAAACATGCTTATGATTGTGCTGTTACAAAGTACTAAGCAAGTTGTCCCATATGCTTAGCTAATTGCTCAAATTGTTATGTATTGAAATGGCTTATTTGCAATTTGTGTTGTTTCCCACAAACTTTATAAAATCTCCTGGCTTTACTTGGCCTTTAGCAAAGAAGCAAGCGCAAATTATAGATTCTATATGTTTGCAGCATATCATTATTATGTACTTACACTCTCACGCTACCTGTATCTAGGCTACAATGCACTATATTTATTCACAAAGTGTGGGCTTTCTGTGTACTCAAGAATTCATGCCGGGCAAATAAACAGCACAAAATAGTCTTGATAAAGCTTCAAATATGAGTGGATTGTAGTAAACATGTAATAATGACATACTGTGAATTTGTGAGGCTGATTAGTATGTGCTATGTGGGAAAAAGTAGTAAGGAAATATTTAACATATAAAGGCTGTGTTGGGAAAGGAGGATACTCAGTTGCTTCTAGCTGTGCACAACTATAGATGTTTAATTGGAAATTACTCCTATTATGCTCAATGAGACTTACTCCCCTGTCAATTTGTTTAGGATTATAGTCTTTGATTGATGAGTGGGGAGTCAGGCAGAATTGTGGTCTTAAAGACATCAACTCTTTTCAGCGTCGCCAACCATAGATGCTGGTGGGAAACCCGCAAACATGACTTGAGCACAACAATACTTTCCCATTTTTTGGTTTCCAGCAAATGAGGAAAGCTTGTCGAAGTCTATACTTGAACATCAACCATTGGGGTTTGGTTCTCATTGGGCAATGTTAGTCTACTCTTGGCATTTAGCTGCAGGTGTGCATGGTGTAATTTGGCTGCATGGTTAGGCAATAAGCATGTATGGCAATGTGGTTAGGAAAGGACTTCAGTTTGTTTTTATACAGGAAATCCTTTGAGCCCTTTAGTGCTTTCGACTTTCAAAACTAATGACCCTTCCATTTGTTTAAATTAATAGGGAAGGAGCAAGTTGTTACTGTGGGCCTCTTAGGCTGATAAAAAGCACCCCACAAACTGAAGAGTTTGTAATTTCCTTTAAAATAATTTGTGCTCACATGCATTCTGCACATGCAGTCATTTAGCTGGATACAACCTATAGAATGAGCATGCCTCAGTCCTTCTGGAAAGCATTAAATTAGCTAAGATAATCATAAGTTGCTTGAGCTGGGCTTATAAGTAAATTCCTGACTAAACAATAGTCATGGAAAAAAATATTCATTTGTCTTCCAAGCCTGCATTATGTGCCAATTTTTCCTCCCCATCAATGGCTTTTTGAACATGGAGAGAACAAGTCATTGTTATTCTGTTTCTTTAAAAATCCTCACTGAAAGGGAGCGCTAGCATTTCTATCTAGTCAGACTGTGAAACCAAACTTTTTGCAAAATGTGTGGCAGATTTAACACGGAACGCAGGTGTTTGTATTTAGATTGCAGAAAGGACAACAGGTTCGATATTTTTAAACAATATTTTGATCACACATATTTTCTCAGTGGATGAATCAGATAACAGAGGTGAAACTTAGCTGCCTTAAAAACAAAAAAAGAAAGATGAATGTTTTGCTTTGTTTTATTGTATCCACTCCTCTTATTGCCCTCCACTGTGGCCTGTCAGGAGCATTTGAGTTCTAATCATTCAAGAGATCAACATGCAAACAAAAACCCCAGGAAAATAAATAAATAAATAAGCAAGCAAGCAAGCAAGCATCAGGAATCAAAGGAAATGCGACATGCCTGGTAAGTCTGCTACAGTTTAGGTAAGGTGGGTGGGGAGGGGCAATGTTGAAGGCTGTGAGCTGCTTCACACTGGACCTGGCAAGTTTTTAATATGTTCCTACCACATCTTTAAGGGACGCAGGTGGCGCTGTGGGTTAAACCACAGAGCCTAGGGCTTGCTGATCAGAAGGTTGGCGGTTTGAATCCCTGCGACGGGGTGAGCTCCTGTTGCTCGGTCCCTGCTCCTGCCAACCTAGCAGTTCGAAAGCACGTCAAAGTGCAAGTAGATAAATAGGTACTGCTCCGGCGGGAAGGTAAACACCGTTTCCGTGCGCTGCTCTGGTTCGCCAGAAGCGGCTTAGTCATGCTGACCACATGACCCAGAAGCTGTACACTGCCTCCCTCGGCCAATAAAGCGAGATGAGCACCACAACCCCAGAGTCGGTCACGACTGGACCTAATGGTCAGGGGTCCCTTTACCTTACCACATCTTTACACCCTCTTTCTTGCATTATTTATTAACCCCCTTTATTTGGGTCCTATCATCTGGTGCATCTGTTATGGCCCTTCAGATATTCGAAGATTGCTAGTATATTGCCTCTTAATCCTCGATACAGCTATAAGCCACCCCAGTCTCTGCTGAGCTGTTGTTGGCATTCGTCTGTCTGGGGGGACAATGGAGGAGTGCGCCTTGGGGGTGGTGGTGGTGAAGTCAAACTCTTGGAAGGTTGCAGCACCTGCCTTACCTGTCGAGACTAATATGGGAAAGACATGTTTTGTTGCAATTGAGGCAGATGAAGGCGTCTGGTTGTGCTGCCGCAGATACATCATGGCATTTCTTCTCTCTGCGCTCCTACCAGCCATTGTTCTTCCTTTGGTCACTGCTATGGATGCATGACCTGTCTGTCTCCAGGCACTTCAGTTGTCTGCAAGGGATTCCCAGGTTGACGTTGCCAGCCTTCACGTCATGTCTGCAGACATCTTTGTAACACACAGTTGCTCTGCCGACGGACCTGGTACCTGAACCAGGTCCCTGTAGAACAACACATCCCTTGGGTATCCTGCCATCTCCCATTCTGTGGGCATGGCCAAGCCAACATATGTCACTGAGAGCTGTGAATATGCTGGGAATGTGGGCTTGGGACAGCACATTTGAGACTCTGTCCTGCCATGTGATACCCAAAATCTTCCTGAGGAATCTACCTTCTTGTGGAAGGTAGTGAGGCATCAGTCCTGACGGTTGTAGGTTGCCCACGATTCACTTCCATAAAGCAGCATGTTCAACATGCAAGCTTAATAAACCTCTGCTGATAATACTCTGCTGAGCAGTGCATGAGATTCCAGGGGTCTTGGCCCCCAACCAGGACCTGTGTCTCTTCAGGGAGAAATAAGGCAGTGCAGCATCTGCAGTGTCTTTGAAATATAGCTTATTAACAGATATGTACAACCAGTGCCGGATTACATATAAGCTAAACAAGCCATAGTTAGGGCCCCACTCTCTTGGGGCCCCCAAAAAATTTTAAAGGAAAAACAACAACTGGATGTACATTTCCAAAATATAAGATAAAAAAACAAATAAAATAAAACCTACATACAGCAACAGTGTTTTGTTATATGCAAATGGCTTTAGATACCTATTAGGTCCATAAATTGGGATGCGGCTGGTGCTGTGGGTTAAACCACAGAGCCTAGGACTTGCCAATCAGAAGGTTGGCGGTTCGAATCCCCGCTCCTGTTGCTTGGTCCCTGCTCCTGCCAACCTAGCAGTTCGAAAGCACGTCAAAGTGCAAGTAGATAAATAGGTACCGCTCCAGCAGGAAGGTAAACGCCGTTTCCGTGCGCTGCTCTGGTTCACCAGAAGCGGCTTAGTCATGCTGGCCACATGACCCGGAAGCTGTACGCCGGCTCCCTCGGCCAATAAAGTGAGGTGAGCACCCCAACCCCAGAGTCGGCCACGACTGGACCTAATGGTCAGGGATCCCTTTACCTTTACCCTAGGTCCATAAATTACCATATAGCATATATTCAACACGAAAAAGAGTGACAATTTCTTGTTGACAAAAAGCAGCTGGACATATAAAGGGCCCCATTACCTTCAGCAGCTTAGGGCCTCATCAAACCTAAATCTGACCCTGTGTACAACCTAAGTGTAGATGAAAGGGATACATAGTTTACAGCATTTTCATCTCAGGAGCAGCTTGTCCTTCCCTGGCACCTGCCATTTCATTCAGCCATCCTATATGCCATTTCTCCATTCCTGCTTCTCACCTTCACAGCGACCCATGGAATTCTGCCCCACTCTTTCCCAGCAAACCTTTAGATTCCAAAAGGAGCACATTTTCCTTTGACATCATGCCCTGTTCCTGTCACCTTGGCAACCTGCCAATTTTCCTCTCTGTCCAATTTGGGGGGGGGGGGGACAGCTATTTTGCATTGCCAAACAACCTTAATGACACAGCACTTGGTTCCCCATTGTTCCTTAATGGCTCTGCTTTTTGCTAGCAGTTTAAAACAAGATTTGAGTATTCCAAGTGTGGTCTGTCCAAGGCAGAATAGAGTGGTACGATTACTTCCCTTGATCTGGACACTATACTTCTGTGGATGTAGCCTAGAATAGCATGCACTTTTTTTGCTGCTGCATCACACTGTTAACTCATGTTAAACTTGTGGTCCACCAAGACCTCTAGATCCTTTTCATATGTACTACTAGTAAGCCAGGTGTCCCCCATCCTATATTTGTGCATCTGGTTCTTTCTTCCTAACTGCAGAACCTTAAATTTGTCCCTATTGAAATTCATTTTGTTTGCTTCTGCCCAGTTCTCCAATCTGTTAAGGTCATTTTGAATTTTGATTCTGTCTTCTGCAGCATTAGCTACCCCTCAGTTTTGTGTCATCTGCAAATTACAATATTTTCATAACATTTTAATCAATAGTGTTGATTGCTGGTAACTGAGAATAAAAACCATAGCTTATTAAAGGAAAAGAAATTGTGTTTACTTGATATGCAGGGGCAGGAGTGATGATTTACTGCACAGAATCATTCTACCTCCTCTGAATAAGTGTTGACTGGTTCTGGGCATTTTGATTTTGACAAACACACTTCATCTGACAGCAAAGGCACACAATTTCTGAGGTCCAAAATCACCCCCCAAAATTTCACTGGGGTGCCGAAAGCACTCCCCAAAACAGTTGGTGTGATTTTTGTTGTATCTGAGATTGGATGACAGCTCAAACCAATCCACATTGAATGCAGTACAATTTACCTTTGAGTAAATATGTATTAGATGGCACTGTGAGATGGGCTGAGTACCACACTAGGACACTGAACTGAAACCTGATTGTCTCCCAACTCAATGCAAATTCTCCAGAACTAACATATTTTATTTTTGCAGGCATTCAGGTCACTGGTGATGGAGAATGGGCAACCTAATTCAGCCGAATGCTAAGGGTTTATCAAAACAACAACTTGCGAGTTGTGGAAATTGCCACATTTCCTGCCAAAAGAGATAGCCAAGCTGCCTTTAAAAAATAATCTGGAACACATCCCTGTAATCAAAAGCTGCCAATCTCTTTTTAAGAGTTTGGAAGCAATTCAGCTGTTGGCTACTATCCAGTGACCATTCTTGAAAAAATGAGAGTCGGAGATGAACTGGTCAGATCATGTTGTGTCACATTTAATTGCTTAATATAAGCTGATGGCCATTTTATTAACATGTATCCACAGTTTCCTTTTTTAAAAACCAAAATCTATTTTTATTCATATTTATTGGCTCAGAGAGAAGCTTTGTTCTTAAAGCTAATCAGAATCCAGTGCTTTAAAAAAGGAGAAAAGATGAACAAATTGTCACTCAGTTGCCCTGAGATAGATAGATAGATAGATAGATTCTTTATTGTCATTACACACGTGCAACATTGCACAAGTGCAACGAAATTGGATGCCATCCCTTAAAAACAACAAAAGCAAAACAACAACAACAACCCACAAACCACATTCCAGCCACACCCACACCCACACCCATCAATCTCCCAAGTCACACTATCGAGTTACAGCATTCAAAAGGGCCACAGCTCTCGGGTAGAAACTGTTTTTCAGTCTATTTGTCCTTGACTTGATGTTTCTATATCTCCTGCCAGACGGCAGTAGTGCAAACAGACTGTATCCCGGGTGAGATGAATCCTGCAGGATGTTGTTTGCTTTCCTAAGACAACGGGAACCGTACAATTCTTCCAAGGATGGGAGAGGTTGACCAATAATCCTTTGTGCTGTGGTTATGACCTTCTGGAGCACCTTCCTCTCCCTAGCTGTGCAACTGGAGAACCAAGCACAAATGCAGTATGTAAGAATGCTCTCTATGGAGCCTCGGTAGAAGGACACCAGCAGTCTCTCACTCAGATTGTTCTTCTTTAAAAGTCTGAGGAAATAAATTCTCTGCTGGGCCTTCTTCACCAGAGCAGTGGTATTTGCGCTCCAAGTCATGCCCTGATCGATAGTTACTCCCAAAAACCTGAATTCCGCCACCCTCTCCACCCGTTCCCCATTGATATGCAAGGGCTGAATGTCCGCCTTTTTTTTCCTGTAATCCACCACTAATTCCTTGGTCTTAGCCGTATTAAGAGCCAGATTGTTCTCTCCACACCAAACACAGAGCCGCTCCACCTCGTCCCGATAGGCGGACTCATCCCCTCCTGAAATGAGCCCTACCACCGTAGTGTCATCAGCAAACTTGATGATTTTGTTGCTGGAATAGATGGCTGTACAGTCATACGTATAGAGAGCATAGAGCAGGGGACTCAACACACAACCCTGTGGTGAGCCGGTGTTAAGGCTAAGGGCTGTGGACATATGTGACCCTACTCTAACCCTCTGAGAACGTTCTGACAAAAAATCCAAAACCCAGAGACAGGTGGAGTTGGAGAGTCCAATCGCCTCTAGCTTGGACACCAGTCTATGGGGGAGAATAGTGTTAAAAGCTGAGCTAAAATCCACAAACAGCAGCCTCACATAACTCCCCGGCTGCTCCAGATGGGACAGAGCAGCATGGAGAGTGGTGGTGATAGCGTCCTCTGTGGATCTATTTGCCCTGTATGCAAACTGGTAGTTGTCAAAAGTTGATGGAAGACAGGAAATAATATGACGGCGCACCAGTTTCTCAAAACACTTCATGATGATTGGAGTCAGTGCAACTGGTCTGTAGTCGTTCAAACTACTGATTGTGGATTTTTTGGGCAGAGGGACAATAGTTGACGACTTCAGGCAGGGTGGGACAATAGACTGGTGTAAGGACTTGTTGAAGATCTTAGTAAGGACCCTCGCCAGCTGATCCGCACAGCCCTTCAACACCTTTCCAGTGATGCCATCAGGTCCAGCCGCCTTCCTCGGATTCACCATCCTCAATACCTTTCTCACCTCATGCTCCTCTACCGTGAATGAGGGGCCCCTAAGGGCTGGTGGCTGTAATACCGGCGTCTCAGGTGGCTCCTTCTCGAAGCGAGCAAAGAAGAGGTTAAGCTCCTCCGCCAGCAAAGGGTCACCGTCGACAGCACCAAGGTTAGGTTTGTAGTTGGTAATGTGCTGAATCCCCTGCCACATCTGTCTTGTGTTGTTGCTCCTTAAATTATCCTCAATCCTCAGCCTATAATCCCGTTTTGCCTGTCGAATACCCCTCTTCAAGTTTGCTCTTGCCACACTGTAAAGCTGCACCTCGCCTGACCTGAAAGCCCTGTTCCTTTCCCGCAACAGGCCCTGGACCTCTCTATTCATCCAGGGTTTCTGATTGGGATAAAACCGGATGGATTTGTTTACTGTGACAGTGTCTGTGCAGTGATTGATATAGCACAGAACTGCCGCCGTGTGCTCCTCCAGGTCTGAACGATCGAAAATATCCCAATTAGTTCTCTCAAAACAGTCCTGCAGCTGGTGAATAGCACCTTCAGGCCAGATTTTAACAGATTTTAATATTGTGGGAGCCCGTTTCCTGAGTGGGATATATGCTGGTACCAGGAACAAAGACATATGGTCGGACTGGCCCAAGTGTGGCAGCTGTAAAGCCCTATAGCCGTGATTTACATTCGAATAAACTTTATCTAGTGTCTTGTCCCCTCTTGTGGGACATTTCACATGCTGATAGAGCGTTGGGAGCACTGTTTTAAGTTCTACATGGTTGAAGTCTCCCGCAATGATGTGCACAGCTTCAGGATACTTGTCTTGCTGGCTGCTGATAAGGCTCTGCAGGCGTCCCAAAGCCAAGTTGGCATTGGCATCTGGTGGCCCGTACACACCAGTTAACATAACAGCTGTAAACTCCCTAGGGAGATAGGCTGGTCTACATTTAACAGCCACATATTCCAAATCCGGTGAACAGTGACTGCCCACAGTCTTAGAATTATTGGACCAGCATTTGTTCACATATACGCACAGCCCCCCTCCTCTAGTTTTTCCGAAGTCCATGCCTCGGTCATGACGATGTACCACCCAGCCTTCCAACTGAATAGCTGTGTCTGGTATGGACGGTTGAAGCCATGTCTCAATGACAAATAAAACGCAGCAATCTTTTACAAGGCTGTTCTTTGCTGCCTGCAACCTCAATTCATCCATCTTGTTGGCAAGAGATCTCACATTGGCAAGAAATATGCTGGGGAGTGGTGGTTTAGATGGACTCCTCTGTAATCTTACCAGGACGCCAGCCCGACAACCCCGCCTTTGCCTCCTGTCTCTACGCCGCCTCCATCAATCACACACTTTAATAGAAATAGTGTCATTGTAATGAAATGTTGTCAACGAATATGTGCCTCTTGCTTTGAAAAAACATGCCTTTGACTTGATAGTTTTTGATAAATGCCTGTGATTTGTCATTTTTTTAATCTTGCAAATGGAGCTCATTGTCTTATGATGAAGCTCTATCCAAATGACATTATCTCTTAATTATTTTTGCAATATATTTTTGCAGGATTTTTTTTGGGGGGGAGAGTAAGACTTTATTGTCTAATTTTCATGATTGATGCGCTAATTTTGTGAGTATTAGATTAGCAGACAATATATATTTTCCATTAGCATATGTTTTCCAGCTGCCTTGATGCAGGGAACATGGTAAAAGAATGCTTGATTTTAATGTTCAGATTTATTGCTCGCTCTAGCAGTAGCAACGTATCCCCTATGGGGTGTTTTATGCTGTATCATTCCTTCTCCTGCCTATTCCCACTGTGTCTCCAGGCTGGAAAGGACCATTCAGGAGAAAGCTCTCGTGTATTCCTACAGCAAGAGGGAAAGCACTGTGGGGCAGCAAAAGGGTCAATATGGTTAAGAAAGAGTGGAGGATGTAGGCAGGTTGGGGTTGGCTGGGGAGGGGAAAAGTGAAGGGTGGACAAATAACAGAGCAGGTTCTTATTTGGAAGGCTGCCCTCTTCTTTCCTCTATAGCTAATGCAGCATCAGTGACAGACCTACATTTTGAGGGCCCTGAAGCTTGAACTGTCATGGGGGTCCACCGCAACCAGCAACGAGGTCTGGGTAACCACGGTTATCTTTTTCATTGGGGTTGTTCCACAACACACCTTTACAATGCCTGTGACTCTCAAACGTTGGGATTGCTGAACTCTATTGAATGAAAAGACAGTGGTACCTTGGTTCCCAAAAGGCTTGGCTCCTGAACAAATTGACTCCCAAACACCGCAAACCCAGAAGCAAGTGTTCCGGTTTGTGAACGCTTTTTGGAAGCCAAACGTCCGACGCAGTTTCCGTGGCTTCCGACTGAGTGCAGGAAGCTCCTGCAGCCAATTGGAAGACGTGCCTTGGTTTTGGAACAGTTTTGGGAGTCAAACGGATTAAGTTCGAGAACCAAGGTTCCACTGTAAATCAATGTGAGTCGTGTGACTCAAAATTGGGTCTACTCAGTGTTTTTCCCCCCTAAAAATATTTAGGGGCACTCTCATTTTGACTCAAGAAAACCACCATTTTATAGTTCAAATCAGGAAAAATAAATGCAGTGAATGGACAAAAGTACAAAGATTCACAAAATGCTTAGGAGTATGCGTATCCCTGCACCGCCCCAGAAAAAAAAGCACTGAGTCTACTAGACCCAATTTTTTAAAAGCAATGTGCACTAAAGTCGTTTCTGGGGACCGTCTGGGATTAGGGGTTATGAAGCTTTAGTTTCATTAGTTTCATAGTACGTTCACCTCTATGCCGCATTGCCCATTGACTGATTGATTGTATTGTATTCAAGAAACTGTGCATAGTACTCCCCCTTTTCATTTCATTGCTACAACAACCCTGTGAGGTAGGATAAGCTGAGAGGCAGTGATTGGCCCAATGAGAACCCTGGTCTCACAGGTCCTAGTCCCTTTCTCCACTAAACCCTTGGATGCATGTGGGGTCAGGAAGGGAAGTTTGCCCCATCTCTAACACTGCCAGAACAATGCAGGGGCCTCTCAAACAGAGAAAACATAAATGGATAGACTCCTCCACCTGCTCTTACACTCTGCTTCCAGTGAGCCAAGCTGCCTGTGTTCACTGCATCCACAAACTGAACGGCAAACTCTTAGTGAATACGATACAGTCACATTTTCTTAGCCCATTCATTTTCATTTCTCCCTGGAGGTGGGCAAGCATTATTCACATGTTATAAGCAAGAAATATTGTGACTTCCACAAGGCCATCCACCAAGGCTGGGCCAAGCTGCTTGTAAGGTTTTTATTCAAATGAATCACCTCGGTGGAGTAATTGTATCTAATTTATGCATATCTAGAATCCAGTACAAATGTCAGCTTAATTTAACTGATAATTATCAGCCCGTCATTATTCTTCTAGAATGTTTCACAAAACATGTGCACATTTCTGAGCCCAACATGATCATTTTGTTGGAAACAAGAAAAGGAAGAAATGCATATATTCAGCTCCACCCTAACCACACATTGTTTTCTTAACTAGGAAATTGGAGCCAAGAGTGGCCAGAAATCAGTTTTTGTTGTTGTCACTAATTTTATGTATATATAAAAAAGCTCCCTTCCTCTGCAATAGCTTAGGTGTCTGGAAGCTAACACTCAAAACCAGAGCTGAGCTGAAATTTCTCAGAAGACTGTTTTCTTCCCTCCAGAAAAAGGCCACTTTGTGAAGATTCTCCACAAGGTTTTGTGGTGGCTGGCCATTCCCAATGCTCTATAATGATGCAAGATCCAGTCATTGTGGAGGAATCAAAACAGTCACCAGGTATTTTGTTCTGCTGGGGGCTTGTGAAGCTTAACAGAGCTTCTTCTGGGCAGGGTGAGGAGAGATGAAGGCGAGGCAGATCAGACCCTTGGGTAGTTCTGGTGGCTGAGCAGTGGAATATGTTGTCTCAGCAAAGGACCAAGGTCATCTGAAAGCTTCAGAAGACTGGAAGGACCTGCCCTTCCAGTGTCTACACCCCACTCAGGGAGCTGCCTGAAATCCTTGAAGGACCCATAGCTGATTCTACAGTCACATATTTCTATGTGGCTGTGGAGCAGGAGAAGCAGACAGATCCATCTTCATGCTAGGGCAGTCTCAAAGGGAATTCTCAGGCCTGTCTTTTCAAGTGCAGTGACCATAGGTGCTGGCTCCAGGGAACTCTTTGGGCCCCTTCAATCATTTTTTGAGGGGGCTTCCCCCCATTGTTGAGGACGAACTTGGAGCCGGGTGCAAAGGGACGTCAGGACTTCATGTGCGTGACACCAGGGCATCATGTTGGGCCCCTTCAATGTTCTTCAGAAGATGGCACCTCTGGCAGTGACCTCCAAATGTGAGTCCTCCTTGGGGTGACACTGAGACCCAGATGAAGGGGTTCCAGTAGACGCTGCATACTAGGACTTCCAAAAAGCTTTTAATGAAGTCCATCTCCAAAGACTCCTGAGTAAACTTAGGAGTTATGGGATAATACGACAAGTTTTCTTATGGATTAGTAACTGGAGTAGTAATTGAGACTCTTAATCTCAGGGTTGTGGGTTCAAGCCCCACGTGGGGCAAAAGATTTCTGCATTGCAGGGGGCTGGACTAGATGACTCTGGGGGTCCCTTCCAACTCTACGAATCTGTGAAATCTCAACACATCTCAGAAGAGCAGCTCTGTATTTTCTGCTGCAAAACCAACTCAATAAATATCAAGACACCATGGGCAAAGATACAAATAGAAAAATATCGACGGAATATGTTTACGAAAACAGATAAATGTCAAATAGAATTTGGTGACGGCAGTAAACATTCCCAGCTTCCCCAGACTGTTAGGAAAATCCAGAGAAAATGTTCCTCAGATGTTACAAGCTCATTAAACTTGGCATGCGTGTGAACCAAAGGGACTACCTTATTATGCAAATACACTTGGCTTTTCCTTCAGCCCAACATAAAGCAAGTACTTTGAGTTGATACTCTGATGTCTGTCACCACCCACCAGTTCTGCAGTGTTCCTTATACAGATGCACAAACAGAAACAGCACACACAATCCCAGATTAGAGCAGAACAGCAAAAAAAGCAAACAAACCTGATTGGAGAATTTTGCCATGGGGAGAAAAAAATGACAGCTGATTCACAGAAGCTCCTCAGAAGTGGAGACAAGAAACCTGGCGCTTGTCTCCTGAACAACACCGCCATCTGCTGCCCATTTCAATTGGTTGGGGTTTTTTTGGCCAGATCTTAGCAAAACGTTCACATCCAGAACCACAGTCTTAAGACTTTATGGAACACACACCTCTACAAACAAAACTATAACTTATAGTGCCTCCATCATCACATTGAACTGGTTGCAATACCATTTTTTTTGTACTGCATGAGCAACCAGAAGATTCCGACCAACTCTTGCAAATCTGATTACTTAGAATCATAGAGTTGTAAGAGAGTCTGAGGATCATCGAGTCCAACCTAATATGCAGCTGTCCCGTGTGGGGATCAAACCTGCAGCCTTGGCATGACTACCAACATGCTTTAACCAACTGAGCTATTCAAGAAGAGAAGGCTAATGGGACAGTTGCACTTTTGTTACTGTGTTTTTATTTTTAAGCTATTTTAGTTAGCCATTTAAGCTGTAATCTAGCCATGAATTCAGCTGGAATTCAGATAATTGGGGTCAGCTTTTAAAAAAGAAGTATATAAATATTATAGATAGATATGTTACTGGCGAATACCCAAGAACTATGTTTTATTTATTGCATTTTTATCTCACCCATCCTCAAAAGCGGCCAGAGGAGAATGAATGGTTCTCCCACACTTTCACAACAACCCTGTGAGATAGGCTAAAGTTGAGAAACAGTACCTGCTCCAAGATCATTCAACGAGCTCCGTGTTTCATGGCTTTATTCCTTGGGAATAGGATTGAAAGATGGCATAAAGTTACTTAAATGAATAATGGGTGTGGATTTGATCCCAGTTTTCCCCAGTCCTAGTCTAACATGTTAACTACTACACTGTGCAGATTCTCCTGGCAGGGGAAATGATGTGGTTTCTTTCTGTGGAAGATGCTCTGACTTAAGATTTTGCCATGCATCAAAAGATGTGGGGAAGTTGGACAGGATGCCCTCTAGGGGCAGGATTCACTTAACCTGTCAGTGGAAGCCCTGTGCAAGGACTTGTTGCGGGTGGTGCTGCAGTCTAAACCACTGAGCCTCCTTGGCTTGCTGATCAGAAGGTAGGCAGTTCGAATCCCCGTGACGGGGTGAGCTCCTATTGCTTTGCCCCAGCTCCTGCCAACCTAGCAGTTTGAAAGCATGCCAGTGCAAGTAGAAATAAATAGGTACTGCTGTGAGGGGAAGGTAAATAGTGTTTCTGTGCACTTTGGTTTCCGTCATGGTGTTCAGTTGTGCCAGAAGCAGTTTAGTCATGCTGGCCACATGACCTAGAAAGCAGTCTGTGGACAAACGCCGGCTCCCTCGGCCTGAAAGCAAGATGAGCGCCGCAACCCCATAGTCGCCTTTGACTGGACTTAACCACCCAGGGGTACTTTACCTTATCTTATGCAATGGGGCTTTCCCCTCCCATGCCCCCTGAAATTGGGTCTGGGGGATGTTTGGAGATCTCCCAGAACAGGGGACAAGTTGAAACACTTGCACAGATGGAACAATTTCAAGAGTGTAATGTTGACTTCCACCCAGGGATTCCATGAAAACAGTAAACTAGAAGTGTTACTGAAAAGGTGAAAGAGAAATTCTTAATGCTCTGTTATCATACTGAGACAACATTAAGAATTTCTCTTTCAACGTTTCAGTAACACTTCTAATGGCATGAAGCTGAGGATAAACAAGACTGTGTTTGTGTTACACTTGTGTATGTGTGAATCTGCCAGTTTTGGTTTCACTTTTCCAATATTGAATTCAATTCTCCACATCAGTTTGTTATTTATTTCTAATTTTTAAAAGATGAATAATAAAAACATGAAAATTCATTTACATTTTTGTGTGAATTTCTGCTAATGTACACACTTTTGCAAACCAATTGTCTCAAGTATAGTGCATTAGGTAGGTTATTTTTCAGCAATCTGTGCATTTATCTGCACACTTTGTCCTAGTATATGCATTTTACTTGGCTGGAGAATGGGTGGAATCTACACACATAGAAAAACTGTTCTGAAATGGTTTTTTTAAAGCCTTTTAAAAAATACATTGAATTTTCCATAAGGCTCACCATCACCACCTAGTTTCGCATTATATATTGCACTTAAAACACACTTAAAACATTTGATTTGCAGCTGTATAACTAAATCACATTTTTCTCTCCCCACCCCACCCCCTGTTTTCTGGCATGCTTTGCACCCTGTAGAGAATCCATACCTTTCTCCTCCCTCTCTTCCCTCCATCCTACAGTGGCCTCATGAAGCCACTGGTGAATGTGAGTAATGTAGATCTGTTCTCACTCCCCTGCCTTTCCCACTGTGACTTGGCATAATTCATAAAGCATGTCATGTCACGTTTTGAAAGGCCTTTTTAACCACAATCCCCTATCCCCTATATAGTGAACACGCAGTGCCTTTGAAACTCTAATATGTGTATCTAATAGACAACAAAAATAAATACGGAATTCCTTTGACTTCTGTTCTCCTGCTCAGGTTGCAATTCCCTCTCTGTTTTTTGGGCTCACTGGTACTTTGCAAGATTACTTTAGATTGAAGGAGCTGTAAGATCTGGATGCATCATTAATTATTTAACATGCATGGGAGATTATTATGTTTCAAGGCTTCCAAATCAGCAACAGGAAGCTTTGTTCATATATCTTGTATCTTGGGACCTTTGTGATATTTTTGTGGAGGAGGAAAAAATCAAACAAACCTCTGCTGTCTTTTCAGAAGGCTGCATCCTACCGCCGTGTAAGCTTTCTTCTGAACAAATGCTACTAAGGTTATTGGTTAAGAAGGAGAAGAAAGATAAGAAAGATATTTGCAAGGATACAAGGAAAATCTTTTTTTAAAACTCCCCTCCCATTTGCTTTGCAATGTGTAAATTCGGTGGAGGAAACATATCTCAGCCTATGTTTTGTCCTTATTTAAAATCCTTTTGAGAAAATTTCAGTGCTGGCTGTGGAATCTTGGTACCACTATCAGGACAAATATTTCTCACTGAAAGTCAGAAGGACAACCATATAATTTATTGCTCGTATGGGGAAATAGTGGGCCAAGTATCCACTGTGGGGAGACAGTGAGTGCATAATTTCAGCCCTTGAATTCACACACATTTTTGATGACAACAGTGGTGGTGTGTGTCCAATGAAGGACAACAATGATTATTATAAATAGTTACAGCAACTGTGATAGCAGCACAATAAGCCCTAAATGACCTCGGTCCAATATACCTGAAGGAGCGTCTCCACCCCCATCATGCAGCCCGGACACTGAGATCCAGCGCTGAGGGCCTTCTGGCGGTTCCCTCACTGCGAGAAGCCAAGTTACAGGGAAACAGGCAGAGGGCCTTCTCGGTAGTGGCACCCGCCTTGTGGAACACCCTCCCACCACATGTCAAAGAGAAGAACAACTACCAGACTTTTAGAAGACATCTGAAGGCAGCCCTCTTTAGGGAAGCTTTTAATGTTTAACAGACCACTGTATTTTAATACTCTGTTGGAAGCCGCCCAGAGTGGCTGGGGAAACCCAGCCAGATGGGCAGGGTATAAATAATAAATTCTATTCTATTCCATTCTAAGTGAAAACTTGCCTGCTGCAAGGAGGGCTCACTGCAGGACAGCATGTTGACTTCTGGTGAATCCTTGCACCTGAGACATCATGCACATGAAAAGCAACATTCAAGGCAAAAAGAACAAAAGGAAATGTACCGGTAGTTTCCATAGATACTGATGACCCTACTATGAGGTCAAGGTCCACCTTCCATTGATTTTTTTTCCATTCAGGGCATTGCTGTGGAAGCTCAAATGGTTCAGTGGAGATCAGACAATGTTGTTGGCTTCTCTCTGTAGTAGCTTCTAGGTTAGTTTGGATGGGAGAGGGGAAGAGTGCATCTGGAAGGTCAGGAGAATGGCAGAAACCTTTACAAGATGGGCTTAAACTTTGGAAGGCCTTGATGGGAAGAGACATGAGATCTTCAAACTGTGCAAGTTTATTTCTGAATCTTTGGAGTCATCACTGTGTGTTTGATTTTTCTAGAAGCAATATAACAGTACGGGACCGATACAAGGGGAAATGGCTAACACACATCCTGTTGAAAATTGGTTAGTTGCAGCTAGCTGAAGAGCCATCAGGTGGTCGGCACATGTGTGGCTGTCAAATGGATTGTCACGAACAAATTGTAGCCTTGTCAGTCTCACATGTAATTGAAACAACCCAACATGTAGGCAAGTACTGATTTCCCTTTCTAAAGCTCTCATCAGTCTATGATTGAAGCTGGTTCAGGTGCATCAGCTTTTGGCATCGGCCATCAGGAATGTCTTGATATCATCGCCTAGCAAGTTTCATAGTTGGCATTCACCAGTCCAAGCACATGTGGCCAGCCAAAGTAAGACAAATTGAAAGTGTGTTTGATGAGCAGCTACATCCCAGCAGGATCACTTTTATCAGCCACTTTCCCCTTTGTTTTGCTTCCTGACACCATCCTGAGCAGTGACATGGGGGTGCACATGTGACTTGAAGATTATGGGATCAGTGGTGGCGTGCAGAAAGACCAGAGGGGCTCTGGGTATTGAAGGAGGTGTTTAAAGCGGAGATAACAGCTTGCTTCTATCAAAGTTTGGGAATGTGAATCTAGTATTTTTCTTTTAGAGCCATCACACAGAAATGATGACAAAATGGCCTACTGTGATCCTGCGGTTATGAAAGTCCATTCAGGCTGCAGGCTTTGCTGAATGCTTTCCCCGCATGTAGCTTTTCATTCCTGCGAAGATATGAAAGTGCACTGTGGAAATGTGAAATGGACATCCAAGATATGCTGTATTTAATCAGCGAGAGACTTCATCAAAAGCACTGTGTGCACATAATGCCCAGAAGTTATGTGCTGAGCTAATGACATATGAGAAGAGAGATTATACGCTTTCCAGGAATCCCTAAATATACTATTTGTTAAATTGGGTGGCGCTAGCAGTGAAGTGACAGATACCACCGGGGAAGTAAAAATAAAAGCCATGTAAGAACAACAAAGGCTTGCACAGCCTTCCTGCAGTTCTGATGGATAGTCCTGTTGTTTACTCCAATGAGAGTATTTTGGAATGATACCTGTGGAGGAAAAAAAGTGTGAGAATCTATAATAGTCTCATGACTCAGAGTTCAGTAGTGGCCAGGACACTGAATTGGAAGCTGGCTGAGGAACTGGACCAGGTTCCTATCTCAGCCTGATATGGATGATCAGGGATCAATGAATCTGAGACTGATAGGGAAGGAACTCCCCCACCAAAACCAAGTTGAACCATTGTACCAGAATCTGTCTCCTTCCCAAAGCAGAAGCAGTTCTGTCTTGCCTGGACTGAGTTTCCTGTTGACTCTTGCCAGAGGATCTTTCCACTGTAACATTGCCTGCTTGCACATCTTCATGCAGGTAATCTACTGAGTTGCATTTTCAGTTTAATTGGGTCTCTAAGTCCTTATGATTGGTTATATTTCCCTAGTGTGTCCAAATCAGGGGCGGGGAAGCTCATGTCCAAGGGCAAATGTGGCCTTGCAGGCCTCTCTCTGTGGACCTTGGGATGCTCTCCATGGCACAATCCACACAATTGCTCTCCCAAGTTTTGCCCCTGCCCCTACACACCAGTGGCCCCTGGAAGATGGTCCATGAGGGAAAGTGGCCCTCAGGCTGAGAAAGGTTCCCTAGCCCTGATGTATGCAGAATGAAAACTCCATGTGCATGTCTACAGCCATACTACCCTGAACACACCCGATCTCGTCTGATCTCAGAAGCTAAGCAGGGTCAGGCCTGGTTAGTACTTGGATGGGAGAAAACTCCATGTGCATGCTTGCCATGTGCAGCAATCGACACATGTATTTCTCATTAATTCTCCACATTGGCCTTTATCAAGCTACTGTCCTCCAGATGTTTTGGACTACAACTCCCATCAGCTCCAGCCAGAATACTTCCATTTTGGATTTATTGTAACATATGGAAAGGAGAGGCAAGTAACTCTTTGTCATGTGCTGAGCCATTTGGATGCCTCACTAGGACTAACACATGGAAATGCTTTCCATATCACATTACTGGAAGAATTACTGCATGTACTGTTTATTTGACTTCACATGGTAGGAGTTTTAAACTGCTTTTTAGAAGGTTGTTTTAAATTGGGTTTTTCTTTAAAAGATTTAATTGTACAGTCGTACCTTGGTTTTCGAACAGCTTAGTTCCCAAACATTTTGACTCCCGTTCCAATGTGACTGTTCCTGTCTGTGAACTATTTTTGGAAGCCGAACGTCCGACGGGGCTTCCGTGGCTTCTGATTGGCTGAAGGAGCTTTCTGCAGCCAATCAGAAGCCATGATTTGGTTTTCAAACGTTTTGGAAGTTGAGCGGACTTTTGGAATGGATTCCATTCAGCTTCCAAGGTACAACTGTATTAGTATTGATATGTTCACTGCCCTGGACTCCTCTGGAGGAAGATGTGTGTATCAATCTAATAAATAAAATAAATATTAGCCTATTTCTGCTGTAACATAGTTTATTAGTTTTAATATAGTTTATTAATTTATTCAAGAACTATTTTGGATACTTATTTTCCACAATTTTTGAATACATGGTTTGCCTAGGATTGCTTCCTTGTATGTGTAAATTGTGATTTTGCCTGTGGTTTTCTCTTTTACTTTCAGGCCATGGATCTTAGAGGATGTAGCAGTTCTAATCAATCTTGAAAGAATCATTACACTGAACATTTTGTCCATCTTTCTGCAGGGAACAATCACAGAAGCTATCACACTCTACAAAGATATCAGAATGAGGAAAACAAAGGGGTTTTTGTGTGACAGTACTAACCAGTATGGAGTACCAGCACCCCATTTTTAAAAAACCAAAAAGAGCAGAGTATTTGTGTTACAGAAAGCTGTAGATAGAATAATCTAATAGTATGAGGTCATTTACATATTGAGATCGTAGATCAGAAGGAGTGTAAATCTTCTGCAAAAGTTACAGGGGAGTAGAGGGTGAATCATAATGCCTATCCCAGAATCCATTCTTTCCCCTTCAAATTCACTAAAAGTTTCCAAGTTCATTCCAAATTCCAATTTTGGGAGACAACTGCATTTACTTTCAGTCTCAAAACTGGAGGAGTCACGGCATCCTTAAAGTGTAAAAGCCTGGAATAATCACTGTTAAACAGTGGGTGTACTAAACAACCTCAGTGGTTTCAAAAACAATTTAGATAGAGGTATTGAGGGCGTGATTTTGAATACTAGCCCTAGAGATGTGCATCCTGAGATAAGGATCAGTTTTTCTCCTGTTCTCTACTTCTCCATCTGTAAAATATAATAACACTTAAGTTCCTGAATATATCTGTCAGGGGCTCGGGAGCAGGAGCACAGGGGAGAGAGGAAATGGAGAGCGAAGGGGAAGAATCCGAGGGCAGCGTAGGGGAGTATGACAGTGACCCGAGAGATTCCATGAGCTTCTCCAGCGAATCAGAAGATTCCCAGAAGGGGGCGCCGATGGTCAGGGCAAGGGGGGTCCCAGGGGGGACGCACCAGAAACAAGGAGCCAGCGGGGAACCCCAAAGCAGCAGCGGGGGATCAGGACCAGTTTCCCCACCAGAGCGTAGTGGGGGGGAAGAGTCACATGTGTCAGGACCAGCGTCTCCTCCAGCGGGGAGAGAAGATGAGTCAGGGCTGACCACGCCTCCATCGGAGAGTGGGGGAACGGAGGGGAGGTCAGTTGCAGCTAGCCTCCCCGAAGGGGGAAGCAGTGACAGCAGCAGTGAAACGGTCAGGAGGAAAGTTGCTGGCTGGGCGCGCGCGCCAAGTTCAAATGTACAGGCGCGGGGGACAGCAGGAGACCCGGATTGGGAACCAGCTCCTAAAGCCCGCCGGAGGGAGGGGGAAGGCTCAGGGGATTCAGCGTCAGAAGAGTCTAGAAAGGGCGAGACCCCGACGGACAGGCGGAACCAGAGGCGGAAAGAACAGAGGAAGAGGTGGAGCAAGGCGAGAGTCTTAAACTGGTGTCTGGGGGGAGGAGATTCAGACGGAGCATCAGCGATCTAGAGTTTGAGACGTAGAGCTGCACGCTGCGGCTCTGGAAGTGAAACTGAACTTCAATAAAGACTTTCGTACTTAACAACGAAGCGGCGTTGGTCCTTTGTGAGCTGGGACCTCGGGCAGCTCTGACAACATCACACACAAAATTCCTGTTTTTGAGATTTGGTTATTTTATTTTTGCTATTGTATGAACAGAAGACTCAACTAAAAAATTGTGCTGAGTTTTTATCCTATATCCTGCTTCTATTACAACGTGTGGGGATGACAGAATGTGGATGTTTAACTGAGAATGTTTTGTCAGTGGACAATTGATGTGGCATTAATTTGACTGGGGTGGAATCCACACACATCTTAAAAATGTGTGAAAATACTGTAAAAACCTTTTTGAATTTGCTATAGCTCACAGTCGCCACCTAGTGTCACAATTGTATATTGCACTTTACAACACATTCAAAACGTTTTATTTGGAGCTATATAGCTGAGTCCTTGACTGTTTTGGTGGTTTCCTGCTCCAGTACACCCTCCTCCTGCTTCCTCCTCCTCTTCTAAGGCACCAATGACTGCCTCAGTTAGATGTTGACATTGGTGGACTTATTTGAGATCAGGGGCAGCTCATGTTTGGACATCCAAATATTGTGGGACTATGGCTGTTATCATCACTGACTGGAGACTCAACTACATTAATAAAGAAAAAGCGCTTTATATGAGTTATAACCCTGTGACACCAGATGGCGCTGTGGAGTCCCATCTTTTGCCAACAGGATTTCCCTTTATGAAGTTTACAACATGTTTAACTGAATCACTTTTTTAATGTGTCTAGATCCAGTCTGGGACTGTTGGGAGTTGGAGTCAAACAACAAGTCCTAGAGGGTCTAGAAAATAATCTCCTAGGAAGGTTTGATAGATGGATTTTGCTTTACACGCAGAGCTTTTGTTATAGGACTGGAAAGGAATGTTTCCCTGCACTGGATTAACTATTTATTGTTTTCAGTCTGTCTGTGTGGCTTGCCTCCATTTGGATTATTTTACCAAACCATCAGTTGAACAGCACACTTTTAGGATGGGACTCCTTGTTTCTTACCTGTTCTCTATTGGGCAGATCTGTGGGATGTAGACTGATTGTGGAAGAGTTTGCACTCTGTGTGTTAAGCAGGATCTGCCTTCTGAGAAAGAAAGCCTGCACTATATGATCTTTCTTTGTCTGGGGTTGAATTCTTTTCCATATTTAAAGAAATAGGACTACAATCATTCAGCACAACAGGATTCAGTTGCCAGTCTTGGCCTACTAGCCCGCCTGCATGCTCACTATAACCTCCTTTGTGGATGCCTGATTGACAGATGTGAATACAAAAACTGCTTAGCTGGCCCAGAGTGCCAAGAAACATTTTGTGAACAAGTGAAATGCGAGGCAGAAAAGCACACAAAAAAAACCCTACAGATGACTGCAGAGTTTTGTTATTTCACTGTATCTGTGGTATGTTTGAAAGCACTCTTATCCATTCTGTCAGTTACAATGAGGCAGGCATCCAGAAATTTCTATTTTCAACTCTGTTGTCTCTCGTCAGGCTTTATCAATACAACATTCTTTATCCTTGACCAAATGACCCGTTGCTATTACATTCCGTGAATGAGGACACTTTTGGGTCTAGAAGAGAGAACAGGTTGCTGATGAAATGGCACATGAAGAAATCATGGTGCTAAATTTAGATAAAGCTTGACTTTTTAAAAAAAGGAGGGGGGGGGGGAAGACATTTTCAAGCATGTGTTTCCTTTCCCAAGCCAGCCTGGTGTACATTTTAAGACTTAAAATGTGCATCAAGTATTGGTGGCGGTGTTGGAGGGTGGGGGGAGTATATCAGATAAACTCCAGATTGCCTGCCAATATGTGTTTGTTTAAGCCAGATCTTTCAGATAGATCAAAAGAGGCCTAAATTAGTTGTGTGATAACTGGGGATAATTGACTAGATCTAATTTTGTGCTTCTGGAAAAGCAAGATACAAGCCCATTCAGAAAAATTGTCAATATCTGCAAGGCAATCAATTGCATTAGAATTGAGCACTCTAAACAGTTGAGTGTTAACCCAGATGTAGGGTTTACCATTCCTTTAATGGCAGTAAGAGATTATATTAGTATATTCAATTACATTTATGAGAAAAGGCATTACAAACAGCAGCACAGCCTTTTCAACAAACTCAAAGATTAATACACACACACACACACACACACACACACACACAGTACAGAGAGAAGGTCTTTAATGAATTGACTCCAATATTTTTGAAGCCTGTTGTAGATTCATTTGTTTTTGAACAGAATTAATGCTGTATTAAAATAAATTCCTAACGTTTTTATTTCCCAAACGGGAAAGGGTTTTGGGTGCGTCACAAGATGGACAAAGATGGTATGCACTGATGAGTAGTTAGTGGTCACAAGGACTTTAATCAAAAGTGAATTAATTTGCATTTGTGTAGGGATTATTTTTCTATATATGCTTTCACTTGATCGGGGATGATCTAACACTATTTATAGGTCTGTATATCAGCCTGCTCTCAGAATGGGAGTTTTTTTACTTGTGAACAATTTCAGGACTTTCTATAAACAGTATGTGTGGGGTCTCTGGAGACAGTTTGAGTATACAAAAATACAACACTAAGAAGACTATCTGTAATGTGAATGCCATCATCATGCAGCCCACTGAGGTCACATCATAAAGCATAGCAAAAGGGGATTGTTGAAAGCAGATTCATGGTGGCTCCCATGAACACTAAGTTAGTTGACCTTGAAGAAGAAGAGTTTGGATTTGATATCCCACTTTATCACTACCCTAAGGAGTCTCAAAGCGGCTCACAATCTCTTTTCCCTTCCTCCCCCACAACAAATACTCTGTGAGGTGAGTGGGGCTGAGAGACTTCCAAGAAGTGTGACTAGCCCAAGGTCACCCAGCAGCTGCATGTGGAGGAGCGGAGACGCGAACCCGGTTTAGCAGATTACAAGACTACCGCTCTTAACCACTACACCACACTGGCTCACACCACACTTGACAACCTATTATCCAGGCTTTGGGGAACATTCTAACTCAGGAAAGGTCTTAATTCCTTGAGGTGTGAGAAGTTTTTGCTCACATGCAGATTAATGTCCTTGCACAAAATTGATTTGGAGCTTTCGCAGGGAAATAAATAGCCTGGCAAAGACACCCTGGTCCCCACTTTCAGGTTAGCATCAGCGAAAGAAAGCGACTTGGAAACACAGTGGGGGGAAATTACCTCGCAGCATTTGAAGCTGCTAATGTGAACTTAGGTAAAGGGACCCCTGACCATTAGGTCCAGTCGTGACCGACTCTGGGCTGCAGCGCTCATCTTGCTTTATTGGCCGAGGGAGCCGGCGTACAGCTTCCGGGTCATGTGGGCAGCATGACTAAGCCGCTTCTGGCGAACCAGAAACGCCATTTACCTTCCTGTCGGAGCGGTACCTATTTATCTACTTACACTGGCGTGCTTTCGGACTGCTAGGTGGGCAGGAGCTGGGACCGAACAACGGGAGCTCACCCTGTTGCAGGGATTTGAACCGCCGACCTTCTGATCGGCAAGCCCTAGGCTCTGTGGTTTAACCCACAGCGCCACCCGTGTCCCTAATGTGAACTTAGTCTAAGTATTAATCACCACATTAAACTGAGTGGCAAATCTACCTGGACAAGTTCATAGAGACTGTGATATAATAGTTCTTTCACTGAGCCTTTCCCTGTTTTGAATTTCCTTTGTTCATCCTTAATACATTTGAGACAAGTGTTTAAATCCATTGTCTGGGCATTGTCTTCCCTCCTGAGTTTGGAGTTTAAAAACTCAGCACCAGAGTCAAAACAGGAAAATCAGCCATATGGTTTTACTTATATGTGTATCTTGCATACTCGACCCATAAGATGCGTTAAAGCACATTTTTTCTATTTTGACTTTTCTTGCTAATCACTCTGCTCTTGGGGTTTTAAATACACTTGCTGCCTAGAGTCATTCCTTAGAACCAACTAATAAACATGTATTCGCATCCATAAGAGAGCTTGCAGGTAAATGTATCTCACTTTCATGTATTCTATTCCAACCAGCACTGAGAACATTTAATCTTGTGCCTGGGATAGGCTTAACATCTCATACCCTATCACAGCTATAAATGGAAATTTCACACTATTAGAAAGAAGAGGCTCTTAGATTTCCACTGTGACACCAGGGTTCATTCTATTACTGGAAGCACTTCATATTTAGAAAAATGTATATATTTATGATCTTTTCTCCTTTATTATTTAAGTGCTAATCATGTATATTTGCATTAATAGACTGTGTTTATAGCCTTAAGGAGAACAAATATAATTTTCTACAATTATTTTAGCACAATAATAAACAACATTCCCAAGCTATGGAGAATACAGAATTATGATGCAGTAAGAGGCTTGTTCCTTTTTTTTTTTAATGAAATGTGCCTACCTGAGTATCATGTAAATGCTTGCCAGTCATTCTTTCTTCCTTTTAATTCTTCTCTTATTAGAAGAGTAAATATTGATACAACACGTTGGGCTTACTGTTCCTGGGTAAAAGAGGATTCATCAAGAAAGGGGATTTCAGCATCGTAGACAGTAGTTAAAGCAAAAGATTTGGAAATACGATGTGGGTTTGCATGCCAAAAGGCTTCTGTTATAAAGGCTGCAATCCTGATTGCAGTTATGTTGCTTAAATCCCAATGAAATAAGGGAATTAAAAATTAATTGAGCAGAACTGCAGTTCATATGCATAAACCAAAGAGTATCGCGCACTATCCTACATTGTTTTGCATGTTCCTGTAGCAGTTATAATTTTTGAAACTGAGGATGAGGAAATATCTGTGTTTTTAACTAGAAATACAAGGCACATTTCATTTGCAAAACTACTGAAATTTTGATATGAATACCAGGAGATTTTTATGCCCTTCTTTCAAATCCCCCAACAACTATTTATACCAAAATCTCAGTATAGTTTTCTATGTGAAACGTGCGTAGTATGTCTAGTTTAAAAATTAGGTTGAGGAACTAAAAAATAAGAAACATTTTTTTCCATGCAGATTTTTTTATTATTATTAAATTTAGGCATTAAACCAGGTTGGAAAATCCTTGGCCCTCCAGCTATTGTTGGGTTCTGACTCCCATCAGCCAGCATGCCCAATGGTCAGGGATGATGGGGCTTGTAGTCCAGTAACATCAGGGGAGGAGGGCACCAGTTCCCCAGTTCTGCTTTAGTTCTTTTCTTAAACTAGGCAAAGAGAACCCATGGGTCTCCAGATGTTGTTGTGCTACTACACCTTTCATCACTCCTGACCATTGGTCATGCAGGTTGGTGCTGATGAGAATTGAATCCGACAACATGTGGAGGGCCAAATGTTCCCCATCGCTTCCTTACAGTGAAGCACAACCCCATGTATGGCCAGTTCTGTCCTGTTTCCTGGGAATGCTCTCACGCTGGTATTGCCCCAGACCAATGCATACATGCAGTTTGGCTCTGCCGGGAGGTTGGAATGGTGGTGGACAAAATGAAACAGGGCTCAGTGCTAATGTGAGGGGATAATTTGCCTCATTACGAATGTACTGGAACGTGCAAATGTGCAGTTCCAGTTATTTGGTTTGCTGTTAACAGTGCAGTCCCATGCATAATTACACAGATGTAAGTCTCGCTGTGTTCGGTAAGGAGCACTCCCAGGTAATTCTGTATAGTATTGCAGCTATAATCATGGGATCCCCCCCCCCTTTACAGGAAGATTGTTTATATTTTAGTGCTTCATCCAGTTAAACTGTTTTATTAGGACAAGGGAAATATTATTGTTATTCTGCACCATCATCACTTTCAAAATACTGGTGTTCCGCTTTATATTCTATTCCCTTCTTTATCCACACATCTCACTATTTTGATTTTTTCAGATAGATTAGCTACTGTCTGGGGATCTTTTCCTTGTACCATCTGCTGTTTTTCATCTTGTGAAACAGAACCCTAAACATTCCTGCAGTGCCAATTTCTCTTAAGCTGCCATACAAATTACAATGGGGAGATATCGCAGCCAAATCATATCATAACTAACTTCTATTGCCTAATCCTTATTAGCTGATAAACAGATATCTCCCCTGCCCAGTGATTAATGTGACAGCATCAAATGTACAAATGATGCAACCCTAAACTCCCTTACCTGGGAGCAAGCCCCTTCTGAACTCAGTGGCATTTGCTTCTGAGTAGACACGGATTGGATTACTCTGTAAAAAAAACAACCCCTTAACATATAACTGTCAACAATGGCATACAAGAGCCAACATTCAGACATTTGAGATGGATATTTTAAGTACAATTATCATCTTTAAAATTAGAACCCATTTGTATGTATAAATAGTGTACGCTCATGTGAGTCTTAAAAATGTTCTTGCTGTGACCCCACTTTTCAGCCAGGCTCTTGATCTTACATGAAAATACTGAAAAGCCATATTTACATAATAAAACCAGCGTTAATAATAAGCAGCAGGACATACATTAGCATACAGATAAATGAAACTAGTAGATTTAAAAGGCCTGGACAGTGAAGAGAGAGAGCGAGACAGAGAGAAAGACAGAGAGAGAGAGAGAGAGAGAGAGGGAGAGAGAATTGGTTCCATTGTAGAATTGCTCTTACTCTCAATAAGTTTCTCTTCAGCCAAAATCTTCTATCCCAACATAAGCCCATTAAGTTGGCTATGTCTCTTTCAGGCAGCAGAACTCAAGTCTTTGCCTTCTTCCAGGTGGCATTGCTCTTCAGGTATTTGCTGTCATGCTTCCCCTTACGCTTCTCTTTTTCATGCTAAACATATCCAGTTCTTTCGGTTGTGCCCAATAGGGCTTGTTTGCCATAGGACTCACCACCTTCAATGTCATTTGTTGCACTGACATAAGTGCTACCAGGAAACTCTGTCAAAACAAGAGTTTTCTCAATCCATTTCTCAGTCCATCAGCCTTCAGGTCTCTCTGTGTGTTTCCCCTTTGCTATATATTAAATGTACTAGCTCACTGTATGTTTATTTCAGAATAAAAGAGCCATAAAAACCCAAATACATCCCTATATATATGTTTTGTAAGAAGAGATGTAAAGAAGATATTAAGGGCACCCAATCAAAGATAAACTATTTTAAGCCCCACTGATTTCAATGAGACAGTGATGAAATATTTGACTTTGAAATCAATTGGATTTACAAAGTGCTGAATTTGGTGGCATTGTGCCCCAAATATATAGCAAAATACCCAGTGGATTTTTGTATTGTATATTACATTAATCAGGCATTGACAATTCAATCCTATGTATGATGTGAGTATCACTGAGTACAATACAGCTTATTCCCCAGTAAGTGTGCAGAGGGGTTGTAACCTGAGCTGATTAATTACATGACACTTTTTTCTTCCTTTTTTTGCAGATACTATTCCTCAGTCTCATATGCCTTCTCTTTCTCCTTAATTGCATCCAGGGAGCCAGAAACTGCTGAAGAAGTATATTTAGGACTCCTGAATTTCCCTTCACAAATAGCTCCAAAGTGAGATGCAAATCAAGTTTACATCCTCTACAATCTGGGCAGCCTGCTCACTTTTGAGGTATTCCATTAGCACAACATTCTCAGGCAATATACCCTGTTCTGCATCATTACATCTTGTGCACCGAAACTGCAGAAGCTGCTGACGACATCGTTTTTTAAAAGTGCATTTCACAGATACAAATTCCTGCTTCTGAAGTGAAGGTTTTCTTTTTCAAATAGCTGTCATGAACTTAAAAGTTACCCAAAGCTTGTATTCACATTCACAACTGTCCCAGATAGATAAGTTCTGGTCAATTGCCAGATTTTTCCTTTTCCATTTTTCCTAGCAGTTAGGGACCTAGCCCATACAATAGGTGAGGGGATAGCCCTGCATTTTGGATTTATAGAAAGGCAGGTAGACTTTTTAACCTATTGCTTCTTTAGAAAACATTCATGAAATACATTTCCACAAGGACACTAGGTAGAACCACCTCAGACAGGCATCATATGATATGTGCCCAGGCCAATATTTTAGAAAAGGAGGCAAGTAATGACTTCAAGCCTTAGAAGGTTTCTCCTCATAAAAAATAGCTATTTGGCTCACCATTTCTATACACCTGGGCAGAGAACTGGGTGGTTCTCATGCACAAGCCCCATTGACAAGGGGTGTGGATCTGGCCATGCCCCTACTTCTCACATCACAAGCAACTATACATTCCATCAAATACTTGTTGTGATGTACGTTACCTAATCCCTGCTTCAAGATTTTGAGGTACTAGCCGTTTCCATTCTGGACTTTTTTCTCAATTGCTGCAAGATTTATTCACCAACTCTTTCTACAATATCTTTTTAGGTAGCAACTTGCTTGTCTGGGATCAAACACACTGGAAAATTAAATGGACTGAACCACAGCCAGAATGTAGTAACAGATAGGTCACGGAACAAAAACACATTGCTTTGTAACCAGATCAAGCTTTCTTGCTAAGGAATCAGTTCAGCTTCTTGTGGTTAGGATTTCTGTAGCGCCCCCCCCTCCCTTGGTACAAGACACTAAACAGGAGTTTAAAGTGCCACTGAACTTCACAAGACCATCACATCACACTACATCAATATGCTTTATATTAATGTTATTGAAATCTGACAGGTGGGAAAAGCCTGAAACTGCTGTTGGCTCTGTATTAATCTGATTACAGCTAAATAAAGAGAAATATGTCGATCCCTGGGGTTTCTCCTCACCCCCTGCCATCCTAAAGGATACCTCAGCACTGCAAGGATACATACTATTTGGAAAATCCATTGCACAGTCAACATAAAGTCAATGTACTTGCTCAGGGCGGGGGGAAATATTGCAACCGTAATCCAACTCTTGATGAGTGCAGTAAAAGCTACTGATCAGAAAAATTAAAGAACTCAGTTGAGACATGGCCACCAGGTCTATCCCAAGCAAAGTGTACATTTATGGGAGCTCGTTTTTATCTTTGAGATAGCTGTAGAGTGCATTCAGTCCTCCATCTATAATCTGTGGCAGTGGCTTGGACAAAGGGTTGTGCACAATGTGTAGCCCCTTATCCATTGGATTCCAAGCAATTTTTGGCAATCGGCGCAGCAAATAGAGTTCATCTGGAAGCATTTGAATGGAATTGTAATCAACATTTAGCAGTTCAAGAGCAGTGACTGAGCAGATAGACCTTGGCAAGCTGCGAATCTTGTTATAATCAGCAATCAAGATCTGCAGGTTGACTAGAAATTGGATACTGTCTCCAATGTTTTCAAGCTTGTTGCAGCCTACATGTAGAAAATCTAAATTCCGCAACGCAAAAACACTTAGGGGAATGTAAATGAACCGATTGTTGCTGAGGTTCAGCTTTCGCAGGTTTATCAGGTCTGTGATGCTCGAAGGGAGATGGGAGATGCAGTTGTGAGAGAGGCTCAAGACTTCCAGCTTCTTGCAGTGTCCGAGTTCGGCCGGTACTTCCGTCAAGCAATTCATGTTGACAAATAAAACCTTCAGGTTCCTGAGTAGCCCAATCTCTTTCGGCAGAGACCTCATGCGATTCCCACACAGGTTCAGCACCACCAGCCTGTCAAGTTTCGCCAAAGCAGGAGGAAGGACCACCAGCTGGTTGTGGGAGAGGTTCAGTTTCTGGACCTGTGGCAATCCCCACAAAAAGTCAGGCGTCCTTGTCATCCCTTTCATGATGAGGCTCAAGCTGACATACTGCAGTCCACGCTTCAGGAGTGCTCTTGGGTCTTTCCCAGAGAGGAGAGCGTCTTCCCACAGAGGTAACTTCTGACTCCTCTTCAACAGCATCGTGCTTTTCTTCTCTTGGTTCTTGGAGTTCCTTCCACCCATAAAACCTCCAGCTTTGCTGCTTCTGCTGAGGGAGATTTTGTTTTATGGGCTTCTGCAACTAACACCTGGCAAAAGGTTTCAGTTTTCAGGAGTTTCATAAAAGAAGATCAACCCAAGAAGAAGTGCAAAGACTTTGAAGAGCACCTTTCCTGCTAAACAGCCTCTGCAGCTGCTGAAAGAAGTTTCACTTTTCCAGGATGGGGCTTAAAGATGTTTTCCTTGGTGCTATCTGCTGTCATGACACGCTGGCGACTGACACTTCTGAGCAAACCTGTTCCATTCAAGCTGAATGCCACGAGGCAGCTGTCACTGTCATTTTGTCTGGGGCTTTATTGGAGAGATACGCATCCTCATTGCAAAGAGGTCACTGCAGTGCTGTATATAACTTTACCATGTCAGCTTTCTTGGATATCTGGAGCATGAGGTAGCAGCAGGACAATTAGGAAGAGTAACTATAAAAAACATGGAGAGAGGATGATCCCCTCCCCTCTCCCAGCACTGTTTATTCAGCTGAGGAACAACTTTCATAATAACTTTAATATTTACAGCTGCATTTTTTTAAAAAGAGGGAATTCCGCACATAAATTTTATTTTTGGATTCAATTCTGGAATGCAAGTCTTACAGGAAACCATTATTTATACCTAAACTAAAGGATCTGATTCGTGAATTTTGACTCCTTAATACGTATTTGTGGCTGAAATGCATCCTCCCCCCTCCGAAGAGTCCTTGCATGATTTTGGAACCAACTTCAGGCTTAGAAAATGGTCTCACTTCCTCCCCACCAGCTCTGCTCATTACCAGAACACTTCCCTTGCCATTCCTCCAACCAAACCACACTCTCACCTTCCTTTTTCTTGCTGGTCCAGCAGTGGCAAAAGCAGCAGTGGCCTGCGATCATCATGAGCCTTGCCCAACTTTGGAGGGTTTGGGCTCTATCTGAAATAGCTAATTGCTTTTAGAACTGGGGAAAATAAATTCCACTCCCCTCCAGATTGTGAATTTTAGTGCCATATCCACTGTTAAATATCCACTTTTAAGTGAACTTGTCTTGGATTCTTTTAGTACTGACTTGAAATTCTTGAATATCAGGCCCGAGAGCAGTCTCTGAAGTGGAAGGCAATTGAGGGCAGAAGACATTTGAAACCGCACAGAAGCTATGCTATAGTGAAAGGGTTGCTTTATTGGGGTTCAATGGCATAGGAAGAGTAAACGAGCAGCTAACTTTCCAAAGCCCTACCTTATTCCAGGCAGGAAAACTAACAGATTTAACTCATGCAACACATTTCTTTGAGTCCTGGCCTAAATCTGTAGACATTGTGATGGGTCTCTCTGTATTTTGTTTTCTTTCTTCATCAATTTTATATGTTTGCCGTCCTCTAAGGAGCTCAGGAAGGCATACACAAATCTCTCCCCACCCCCATGTTAGCTTCTCAACAACCCTGTGAGACAGACTAGTTGAAAGACCCAGTGAGTTTCATGGCCAAGTGAGGATCTGACCATGGTTCTGTCAGAGTTTGCATTCAGACATGGGGGATATTGCATTTGTATCCTGATTATAATGCTAGTGCTTCTATCCTGCTTTCTAATGTTCCTTTCACACTGCAGCACCTGTTATGTTTTAGTAGGGTTACCATATTTCAAAAAGTAAAAACCAGGACACCCTTTAGAAAAAAGGAAGACCCCCAAATTGTTTTAAGTAAATGCTACAAGAATTTCTGAGTTTTGAAGCTTTTAAAATGCATTTTCAGCACAATTTAACTGTTGCCGGTTTTCCAGGACATTTTCCCAATTTCCAAAAAATAATCCAGGATGCCATTTTCAGAGGTGAATTGAAGGACATGGGTGTTTCTGCTTCTCCATGAAAATGGCAAGAAAGAACTGTATACTGGTATGGTGCCCCAAATTTCATCTTTACTCCCACGATTTTCTGGGTTCATGATATTGCAAATGGATTTTTTTCTGACTACAATCCTACACCCACTTACTTGGAAATAAGCTTCACTGCACTCGATGGACCTTGTTTCTGAATAGACATGTATAAGATTGCACTGGTAACAATTTCTAAAAGTCAGCACAGTTAAACCCCGCAATTACTTCCTTTGGGTATAAAAGTGCTTAACTTTGAAAGGATCGTACAGATCTGAATGAGGACAATCAAGTTGACCGATTTGATTAAAATAAGCAGGAATGCACCTGTTTATTTCAGATAGTGCTTGACCACGGGCAACTACCGTGGAGAGATAAATCACATTTTGCTATGCAGCTGGGACTCCTATTCCAAAAAGGAAACACAGCCTAATGCTCTGAGAAAAGAATATGTTATCAACAGATTTTCACTTAACAAAACAAAACCACCCTTCCACAGGCACATAAGTATACAAGTGATAACTCTTTCTATATGGTTGGAAGACAAAGCCATTCTGAACAGCTTGCCTGGAGTCACACTACAGTTCAGTACCAACTTCTGACTTCCAGTTCCCTTCCCATCCCTTTCCTTTGGACCATGATTTCCTGAGGGCAGAGAAAATGAAAGAGAAGTTGAAAATTAATTGAGCAAATACAATCTAATTCTAGCTGGTATTAAGTTTAAAACAATTGCATGTTTCTTAAACTGAAAGCACCCTAGACTTGATGTTTGTTCCTCATAAAACAAAAAAACTTGAAAAAGGAGCAAATCAATTTGACCAGAAAGGATGTGGATTCAGCCAATTGCATCTCAAGTTCATTGAAATAATGAATGAAAAGAACAGGCATGGGAGTAATGTAACCAAAGCTACTTCATAGGGTTAATCTCTGATTCATGACTGCTCTACCAATTTCACAGGCAGAAGTTAAAGAAACTCTGGAATATCAATAAGTCATTAAAAAAAACCAGACTGAAGGCAGACTTTATTAAACCATGTCCCACTTAGTCCATTATGGCTTTGTCTTGAATAGAGAATACTGATAGTTCATCCTTTAATATTTAAACTATTGAGTAGCTCCAGCTAAAGATAACACATTGATGAGAGAATCCCAGTGGTCCACTGTAGCAAAATATGACAAGTTCTCAACAAGTCGTATTTTTCAAGGCATTCATCCTCCACCAGTCACTGTAGCTTGCTGGTTTGTCTGCATCCCTGGTTCTAGAAAAAAGAAAAATACTGATAGCGGACTTCCTAAAGGCACCACTTTAGGGTTTGTCTATCATGTCATATGCGCTGTGCTGGCTCGCCAGATGCAGCTTGTCACACTGGCCACGTGACCCAGAAGTGTCTGCGGACAGCGCTGGCTCCCGGCCTATAGAGTGAGATGAGCGCACAACCCTAGAGTCTGGCAAGAGTGGCCCGTACGGGCAGGGGTACCTTTACCTTTACCTTTATCATGTCATATAATGTTCCACTCTCCTTGGTTATCTCCCTCTCTCTTTAATTAGTGCCCAGTTCTGTCAAGTAGGAAAAAGTGCACGGCCATATTCTGAAGAGACAAGTTATAAAGCAAAAGTCTCTTTTGATCAGAAGTTGCCAATGGAAGAACTGGGCGATAAGCCATAGAGAGGTAGGAGCCTAGTAATTAGAAAAGAAAGAAAAAATGAAAAGAATTTTTTTTTTAAAAGGGCAGAAAATCTTTACTTCTCTTGTCCGTACTGTTTTTCATTGAGAATGATCCCAAGATGTAGATTAAAAGGAACAAGAAACTGTAGCAGAATGGAGCCCAGCAAGTGGGAAGAACTTGGTCTCAAATATTGCACCTTCCAGTTTGAACAGATTATCTGAAACCATATTTTAACGAGCAGTTCAGACAGCTTTTTGCATTCATTATGTCTCTTCTCTGCATTTCTTCCACTGTCTTATACAAAATAAGAAACCCCATCCAGCAGCACAATATTGTACTTTTTGTACCATGAACTGAAGGAAATTTTGTTCAAGGATGGAGAGTTCCACCCACTAAAGGGGCCCTTACTAATTAAACAGTAATTCAGGAGGAGAGAACAAAGGAAGAAAGAGGTGCTGTATCCAGATCACTCTGCTTGGGCTGAGCCAACCTGGGCTGATTTGGTCTGGATCCTGCCAAATTCTCCTGATTCAGTTTGGGCAGATTTGGGTCACAGCCCTGATTTGTGTTAACTACAACTGTGGCTGTTCATGGACTGTGATAGCCTGACCTCAGTTGTCCATGCTCTGGACTGTTGCAAAACACTCTATATGGGGCTACCTTTTTAGACAACCCAGAAGCTACAGCTAGTGCAGAATGCGTCTGCTTGGTTAGTGAGTTGGAGCAGCCTGATGGAACTAAGTGTAGGGTTGCCATACGTCTGGAATTTCCCGGATATAGCTGGAATACTGCAGTCGGAAGCAGTGTCCAGGTGGAAATCGCAAAAATCTATGGGAAATTTCTGGCGTATGCTAACCCACATTGGCAGTGTTGCTTTCCTTAAAAAACAACACAACCCTCAACAACTTTTGTGTCTGGATTTTCACTTTTCGAAATATGGCAACCCTAGTCAGCCGTCCAGGAGCAAAGTACCTGAAGTACCAAAATGCTGCCCACCAATATCAAGCATTGTGGGCCTGATGATTGACAGGGAAGGCCCCATTGGTGGAATGTTGTGGAATGCCTTCCCTGGTCTCCCTCCTTCCCTCCCTCCCTCCCTCCCCCTCTATATTAAGATTTAGGGGGAATTTAAAACATTCCTATGCACCTAGGCATTTGATGGCCAAAAGGTACTGTTTGAGTCTTGGAATTATTATCTGTGAGGTTTTGTGACTGTTTTAAAATGATTTTAGATGTTTCTAATTATTTTTAAAATGATATATCTATAAATATATATAAAATTTAAACTGTATTGTTTTACTACTTTGTTGTTTGTAGCTTCTTTGGGAGGAAGGACAGGACAGAAATTTAATTAACTAAGTGAAGCAAAAGTTAAAGCTTCGAAATACTGTTTAATGCCACAGTGTTTAAGCAGTGTACAATAGGCTTAAAGCAGAAAATCAGTTCAAATTAACCATAACTTCATAAGAACACTTAAAAATGTTGAAATAAAAATGTCTTTGCCATGCACTGGAATTTCAGCAAGGAGGGAAGTTCAATGAGAGGGTCTGCCTGGTCTTAATATTTGGAAGCATTGTTTTGATGGCACAAGCCTATGATCTGCAGATGGTGATATCCTCTCTCATCCTTTGGATCCAATGCTATGAAGTTTGTCAACAGCAGAAGGATTACATAGAAAGACAGACAAAGCCAGCCAGAGTAGCTGAGGCATCGCAGTCAGAGGGGCAGGGTACAAATTATGAAATTATTATTATTATTATTATTATTATTATTATTATTATTATTATTAAAGCTTACTCACTGAAGAGGAATGCCACAGAGGAAGAGGATGAACCTGGCAACTCTAGTGCAGAAGGTGAAAGGTGACTTTGGAGAGGTTGGATAAACAGTTTTCTTCAGTGGCAATCAGGGAAGAGAGCAGCAGTAAAAGGGTGCTGTGTTTGACACTTACCAGGCAGTGTCAATCAAAACCTGTGAAAGATCATTTAGAGGTGAAGAGGCTGCACATAGCCTACAGAGTATCACCAATGCACAAATTGTAAGACTGTGGAAGAAATTTCTGTCTGAAAGCAATATCAATACCAGTCTGATCACATTCCTAAATGATGAGTGGCAGAAAAAAGATTATAGAGAGAAGCTGGGGGAGAAGGTGCTCTTCACGACAGTCAATGGGAAATCTGTAAAATAAAAAAGACAGCAGAAAGGAGGTGCCTTCTCCCTGGAGCATGCATGAAGAAGGGGAATGCAGGACTATGTCTGCATGCATCCCTTGCTACTGAATAGAGCTCTGCTTTGCTGAAACGTATGTATTGGTTATGTGCCTGGAATTATGTGACAGAATTGTGGCACAATTGTTCCTGAAATGAGGTGGTACGACTTGCAGCACACTGGAAAATCACCTCAAGGCTTGGCAGAGATGTATGTAGGGCTTTGATTAGGAAGTATGCACACACTGGATAGGATCATGCAAGTGCAATTGCCAGTAAAGGCCCAGTTCGAGATCCTTCTGGCACTTCCCTCCCTACGAGAAGTGAGGTTACAGGGAACCAGGCAGAGGGCCTTCTCGGTAGTGGTGCCCACCCTGTGGAATGCCCTCCCATCAGGCGTCAAGGAAACAAACAACTGACTTTTAAAAGACATCTGAAGGGAAGTTTAAAATGTTTGATGTTTTATCGTGTTTTTAATATTCTGTTGTGAGCCACCCAGAGTGGCTGGGGAAACCCAGCCAGGTGGGCAGGGTATAAATAAAAAGTTATTGTTATTGTTAAAAAATAGTCAAATGCCCTGCAAAATTTTGGAAAACATTTTATGAGTTGGAGGAAGAGTGGAATCTGTAAGCTGACATAATGGAAAAAACTAGAGACAGGTACATGTTGTCTTTATACTCCCAAACTTCCTGGAGTGAATGTCAGTGATCTAAGGTACCACATGTACTTGAAAGGTAGAGAGTTACCAACTGCCACCATGCAGGGATTGTTTGATGAAACATGCCCAATGTGCAAACTATCAGGCTGCGATATGGAAAAGGTGTTTAGAGCAGGACTCAAAAACACCAAGGCCTGTTGGGAGGTGCTGGAAGTTGGAAGTCAGAGGTGCGACTGAGCACCTAGCTGTACCCTTGATGAAGGGCCTGTCAGGACCTGAGACTGTGGTCAGTCTACTATCCTGCAAGTGTGAGCTTTCAGAATGTGTGTGCATGAAAAACGGGCTCATGTACAAACTAACCAACTTTAGTAACCAGGACTTAAGTTCAGAGGACGATGAACATTGATTTGAGAAGGAAAAAGGTGATAATTAGGATGACTAATTGGAAAATGAACAAGTCAAACCATATATGCCCCCACGACAAACTAAATAAACATTTCATTTAACATGTGAAATTGTGAAGTTTCTTGTGAAGTTGCTAAAGTTGACAGTGCCTTGTTCAGGAAGATAGCAGTGGGCTGGATTCAATTCTATGGCATGTCATAGAGCACATTCTCCTGCTGGCATACATGCATCATTTGAGGGTAACACAGTGCTTAGTTTTTCATAATTGTGGACTGAGGTTCTTTTGCGTTAATGTACTTTGCATAAAAAAACACATCCCTCCCCCTGCCCAGAGAATAATGGTGGACCATTGATGGAGGTGCACAATGTGGGGTACTATAATTCATATTTTGTGGTGTTGAGTCAAATAAATGATTTAGGCTATTCACACAGCTCTTTGTTAAATAAGGGTTTGGGAACCAGGAAGCAGCTTCAGCATCATAAAGAACACATAACTGCAAGGCCACTTCCTGTCTTCTCACTACTGAGGTATAAATCTTGTAAAAACCCCCACACTCAACTTGATTCAGCATACATGGTACCAATTTCCACCCGTGTACTATAAGCATGAAAGTGTCCAATCTCTATATTGTGTATCCACACATATTTTGCAGGGGAAATATTTCATAGTAAGCTGGATATTTCTCACATTTTGTGGACAACATTTTACCAATGGATTCTAGCATTATGTACAGGTATGTCATTATTATGTTCCTGATGATTTCCACTACTTGAGAAATGGTTCGGTTCAGTTTTATTTCCATATTGGCCATAGGCCATATTATGTTCCTGATGATTTAATGTTGAGAGCATGGTAGATTTGTTGCTGTAATTTTTCATCTGCCATATATTTTGCTACAAATTGTAATTGCTTATATAATCTCTCTGAGACATGCTGCTTTAACAGTGCAATCAAACAGTGCCATCTAGTGGATATCTACACTTCATTCAGAAGAAAAAGTCCGAAGCATTTCGTGAGGAAGATTATTTAAGCAAGCTTCCAAAAGAATTGAGAGACAATCGCGTAGAGCAGTGGTTTCCAGCTGGTGGTCTGAGAACCCCAGTGGGTCTGTGGCACCATTCACGTAACAAAAACTACCTAAGAGATATCAACATTTTCAAAAGCTTGCCTTGGCTTTTGAAAAACAAGGGGTCTGCAGTACTTAACTAACTAGGAACCACAGGTGTAGAGGAAGGAAAAAGAAAAAGTTATTTTAACTATAACTGGAATACAGTGCAATAAAAAATATCTACCCTTTGCCAAATACTGTTACGTTTGTCTTTTTGTTAAATACCTGACAAACTAATAGATTAATTATTACTATATAGCCATTAAAAATCTGCACAGTCTGCTTCATCAAACTTGAAATCCCAGGGAGCAATGCAATCTCTGTAGCACTAGAGCAGGCACCCCCAACCTGCGGCCCTCCAGATGTTTTGGCCTACAACTCCCATGATCCCTAGCTAACAGGAACAGTGGTCAGGGATGATGGGAATTGTAGTCCAAAACATCTGGAGGGCCGAAGGTTGGGGATGCCTGCACTAGAGAGAACCTTTAGAAATGATTGTTTCAATTGCTGTCCTCACTTCACTGTTCTTATGTAAAACAAAAGCTTCAACAGGAGCACTTGCTCTCTCCACTGGGAAGTCCTCCTGAGCCATCAGAAATCCATTAAATTCCATCAGCCTCCAAGGGCAGACCATCTGAACAGGTCCCCACCTCTGAGGTGGGAAAAGCTAGACCAAACATCACCACAAATTGGTCTGACCATGACAATGGGGCAGTATCTATCCCTTCTACTTCCAGACCACTCCTCTTCCCATTTGGAGCCAAATTGAGTGGGTGTTGGACCAATGACCATTTGAGATAGTCCCATGTTTGCCATGAAATCTTATGGCCTGAGACATCCTCAGCGTGGATGTTGAAGTTGCCCAGGACCACTATCACTATCAGAGAAGTTGTTAGTCAGCAGAATGGGTGGTGCATCAACAGTTTCCCTAACCTGTGCCTTTGGCCCTGCAATCATTCTCCAAAGAGGAGGAGTTTCCTGGTGATTTGACATCACAAAGCCAAATAAGACTAAAGGCAAGAAGCATTGTCCTCCCTCTGGTGGCCCACCTGCCAACAGTACTTCTATCTTGTCTGGATTGCTTCCGCTATTCCATCCAGACTTTCATAGCTAACAGTGTTTCCACCGCCTCCCTAGGATCAGATGCAAATGAGAAACAGCTGGGCCTCATCAATGTACTCATGACTTCACATCCCAGTCTCCAAATGTCTTCAACCCAGGGATTTCATGCAGATGTTAATGAAGTATAGGGGATAGAATGGAATCCTGCAGAGCTCCATGAACCACAATCCAAATAGTCCTCCAGACCCACCTTCTGGATCCTACCCCTCAGGATAGGATCCAGTTCAGTACAGTGCCACCAGGATCTGTTCTGCCAGGTGTCCCAGAAGAATGCTGTGGTTGGTGGTACCAAGTGCCATTGAGAGGTCAAAGAGAATCAAGAGACTCACACCATGTGTGATAATATCATGAAGTCAAATGGGTGAGGATGATGGTTCCTGCCTTCACCTTGAATAGGTAAGGATTTTCATTTCATTTCGTTACCTCCTGAGCAACTGCCAAAATGGGAGCTGCATAAACCCTGCACCCAAATGGCATTGGCCCTTTACTACACATTTTTTCCACAGTAAATAAATAGTGAATAAAGCAACAATTTCAAAGAATATACTTTATTCACAAGAGCCTGTTTGAAATATGATACAACTGTTGCAAGCCCGCAATTAAATGGAACAAGATACTGGGCGTGTGTGTGTGGGGGGTCTTTTATGCCTAGCTTTTAAATAACTTTCTAACACTGACACTTTCAGTAGAAGCAATAACTTTAAGAACAAAAATAAAGATACTGCGCTTTATAGAACTGGTTTTAATGATTTTAAAGAAAAAGCAACATTTCGGTTTAATCTGCAAGGGAAATCTGCAAGCCACTTTTTTGCTGGTTATGCAAAGAGAGGCAATAATCAAATGATAATGCTGAATGGCTTGTTATACTTTAATACATATCAATGAGTAAAATCATACAAACCTAATAAAATATCAGTTTTTATATAACATAAAACAGTAATGAATGTTTTTAAACCAAAATAACCTGTCAGTAATTTCCTGAAAAGAATAGTTTACCTTGCTATATTTTGGGCAATGAGTCAGCTATATTTTGGACAATGAGTTCCACTGGTAAGGAGAATGATTTAGAAACTCCTGTTGTGTTCTCTTTGTGAATTAATCAGCTGAAAGGGTTCACAGAAGGCCCACCTTGGTTTTAACTGTCAGGAGCTGGGCCAACACTGGCTTTGGAGTGGTCCTGTATCACTTCAGGCCTGAGCTTCTTTACATGCAAGGTCAATCAACAGAGAACCATCATAGAGCTTTTGCATGTGTGGGGGGGGGGGGAGAGAGACTTGGACATCACCTCCCAGTGTTTTCAGTAATTTTGATTCTCCCTGGACCCTTGGGTCTCAGATCCCTTTAAACAAGTGAAACGTGACATTATATGTCTTGGTTTATTTCATGCTAATGAAAGGAGACCTGTGGTCCTCCAGATATTATTGAACTACGGCTCCTATCATTCCTGACTGTTGTCCATGCTGGCTGGAGCTGAAGTTCAACAACAGCCAGAGGCCCACAGGTTTCTTACTTCTGCCTTAAGCAGAGAATACTATGCTGTCGACTGGTCAGCAGTGGTGGCTGATAGCCACTGAAACTAGTAGCAAAGTAAAACATGGAAACATGGACTGTTAGACCTTTGAAATATCCACTTCTAAATTGCTTCCAAAGTCCCCCACTTCCTTTAGCATAGAAAGAAACAGGGCTTTTTTCCCCGCTGGATCTCGCCGGAACTCAATTCCAGCACCTCAGGTGGGCACCATTGCCATTATAAGAGAACAAGGGAGGTGTTCATTGTGAATTCCAGCACTTCTTTTTCTAGAAAAACAGCACTAGAAAGAGACCACACATTTGGTAACTTAAAAACGATTTATTTACAAATTCTTCAAAGGTCAGATTCATGTGCTTTTCCATATGGCAGAAAGAAAAGATTGGCAGTATAACTTAGTTGCAAAATGGTAAATGTTTCTAAATTATTGGTATAGAAACACAAAGATGGCTTGCTAAAGCCACATGGTCTGAACTTGGAGCATGCAGCTTTGATCTCCTTACAGGTAGGATTCACACTGTGGAATGAGAGATAACAAAGAGCTCAGTATCCCTTCCTCCCAAAGGTGAGGGTGTGTGACATAGCTAAGCCTGGCAGGACAGTTTACTCTATGGTCTTAACCCCCTCATGCATTAAATAGAGATACACATGTTGGTTATATGAGGCTGATCTATCCCAAATGAGGTTGGTGTGGTACTGCTGCATTTAAAATTAAGACTTAAATAAAAGCACACTCAAAGCCGCTAGGCAGGAGATGAAAGATAGAAGAATATTGTCATGGTAAATGAACAGCTAAAATGTTGAGTCAGTGATAGCAACTCAAGCACACCTGAAAAGTTTTTTTTTACTTGTCTCAGTGCAGAGACTGATGATAAAAGTCAGCAAGAGAATTTATCTCTTGAGACTCCTAATTAGGTTCTGATTCCACATGTTTCTCATTCTTAGTAACATGACTCTAATCAACAGCTCTTGTTTACACAGAAACACAATCTTTATAAATTACTAAATCCCCCTTACCCAGCCTTCAGTTTATACTGAATACATTTGCAAGTTGTCTTTTCTTACTCATCAAGATAGCAAGATACCAGGTCATCAAACACTAAGGCAAATTTAGTGATGGAATTATCTTAAAGCAAACTCTAGAATTATTTCAGATTAGATTCACAATGCCTTTCAACTCACAACCAGAAAGTATGTAGAAATCTATAATTTCATTGTCACAGATGCTTTAACAGAATTGCAACCTAATATATTTTGGACAGGATTCTGAAGCACCCCCCAATATAATGGGGACACAGTCAGAAAACCAGCTTCTCTCTTAACCACAAGTTGGGCCAGTGCAAGGTATTTTGGCACCTAATGCAGAATAAGATTCCATTAAATGTCCAGAAGCCATTAAATGTTCTGGTATTTGAATGGTACATCAGTAGTGATAATGAATCATCATCTAGTATTGCATCTGAGAGCAATAAACTTTCTTAGAGGGAAGGGGACAGTTTGCAATACCTCGTCACTGCTCCCTGTCTCTGCCTAATAATATAATATGGTACAAAATGGAGAAACATTTATGTGGTTTACTGTCAGTTTCCATGAACATGTGAACCGTGTTATAAATGCATATGCTGCAGCTTTGTCTTGGTTCATCTATTGTTTTAGACTGATTTTTTTTTCAACCACTGAGTTTCCATTCAGATCCAACTTTTTATAGTTATCTCATGCTAAAGATCTACAAGGAACCATAGTTTTAAGTTCAATGAGTATTCAGGTAACTACCTACTTCCTGTCTACCCAACTCAAATTTTTCATAGAAATGCATTCTAAATCTTAAGAGGCAATTTAAGGGTGCCCATCATCAGGACATGTGACAATGGGTGGAGTGGCCGTGACTTGCCCCTACATCAAACAGCACCCTAGGCAAGGAGCATCTATCACATTCACTCTATTGGTTTAATATATTTAGAATATTTTCTTTATTATCACAGTTGTAGCCCATTTCACAACTATGATGCATGGCTTAACTTTGTTATAGAAGGCAACATATTTGCATACATGTATCTGGATCACCATCACTCATGATACTAGGTATTGCATAGGCAATGAGGTTTTTAAAAAGGTGTTGTCAGCTTTAAATGTGAAGATAAAATGTTGGTTCTAGATATGTGAGATTTGAGTGGCAGGCTCCCTGATCCCAAGCCAGGCACCTCAGGCTTGGGCCCTGCCTGCCCCTAAATTTGGCCCCTGCTGCTTAATTTATAAAGAGGCGTTGGTGCCCATCAGCCTACATCAGAACTCCACCAGCTGATCTACAAAGCTCTGCCCTCTAATGTCAGGTGTGCAACTGCCAACTTCGGGGTGCACTCCTAAAAATGCACTTTTCAAAAGTCGTGGATATCCTTCCAAACGTGAAAACAAGTTCTGGTTCTGAATTGCAGCTCAAATCAAGCTCCAAGGTGACAGAGCAACTTATCTGTTATGGCTTCGGATACACAGTGGAATTAAATGAACATTGTATATTGATGCTTCTCTGTCTCCCGCCCCATGTATTCACTGGCTTTATCCTGATTTAAGACTATACAAAGCGTCATTCCAACACCAAATGCCACTTCTCCTTTGTAACACAGGATGTCCCGGGGTGGGCATTTCACATGGATAGGATAGAGAATATTCTTCGTGTTCAAAACACCCTGTCTCACAACGGATTCCTTGAGTTGAATGCAAAGCTTGCAACGTAACTAAACGCAAGCGGCTCTACAGTCATTGTTCTTGTTTCCTCGGGAGATTTTTCTCTTTTTTTGGGGGGGGGGGGTCGCGGCACGTCGGCTTAAAATAGCTCTGAGCGGCTCAAGAATGTGTCTCCCCTGCGCCTACCCCAGCTACTGCTGGAACGAACCACGAGAGGGGGGGGGGAGAGATGGAGAGAGGGAAGGGACGACGCTGTGGCTGGGAAGGGGCTCGGGTGGTCCAAACACCGCCCTGGGAATCTTTGGCTGGAGCCTTTGGAGGGCAGCTTTCTTGACTCGCGGGTTCCCAGAGGAGGAGCCAGCCCCGAGCCCTCTGGGAGAACCCCGCCCTTTGGGGAATGGTATCTGCCCGACCCTCTCTCGGCTTTCGAGGGACTGAAGGCTCACTTGCCGCAGGGGGCGGCAGAGGCGGGCGGCAATAAAGGGGTGGGCTGAGGGAGGGGAGAAGGAGGAAGGGGGGGTTTGGCGCGCTGGGCGAAGCAGCAGCAACAAAAAGGCTCCGGGGAAACTTTCCTCTCAGGCTGAGGCTTCCCGCGCTTCCACCTGTGGAGCTGCTGCCGCCGCCGGCGAACAATCCCCGGGGGACGAAGATGGGCTGCTGCCGCTGCTCCTCCTGGCAACTGGCGCTCCTGGCTTCGCTGCTCTTCGCCGTGGCGGACGGCCAGCTCCGAGGTGAGGAAGCCGCGCTGGTCGGGACTTGAGGGACTCCCCCCTCGCCTCAGAATGGCAGTGCCGGGTGGGGTGGGGTGGGGGTGGCCGAGCACGTGCGAAGGGTGCCGTTGCAACACGTGCAAAAATGGACTCTGGCTTCCCTCCCCCGCCCCCTCGCTGGGGTTTCCCACTTGGAGGATGCGACGCCTTCATGCGTTCCTCGCCACCCCCACTCACTTCGACGTCCTCGGGGTGGTTTGCAAAGGCGAGCCGGGCAAGGTGCGACCAGCCTGTTTCGGGTGGCTGCCCAGGAGCGCTGCCCGAGGAAGGTGGTTCTTGGAGGCTCCAAAATGCCCGTGGACTGAAGTGGGTGAAGCCTGGATTGGGATGCTCTCGTTAGGGAGAGAAACCCCCGGCGATGCCACCAGATTAAAAATAAATAAGAGCCATTATTGTCTGGCTACCACGTGTTTGGAATGTAGCTTCTTGTCTCGCTTGAAGAAAGCAGATGGTGCCACTATGGGAGACTTGGCTGGGCGCGTCTCTGGTTTATTTTGCACTTTTTGTAGATGTGTGTTGGTGTGTGTCAAAGTCCTCTGCCCCAGCTGTGGCCAGGATCCTTCTTCCCCTGGCCTTTCCCAATGGCTCCCCGTTTCCCACCCCGAATGGCTTTCTCGCCTCCTCTCTCTTCTTCTTCCAGGACTTTCTGTTTGCAATTTGCATCCCCCCTTCTTCCCCTTTTCTCTTTTCCTCCCCTGCCTTTTCTTTCATCTCCTCTGCTGGCGGTGAAGTGGATTCCAATGCTCGCCTTAGCTGTTGAGGATGAAGGGGCCGCCGATTTGCTTTGTGGCAGATGAAACTTTTTTAGGAGTAGGGAGAAGGCTTTGAAGTGAGGGGGAAATCAACTGGTTTGGGATTCCCCCTACACATTTGGGTGGAACTCAAGAGGTTTTCTTTGTTACGGTTTATTGTATGAAAAGCTTTCTTGGCATTTTTAAAAAAGTTTTTAAATAGTTTGATGCTGTTGGCCTGCTTCCAGATCAACATGTGATTATTTCGGGGGGGGGGTGTGCTTTTTCACAAATGCTCCCTCATTGTCTGCTAACAAGGACAAGCAGCCAAACTTGACAGACTTACCCCTCCCTCCTCAAACTGTTCTTTTCTTTCTGGATGGACAGAGTCAGGCATTCAGGACTGCTAGGAGGGGGTTCACTTGCCATTGTATCTCCTGGAGGATGCTGGGCTTTTCCCTGCCCCCAAACGCCTTGTTTCTGGATTTTTGCTTCCAGCCACTTTGAGGATTAGATAGATAGGATCTGGCACTCACCCACAGGCTGCAAAAGGGCTACTGCATCCCAGACTAATGATGCACGTGAACTATGGGGTCCCAGGGAAAGGACACATTTCATCAAACTGCTTTTGTGTGGCGCTGAAGCAAGTGTGTAGTCAGCCATTCAGAGTAGATGATGATGGCATGCTGTATTATTGGGGCTGGAGGGTGAGAGAAACAGAGCTTGGGAAAATTCATTAATATGTACATTCTGTGCCTATGATGGCTGGAAACCCTTAAAAAAAAGAGAAAGAAACACAAGATTTTTGCAGTGTGTATCACATATGAAAGAAGTAATTCTCAGCAGATTGTAAGTCGCAGAGATTGCATTCATGCATACTGAGTCAAATTTCTGGCAGAATTTCTACACCAAAGTTAGGAAGGCATAAGAGGCAATCTGTAGCCAGGTTGGAAGCATATGTTGCTGTATATATGTCTCCCATCATGATGGTGGCAAAATGTGCTCTTTCATCCATTGGCACACTACTAGTCATGCAGGGTTAGCCAATGTGTCACCATCCAGATGCTGTTGGATTCCAACTCCCAGCAGTCTCAGTCAGCAGGACCAATCACCAGGCACTAAGGGAGCTGTAGTCCGCATTGAGGCATCCACGTTGGCTACTCGTAATATAGGGAAAGGTCACATTGGGTCATACTGATGTCATAATTACTTTGCTAGTTATTGCATGAATATTTTAACTGACAGCACAATCCTATATATGCCTCGTTAAAACTTAATCCCTATGAGGAAAGTTGGTATAAGAATGTAGCCTTAATTAATTTATTGACACGCATTATTAAGACCCTAGTGCTACATCTTCTCTAAAGCATTGGGGCTGGCACATACATTATCTCTGCATGAGGCATGTGTTCCAATGTGTGAGATAATGCTGGACTAGTAACCTCATTGAGAACTAAGGATCAGCTTCCATGAATGGAAACATACATTTTCAGAGTTCCATTCCAGCAACTGATGTACAATATTCCAGTTCCCTCTTCCATAGTTTCCCTGCTCATATGGAGAAATCATTTGTGTGAGTTGTTAAAAGATGCAAGAGGGCCAGCTGAAGTTACCTATGAGCCAGCTCCTCTCAATTTTACCAATGACAGATTAGCCCATGCAAAAGAATTGCCCTGGGGCCTCAGTTCAATTAGTCTGGTAGAGCTGCAAGTGTGATGAAATAAAGAATAAGGCACAGCAGAAAGGACAGATGAAGACGAATATGTAGTATGTGCTCAAGGCAGTGTTAAAATCACCATCGCAAGCATTGTTGAGCAGCTGGGTGCTCTGGACTAGTGCATAAGGAGTAGTGTGTGTATGTGCTTTGGTAAAATGCGCATGGTTTGTGCACCAGTGGAATCTTGGGGGGCTTTATTTGCCTAAATGGATCCTGCATTATTTTGTAATTCTTTGCTAGTCACATACAAAGGATACAGATCTACCTTGACTATGTGCGTTAAGCTGTTAATAGTGAGTATAGGAGCATCCCCACTTTAAAGGCATGGTTGATATACATGTACCTCTGGTCACAGGTGCTTCAGGTTACAGACGCTTCAGGTTACACTCCGCTAACCCAGAAATAGTACCTCGGGTTAAGAACTTTGCTTCAGGATGAGAACAGAAATCGCATGGCGGCAGCGCGGTGGCAGCAGGAGGCCCCATTAGCCAAAGTGGTACCTCAGGTTATCTAATCTGAGATAAATTTGATAAAATAGCAGTCGGCACGTAAGAATCTGCTGAAATCTTTATTTGACTTCTGTTGATAACATTAAAGACAGTGATGGGTTTTTGTGCTGTACAGGAAATGAGTTAAGCAATATCCTATAAAGAAGGTATGATGCATCATCTGGGATTTGCATCTCTGGGCTATCTTCATAATGAGGCAAGACATGAGGAAACAGACAACTTACTGACCCTACTAAACAAACTAGAAAGCAAAGACTTTATGGACCTGTAAACAATCAAGAAGAATTTTAAGCTCTTACAGCCTGATATCTGGTGCCTCTGTAATCATCTTTAAATCTTATATGAGACTTTGAGCCAAGAGAGAAGACTGTTCTTCATCCTCCTTTCTGTAGTGCCCAATGAAAGCTCCCTGTCCTTGTGATGGTCTGTATAAAGTGTCTGTCTGTATAAAGTGCCATTCTTTATTTTTGTTTTTCGTGTGCCACTCCTCAACTGGTATCAGATAGGTGAACAGGAAGGCAGTTGTTTATAAAGCATTTCATAACCAGCACAAAATATTTTCTCATAGATTCTTCTGAAACTGGCAATATTGAGTGACAGCCATATTCAGGGTTAGGCAGAAAGCACAACCTTATTGCATTAGTGGTTTTAATTGCTGAGCGCCGCAATTATATACTGTCTCCTTGCGGGCATTATACAGTGGTACCTCGGGTTACAGATGCTTCAGGTTACAGACTCCGCTAACCCAGAAATAGTACCACGGGTTAAGAACTTTACCTCAGGATGAGAACAGAAATCGTGGCAAAGGGGGCCCGATTAGTTAAAGTGGTACCTCAGGTTAAGAACAGTTTCAGGTTAAGAACAAACCTCCAGAACGAATTAAGTTCTTAACCCGAGGTACCACTGTAATGGAGTTGGGCAAAGATAGACTCAAATCCTGAGTATCAAGGTAAAGCATATTACCACTTTCCCCAGATAAGATGCATATTCAACCTTATCTTGGACCACATATGTGCTTTGAATTATACACATAGCATTTTCCTAATCGCTTCACCTATGCTACATGTACAAGTAATGTGTGTGCAGAGTTGCACCTCCACTGAAATTAATGGGAATATATATATGTATCATGTGTGCACATAAGTGCAAGAATGTGCATGGTGTTTGAGTGCACACCAGAGCCTCTATTGTTGTAATCAAGAGTCCTGATTATTCCCTTTAAATACACACTGCAACTTCTCAGTTTTCTTCTGGGGTAAAAAACCTTCCCCATTTTTTATGATTTGGGCAGAAGACCACACTTTTCATTCATTCAGATAACAGATAAGCATGTCTGCCCATTGCTGGAATTTGGTGGCTATCAAATCATTGCAACTGGTTTACAGAATGCAGCATTCCTTATTTTATCTGAAGATGCTAATCCAGAAGCAATCCCAAGAATGTGGGGAAAATTCAAATGCCTACATTGCTTTTGCTTAAGATAAACACAGCTGAAACTCAAAATAACATAAAATTAACAAAACCTAGTTTCTTGCATTACTAAGACAGCTACTCAAGTCATTTCCATTATCTAATGAAACCTGTTGCTGGTGACAGCCAAAATATATGTTCTTGATTACCATTGAAAATAATGTTGGGTGAAATAGTCTCTTCAGCATTTCCTGCTTTTCATTATGTGGGTGCATATTTCCTGACAGCAAACAAAGGAGCTTTAAGACGTAAGAATGCCATTGCCTTGCTAAAAATGCTGATTATGCAGTAACTCCACAACATTAGCTATGATGACCATATTCTGAAGCATAGTTTCCTTTGATTCTAGCCAGCAAGTATGTTTTTAATGTGCTCACAAATGTTTGCAATATAGCAGAAAAATTTTGACCGTCTGTGGTCATTGTGCTTGCTGCAGCACTAGGTTGCGTATCTGCCCTGGCCTTTGACCCAGAAATCTCCTTTTGCTATGGGTACGGGTTTAATCTTAATGTTTTAACATGTTACCTGAGGGGTATTTAGTAGAAATCTTAGCTCAACCATGAACCAAAATCCAAAATCTTCCACCCCCATTTGTAATATAGGGATATAACCACACACCATTCATTATTTAGTGAATTTGTTTCCTTTTGCAGAGGCAGAGCTAGCTGCTTGGGCACCTGGAGTGGTGCACATGCTATGCACCTGGGGGCAGGGGGGCTAGCCACCCATGGGAGTGGGGCTAGTCGCCTGTAGCCAGCATCCCAGTGGGGTGGCACGGCGATGTCAATCGCTCTCAGGGATTACACTTGGGGCGGGCTGCCCCCACCGCACTCCCTTCCTCTGCCAGTGTCCTTTTGTCCATCATGGAAATAGAGGCGGGGAGCATAGGGTTCCCAGGCAGCTTCTCCTCTAGGTACCAGACAGACTCGAACCCTGTTTAGCTTCAGAAAGATGGCTGTGTCAAATCCTCTTAGACCTCACCATGGTTCCATATTATGGGTACATGCTTAAAAAATGGTTATTTGGGAGCATTTTATTTCAACATATAATGGCTACTAGACTAATAATGTTTTGTTTTACTCTTATTTTACCCCCTAAACCTCTTGAGTTCCTTAAATTATTGGCTCCCTTCCTCACAATAGCCATTACCATTAAGAAAAACTGCTGGGAGTTGCTCTAAAAACGTGGGATAGACTTGGGTGTAAATCAAATTAATAAAAATACTTAGGACTGACTTGGGTATTAATGCAGGGGCAGAATGCTAGATCCCCCACTGGTCAATTTTGAATGGTGGGTAGGGCCACACACACATATCGAGCACCTGATGTCATAATGACACCAGATAATTGAAACCTGTCAAAGTTCAAAGGAGGTTGCTGTAACTGCAGATATACTGATTGGTGATTTCAAGGGGCTCCTTCTTGGTGCTTCAAGAAGGCACCAATCAGCTATGCAGAGGGGAAAATGTTCCTATAAATTGAGCATTTCTCCCTCTGCATTGCTGATTGTCAGGTATGAAGGACTTTCTTTAAGCACCAAGAATAAGCTTATCGCCAGTGCTTGCAGAAAGTCCTGCAGTTTGCTTATAATGAGAAGCTATGGTTTCCTACTACATGTGTGAGCCTTGGTGAGCCCTGGGCTTGTGCTCTTCTGCTTTCCTTAGGGAACAAACCAGCTGTGTAAACCGTGGTTTGATCCTTGCTTGTCGGAAATAAGGACCCAGAGGTGACTTGTCAGATCAGGATACAGAGGCGGGTTTAGGGCAGCATGACCGGTTCTGTCACACAGGGCACTGAGCCTGGGGGCATCACAGGGCAACATAACTATGATGTAGTGAATTGAGCAGAACGGAAGGTGGGAGGCGAGGGAGGGATCCAATTTTTGGCCTTGTGCAAGGCGCTGTTGAAATTTGAAATACCAAAGTCTGCTCCTTCAGGACCCATTAGTGGATCGTGGCCTGATCCAGATTGCAACAAGAGCACTACCGCTATGCAAATATATAGTAAAAGATTAAGAAGTGGGTCCTACAATGCACAGTGTGGTTAATAGTGAGTCCTGCGTATGAAAGGGTTGAAGATAGCTGGTTTAAACTGACCAGAGTAGCACGAGTTAAGCTAAAATCTTCAGTCTCCACATGTGTGTGAATGTGGAGGAGAAAGGAGGGGAAATACAGAAAAGCCTGAAGCTTTTTCCAGATGGTGTATGAATAAGGAAACCATGGTTTCCCATCATGCCTTAAACTGACCCTGGGTATTTATAGCACTTTCCCTAACCTTTTCAGTAACCTTGCTGAAAGGTGATTATCAGTCTTACTGCATTGATGTATGTCAAGCACACAGAGCAGTTTAGAAAAGCAATTTCTAAGAACTGGTATTATTAGTTTGCAGGTCTATTACATGGCCCAAGGTAAACTTAAATATTCTCACATATACATTTTAAGCTTATAATAACTTATATATTTTCACACAAGTAAGCTGTATGGATAAGAGACAAAGGGATCCCAGAACAAAGGGATAGTACTGGAAGGAACATATTTCATCATAAATTAATACTGACCAAGAGGTGTCATGGGTATACATATGGAATAGAAGGGGGTGGGTGGTGGGTGGGAAGAGGAAGTGTGGTTGTTAAAACACTTACTAGGAGTAATGTAGGAAAAAAAGGTTGAAGGTGAAATACCGTAACTTTAATCGCTCAACCAATTGCTATGCAACTTACGGCATGGTTGGAAAAACTGCAGATCTTCCTAAACAAAAAAGAGAGAGGCATAAAATTAAATTTATGGACACCATCTGGGCTGTTCAGTGCCTTTCATAGACATTTGAGTTGGAGTTTTACATTTAAACAGTGTGACCCCTTACCACGTGCATAACAATGTGTTCCAAATCCTTCTGGTGTCTTTGATATTTTTGGTAGTTAAACTAGTTATAATCTCACAGCCTTTGGACATGATATGACAAGTTATTGGGCTAAGTTAGCCATATTTTTGTCTGTGAGCCACTGAGAGACATGTAAGAGTGCAAACTTGCTTTGTTTACATGAAACAAAGTTTTTGTTTGTTTCTCTTGGCTCCTTGATACGATGTTAAATGTTGCCTGACTTGAGCCTGGTGTGGACCACTTGTCTTAATTCTGTAAACTAGTTCAGGATCCTGTTCTAGCTTTCTATTACTATTTACCATGGTGTCATCATAGAATTACAGAGATGGAAGGGACCACAAGGGTCATCTAGTCAAACCCCCTGCAATACAGGAATCTTTGGCCCAACATGGGGCTAGAACCCAACATGGCTTGGAAAGTGAACCAGAGTTATTTTCAGCCTAAGGTAAAGCAAAATAGGTATTTGCTTTGCTTGTACAGTGCAAAGTGTGTGATACAGAAAAATAGTGTGAATGCTTTCCTAAGCAGGCTAAAGATTAACGTAAAATCTCCTTGCCATCAACAAATACTGTACATTTGTCCATGTCCACCAGGATATTAGTTACTGGGTTTCCATTTACAGGTTTTAAAGGGGGGGGGGCTTATCCTAAAAAAGAAGCCAAAGCCTCAACACCGTTGCTTTTGTTTTAAACAAGGGCTCCACAGCTGCTGTCCTTGATGCACTCCATGCTGATATCTTCTAGAGAGAACAAAGAAGTGTAGTATATAAACTAGAAAAAGTGCTACAGTATGAGATCACTTAATCATCATTTGATATACAGAAGTACCAGAAGTACTCACTTTATTTTTGGAAATGTGCAAATCAGATTGTGAGAACTCTTCCACTAACATATGTGTGTTAATCATAAGTTCCCTTATAACCAAAATGATATCGTTGTATTGGCATTGAAAATCTTCACTTTGTACACCGAAGAATAATTCAGAGCCTTCAGTTTTTTCATCCTTTCCATCTGGGTTCCTTATTCTTTAAAAAACAAGGTCCAGAGGAGTTGTACATTAAATTATAATTTTATGTTTTATGTTTTGTGTAGGGTGACCTGGAAGACTATGAAAATAAAAGCAACTATCTGGACCTAGCTTTTCACTGACTAGTACTTTTTCATATTAAAAAGGAATTATAAATGGGAAAAAATGCAATATTATTACATATGAGCTTTGTTCATATCATGTGGCTTGGCAATATTGCACTACATAAAGAGAAGACAATTTTTTTCAGCTTTCTGAAACTAAAGAGTTAACAGCTTGGTTGATGATGATTCTTGAAGAAATATTACTACATTACTACCTTACTACATTACTATATCACTTGAAGAAATATTGCTATTGTCCCTTTGAAGATAGGTACAGTGGTACCTCAGGTTACATACGCTTCAGGTTACAGTCTCTGCTAACCCAGAAATAGTACCTCGGGTTAAGAACTTTGCTTCAGGATGAGAACAGAAATCATGCTCCAGCGGCGCAGAGGCAGCAGGAGGCCCCATTAGCTAAAGTGGTGCTTCAGGTTAAGAATAGTTTCAGGTTAAGAACGGACCTCCGGAATGAATTAAGTACTTAACCCGAGGTACCACTGTAGTTGCATTCTAACTACTAGACCCATTGAAATGAATAAAACAAAGATGTTAGTGTTCATTAATTTCAGTAGGTCTACTCTGCTTATGATGAGCATTGCATACAACCCATGTTCACTTATTGTTTTGTAAGTTTCAAAAACAGGTTTGATTGAGAAAACACCTTTTGAAATAATGACCCTTTCCCCGCCTCAGCACTGTCCCCCCACCCCCGGTAAACTCTGAAATATTTCATGAGATTTATCTTGGGAGATAAGGCTGTGTTCATCACTGCCTTGTCTCCATATATATGCTGGGGGTTTTCTTTACTTTATGGTCCGCAGTCTGTGGTGATTGCTAAACTGACAGCAAAGTTTTCTGTGGCCAGTAACTTGAAAGGGTCTAGTCTGGGAGCTTTAGTGATATCACCTTAAACTCAGAAATGCTTGAGCAGCGGCAGATTGTTTTATTGCTTCCTCTTGGGAATGAGCTGCTTCAGAATGTTGACCAAAAGGATTGCATAATACTTTGCAAATTGGAGGGTGCCTCCTCTATGTCCATGTTGCACATGGAGCAAGATTAATTTCGTTGCCTCCCTTTGATCCTAATATATCCAAAATCATCTGTTATTCATACTGTATCTATTTATTTCTTATCATGCTGAGAATTCCACTGTTATTTCTTAGTATCATGTTGAGAAGGAGGATTCATCACATTTTATTGGAACCACATGTAAAAACTGTACCGTAGCAGTTTAATCCAATAAAACAGAGCACTTTATAGCACACTAAGGATTCAAAGCACTTCACATAAATTATATCCATGATCAGCCACATTTTATGTGCGACTACTATAAACACGCAGCTCACCATTCAGAGCTTCAGTCATCATTTTTACTTAAATGGAATTGTGTTACTGGTGTTACTGCCTTCTGCTGAACTCCTTTTAAAACATTAAGAATGAATAATTGTTCAGTTTAAAAAGTTTTTAATGTGTGAATATTCTGAATTAACTGTGCAATCTTAAATATGTATAAAGGTAAAGGTACCCCTGCCCGTACGGGCCAGTCGTGACCGACTCTAGGGTTGCACGCTCATCTCGCTCAAGAGGCCGGGAGCCGTCGCCATCCGAAGACACTTCCGGGTCACGTGGCCAGCGTGACGAAGCTGCAACTGGCGAGCCAGCACCAGTGCCACACACAGAAACGCCGTGTTATAAATATGTATAAATATGTATATGTTATAAATATATATTTATGTATATGTATACGTGTTATAAATATGTATGAGTTATAAACATGTATACTTTGGAAGTAAATCCCATTTAGTTCAATGGAACCTAGGAAAGTGTGAATAGAATTACAACCAGGCAGAGAAATCCTAATTATGGGCCAGGAAGGATTGGAGAGATGGAGCCATGGCTACACCCAAAACTCATTCTGGTCAGGATGGAAGCCGGTGGTGGGGCATTTTCTCCCTTCTTTTGTTGCACCATGTGGGCTGCTGCAGCAGAGAGCCTGGATTGGTCCTCTCTCTGGGAAATATATAATTGTAGGATCCAGTGGACCCCTGTCTATTCCTGCTGTGCCCCCTCCTTCTTGTAACACTCCGCTTTTGGGATCCTCTGCTTGCTTACAACTGATGGGAACACTTCCTCTGGTAGCTTCTTAGTCACCGATGTTTTCAGTGGGTGCAGTATCAAGGTATCAAGATTATGGTCTCTGTTGGCAATCCTGCACAGTCATAACATATCAGTGGGTCTGTTCATACAACCAAATTGATGTATGGAGGATGCGAGTTTAGCACAGGTGTGTTTTCAGTTCTGCTTTTGGTGAAGGATATTGCAATGGTTCTGTGTCATATAAGCCACAGTACTGTAAACCAAGTACTGCATGAACCTCTAGTTTGCAGCAAACTATGTTGGAATAATCAGGTATTCACCAATTTACACACATAATTTGTAATCCTTGAGATTTGGAAATTCAGCCATAAACCTCTTTCTGACACCATCCCAGGTAGAATCCTAGGAAAAGCAGAGTCTGAAGTGACAATTTTTTATTACAGTAATAAAATACACGTAGGACAGAATCTATTCTGAGGGTGCAATTAAGCTACACATAGTGGGAATGTGTTTGTATCTGTTCGCTGTGGCAAAATAAGTGATAATCCAGGGAGACAATCAGATGAGTTCATTGCTAAGTAGATAGCCCCACAATGGTAGGATAGACAATGTTTCCTTGAAACTGAGGAGAGAGAAAATGATTTATTTGTCATTGATCGGGTTTTTCAGACATGAATGGGTTATTTCCCTCCATTATGAAATGTAGATATTCTAAGTGAACTTGCTGAATTAATAACTTCTTAGAATTGGTTCTGCAGTATGAGTTTACGTAAGTTGCTTAGATGCATACCAAACTAGTTAGCTGTGCAGATTGTATGCTAATAGTAAACTCATTCTCTGATTCTGATCGTTATGGAGCCAAAGCAGTACCATCCACACACAAGAGGGAAGTATCCTAGTTTGCAGAAATACATTTTTTAACCTAATGAGGGGGATAGCTCATATCTAAGAAAGACAGTATCACCAGTGGCAAAGCTGCATAATCTGCTACCGGGGGTGGAGACCAGGTGGGGACGTGACGCACGCGGCCTGCGAGGGTGTAGCGTGCGTTCTGGGGGCATGATGCGCCGTCTGTAGGGGTGTGATGCCCAGCGTGCGGGTGTGTGCGCGCGGTGCATGTCCGGGGGGGGGGGGCGCTGCCATGGTACCCTACCGGAATAGTGGTGCTGGGGGTGGTCTGCTCCCTCCGCACTCCCGTTCCTCCACCAGTGAGTATCACTGAGTAGTAACTAATACTGTAGTCAAACCAGCAGTGTTGTAATTCAAGAACTAATCTCAGATAACCTAAAATAAGCAGGGAAAACAAAAGGAAAACGTATCAACAGCTTACTTGATGTACAGCAAGACATTTCAAGATGTGAGGTGGCAGATGGAAGAATCCACAGTGCAGATAATAGGGAAGGGATCTGCCCTCACAGGAGCAAGCATGACAAAAACTTGGTATGTCAGACTACAAACCACCCTGAAGCCCAGTTGATTAGATGAGAAAGATATCGTAGGACTGCAGTTACAAAAGAACAAGAACCAGCTGGAAATCACCTTTTTCTGAGTCAGCATTTTAAAATGTAATTCAGATGCTTTGGATACAATTCTTGTAACTGTTATGAGGCTCTAGTGAGACAGTAGTTAAGGATGCTGGCTGATAACTATAGTGCGTAATAATGTTATTAAAAAGTGAATGTTGAGGTGTCATCTTTGGGAAATTATTTTATTAATTTTAATGAAAATTACAGGTGTTCAGTTATTTTACTAAATGCTACTCACCAGAGGTTTGTGTATGCTTCAGTATGCCCATGGATTTTATAGGCATGTGGAAGTCCACGTTAATTTCAGTAGCAGGAGATTTTATAACTACTGTATACCTTACCATTCAGTCAAAAATGAGCTTCAAGGAGGATTTACAACAGAATAGTAAAAGCAATCATAAAACCATGTTGGATCCTTGAATGAAAAGGAGTTTGTACCAGTGGCGTAGCGTGGGTTGTCAGCACCCGGGGCAAGGCAAGTATTTTGCGCCCCCTAACCCGTGGATTTGCGCCCCCTAACCCATGGATTTGCCCTAACCCCAGATGTTGCGCCCGGTGCGGCCCGCCCCCCCTGCACCCCCCACGCTATGCCACTGGTTTGTACACACATTGGCTTCTCCTGTGGGAATGCTGGTGACGTGGATAATGCATGTGTTAAAAGTTCTCTGTCCAGAACAGGTCACTGTACTGGGTTGTGACAAATCTGTTCATGCAAAATCATGAGGTATGACAGGCTGCAACTCATCTTTTGTTATTTCCTCTGAGTTGAGAGTAAACAGTTACTTTTCTCTTTATGATACCTACTTTCTTTGTCCCTCATCCTTATTCCTAATCTTAATAAACCTTATTAATTTGGAATCTAGAGTTTGACTGTATACCGTATTTTTCACCCTATAGGATGCACTTTCCCCCCTCCAAAAATGAAGGGGAAATGTGTGTGCGTCCTATGGGGCGAATACAGGCTTTCGCTGAAGCCTGGAGAGTGAGAGTGGTCAGTGTGCACTGACCCCTCTTGCTCTCCAGGCTTCAGGAAGCTCTGCGCAACCCTTGGGAGCCCGGCGCGAAGCCGCGCCGGGCTCTCAAAGGTTGCACAGAGCTGCCTGCGCTCCCGGGCTTGGCGCAGCTCCGCGCAACCCTCCGGAGCCCGGCACAGCTTCGGCATCGCTCTGGGACCCGTTCTGGGGGCTGGGGTCGGGGGAAGCTTGGGCTTCCCCTGCCCCAGCCCCGCGCCTGTGGGGGGGGAAATAAAAAAATTTCCTTTATTCCCCCCCCCCAAAAAATCTGATAGGGCGAAAAATATGGTACATTTGGATAAGCCAAGGATTTCCCCACTGCATGCCAGACAAGTCTTTCACGCTCTTTGACCAAAGAGAGGAAAAGGGAAATGGGCTGGACTCACTCATTGGTGACTGAGAGATTTGGACGATAGTTGCTCCCTTCCAGATAGAAACCAACAGATATTGACGTTCCCATCAGATATATGGAAGAAAGAAGAATGTTGAAAGAAAGAAAGAAAGAAAGAAAGAAAGAAAGAAAGAAAGAACTGTAACAGGCTGGTTTTCCTTGCAGGAAATCTGGGTGCCCTTTCCATTGACTGATTCAGCCATCCCAAAACAAAGCATTTGGCCCCATCCCCTGAATGCTTGGTTTTCAAACATCACCACAGTCATGTAGGGTGGGGCAAAGTCCCAAGGAAGATCTTTGTTGTAGTTCTACTCATGGCTGTAGCTAGGGGGTGGTGAGGATGGGGCGAGGGGGGGCGCAAAATCAGCTAAAATATGTCCATAAATATGTCTATAAATAAGAGCTAATTTGCCCTTGTCTAGGGGGTGCAATCTGAATGGTTCTGCCAGGGGTACAAGATCACCAAGCTACGGCTCTGGTTCTACTATCAAATATTCTGCTCCGGGTCTCATAATTTTCAACATTCAATTTTAATGACGAAATAAGTGTCACTGATTCAAAAGCAAGTAGGCAACTCTATGGAAATATTTCTATGTGGGAAAATATAGTCTGTGCTAAAAGTGATTTAAGAAAAGACAAGAGCCACTAAAGATAACAAAAAAAAAAAGAAGTTTAGACTCTTGGAGCATGTGGGAAAAGGGTATTGTTGAAAAAGCAATAACTAATTTTATGGTCTAGCAAGTTTGCTGTTTTTTGGCAAACTGCCCATCTGTCTCCTTTACTTTAGGTTGTAAGCTGTGACAGAGAAACTGTTCTAAGCAGGTATCTACATTGTCTGAAAATCAATACTTGAACACAGGAGAATTTCCATCTCAGATGCATAATAACCCATTGCCTTTTGCCCCTATGTAATGTGGCTGAGTTGGTGACATATAAAACACACCCAATTTTTTATTGTTCTCCTTCACCCTAATATTTATCTGCAACTGGTTGTTGTTGTTTTTTTTTATAATTACCCATTTCAAACAAGACTTTTTATTTTGCCAATTTTCTTAGTGCTACGTTCTGGGAGCAAAAGCAACAACAAAAGCTGTTTTATATATTCTGTTTGTAACATTCAAAATCTGTATCTTAATCCAAAACATAACGTCCGAATTTAGTGCAAAATGTCTGAATTTAGATAGTCATGGTTTATTCAAGGTTGTATTTAAGATAATATTTCCTTAGAGAAGGTTGAAAGATGTCTAATATGGTGATTATGGAGCAACTCAATTTGACATTGATACCAGAAAAGATCCTAGAACAGATAATTACACAGTCAGTCTGTGAGCACTTAGAAAAAGGATGTTTTGATTACTAAGACCCAGTATGGGTTTCTCAAAAACAAGTCTTGCCAGACAAATCTCATTTCTTTCTTTCTTTTTAATATGAGTTAAAAGCTTGGTGGATCAGGGAATTGCTGTGGGCACATTTCACTAAGGCTTTTGACCAAGTCTCCCATTACATTGGTACCTCGGGTTACATATGCTTCAGGTTACATGCGCTTCAGGTTACACACTCCGCTAACCCAGAAATAGTGCTTCAGGTTAAGAACTTTGCTTCAGGATAAGAACAGAAATCGGGCTCCGGCAGCGCGGCGGCAGCAGGAGGCCCCATTAGCTAAAGTAGTGCTTCATGTTAAGAACAGTTTCAGGTTAAGAACAGACCTCCGGAATGAATTAAGTACTTAACCCGAGGTACCACTGTATATTCTTGCAGAGAATCTGGTAAAATGTGGTCTGGATGAAGTAACCGTTAGGTGGATTTGTAACTCAGTAATGGTTCCTCATCCTCCTGGGAAAAAAGTGACAAGTGGGGTGCTACAGGGTTTTGTTCTAGGCCCGTTGTTCAACATCTTTATAAACTACTTGGATGAAAGAATTGAGGGGATGCTCATCAAATTTGTGGGTAACACCAAACTGGGGGGGGGGGTAGCTAATGCTGCAGAAGATAGAATTGGGATTTAAGATAACTTGAACAGATTGGAGAACCAAGCAAAAAACTTAACAAAATGAATTTGTACAGGGTGGTGATTCCAGGGGTCTTCCTAACTTTATGTGATTTTGCCTTGACATGTGGACCCACAGAACATAACCCCCATGTAATTTGTGGGCCTACTGTCCATAGGAGCTGGAGGCTGAACCCTTTTCTGGTTTGCAGTAAGGTCCTGATCTAAGCAGCTGCTTCCACATGCTTCCTCCAACTCCAGCATAGCCTCAAGTACGGTTAGATGAGCACTTTGCTGGTGACTGAAGTTTGTGCCTCATTCACTGTCTTCTCCATTCTTGTAGTCCTGGGGGAGTAGTGTAGTAGTGGTGACTGAGACTAGCTAGGGACCTGGCAGCTGCCATGAGGACTTACAGTCCTGGAACTAGAGTGCCCAAATCTGGCTCCTCAGAAAAAAATAGTATTTGGTAAGCTGCTGGAGAATCCTGCTGTCTTTGCTCCTCTCCTGAGGAGACCTCAGGTTTGTGGTCTGGGCAGGACTGAGCCTTAACATGCTTATATAGAACTGACTGATTATGGCAGATCAGAATAGCATATTTAGCTTCCATATTTCTTCAATAGCTTGCATGGATTTCATTATTCCTCCACTAATTTTAAATTCAGAATATTCGGGCATGGAGAATTGTGTTGAAAATAAGTGTTTTGCTATAACATTGAGAGTTCTCCAGAATGGATTTTTCATATCTTCTTGAAAATTCTCACATCTCTATCCAAGTCGCCTACCACTTCTTTTAAAAAGAATTCATATTACCAAAATTTCAATTCATTCATTGTATTTTAGTTTGGCATTTATTTAAGCCTCCTTGACCCTAAACAAGTGAAGTGCAAGCTGACTGTACTTAAAGCAAATAAGTGAGATTTCCTTTTCAAATACTGTATTTAGGATTGGTTGTTACTGTGCCAGGTATGACTTATATTCAAGGTCAAATGGTCTCAAACATCTGCATGTTTCCTAGTATCAGGTAGCATTTTTTTTTCCTGTGGGAACTTCTTTCTTTTTTGGACAAAATGGCACAGCTGAGTAATCAAAGGAATACAAATCAAAGACAACTTCACATCATTGTGTAAAAGGATAGGGAAAGGTTTAAAAAACAAAACAAAAACCTACACAGCTTCCTTGTTTAGTTTAGCACTTGGTTGTCTATCTCGCTCTCTTGTTTTCTCTGAGTCTTGATTGGTATTTTTAAAAAACTTGTTAGGCCTCTTTCAGCAAAGATGAAGGCACAGGAAATGACCATGGATAGGGTTTAAAAGCCAATTAATTCGTTTGCAATTTCTCTTATTCAAGTATACACCTCGCAGTTGCAAGTTGTTTACATTGGGCCACCAGTCTAAACTATTTAATTGGGGAACACATTTTGCTTAGGCTGAGGTCACATAAAGACTATGGCAACAGTATCTTGTTCAAAACTCAAAGCAAGCAAGCCCTCTTCAGATATCCCAGGGGCACTCTTGCCTTTAAAGCTGGGGCAAAGCACTGTGGTGGCAGGTTGCAGCCTTATTGTACCATTTGTTTACATGTCTGATGTACTCAACAGTCTGAACCATACTTATGTGTGTACAAACCTAGAAGGCAAAGAAAGTAGTGCATATGTAGATGCAATGTAGCATGTACAGTGAATGGGACGTGCTGTGCTCCCCCGGCCTGCATGTATTCACATATGTGTATGTGGTACATGGCTTGTGTGAGCCTTGTGTGTGTGTGTTGCATGGCACATAGTCACCACTCCTTTGGCCTCTCTTGGCAGATAGTCATTCCTTTTTCTATGGAGTACTTAACTGATGCTAAAGGTGCAGTCCTAACCCTAACCCTAGATCATCTGGGATGAGTGAGTGAGGATGTGGCAGGACTCTAGCTCAGCCTACAGGTTCTCAGCACAGCCAGACTTCGTCTCCTTGAGTTCTCAACCCCAGGTCAGCCAGAGACATGATCGGAGCATAACTCACTAATCCTTGCTCATTGAACTAATCCATCTGAGCCAAGACTTCTGGAATTTACACTAGCGTAAGCCCTGAAAAATGGGTGTTCCAGGGGAGCAGAGGGATGGGACCGGATAGGGAGATTTATGCTTGATCCTAGCAGTTCATCTCAGACGTGTGACCTGCAAATCCAGTGGAACATACACAGGCAAAAAGGATGGTGTAAATCAAACTCTATTTCCAGTTTTCCATCTGCCCTACTTCCGCTGCCTCATCTGGCAGTAACCCCACTCCTGAACAAAGTTTGAAACTAGCATACTGTACTTAACACTGATTTAGTTTAAGATGGCACAGATTACACTGGCTTCTCATATTTAGGATTACTTCCTAATTGAGTTAATGTAGGACATGTTGCTTTAAGTCTAAGCACATTTAAGAAATCAACCCAGTGGTAACAGAAATCTGAAAAATGTGGGGAGCCCTCTCTGGTATCATCAAATGGCTTCTAAAGGCACCAGTAAAATAAAAGTGTAATGAGAAAAGAACCATTATAATTATTAAATGACCTTCCTTTTACTCTTTAGGTTTATTTCCTGCCATTTTAAACCTTGCTAGCAATGCTCATATCAGCACCAATGCTACTTGCGGTGAAAAGGGCCCTGAGATGTTTTGTAAACTTGTGGAGCATGTTCCAGGTCGGCCCCTACGCAATGCGCAGTGTCGGATCTGTGACCACAATAGTGCAAATTCCAAAGGCAAGTTCACTACTTTATACTTTTTTCTGGCTGTTCCAAGAGACACTGACTATGGCATTCAGCTGGTTAAAGAATGCAACTGGCTTAGCCACGTGAACACTGCAATCCAAAGTAATCCCAGTGGAATCAGTGGGGACTGAAACAAAATTCTGTTTTTTTAAATTTCATTGTGTTATTTTTGTCTGGAATGCATTTATGTTCTGTGTGAAAGTTTTATTCTATCTGAATTTATGTTGTGCTTGTCCATATTACTCTCCCCCACCCCAGAAAACATAAGAAGACACAGAACAAAGGCACATCTGGGCCAGCATACTTGTCTCAGAGTGGCCAGCTAGATGTCTATGGGGAGTCTTAAAATAGGAGATGACTATAACAGCACTCAGGGCACGCGGGTGGCGCTGTGGGTAAAACCTCAGTGCCTAGGACTTGCCGATCGTATGGTCGGCGGTTCGAATCCCCGCAGCGGGGTGAGCTCCCGTCTTTCGGTCCCAGCTCCTGCCCACCTAGCAGTTCGAAAGCACCCCTAAGTGCAAGTAGATAAATAGTTACCACTTTATAGCGGGAAGGTAAACGGCGTTTCCGTGTGCTGCGCTGGTGCCGGCTCGCCAGAGCAGCTTCGTCACGCTGGCCACGTGACCCGGAAGTGTCTCCGGACAGTGCTGGCCCCCGGCCTCTTAAGTGAGATGGGCGCACAACCCTAGAGTTGGACACGACTGACCTGTACGGGCAGGGGTAGCTTTACCTTTACCTTTATAACAGCACTCTCTCCTCTTGTGCCCCCCAGAAGCTGATACTCAGAGGCATATAGCCTCCAATATTGGAGGTAGTATTTATTGTACAAATTAAGGTTGCCAGCTCAAATCCCCGCGACAGGGTGAGCTCCCGTTGCTCGGTCGCAGCTCCTGCCAACCTAGCAGTTGGAAAGCACGTCAAAGTGCAAGTAGATAAATAGGTACTGCTCTGGTGGGAAGGTAAATGGTGTTTCCATGCGCTGCTCTGGTTTTGCCAGAAGCGGCTTAGTCATGCTGTCCACATGACCCGGAAAAACTGTCTGCAGACAAACATCGGCTCCCTTGGCCAGTAAAGCGAGATGAGTGCCGCAACCCCAGAGTCGTTTGCGACTGGACTTAACTGTCAGGGGTCCCTTACCTTTATTTATTTATTTATTTATACAAATTCATATACCACTTATTCTTGTGTGTACACACACACACACATTTATCATAAACATACCAGTGGTGGGCAACAAATGAAATAAAATGCATAAAATAAGAACACCAGAAACCCACTTTCAAAGATCTGACTCAGATATCAGGGAAAACTGGCTCATAGCCACCATGGGCTCATAGTATATGACCTGTGTACTTTACTAGTAAGATCGTAATCATGATAACCAAAAACAGCAAAAGTGGAGGGGGGAAGAGGGGAAACGTGATCTTAATTTGTTTTTGCTTATTTTAGAACAACACCCTATCTCAAATGCTATAGATGGTACTAATAACTGGTGGCAAAGTCCTAGCATTCAGAACGGAAGAGAATACCATTGGATAACCATAACTCTGGATTTAAGACAGGCAAGTAAAAATTGTATAAAAGTATGTAGCTTTGGTGTGTTGCATGATCGAAGAATTCCTACTTATCTTTGGTTTATAGAAAGTACAGTGGAGAGAGGTTAAGGGAAGCGTCTCTTTGGTAGACTGGGAGTTTGGGTTTTTGTTTTTTTTTTAAAAAAACTCCAAAATGGTTGCCTGTCTTTCTTACACTTCCTAATGCATTACTTAATGAAGGATACTCAGACACAGAACTTAAAAGCATGGACTATGCCTGGAAAGAGCAGAGGAAAGGTGTTGGTAAGTCCTTACTGCTGCACCAGAACAAGGGGTGGATCTTGCTCACTGTGACCGTATAAGTGCATTTGACTGTTGGACTTACTGCACAATTCTCATCAGAGCATCGGTTGTACTGGTGTATGCATTGGAATTTCCCTTCCTCCCTTCCCCACACCCCATCTGATCTGTAGGATACCCACCCCGCTGGAGTAAATTTTGGGGGTGCATGGGGACAGCAGGGGAGAGGAGAGGAATGGCAAGTCCTGTTTGCAGAAGCGGAAGTCTGATGTACAGGCAGGATGCCACAATAGGGATATCACTCTAAATGAGTACTTGGATGATTCCTTATTTATTACAGTGACTTCTGCTGGAAAAACAATAATTATGATAATACTCACAATTTGTATTCTAACAGAACCTATAGTTGTCCTAAATCCATATGAATCACTTCTTTGATAAGGGCAGGTTGCAGCTGGAAATGAGTTCCAGCACCTACAGAGTATTTGTGCGGATCTCATTAGGTATTGTGGTTGAAGTTTGGTTCAGAACTGGTTTTTCTAGTAATTACATGAAGCTCTCTCTCCTACAGTGCTTGGAGGAAATTTTTGTGATTTGAGGGATGAAGCTGAATGTTGCTTATGCCCTTAGTGCATTTTTTAAAAATCTAAATCTTCATAATATTTTGGGTCATCAGGATTCTTTTTTTCTATACATTCAGCCTGAAGGAAACATTTTGGAATGCTTTCCTGAGGCTAATAGAAACTAACAGCGGATTCTTGAGGGACTGTTTATTGTGCAACTTTCTATGTTATGTATAGCAAGATGCTTTGCATGTACACATCCTGTTTTAATGCTTCTCCATGATATGCCTTGTCCTAATGTATGAACTTCTGAAATTATAGAAATTTGAACTTTGTGAACTCTTGTGTAAAGGCCAACTAGGAAATAGCATTTGAAGTTGGGGTTGTATTTATTTAAGTGTAGGCTATGGAAATTGAGCTAAAAGCAATTTCCATTGCAAACAAGAGCATTAAAAATTTGAGAAGTAATTATAGCTGTTAAGATAGTTGAAACCTGGGTTTTGAGCTACTCTGAAAAACTATATTTTCATAGGTTGGTACTAAGTCTTGCATCCCCCCCCCTTACATTTCTTGCAGGTCTTTCAAGTTGCCTATGTGATCATCAAAGCTGCTAATGCTCCCCGACCTGGAAACTGGATTTTGGAACGTTCTCTGGATGGGACTGATTTCAAGCCATGGCAGTACTATGCAGTTAGTGATACTGAGTGCCTAGTAAGATACAACATAACACCAAGGCTTGGGCCTCCTACATATAAGAGAGATGATGAAGTTATCTGCACTTCTTATTATTCTAAGCTAGTCCCACTTGAACATGGAGAGGTAGGTTTTCTTTTTGTTTGTTCAGATGCCTCTTATTCTTGGACATGGGGGTAGTAAAACCACTCTGCTCTTACGTTTAGTTTGATAGTAATAGGCTTCTTCAGATTCTGGTCTTCTCTCTCCTCCATCAAGATTTATTCGTCATTATTAGCAGCTGCAGCAGATTTTGTTTCTGAAGATCAGAATCTTCCCAATTTTTTTTAAAAAATACTTTTTACTTATTGTGGGAAAGCTTGCTTACGTTTGAGGAGGTTCATTGTTGATCTCACTCCAGGAAGAGAGGTGAAGCAGCTTCTGAACAGGAAGCCCACTCTTATCTTTGATGCTGCAGTTTATATTTATAAAAACTTTGCACCTCTTAACACATCGACAGTGGTAAATTGTTGAGAGTTCCTGTTATCTTGTGTAAACTTGGGCTCTGGGTTTTTTTTAATGCTTTTCTTAAGGATCACCTGATACTCGATCATAAAATTAAAAATGCTGTCTAAATTGCTCTGTGTAGCTTGAGCTCTGAAGGAGGACTTGGCATTGTTTCAAAGAGAGAGCCTAATTAAAAGAGCTGTGCATTGTGCAGGTCAACAGTTGATTGTTCTTTCTTTAAAGCAAGCTCTGTTCATAGTGGTTCTGTACTATAGATCAGAGAGCCAGGCCAGCGACATCAGGAAATGAGGCTCTAAAATCTGCGACTAGTTCACTGTGAATGTCTGTCTTTATGCGTTGACCTTATAAAAATAGCCACTAAGAGAACAATTCCAAATTCTTTCTTAGACTGAAAGCTGTCAGAGTTCTGAATGTGTTTGGGACTAAAATGCTATCAACGTTATCTTTTTTATATGTTACTTTAACACTTTAGGCTAAATGTGCATATACAGTCATACCTCATGTTACGGACGCTTCAGGTTACATGTTTTCGGGTTGCAGACTGCTGGAAACCTGGAAGTACCGGAATGGGTTACTTCTGGGTTTCGCTGCTCGTGCATGTGCAGAAGCGCTAAATCGCGCTTCACGCATGTGCAGAAGCACCAAATCGTACCTGCGCAGACGTGGCGCTTCAGGATGCAAACGCTGTGGGTTGCGGACGTGCCTCCGTTACAAATTCCGCAACCCAAGTTTCCACTGTATAAGCAAGTATGCCATGTGATTTTTAATGGGATGTGTAAAACAACATTCGTAGCAGAAGCATAATCTGAAATTAATTTGGGTACCTTAGTTCGGATTCCAGGATGTTTAGCTTAGCCCTTGTCTCCTTCGCTGAAGGGGGTGAAATCTGTTGATTGAAACCTAAGCATGTATTCAACTAAGGTTTGTTCAGAATAGATTTGTGGAAATTAACTAATGATTAAGTTAAGTCAGTTAATTATTGTCGGTCTCCTCTGAGTAAAACTTAGTTGAAAATCACCCTAAGATTGCTGAGTATTTTAGATTGTCTGAATCCAATTCTAAATAAACTTACTAAGGAGTAAATTGCATTGATTTCAGTAGTAAATTACAAGTCAACATGTTTGAGTTCTTAGAACATTTCACAGGAGATACTAATTTTCTGAAGGGTTATAGCCTAAGTACAAAACAGTCACAAAATATATTTTTATTGTGTAGTTAAAATAAAATAGAAAAAGTTTAATTCATATATAACCTTAAGTGACTGCATTAGATTCCAAAGATCTGGGGTGACCAAGGGCTGCCCCACTATGTTGTGCTTGAGAATACATTGAAGACTGTGGGGCAGCTTTTGTTCTTCCTGTGTATCTTTTTATTCCCTAGATTTTCTTCCTCTAGCTCATCTAGTTGGGTATATAATGCATTGCATGGGAATCAAAACTAGCACTGAAGCCTTGGTATGAAAGTTCATAAAATGCTGAGGGCAAGTACATTCCTGCTCTCCCAGTGAGTGTTTCATTCTGCATCCCTATGCCAGTGTTTTAGCTGCAGGCCTGCTTTCCTTTGCCCTCGTCCTGCAGAAGCCCATTAAAAAATGCGCTCTCAGCATTTAATCTGCGGACTGGAAAGCGATTTCTGTGAGATGTGAGTTATAAAGTAATTCATTCAACACCCTTAATGAGGACAGCAGTGAGCAGGAACAGCACAACAGTGTATTGAGCCTGGTAACTACTTTACAGACATGCCCAGCTTGTATTGTGGTGTTGTGGCAGAGGCAACAGTGGGATGGGTGCGGAGGTTGATTTTAAAATTTCACCCAGAAGGTATTTTGAAATGTCGACGTGTTATTTACAGGCTTATACAGAAACCATTATTTCTTTTTAGATCCATACATCGTTGATCAATGGTAGACCTAGTGCTGATGACCCTTCACCAACATTATTGGAGTTTACTTCTGCACGGTACATCCGGCTTCGATTACAACGTATAAGAAACCTTAATGCGGACCTCATGACCCTTAGCCACCATGATCCTAAAGATCTTGATCCTATTGTTACCAGAAGGGTAAGGTAGATGCTTTCTTCTGGGTTTTAACCAACCATATGAATTGGATATGTGTTATATCTGGGTGATACTCAACATCTAGTTCTACTCAAAGTAGACCCATCGAAATTGGTAAATGTACTTAAGTGGGTCTGTTCCAAATATGTCTTGATGAAAGATTGAAACCCATTGTGGGACTTAAGTCACATGGTAATTTTATAAAGCAGCATTCTCTCATAGGCACTATGTCGTTTGAATGCATCCCAAAGTGTGGCAGGTTCAGATGAAGCCCCTCATGTGTTAAAAGCATGTGGGCTAGTCACATGCACCCTCCACATTTGCCAGCTATTTGTCCACTAGCAGTAAGAAGATGCCCAATGAGTGTAAAATTTGTCCATGCGACGGGGATTTCTGGGGCATGAACCTAGTTTATTATACAGGGTGAGTACATTAAAAGAGGCCCCGTGGATACAGAGTACACATGTTCCACGGGGCCTCTTTTAAAAGACTCGCCCTGTACTAGTTAGTTAATAAGTGTTAAAGCAGAGTTCCCCATTTCATATGTAATGGGGAATTGCATTAAAACAAATCAGGCTCTCCACATTGAAAGCGGTGTCCAAGTGGAAGAGGAGCGTGCAGCCTCAGTGATCATTTCTGGCTTCATGATCCATGGCTTGTGAAGCTGGAGATGTATGTCCAAAGTGGAGTAATTAGAGATGTGAAGGCTGGGAGAGGGAACCCAGAAACATTGGGGATGGTGAGGAGTGGAAACACGCAGCCCCCACATTCTTACAGTTCTTTTCCTATTTGGTTCCTAAAAACTGAAAAACCAAACACAACACAATTCCCCTAAATTTATCTTCTATCCCTCTCCATCACAACTCCAAGAATACCCTTCTTGTTTAATACCTTTTATATGGTACTTGTCTGTATGCTAAAGAAAGATTACATGATACAGTTTAAACAATACCTAGTTGTAGATATTATTATTAGTACATGAGAACTATTGTTATTTGACGCTATAACCAATGTAATGTATAAGTTCAACACAAGCTTGACAGATGACATAAATCTACATTTGAATGCGTGGTTTGTCTCATCGTGGGAATCAAGGCATGTCTGTGCTACATTTGCTAAGCAATTCTCCCTAATTATTAGTTTAACTTAGCTCTTCTGAAAATAGCTAAAATGAATGTTGTCTATTCTCAGAAAAAAGCCTCTGGACCAAATTGATCTCATTAGCATTCTCACAGATGAGTGAGTTTTTCAAAAACCTTCTTTGGTTGTTACATCAGTATACCTGAAGCCAAAATTAGTTCTGAGTTGAATGAGTAATTTATGCTTCAAATGATTTACATTCGTGCAGAGTTTTACTTTACTTGTAGTAGATTATGACATATAGCATAAGAGGTACGCTTGTGGGGCCTTAAGAAAATTAATAAATTCTGAGGATATATTCACAAAGATTTGAAAAAAAATGTTTAAAACTTCTATAGAAAAGAAGCCAGAGGCATACCTATTGGGTATAATAGAAAAAGATATCCCACAAGATAAGAAAAGACTATTTTTATATGTGATGGCCACAGCCAGACTAGTACTTGCAAAAAATTGGAAAGGGGAAACCATCCCCACTAAAGAGGATTGGATAAATAAATTATGTGATTTTATAGAATTGGCAAAGTTAACAGCAGCCATAAGATACCAAACAAATCAAAAATTAAGAATGGAGTGGCAGTGCTTTGAGGACTACATGAAAAAACACTGTTCTAAGGATAACATGTTGATATGCATAGACTAAGTATGTAAAGGCGAAATAGATGAAATTAATATTAGGAATATTAGATATAATATATAAAAGAAGCAATATTAATAAGAAAATATAAAGAATGTCGAGTATTGGTGGAAGGAAGTCACATGGGGTAATAGTAATTTGCTTTATTTTGTATGTAGGTGGAATGTTATAATGGTGTTTGATGTTATATTTTTTCTTTCTTTTTTCCTTTATTTTCGTATTTGAATAACAATAAAAATAATATTTTTTTAAAAAAGAATTGTAATGCTAGCAAAAAGAGAAAACCTGATCCGCTGCTGCTGCTGCTGCTCTTGCACTTTGTGTGTGTGTGTGTATGTCAGGGAGAAGGGAGAGAAAGAAATACCTGTTCATTTACGTTTCCATGAATAAGTCCTGACTAGTATAGACTTCACCTGAACTGAAAGATTTGTTTGGTTTTTTTAAAAAATAGAACTTTGGCACTTCTTGTTTCAAATACTAAAAGGAAACTGATTTTATAAATCAAACTTTGCTTTATTTAGTACTACTATTCAATAAAGGACATCTCTGTTGGAGGGATGTGCATTTGCTATGGCCATGCTCGAAGCTGTCCTTTGGATCAAGTCACAAAGGTATGTTTGTTTGCTTGTGTCACCCCCTCTGCAAACATGTATCCGTCTCAAGAAAAACAAATTTCTGAATACCGCTAAAATGTTGCAAAAACAAGTTTTTAATGTTACAGAAATACGTCTTAGTTCATTACTTGGTTGCTCATTATTTAGTGAAATTATAAATGCCTGGGTCGTCTGCCCTTACTTCAAGCCCTTTCAGCCATACTGGAAAGATGTGTATTACACTGCATAGGCTTTTGAAATAGTGCAGCCTATGAGGCACAGGTGTTAGACTGACTGCTCGAGGAAGGCTTACAGGATTATTAGAACTATACTTCCAGTAGATCCTTTTAGGATTGCATAGGAATATAGAAATAAAGAAACTGTGTTTCAGGATGTGTATACCTTATCAAAACTCTTGTTATTTTGCAAGTCTTCCTTGCTCATTCTTTCAGCTATTTCCATATGTAGTGGTACAGATGTTTCAGGTTACAGATGCTTCAGGTTACAGACTCCGCTAACCCAGAAATAGTACCTTGGGTTAAGAACTTTGCTTCAGGATGAGAACATAAATCGGGCGTGGCGGCAGCTGGAGGCCCCATTAGCTAAAGTGGTGCTTCAGGTTAAGAACAGTTTCAGGTTAAGAATGGACCTCCGGAATGAATTAAGTACTTAACCTGAGGTACCACTGTACACACTTGAGCACATTCATTCATTCACACACAGCTAACCTTTAATATACAAGTGTGTGTGTGTGTGCGCGCGCGCGCCTATATGATCAGCAGGAGGAATGTTGCAAACACTACAGCTTAATACAGTCTCTACAAACTTGAATAACTTCTCACCCACCAAAACGTCTTAGAGGTTTTTCTCTACGTCCACTTATATACTTCAGTTACGATCATGACTGTGTGCACAGCAGCAGTGTTATCATATTGCATTTCAGCTTCCCTCTAGGGTAGGTATTGGTTTCATTGTTAAACTGCTGTTGCCATCAAGACATTTATCTTAATGCTCCATTGAAACCTACTACCTTGTAGCTTAAGCCCATCACATCTAGTTGTTCCCTTTGGGGCAGCAGAGAACAGGTCTCTGTTCTTTGTGACAGCACTTCATGTACTTGAAGAGTTCTTCTCTTTAGCAACTTGCTCATCTGGAAGTAATATTTCTACATTTGCCATATAAAATACGTCCTTCTCCCAGAATTTCAAGTATAGTGGTGTTGTTGCTTTTAACAGTAAATTCTGAAATTGCACACGTGCACTCCAGCAGGCACACATACTCTGCCTTGTTTTATTAAATATATTGAAGCAGAGGTGAAGAATAACCCTAAGGTTGTGACACAGGGCATTGATGTCCGTCCCCCTCATGGTTTTCTGTAAGCCAAGCAGTCATTTTATCTCAGGTGATCTCCCACCAAGTAGTCAAAGCCCCAGGATGTCTTCCTGGGAAGCAGGACATATCTGACAAACTGACAGAGGCTCTCATTGGCCAGAAAAAGCCAGGAGCTCTTTAAAACCTGGACTTTCATTGGAGCCTTGTCCCTCCCAGGTGGCTGGCATAGCAAATAGGCATTCCCCCCTTTCTCCTAACCTTCCGTCCCATCTAGCAAGAGCAGCAGGGCTGTGGATGCAGTGATGGCTGTGCTGCTTCATTAAGCCCTACTGCTGCTGGTCAAGGGTTTGGATTGCACTTAAACAAACAAACAAACAAACAAACAAACAAACAAACAAACAAGTGATAAGGGAAGGGGAGAGTCAGAGATACGCTCCCTAAACTGCTGACAATGCAGAAATCCATACTTAAATATTGCAGGGCCTTGTGAATGTTTGTCAGTCATCCACCAGCAACTTCCACTGCTATCTCTTTATTTTAAAATAACTTACCCCTCACTCTGCCCCCTTCCCTTCTCTCTCCTTTTACCACTTTTTACACTGTAGTTTCCCTGAGCTACATTGCTTCCTACAGGTTGAAGGGGTTTCTGCTGCTCTCCCAAGATAGATTTTTATACCACGGCATGAAGGTCCTATACAAACTTGTAGGCTGCTCTAAATGTTGAAAAGCTAGTTCAGATGTTCTAAGATCTGTTCTAAGAGGCATTTTTGTTTCAAGGCATTAGGTAATAGAGCTGTGTTATAATTTGCTTTTATTTAGAAGCTTCAGTGCCAGTGTGAGCACAATACTTGCGGTGAGAGCTGTAACGAGTGTTGCCCTGGCTACCACCAGGCCCCGTGGAGACCAGGAACCATTTCTGCTGGCAACAAATGTGAGAGTACGTAGCACTAAAATGATGCTTCTCTATACACTTGCCTTAACATTGGCTAGGTATGTAATCCAGCCACCACTGAAGCCTGTGGAATGGCCAAGTAGGTGAACCTGCCTTAATTTTTTAAAAATATATGATGTACTTGTGTTTCTAATATTAGCACTACAGGGACTGTTAGATCTGCACTAGACTTGTGATGCTAGGAGTTTGCAGATCTGCCATGACTATTTTTGGTTGTAAATTACAAGTTTATTGCACCCCACCACTTTTTAACATTATTAGCCATATATGATTGCCAGTGGCACTTGCTTTCAAATAGTATGTGTATGTAAGATCTTAATTGATCTCAGTGTCCCTGATTCAGTGACCCCCAATGAGCACATGGTGTCCCCTAATATGCACACACAACTAGATACATGATGGGTTGTCTGCAGGACTTCTTGTGCTTTAAAATGTAGAGTCACAAGAAAATTAGTAGTCATGTTTTATTCATGCTTTACTTTTTCAACAATGAGAGAAGTTTAGAAAGCAAGGAGGAAGAAGCCAGAATACTATTAGTAATTATGTACTGTAATAAATGGTGAAACTTTTAGATCAGTGTGAACTGCATAACACAGATTTTAAAAGGCCAGTTCTGTATATATTAGCTGCTACATGCATAGTAAGAAGCCATATAGTACAGGAAATGTTCAGGGTTTTCCCCCTACTGTTTATATGTTTAGCTATGCTTTATTTTTAAAAAAATGGAAAGTAAATTTCTTTATTTATTTTTAGGATGCAACTGTCATAACAAAGCAGAAGATTGTTATTATGATCAGAGTGTGGCAGATCAGAAAAGAAGTTTAAACATTCACGGCCAGTTCAAAGGTGGCGGAGTGTGTATAAACTGCACTCAACACACCACTGGAATAAACTGTGACATGTGTACTGACGGTTACTACAGGCCACATAAAGTAAGAGGATTTTATAAACATATGTTCTGTTGCTTTGAACTGTGCTAAAAAACAGCACTTATTTCTTTCAGCCCGTTTCTGGTTGATTTTTGCAATACCATGTGATTTTAAAAGGCCATAACGAAGGGAAGGTTATTAGCAGAAAAATGGCAGAGTATACTGAGGTTGTATCCCTGCAAGCCCTATAAAATACTTTGTTGTAACTCTTAATATGTTGCTGTAGCTGTTGGTCATATTATATAAACTCATAACAGTTGTCAAGGAGTCATCAGCAGTGGCAAGTGACTGGCAGCAGTGGTCCGCAGGGCATTGCCATTTATCTTACTTCCCATCACCAGCGGCTTGCTAGGAGATAGGTAATGTGGTGGAAAGGTTGGTGCAATGCAAGCGTACCAGTGGAGCCAATTGACTGTGCCCACTAGTACATTGGCACCACTGATCTCATTGCTGCTTTGCTGCTCCTTCTCTCCCTTCTGGCAAGCTGAAGTGATGTCAGTGATGGGAAGACATGCAATTGCCCCCTCTCCTCTGGCTGGCTTCCCTCTTGAATCCCTTCAGCTGGTGTGAGCAAATAAGTACAAGCTGTACAGACCCTTTTGGCAACTTCTGTTGCCCTCCAGAAATTTTGGACGGCAGCTGCCAATAGCTCCAGGCAGGTTCGGGAAAGCTACCTTAGGGTCTATGACACTTCAAAAACTCCTGGATTGCTTTCAGACAAACATTCCTTTTCCAAAACATCCCACAGCTATGATGGCCAGTTTGAATGCTACTCCATTCATGCCTACAACTCCTTGTTTTCAGTTTCCTCCCACAAGGACTAAATTAATCACAATATCCTGCTGAGTTGTGTGTCGTACTACTGTGTGCATTGTCATGCCATATCATCATTATCCTCAGACAACAATAATTATGCACGCTCACCAGCATCTTATTATTAACGTGAACAAAAATATTAACTTTTAGGTGTCTCCCTTTGACGATAACCCTTGCTTTCCCTGTAAATGTGATATATTTGGGTCCCTTGGTTTTGACTGTGTTAAGGATGATGATCATGCTGACCCACAACATGGTAAGTGACTGGAAAATACATTTTCTCTAAAAACTAGTCCAGCTAATATTTTTTGTAACTGGGAATTGTATGTGAGGAAACACTGGCAATAAGGACCAGTTCAAACATGTTTAGATTTTTGCTTGGATTGTAGTTACATGCATTTAGAATGGGATTTATTAGCAATTTCAGCTGGAGATTTGGCAAATCCTATAGGATATGCAGGGAATGATTGATGGTGGATTTTTTTTTTTAAGGGAAACCTGTTATGATATGAGACAAGTGTGAGGTAGGATGAAGGCCAGGACTGAGGAAATTGGGCCCAGGAATTCAGGCTTGATGCCACTAACTGCTAAGTGAGGATTTGTGCCCGTGCAACTGCTTCTGCTAGTGCAAGGCAAGGCACTCAGTTTTCACCAATTTTCCCTACCAATTACAATGCTCTATGGCATATCCTGTCTTGCACTAGAAGGCCCTGCAAACCTGAGGAAAAGTTCTTTGGGAGCACAGGGTTGGAGAGATTGGGGGGGAAATCGGCTGCCCTGCCCTAAGGAAACACTTCCCGTAGCACAAGCATAACTGGAACAACCCTTAGTAATTAGGCCCATGGCTCACTTATATTACAGGAAAAGGTTGCTGAGCTTAAACCTTTCCCAGACTTCCTGCACTTGCTGGTACTGTAGCACACTGCATAAGGCTTCTGTCATGGTTCTAATGCTTAGGGAGCAAAAAATGATATGTATCTGCATGTGATAGGTCTTCCTCTTTTTCATCCTTTTCTCCCTTTTCAAGGTGTTCAGCCTGGTCAGTGTCACTGCAAGGAAGGTTACGCAGGAGAGAAGTGTGATCGCTGTGCCTTCGGCTACAAAGGTTATCCAAGCTGCATGCGTTGCAACTGTAGCCTGGTTGGTAGCATTAATGATGACCCATGCACAGAACCTTGCCTTTGTAAAGTAAGCGTATTACTGATTTTCAGTTTGATTTGTTGTGAACTTTGGAGTGGGATTTGTAAATTAATTTAATAAGGAAAACATTTCTGTTAGTGGTAAAGATCACATCCTGTGTGTAGTAATTAACTGTGGCTTAGGCAAAAATCTTTCTGGGGTGGGGATTTGAGTTATGATTCATGGTATATTTGTCACAAATTTCAGGGAGGCACTACATGTCAAATGGTGTGAGAGAGCTAGTAAATACAGTTGAGGGTGGAGAAGCATGGCTACAATAAATCAAGGACAGCAACTTACTTAGCATTGAGGATGGCACTGGAAATGTTTGCAGATCACTTTTACACAACTATCAAAGTGGGAGGTCTTGATGCTTACTTTTCCTTACATTCAATGGGAACTGATGTTCTTTGGATTAACCCAAAATTTATAAGCCATATAGAACTTCATATTTCCAATCCTAACTTAACATGCTTAATTTTATTTGTATATGTCAAAATAGCGGGACACGGGTGGCGCTGTGGGTAAAACCTCAGTGCCTAGGACTTGCCGATCGCATGGTTGGCTGTTCGAATCCCCGCGGCGGGGTGCATTCCCGTTGCTCGGTCCCAGCGCCTGCCAACCTAGCAGTTCGAAAGCACCCCCAGGTGCAAGTAGATAAATAGGGACCGCTTACTAGCGGGAAGGTAAACGGCGTTTCCGTGTGCTGCGCTGGCTCACCAGAGCAGCTTCGTCACGCTGGCCACGTGACCCGGAAGTGTCTGCGGACAGCACTGGCTCCCAGCCTCTAGAGTGAGATGAGCGCACAACCCTAGAGTCTGTCAAGACTGGCCTGTACGGGCAGGGGTACCTTTACCTTTACCTTTATGTCAAAATAAGAAATTGGTCAGATGAAGGTTAAAAATAATGATGAAATGCATTAATACTAATTCTAGGACCATCAGTCAATCGTTATGCCAGGATTACTTCTAACCTCTAGTGTCTGCTGGTTACTATTGTGATGCTAACAGAACAAATATTGCATGTATTTCACAGGAAAATGTTGAAGGAGAAAACTGTGACCGTTGCATGCCAGGATTCTATAATCTTCAAGAAAGAAATCCCCAGGGCTGCACTGAATGTTTCTGTTTTGGGGTTTCTGATGTCTGTGAAAGCCTTCCATGGCCCATCAGTCAGGTATGATGTTGCTAATGTTCCATGTCCAAACACCTCATTAGTTTTTCTCAGGCAGCCCATAAATGTGCTTCAAGGCCTATTGTTTAGTGGCAGAGCACATGCTCTACATGCAGACAGTGCCAGGTCCAATTTTCCAGGCAGGTCTGGAAAAGACTTCTGGCTGAAACTTGGATTTCTGCTTCCAATTATAGTAGAAAATACTGAGCAAGATTTCCTGTCTTTATCTTTTATGATAGACAGCCCATCTCCATCTAATTTCACATAAACAGGCCATACCAAGTAATAAAGTTAAGAGTATACTAGTGGTAGTAGTAATTATTAGTTATTATTAGTAGTTATAATTAGTAGTAGTAGTAGTTGTTGTTATTATTCCTTTAACCCCACTTAACTGACTGGGTTGCCCCAGCCACTCAGGGTGGCTTCCAAGAAAATATAGACAAAACATCAAAGATTAAGAGCTTGCATAAACATGGCTGCCTTCAGATGTCTATGAAAAGTCATATGGTTGCTTACCTCTTTGACATCATGGAGGGTGTACCACAGGGCAGGTGCAACTACTGAGAAAGCCTGGTTCCCTGTAATATCACTTCTTGCAGTGAGGGAACTGCCAGAAGGCCCTTGAATCTGGACCTCAGTGTTTGGGCTGAGTGATGGGGGTGGAGATGCTCCTTCAGGTATACTGGGCCGAGGCCGTTTAGGGCTTTAAAGTTCTGCATCAACATTTTGAATTGTGCTTGGAAACATACTGGGAGCCGATGTAGACCAGGTTCATGGTTTGTTCAGAGAGAAACCAGCTTATTTTCACTGTGGTTAAATGGGATGTGTGACTCAGACTGCGGAAGCCTGAGCTTCAGGTGTTCTGAGCAGGTGTTCTGAGCCAATTGCAGTGGTGAATTGGACCATGCATACATCTCTGCCAGCCAAGAGTACATAAAACAATTTTCTGTATGATACTTTTTTTTCTGTGCCCCTTTGGGAGATAATAGTGCCCTGTGCTTCAACAGTAGGCAGTATCATGTAGAATAAAATGGTTACTCCATTAAAAACCCCCACACACAATTGTGTGTAAATTAACTTTCTAGGTGTGGTAAATGATGTTTTATTGTTTATTTTCCTTAAGGTGTCTTCTATGGCTGGGTGGCTGGTGACTGCTCCACTTACCACAAAAACCATACAGCCTCAACAAGATCAGTTTGATGGACCTCATCAAATAAGTATTAATAATATAGCAGCTGCAAAAATACTGAAGTCTCCTTATTACTGGTCTGCACCCAAGCCATATCTTGGAAATAAAGTAAGTATCCAAGGGAAAATAGGTACTTCTTGTTGTTTTTGTAACTATTCTATATCATATTACAGGGATCTTCAATCTTTTTGGACCCATGGGCACCTGAGGAATTTTGGGAGAGTGCCATGGGCATCAAACCCTTTAGTTTCTTCTCCCTCCCTTGGATCACTCCTATCCACTGAACAGAAACAGAAAGAGGAAGAATGTCTGCACAAACTCACACAAATGGTTTTTTTAATGGGTCTGGATAATAGTTGGATCCAGTAGAATTAAAATGGACCCTTTTGAATTTTTATGATTTAACATGTGCCACCACCCCCCAAAACCCCACCACCATCAAGTTAAATCTCCATAGGTGATTTACTGCACTGTAAGGGGGGGGGGGAATCACCAAAAAGTTGAAACAAGAAATGGATCTTCATGGTTTCTACAAAGAATGTCAACAAAAACACCAACAATCTTCAGAATATATCTGTGGACATGGAGAAGAGCTATTATTTGTTGATGATTTGGAGGGGAATCTTTTAAAAAATTAGGAGGATCCGTTATGATCTGTATTGCCTCTCTCTCCCATACTGACTCTGCAGCAGCCCACTTTAGGTCCTGCAATCACTTTGTTCGTTGCTCTTTTAGCTTCCTTGTCCAGCTCTATGCACTTAACAAGGGGTTGGGGTGGGCAAAGTAAGCACACACTCTCTACCATGGCAAGTGGGGCAGTGTTATCTCTTATTTGGGTGCATGTTACAGGTAAATTCTTAATAGTGAGGAATCCACACTGGTGCTAAAAAGTAAGAATGGAGAAATGGTTGTTTAGTCTGCTGCATGCAAGTTTTACTTTTCCCTGTTATGCTGAAAACTTCTTTTTTTAAAAAATATTTACACTTTTATTCTTCCAGCTCACTTCCTTTGGTGGTTATTTGAAGTATACTGTGTCCTATGAAATTCCCATGGACAGTACGGATAGTGATTTGGTATCTAATGTGGATGTTATTGTTCAGGTAATTTAAGATTATGTGAATTGAAATGGTGGTTTGTAGACCATGGGATTCAAAGAGAAAGAATGCACAAAACACAGGTGAACACTCATGGATGGTAGTTGTATTGGTTGCTGGTTTTTTTCCTCTTCTGGTGACAACTCTTGTGTGTCATGGAATGGCAATATTGTAGATCTCATAAGTATAGCTTATTGGGGGTGGGATATTTGCTGATGGAATGAGGAGGTCAAAAAGCTCCAGTGTGTGCATGCAGCCCTATGGATCTTTGCCTTTAGATTTATAAAAAAAAATATTAAATGCAGTGAATGGTGTATTTGTATTGCTTGGCATTTTCGTTACTGCCAGTTACAGGAGTTAAATCAAAGCCTAAAGCTATGAATTTGATAGTCTCCTTTGCCATAAACCTACTAAGTGACTGAAGGTATAAGCCACATTCTCCAGCCTTGTCATTTCTGCAATATGGGGGTGGATTTCAATAATATAATATATATGAAGCCTTTTTAACACCTCAAAAGTGCTATATAAATGGGTTATATCCAGTATCAGAGGGGACCTGTTGAAATTAATGAACCAAAATTAGTCATGTCCATTAATTTCAGTGGGTCCACTTGGAGTAGGACTAACATCAGATACAATCCTAAGTTTTCCCTTCCCTCAGTAATTGACAATGACTGATTGCAAATACACTATTTGCTTCCATGCTTGCAAAACTTGGGTGAGTTTTTGGAATGCTTTAATTCCTGTATGTGTGATCCTCTTGTGCTGAATATACAAATATAGGTTGGGAGGAAACTGGCCTTTTTTTGTTGCAATCCTATACCCATTTACAAACTGGGAGGAGTCCTATTAAACTCAGTAACTCATACTTCTGAGTAGTCCTATATAGTATTGCACTGTTTCCTCTTATCCATATTCAAAGCGTACTTGGTTTGCTGTGTAAATTGTATACTAGCATCCTCCACACATAGTCAGTTTTGTTAATACCTTGGTTCTAAACACCTTAAAGGTAAAGGTACCCCTGACCGTTAGGTTGCAGTGCTCATCTCACTCTATAGGCCGAGGGAGCCGGCGTTTGTCCACAGACAGCTTCCGGGTCATGAGGCCAACATGACTAAGCCGCTTCTGGTGAACCAGAGCAGCACACGGAAACGTCGTTTATCTTCTCACCAGAGCGGTACCTATTTATCTACTTGCACTTTGATGTGCTTTCGAACTGCTAGGTGGGCAGGAGCAGGGACCAAACAACGGGAGCTCATCCCGTTGTGTAGATTTGAACTGCCAACCTTCTGATCAGCAAGCCCTAGGCTCTGTGGTTTAGACCACAGTGCCACCCGCGTCCCCTCTAAACACCTTACATGGAAGCAAATTCCATTGATTTTGGTGGGAATTATTTCCATGTGTTTAAAATCAGAATCTAGGCATCCCTTGGACATGGATCAACTTAAACAGAATTTTTCTTACGGAATGAACTGTGAAAAGGTTGGAAAGTTGAGTCTGGAATAAGAGGACAGTTCTTTGTAAATGTTTCATAAGTTATATGGTTAAACAAATTTCCAATTAACTTTTGTCATGGAAAGCTCTATACAGTCATATATGTATCATTTCAGGGCAATGGACAAATTTTATGTACAAGATCTGAAGGGTTGTCTTTGCAACCATATGAGGAGTATTCCAGCACTGTGCGACTTGTGTCTGAAAACTTTGTTGATTTTAATACGAAGAAATTAATAGATCGAGATATGCTGATGACAGTTTTGGCAAATGTTACCCATCTTCTGATCAGGGCCAGTTACAACATTGCAAAAAAGGCTGTATACAGGTAATGGACACAAGAAGATTCAGTTTAGAAATAAATTTTCTGTTATGCCAGTTGAGTATTCTTTGATGAAAACAATTCAGAAAAAGTTTCCAAAGTCTTAAGGCCTTATTTATGCTGTTCATAATTTTCTGTCACCAAAATCCTAACTTTACCTATGTCAGCTCTAAGTATATTGGAATGTATGTATTCAGGTGTTTCACTTAATTCTTGCCTAGATCTTGACCTGAAGACTTTTGGAAAATTAGGTTGCAAGATTTTTCTTACTTATGGGTGAAATTTCCAGATAAAAAGGGGGATAGGAACCCTACACCTTTAATAGCTCTGGAAGAGGAAGTTTAAGAAGGCAACTCATTAACAGAGTATACTAGAGGTCCACATAAAGCTGTTGCCAGTTTTTTTGCAGATTTATACCTTACAATTGAAATTTTATTCTGGCAAAGTGAAAGGCCTTTCCACAAGTGGATTTTGCCCATGGGCCAGACATTTACTTTTTTGTCATTACTATTATTTTTAAGAGAGAGAACACACTGAACCCTCCTTACCTGTGGTGATAGAGGGTTTTAAATAAATTGGTTTCATCTAGCACATGCATTGTTGACAAAGCAGTTCATTTATAAAAGACCAGTTGCAGAGCGAGAAGGATGGACCTTCCTTTCTTGCATGCTTTTAGGGCCTTTAAGTTGGAAAGTATGTGCTTCTGAATTCTAATAAGCTGACATTTTGTTAATCATTGTTCTGTACCAGACTGTGTGGAACAAGGAGACTTTATATTACCAAATCTCACATTTGTTCTTGATTTTCACCCTATAAGATGAGGCTACTGTGTGCATTTGTTTGTGGCTACTGTGGAGCTGTAATGTCTAATTTTTTTTGCTGAAATGCCATGTTATTAAGATAGACTGATAGACACATCAGAAAAGATGTGCTGAGAGTTCTATGTGTATGTGCAGGGTATGAAATCTGATACAGAAATTTGTATCCTGAGTCATCGGAATCTAATTTTCAATGAAACAAGTTTTTGTCTGTTGTGGAAACCTTGGGAATGTGAAGTCTTTGACTAGTGAAGATTCAGATTGTAGGCAAATATGCAGAAGTCCCACAAGTGCATAGTCTGAGTCAATTGCAGTCCATCTTTTTACATCTGGTGATGTGAACTGATGACCTGGGCACAAATGACTAATTTGTAAATTGGGAAGTTAGGATTCTATGAAAACATCAATGACTGGGAAGGGACCCTAGCAAATGTTTGTAAACTTGGCTTTAGTTCCTAACATACTTAGTTAGAAATACCATATAGCTGGTGTTGGGGAAGGATGTCTGAGAGTCTGGAGAACCATGAGAATCAGAGTACATAGTACAGGGTTAGATGGAGTGGTAAAGCACATGCTTTGCTTGCACAATGTCCTGGGTTCCCTGATGCTTCAATTATTAAAGACTCAGGTAGCAGGTGATGTGGTCCCTCTCCCTCTCCCACATCCCAAGTTCCTGGATTGCTGTTGCCAGAGACCTGGCTGAATGGACAAATAGTATGATCTGATATAAGGCAGCTTCTTATGCTATCCTTTCCCCATCTTTCTGTATATCAGAGAACAAAGGACCCTGTATCTATAGAAAGTGCTGGAGTACTGCAAATGATGCAAAGCTCACATTGATTATGGTGGGAATTCATTTAGTATTTAATTCCAGGATCTTTAATACATCACCAAATGTAATTGATAAGTGACTCTATAAATTATAAACAAGGTATGGTCCGAATTCATACCTGGGTACGTTTTCTAAATGTATATCCCCTTCAAGTGAAATCCTTTAGTTTCTACTCAGAAGTTGCCCCCATTGAGTACAATGATGCTTACAGTGCTGTTCAGGAAGGTTAGCTTTTCAGTGATACATGGTTTTCACGATCCCTTTTATGTTTTTCTTTTCAAATCTTTCAGAAATATATTTATTTTATTTAATCAATTTATATACCTGTCAACTACAATATTCACGTGCGTGTGTTGCTGTCTTGGTACAGGTTGGATTCTGTCACTTTGGATACAGCAAATGCTAATCTCATAGATGTGTCTTCAGCTGCAGATGTGGAATATTGTGAATGTCCCCAAGGCTACTCTGGGATTTCTTGTGAGGTAATCTGTCATGGTTTTATATACAAGAAGGAAGCACTTTTAAATATACTTTCCCCATACAGACCATATTGTTTTTGCTTGCAGTTTTTAAAACCGGAATGGCAGAGCAACATTTTCTAATCTGCATTGTTTACAGTTGTTTATGGCAATTTTATCCACTTGCTAAAAAATAACATTTCCCCACATTTTTACAGAGTTTATAGCTAAAGAAACTGAAGGTTAGAAAGGCCATAGATTATTTTTAAAGCTGAACACCTAACAGTTGTTCTGTTATAAATTTGGGGAAATGGTTGACAAATTACAGTTTCTCATATGTGCTAATTGACATTGTATGCCAGATTCCTGAATATATTTTAAAATGTACTTTAAGAAAATATGGCAGGATTTCAGGGAATATTGTAATAGGGTTTGGGATTATTTGGTCTGGATGCCATATTTGGGTCCTTTCCAAGTCTGGTTTTATATCTGTATGAGGGGATTCTGTCCCTGCGTGTCGGAGTATAAATATAAAAAAACAACATATTCAATTAGTGTTTTTTGTTTTATAAATACAGACTATTACGCTATATAGCAAACATCACTACTTACTCCCCATGCCACACAAAGGTTCTGTTCAAGCATAGATCTGTAGATTGAGTTCAGAGACATGTTTGTGCAGTTGTTTTATAGGAGTGCTAATGCATAACTCACCTTTAATAGGTTTTCAAATATTCTAATAATCGGGTTGAAGTGCTGTAAGAACCGTTTTGTGCTGTTATTCTTTCTTTCCTAGTCCTGCCTTCCTGGCTACTACCGAGTAGGTGGCATACTTTTTGGAGGGATTTGCCAGCCATGTGATTGCCATGATCATGCAACGGAATGTGACATTCATGGTGTTTGTGTTGTAAGTTACCTTGCAGTGCGCTTTCATTTTCATTTCTGAAAAGATCACATTAAAAAACACACCAATTCATATAATTTTTTCAGTGCAAGGCAGTTTTGTAATATACCCCAAAGAAGCATTGAAGCGCATCTTCCCAACCAGCTTCTGTAACTTTTAAAAGTTTTTTTGTGTGTGTGCATGTTAAAGAAATTAAATTATCTGGCTTAGGCAAGAGCTGACATAAAACACTTTTATTTGAAAAGTCATGAAAGCCATAGCTTTTCCTTCTCAGCTCAGTGGAAAAAATCCTGTGGATCCAAGTAGGAAAAATATTGGAGCATAACTATGTGATTACATTTCCTCAACTTTTGTGCTGGTTCCGTTAAGTTCTGCACCAGAAAGGGAACCTTTCCTTATAAAAAAAGAACTTTAAATCTTCTAAATTAACCTGTTAATTTCCAGTGTTCAATATTAGCAAACTGATTTAGTCCACAGTCAAAGTAACACAACAAATCCATGAGACCAGATATTTGCTAATGAGGGAATTGTTGCTGCTGGCTTGAAAAAGCATATTGTCAATAGCCTGCTTCTTTCTTTGTTTCTGTTCTTTGAATCCTAATGCTGCATGTCATTTCATGCTGAGATCCCCCCTCTGGGGATAGAATTCCACTCAGAATAAGTATCAAAAGGTGTTTTGCCCGTTTCACAGGCTTGCAAGCACAACACTACAGGGAGTTCTTGCGATCAGTGTTTGCCTGGGTTCTATGGGACGCCGTCCAGGGGGACTCCAGAGGACTGTGAGCCGTGCGCCTGCCCACTGAAAACTGCTTCAAATAAGTAAGCTGCTAACTGGAAACATTGCATGACATCTCCAGCAATATCAGACAAGCAGTGCCAGTTAGAAACAGAAAGGAATGGGGGGTGGGAAGAGAAATCAATCTGAAGGGAAGGTGTTAAAACATGACAAGAATTCCATGGTACCCTTCAGAAATGATAGCTCCTAGACGGCTCAGACAAGGAGCTGGAAATTTTCCAGTACTTTACTGAATACAAATGTCGCCCTTGGGGTTTTTTTTTTCTTGAAAAGGTATTTTCATGCATTGCTAATATTAGAAAATATTTTAGTGTTAACGCTCTTTATGTGAACAAAATCAATTCAGGCTGATTCTTGCACAGCTGCTAGATACTGGTAGCAATCCAGCAAGCTGCTATATAAGCATGCTGAAAAGTTTGTGTATGCCCATTCGCTTTCCCCTAAAAGTATATTTCTCCCCAGTGCTTCATCTTTCTGAAATTTAAAAAAGCAGTTTATGTTGCCTCACAGAGAAGCTCTTGTTGAGGAAATGGTCTGCAATGTACTTTCACCGGACAACACTCATTGTGGTGTTCTCTGACCGTTGATGACAATATCATCAGCATTATTATCAGTAGTGACCACAATTCATGTAATAAATATGCAGAGTGTGCATTTAATGTATATTGCTTTTAAACTGTATAGGCTGATGATAATCCCCCAAATAATTGTTTTTTAGTTTCAGTCCTACCTGTCACTTGGATAATGGAGGTGAAGTTATCTGTGATAAATGTCCTCCGGGTTATGCAGGAGCCAAGTGTGAAAGGTATGAAACTAGAACCCTGGAAATAACAGCAAATATTGTTAATTAAATATATTTGGAAATAACAGTTTTGCTTCTCTCCTGTTTCAGAATTCTTGCTCAAAATACACATTACTCGTACCCGTGTCAGTCTCATTTCAGGAATGTGTTCCCCAAAGCTGCTTTTGGCAGAGGTGGAAAGCCCACTCCCTGCTGATTTGACGTGTGTCTGTGTGTAAGAGAGAGATGGTGTTGCAAAAGGGCTAGTCCATTCATGATGGAAATAATACTGATGGTTACCATATCTGCTCATGTGTGTATACCAGAGTTTCCCAAACTTTCCATGTTGGTGACACGCTTTTCAGACATGCATCATTTCGTGACACAGTAATTTAGTTTTACTAGCAAACTGGAGGATAAACTAATCTGTTTCCAACCCTGGGAGAGCGCAGGGAGCGTTCACGTGATACACCTATACACCGCAGCCAACACACTAACGTGACACACAGTTTGGAAAGCACTGGTAGGGTTGCCACATTTCAAACTGTAAAAATCCAGACAGAAAAGTTGTTGAGCATTGCCGTCATGGGCTGCCATATGTCCAGATTTTCCTGGACATTTAGCCAAGTATCGCCTGGACACTGCTGTTGAATGCAGTATTCCGGATATGTCTGGGAAATTCCAGATGTATGGCAACCCTAAGCTCTGGTCTATACACTGATGCTGCTGCAACTTACTGAGACTGGGGCAGGAGAAGGCGGCAGAAAAGTTGGGGCTGTGTGGGTGCACTAACAGGAGTATCGGACTGACTCTGTCAGTGCATCAGCACAGCCCCGACCTCATTACCGCCCTGCCCTGCCTCAACGCTCTAAGTAGAAGCATCTCAGGGTTTGGAATGGCAGCTCTGTCCCACCTCCCTGGCCACTACTGCCTGTGGCCCACCATGGGGGAGGGCATCTGCAAAAGATTGATGCAGAGCAGTATGCTGGGGTGATTCGAAAAAGCTGAGCTAACCTTGAATGCAGTGTGCACCCAATTATAGGGAAAACATGTAAGTGAACTTGAATCTGAATCTTAAAAGGTTTGCCATGATGTTGGGTATTTCCCTTCGCCTGAATGGTTTGAAATCAAACTGCATGAGCAGTTTCCTGCAGACCTCACCATAAGTGCTGAAGAGCAAGGAACAGTAAGGAGTGTATTTTAAGGCTCTTTCCTGTTCCTTTTGCAGCCCTATCTTTACCTGCCTTCTTCTGCTGTCATATGCCAGATATGGGGCAAGTGGACCTAATTTGGACTGTGGTCTGGAAGTTTGCCATCATTCTAACATTTCACTATAAGTTTTGTATGCAGTTGTAAATATATAACCTTTCAATAAAATCTCATGTTTTTAAAATGAGGAATTAAAGTATGCAGGGGTGGGTGGTTTTTTTTTTTTTGTAATTTTAGAGAATATTTTGCCCATCTGCCCTCCCCATTTCTACTTTTGCCCCGGAAATCAAATTCGGTGCGCATGTAGCATAACAAAGCGTGAAATTATCTTTTCAAGCAGCACAGTAAAGATGGAAGTTAAGTTTTACAGTCCTGTTATGTACTGTTTTCGCAGCCACTTCTCTACTAACCCTAGTTTTGCATCTTTACATGAACACACTATGCTCTTCAGGCTTGTGATGTGTTTCTAATATGTGGCTTTCTGTAACCTGACACAATTTCCAATCCCTTGTGCAGATGTGCAAATGGCTACTATGGTGATCCTTTGGTCCTTGGGCAGTCCTGCGTTCCTTGTGACTGCAATGGCAATGTAGATCCCACGGAAGACGGCCACTGCAATTCCCTAACAGGAGAGTGTCTGAAGTGCATTGGGAATACTGTGGGACAACACTGTGAAAGCTGTGCTGATGGGTATTACGGGGATGCAGTGATCAGCAAAGACTGCCGTGGTGAGTAATTCCTGTTAAATCAACTGATCAAGTATTTTTGTATACATAGGACAGTTGATTTATGTAATGTCCTAAAAAAAAGGCACATTAGGGTTGAGGAAATCAATGGATTAATAAATAGCATAGAATAAATAAAACACAGTGTCTCCTCCTTTTCACGGGTGTTCCTCTGTGTTCCAGCAGAGGATCATTTTTGCAGAAGGGTGGGGGTAATATTTACTGATTCTTTCATCTCCCTCTGATGCTTCACATGCTGCTCTACTGTCTAGTTCCCCAACCCTCCAGAGCAGATTTTGGGTGGCACACAGGCCTTTTGGAGGAATTGGTGAAAGTTGTCTCTCTGCTTTCTATTAGCAGAACAGTCCTGTGTGTCGAACTCCATCCAGGAGACATTCCTGTCAGTGGAAGCCTAGTTAGGATCCAAGCCATTTCATTGGCACCCCAATGCAAAAAAAAAAACTTGTGTTTCCTGCAATGAGAGTAGTTTCCTGCCTAATCTCTTTGTATGCATTGCCACTAGTACTTTTGTATTGGTAAAAGGACATCTCAAGAAGAGAGTGAGGTAGATGTATTTCAACATGAATGGAGTCAAAACCATTTTTATTGTAGATCCCATTATTTACAACAATGAGGCAAGAGTGTTTGAGGGTTTTCCAAATGCTACATCAGTGCTGGCAATGGATTTGTCTCTGTAGTTCAAGCTGGGGCCAGTCATTTTATACAGCTCATAAAAGAGTATTTTGAATTCTGGTGCTCAGCTTTCTTTTTAGAAAATTTAGTCTATTTTCCAAAGATATGCATAGATATCTGTATAGTCTGTGGGCCAATTCCCGCCTCTGCTTTTCACTGCATCTCCTTGTGAATCCCACAAAGCTGCTACTCAAATGTTGGACGACCCTCTAGAGCAGAATTGATGTAGAACAGAGTTGTAGTTGGGGGGGGACCCCTTCTTTCCTGAGTGGAAGTACTTTCCTTTCACACATGGCACTGTTTAGATCTTGGCCTTAATTTTAAGTCCAGACGCCAAAAATACAAATTTAAAATATTGATGGAAAGAATATGCAAAAGTGGGGTATAGAATCCTAAACCTCACATAAAGAAAAGTTATTCAAGTATTTTGTTAATAGCTGGTTATATTCAGCTTTTCTATTTGTGCTTTTTACACATCAGAGTGTGGGTGCCATGTGAATGGCTCCATTTCCAGTGTCTGCCATCCGAAGACTGGTTTGTGCCAATGCAAAGGAAATGTGGTGGGACTCCGATGCGATAAGTGTTTGGTAAGAAAGAAATAATAAATCTTGATGTTAGCACACATGATTTTACTTCTTTTGCTCTACTGATGTAATTTACTCATGGTAATTTACTCATGTTTTACTGGTGTCCCCCTAGGCAGTGCCTGTGGGCGCAATAGCACCCTTGGAAAGCCTTCCCTTTTGCCAGCGAAGGCTGTGCACCCCCCCCCCCACTCTCACTTTGCCAGCCGTTACTCTTTTGTCAATTATACTATGACCTTAGTGTTCTGGTCCTGGCCCTGTGCAGACTTACTGAAAATCCGGTCTTTTCTTTTCAGTCAGATATATAGAGACAGACAGAAGATACCATGCTCTATTTATACTCCAGTATTTGTGTTGGTGGAGGAGCCTGGTGGTGGTAACCTGCATGCTGTCTTGAGACATGGGCTGAATCATAGTACAGTCATATCTCAGGTTACAGCCACTTCAGGTTGCGTTTTTTTGGGTTGTGGACCGCCGAAACCTGGAAGTACCAGAACGGGTTACTTCTGGGTTTCGGTGGTCGCGCATGCTCAGAAGCGCTGAAATCAACCCACGCATGCGCAGATGCGGGTTGCGAACGTGCATCCCGCACGGATCACGTTCGCAACCCAAGCGTCCACTGTAGTCATAATGCCTTAACCCTGTGCTGAACTTGGTTACCTTAGCAATTTTTAGATTTGGGCTAATAGCTCCAAATAAATGTCTAAAAACATATGTAACTGATGTGGATTGTAGTATTTGACATTGATGAGAAGTGAAAAAGTTGAACTTTTTTTTCATTTACTTGTGCTGCACAAGTAATGTTGGGATCTATTCATATGCTAATAGATTCTTGACAAACAAAACTGCCGCCCCACCCCACCCTGCCCCCATTTTTATTTTTGTGAGCTTTTGCATTTAAGGAGTTTCATCTAGGAAACTGGATGTGTATTTCAAAAGCCTTTCTAAAATAACAATATTTGCTTTTCCTATATATTCTCCAAAGGCTTCTGATTGGCACAGTAGAACCCATAAGTTCTATGTGGTGGGGGAAATGTGAGCTGGGAGCTGTTTTCCAACACACAGCCTACCAGAACTGCACTATTTTTATGCAGGCCAAAGAGCAGGAATGGATCGCATTCAGCGATGAAAAAGAAAACAAGAGAGGAATTGTTTTTGTTTCAGGGAACTAGGAAATATTGCTGAAACACTTTTCTTTTCTCTGTGACAGCTTGGATATTACGGCCTAAGTAGCGGACTTGGCTGCCGTCCCTGCAACTGCAGTAAAGCTGGCTCAACTGCTGAGGACTGTAATGATGAAGGACAATGTCTCTGTGTGCCAGGAGTAGCTGGGGAGAAGTGTGATCGTTGCGCTCATGGCTTTTATGCATTCCGGGACGGTGGCTGCACACGTAAATTATAGCCCATAATCTGGTCATGGCAGTTTCTTAAACTCTTACGAATTTTCTTTTAACAAAATGCTTTGTGCTGCACCATGGGAAACGTCAGTTGTGAGCCTCTTTAGCATTTATTTATTTGTAAAGCCTGGTCAGCAGAGTGATATCAAAGCATTTCTCATCAAGTTTTGCCTGCAATGGGAATCCAATTATTCCAACTATTGGAATAAGGATTTGGGCTTATGAAAATGGTTCCTGTGCCAATTTGCCCTTTTGCCATTTGGTGTGGGGATTATAGGAGGTGTGTTGGTAATAATCTTGCTTTTACCGTTGACTCATTCTGTTAAGAATTTTGAGCAACCAAATGAGATGTTAAACGGATATACCCAGTACTTTTTTCTGGGGCGGGACACAGGGGTACGCATACCCCTAAACATTTTGTGACTCTTAAGTTTGGCCTCATTTAGGGGCAGTATTTCAATATGAGTAGGAAAATGAGAGTACCCTTTTTAAAGAAAAAAAAAAAGCACTGGTTACACCTAAGACACAACAGTGTTCCTTGGATGATACCAGTGTACATTCCAATTCAGACATTGGAAAGGACTTTATAGGAATCGTTTATGAGCTACTTCCTTCCTTATGAGTAAACTCACAGGTGGAGCCCACCTAAGGCAGAGATGGACCTGATGCTACAGCTCTGCTACTAGCACTGCTGTTAGTCTACTAGCACTGCTATTACTCTACTAGCACTGACAAAATGGGTTACTTGCTCCCTGTCTTCTTCCTGTAGCTTGCAATTGTGCTCATACACATGATGTTTGTGATGGAGATTCTGGAAGATGCATCTGCCCCCCTCATACTGAAGGAGAAAAATGTGAACTATGTGAGGAGAACTTCTGGGGTCTTGATCCAGAGAATGGGTGCAAGGTAACGTTGTGTTTGTTAGGAAACTTTTAAAAAACAAAGCTTTAAAAAATACTTCACAAGATAGCACATTGAATTTGTGGTATTTAAACACTACAAATTAGGTCAGCTTCTGCTAGATTAGCTTTTGCTAATGCTGGTAAAAAGAAACTTTTTCTTCTTCCTGCCCTATGTTTTGATGTATGTAGAACAATATATATCCCCTTTATTGACATAATCATCATAATAAATGAGGTTTATGTCATTTAACCATGAATCAAGGTAAACATCTGTAAGAATTCCACAGTATATAACAGTTTCTTTCACTTAATCAATCCATCTTCACTAATGAGAGCCATATTGGGTGGATGACTTAAATTGTTACTAGAAAGATACATTGTCTTTGAGAGGACAAGGAATTTCCCTGAGTTTGAGTCTTTTTCTGGTTGTGGAGAAAGAAATACCATTCAGCAATTCATTAATTAAAAACTGGCTCATACATCCTTGGATTCTATATATTCTATATTCTCAAAATATTTATTACCTGAAGCCTAAGCAGTCTATTTCTAAGAAGCCAGCATGAAGCAGAAAGCTAGAATTTGTCCACCAAGGGAGATCACCTTTATCATAACAATGTGTTTTTTTAAATGAAGAAGAAGAAGCTAAAACAAGGTTGCGTGGCTCTAGAACAATTTGACTAGTTCCATATTTTCACATGGGAACGCTCAGATTTGACGTCGTGCTAGGAGCTTATAGCTGCAAGTATAGGGGGAAAATGTGACAAGCACATTGTAAGTTGTAGACAAAGTAGGTATAATAAGGAATTAGATGCAGTATGCAAACTGCAAACCAGTGAGCTGTGACTTCAATAAGCTCTTCATTAGGTGAAAAGAACCCATTAATACCATGTCAAGGGATTATCTATACAGATGTAAGATTTAACACCCTTTCCTCTGTCCAGAGGACTATGGAAGTGGCAATTATGCGAGGAGAACCAGGGATCTTTCACAAAGTATGATCAGAACCTTTTCTAAACTACCATTTCCAGATATTTTTTTAAGAGAAGAGCAGCAGTTCAGCTAATAAAAATAATATAAATTAATACAGTTAAACAGCAATAGAATCAAAGCTTATTTAAAGCTTATCTTAAGATGTTGGTGGAACATTGATAAAGAGGAAGATGATTTAACTTGCTGAGCTAGGGAGTCCCACATATGGGGTGTTGTGAGAGTCTTCTGTCTCCTTTTCCTTGCTTCATGGCCAAGTAATTGTTGTTTAGATGGGTTATTTTTTTTAAGGTATTGTAATGGTGATGGCTCGTATTGGATCAATTCTAGTTGTTTAATGGTCACCTGCAAACCGAAATTATCTACTTAGGGGAAATACAGCACTTTTTCCTCTCCAAAAATGAAGGGGAAATGTGTGTGCGCCCTATGGGGCGAATGCAGGCTTTCGCTGAAGCCTGGAGAGCGAGAGGGGTCAGTGTGCACCAACCACTCTCGCTCTCCAGGCTTCAGGAAGCTATCCGCAAGCCTTGGGAGCCTGGCGGGAGTTCCCGCTGGGCTCCCTGGTTTGCGGATAGCAGCCTGCATCCTGAAGCCTGGGGCACGCTGAGTAGCGCGCCCCGGGCTTCGGGCAGATATCCGCAAGCCTGGGGAGCCCTGCAGGAGTTCCCGCTGGGCTCCCTAGGCTTGCGGATAGCAGCCTGTTCTGGGGGCTGGGGCGGGGGAAGCGCCTGGGGGGAAAAATAATTTTTTCCCCTTTATTTCCCCCCCAAAAAAACTAGGTGCACCCTATGGGCCGGTGCGCCCTATAGGGCGAAAAATACAGTAATTTAGGGGTCAGATGATAAATCTTTTGAGAATGTTGGGTAAAGTATTCTATTTCTAGAGTTGGACTTTCCTCTACAGAAAATTGCTGGCAAGTTTTAATGTCTGTCAAAAGTTTATAGTTTCTGAACTTCATGACCTTTGCAAGATTCACATATCTCTTGTCCTGTTTTCTTCTAAGGCCTGCAATTGCAGTGATATAGGTTCAGTCAGTCTCCAGTGTGACCAGCTGACTGCTCAATGTCAGTGTAAGAATGGATACGGAGGAGACAGCTGCGCTATCTGTGCTTTGGGGTATAGAGACTACCCAGATTGCATTCCTTGTGATTGTGACTTGCGGGGCAGCAAAGTAGACATGTGTGATCAAAATCAAGGAATCTGCAACTGTGAAGAGGAAACCGGTGCATGTGTCTGCAAGGTAGCATGAAATCTTTGCCTGCTTATTATTTTTCTTTGTGCGTTTTTCTTTGCCTGTAGTACAATAATAGTCATTTCCACAGACATCAACTAGTGTTTTCTGGGGGGGGGAAGCCAGGTTTAGGTTTATATAGGAGCAAAACAAATGTGTAACCTTCAGACTTGACATGCAAAACATTTACCTTGTAGGAAAGAGTTTAGACCAAAATTGGGTGTTAGAACATTGAATTAGGACGTCAAGCAGCATTCAGGACAAAATAAAAACTATGGTTTAGAAACAGAAATAAGGCAACCTGTATTAGCTTCAGCCGTACATGGTATACAGTAGGTGAAACAGTGAATAATTTGTCAGGGCAAGGATTGCGCAAGGCATTGGAGGAGCTCTGGGTTGGCTGTGTCAGCTTTTCATAGGTGTTCAGTTGTGTGTCCAAAGTGCTCACGCACCTGCAGGACAATACTGCTGGCAAACTCAGAGCTTGCTGCCACTTTGCCCCACCCCTTCCTTGTCCTCGTGAACACATCACTACCCCTGTGAGAACACCACTGCTGCTTTTCACAACCTCCTCATGTGTCTGTGCTGGAGGTTCATGTGGTCCATGGGTACGATATACTGGCTATAGTCAAGAGCAGGATTAGGACTCGGATTAAACCAGGCATGCTCACGGTTTGTGTGTTGATCAAGCAGTTAAGAGTAGCAAGCAGTATGGGAGCAACTACTTGCCCTGACACACTGTGTGGGCTAGAACTTTTACTCCAGTCATGCCACAAGCCACTCCATATTAAATAAGAAGTTCTCTAGATGGCAAACTGAGTTGTGTAAATAACTGGAGACCTATGAGCTGAAACTGTTCAGTCCAGTGTTCAAGCCCTACTGGCGTTAACAATCTATTTCTTTGTCAGGAGAATGTGATTGGATTGCATTGCAGTGAATGCAAACCTGGGACGTTTGCTCTTCATGCCACTAATGCTTTGGGATGCATCTCATGCTTTTGCTCTGGGATGTCGGAGTCGTGTTCAGAAGTAGAAGACCATGTGAGAGTTCCAGTGAGTAAAGCAGTTTCACCCTCTGTGCCTGGTTTTCGGTTGCATTTGAACCTTGTCTTGTCATAATTTGATCTGCACGCAGCTTGATCTCGTATTTGATCCCAGTGACTGCAAGAACAGCAGAGAGCTGGGAAGAGGCTTTAAGGCCATGTGCCATTGTCACCTTTATAGGACATCCAGATAGCAGCAGCTGGGTTAGTTGATTTGTATCTGTTGTAAACAGTCTTGGAGATAATTTGATTGGCGGGTGGGATACAAAAGTTTGTAATAAATAAATAAAATATTACTAGCATTTGTATACATCTCCCTGTCAATGAAGTTTGGATTGGATTGAGCTCTAGTAATCCTAGGACCGTAGTACAACCTTAAAGCTCTGCCACACCATGATAATCATGCAAAGAAGGTCTTCGCTACCTTTTATTCCTCTGCTGCTGTGGCTGCTTCTCCCTCACTGCCTTGCTTTGACATGACCTGTGAACTATACATGGGAAAGCTAGTGATGTATCCATATACGGCCATTCAGCTTTATGAAACTACTTCATAGTAATACAGGAATATAACACATTTTTTAAAAAAATGAATTTCCTTCAAAATTTCAAAGTTATAATGTGTATGCTTTATTTACTTGAAAACAGATCATTTGAAATCTTGCTTAGCTAGAAACGATATACTGCATTTTATAAAGAGGTATGACCTATTAGTCTGGCATTTCAGGTCACCCTGTCTCTGCAGCAGACTGTTCTGTATGTGGTTTCTCACAGTAACCTCACTGGAACTAGTGAAGGTGTATTTTCCCAGTTCCCTGATATCTTAATGGATGTCAAAGCAGTCCGACAACACTTGAATACAGAACCTTTTTACTGGAAATTGCCGGATCAGTTCCAGGGAGACCAGGTAAGCATATGAGTTATTTTTAGAGTTGGACCTAGACATTCTTTGAGTACTCCCATTGAAATAGTTGTGACTGATGTAACCCTCTTAGGGTCCATTGATTTCAATGGTTCCGCTCTAACTATGAATAAATCTGGATTTGACTGTGTTTCTATATATTCTGGGGGTGGGGACATTAGAAGGACTGCCACCTTCTAAGAACTTTGAAGAGAAACAAAATTAAATATATATTTTTAAAAATCAGTGTGCATAATTTTAGTATTCATTCAATTCATATTTCTAAATGCATGTCAAAGCAAAAATATTTTCTGTAGCATATTTAGATTTTGTGCTAGATTTGAGCCTGCTTGCAGAATAATAGAACTGAGTGAAAGGACATTTTTCAACTGAGTGAAAGGACCTACTTACCATAGTTTATGCAATTCAGTGCCACACAATGTGGTGTTGACCACTATTTTAGATGACTTTTAAAGGAAATTAGGCAAATTTACAACTGAGATCCTTACCAATGTTTACTTTGATTGTCCAATGGAACCTCTGTGTGTTATAAGGTAATATGCCCCAGAATACCAGCTATTGGGGAGCCATAGTGGAAGAAAACTATTAACTTCATGCCCTGTTTAAGAGCTTCCTGAAGAGCTTGTGGTTGGCTGCTGCTGAAAAGAAGATTCTGGCTTTGATCAACCTGTGCTCTTTTTTTTTTTTAAAACACAGTCAAGGTCTTGCAAGGACCTGTGTACTGGCAATATCAACATTCCCAAACTTTATTTAAATTCATTTCCAGAAAATCTGTATTGTGAAGTATTTTGCAATCTCAGCTCTTGCAAAGTTTCCATGCAATTCCATGATGTGAAAAATCATCCGGAATAAAGGTAGTCTCAATATCGGACTACTTCAATAGCAGACTAAGGATGAGGAGCATAGGGTTTGCTGCTGAGTTTCAATTAAGCTTTTTACTCCTCCTGATCTAGATTTCAGTTAAAACTATCAAAGAAAATAAAAGTGTAATGATTTATCATCCAAACAGCTCATGGCATATGGTGGAAAACTGAAATACTCAGTAGCTTTTTATGCTTTGGATGGCATTGGAACCTCAAACCTTGAACCACAAATCTTAATGAAAGGGGGTCGCACCAGTAAACAAGTCATCTATGTGGAAATTCCTGCTCCAGAGAATGGAGTAAGACAAGATGAAGAAATAGAAATGATAGAGGTGAGTTTAAAACATTTCAATTAGATGAATTAGAGGCTTTGCCTGCAAGAAAGTCTTTTCTTGTTTCTGTACTACTTTGGAATTCCCTGAACATTTGTCTTGGGACCATTTTGCTCAAGCAAGATGTAATGTCTCTTCATATAGATCTGGGAAGGAGTCTTAGATGCCTGTTAAAATTCCACACATATTGTGGAAACATGTTAATCCTAGATCAAGGCTTTGTTTGAAAACATTATAGATACTATGGATGAAAACAGATAACAGCAGCAATGCAGAGATTTTGCTTGGTGCACACTGCATTTGGGCTGTTTTAATACCTCTCCAGACTGGGTTGTGCACCATTTGAAGATACAGACTGGTTTCACAAGTAACACTGAGCCATGGTTGACATGAGCCAAGGTTTATAAACCAACAACAAACTATGATTTTCAAATTCAGGCATAGCATAATATTGCAACATAGGGATGGGCTACAGTGTAATTTTATATTGCTCGCACAGTCTGTAACCATTCCCCTGCCATATCAGAGTGCACGTGAAGACAACTTAAGAGCTTAAGTGTTTTGGCTTCTGCCTGGAACCAGATTCATTGGTTGTGGAAGTGCCTTGTTGCTCTCCTCTTTCATTGCAAAACTAATACCATCAAACAACATTGTAACATTGGGTATTCACAAGTGATGCAAATTTATTTATTTTTCTTTAGAGTGCCTGGAAATATTTTAATTCGGTGTCTGATGAATCTGTTTCACATTCTGACTTCATGTCAGTGCTGAGCAATGTTGAGTACATCTTGATAAAGGCATCGTATGGTCAAGGATTACAACAAAGCAGGTAAATCTTTGCTAACTACTCTACCTAGAGGCTCTTAACTTTGATAAAATGTGAGTAAGGTAGTAAGCATGTTGTCTTGATATGAGTGATATTCAAGGGCCACTTTACTCAAAAAACCCTGAAAGTCATGGTACCTTACAGAACAAGCCTTCAGTACAGCCTCTTGAAGTGGAAAACTGGTAGTGTCCAAGTGCATGTGGGAAACTGCTTGTACTTGGTGAAACACTCTTTGGTTCTAGTCTTTTATGTTTTTTTAGGAAACTAAGGGTTAAATTAGTAGGACTCAGAATATTAGTGCATATTTGAGAGATTACCTGCATAGTCAAGATATAAATGGCAATACCTAAGGCGGGCTGTTTTTTAAAGCACTGAACTGGGCTGCAAACCAAACTTTGTGATTGAAGCACACCCCTAGTAAACAGTCAAATTGCAGGTTCTGTTTTCTAAATGAGCATCACTGCATCATTTTTTTGTTTTGTTTTTTGTTTTATGTAATTATCTCTTAGAATCTCAAATGTCTCTATGGACATTGCTATGAAAGCTGACGAGATGCCCTTGATTAAGGAAGTGGCTCATCTCATCGAGAAATGTATATGCCCTGAAGGTTATGCAGGCCTCTCATGCCAGGTATGTTACTTGCTGGGGCGTCTTAAAATATCTTCTGAACAAGCAAAAGTTCAGTTGCCATTTAAAAGCATGTTCAACTCTTTTACAATGTAGGACTGTGCACAAGGATACTACAGAGAGAAACAGTATGTGGACAAGTCTGCAAACCTTAAAGCCTTCCTCTCATTCATCCCACCTTGCGTGCCATGCAGATGCAACAACCACAGTGATGTTTGCAACCAAGAAACAGGAAAGTGTTTGGTATGTGGACTTACTAGGGCTAGGCTGGTTTTTGTCACAGTATCAATAACTTAACAACTCAGGGTGGGGGGGGGGGAGAAAATTCCAAAGAATGGAAGTTCATGAAAATCCTATTTAGTTCCCAAATTGAAAATGTGAAGTATTTTTTTACACTTGGATAGTATACATTTGGACGGAAGCTGCACATTGCTTTGGATTAATCAGTGCGTAATCAGAGGCATGTTTTTATTTCATTTAAGCATTTACTTAAGGTCTGTAAAGAACAACAACAAGGAACAATTTCACACACACACCCATTTTTGCAACAATAGAGGATGGGGTTGGCAGTGTAATGGTTGTGCTTAACAAATTAAGCTTCACTGAAAAAGAACGGCCCTCTGAATTCAGTATTGCAGCATTAACCCAAAAAAAGAGAGCTTTAATTGCAGTTTATAAAAATTAACATGGGCTAGTCACGAGTAGGGGTGACTTGAATTGGCTTGAGGGACTTGGGAGGTATTGGGACTGTATTTTGGAATACCTTTGGCAAAGTGGGGGCATACTTGTTCCTCTCTTGCAGGGATATTAGGGCCTGAGATGGAATGTTCCTGTTCCTTATACCTTGCTGTTTTTCTAGATTTCAGCCTCTTTTCTCTTCCCACCAAAGTTAAATGTGCTCCACTGAATTTTCTGCTTTCATCTTAAACTTCCTGATTTTGCCTGCTAGGACTGCAGAGATAATACAGCTGGTGACCAGTGCAGTGTTTGTGCTCCAGGCTATTACGGCAAGGTGATTGGATCTGTCAATGATTGTTCTCTGTGTGCATGTCCAAGAATGAGCCCAGGGAGGTAACTAAAAATTAACTTTGATGTTTTTAATAATTACTATTGTTATACTTACTGTTTCCAGGTAGTACTGTAGCAAGGTAGAGGCTGTATTTCTAGGAATTTTTCATTTATCTGTTGGTTTGTTTTTAAATCCCTGAGCTAAGAGATTCCATTATCAGGGTCAGTGTGGGTAGCTTGAAAAGTAATGGTGATAGATGATGAAATGGCTAATCCAGAGCAGTAGCTTTCCACTGAACATTCTTTGTGAATTGTGTCTATGGGTGCTTCCATACAGAAGCTTGATACTGCAGAAGGATCGCTGAAATATCATAAATGGATTTTTGGCTGCAAGTTTTCTTTTCTTTTTTCTTTTCTTTTCCTTTTTAGTTTACCAGGTTTCTACCAGAAAGGGTAGTTTGGATATAATGGTAAAAACATGGACTGATATTCTGATGCCAGCGGTGTCTTGTGGAACTGCAAAAACTCGTGTGCATGGGGAGCGCTGATTCCAAAATACGCATCCATTTGGAAGCACCCTATGTCCAACTGAGAGCCGGTTCCTACAATCAGTGGTGTGCATTCAATGCAGCAATAAGCAGCTATACCATCAGAGAAAGGGAGGCTTGGATTTCCGCATCTTGTGCCCCTCTCCTCCCCCAACCTTCTCTGGAGGGTTGGAGGAACCCACAGAACAGATTGAGCGGGGAGCGGGGAGGAAGTCCCATTGCACAAGCAGAAATCCTTGCCCCCCACAAGATGGTTACTTTCACCCTCCATTGCATACAAACCAGTAGAAACACACATTCCTGTGTGAATAGGTTTTTTTGTGGGTATATATGAATTTTTTCTAAAACTTTTTCTTTTTATTTCTTTCTCAAAGCTTTAGTTCCACATGCATTATGAAAGGTGTGAGTGATTTCTACTGCAATGCTTGCATCACTGGATACGAAGGGCAATACTGTGAAAGGTGAGGGATACGCAGAACCATCAAGAGGCTTCCACTGTGGGTTGGCAGCTTTGAGTTCCAGAAATTGGGTAGATTGCCTGTTCTACAGGATCTGCACTGGGTGCCTCCAAACCAAATTAAAAGTATGACTGGTAACTTATAAAGTCCTCAGACAACTTGGGACTTGAGATAATGGCTCTGCCCATGTGTTAAGATTTTCACGGTCTAGTTACCAGGTGAGATAATATTGCTCAATGATATGAGTTAGGACCTTCTCTGTGGTGACGCCCTGACTATGGGATGCCCCTCCCCTTGAGAGATGGTTTGTACCAGGGTTACTTGCTTTTGGGCACCAGCTAAAATCACATCTCTTTGCCCAAGCTTTTGCTGGAGTCTGATATAGTAATATGGCCTGTCATTGAGCGAGGGCCCTCCTGCAGTCACATTTATATATTTTAAAGCATTTTATATGGTGTTTTAACATCAGCATTGCATGTTGCTGTTAAATTGTATTGCATTGTTATAGGTTGCAACCCACCGTGGGATTGTGTGTTGATGAAGGGTGTGTGTTGAAAACTGAAGAAACAAAATAAACCATATAAATAAATGAACCTCTGTTTCCCTCTAGGTGTTCTCCAGGTCATTATGGCAATCCTAAAGCACCTGGTGGCTACTGTCAGCAGTGTCAGTGCAACCCAAACGGTTCTGTTCACAATAATTGTGATCATATCTCTGGGCAATGCATCTGCAAACAAGGTGTAACAGGGCAGCTGTGTGATGAGTGTGAATCAAGGCACATTCTCGTGGAAAATGAATGTGTTGGTAAGTGTCCCCTTTCTTTCTTTTTTGCTTTGATGTGTTAATAATATGGGCACCTTCCAATTTAGGTGCATCCGAATGATGAGTGATCACGCAAGCGTTCACAGCACCAAACCCGGAAGTAGCCCCCAAACATCATAAAGATGTCATGAAAAGGCGCGGGGTGCTAGAAGGGGGTGAAGTGGGCTTAGGCACTCCGTCGATGCATATGGTGGTCCAGAAAAGAACAAGGATTTCCTGTAGACATAGGGTGGTGTTTGTTGATACTGCATGTAGATACTATGGTTACATAAGATTGCATTCCTAAGCACACTTGCTCAGAAATAAGCTCTGTTGGAATGAGTGAAACTTACTTGTTAGGTGCTATCCAGTTTTGCGTATTCAACTAAAACTTAATATTTTTTTGAAATGGTTTCTTCAGCTTGTGATGACGACTGCACAGGATTGTTATTAAATGATTTGGACAAACTAGATGAAGCCATGCTTTTGGTAAACCTTACTGGCCCTGTCCTGGTGCCCTATGGGATACTTGCAGACTTGGAAAATGCCACAAAGCATTTAAAGGTATGTAAGGTGTTGCTTAGCTTCTGTGTTGGGTTAGCTACTCATATAGTCATTTTTACTTTCGTTTATCAAGAAGGTTTTGGAACTATATAGGCATTTTGGAGTGCTCTGGAAGCATTAATAGAACATAAGCGTTATTAAGGTAGTTGTCTACATTAAAATTCATGGCCAGTAGATACATGTTCTTTGTTTATCATTCCTAGTCGTGAACACTGAGCTGAATATATTTGAGTACATAATATTCTTTTTTCTTCTAGGAGTCGTTTTGGACTAAGAAAGAACCAACCTCCTCAACAGAAATCATGAATGACCATCTTGTAACCCTTTCAGGTGATACAGACCAGCTGCACAGAGAGGTAGGAGTCTTGCTTGTTTATTCCCAAAGATATTTCAATAGACTTATTTCAAAATGATCTACAGAAGTTTCCCATGGGATTTACTTAGGTTGGTTTATAAATCAAAGTCACTACAGTGAATTGGGTCTGCTAGACTATGGGTACAAGTGGCAGCTGGGCAGAGCAGTCCTAAGTCCTGGTTAAGATCAACTGGGTGTAGCAGTATCAACCACTGTTTGAAGCCCTACTGGCCCACTAACTAAAGCAGAAGGTGTGGTGTGTGTTTGTGTGTGGTTTTTGTCATCCAGATTGGCATAGCCGCAGAGTCCAGGTTGGGTGCCTCTCTGAGGAATGGTATGGCCTTGGATCCAATGGGTCTATGACTGGCTCTGTTCTGTCACTGCTCCACCGTGTAACATCCCATTTTAGGGCCCTACAGTAGTTACCACTGCCAGAAACAGGACAAACAGCAGGTCACATCTGCTGCGCTTAATGCAGTCATGGCAGGTGCTTCAGTGGAGCCTCCATCAGAAGTTTGTGGAGGCTGGAAGACAGAAACATCCACTTTATCATAAACCCCTCCAGCGGGAAGAATGAGGGGATTAGGATTCTAGCCTTAGATTTTTTTTAACCCAGAAAATACTAAACTGCTTTGCCATTACTGTAGGTTTTCCCTCATAGATTTGGGATCTTTTCATTACCAGCTATGCCCTCTCTAAATTATAGCACTAAATATTTGAAATAATTGATCATTTGATTCTGTCAGGATTTACTATGGCCAATAGTAATGTTGATAATTCTCTTGGATATATGATTGGCATTTGCTGATCCTTTTATTCTTCCTGCAAGATCTGGTTAATAGAAACCAGTTAATCTGAAAAAAAATCAAATAAATACATTTCATAAAGTAATGTTAGTTTCCTGTATGAGTCAGTATGAATTCAAGATACACTCTTCATTCTTTGGTTCAGCCATTGAAGCCACTGTTCTAACAGCAACTGAAATAAAACCACAATTTGCTTTTATGCTAGCTAACTAGGATATTAGAAAGAGGAGGGCTTCTCCATGATGCTGCGGAAAGGACCTTGAAAAAGAGTCAAGAATTGGCTATATTTATCGACACATTACAGGCAACTGTTAAAGGTAAAATTCTTGATGGCAGGCTATAGTAATTATGTTTCTGAAATACAAATATTATTTGTGAAAATCATTTATAAACATAAAATATATTGGGTGCATTTGTACAATGTACTAAAACAATTCTTCTTTTGTAATTTACTTTTTCTTCCATCTAGTACTTGGGGAAGTGGCAGCATCCCTTAATGAAACATTAGGTATGGATTTCCCTTTGTCAAACAGGACATTTCAAGAACTGGAAGATGAGATCCCTGTCATGTTGGATGTAATGCGTGGAAGATATTTCAAGCAGATGTACCAAGACAGTAATCTTGAGTTAAAGTAAGCCAACTGGTGTTTCTGATCATTCTTCTATTAACATATGCAATGAACATATAGAGAAGTATATCTAAAATGTTTTTAAAAGAGGAAATTGCAGGCAGTAGGCTCCGAAGTATATCAATATATTAATTTAAATGGATCCTGTTGCTGCAGCTCTACCACACTGGATGAGCCACTCCTTGCTACAAAATAGCCTGATTTTTACAGCATTTCTGGCTGTCGCACATGGTAGTTATAAAATAATTTATTTAAGTTGTAGATAGAGACTTTATCTCTAATCTTAGTGCTGTGGTACTTAGTGCCAAGATGGAGAGAGAAAATCCCTCTGCCTGCTCTTTAGAGAAACTTTCTCTAAAAAGTGGGTGGCGCTGTGGTCTAAACCACTGAGCCTCTTGGGATTGCCAATCAGATAGTCGGCGGTTTGAATCCCTGTGATGGGGTGAGCTCCCGTTGCTCTGTCCTAGCTCCTGCCAACCTAGTAGTTCGAAAGCACGTCAGTGCAAGTAGATAAATAGGTACCACTGTGACGGGAAGGTAAACGGTGTTTCTGTGTGTTCTGGCTTCCATCACGGTGTTCTGTTGTGCCAGAAGCGGTTTAGTCATGTTGGCCACATGACCCAGAAAGCTGTCTGTGGACAAACGTCAGCTCCCTCGGCCTGAAAGCGAGATGAGCACCACAACCCCATAGTCACCTTTCACTGGACTTTAACTGTCCTGGGGTCCTTTACCCTTACGTTACCTTTCTTAGGAGCTTGCAGAGGGATCTTTGCAGCCACATCCAGCCCAGTGCTGGAGTTGAGTTCTCTGGGAATGCTGGGAATGTGCCTGCTTGTCTCACTGGTGTGTGAGAATTCGTCTGTGAGTATGTGAAGGAGAGTGAGAGAATTCTGTGTGCCTAGTGTATGTGATAATTCACAGTGATAGGAAACTACATGCATTTTTTTGGGGGGGGTGTCTTTTTTCACCCTGCCCCCCAAAATGCAATACGACTATTTATCAAAGGACTGTACCTTTCTACAACTTGTGATCTGTCCCACTTTTAAGAAAGCTTATGTAACTGAGTGTCCTTTCCACATTTATTAGAGCGGCAGAACGCTTGTTGCTACGAATCCAGAAAGAGTATGGGAGACCACAGCAGGAATTTAAGAACTTACAAAAAACTGCCAAACACATATTATCAAACCACAGCACCAGACTTCAGGAAGCCAAGGATCTTGTGAACGAGGCTACAACTAACACAAATGAAACCATGCGGCTGCTTTTTCTTATTAACAGCAACCTCAAGGAATACACTGTAAGGAAACTGGCAATATATGCCATTTGATTTTACAAGAGAAATTGTAAAGTAACTTTTAAGGGAAATTTGCTTTAAAAATGGATTGATATTAAGATTAGTGAGAGAGGCAACTTTTAACCTTTTGTGGTCCTTTTAAGTATAAAATGTCAGATATATTCTATAATGTTGTTACAAAGTATTAAATTTGCCCACCGTTGCATTTATGCCACAGCAAACAAAGCTGAATGTTCAAGAAAAGAAGGAACTCTCTGTTATGCTGACCAGAGAAGGCAAAGTACAGGTGGATGCAGCTGCTGCACTTGCTAAAGATGTAATTAACTCTACATCTGTAAGTTACTGAACACTTGAGTCATCATTTGTTAAAGTGAATTATCCATGACTCAGCAATAACTACTTTTGCATATTCAGAGTCTAGAAATCCACCGGGATGGACTGGTCCTATGGAATGGCAAACTAAGGCAGCATGTGGATGACCTGGTCATGCAGATGTCCACTCGAGGGGCTGTGGATTTGGTTTACAGAGCGGAAGAACGTGCAGCTGAGTTACAGAGAGTTGCTCGTGCACTAGACAGGTGAGTGAATCATGAACTGAAGCGTGGAGTTGAGTATATTACTGCCTTTACCAATAAAGTCATCCCAATAGGCCTGCTGATCTTGATGCCCTTCTGAGTTTTGCCCTTGGAGTTTAGCCAGCATTTTAAGCTTTTAGTTGCTATATAGGATGGACAAGGAACGCAAGGATTCAGGAACTGGGATTTAAATGACTGTTCTCTTGGTTGAGGGATCTGAACAAAATAAGTAAACCAAATGAAAGCTAAAGTGCAAAGGGAAGCTCAGTTAATGTGGCTGCCTTGGGTATTAGGGGAATGTACTGCCAGAGTTTAAGCAACACTATAATGTTTTTTATTTCATGAAAATTATTTATCTGCAATAGTGCAATAGTCAAGCTATTTAATGGTTTCCAAAATATGGTATGTCCCTGCATTATGCAATGTTTTAATTGGTTTAAATTTAACATGAAAAAGTTACGATTTTTCCTTCCTACTGCAGTGGTCTCCTGAATGTTAGGAATGTGTCCTTGAATGCAACAAATGCTGTCTCTGCGTTCTCCACCATTAAAAGTTTGGTTGAAAGTGCAGCGAATCTTGCAGGAGATGCCTACAGGATTATAACAGATGTGGTAAGTGCCGCTTTGAGAACTGAAGCACACTGCATTCTTACTAAAATCCATGTTTCACTCTCTAGAATGGGGCTGAGGGACCTTTGGCTCTCCAGATGTTGTTGGACTACAGTTTTCATCATTGGCCATGCAGACTGGGCCTGATGGAAGCTGTAGCCCAACATCTGGAGGGCCACAGGCTGACCACCCTTGCCCTAGAACCAGAATATGTACCATATTGTTGTTGTTTGGTCGTGTCCTACACTTCGTGACCCCATGGACCAGAGCACGCCAGGCACTCCTGTCTTCCACTGCCTCCCGCAGCTTGGTGAAACTCATGTTCGTAGCTTCGAGAACACTGTCCAACCATCTCGTCCTCTGTCATCCCCTTTTACTTGTGCCCTCAATCTTTCCTAACATCAGGATCTTTTCCAAGGAGTCTTCTCTTCTCATGAGGTGGCCAAAGTATTGGAGCCTCAGCTTCAGGATCTGTCCTTCCAGTGAGCACTCAGAGCTGATTTCCTTAAGAATGGAGAGGTTTGATCTTCTTGCAGTCCATGGGACTCTCAAGAGTCTCCTCCAGCGCCATAATTTAAAAGCATCAATTCTTCGGCGATCAGCCTTCTTTATGGTCTAGCTCTCACTTCCATACATCACTACTGGGAAAACCATAGCTTTAACTATGTACCATATTGCTAGCCCTCAAATAAAAAATATGATCTCTCTGACATGCCTAAGGTAAAATCAAAGGCAAATTTAAGCTTGGATGTAATAGTTTGATTTGTTAGTTCATGGTCACAACCCATTCTCATAAAAGAGAATGTGAATGACTTTGGATTGGTAACAGTAATCGGCATTCTTGATCAATTATTTTTTCACATTATGAAATTACTTAAAAGATTAAAAAATAACAATAATCTGAGTTAGAGTGTAGTCCTGTGCAAACTGGGAATAAGCAGCATTGAACATAGTGTGACTTGTTCACAAGTAAATATCCATAGGATTGTGCTGTATACTCAGAAGCAAGTTCTGCTAAGTTCAGTTGGATTTACTTCCAACGGCATAGGATTTCAGCCTAACTGTCAAATCTAGGATGCCTAGGAAAGTAGTACTGCATTTAAATACTGGATATGTTCACAATGCTCCATTTCTACACATTTTATTCCACTATCCAGTATAGTAATATTTTATTGTTGCTGATACTGTTGTTGTTACATCACTTTCTAAGAAATAAATGCTTTGCAGAACTAATCTTAGGATTGAGGACCATAAACCAGAATAATATGTAAACATAAGAATGTATTCCTTTAAATTCTAGCCATACATTGACAATTAATACTTTACCCCAAAAAAATTGTATTGTGGGGCTTTTCATATATATAAATAATACTTTTCATAGATTTGTTCATGTATAACAATTTTTCCTTACCTGATTATTTTAAGCCAAAAGAAACTTTTAATTCTACTGGGAAAAACATTCTCCAGCTTGGCTCCAAGTTTTTGGCTGAAGCAAAAAGTTTGCACAAGAAGTATGAAGGTAAGTATAAAATATGGATAGCTTATGAAATGTTGACTGCTATACTGATGGTCATTATTAAAACAAATGGAGTAAGTCCAATTACACCCTCTCCCTTTAAAAGGAGAGAATTGTTTTTTTACTTTCCAGCAGCAATTAACAGAAGTTGACAAAATGCTGACCCTTTGCATTACTCCCTTTCCCAGGTGATGTGTATGTATACAGACTTTTATAGATATATTATTTATATCTCACATCACCTCCAGCTATGGAAGCCATCCTACTAGAAGTCATTGTGGGGGTTTTCTTCATTTCCTCTCCCAGTGACACATGTACTTGGCTGCAAATCTACCATCAATTTTTGTCCCTTTTGTGCAGGCCTTTTTGCATTGAAAAAAGCTCTTTGTTTTGGGCAGTGGGCCGGTGAGGAGGGCTTTATAACTGATGTAAGGGCCTAGCAATCAGCTGGCTGGTGGTGGAGAAGGGAACGGCTTCAAAATTGTCAGAATCATCCATCTGCAAAGTTGGCAGATGGTTGGTTGCTCACCTCATTTTGAAAGTTTGCACATCTGTTTGCAAAAGGGGTGAGTGTGGATCCACAGTGTGTTTGTCATTCAAGCGCTGTACATGTGTACACAGTCTTAAGAGGAACCAGAAAATTATTTATTCACAGTTGGGTGGGAAAATGTTGTCACCTAAGATGAACAAGTCTTGCGGGAAATTGGTTCCCGAGAAGGATGCTGAATGCAAAACTGTCTGCTTACAGATACCTGTGTGGAAAAGTCCTGATTGGTCAGGGGAGATCTCCTGTGTACAGCTTTAGTACAGTGAGTCTGCAACTTATGCACATTTAGCTAGTGCACATTCAGCTTTACATGTTCAAAAATAAATAAATTCTTTTTTTAAAAAAAAAAGGTGGGGGGGGGGAGAGGGGGCAGTGTCCAGGAAAAAAGACTTTGGCAATCCCACCCACCATCGATCCCAATGTGTTTTTACCATACATGATTTTGGCTTGAGATCTCTAGAACGTAAATGCTGCATAAGTTCTGGGCTTACTGTATTTTGTTTTATGTCTTAATTGAGAGCAAAGCAGCCATTAATTTAATCAGAATTAGATCACCATAACTGTGTGTTGGATTTGGATATCGAAGAGATCTGCACTCAGCCGTGAATGTTACAAAGTGACTTTGGACCAGCAACCATCCTACCTCACAGGTTGTTCTGAACATCAAATGGGATGGGCATAATCATGTGCCTGAGCTCCTTTCAGGAATGGTAGAATAAAACTGATACATACAGTATATTAGCATGGAGTATAAACATTTAAGAAACATATTATGAAGCTGAACCACTTCCACATTGCCCCTCTGGCAGCATACTTGGCATTAGGGAAGAATTTTGACAGGATGTTTGCTGTGTGTGTTCTCTTGCAGCATGTGGTTTGGCTCACTATATAAAGCCTTTTCTTTTCCTGACATACTATTACAGTACATCTGCTCTCATTACCATACTGTGGTCTCTACTACGGGGTCTGATTTGGGATGAATGTTGAGGGGAGACTATTAGACAACTGGTCTTGCCTTGCACCTATGCATTGAGTTTGATAACCTTGGAAGCAGTGGTGTGAAGAAGCAGCCAGCTATGTCACGATTACAAGTGTTTATTCCTCCACAGGGCTTACATCTGGATTAAATGAGATGAACATAAAAGTGGAAAAACTTAAAGAGAAAGCTAGTGGATTTGCTAAGCAGTTTAATGGCTCACTGTTGCAACTGACTGCATTGCCAAATGGTAAGTGAAATGCATCTTGACTTCCTCTTCATTACACAAGGCAAGTATATTTAACTTGAGCAGCACCCCTGGTCGTCACTAATTGGAAAGTTCAGCAATACCTTTTCATTTTGATAATGCTGAAAACAGATGAAGCGACAGTGGCATGTAAGAAGAAAAGGTCTTCATTCTGTATCACTTTCTTGGATATGTACCATATATGATAGACATTTTCTTTTTTCTGGAAGGGTTCCAATGACTTTGCCACACACAGAGGAAGAAAATTTCAACAGGCAGCCTTTACTCTTCGTTGCTCAAAATCAAAACCTTTGCAACCTTTAAGCTGTAATGAAGATTTTAATTGAATTCATTGAAAGCATGCTGGTGAAACAGTAATCAAAAGAAGAGCCTTAAAAGACTTAGGAAAAGCCTTAAAAACTTTAGAACTTCACATAAGTAAAAAAAAAGAGAGAGAGAAGGACAAAGAATAGCTCTACTGTGTTGTTCTAAATAATATTTCTTAATAATACAAACAACCTAATTAAACTTTATAGTAGCTTTTCTGTTATATTTTTAAACAAGCAAGGGACTTTACCTAGTTTAAGATAATAATAGCTTGGAATGTAGAATATTTTTTAATGGAAAAGAACAGACTTTTAACATCTACTGCTTGTCGAGTCCATTTGCAGTAGACAGTGTCTGATTTTTTTTCTACTAGAAGATGCTGAGTCTGCTTTTGATGGCCCAATTAACTTAATACTGTTCAGTGAGCCAACGTCTCTCTTAAGATTAAAAACCAACCCGTTTTACCATTCAGGACATTAAGGTGCATCGAAATGTAACATCTGTTGACTAAAGGAAACCTACATTTAAATGTTAATGCAGTGGAGGTAATTGACTTGATGACTACTTAAATTATAATCATTCCTTGATGTTAATAAATTAAAATACTTATCTTCTGCTGTGTGTGCCTGTGTGTTTGCATCCATAGGAAATTAGCAGCTTTGTTGGGGATGTGGGTGCAGTTTAAGTTGGGGAAACTGCATGGGGAAAGTATTAATCTCTCAACTCTCCATGGCTGCTTTATTTTAAAGAGACAAACAAGTCTGTTAAGGGATCTTGTTTGCTTATCTCTTGCAAACAAGTCTGTTAAGGGATCTTGTTTGCTTATCTCTCGCATCATAGAATCATAGAGTTGGAAGGGACCATGAGGGTCATCTTATCCAACCCCCTACATACCCAGTTTGGCCTCAAAACTGGTAGCTAAGACCCAGAGCCTGAGTTTTCTGCCCTGAATGCAAGTAGGTAATCTACTTATGTTGATCATATGTTTCAGATACCAGTGAAAATATTCTCGCTGTAAGAGAGCTGGCAGTGTCTGCTAATACAACTGCTCTTAATGGTTTAAGGCACACTGGGGTTTTTAGTGAAAAGTTCCTGAACACTTCATTCACATTGTCTAAGGTTAATGAGACATTGCGGAAAACCAATGAACTTATAATCGACTCATCAAAAGCTGGTAGGTTTGCTGCTTCATTGCTCCCTAGAAATGTCCCTGCATGTGAGAGGGGAGTTAATTTTTAAACCTAAGTATTCCTTATCTTTATTTACATTAAAGCTAGTTTATACTACTTCTCTTAAAAGTGTGCAGATGAGATTTGCTAAATACTTTTCCCATGACAAGTATGCATTTCAGAATTGCAATCCTAAATTAATAGGCCATAATTATAAGAAATGCTTTAAACTGGCCATTACATATGCATTTTGTACCGGTGTGTATTTTTTCACTTGAACGCAACAAAATCTTCAGTTTTCTCCAAAATTCAAGCAACAGCACCCCGTTTCAAAACCTCAACTTCTTTTTTTTGGCAGCAGCGTCAGCTGAAAGAAAAGTGAATGAAGTTGAAATCCAGGCCGGCCTCCTGTTTGGTAGGCTGAAGCCTCTGAAAGTGCTGGAAGAGAACCTCAGCAGAAACATCTCGGAAATTAAAGAGCTCATCAGTCAAGCCCGTAAACAGGCCGCCTCTGTAAGCAGCTTATTCTACATGTTCTAGGAGGGGGAAATGCTACTAAGCTTCAATGCTACGCACATGCCTGAATCAATAGTGTATGTGTGTGTGTTGCAATATGAAGACACAGGCCACAATTCAGGGTCTCATGGAATATCCAGTAGCACTTTTGATTTCTTTCTTTCAACAACATTACGCCTATGTATGAACTCCCTGCAGTTTTAAAGGTGATTTATTATGCAGTGCATCAAATTACTGGTTAGGAAAAAAGAATTCGAAAAGCTTTACAGGGCATGAGGAGTTCTGTAGCTTGTACCCATAGTAGTTCTTATTAGTAATGTTGAGCTCTTTGTTTTCTTAATCTATCAGAGTTTCTAGAGAAATACCCTTTATGTGAAGTTACATTAACATTTGTCAACTTATTGCTCCTTGTGCTGTAGTTCATAGATAGCCAGTTGACATACTAGCTGGCAGAACTGACCCCTACAACAATTTTACCTGGTTCCTTACCAAGCTGTTGTAAAATATTTGACCCTACAGGGGCAAAACAGAACTTTAGCAAATTTCTTAGATCACAGTGAACAGGTGTCCCATTTATGTTTAGAATTTCTGGATCAGAACGTAACAAAAATGCTTCTTTGTCAGTTTGTCTGTCTGTCCGTCTGTCTGTCTGTGTCTCTTACTCTTTGTTGCATTTCTATATATAAAGGCCCTGCACTCCATAAAGCCTCAAAGTTGCATCATTAAAATTAAAATTTAATTAATATTATTTATTATTTAATAACAACACCATTATTGATGGTGGTGATGATGATTAATACTATAAATACGACACAATCCTAGAAACTAATTGGCTGAGGCAAGTCTAAACAATTTTAAATTTGACAGACCATTTCTGAAGACATGTACAACGTATATACCAACCTTGCCTTTTATTTTTTTCCTCTTTTTTCAGATTAAAGTCGCTGTGTCTGCAGAAAGAGACTGCATTCGTGCTTATCAGCCCCAGATACTGTCTACGAACTATAATACATTAACATTAAATATTAAAACAACTGAACCTGATAACCTCCTGTTTTACCTGGGTAGCAGTGGTAAGGTAAGCAGAAGGATTTAGAAGATTTTGTATGGCAACTGAAGTCTTCATTTTATATGTAGGAAACACTTTACCAAAGACCAAGTGTTCTGGTCATATACTGTAAAACCTATTAGCTGTCCCTTTATACCTAAATGGCTATTGGGTGTGATAGGTCACCCTCCCTATTCATATACATTCATTGGTGAAATGGGGATTCTAATCCACATTAGAACATAGAACCATAAAATTGTAGAGTTGTAAAGGACCCTGAGGGTTTTCTAGTCCAGTCCCCTGTAATGCAGGAATCTCAACTAGTTTATACATGACAGATGTATAAACCTCTGCTGAAAACTCTCCAGGAAAGGAGAATGCATCATACAAAACTGATATTGTATCTATGTAAGCTCTTGAATAGTCCAAATAGCAGTGGTAAGCAAAGGGTTCTTAAATTTGTATCATATGATGTATGAAATACATGGAAAGATACTGTTCCTGACATTAATAGCATTCATGATTGCTTACAGCTAATTTGGATTCTTTTGTATAGTGGTTAGCATTTATACAATAACAATCGGTTCTTCAACTACTTTCTGGGAGCGCCAGCTGTATCTTCAATTAAACAATCCTTCGGATAATTAAGCTTGGATAATTTTGTAATGTCGGCACACCTTACAAATGCACTGTTAGTTTTATTTTCCTTGAATGCTTCATTTGCACATAGCAAGTTTAATGGTCCCCAAAATTCTGTAAAGAGGTTTTTGTGGGGGGTTTTTTTAGTGTTTAAGTTGCACTTAACACTGTGTGTGTGTCTTGAGTTATTGAACCATTGGCTTCTCGAAACTCAGTGTGATCTGCATGTGTTCAGATTGCTAATTTTATTTTCAGTATTCTTGTACAGGTGATTAATATGCAAGTGGTGACTACTTATTGCAGTGTTTGGCCAATTTTAGCCATGCCATGCCACTAAAGCCCCTCTTTTTTGAGCAGGGTCATGATGCTTTGTTTGAAATGGCCCAATCCACAATGTGAGGTTAAGTGATACACACAGTTTCCCTCAGAGAATCATTCCCATATCGGCCAATGTTGTAAAGTGTTAGGTGAAGGGACCTCTGACCATTAGGTCCAGTCGTGGCTGACTCTGGGGTTGCAGCGCTCATCTCGCTTTATTGGCCGAGGGAGCCGGCGTACAGCTTCCGGGTCATGTGGCCAGCATGACTAAGTCGCTTCTGGCAAACCAGAGCAGCTCATGAAAACGCCGTTTACCTTCCCGCCGGAGCGGTACCTATTTATCTACTTGCACTTTGACATGCTTTTGAACTGTTAGGTTGGCAGGAGCAGGGACCGAGCAATGGGAGCTCACCCCGTCGTAGGGATTCGAACCGCCAACCTTCTGATCGGCAAGCCCTAGGCTCTGTAGTTTAACCCACAGCCCCACCTGCGTCCCTTTGTAAAGTGTTACTTTGCTGCTTATTTAAGACGTGAACCAAGTCTCATTTGGATTTGATCAATGCTTTCAAATACTGACTTTTAGTAGCTGACATTCACCAACGTTAGCCATTTGGGCATTCTCTCAGTGTTTTGGCAACCTTTTTTTTAGGCTGATTTCATGGCAGTGGAGATGCGACGTGGGAAGGTGGCCTTTTTGTGGGATATGGGCTCTGGATCAACAAGGCTGGAATACCCTGACTTTTCCATTAACAACAACAAATGGCACAGAATACATGCTACAAGGTAAGATGTAACTGGTGTGCAGCACATGTAATTAATGAACCCTAGGGGAATATCAGATTTGCACAGTCACCAATAAACCTGAAATAATTACTGTCTAAAGGAGAATTATTATTATTTTATTGGGAAGTACAACTCATCCAAATAATTGGGGTTGATGAGAGCATCTGCTGTCAACCATGTATAATGTAGCCATTTTTAATTTCAGAAAATTTCTCAGTTCTTTCTTTAGTGATAAGTATATAACACAGATTGGCAGTTAAGCATGCATAACTATTTTAAATCCCCTTATTATTTGTGATAATTAGGTTTGGAAGAACTGGCACTCTGAGTGTAGAAGAGGCAAACACTTCTCAGAAGCCCTTTATGAGAACTGCCACCTCATCTGGGACAGCTACAGTACTGGATGTAAACCAATCAACACTCATGTTTATTGGTGGACTTGGAGGACAAATAAAGGTGAAAAAATTAATAGCCATGCTGTAATACTTCATTATTGTTCATTATTGTCGCTTTCCACTCACTGTTCTGTGCTGAATGAACAATAATTGCCACACATTCAGAGATGACAGGAGATATGTTTAGCAGCATTTCTTCCAAATCATGCAGCTTCTCAGCTGGCAGATCCTGAATGTAGGATTGTGCCCCTAGTTGACTATGGATATCATTTTTGTATTTTTCTTCTTATTTTAAGCCACCTGCACACATATAATTATGAATAACCGTATCAGTAATGCTCTTATTTGCCTAGTACAATTTATCCTGATTATCAAGTTACAACTTTAGGCCACGGATTGCTGTTTATCTGGATAAATGTCAAATTCCCTTTTTTATTATCATTCATGGTGTGCTTCTTCTGTAACAGAAATCACCTGCCATTAAGGTTACTCATTTTAAGGGATGCATGGGGGAAGCATCCTTGAATGGCAAATCTGTTGGACTTTGGAACTATGTGGAGAGGGAAGGCAAGTGCAATGGATGCTTTGGAAGGTGAGAACTTGAAACAGTTTATAGAAATCTGTAATTAAAACAGGAGTTGTCTTGCATGTTTGCATAAATACAGCTCCTCCACAGGAGTGATGTTTGGTTGAGCTGGGCATTCCTGCTTTGCTCCTCATTCGTATAAAGGCTCATGATCTTTTGTGTGGCTGGGTCCAGGTTCCAAACCACACCACCATGACTGTAGAAACTCCTTGGGGCTTTTATTTGGTGCAGTCGCCTGCCATTGTTTCCTGTGAGCATATTGAAGCTCCTTCTTACCATTTTACAGAATCCACATGAAAAGAAGGGAGTACATGTGCTTCATCACAGCCAAACTATGGATGGCTGTTGGGTTCCTGGTTTTGTCCTTCGCCTTTCCCCTCCCCAAATGCAGATTGATTTTTTTCACCCACTTCCTAGCTTGTGGTAACTATAATTTACCATGATATGCAAACTGAGCAATCCTTGGTTCCTGCTAAAAACAATGCCTCAAAAACTAAGCAGTGTGTTCTGATTCTTGTTGGGCAGAATGCTGTGGTTACCGCTGATTGGTTTTTTTGCCTGAGTTTGAAAGTCACAGGAAACTGGTGTAAATGAGAGAAGGCATGGGGCAGTGGTTAGGACCAGGAAGACTTAGGTTCAAATCCCCAAACAAGCCTTGAAGCAAACTTTCAGCCAGTCGCTATCTTTCCACTTAACCTACCTCACAGTGATCTTATGATTACATGACAAGGGGATGATAATCTATTACTACTGCTACTCTTAGGAAGTAGACAAGGGAACTTTTCCAACCAGAGCACATTCCCCATGATTAAACTCTGATTTGGATGTTTTTCCATGCATGTATATTTGTTCTCTGTGAAAATGTGCTTTAAAATAGCATCAGATATTACATTCATTTAGTTCTCAAATAAAATAGCATCAGATATTACATTCATTTAGTTCTTAAATATGGGAAGCCCAGCCAGATGGGCGGGGTACACATAATAAATTATTATTATTATTATTATTATTATTATTATTATTATTATTATTCATGTTTTAACAACTGTATATGACAAAAAAAATTGTTTATTTTATTTTGCAGATTCCTGGTAGGTATCATTTGTAACCAGCAGAGGGAGATGCAGGACTATTTTAGAAATGTTTAAATATCATCAGACCAATCCTTATAATTATGGCTTGATTTCTTGAGCCACTTTCCCTGAGAGTGTTTATCCAGTAAATCAGTGACAGCAGTTTGGAAGATTGGAATGTATATATTCTGTTTTTGCACCTGATGATTTTACCATAATAATTATTTCAGAATATGCCCGCAATTTGCAATTTTGCTTATCAGGCTGGTTAACATGGTAGGCAAATTGTGTCAGTTAATTGAAGTTAAACAAGCCAATTTCCCCCTGTATTGGTCTGTAAGATCACTTAGATGACCCGGAGGAATTCAACTTGTGATATCACACCCTGCAGAATACAATAGGATGGTGACCCACAACACAAAAAACAGTACTATTAACAGCATATGAAAACATAAAACAGGAATTCAAACACATGAAACATGGGCTGATTCCATAGATCAGGGAAAGCCAGGGCAAAATTGTAAATCTGTACAAGATGCCTGAAGCAGCAGAAGCTTACTGCTTTATATGTGGATGAGAGGAGAGCATTCCACAGTACAGAGGCAACAGCTGAAAATGCCCAGTTTTTGTAATGTGCATTGCTTAGAGGATTTTTTAAAAAATAAATGATTTATAAATGCTTTTAAATAAAAATGATTAGCTTAAGGTTCTGTGGGTAGAGTTTCCATTCTTGACAAGAAAGCGACTCCTTTTCTGGAGGCTGGAACCATTTAAATGTTTTGTTTGTTTCTGCAGCCCACAGGATGAAGACACTTCATTTCACTTTGATGGGAGTGGATATTCAGTGGTGGAGAAGTCACTTCGCTCCACTGTGACCCAAATCATAGTATTTTTCAGCACCTTCTCGCCAAATGGGCTCTTAGTGTACCTGACTTCTAATGGCACAGTAAGAAAACTCACCCAGTGTTTAAAAGCACTATTTAGACCAGTAGTTTCCAAAGATTCTGTGGAAATGACTAGTGATTGTATATACTTTTCAACAAAAAGTGGCACTGACTATTTATATAGTACTATGATTTTCTGCTGAATGTTGAAAACCATTGTTTAAAGGCATATAGTATCTTTATTTCCCCCTGACATGCATACATAAAATCTTGGGCAGTATCCAACTAACTTGTTCTTGCACAATGGAACTGCCACCCTCCTCCCTCTGCACACACCCCTAAATCTTTTCTGGGTTTCTTCCAACCATCTAGAGCAGATTTGGGGAGGGCACATGGAACATGCTGGGAGATGAGGGGGGAAGTTCCATTGAGCAGGATCAGGTTGGTTGGGTACTACCCTTGGTGTTTTATATTGTATGTTGCCTTGAGCTTATTGAGAGGAGAGGGGGCTACCAAAAAGCTTTTATTTATTTTCTGACTTTTGTTTCATCCTTGCAGAGGGATTTCTTGTCTCTGGAGCTTGTGGATGGCAAAGTTAAGCTAACTGTTGATCTTGGTTCAGGTCCTCTTACCCTTAAAACAGAAAGTCGCTACAATAATGGAACATGGTATAAAATTTCATTCACCCGAAACAAAAAAGAAGGTAAAATGTTACATATGGGCTGAAAAAAACAGATGCTTACTCTTTCTATAATTATTAGCAGATAGCCAAATGGAGGGAAAACCAAGCGAAGTAAACTATTCCTGTCTCCATGATTTTGATGAAATAATGGTCTCAGGTGATTTAACTTGTGTTGTTTTAAAAAAGGCCACAGCTTCATGCAAATGTCCAAGCATGTTTTTAGCTAAATCCAAATAGACTTCAACATTACTTCTTTCTTATGTGTTTGTTTGTTTTTTAATCCAACTTCTAAGAGAAGTTACTTGATCTATTGGAACTGTGTATCAGCAAAACAGTGACAAAATTCTGTGAATTAATTTTCAATATAGTGCAGAAGCTTAAACATTTCTTGGCTTTTGAGAATTGTTTTATGAGGACGATGCACTTTGTTGTACATTAGGGTGAATAACATAAATCAATAAATGGGCTCGTGCTGGGACAGGAAACTTTCCAAGTGACAGTCAAGAAGCATATGTGTGTGTGAACAAGAAGATGATGACCCCTAGTTGGGTGGCGCATCCATTCTGCATTCAGGAGGACCCAGGTTCAATCCCCAGCACCCCCAAGTTGGGCGGGGATCAGTGGCACCAGCTGCTGGGGGTTGAGCCCTTTTAGGGGGCACCAATATTTTTGGGGGGTGGGGCTGCCCCCATGTCCAAAAAGCGCAGAGGCAAAGCATGGAGCTGAGCACAGCACAGCTCCAGTGGCCAGCTCCTTCTCCTCCTGCCACAAGAAGTAGCCTCCCACTGGTGGTGGCACCAGGGGGAGAGAGAGAGCCACTTGCCATGAAAGCTGCATGGCCACCACATTCAGCTCCTTCCCCGGTTCCTCCCAATGTCCTGATGTCATGCATGAGATGTTGGCCACCGCCAATCATCCTCCTAAGCTGGCGCCTCTGGCTGGGATAGACTCCCGGAGAGCCACTCCCAACTAGTGGATAATATTTGACTAGAGGAACCAAATATAACAGGTCTTCCAGTGTTCTTATGAGAGGATTGGCTGCTACCACGCGATGACATGTTGTAACATTCCCAGATTACTTCAGGAAGCAGGATGCTGGTCTAGATGGAGGTTCGGTCTCATGATATAGGATTCTACTTTTTATGCTGTTTTGTTATTTTGTTCACATTGATCTGACTTATCAGTGAAGGTCACTTTCTGTATAATGCTACCACTTCTTTTTTATTACTCCTTGGTGGGAGATTGTTTTGACTGGTTGGTTCTGTTCTCGCTGATGTCAGCGCCTGACAGTTGACAATTCATATATAAGCTAGAGTACTTGCACATTCAAAAGACCTGTTTAGGTTTGTTTACTTTAATTGAATTCTCCATGGGCCTTTGATCTTTTGGCTTAATGCTAAAATGTCCTTACATCAGTTTAACCATGCGACAAATGAGGTTGTAAATTTCAGACAGGGAGATTCTTCAGCATGGAATCTATATAGTTGTTTTCTCTGGACGTTTCTACTCAACTGCGTAACAGTGGAGGCAAGGCAAGGATTTAAAATGAGATTAGCCCTTTAAGATTCACAACCATATAACCAAGTATTGGAACTTGGTTAGTGGAAGGAAGAAATCATACAGTGTCAGAAGTACTTTACCCAGTCACTATCCAACGGGAGTGACTGGAAACCATTGCTCACAAAGAGCTTGACTTGTGAAACATGGAAATAAATAAGGAATGGCATCCAGGGTCAAGTGAATGGACATCTGCTTGTGCAAGAGCGCCTCCCCATCCTCTTAACTCCCTTTCAGCTCCCATCTCCTGCCCCTGCTTCCCTCATCTGCTCTGGAGAGTTCTTCAGTCCTCCAGAATAATTTGAGGTTGGGAATTATGGAGAAAGCAGGATCCATTCTGTCAGCTGTGTTCATTCTACAGGCAGACATACATTGTTGGATTTCACCCCAAGGAGGTTTTGGTTCATGAACCTATGAGAAATTTACTGCATATGTGTTTGTTGAATCAGGAAGACTGGAAAAACTTGGAAATTGACATTGCTATTACCTGTTGTGGAAATAGTGTCCAAAATAGCATATAAGCCATATGTTTCATATTTTTCCTTAATGAGGAAGGGGCCTTCATAGAAGAATTAGATAAGCTCAGTAAAATATCTAGACCCATATTAGTAAAGCAGTTTGTCAAAATGATATCCTGTTACTATTATGTTTTGCTGTAATGTTTGAGTCGTAACAAATGTAGCATAGCAAAATCTCAGATATTTCTGTTTGCTAATCTCTGATTTCATTACCCTTTCAGGGATTTTGGCAGTCATGGACGCTTATAACCTGAGTTCTAAAGAAACCAAACAAGGAATATCCCCTGGTACAGCCTCTGACCTGAATCGTTCCGATAAGGATCCTATTTACATTGGCGGGTTACCGCGGTCAAGGGCAGTAAGGTAGGCTTAAATAAAAAGAGTTATACGCTTAGATCTTCCTATATTTGAACTTTCTCATATAGTATTTAAATGCAGGGTCCCAGGTTCCTTTGAACTCCTAATTTGCTTTGAACTTCAGGCTTCATAACACTCCTTACTTGTTTTTATATAGTGTTTTATTTTGTGTTTTTTGCTTTTGTTTGTCTTAGTAAACTAACTAAGCAAGCAAACTAAGAAAACAAACATGAATGCATCACAATCTATATAAATACACTCATTTCTACCCACCTTCTTTTCTGCCTAGCATATTGCAAACCAAATACCAATACCAAACTGAAAATTGCCCTGACATTTCTTAAGAATTATCTGAGAATCTGGGAAGAGATGCAGGGACAGAGGAAAGAAAAAGTTTCTCGCCGTGTCAGGTTTCATTTATGGACAGAATTCAAAATGATTGTGAATGTATCCAGTAACCGTTTCCCTCTACTAGTTTTCATAGTGTGCTTGCTTATTCTGTAATTTGGATTTACACAGCCATTCCTTTTGAGCTAAATATCGTAGACCAATGTTTCTCTCCCCACCCCAATAATATTTTCTCTTTTTAGGAAAGGGCTTAACAGTAGAAAATATGTGGGATGTATTAAGAACTTGGAAATATCCCGTTCCACTTTTGATTTGCTTAAAAACTCATACGGTGTGAGGAAAGGCTGCATTCTGGAGGTAGGACACACAGGTAGTTCTTGGTAAATTTAAACTGATTGCTACTTGTTGCTGGAAAAACCAATCAACAGTGTCTGCTGATACTATAATGGATGCTATAATGTTGATAAATTGTCAGATAATCAACTCCTGCATTGTTATGTCTCTGACAGATAGAAGATCTAATTCACTCATTTTATTTCTCTTCTTTTGCAAAATAGCCCATACACAGTGCTAGTATCTTGAGCAATGGCTATATTGAGTTGCTGCCCAAACCCCTGTCAGCAGAATCAGAACTTATGGCCACTTTTGCTACAAAGAATGCCAGCGGCATCATCCTCGTTGGGCTAAGTAAAGGCGCAGAAAAGCGAAGGCGCAGGCAAGCTCAGCTGGTAAGCACCCAACCATCTTTTCAGCTCTTGTGGTCTCAAGTGTCTTCTTAGTCATTCCCTAGTGGTGTCATCCAAAGTCAAGCAGGGATGCTCACACTGTTGAGCACAATTCAGATTGGAATGGGGTGAGCAGAATCGGGATTGGGCAGCACAGTTTACAAGAAGTATGCAAGAGAGTAATAGCTGAACTTGATCTTCTCCATCTTTCTCAGCCCTTTTTCTCCATCATGTTGGTCAATGGCCATTTGGCAGTGCATGTCAATGCCGGGGACAGAGCAAGTACAAGAAAGGTCCTTGTTGAGCCTGCTAATGGAACTTACAGTGATGGGCGAGAACATTCGGTCATCCTGACTCGGAATAAGAGGTAGAAGCTGAATCACTTGTTTAATTAAGGCCTGTTGTCAAGTTTACCGTGTTCCCTAAAGAACTGGCTTAGTTTAGTTCATTTCAGTAGAATAACCACAGTTGTGTTTTTCTGCTGTTAATGGAGAAGTTGTGATTTATATGGTAATTGCATACACTACAGAGCCTCTGATTAAGTTGTGCATGGATGCTCCCTTGAAATTGCTAGACATTTTGGCCACCAGGGAGAATCATGCCAAGTACTGATACAAGAAGTACACACACAATTAGCTATTTTATTTATTAGATGGAGAAACATATAAATCCAATGTTTTATGTGACACCTACAACTGAATTAGTGCTAGAAATTAATTGGAATGCTACTGAACACGCCTGGTCTGCCATACAATCGGGACTGCAAGATCCTTTGGAGAACCACCATTATTTCTGATTCATTTACTGTGGATTCCTCACTATTATTGTTCTTAAATCAGACATTTTTTTAATTGGATAATAGTTCACTTTGTGGTGTTTTCTTCTTCTTTCCAGGGTTATAACTGTCCAGGTGGATGAAAGTAGCCCTGCAGAAATTAGGCTTGGCCCATTGGCAGAAACTAGGCCAATGAATATATCCAACTTCTTCATTGGTGGGATTCCTGCAGGAGAAGGCATTTTAGGACTAAAGATGGCAGGCTCTTTCTATGGCTGTATAACCAACTTGATATTTAATATGGAGTAAGTTTATTATTTATTTAAAATATCCGTGTACAGCCTTTATTTTCAGAGCCAAAGCTCCCTCAAGGTGGCTTCTATGAAAGTGATAATGTACACAACACAATTATAAATAAAGCTAAGAAACCAGAAATAATAAAACACACAGGAACCCCCAAACTTAACATGGGCAAATCCATAGCTATGGTTCTTTGACAATGATATCAAATTGATTAGATTGCCATCCTTGTTTCCATTGCTTTAGCCTTAAACCTTAAATTCTTCCTAAGGCCTTTTTTTGCCCAGATGATGATACAGCAGATTATGTTGCCCCTCTGTAGCTGCTTGCAAGTATTCTCGGGGTACAACAGTTGCTTGCTGGTGGTGATGTGCGTCACTTGGCATTCACGTCACAGGAAAACATGCAGGTGTCAAGTTTTTGCCTCACTTTGTTTAAAGTTGCAACGAAGTCCAGAATCACAGCTGACTGTTATGGAGGATGTGTCCAGGGTGGAACAAAGAACAGGCAAAACCTGTAGATGTTACACCCAAAACACATAATTGTGGAGATGTCTGACTAGTGTCAATAAACGTGAGGGCTCTTTTGAATTTCACATAGGGAGTTTTTGTAAGCGCTGCTTGTAACATGTCTCCAGCTTTCATAGTATGCACAGTGGACCTGTTAACAGTGGTTCTGTTTCTTGTGTGTTTCATTGAAATAAATAAATTGTTCTTTCTTTAAAACCCAGACTTCTGGATTTCACCACTGCAGTGAGGTATGAAGGTGTGGATATGGATAGTTGCTTCCTTTGGGAGAGGCCTAGGCCTACCATCCAGCCAGAAGACATTGAGATTCTTCCTGAGATGCAGATGATGCCAATTTCTTACAGGCCTCTTGCAGAAATTAAGAAAGTATGTTGTCAAAATTTAATCAGTCTTTTCCCCCATGGCAAGACCTGGAAATATGAGAGGTGTTAAGACAGACAAAGGGGGGGGGGAGAGAAGCAGGGTGACAGAATGACCTGCAAAGGGCTTGCCACTTCTGAATCCAGTTCCCCAGCCCTGATCTAAACCTACAGCTCTTGTCTGCAAAGATGAATGTTGTATTATTTCTCCCTGGGTTCTGATAATGTTAGTTTTGCTTGAATTTTATACTTGTGATTTATATATTGTGAGGCATCAGCATTAAGGTGAAAAACTAAGCAAAGCAATGCTTGGATGCAAGGGGTGGGATTTTAACTAATGTTTTCTTTAATAGAAACCTTGTGTAGAGGATGAAATACTGAAGTATGTTTCTGGCGCTCATCAGTTTGGCCTTGCAAGGAACAGTCACTTGATGCTTCTTTTCAATCAGTCCACTGTAAGAAAAAAGTAGGTATATTTTGCTATGATTAATTGTAATTTTAAAAAAATTAAATGGCGCTTTTAAACATGCAAAATGCCTAACAACATGTGAGATAGGCCATCATTCCAGTTTCGCAGAGCGCTATTGAATAAAAGTTTAGAAAGGTTTAATTCCACTGATTTGTAAGAGAGTTAAGCAAGTATGTATCTCTCTTTGGGATAAGCTAAAGCAGTTAGTTTTAAAGGGTGTGGGTGTGTTAAAGTCTATGCACCAGAGACACTTGGAAGGCAGTCCTTCTCCACAGGAAAGCTCCTCCCTCAATGGAGACAGGCAGGATCCAGAATCTTCCGTCTTCCTCAGTGGAAGATTGGTTGGTTCATCTGCAGCTCCTGAGAACATAGCCATTTATCTTCATGTCCACTAACTCTTGTCTTGTTTCCACCTTCTTCTTCTTTACCTCACTTCCCTTCCTTACTGGTTCTCACACCACCTGCCTTCACCTTCCTTCCTTACCTGTGGCGCTCTAGCCACAAGCAGAGAATAGATGTGATGGTGTTTCATTTTCTTTATCATAGGCATACTATACTTGCACCATTCTCTTCCTCTGGAGAGCTTAGAACAGTTTTCATTGGCTTCCAAGCTCTGATCAATTTCATGCTTCCTCCCCTAGGCTTTCTGTGCAGTTGAACCTCAGGACTTTTGCTTCTAGTGGCCTGATATATTACATGACGCACCAAAAGCAGGTTGATTATGCAGCCCTTCAGCTACAAGGGGGAAAGCTTTATTTTTCATTTGATCTTGGAAAGGGTCGGGCAGTAGCCTTTCATGGAGCAATCGTCAGTGATGGGAAATGGCATACGGTAGGTGGGCCAAATGCCTGCATCCAGCCTTTTCTTAGGTCTGAGTCTCCTGCCTTTCTCGCATACTTTCTTATGCTGGAAAAATAATTCCTGGTTAAGTATTCTCCTCTTGCACTATTTCAGAGCTTTTCATTATCTGCATGCCGGTATTTTAAAAATAAAAATAAATTTCTCATTAAATGCATGGTAGCTTTTGCATTTCTTTACTAACGTACTGCGCATTAAGTTATCCAAAGGCAATAATTTGCTGAAAAATGTAGTAAATAAAGATTGCATTGATGCAACCCTATTCTTAATTGGATGTTTCCTAGTCTTAACTATTGGTGTCATCTTACAAATATTGTATCTTATCTTATAGGTGAAGACAGAGTATACTAAAAGGAAAGGTGTTGTCATAGTTGATGGGCAGGAATCTGCGGCTGTAAATGTTCCAGGAGATGGAAACACATTGGATGTAGATGGGAAGCTGTACCTAGGGGGGCTACCCTCGGCTTTTGCAGCCAAGAAAATTGGAAATGTAAGCTTTTTCTCTTTAATTGTCCTTTATGTCTATTGTCTGCCAGGCAAATCAGGCTGCATAACAGCATTCTGAAAGAAAACAACAATTTTTAGTGCATTGAAACACAAAATCCGTGCGGGAATCGTTGCACACCACTGACTTGTCAATATCAGATGTTGATATCAGCAGCATGGAAGTTTTGGTGCTTTTATACCATCGTTCATCCCTCTCACCTCCTAGGTCTGAATGTGTTTAAAGTATACAAGTCCTTTGAATCTTTATTTTATTTAGAAAGATAATAGCAAAAGCAGTGATTTCTACCTAAGCTTTGCAAAGTGTATTAGTGTCTGAAAGAAACAGCTTCAGCTTTCACTGTGTCTGCTTCTTCATAGCCATAACAAAAGCAGTATGACATTTCTGAACAGTGAAAAATGTATCCTGTAACCAGGTGGGGGCTCCCAACATTATTTCTTAAATTAAATAAACTTCTGGTGGTCTGATTTTTATCCCAGCAGTGGTGCTGGCAAGAAGGGAGAATTAACTCTTTCCTACATCCTGTTTTCTGAATTCCCCTCTCCCTCTAGCTCAGTAGCCATCAAGGAAAAAATGTAGGTATTTGTATTGTGTGTGTGTTTTTCCTGCTGTGGAGCTAATAAAAGGATTCAGTTTAATTTAGAAATTCACTCTTCCAAGACAACAATGCCCATTTACACCACAAAGAACTCATAACCCACCTACTTTCAGCAGCCAGAAACACCATAACCAGACACTGGAGAGACCTGTCAGGAGTAAGCATGGACCAATGGTACCAAATAGTATGGGAAACAGCCCTACTAGAAAAATTAACTAATAAACTGAAACTGACACGGGGACAAACAGAAGAAGACACCTTCACCCCGGCATGGCTCCCCTTTATCACATACACAGCCCAACAGGACAACGACAATAATCCACCAACAGCATACAAATCAATATGGCTAACCTGATCCAAAACACCCACCCACCTCACTCACACACGAAAACAAAGATCACCACAGCCAACCACAAACAAACAAGCATACCCTAGGCCAACCCCAACCTCTCTCACCACCAAAGGAACACAAGTGAACAACACAAGCACGCTGACACCAAACTCTACATACATTAAGCATAATAGAAACACCGCTACCCGACCCCACCCCCATACATCTCCCCTCCCTCCACCCCCTTTCTTTTTTTCTTTCTTTTTTCTTCTCTCCCTAATGCTTCATCAAATGAAACGGATTTGTAAAAATGTTACATGGAAGAAAAAAATACGAGGCATTACACTTACTGTAAAACAAGAAAACCCTTAATAAAATATTTTTTTTAAAAAATTAGAAATTCACATTTCAGCCCTAGAAGTAGGATTATTGATCTGTTTTTATCTATTACATTTTTTTTCTGCCTTTTTAACAAGCTCAGATATCTGTTTTTCCTCCCCATTTTATTCTCACAACAATCTTGTGAAGTAGGCTAGGCTTAGAGTGTGTGACAGGCCCAAGATTACCCAGCAACCTTCATTGCTTAGTAGAAACGTGAACCCTGGACTCCTCAATGCCGGTCTGGCTCACTAACCACCCTGGTTTGTTTACAGTCTGGACACACTTTATGTGCATTTATGGTGTTTCTTTTATTTTTATGTGCTCACAGCTGTGTTACTAACCCTGATCTTCAGTGATTTACAGTTCTGAAGCAGTAAGGTTTTGTGGTGTGTATGTGTGTGAGATGTATGTACTGCATTAATCATGACACTTAATTGTTTGCAGATTACTCACAGTATCCCTGCATGCATTGGTGGAGTAACCATTAATAGCAAACAAATGGACAAAGAGAGCCCAGTCTCAAATTTTGCTGTGAATAAATGTTACGTTGCAGCCCAGGAAGGAACGTTTTTTGATGGAAGTGGTTTTGCTGCCCTTGGTAAGCAACAGATTGTTTTGCAAACCTTTTTTCCCAAGCAAAAATGAAATAATAAAGTAATATTCCATTATTCTACACTTCCACTCCTGTATTGATCCCCTGCTCCAGTTTTGCTGATTCCCTACTGATAATATGTAAACAGCTATTGCTTAATTCTGAAACATAATTACTTAATTGATCACATTTCAAGTAACTGTTTATTGGTCAGAAAGAAAAATAATAATTGTATTACTAACCATGGAGCAAGTAAAAGCTTTACGATATAGCAAAATTTAGAGGAAGCTTTAATTTGTACTTTCTCCTACAAAACCAAGCCATTTAGCCATTATTTTACATTGGAAGTGTGCCAGGAGGTAACCCATCCTGTCTCGACAGCTGTTTCTGAGCCACTTTTTAAAGGCATTCATCTGTTATAAAATGGATTCTTATCTGGTGTACCTGAAATGTTTTGGGCTACAACTTTCATCAGCCCCAGCCAGCAATAGGGGAAATGACTTTTTTTAGATAGGTTTCACACCATTCGATCAAAGCCCTATTTAACAAACAACCAAAGACTATAAAATGCAACAGCATCATGCACGTATATGTTCTGAGAAGTACTGGTAACTTGTATTGTGACTACCCCAGAACTTTTCAGCAGTCCGTATCTTCCACAGTCAAAAATGTGTATCTACTTTTACCCACATAATCAACATTACATCTTTGGGTATGGTGCAAATTTTGGGTTGCGTTTAATGCAATGCTATATGAACATGACATCAGAGGAAGAATTACTAACTCCCAACTTTGTTATTTCTCTCTCTTTTTAAATAGTTAAGGAAGGCTACAAAGTCCGATCTGACGTTAATGTTACATTTGAGTTCCGCACCACAGCTCTCAATGGAGTTCTTCTGGGAATTAGTAGCGCTAAAGTAGATGCCATTGGATTGGAAATAGTTAATGGCAAGGTGAGTTATAAGGTCGTGTGAAAATGTGCTTGTGAATCAATCTTGACAAATCTGGCAGGGGTCTGTTAATAACAATCAAGGAGAATGCATATGTAATGTGTAATGCTGGAAGAAAAAGCTGGGTCAGTTATTAATATGTGACAGAAAAATGTTGAATGCAGAATTTGTTGTGAATGTAGGTTTGTCCACTAGTTAGCTAGTATGTTTTAGCTATCTCTGTGAATCATACTTCCGTGTTCTCCTACACCAGTGTTTCCTCCCCATTCGCCTCATTCTGAGTATAATACTTATTTCAAAACCGTCTATTTGGGGACTTTAATTAAACAATGAGGAAGTTAAGGTCTCTAAAATAAGATGATGAAAAATGTGAAAGGTTTTTTTAAAGAAACAAAACACCCATTAGACATAAATTCCATGGCTATCGTTTTATAAATATATCCATAATAAACCTGAGAAGCCTAAAACTTAATTATTATTGCAAATGAAGGAAAGCATAAACCATCTTGAGAACCGTCAAAATACATCTAAACAGTTTCAATGAAGCCATCTTCAAAGTACTATTTTAGGTTCCTAGGAATTTTTTCCATTAAACGAAGCTTTTGTGGAATAACTTGAACCCTCTATTACCTCTTTCTGTTTTCTCTGTCCCTCTTTTCTCCTTTGCGCTTTTCAGCTTATACTAAGTGGGACGAGGGGAGGCTTTTGAGTGTGAGCAAATTCATTAATGAATACGTTTCCACACAGAAGGTCAGAGAAGGGGACAATTGTTTCATGGTTTTACCTCCTAGAAAGTTTTGTTAGATCAGGAGAAAGATTAATTTTCCATCGTGGTAAGTACAGGGGATTAGATATGGGCTTTGATGATGCCCCCAACTCTGGGGCAGCCCTCCCACCTGATCTGCCCAGAGTGTGCAGTTGTCCTATTCAGCCCTGCTTACTGCTAGCTTGTGCTCATCCAGAACTGCCTTTTCCTTAGTCACTGGTGGGTCACGGCCACTTTGGCTCCTCTCCCCACCAATAAACACTCATATGAAGGATGTTGATGTAGCAGCAGTAACACTAGCCTTGCCAAGGAAGCCTATTGCAATGCTTCACCCCACCCCACACCCAGCATGAGCCTTCAGCTGGCATCTATCTAGATTCCAAGGAGGCCATGCATGGGAACTCCCCAGCCCCTTAGGGAGCCATCTTGACTGATGACAGTGATGATTCCCATTTATGAGTTGCCTCCTATGCAGCATATCAACGTGATCTCGCAATATAATAAAAACACATACAAAACAATTGCACACATAGAGCCAGTTAACAGCAAGTACGTATATGAAAACAGTTTCAGACCAAATCCGGACACCAGCTGGGATAAGAATCTCTGCTTAGAAGGCTTGTTGAAAGAGATAAGTCTTCAATACATGCCAAAAGGAAAATAGAGGTAGCACGTATCTGATATTTATTGGGATGGATTTCTAAAGGTTAGGTGCTGCGACACTAAAGGCATGATTCTGACATTGTGTGGAGTGGTATGTGCAAGATGCCCTTTCCTGCAAAGAACAGGGATCAGATGGAGATAGAAGAAATGAGGCAATAGTTTAGTTTCTAACATAATAGTTCCTAGGAGAGAAGGCACCCCGCATGCTAGAGTTCTCCTTCAAGGCGGAGTGTTGATCCATCACAAACCCTCAGCCTGGGTTAGAAAAGGCAATTGGGTAGGACTCTAAAAATAGGGATGGCTCCTGGGAGGCCAGTTTGGCCTCTTCCTGATAGGGAATAGTCTCTTGGGCATTACATACTGCTCAACTGTCAAAGCTACCGGCAGTGAGCTTTGAATGAATTACCAACCATTTGGTTAAAATGAAAACTTTCCCACATCATTATTGAGAAATTTGTTATATTTAAAAGAACAAATCTTTTTCTTGCCTTCTTCTATTATTGTTGCATGGCTGCTGCTGTGTAGGTTTTATTCAGTGTCAACAACGGAGCTGGTAGAATAACAGCTACCTATGAGCCCAAAGGCACAACTGGTCTGTGTGATGGACTGTGGCATAAACTCCAAGCAAACAAAAGCAAGCATCGTATTGCTTTGATAGTTGATGGAAACTTGGTTCAGACTGACAATCCACATACACACTCCACCTCTGCAGATACGAACAACCCTATTTATGTTGGAGGATATCCTGGTATGTTGCTTTCCTCATTTTCAAAATGCAGAATTATTATTTTTTTACTTGTTATATTTTCATCCCACCCTTGGTTTGTGTTCTGGCTGACTGGTGGTGCAAATGCCATAAAGCAGCATGAAGTTGGTAAAGTTAGAGAATGTCCTGCTTGATACTTTATTTTCCCATCTCCTCAGAATCTGGTTCAAGCCAGGTTGGGGCTTCATATGAATTAGCAGCTACGTATAAGGGACGTGGGTGGTGCTGTGGGTTAAACCACTGACCCTAGGGCTTGCCAATCAAAAGGTCGGAGTTTGAATCCCCGCGACGGGGTGAGCTCCCGTTGCTCGGTCCCTGCTCCTGCCAACCTAGCAGTTCGAAAGCACATCAAAGTGCAAGTAGATAAATAGGTACCACTCCGGCGGGAAGGTAAACGGCGTTTCCGTGCGCTGTTCTGGTTTGCCAGAAGCGGCTTAGTCATGCTGGCCATGACCCGGAAGCTGTACACCGGCTCCCTCGGCCAATAAACCGAGATGAGCACTGCAACCCCAGAGTCGTCTGCGACTGGACCTAAAGGTCAGGGGTCCCTTTACCTTTTTTTAATAAGCCCATTTAGAACCCATCATGGGTATAGGCACTCCCTACAGTCCCCAAATTGCTGTCTGGTAACTAGTGCTGTGGCAGAAGGCCTGTTTCTCTCCCGCCCTTTAGTCTGGAGTTTCCTTTGTGCATATAGACCCCTTGGGTCCTGCAATGGAAATCCTGTTGATGGTAAAGGGGAGAGGGGAACTACTGCAGGCTGTGAGGGGTTTTTTTTTACTTGGTAGTGTACAATCGAGGACTTACTGGAAGCTGTCAAGCCATTTCTAATGTACAATTTTAATCTCCTCCTAACAGCAAACAGGCTCACTGTGTTCTTTCATTTGTTTTCTAGCTGATGTAAAACAAAACTGCTTGACCAGTAAGAGCTCATTCCGAGGGTGTTTGAGAAACCTTATCCTGCTTAAAAGCCAACAGGCAGAAGCCTTTGACTTCAGTGAAGCCTTTGACCTGCATGGAGTTTTTCCACATTCCTGCCCTGGGGCTGAACAGTGAACGGTCCATCTTTAGATGTTTCATCTGTTTTTAATGGAGGGAAAATGTTTTTAATGATAATCCTGGTCTCAGCGATATCCATGTATTTTCCAACTCAGGACAACTGTTTTTAACCAGAACTTCTACGATACCACATTTAATTTTTAAAGTCTCTTTGTACAACAGATACCTCTACTAAAATGTTAACAGCATTGAGTACTGGTTTTCATTTTGGGTGAAATTTGTTTCTTTCTCTCCCCACCCCCACCCAAAGTGTTTACAGTGTATCTTCTGCTGATTTGTTGTGACAGTATTTCATTTGGCGTATATTGGTTTTTCTATAATAAAGCTATAAAATGGGGCCCCATGCAGTAAAACATTATTTCAGGCTGTGTGTGTTTTGTAGCTGTAAAATGTGACTCAGAAAAAATGTTAGGTAAAGGCACAAGCTGGAGGAATTTAGTAGGAAGTCAATGCTAAAATCTTGAGCAGATTCTGACCATAGCATTTCAGTAAATCACATCTGAACGCTACCGCTGAAAACTTCACACTGGTAATGCTGCTAATAATTTGTATTCTGTATAGAAAAGAAGCTCAGCTGGAAGCCGAGTATGTAAATTGCTCCCTCACACTTAGAGAGGGGCCAGGGTGCAGAGCCAGTTCTACTTGACCTATGCTGAAGCAAGTGCATATCCTTAGTGGCCATTTGCTATGCAGATGCTCCCCATTTATATTGCAATGAAAGCACTGGAGGCATAATGCTAAGGTTCCTGTTGGTGCTGTGCATTTCTGCAGCCCTTGTCACAGACAGATGAGAGAGTTGGCAATCAGCAGAATCACATGGTACAACTTTTCCCTGGACTAGATAACATTTAGGATTGTAGATGTGGAGGTTTGCATGTTTGAATGTTCTCCCACAAAAATGTCCTGCAAATAGAAAACTATCGTGCTAAGGAGAAGCCTGGACAACAGATCTTCATCACAGAATCCTAGAGTTGGAAGGGATCATAAAGGTCATCTTGCCTAATCCCCCTGCAGTTCAGGAATCTTGCTGAATGTGGGGCTGGAACCCACAACCCTGATGCTCTACCAACTGAGCTATTTATATTTGCTGTGTTCTGGGAATGACTTGCAGACAGTGCTGTTTTTCTGTTAACAACATTTTCCATCCCTCTCCAGAGCATTTGTAACAACTGAGGCCCATAGATCTCATGTACTGCGTTCTGGAAGACTCTGATTGGCAGGTCACGTATATAGCCTGGTGTCATTGGTTCACTTTTTGAAGTGGACTAGAAGATATAAAAGGTAAAAAATCTTATTTGGATTGCTTCATTATTATTTGGTTTTATAAATATAGTTTCTAGTTATGAATTAGTAAAGCACCCATGTTTCCTTCAGAACTTAATAATGCTTAATGCAGCTGATACGAGACCACTGGTTTCCAGAAGTGAGGCTGCAATCCTAATCCCTTACCTGGCAGTAAACCCCACCGAATTCAATGGGACTTCCATCTGAGAACATGGTTAGGGTTGCAGCCAAAGTCTGTAATATCTGTTAGAATCTAAATTTATTCTGGGAGCACTCAACTAATTTGGAAAGCTTAATGTCTTCTTAAAACCCCTTTTAAGGAGTTGATAGGCATGTTTGTTTGATTTTGGAGTGTAGGTTGGTTTTCTTTGCAGCAGATCACATCATGAACCATTAACTAAATTCACTGGGATTAATTCTTCCAAGCATAAGACAACATTTTCATGCCTCCAAAAATCCTGGCCATCTAATACACAAACAAGACACAACAAAATATCTTATTTATTTGGTTTAGGAATACAAGATTAATCTAAGTAGGCCTATATATCAAGTCCTTTTTATGCATTTCACTTTTAAGTCACTCATTTTCAGGAAGCCATGTTTTAAATACAAGATGCAAGAAAGAATGTAAGAGGTTTAGTTGATAGCATTTTAATTGTTTTCCTGAATTAAGTACACACATGCTCTACTTTCTAAATCCTCTGTGTTTAGTCAGAATGCTGTAATCAAACATTCACAACAGATGGTCAATGAAAACAAATGCTAACAGATTTCATTTTAAAGGAGTGTTTAAATACTACTAGAGTATTATTATTTTTTAAGGACTGCTTTAAAAAATGATATGCCTCTGACATTAGCTTCCAGCTGAATTCAGTATGAACAGAAATGAAAGTGCAGAGGTTGGGTTTTTTAATCTAGTACAATACTTAAGACATTTAACACGTTAAACATTAGCTAAAGTCCAGATTTAACCATGGAAAAGAACACAATAAAACTGCAGAATGATAGTTTCCCCTCCCTATATAATAGAAAAATGGATGTTGCAATAGAAGGGAATGCCTGCAGCTATACAAATATTAGAATCTGGGTTTGGGGGGGCATCCTTGCCTTCTGTCAAATGAATTGGAGGAAAAGAGCAGCCAATGCACACTTGCCTTCATGCAGCCAGGACAACAGCAGTGTGTAGGTGCAGGTCACTAGCTGTACCTGCTGTCAGCTAGGCTGAAGGGAAGCAAGCAGCTTTTTGTTTGCTTCTCTTTACTTGCTTCTCTCTATTCTGATAGGTGGGGGAAAATTGGGTTGTGGGGATAAGCACCATTAGGAACATTACCCCAGAGCCCAATTTCACTTTCCACCTAAGATAATATATGGTACAAGTGATACTGTTTGCTTGCAACCTAAAGGGGTGTATGTGTCTACTATACATTTTGGAAAGTTGTTAAGCTATCGTAACCAAATTTTGCATGATGCTTCCTGAGATCAAGGAGCAGGCTTTTTCATCCTGTTAGATGAATCAAGATGCCCTCATGAACCTTTTAAAACTGCACTTATTTTAACCACTGATGTCAGAACTGCAGTGATTTTTTTGGTTCCTCAGAATTCCCAAGCAAGGCCAGGTATGCAAGGCTGCTAGTGTTTATAAAAAGAACAAAGTTGGCTTGATTACGTGAATAATTTGCCCACCTCTCCTGGAGTCCTTTAACTGACAATGGGAGAGTATCCTTTGCAGCTTAAGAGCTGACCAAATTGACAGCTAGAGCTCTCCAGTATCTGTTTACTTCCATCCCAGTGTCTGTCTTCCACTGAGGAAAGTTTTGTAGTTTCTGATGCACTGTGGTGTAGGTTAGAAGAGGCAAGTGTGGTTGGCACAGCACCTTCCCAGTTGTGCTACCCCATCTTGACCCTGATCAATGGCTCAGTTGAGAAACTGGGTTCAAATCTTCCATAGGGTAGAAAGGAAAATATGGGAAGATGGCTCTTTCCATGACCATACAGATATGAGTAGTTGACAAACTGAAATGGAAAGCATTGGAAAGAAGCACTGGTGGAAAATACTTGGTCATGTGCAGAGAGGTAAATAGTGGCACAGGAAATAAACACTGATATAGTTCCATCTGATTGAAAGTTGGGTAGTTAGATAAAAGACAACCATTGTGTGAACCAGATAGCACTTCATGACACTGAAGGGAAAAGAGCTTCGGCTGTTAAAAACACACAGATAAGCTTATAACACATGAACATCAAAAAAGACCAGGTTGGAAAGGTATAGTCAAGGAGCGGAAAATGCATTCTCTTAACCTTGCCTTTCACTCCTGTGGCAATTTAGCACAGGTTCATACATGCAAATAAAAATTAATAATAACTCAGTAAGCTTGTAGTGAAGGGAAAGTAGAACCCACAAGCTGAATGTCCCCACATTTTGCCCCCAAGCTGTATGCACACCTCCAGAGGGGAAGTTCAGTTAGCACTGATCACATGTAGTGGGGAAGCGGCTGGTGAAATCCACCCACCCCAGTGAACAGCTGATCAGGGCAGACTGGGTATTTGGGTCCTTTTGGATTAAATGCAAAGGTGCTGAGCATGTATTAGTCTAAAAAAAAATAATACAATGAGGTAGTTTGCACTGTTAAGACATGAGCAACTGATTGTTATAGAATGTTCCAGTACTTCACTTGATCTTAGCCGAAAGACTGAGAAGCCTTTTAAGACATTTATTCTGTTTTGTACAATCACAGGCTCTCCACTCACTTCTGGGCACACAACAGAGCTTTCTCTCCTGTCCCCTCCAACTCCCTGCATGCCTTCAAAATCAGCACATAAGGAGAGTCCTGCTGGTGCAGCATTGGATACAGCCCACGGAGTGTAAACTTTGTGCCATCTCTGCCTAATATCCCTCTAAATGTTTTGAATTGTCCCCCTATATCCAAAAGTTACTACATCAATATATGCTACATTGATTTCATTTAATGAAATCAATGGCATTCTGATTATTCAATGCCATCCGGAAAAAAACTATGCCGAGGCCTATTGAGTTAGTGCACTTGCTAGTTATAGCTCAAAATACCCACCCTTCTTCCTTTCCATGGCCCACAGCCCAGCTTTTTAAGAGAAAACCAAACCACATTGAATTAACTGTGTAATAAGTATTTGAATTTAAATGAGATTCTGCTTTGCATCTTATGAGGTTTACCAAAAAACCCACAAAAATCTTTCTACAGATAGGAATAAAAATGGAAATATAGATTCATGCTGCAGAACTAGCCTCCTATTGCAACCATCAGTCAGTTAATACCTCTCATTGGACATCCAAATTTCTCCCTAAATCTATTTAATTCAACTTAATTCAAGGCTTGATTCAGCCAACATTAGGCAATTTTCTTTTTCTTGTTATGCAAGAGATTTAAACACATAATTCTCCAGTTAAAAGTGCTCAGTGTTGTCTGGATTTCCCCAAAGTTTATACACGTAGCCTTCAATGTTTTGAGACCTTTAATACAAGTCTGGGGACTCATTTCTCTTTTTTATCCATATATTTCTATGGTGATAGTGCTGCAGTTGTGACCCATCTTAGATCAGGCTGGGACCTGATAGTGAAGGGGTAGCCAATGTGGAACTGACACCTTCTATTATCCTTAAGCTATTGATCATGCTGGCAGTGGCTGGTGAGAGCTGCAATCTGAAACATCTACTTCTGCAGTAATGGGCCCTGACCCAACAGATGAAAACCAATGGTCTAAAATGCCTCTTACTAAAAACACACTTCATTAAGGCTCTGATTAAAAGAATCTAAGATCACTTCTCCCATATTTCTAAAAAAGTGAAAGAGAAGCCATTGTTTTAAACACTGTTGGTTCAAAATTAAAAGGCAAAAGAAATAAAAGGAGGAATGGGCACCTGTCAAATAAGTCATCACATCTCATAGGCTGAGAATGCTTAACAGTATGGCTGGTTTTTTAAAGCAGATTTGAAAATTTCATAAACAATCAAGGCCTCCATCTATCATTTCGTTCTTTCCAAGTGGTTCACGTGTAGCTCAGTCAATAGCACAGTATGTGAAATGAATGTGTTACAAATCAACTTGTATTATTTGTTACACATTAATTTGAACATTGGTAAAGTCAGAGAAATGCCATTAAAATGCTGAATACCTATATGTTTATATACATGCACAGTAAATTAACAGTAAAAAAAATGCCTTTACACAGTAGTTTCCCCCTTCTCATTGGCAGTAGTAATAAGAACTGAGGCACAGGTATTAACATTTGACAATAAAAGCTTTTCTTTCAACATGAATAAGTTGTCACAGAATTTTGGCACTGCCTTTTTCCATATTGAATGATACTTCCTCTTTTCCTCTGACCATCTTGTTATTAGTGGTTCATCCTTTGTCTCCTGGGAGGCCTCAGAATTTATTCCATATAAAAGGCAGGTGGCAAGATAGGGAAAAAAAATCCAGTTTTTTATATTCTGTTAAACAAAAAGTTCTATCTATATTCCTTCATGTCAGTTGAAACAGGCACCAGTAAAACCAGTATTAAAATGTACTCATTTCAAAATAAATTATTATAACAAACCCTAAGGTTGGGTTGTATGATGCATTGGAAGGGACAATATTATAAAATATGTTCAGAAGATCATGCAGAGTAGCAACTACTTTGGTTTCATCCTTAGCAAGATGGCTCTTCTTCATGTGGAAGCTTTCCAACCATTCTTTTGGCATTTTCAGAAGTGATTTGCCAAGGTGTCTTTTTACAAGTTTCAACTTATTTTTGGTTTTATCACCCATTCCGCTTGAGGATTTGCATGGTAAACATCCAGCATGTAAGCATCTGGATCCAAACAGTGCTGTCCTGAAAGAAACATAGGATTAAAAAAAGAGTTTTTAGATTTGTTTATAAGCTGTGGTAGATTTTTATAATTCAGGGACAGGAAACCTGTAGCACGTTGTATACTGCTTGGAGTACAACTGTCGTCAGCCCCCACCAGAAGGCTAATAGTCAAGGATGACAAGAGCTGCAGTTCAGCAACAACTGGAAGGCTACAGATTTCCTTCTCCCTGTTCCAATATAAATCCTCCATAGCTGTAATATGTGAATTCTACATTTCCTGAAATATCTCCTTTTGCCTTTGAATGATGCTCGAAATTCAGTAAAACCATCAGGGTACAGGAACTCCCATAACTGCAGTAAACGCCACAAATATTTATCTGCTGGCCTTGTAGTTTCTGTTTGATCTGGGGACTCTCTAAACAGTTAAAATGTGTTCCAATCACATTTTAGGTTTTAGGAAAAACAGGGGGATTGGGGCATAAGGAAGAACAAATTCATTTTCTGTGCAATAAATGGACATACGTAAAGGTCTTAAGGGTGTTCCTGCAGACACATAGAAAATGAAAAATTGCACTCTTCCTACCTGTCCCTCAACAAAGCCTGTGAGCAAGAAGTTCTATTTGTTTTTTCATCTTTCACATTCCAAACATATCTTAACGTTTAAAAACTACAACATTATGTACCGTATTTTTTGCACCATAACACTCACTTTTTTCCTCCTAGAAAGTAAGGGGAAATGTCTATGCGTGTTATGGAGTGAATGCCTGCGGGGGAGCAGAGGATCCATGGTTCCCCTTCCTTCCCTCCTCCGTGGTTACAAAGCATGGATCCACATGGATCCTCAGGATTTTTGCATTGGGCTACTCCAAACTCACTGTCAGATCACATGTCTGTGGCCACATCATGAACCACAAAAATCATATATCCACTATTTCGTTTAGAATATTTTTTTTTCTTGTTTTCCTCCTCTAAAAACTACATGCGTGTTATGGTCTGGTGCGTGTTATAGAGCGAAAAATACAGTAAATTTGACTTTAATAATTATTGAAATAATTAGGGTTTTTTTATGCCCATTTTTGTCCCTACTCAGGTTGGGGCCTTGGGCAGATGCTTTTATTACCCACTCTAGCTAGAGTACTGGCAGGAGTACTTTCATGGTAAGCTATACATGAGGCAGCAGAATGAGACTTTTAATGCTACCCCATGATTCCATTATTTCAGTAGTATGTGGCTCATGGGTCAATTTCTCCTGGCAAAGCTAGATGACTCTGCCCTGCTTGCTGCTCATCACAGTTGACTTTAGGTACATATCTAAAAACCAATCTAGAAGACAAGGTTGTTATTGTTTCGATTTAAGCACTAACCTATATTTCCTCCGATTTCATGTAAACTTTGAATCTGCATCTTCTCTGATGATTCGTGGCTAAAAAAGAAAACAAACAAAACATTAACAATCATATCCTCAGACTGCTAGTAGTGGTAAAGTTTAATCTGACGGGATTTTAGCCACCTATGGAGTCCCCTGATGGGCTTGCATCACCTGCCTCCCATAATGGTCTCAGCTGTCGTCATTTGGTGCCCAAAGCCAACAAATTATTGGAAGTTGTTTGATGACTGGTGAAAACAAATTGGGCTGTAAACTGTGTGCCTGCAAAGCAATCACCTGGCTGCTTTACATTGGCCTGAGTCTTGTCAGCTCTTGCATGTGTGAAACTTGCATGTATAACCAGTCAGAAGAATGTAAAGAATGAATGGAAGCTTCTCTCGCTCCTCACACAGTTAGATAAAACTGAAGTTGGAATAATGAAAAGAATAGTATGGTTCTCCTCCAAAATCTTCCCATGAGCTGTTGCTCATCTTCTTGCTTTTACTCACCTGTTTTCACAGTAAAACCGCGCCAGAATATCTTTGGCTTTTGTTTGATTGTTCAGCTGGATTGCCATAGAGACTTTTGAATGCAATGGAGCATGAACTCTTATCACCCCTTCTGGTATATCAGACTGTAGAAACAGAGGAGAAAAACAACTTGCTAAAGTCAACAAATTGGTTGGGCAAAGAATCCTTTTCAAAGGCAGTACCATCCATTGATCTAATATAATATGGGATAGCTGCTAGTCTTCATTTTCTGAAAAGCCCTGGGACCAATGAAAAAGACTCTAAAAGGAACCTGGGGGTGGGGGGGCAGAGATAGGTTGTTCTCCCCCTCCCACCTTTTGCCCTATGGAGCCCAAGCCCAAGCAGAACTTTGATTTGGTGTGTCAGCCAATACCCGCCCAGTGGAACTGCACTGCCTGGAAATAAATTAAGGCATGTCTCATTCATATTTTAACACTTTATGCCCTGCATTTTAGAGAACCCCCCCCCCAAGCAGATAGCAACAGAAAACAATTCAGCTAATGTAAGTTAAAAACAAAATTCAAAGAAACTTTAAAAGCAATAAAAAAAAAACATAAGCAAAATAAAACAATGCTTAAGAAGGGCAAAACCACACAGAACAAAAACACCGAGCAGGGCTTGTGCAAGGAAAGCGCTGAAGGAAGACACCGAGGCATGTCCTAGGCTCCAGCTGATGTCTCAGACTCCACTTGGAGCCCCTTGTATGGAAGGATTGGGGTTCATGCCCGAATTATAATACATCTGTCCTTCAGTAGTTGAAAAGCCTTGCCACTGGCGCAATTCAGTGTGTTGGCTTCATACTATAAAGCCCTAGAACAACCTTCCCTGTATGGTATTCTTTTAATGCCGTTGTTGCGAACTGCCTATGGCATAATTTTTATTTAAAATAAATAAATGCAACTAACTAACCACCACAAACAGTAAAAATATTAATACCACCTCTGTTCTTTCAGGCCTCTCCCGTTCCATAGTTTTTCTTCTCAATAGCCTTCGCACACCCTTGTCAAACATCAGCTGTCTCTTTGTATTGTTTATGGCAGCTTCATTCATCTTTCTCACCTGAGATATCAGAAATGTTGGAACCTAAAAAGAAGGGAGAAAATAAAACTGTGTCTGCATTACAAATTACTTCCTAAAAGCCTTTCCACCCCAGTGCGCGCACACACTCCTGGAACATAATCCTACTGTAGAAAATCCCAGTGTACAATCTTGAAAACAGAGGTCTCATTTCAACTTCCTGAAAAGAAGCATGCAGAATCTTAAGTGGCATTTTCTGCACTATCTCATCAATCATAGCTTTCATCCCTGAAATTGAAGTAACAGTTCTGGCTGTAAATCTACTTATTCAGCTTCTTAATTCTCTACAGAGAAAGGTGGTGAGTCCCTGCAATATCCCCTTTTAAGCCTTTTTCCTACTGCAAAGTTCTTGAACGTATCAATAGTTTTACATGCTAACAGTGCACTTATTACAAAGCTTCAGAAGTCCCATTTGTAACAAGGTGGATCAAGCCCAGCCTTCATGGTCTTGCATAATGACAAATCAAAGAGATTATAGATGAAAAATGCTTGTCACTACTGGGTTATCATTCTTCCAGCTTCTCAGACTTCCTACCTTAGTATTTAGCAAGGATTTGCGAAACCTAAGAGAAAGAAGCTTTAACAAATATATCTTTCATGTGTGCCTCTACTACAGGCTGTTCCCCTGATTTATTACGGTACTTTAAAAGAAATAGTTTGCCTATAAATGCTCTGTGTGCTTTATATTTTGCACTTCGGTCTCTATTTCTGTGAAATTACTAAACATATCTGCATTAGTTCTCAGCCTGGACTTGTTCAGCTTGTATGAAAAATTAGCCACCTCAGCACGAGACTTCTGTGAAACTGAAATTAGCATTTGTAAAAATAGAGACTATGTATTTGCAAGGGTCTCCAAGACTGCAAGACAGAGATTAAGCTGGCATGAAGCCTGTTTTTTTTTTCCGACTGGAAAATGGTACTCAGTATATGCTCAGAGGTGCTTTCTCTTGCCAGCTAGACTGAATGTTCAGAAACAAGTGTGAGAGGTATCACTGATGATCCTCAAAAGTGGATCTTCTTGGTCAAGAAACATGGTCATTTAAATCAAACCTGGAGAAGTAATGTTCATCTCGTATGCAGAGACCAGTATGCAGAAAAGCCAGTATATTGCTGTGCAACAACAAGAGGAGTAATCTGGAAATCCTGCAAGTGGGAAAGCTATACCTATATGGAAATTCATTCGTATCTTAATACACAAAAAGAACTATTTTAAATTAAGCCCTAGCTGGCATATTTTTAAAGTAACAGAATTTTATCCATTAAAAAAAAAAATCTTAACTGCTTTGAATTATCAAGGTAACATATTCTCTAGCATCAGTTTTATCTCATATTTGGCAGAGCTTCTTCAGAGTTTGCTTGCATAATTGATTGATTGATTGATTGATTGATTGGATTAATTAATGATATTATTTACAGCCCAGCAACTCTGGGCAGTTTCCAGTACATATAAAAATATAATAAACCATCAGATATGAAAAACTACCCGATACAGGGGTGCCTTCAGAAAAACAAGGAATAAACTCCACAAGCGTTCTCCATCAATGCATTTCCATGTTTTGAAAATATGTGTCTGTTGGATTCTGCCCGGCACCCATCAGTTAAAATCACAGGAGCTCTACGAAGGAGATGTGATAAGTCTATTTAACCTTAATAATAAGACAGAATAAAAACTTTTGCTTACCATCCACAGGATATCCTGATATTTAATCAAAAGTCTCACGACATGTGCTGTAGTGGCTGCTGCTAGCATCTCTTCTTGGTTTGCACGTTTGCCTTTGTAGATGAAGAGGTTTGGGGCAACAATCATGGATACATTCCATAAAGTCATTTTGTTTTTCCTTTCATTTGCAACCACCTTCTTCAAGAACTGTAAAAGGGCCTAGTAGAGAGAAGGCTACTCAGACTCAATTTACTGGATCACAGAGACCCTTTAGGGTGTTTCCTGACCTGCATAGCTATTAATTTTATTCAGTTTCGCCAAAGTAAATCATAGAAGTTGGAAGGCACTGTGAGGATCATCTAGTCCAACCCCTTGCAATGCAGGAATCTTTTGCCCAACATGGGGATTGAACCCATGAGCCTGAGATGAAGAGTCTCATGTTCTACTGAGTTACACATAAGCTAGGGACGACTTTTCAATGGATTTAATTATGCTTAGTTCAGTACTGAATTGTGGCACTTGCAAAATAAGCATCAAAGGATGCCTGAAATTAATTAGCACAATCATTCATGAATAGCAAATCAAGGTGCCATTGATGTTATTTAGCAAGTTATTCAATTCGACCTGCATGTACTTCCACTAAACATATTGTGTAAAGATATGTTTCCAAAACAGTGGACATACTGGTGGGATCTGGGCCACTTTCAGGTGGGCCTGAGTGCTGCCACAGCCTCCCAGTGCCTCCTCTCTTGCCACCACAGCCATGCTATAGCCTTTTGACTGGACCAAGGACAGCACCTCCTTGCATGCTGACTAAAGGGTGGCCGGGAGACAAAGAAGTTCCAGGGGAGAGGAGGGAAGGGAGGTCTCTCTCCTTTGAGGGGAAAGGACTAGAGGGGTTGAAGGAATTTAGAAAGTGAGATCAAAGGTTGATATTTATTATTATTAATAATAACAAACAGTATTTTGGGTTGTGAGGAAAAGTTAAAAACTGGGTGTGAAAAAAGAAGGGGAGGAGAAATTACAGGACAGTTAAAAACACATCGAAAGGTATACAACAGTGGAAAGGGCAAAAATATATAAAAGGCCTTCTTCACTTAAGAGTCTCTGCATGGCACATTCTCTGTAAATTGGGATGCAGAGTCACAATACCTTCAGAGCAAAGGTTTGTGCTTAGCATGAGAAAAACTGGATCTATGGAACTCCTTGCCAAAGGAAAATGCTGTGGCAAATAATTTAGTAATTTCCAATGGTGAATTAGATATGAGTAGACAATTATGTCAGTAACTGTCAGCTGATTATGCCAAACTGTCTTCATTTGCCACTAATCTGTGACTGACTCTGCCCTTGCATCACCATTTTGTGACTGGTGGGCTTCAGCCATTTCACGTGAGTGCTGGGGGCGGTGCTGGTATAGAAACAGAGAATCCTTGCTGTGAAGCATTTTTGTAAGCTTGCAAAAGAAGGAGTTCCATTAATTACAGAAATAATTCAACTAGCCTTCTCTACGCTTTCCCCACAGGAAAGCCTTTTCCCGAGCTGAGGAAAGGAAAATGACAAGTTTGGGGAGTTTTTGCTTCTAGGTTCTACATATAGAATTGGCTCGTTTAAAAATAAACAAATACAGATGGCAAACCTCATTGAGCAACGTGCCTACCTTGGCTGCGTCCCTGCTGGCATCGGGAAGCAACATGATCAGCAAATGCAAAGCTTGCAGCTGTAATTTGACTTTGGAGATTTCTAAGAATAAAATGATGGGGGGGAGTCTGTTAAAGAACCATCTGGGGGAAAGCCAACACTTTATATTTATATTTGGGTTTTTTTTTAAAAAAAAATACCGCAATACCTAAGATACTGGCTTTGGGCTGGATGCAAAAGCCCATACAATGTCGTCTTCTAGTACAACTGAACTTTACCCCTTCTTCCCTCTGCATCCACACACCCCAAACTGGCAGAGGAGGGTGGGAAAGGGAACTCCCAGAAGCGCACAAGGGGGGAGGACAGGGGAAATCATTCCCCCAGGCAAACAGAAATGCTTGAGCTAACAGAGTGATCTCCTTAGCTCTGCATTTAACCTCTCAATTTAATCCTACACACAGCAGGTTGTATTAAATGAACTTTTACGCATCGAAATTAACAGCCACGATTAACTCAAGTCCATTAATTTCTGCATGTCTACTCTGAGTAAAAGTTAGTCGATTGCAACCCAGTTACTTGAATGTAAGTCCCCAAAAAACTAAGTGGGATTTACTCAAGAGTAAACATTCTCTCTCTTCTTTACACACGCTATCAGGCTGATAATCCTACATAAATTAAATCAGAAAATGTTCTGGTTTTCAAAGGAGCAAGTCTCTTAGAAGGAAGCCTTGTATTCAGGGACAAATTCCCTTCATACTTTATCCTTTGGGTCACGAGCAGGACATCTTTCACTGCAGGCTTCCCATCAACTCTTCTTTGATATCTCAGAAAGCCTGCCCTGGAGTTCAAAGCAGTCTTCTGTAGAACATAGCACATATCAGTCTCAAGGTAAAACAATATAATTCACTTTCAAATATTTTTGTGTGCGTCACATTGTTTAACGGTGTTCAGGCCCCAGTTATCATTAGGTCATAGATTTATTGTTCTGTTAGTCTCAGTTCACCATATAAACTCATCTCTGTAAATATATATTTGGATTGCCATTTTCTGGCAGATTTAAGTCTTCAAATGGTCTGTATTCAGGGTCTTATATTGACTGGAGGATGCAGAGACAATGTATGAAGTTTTTCCTGCTCCCTCTGACTTGCTTTTAAAAACAACAATTCAACAACTTTAATTCCATTCTACTTACTTTCCACTAAAGTGATGAAAGCAGGCAGATATTCCACAGTGAAGAGTGGGCTTGGAAGGTCTCGTATAAACATCTTCAGCAGACCTGCTGCATCATTGTTGCGTACCTGATCCCAGTCAAATGTATCTTCATCAAATTTTGCTTCAATTTCTTGGCGAAGGCTCTACAGGACAAGACAAAAATGGCATTTATAAATTACTGCTAATAAAGAGAATTCTGCCTTTTTAATTTTGCCATATCCTGTTTGGCAAGAATGTAACATCCTGAATCAAAGCACACACTAGAATAAAAATAAACAAATCTTTCTCTTATTAAATTTAAGCTTCTGAAAATCATCTTATATGGCTTGAATATGATCTAGTACCTATTCAGGTAGCTTTTTTTTTTTAAAAAAGCCATAATTCTCAGCTGTTAACTGTCAAAATGCAGACTAACATGCTTTTGTTGGTAGGTGGCAGATGTTCCAATTCAGGGGTGGTCGGTACATGGAGGAAATTAGACACAGCCCTCAGGACACACCCTTTATGTGCCAAAACAATAAATATTAGGCACAAGGGAACTCCAACTTGGGACTCGGGCAACAAATCCCAAATATTTTTATTCCCCACACCACTAAGACAGAAAATGTGTGCAGTCACTGACATAAGCTGGCTGGGTCCTTCCAAAACAAACCAGACAACATTGCTAAAAACAAAAGAAAGACAAGGGCTTTAATTGTGCCTTTTAAGGAGAAAAAATGCAGGGAGGAAACTGATTACAAACAAACCAAAACATAAAAATTTATGTCGCTGGCATGGGCTGAAATGCATCTGGAAAGTTATGTGGCCTAGAATGGAATTCTGATGACTCTCACGTAACCACTTCAAAACCATGTATGTATAAATTTAAAAAACTAGTCATGTTACCCTACTAGTAATTTAATGTTTTTTTAAAAACAACAACACACCACCACCAAAGGACAACTTAAAACTGTATTCGCTAATCATTCTCAAAAGACACAATGTGTAGCAACAGTCTGACTTTGTGTAGTGGTTGGGAGGGAGCTTGAGGAAAAAAAGAAAATAAAGAGTTTTGGTCGGGTTGTTATGAGCAGGATTAGATTTTACATGCTGGTCTTAAGTTCATTGTGGAATATTAAAATTGCTTAAAGAAGAAGTTACAAAAGGGTAGTTACTGCACATCTCATACTGATGTAGGGAAATTAAAAGTCAGGCATGATTATAAAAAATTAGTAAAATATTTCAAGATTTGTGCCTCAAGCAGTTAGAGGCCAAGGGTGCCGAGGAAGTGAATGAGAAGTCATGTGTGGAAACGGGTCTGAGTTCTCCTCCTCCATGTAACAGCCAGGGCAGTATGCATCTGGTCCTTTTTTAAAAATCTGAAATCCCACGACTGAGCTGAGGCCTTGGTGAGTGAGGAGCACTGAATTTAGTCCCACCTCCCTTGGTTGCCAGCTTGCATTTTCAGTGTCAATAGCTGCTCTTCAACAATGAAACCTTGTCTCCTAAGTATTTTATCTTCATTCTTTTCCCCATCTTGGTCACACACTGTCCAGTTTAGCTGAATCTTGACCTATCACTTTCAGTGGGCTTGAGTTCAAGCAAGTACTAGTTAAATAAAATAGATTTATGCAGCCTTACACAAGCAAATGCTTTTATACAGCTTGCCCACTTTCTGTCTTTGAAAGCTTCATTGGTCTTTTAAAATAGGTGAGAAAAACCTACGTACTTTAACTCTTGAAGCAGATCCAGGCACTCGAAGAATTCCTTCTGTTTCCAGACCTGTCTCTTCAAGCTTGAGCAACAGCTAAAGTACCACAGACAAAAGATACTGTTTGTTGATGCAGAAATGAAACATTCACAATTTGTTGAACAGTCAAGTCTCTGAAAACATGAAATGGTAAGGCTGCAAAGCTAGCATAAGAGTTAGTAATTTTTCTGTCATTGGCTAGATAGCTTCCACTATTTTTAGTAGTTAGATACTCCAGTCACTGTACAGCTTTTTATACAAGAAGATCCTAGTTTTTAAGTGAAATTAAAGAACAAAGTATCTCATGGCATCTTGAGGATCAAAAATGTAATAAATGTCAACAAATGCCATAAAACCCTAAACCAGGGGTCACCAACCTAAGGCCCATGGGCTGGAAGAGGCCCACGGAGATCGTTTGACCGGCCCATGAGCTGCCCCCGATCTGAGCTGCCCGCTCGCATGCTGCACTAGAGTGGCGCTGTGTGGCGCAGGGACTCGCTTCCGCGGTGCTGGAAATCCAAAGGGCATGAGAGGTAGATCTTGAGATATGGGCAGTTTGGTACAAGTAAAAGTAATCCTCACTTCACCTGGTCCCATTTTTTTAGGGCATTAAAGGTCATCGCCAGCACATTGAATTGGATTAATTATATGAGAAGTCACCCCAGTTATTTTCCCCAAACCTCACAATAAAGATTCAAGCTCAAATGCATCTAAAGTGAAAGATACATTTACACAAAGAGGGAGGAACTGAAGTCAGTTTGCTCCACTCACTTTCTGAAAGATGAGAGGAACTTTTATTCCAGGAATCTTCTTCTGATCATTTTCCAGCAGGACTGCTAGTGGAACACCAAAAAGGCCATTTTCTTTAGAAAGAGAATTTAAAATGAGTGATTAATAACATGTTGCTGATAAATGGCATGAATTACTTGCATATCAGTTAAAGGAACAACCAAAGAAAAGAAAAAAATCTCCACAATAAATAGGGGGAAATTATACAGTAAAATCCTGTGAAGCACTATCAATTTACGTTCTATAAGTCAACAAACCTAAGAGTTACTTCATCCAGCCCACATTCTACCAGCTTCTCTGCTCTAATATCATTGGGGACTTTGTCAAAAGCCTTACTGAATCCAAGCTACACTACATCCACAGCATTCCCTAGATCCATCAAGCTTGTAATTTGTATCAAAAAAGAAATTAGATTCGTTTGCCCATGCTGGGTCTTAGAAATCACAGCATCTTTTTCTAACTGCTCACAGACTGACTTTGTGATGATCTTTCCTGGTATCAACGCCAAGCTCACCAGTCTGGAGTTACCTGGATCCTGTTATTTCCCTTTTTTTGAAGATGGGGACATCTTTTGCCCACCTCTAGACTGCAGGGACCTGTTCTCCAAGAATTCACAAAGATTATGGACAGAGGCTCTGAGATTACACCCATAAGTTTCTTTAGCACCCTTGGGTGCACCTCACCAGGTCCTGGAGATTTGAATTCATTTAATGTAGCTAGGTGTTCCCTTTCCACCTCTTTTTGTATCTTCAGCTGTAGCTCCCTCCTTGCGTCATTTATTCTGTTATCACCAGGTTGCGCACTGCTTTTGTTTTAGGTGAAGACAGAGGCAAAGTAGATGTTGAGCAGTTCCACCTTCTTTCTGTCAGCCAATAGCATTTCTCCTTCTTCTCCACGCAGAGGACCTACTACTAGTTTATTCTTCCTCTTGCTTCAAACATAGCCAAAGAAACCTTTATTATTATTTTTTCTAACCTCTCTTATAAGCCTGAGCTGATTCTGAGCTTGGGCCTCCCTGACTTTCTCCCTGCAACTGTTGGCTACTTGTGTACACTATTTCTTCAGGATTTCCCCTTTCTTCAGTTTCTTATACATACCCTTCTCACCCCATCTGTAAGCTGCATCTGCTTTACATGCCCTGACTTTTCTTTCTTGTTGGAATTGTCTGCAATTGTACCTCTAATATTTCACATTTAAGAAACTCCCATCCACCTTGGACTCCCTTTTCATTGAGTATTTCTGACCATGGGATCTCACCCAGTAGTTCCTTCAGTTCCTTCAGAAATCAGCCTTCTTAAAGTCCAGAGAGTATGTCCAACTACACTCAGCTTTCCCTTGCCTATGCATAATAAAACCCAAGAGGACATTATCACTTCCACCCAAGGTTCCCAATACTCCCACTTCCTCGATCAGTTCCTCCCTGTTGATGAGGACCAGGTCCAAGATAGATGATTCCCTCGTTGCTTCTTCCACCTTCTGGGAAATAAAATGGTCAGCAGGGCAATGGAGGAATTTGTTGGACCTTACATTCTTGGCAGACTTTGAGTTCCAACAGATATCGGGGTAGTTGAAGTCTCTCATGACTACTATATTTCTCCTTTTTGAATGTTTGGTAATCTGCTGTAGGAAGGCATAATCCAAGTCTTCAGTCTCTAGTCTTAGCGGTCTATAGCAGACACTGACAGTAAGACCACTGTTGTTTCCCTCTCCTATAATTGTGATTTATATACTCTAAATCTCATGCTCCAGGTCATGGATCTCTTCACATGTGTATGTATCATTTACATATAATACTCCACCTCCTCCTTTCCTGTTTGGTCTTTTGTTTTATAAACCCTGAGTCAATAAATACATCAATTAGCATTTATATAATGTTAGTGACCATCAGATACATTTAGGTAACAGATTTATATAATACCTTGTTGCTACTACTACTATTAATTATCCCTCCTTCACCTTAAGGTCCCAGGGCAGGTTATGTTAAAAAAACACCTGTACAACACAATATTTAAAATCAAGTAGGTTCTAAAAATATACACTTAAAAGTGCCAAAACAAGGGATAGTAAATATAAATGTATATATAGGCACCAAGAAGAAAAGAATGGATCCATGAGATATATCTTTCCTCTAATTATCAGTTTTGCATTGGCAAAATCCTTGAAATTTGTGGATGGTAACGTACTTTTAAATTACATACCTATTGTATAGGGATTAACAGCAGGACAAGAATAGATCTTATGGCTGCTATGGTCTAATAGTCGCTAAGAGACTTGTACTTAAAACCTGGAACCATCTATTATGCAATGGTTTTATGCCCTTAACACACTTCTGAGTATAAACCCAACTTCACTTGGATACATATTTATTGATCAAAATGTGTAACCTAAGATGGATGTATTGGTTTTTAAATGCATTGTTAATGTGAGATGGGGTGTGTGTGTCCTTATGGTTATTTCCCCCCCCTTTTTCCTTTCAGGTTTTACTTCCTTTTTCTTTAATGAATTTGCAATTTAAAAAAGCAATAAAAATGTATTTTAGTTTACATAGAGATAATAGCTTGCAATTTTTCTTACTGCATATTTGTATTGTGTAATTTAATAAAAAATTTAATAAAAAAATTAAAAATGTAAAATAAAAAGACATATATATTTTTTTAAAAAAGCCTTACTGAGTAATAAAATTCTCAGAAGCCTTTGCTTTTATTTTTTATTTATTAGCCATGGTTTTGTCAACACATGCAGTTACCTCGTCCTTTGACTCTTTCTGTTCGGTTCCTCTTCAGCTCTATTCCTAAAGCATCATAGAAGGCTGTTAGCTCAATCAGAGAGAGGTAGCGAATTTTCTTCATGTCATCAAGAGACAAATCTCCAACTTCCGTCAGTCCAAAACGGCTTCTCCTAATTGTAAAGTTCTATAATATATGTTAAAGAACTGGTTTAATTAAAAGTTTTGGAAAAAAATATTAATCTTTTTTTCTGTGAGAGAGCAAAATTTCATCTTAAAATATGTTTGCGCTACTATTGAAATCTTAAGTTATGACTTAAGAATGCAATTATGCCATTAAAGCTGTAATCCTATGAAACATGTTTTGGTGTAAACCCCATTAAACATAATGGGTTTTCCTTCCAAATATTGAGCTAAATATCTCCCACTTTATAAAGAAAACATGCATTCACATACAGCATCAGGGGGAAATACTGTTACAGTTTTACCATGGTAGCTTGGGGCTTCCAGGTGTTTTGGCATGAATAGATTGCCAGGAATTGTAGTAAAAAAACTTCTGGAGGGTACCAGGTTGGCAGAGGGTGACAGAATGGATTCTACATTAACTTTATAAGCAAGGGCAGAAACACATCCCATAGTATTGCATAGTGTTCAAGCAGAGAACTTACGGAAAGCTCCATACTTCTTTGGACCCTACATTCATATGCATAGTTTGTGGTTTTAGAAATCATCTGATATTTTACTTCCACAGATTGATAAGCGGACATCCAACCAGTTACAAAAGTCTACAGATAATTGGCTACCTGTGTGGAAGGGCAGTTTCTGCCTTTCCCCATCTTATGAGAACCTCTGAAGTAATTTGGTATGAATACAAATACAAGTTTACACATCCCCAGGGAAAGCTGAGGGGTGGAAGTCTAATGGCTTTGGTACAGGACTAAGATACAAGAATGTCTGAACACAGGCCATCTTGCCTGCATTATTCAATTACAATAAATTACTTTAATGTTAAAGGGCAAAGAAACCCGCTGAGAACTGAATTCATGCATTATTTACATAAATGAAACTCTGTTTAGAAACTATTAGGAGACAGCTATAGTGGTCCAGCAACACAGCTTGGCAGGGCAATGAATTATGGCATTCATCCTTTTAAAATTTTGTTTAACAGTAAGGGGGAAAAAGCTATTTGTTCATGTTTTTTATATTATGGGATTTCCCTCACAATTTTGCCACTTATTATTTTGTCATTAAATGTGTATTATATACTTGACCTTCCTTTGTAATGTCTCATTCTGAAATATTTTAAGATAATAGTTTCCTGTCAATTATGTTGCTTTGAATGTATTTTTTTCAATATTTGATTTTCTTCTGTAATGTTTTATTTGATGTTTTCATGTAGGTTGTAAACCGCATTGAGTCCCCCCCCCCTTCATAATATAAAGTGGTAGAGAAATGGAATGGAATGAATGGATGAATTCTTGAGGCAGCATCCATTCTTCAGGGCATACTTTGATTTTGATCCAGCTTTACTGATGTTAAAATTGATCCATGAACAATGCTTTGACTTTATTAGGCATTTCTTTTTAACAAAAAGAAAAGGAGGTGATGAAGTGGACTCAGGAAGAAGTAAATGAACAGATTATCTCTTGTCTTTTGTAATTTGCTCCTGAGGCATACTTCTGTCAGGGGCAATCCTTCTTTTGTTCCAACATGAAAATATTGTGAGTCGTCCAAAACAAGGCAAGTCCCAGGGTGGGCAATTTTGGTAGCTTCATCTATGCAACTTGTTACTCACCTAGTAACCATCCCCAGTAATCCAGCAGCTACCCAACAAACGTTATTATTATTATTATTATTATGATCATCATCATCATCATCATCATCATCGTTGTTGTTTATAGTTGTAAGTCACTTTATACAAAATAAGAAGTCTCAAAGCAACTTAACAAGATAAATACCACAGATAAAACTGTCACAACCATAACATTTAAAACAAGGTCTGCTCCTTCCCACAACCCCAACAAAAAGACACACAAGGTACTGTAATCTTTTTTTAAGATAGCCATTGTAGTAGAAAGCAGAAACCAACTAATGGATTAAATAATGTCGAAATAGGAAGAGCTTCAACTTACAGGCAAGGAAGATTCATCCTTTCTTAATCTTTGGTTTTTGTGCCATTCTCTGTGCTTTGGAATAACCACAATTGATTCGGAGAAGGAGACCTCAAAAGATAGTTCTTCTTTCACCAACTGACTGTCTTTCTCGAATTCACATTCTAGGCAGCTACCAGCTAAAATTAAGAGATTTTTAGTGAATACTGTGTTCTCTGTGGAGGAATAACAGAGAAAGAAAACTGCTAGCCACTGAGAAAGCAGCAATCATTCCAGTCAGAAGATCTTTAAACGGGGGTGGGAAACAATTAGCTCTCCATTGTTGCTGGACTCCAACTCCAATCAGTCCCAGCCAGCATAGCCATTGGTTAGAGAAGAGGATGTTGTAGTCCAGCAACATCCGGGAGAGCCACAGCTTCCTCACTCTTGTTTTAAACCATCAGTATTTGCCTACAGTGAAGGCTAACTATAGATGGCGGCCATTTGCAGATTCACATAAGCCTTGCATATATTTGTAACTGAAATCTCCTTTCCATTCTTTACTGAGTTTCTGATACAGACACAGCATCTGACAGTGAAGAAATGGTGAGGCACTTAATGGCTTATTGCTATGGCATTAACGATGAAAGCAACACCTGGGTAAGGATATTCCAAGGAATGCAATTCTGTGCATCCCCCTTGTGAACATTTTGCACACCAGCACCATTAGGTATAACCTAGATAATTCTTCGTGCATTACCGAAAGAGTACCCAGAAGAATGCTGCTCCTGCTATTGCTACCACAGAGTGATGGAGCAAGATAACTCCATTTCTTGGCTTAGTGTCAACAGCATTAGCAGTGCAGCATCCAGGCACGTGAAATGGCTTTGCTAGAGCAGCGGTAGCCAAAGTAGATTTCTCCGGATGTTGTTGAACTACAATTTCAACCAGCCACAGCCATATGCAATGGAAATTATAGGGCAGAACATATGAACGGCATCACACTGGCTACCCCTGACCTAGAGAGGAAGAGATGAGGAAAAGGAGTGGAGAAAAGACGGAAGCTGTGCTGTTATCAGAAAGCTGTGTGTGCTTTTCTCCCCAACACTGAAATAATGGAACTTAAAAGTGCTTGATTTTAGCCAGATTGTGCCCTTTGTCATTTACGAACACAACCTATATTAACTGGGATTAGGCCATAATCACTTTGCCAATGGCAGTACCTAATAAAAGCACAAATATTTTGCTCATTTAGTACACTGGCAGTGGGTTTCAAACCAGAAGTCCCAGTGAGTTCGGTAGGGCTTGCTCAGAGATAATTATGAATAAATAATAGCCTATAAAATAAGGCAATGTTACCATGGACCAAGAATCCCTGTGTTTGCTTAGTGTGCACTTACAGTTAACCTTTTCCCAACCTGGTTTCTGTGCAGGAAGTTGGATGCCATTGGTTGCAACAGGTGACACTGGTATGGCCTCAAATGTGGGCTGAGGACAAGAAAGCATAATAATTATTAATACAAAGATGCAATATGAAGTTTGTGCAAGTTTTATTTTTGTTCTATGATTTACTTTTTATAGGATGCATTATTATAGATATCCGCACCTAATGGGCACCTGGGTGGTGGCGGCAGCTGATTATTATTATTTTTTATGAGACACACTTCCTTCATCTGTGAAAGTGTGTAGGGAGTGCTCAAGTACACTCTCTGTGTGTAACTGAAATGAATGCACTTGGGCAGAGAGAATGGGGCCTGTGTGTAAGTGTGGTCTGGATGAAGCAGAGATGCATGTGGGCAGAGGAAGGAAGATATATATGTGTGTGAGAGTGTGAAAGAAAGGAGAGAGAAGGCAGTGGGAAGGAGGTATATGTGGTCTGTTATGAAAGGAACAGATGTCTGTGGTGTGCATGTGAGAGAGATGCATGAGTGTCTGGGGTCTGGGGTGCACTAAGCACCAAAAAAGGGGGGGGGAATTGGCAGAATTACAGATACAATGCATCAGTTCCTCAGATGAATCCATATCACAAGGGCAGGTGGAAAGAAGTTGGCCTCTGCTGTACATTCAGGATTATCAGAATATTTTTGTTTCTGCTACTAATTACCATCTTTATATAGTCTTCTAATGTATGGGCTCTTAAACAGGGACAGGTTATACAAAGCTAAGCAAACTGATGCAGCACTTTTTCCTGGAAAAATGCACATTTGCTTAACTTGCAGGTTGGAAAATTCAAGGTGTGTTTTCAGTGCATTTCCTCAACATTTGGGTGCACACTAGTATGCCCAAAGGCCCTTTAAACCGAACCCTTATCCTTAATAAAGGAAAGTTCAACAATTTCCAAAGTAATAAACATACTACTTACAGGAGTGTCATGAATACCAAAAATATCACGCACATCTCTGACTGCGTGTTTATTCTTTTTTCTCATGGTTTGAGTATAGGTGTTATATCTCCTTTGCACTGCTGCTGCTTGAGTGCGGGTCAGCGTGGACAGCAGTGCTTCTCCATTTTCCTCTTCAGAGCCTGATATTAATGTAGACAGACCGACATCTTGCAACCATTCAGCTTCCAGCTCCCCTTCTGTGGAAGAGTAGGCATGTGTTAATATGGCAATAAGGAGTGGGAAAGGGAAGCAGCAGCAGCAGCAGCAGCACAAAATTCCTTAATAAGTTCTGCTCTTTGGAACATCTGGCCTCAAATCTGCATGCGGCAGTTGATCCTCAAATGGGGAGCTGGGTCCCAATGGGCAATGGAAGCCTTGAGAGAGTAGGTAAGCAGAGAGTGTTAAGATCATTGGGGGGTGGGGTGGAGGATGTATGGGGAAAGAGGGTGATGGACATTCCATTGTGCACATGAAACTCTTTCCACACACACAATGATTTAGCTGAACAGAACCCACAGTTTTATGGGGGGAAAGTAAAGAAGTGACAGGCATTAAAAAAGGAAATTAGAAAATCATATTCCAGCCAATTCTTAAGCCTCTCAGAAAATGTTGGACTAGTCTTGCAGACACAGACATAGAAAATTAAATTGCCATCTGCTCCAAGAAAGTGAAGTTTTCCCTCTCCCAGCCTGAGAGAATGCTTCCTCGTAATCTTTATCAACACAATCTCAGTATAGCAGCATGACCAACTCATTGATTCGGCCCCTGAGGCCAATGAAACTGTATGCGTCTTCTGAAACTGTTTGGAAGACCACAAACAGGACTAATAACTCATTCTCCTGTCTCCTAGCTGATATTTAACCTCCAGGTTGCCTCAATGGCACTTTCACATACTTTTTTAAAAAATACAATATATAAAGGATCTCTGTTTGGGATACATTTAGAGAGCCTGGGCATAATCTAGGCAACGTTAAGCACTTTAAAACCTGCAACGCTAAGCAGACTTGCTAGGAAGTAAGTCCTACTGACCTATGTGGGAGTACTCAGAAATGAACACATTTTGGGTCATTCTGCCTGCTTCACTGATTTCAGTGGGAGAGTTAATAATAATAATAATAATAATAATAATAATAATAATAATATTTTTTTATTTATACCCCGCCCTCCCCAGCCAAGGCCAGGCTCAGAGCGGCTTACAAGCAATAATAAAAACAAGATGAATGATTACAATTTAAAAACAAAAATAAAATACAACATTAAAATAATGGAACATTAAAATATTAAAATGTAGCCTCATCGCAGGAGGAGAAGGAAAAGAAAAAAGAAAGAGAGGGAGGGAATCAAATTGGCTCCAAGCCAAAGGCCAGGCGGAACAACTCTGTCTTACAGGCCCTGTGGAAAGAAATCAGCTCCTGCAGGGCCCTGGTCTCATGAGGCAGGGTGTTCCACCAGGCCGGAGCCACAGTTGAAAAGGCCCTGGCTCTGGTTGAGGCCAATCTAACTTCCTTAGGGCCTGGGACCACTAGGGTGTTGTTATTTATGGACCTTGAGGCTCTCCGTGGGGCATACCAGGAGAGGCGGTCCCGTAGGTACGAGGGTCCTAGGCCGTGAAGGGCTTTAAAGGTCAAAAGCAGCACCTTAAATCTGACCCTGTACTCCACCGGGAGCCAGTGCAGCTTGAAAAGCACTGGGTGAATATGCTCCCATGGCAGAGACCCCGTGAGGAGCCTCGCTGCAGCATTCTGCACCCGCTGGAGTTTCTGGGACAGCTTCAAGGGCAGCCCCGCGTAGAGCGAATTACAGTAGTCAAGCCTGGAGATGACCGTCGCATGGATCACTGTGGCCAGGTCGGGGCGGGAAAGGTAAGGGACCAACTGCTTGATGCGGCGAAGGTGGAAAAATGTCGCCTTGGCTGTTGCTGTAACTTGCGCCTTCATGGAAAGGGAGGCATCAAGGATTACACCCAAACTCTTAACGGAAGGCAATGGCACTAATTGGGCCCCCGCAAGAGAAGGGAGTTGGCCCCCATCCCCGTGCTATCCCGACCTAGCCATAGGACCTCTGTCTTTGAAGGATTTAGTTTCAATCGGCTCCCACGAAACCATCCAGCCACAGCTTCCAAGCATCTGGTCAGTGTGTTCGGGGCCGAGTCGGTGTGGCCATCCATCAGCAGATAGAGCTGAGTGTCATCAGCATATTGGTGACAGCCCAGCCCAAAGCTCCGGGTAATCTGGGCAAGGGGGCACATAAAGATGTTAAAAAGCATCAGGGAGAGAATTGCGCCCTGCGGCACTCCACACACCAAGGAGTGGCACGACGACATTTCCCTCCCTAGTGCCACCCTCTGTCCCCGACCAGAGATAAAAGAGCACAGCCAGTTACGGGCTATGCCCTGTATCCCCATGTCTGCGAGGCAGTGGTCCAGAAGATCATGATCGACCATGTCAAAGGCTGCTGACAAATCTAAAAGGATCAGCAGTCCTGACCCGCCTCGATCCAGTTGTTTACGGAGATCATCTGTTAGGGCAACCAGAGCCGTCTCCGTCCCAAAACCAGGACAGAAACCGGACTGAAATGGATCTAATGCCGATGTTTCCTCCAGAAACCTACCAAGCTGTTCAGCAACCGCTCTCTCAATTACCTTACCCAGGTATGGAAGATTTGAAACTGGGCGGTAATTGGATAGGTCTAAGGGATCTAATGAAGTTTTCTTTAAGAGTGGACACACCACTGCTTCCTTCAGTTCCCCTGGGAATGTCCCCGTGTCAAGGGACAAATTGATAATTTCAACCAGGGCAGTCCGCGCAACAATAATTTATTACATAAAAGTTGCTTAGCTCCAGGGAATTTACTCCACTTGAAATCAGAGGGACTGAAAAGATGACCTTAATGCTGGCTGGACAGTTGCCAAGATTTTAAAGATGTTACTGTTTAAAAACACGAGTGAGCCAATTAAGGTGCAGCCTTTGATGAATTATAAGGCAGCTTTATAATATTCCACAACTTGTATGACTATAGAGAAGATATTTAAAACTTTTAAGTTTTCTTTTTAAAAAAGAACATACTTTAAAAAAACTGTTAACTACAAAAATCTGAGTTTGTATGAGGTCTTATTCACACCACGTTTAATTAATTTATTACCTAACCAGTCTACCCACAATAGAGAGAGAATGTGAGATTAGTTAAAAATGTTCCAGATGTCAAAGGACTGTTTAGCAGATCAAGATGTTTTTTTTTGAGGGGGGGGGAAATATCCATGTGGTTGCAGTGGTGAAGGATGGGACTGAGCTACCTGGTGTTTGCCTCCCTCCCTCCTCTCTTACGGCACAGACTGTGGCCTATACTGTCACAGGTGGATTGTGCCCAATACATGCACCACTCATTGAACACCTGCATTTTTCTTAAATTACTACACCTATATTTTATACACATATAACGTGCAGTCCAGAAAGCTGTGAAATTTACTACTTATATATTGTACCCAGTTATTTATGTAAAACGGAGTTTTTCAAAGAATTTGCAATTTTAAAGCAGATGTAATGGGTTGTATTTAATGTGCTAAGGACATCATTCCATCAGCACAAGCAGTTCTTGTGCATCACCCCTCGCCTCCTCCTGCATGCCATTTTGGGCACTCTCCTGCCTCTCTGAAGCAGATCTGGGGAGGGCGCAGGTGGAGAGGGGGTGAAGTCCCATTTTGCCAGCACAATGTAAGGCAAGCACATGTAAGGATGTATTTGAAGTGTCTATACACACCATCCGGAGCCTTGACATCTAATAGGGTTTGCTCATCTTGCCTATCTTCTGTGTTCTCTTTGATATTTTCTACCTCACACCAGAAATCTTCCATAGAAGTGCTGTCAACAGAGGCTTGAGAATTGGAGCGGCTGTACACTGGAGGCCGCAAGGATTCATTGGACAGCATTCTGTTAATTCTTTGGCATCGAGGAAGAGATTTCCTGTAGAAAGACACAGATTAAAGAATTAAAAAAAGAATCTTACTAGTCAAGTTGTGAGTGTATTTGCAAAGACTTAACAGCACAATTCAAATCTAAAATCTGCTGGAATAAGTGGGTGGAGTAGGTGGATCTGGGGCTCCCCCGGCTTAGCCATGGCTATGCCATTCCTACATTCTCAACCCCAGTTCAGCAGGAAGCATGTAACTTCCTCAAACCAGCTGAGCGCTTATGCTGGCTGAATCTAAAGCCTCTCACAGCCGCTAATAGTTTGTCAAACCATCAACCCGGAAGCTTCAGCCTTAAGCAGAAAGCTGTCTTCCTGCTTGTTTGTTGTTTGGCTACACATAGCATGAAATCAATATCTGCTTAATTTCCGCCCATAGGTTGGAAGAGGTTTTTTTCAACCTTTAAAAAGGTAAAGGTAAAGGACCCCTGACAGTTAAGTCCAGTCACAAACGACTCTGGGGTTGTGGCGCTCATCTCGCTTTACTGGCCGAGGGAGCCGACGTTTGTCCGCAGACAGTTTTTCTGGGTCATGTGGCCAGCATGACTTTAGCTGATGGCTAAAGAGAATAAGGAGCATAATATGGCTTGCTTGGATTACATTCTCTGTCAGTCACTGTGAAGGAATTAAAATGTTTCCAGCCTCCTAGAGGGAGAATACTGACCATGAACCTTGCCATCCCCACGCCTCACACCTTCATCACTTCAGTTAGCCCCAATTAGTGATGCACACTTCCATATTAGGCAGAAAGAGTTTATAGTCCCAGCAACAGGGTGTTCTACCAACCATATAACAAACACAGAACAGATTGTGTAATGCTTGCAAAATCTAAAATAACCAACAATATTAAACAAATCTATGTAACATACTCACAGGCAAAATCACAGCTACTCAACACAAATTTAAAATATAAACACATCAGTAATCTCTAAATTGCAGAAGTATTTGCAATTTGCTCAAAATAATAGGTGAAAACCAGACACATACTCATTACTAATAGTGGCATGACTCTAAAACCATTTTATAAGGAGGTGTCCTATTGACTGAAATAAAGATTATTTCTAGTTAATATTTTTTTCAGATAACAGCCTATGGCAGCTTCACTTTTACACTCATTTTTATTTTTGCATGAAGAAAGTTAAACATGTGAAACACATTAACATGTGACAGCATTGTGATAGCACTATAAATGGAACTGTGATAGTAAGCAACCTGTGTCACTGAGCTTCAGATTTAACGTGTGTGTGTTCAGTTTTACGTGCAAAGCAAGGAAGAGATTTTTTTAAAAACGGGACAGAAAAGAAAAATGACTTTGGCAATCTCACCAGCCATTAAACCCCATACAGTACGCAATTTTGGCTTTAGGCACCACCCCCAGAACATAACCTCTGTATACGTTTTGGGCTTGCTGTATAAGAAAGTGAAACTGTTGGAATTCAGCTAACCTGGAATTTTATTTATCATTAGTCTATTAATTCAAAATGTTTGGCTTATTCCACTGACCTGACCTACCTTCCAACTGCTGTGAAGTTGATCACACAGCCAAAATCAGTTTGAACAGCTCAACATGAGATCTGTGGGGTTCAATTTTAAGCCAGATGCATTTAATAAAATATGTGGGAAATATATAGAATGATGCTGTCTGGGTTGGATGATTGGTGGGGTTGAGAACTCCCCCCAGTGTAAAACAAACACCACCATGAAGTTGCCATTTGCCAAGTGTTTATTGCATAAAATGGTTCCAATGCATCCTGGTCTTAGATTAACTTCATCCCAGAAAAAAATTGCAAAAGAAAAGCTCCCTGGGAAATCACTTTGTTGGCAAAGAAAGATCATGAGCTTCATGGACCATTATGTTTCCATTAGTAACATGGAAAACAGGGATTAGTTATTTTCCTTGCTGATACACATAGATTTTTACCATGTCTCTGCATAATACTGGTGCAACATTTAAAAGTCGATCAGACACATTGATTGTTGTATAGGCTTTATCAATCTAATTAGCAGTTACATTCATGTACTCCAAGGCTAAATAAATCATACTACACAAAGAGCTAGTTTAGTGACACCTAATCAGAGGCTGAGTAATGATAGCAGAATGACTGTGCTTTCCATTCAATTAAGCGATGCATAGCGAAGAATCCATAGAACAGAAGGGCAGCAACAGAACCACATTGTAGTTAACAGACATATTTAATCCTCGTCTATAGAGAGGGTTCTTATTTGGATAGCAGTGGATCATTATGTTCAGGCACTGAGTATGAAGCAGAATAATTAGTCTGGATAAATACTGAAAAGGCGTAATTTAAAGATGACATGCAATACTTTTTTACATTTACTGTAACTTTAGAATCAACCGTATATCATTACATGGATACGAAGCTCCAGTAATCATGAATGTTTGCCCCAAAGCAGTTAGCATAAAGGAAGTAGGGCCTTTAATCTGTAACCAGGCTTGCTTAGTTGACTCACAAAAGCCCTACTACAGTATCTATTCAGTCAGCACATTAACTATTAGATCTGCCACAAACTGAGTCATGTCATCTAAGCCAACATTGGCTACTGCTGCTTCACAGAGACTCTCTAGAAGAGGCCTCTCCTATCGTTTGCTAACTCACCTTCTACCCAGAGAAGCCAGGAATTGAAACGGGGAACTTCTACATGCAAAGCATATGCACAACTATTGTGTTATAGTCCATCTGCATTATAAATGCTCAGAACTGTATCATGCAGCTTGTAACAACTCACATTTCAAGAAGAAAATTCTACCAAAGATCCTGAAGACACCAGGGAGTTGATCTGCATAGCACATTCTCTATCACTGAACTATGGCTCTTTCTACAAATTAAACTGAATAATTTACAGTAAATATGGACATCTAGTAAAACTCTGTACTTGTATGGCTACCTGGTAATTTCCTTGGAGTTTGTTATAGCTGTTGCCTTAATTTTGCTTTATTGGCAGCTTTATTGCTGCAGAAAGTAAAGCCTAATGTCTCTGAGAAAAGCTATCTTGATGAGCAGCCAGGATAAGCGAGGAGCGCCGTTTCATCCATAAGTGATGAATCTTGCTTTACACCCATTATGTTCACCCTGCCTCTCTGGGACACAAGCCGGAGCAGTGGGCACATGTGCTCATGTACAGAAAAATGAGGAAATTGCAAATTAGGAGTGCATTGTTTCAAAGCCGTTATATTAGAAGATAAACACTGTACAACAGAAAAGCCCAATGTTGTTCTACATCAGAGCTCACCTGCCTCAGTTCTTCCTTTCATCAACTTAGAAATCATTCACAGGTTGCATTTTTAAGAGATTGAGAAACTTAGAATATGATGTTACATTAGTTTCAGGCTTGAAAATCTGATTTCTGCTTCAGCATTGCTTGAAAACTGTTGCTGCTTCTGACATGTTAATGTTTCACTAATCACTCTTGTATGAAATCCAAAGAAGTCTTGGACATAGAATATGAAACAACCACTACCCCACAATTCAGTGATCACAGTGGTCACAGATGATGCACTACCCAAACATACCAAGGAATGGACAATTTGGTGTGTGAATGCAACTGGTAGTTGCCAGCTAGCAACCAAAACATATATTTTACATCTCTCCCAGAGCAGGGAAGCCGAGTGCAGCCTCAACTTCTCTTGCTCTGTTTCTCTGTGGTCTCTTCATCCAATCTTTGTTGTTGTTGTGTGATACAGAAAGTTTTGCCTTACAGCAGGTAGGGAGTAGTGTAGGAGAAAATGCAGATATTGTACATCATCATCTGCCTTCTTGGCACCTTTCATGGTATTTTCAGCAGCCCCAGATTGCTACATAGTGAAAAGTATACAACTGACCTGGTGGCGTGTTATAAGGGATACTCATAGGTCACCCACCGTTTGTGTTTTAATTGCTTGGTCAATCAAATCTGCATTAATTTGCATATGGCCAACTGTTTGGGGGGTGCATACTTCCCCTTATTCCTCACGTTCCTTATATCCCCATTGACTGTTTTAACATGCAGAACCGGCACTGTTACAGGTTGCACATAATACTACCGTATTTTTTGCCCCATAGGACGCACTTTTCCCCCTCCAAAAATGAAGGGGAAATGTGTGTGCGTCCTATGGGGCGAATGCAGGCTTTCGCTGAAGCCTGAAGAGTGAGAGGGGTCGGTGCGCACCGATGCCTCTAGCTCTCCAGGCTTCAGGAAGCTATCCGCAAGCCTTGCAAGCCCGGCGGGAGGTCCCGCAGGGCGCGTGAGGCTTGGGGCGGCAGCCTGCAGCCCAAAGCATGGGGAGCCCTCCAGAGGGCGCCCCGTGCTTCGGGCAGGTGTGCGCAAGGCTTGGGGCTGCAGCCGCGGCTGGGGAGGGAAAATAATTTTTTTTTATTCATTTCCCCCCCAAAAACGAGGTGCGTCCTATGGGCCGGTGCGCCCTATAGGACGAAAAATACGGTAATTCCAACACTTGTAAGAAATCAGTCTGAATCTGGCAGCACCCATACTATGGAACTCCCTGATTGTTGGCATCAGGCAGACACCTTTGTTGTACTCTTTTTGCTGCCTGCTTGAAACATTTTGTTTAGGCAAGCCTGTCCATACATAAGTCATGTGCGTTTTATTTCTTTTTAGCTATTCTGGATTTTAATAATCATTTGAATATTTTAAATACCTACCGGTATTTTAATCAATAATTTTAATGGTTTTATTTTTTAAAAAACTGTGGAATGCTTACAGGTATACACATTTTGTTAAATAAAATAATTTGGATAATCATGCACGTCTAGACTTCAGCCACCAGCCTAAAAGAGTCATTCCCTTATGTGTGACAGAATATTTTTTCAAATATGCTGCTTGCTGCTATCTTTTTTTTAAAAAGTTCTTATACGTGTTAACTTTTTTAAAAAAGTTAATTCTGCTGTCCAAATAATCAGGGCCCAACTTTTTGTCAATTAAAGGCTTTTAGATTAATCCGACTTGCACCCCTAGTACTTATATTACTTTATGTTGCTATGATATACTGGAATATTCTACGTCTCAGAGTATACTAAAATACACAAGTGTATAATATATACCCAAAGAGAGAGCAGGGAAGAATAGTAAACACTACTATCTGAACCAAGACTAAATTAAAATTAGTACTAAAAGCTTACAGATGGATAAATTGGTGGACTTAAACCCTGAACAGGATTGAAATACAACTAGACTATGCAGCTCTGTGATTAAGAACTGGAATAGGATAAGGGTTTGGATGCATACATTGAAGTTGCCACATGAGAAGATGGATCATATCACACTTGCCGTAAAATGGGGATATATCTAATTCTTTGTATTCAAGGACTTCTAGTGGTGTCTGAGGGAGGTACTAATATCTCTAGCAAACACTATGTACTATTTCCCATTTTTGCCAAGGCTGCAGTCTGCACTGTACACCCTGTAGCATCACTGAAATAAAACAAGAGTAAAAAAACAGCAGCTGAATCGGCAGGGTGGCTTTGAGCAGGGCTTTGCCAGCAACTCACATGCTGCTATACAAATTATTTATAACAAGTACAAGATACAGTTGCTACTGCAAACTTAAGAAACCTGGAAATTGGGAGAAGTCTAAATAATTCAACAAGCAAAGAAGGAAGGGAAGAAAAAGCCAGATGTCATTTATACTGGTTTATTTCCTCCTCCTCCTCCTCCTCCTCCTCCTCCTCCTCCTCCTCTTCTTCTTCTTCTTCTTTGTTCTTAAATGACTACTTCTGAATCAAAGACAACATGAATGTTTTGAATAGCCACATGGCTTCTTGTGTTGCACAAGGCAATGTACTAACTTTGTGATTAATCCCTTGAACAGGTGCAGGAGACATGAGTGAAACACGCTTATCTCCAATCTAATGCTGACAATATGTTTTAGGAAACCATGGGCAGTAGAGTAAAGCCTTATTGCTACTCAAGGTATTTTTCTCCTTGTTTCAGTTCCATGAAAGAGTAAACAACATTGTAAGAGCAATTGACAATGCATTATTCAAAATGTGTGTCTGGCAAACCTTGCATATCAGTTATAAGCAGTGCTTTTTTTCTAAAAAATGTTTAGGGGTGCTCTCATTTTCCTACTCATATTGAAATAGTGCCCCTCAATGAGGCCAAACTTAGATTCACAAAATGTTTAGGGGTATGCATACCGCTGCCCGCCCCCAGAAAAAAAGCACTGGGTATAAGTAACCACCTTCAGATCTAAAGGCAAGGGAGGTATAATCCAATTATTTACTTAGAAAATGTATAGCCCACATTTTGGTATAACAGTTCTCAAGGCAGAGAACAAGAAGAAAGCTTAAAAGCATCAGAAAATATATAGAGTAGAGCAATTAGACATCAACCATGAAAAGCTTGTCTTTAAAGCCTAGCAATATGACAAACCTTAATGTGCAATTGCTTCCATAATTTGTTCAACACCCACAAAAAACCCCTCATCACACTAATGTGACAGAAAATCAACCAGTCAAAAAACTTACAGGAAATCATTCCCTCAAGTGGACCTGGTTCATAAAGGGAAGCACTAGCACTTTGAATTTACCGGTAGCTTGGTGCAAGCTAGTAGTCACTGGAGCTCACAGAGGATCCATGTTTTATGCTCTATGTGACTAACACCACAATACATTAACATGGCTGCCCCATTCAGCCCCTGTTGCAACTTCCAAACAACTTTTTTTCTTTCTTTTTAAAATTTGCACATGGATTGTGTTACAGTGGCCTAGTCAGGAGTATATCAAAATATGCAGCACATGGAGCAAATTCTTCCAGGAAAAATCATTGTCAAATAAGTCACGGCTGATAAAAGTGATTCAATACAACATCCTAAAAATCATTCCAAATGTGATTCCCAGTGGAATGCTAGTTTCACATTTACTTACGCTGAGCATCCAGATATTAACTGCCATAAATACAAGACATTGCTTATAAAACAGCATAGTAAATTGTTATTGTTCACTGGTTGGCTTGCCATATTAACTTGTAAAATTGTCTGGAGAGAGCTAGAACCATTTGGTTGTTATTATGTACCTTCCTGGTTTTTTTGTTAGAACTACAACTTGAGCTTCAATTTATTTATTTGATTTATTTTTGAGACATATAGATTGCTTTGCAAACCAAGTGCTTCCTAATGGAATTTCTAAAAACGTACACAACAAATCGTCAGTGTACTCCTTGCCTACTATGGAAAGACTTGGTTACCGATGATTCAAACTTTAAAAGGGATTGTTTAAAAATGATTTAAAATGTTACATTAATAATAATAATAATAATAATAATAATAATAATAATAGATGTATATGACAACCCTCTGTGGCATTTAATTGGCTGTATATATATCTGTTCAGGTGTTGCTCCTGGGCAACCTTTGATGTGTGCATGTCACATGCACTGGAGGATAGCGGGGTAGAGACAGAGACAAAAATGGGTGGCACTAAAGGAAAAGGAAGGCAGGCCAATGAATGTCATTCTTGCCTTTGTACTGTATAAGCTACATTCCAGCCATGTAAAGTAAGGTTTCAATACAAACCTTTTCACCCACCAAGCAAGAGGAGTTGTCACAGTCCAAGGTCACATTCCAGGGGATATAGCCTGGGGAAAGAGGTTGTGGCCTGGGGATATTGTGTGGCTTATTGTGAGACCCCAACACTGAGATTCAGAGAGCTGCATTGTTCCCAGGGCCTGATATAGCTCACTCCTGGTTTAAGTGATGACAAAGAGCATCAGAATTTGAAGCGTTTGGTAATTACCAGATTCTACTAGTGAGTCCTCCTTCCTTTTTTGTATAGGTTCTGTATACTTTCAGTCTCACTTTAACCACATTAGCCCTGTTTGTAAGCATTCTTTAGCCTTCTCCTCTCATATAAGCAGCAACTCTCAGAATTCTTCCCTTGTGCACTTCAGCTGCTACTTCATTTTCCAAGATGCAAGCAAGCAAGCACAGACTGCCAGGCTGCCCAAAGGGGTAGCTCTTCCAGAACCTCTGCTGCTCTCTATACTTGCAAAGAATGGGTTAACAAGAGCCCTTTGTTTGTGGCAAAGGGAAAATCCAACATAGCTGATGCTCCACTGATCAATTCAAAACATGCCTCCTGTTCAGAATTGGTTGCCTCTTAGGATGATACAGTATGGGTGCACCAAGCACCTGTGATGCATTATTTGATCAGCTGCATGTAGATGTTCTACTCTAAAAAGGCTGTTAAAAATTAGGATCCTTTTAACTTTGCAAGGTTTCCCCTTATGCACTGATAAATCCCTTCTATGAGCAAATATTTTATGGATGATTTCCCATATTTCGAAGGTTTTCTCGCTTCTCTCTGTCTCTCTCTGCAAGCACTCTAGGAACATAAGCACAATAAGTGGTTGTAATGCTATCTTCCCATGAGCCTACCAAATTGTTTATCCTGGCTTTTACTGTAATGTAGCTTTTAAAGCCCACTTCCTACTGAAATGCATGTTAGGCAAGGCTGTCATTTATGGTCAATCCATTCATTCTAGATTTAAACAGAATTTTTTAGCATCTTCCTGTGCAAGTACAGGCTACATCTGCTAAAATCTTATGTGTTGCGTGCTTTTAATATACTATATTTGACATAATATTGTTCTGTATCTAATATAAGAAGAGGAGGAACAGTCAAGGCAGTTTTAATCTCTTGGATTTTACATCCTGGGGAGGGTTTCTTAGTTTCTGAGAACATTCATGTATAACTTTAAGGTTTAAGCTTCAAAACTTTCTTTAATTACAATAACTGTGATATATATTAAATTTATTGAATTAACCACAATTTCTTTCAGGGGTTTTGAATAACAAGTGTGTTTGAGCCAAACTAATTAGACTGTATTTAAGTCACAATGAAATCAGTGTGAAATTTTAGCCATAGCTTAAGTTCCTTCGATTTCAATGGGAATTAAATGCAACTAACTTAGTTTCAGTAAACATTGTATTGTGGTACTAATTTTTTTTTTACCATTTTGCCCATCAAGATGATTACATACATGCAGATATCTTCTCAATATATAACAAGGATTTTCAACCCATAAATAAAACAAGAAAAGAATGACTCTTCACAAATATGCAAATCTTACCTTTAGCCGATCCAAGTTTCAGTGAAGATATACTAAAGATGGCAGTGTGAGAGAACAAGTTTTGCCATAACCAAGTGACAATAGAGCCTTCCTTAAACAAGCATTTGCATTCTGAATTTTCAAAGCGTGTTGAAAATGAGATAAAATAAAGCTTTGTGCTTCTAGTCTTGAAAGAATAAGGAACAAGAGAATTGCTGGTCCTTGAGGGAAATAGACTATCACTGCACAGTGACTATTTAGGGTTTCATGCCTTTAGGACAAATGCTTGGACTCTGTTTTCCTGTTTGTGTCAAGACTTAAAACCTTTCATGCACTTCCCAAGAAAAGAAATGAAAGCTCAATCAGCCGCTAGTAGCCCTGGAGATTCATAAGAGCCCCTGTTGTGAGAGTGAAACTAAGAGACAAAAAATGATTTGTTTCTTTTCCACTAGAAGGCTATAAGTCATTTGCCATTAACTTAAAAAAAGGAAAGGAAAAAAGAGAAGAGAGGAATGAAAAAGGTTCTTTGTATTGACACTGCCCTGTCCAGACTGCTAGTACACAATGCAATATATAAAAAAATGAAAATGCACAAAACATTTAGAAAGATCTTTTAAGAAAAACAAATATTTATCATTATGGTTTGGGAAAGTCTGCTATGTAACAAGGTGGATCTTTTAACATTTGCAAAAGTGTTGGAACAAGATTTGTTTCACACAATAACCATAGAGCATTAGAACACCACTGTAGCTAAAGGGATCAGGGATCCATATTCCATCATTGGCAGTTATAATATGTGTAAATTAATACAGGGTTTTGGGAGAGTACAGAATTCTATGTGTTATATGCATCTTCCAGCATTTTGATTTTTGGAAACACCCTCAAAAAATGCATGAACTTTCTGAAAAGATCATCAAGTAGTGTGACTCTAGCACATCTTGAGAAATCACGTTACATTAGCCGTATTTTTAACACTAAAACATGACATAGATGTATGAACAACAACAAATGTCTAAATAAGACATCTCAAAGGGAATTTTGTAAAGTTAAAGAAAAAGCCCTACCATTTCGATGGTCTCCTTCGAAATTTACTTTTTGAAATGGCAACCCTAGTGTTGACCATTGTATGTAACTAAATTATGTATCCAGAGAACATAGAGAAATAGAAGAATGCCAAGAGAATGGTCTGAAGGCACATGACACTCCAATTATCCAAATCTTGTTGATGTCTACCAGCAAATTGTCACAGAACTCAGGCCTATTTGATAACTTCTACAATTAATAACTACACACAATCAACACATCTTATTGTAATAGAAGGGGTACTGCAAAGATATTTGGTGCTTACTGAAATGCTCTATGGTGTTGAAATCAGGTGCTCTGATGTGAACTCTACTGATGTTTTGGAAACTGTGTAGATGATGATGATGATGATGATGATTATTATTATTAGCTATGCTCTCTACCATCAGGAATATCAACAGCTCTTCTTTGTACAGAATCTGGGTGGCCAACAATTAAGGCAAGAGTAAACTGCGCTCAGTTAAAATATTTCGAAAATTGCTACTATGCTACTATTGCTACTATACCATTGAGTGCTGTGTTATATGGAATTGAAAGATAAGCAGCTCTAGAAAGCAGTTTGTTAAGAACTGTAAGACTATTATTAATTTCCAGAACTGAGCTCTGCTTTGATCTTGAATAAGTGTCAAATAAGGGATTGGCTTTTCTGGATAGAATTCAGAAAGGAGAAGCCAATTTTCCCCCTTGGTACTCACTCTCAAGAAGAGAGCATTGCAGAGCTAGTTATCTGACCAACCTCTCACAAATTTCCTTTAGAAATGCAGTTACTGAGCTGTGCTTCCAAGTGATGCTCACTGCAGTCTTGGATGGCTCTACAACAAAGTCCCATATGCAGACAGACTTTGTATTTGTCATCAACCTCAGATGGAAGACATCACTCATTTTCTGTTAGAGACCCAGAGATCACTTTCTGAAATCTTTGTTCACACAAAGAAGTAGGCACACCCTGGCAAAAATGGTTCAGGTTCTTTTGAGTGACAATAATAATAGTAGCCCTCTATGCACTGGCTGCAAAAAATAACAATAAGGGGAGTTAAATAAAATTGTAATAAATTGTTGAGATGATTCGGAGTTTTAATCCGAAATCAAGCCGGATTTGAGTCTGCTGGTGTCTCTAGTAACTTTTCTTTCTTACATCATGGATGCTGGCAGATTTCATTTTTAAAAGGCTAATAAATATTGAATTGGAACTGTCAGAGATGCAGAAGGGAAACTGTATTTTAATGCTCAGGACCTTGGCAAAGTCGTTATTGATTTTTATATTATGGATGTTTGTTCTGTGTTATTCTATTAATACTATTGCCTAATAAAGGTTTGTCCTGGCCTTTGGCTACAACAATAAACTTATTAACTCCCCTGCTCAGCACCTGAGGGTCCCAGTCCTGCCACTCACCACCTGGCTCAGGGCGGGGCCTGATGGGCTCTGTAAAGGACTGCTGCCACTGCTGCTGCTGGGCAGAGAGGGCTCCATTTTGTTTTGGTTTTTTGTTTAAATTGCTGTTATTTTTTACCTCTGTCATTTAAAACTGTGATATTAATGCCGTATTCTTAAGTTTTAGATTTTGATTTATGTGGAAATTGTTTCCCATTTGGTTGTGTATTTTTTTGATGTGGTTTATTTATTGTTTATTACTTTTGTATTATGTAAATCTTGTCATGCTGTAAGCCACCCTGAGCATTGTTTTTTTAACTGTGGAAAGGTGGCAGACAAATAAAAAATGATGATGATGATGATGAACTCAAACTACAGTCAATTTCTTTTTTAAAAGTACCTGCATGAAATGCCTAGTTAGGCTCATACAATAAACAAAACCCACCATTTCAGGTCCAGTCTGGAGCATTCCACCACAGGCTTCCAACAAGCTCTTTAACTCAACCTGTGATTACTGGGAAATGTTAACATTATACCTCCTCCACAGAGTGGTGCAATTATGTGAAAGTGCATTTTCTCTTCAACCACTTGGAATATTCTGCTTAACATCACAAAACTACTGCATGTTGGTCCACACAATTATCATCCAAAGAAGCATTTTATCTGTTTGTTGGAAAATGATAACCTAATGCTTCCTCAGCTTTTGCAAGAAAAAGTTGCTGAGGAGAGCTTTGAGGAAGTGCACAAAAGAGGTGGATCAAAGTGGGGAAATTTAACAGAAGTGATAAGCTTATCGTGTTTCAGATGGGATTGCTGGCAACACACTTGCCCAACTTCACTGACAGTATTAAATCAGTCATCATAATGGTAGACAAAGTTTTCCAAACACTGCATAGCCCTGATTATTACAACAATGGAACAGGCTGTCTTAAGGAGACATGGGCAGAGAGGGAAATTATTTCCAAAGCACATTTGTAAGGTAGGCTACTGAAGTCAAACATTCCTTTTATTCAGTTTAGTGGGATGGGGTGAGATTGAAGTGTCAGAGCCAAATTCCATGGGGCAATAGTCATATTCATAGTCTGGCCATTCCCTTTCTTTCCATAAAGGTGTGGCAAAGTAACAAAGAAGGAAAATTGCTGATTACCACATCAGGCCTTGTGGAGTTGCTTTTGGGCTATAACAGCAGTTTGTCCCCCATGTCACTCTTGCACCATGGAGGTGTAAGTGGTGTGGCCTGAGGTATCTGAAGGCTAGTGTGGGCATGATGAGACTGGAATTTGGGGTTCATATTATTGACTTCTATAAGGTCCACACAGCTTTTTTCCAAGGACCTGAAAAGTGGAAACAGAGCTTAGAATGCATTGTGCCCCAGCAGGTGCTGCTTCTTATCTTCCAAAGCCCTTGGTCGCAGTGAAGTGACAGTCATTTTACAATGTTGTATGCGAATGCCATTTCAGGATTCTTGCAAGTTATCTAATTTTCTCTTATTACTGAGCCAGTTGTACTAGTCAGAAAACAAATATGATTCTATTGTGGAGGTGCAGGGGTAGTGGTTCTCTGGTACAGCTGGAACCCAAGTTTGTATGTGGAGGGCAGAAAAGTATTTGTGGTAATAGACTGTTAGGAGATCAGCTCTGGGGAGAAGGGGCACTGAAAGCACTATGCAGTCCTTTTGCTCTTAAAATGGGCCCCAAACTGCAGTTTTATGCATCCATGGGGCAAAGCCTGATTTTTACAGAGGAATTTGCTGCTGTCATGCAAAGTTAGGGTCACAGTATGGCATAAACTTAGAATTTTCACCAGCATGGTCCAACCTTTCATACCAAATGGGCTGCAAGAGTACTTGGACACAGAACCCGTAAGCCGAACACTGCCTTGTCACATGTGGCGGGGGGGGGGAGCGGGCCCAAAATTTGACACACACAATGACATTCCATCACTCTCAGAGGAAATTGTACAGGGAGGTAATGTCTGGCTCTGGTTTTTATTTGGGGGAGCCATGTTTTTCCCACACAGTTTCCTGTGAAAGAATGTAACTTACTCAGTGTCACCCAGGGAACTTTATAGTGAAATGGGACTGGAACCCAATTCTCCCTCACCCTGATCTAAGCATTCCAACCACAGTGACTCCAAGGCCCAGTAGTTGATAAGGTGTACCTCAAAGACTGCATTCAGGATGTACATGAAACATGTTAAAGCCCAAGGTATATGTTTCAAACAGCAAGAGAAGGAAAAATTGTATCCATAGCTGGCACTCTTGCTCAAACTATCTGTAACAATCTCTAGTGGCTAGACTAGAGATCCCCCAGTGCCTAAGAAATTGTACTACAGTGGTACCTCTAGATACGAACGAGATCCGTTCCGGAGCCCTGTTCGCATCTAGAGGTAAACGTAACTAGCGACGGTGCATCTGCGCATGCGCACATTGCTTTTTGCCGCTTCTGCGCATGCGTGTGACGTCATTTTGAGCGTCTGTGCATGCGCAAGCGGCAAAACCCGGAAATAACACACTCCATTATTTCGGGTTTTGCCGAGGAGCGCAACTCGAACGCGCTCAACTCAAAGCATATTTAACCCGAGGTATGACTATATTTTATTCTTCGTTAAAGAGAACTTTCATACAAATGAAAATTGATAAGGTAATGCCTGTAGAAATTCTGTGTTCTGCATCACAGGGAGCGGTGGAAGCCAACAAGTCTGGATTTCCTCACCAGCATATGTCCACACTGATTATTTTCCATCTATTAGTGCTTGGGCATCAGAACTAGACCAAGGTCTGTTTCCTTTTACATGGAGCCAAGAAGTTCCTGCACCCTCCTGTTCAAGTCAGTGTCTACGCAGAGCTATGGCACTATCTTGTTTGCCAGACCAAACTTATGGATTAGTTAAGGTGATGCCTCAGGGCTTAAATTTTAAATCTGGAGTTTAAATTTTGTGCATTGCAGTTGTAAAGCCTGAAGGCTACCAGCATATAAACCACAGTGGGCAAGTTATAGCTATATATGGGAAGGGTCAATGCTGGGAGACGAAGCAACACTAGTTAAAGGCACTGCTAAGAACCAAGGTCACCTGGGCCTCAGGTGACAGAGAAGGATCTAGGAGCACCCCCAGACTAAGGATCTGATCCTCCAGAGGGAGTGCGATCCCCTCCAGATCAGGCAGTTGACCAGTTTCCTGGACCTGCAAACCATTTACTCACAGGGCTTACATCTTTCTGAGATTCCATTTGAGTTTATTGGCCCACATGCAGCCTATTACTGTGCCCAGGCACAGGTTCTGTGTCTAGGCATCTCTATCATTGGCTATTTGTCAAATCACATTTACAATGGGATTCACTTTGTCAAATCTTCCAAGGACTGTGATGCTGTTGCTTCCTTTATATTTATTCAATTGCTTTCTGTATTGGGACATGTTTCCTTCAGGCATTTCTTGCTGAAACACAGCCATAACTCTGAATGGAACTATCCTGGCTTTACCTAAACAAAAACTGCTTAAATCTACCTAGATGAAAAACTTTCTGTGCAATCTATTTATATGTCTTTTACAGAATCCATTGGTTTTAACTTATCTGCAGTCTCTCCCATTGATTTAAGCATGTCTATAGACCTGTGTGGACGTGGGTGGCGCTGTGGGTTAAACCACAGAGCCTAGGACTTGTGATCAGAAGGTCAGCGGTTCGAATCCCCGCGACGGGATGAGCTCCCATTGCTCGGTCCCTGCTCCTGCCAACCTAGCAGTTCGAAAGCATGTCAAAAGTGCAAGTAGATAAATAGGTACCGCTCCGTCGGGAAGGTAAACGGCGTTTCCATGCACTGCTCTGGTTCGCCAGGAGCGGCTTAGTCATGCTGGCCACATGACCCGGAAGCTGTCTGCGGACAAACACCGGCTCCCTCGGCCAATAAAGCGAGATGAGCGCCACAACCCCAGAGTTGGTCACGACTGGACCTAATGGTCAGGGGTCCCTTTACCTTTACCTATAGACCTGTGTTGTAAATAACAAGGGATTAACTCCTCAGTGTGGCTTTATTTCTTAGTAAACAAGTTTAGGATTCTGCTGCATATGAATGGTTTTTTTAAAAAAAAGACTTGTATGTCTATAACTATTATTTTAGTTTAAAACGTACACAGTTGCTCCGCATTGTGACCAATATTATTATCAACAGAGAGACAATGAATAAGGATTTGCCTTATGCATCTTTAAAATGTGCTCAATTAGTTATTTAAAATTTTAATTAAAATAAAGGGTTTTTTTTTTTAAAAAACACCTTGGCTTTCAAATAAGTTTGTACCCTGTTACCATAGGATCTATGCTTTAGCTCATACAAATACATAAAAGACATCCTTGCCCATAGAACTAGCACAAAACAACACTATTCCCATCTTAAACAGCCTGAATTTATAAATTGAATTATTATTTCCATCGCTATCATCCAATCAAAATCAAGATCATACAATAGAAAGAAGTTACACAGATAAATAGAGGACAAAAATAGAGCTTTTATATCCAATCTTTTATCACTTTAATATGTCACAAATGTATCCACAAGAAATAGTACTGCATATATAATGAGAAACAAAAGAAACAATACTACATTTGTAAAGATAAAAATGAAAATGAAATGAAAGTTGTGTTACAAATACTCATAGAATATATTCAAAGTGTAACCATCTCTTCCAAGTACCTAGGCAGGCTTTTATTTGATGCAGAAACATTGTTAAGTTCCACACAACAGCTCCTCTGTTACCTGTCTTTACCTTTGATTCAACAAAAGTGAAGAGTTCTTCTGTCACTACACAGCACACCTGACTACAGAATGATAAGAAGGGATCAAACAAAATCCACACGAGCTTCTGCATCTGCCTTTGCCATCTTTAAAATACTTGGTATTGGTAAATACATTTTTGTTTTTATTTCTGTTGAATTTATAGCCGCCTCATGCTTCACTTCATTATAATTGGTTTCATCTGCATTACAGATGCAGAGGAATTCAGATATGGAGTACTGTGAGAAATACACTCAGAAGTTTCTTTTTAAAAATAAATAAATAAAATAAAATCCCTTTATATTAGTCAACGGTTCCAGTGATGTAATCAGAAAAAGGAAGGAAGATCTGTGTTGCTTCATTGTTTTATTTGCAGTTTTGCATCCAAGGTTAACATGTGATAAAATTCTCATTTTATCTCAACTCAAAAAGTTTTTGAGTTGGTTCCAATTTTTTTTAAAATAAATCATGTAACAAAAGGTGAGGGAAAATAGCCTTTTGAATGAATAACTGTTTGTAATATGTTCCTGTAAACAACACTATGGTTATTTCTGTTACTAGGTAGTAGGTATATGTGAGTGGTTTATAATAAAATGTGAACAACACAAGAGACCTATGCCAATGATTAAATATGGGAATGATCATCTGGAACAGGAAGCATGAGATGGTGTCTGCTGGTCCTGAACTTCCACACATTGATGGGCTCTTCTGTAAAGTCATTGAATGCAAACTGTATGTGCAGCAGTTTTCTCACACAATTTGTGTCATGCAGTTTTGTGAGTACAGATTATAAGGATTCTGCACATATGACTTGTATGCCTTCTGCCATATTGTTAACCAGTTCATTTGGCTGGGATCACATGATACAAATCAGAATTGTTTACACTGGTTGCCTTTACACACCCAGGAAGAATTCAAGGTGTTTGCACTGGTCTATCAGACCTTGGCTAGGACCCTAATCACTGAAATAGTGTTTTTCCCTGTTCCTGCTCATGTCAGATTTAAAGGATTCCACCACTGGGAGACAGACATTATGCAATGATGATAGAAAGGCCATTCTCTGTGGCAGTGACCACCTGTGGAATGCCCTCCATTTGGGAGCATGTTTGGTACCTACCTATGATGGGATGATGAGCTGCTTGTGCGTAAAATCCTGATCCCTCAGAGTTTGGCTAAGTTCCCAAACCTCTGTCTGTGATGGAGCTCCTTAAGCATGGCTCCATCAATCGCTCGTTGAATCGGACAGTGGGCGTTTACGGAACTTCTTCCAGCATAAAAGCTCCTTAACGGAAACACGTCTTCTGGACTCTCGGCGTGACAGTTTCCGCCGAGGAGTGGGTGTTCCTACGGGAGGTCCTGAAACCCCCCCACTGTTCTCGCTTGAAGTATCTCTGAGCTCTCCCTCCGACTCACTTTCCCTTGGAACTCCACTTCTCCCCCTGCTGGTCCCCTCCTCCGCTGAGTGGTCTCTCTCACCCTCCATGAGCCCTTTCACCTCCTTCGTCTCAGATGACAGTTCCCTGACATCCACCTCCCCTCCAGGGCCCCCTTCACCCCCTTCCCTCCCCTCCTCTGCGGGAGGCGAGGGAGCAAAACCCCTGAAGGAACCTCCCTCATCTTCCGAAGTTTCGAACACTTCCCTCCACCTTTTGCTGTTCCCGGTTTCCAAGTACTCCTCCTCCTCGGAGTCGGTACCTCCTTCCAACTCCGATTCCCTGAATCCCTCCAGTTCCTCCTCATCGTCGGTGGTGCCAAAGTACTCCCTTCGGAACCTCGCTACTGGCTGAGGTTTCCTGGGGAACCTTTGGTGGAACGTTTCGATCAAGACCTCGTCATGGACCTCCTCTGCCTTCACCCAGGTGTTTTCTGACTCTGGTTCCCCTTCCCACGCGACCAAATACTCCACCTGATTCCCCTTCCACCTGGAGTCGATGATTTCCGCCACATAGTTGCGGCTTTCCCTTTCTTCTATGGCTGGCCCCCGTGTGGATACCCCTTCACCTTCCCCCCGGTATGGTGACAGTAATGACCTGTGGAATACTGGGTGCAGTTTCATGTGGTTCGGTAACCGGAGTCTGAAAGCCACTGGGTTGATCTGTTGGATGACCTCAAATGGTCCCAATCTTTTGGGTCTCAATTTCTTGCAACCCCCCTTGTACGGCAACCCTTGGGTTGATAGCCAGACCCGACTCCCCACCCTAATTGTTTCACCTTCCCTTCTGCTCTTGTCTGCCTGCCTCTTATATTCTTCTTTGGCCCTTTCTAAGTTGTGTTGGAGTTGACGATGGATCGCTTCCATTTCTTCTACAAAAAGTTCAGCGGCCGGAACACTCCATCTCTCTCCTCCTTCCCCTGGAAACGCCCTGGGGTGGCACCCATAATTAGCCAAAAATGGGCTCATCCCGGTGGACACATTCTCTGCATTATTGTAAGCAAATTCCGCTAGTGCCAACTTTTCGACCCAATCGTTTTCTCTGTCATTGACATAGCACCTCAGGTATTGTTGAAGGATACCGTTTGCCCTCTCCGCCTGCCCATTGGTCTCAGGGTGCCTGGCAGTCGAAAAGTTGACCTCTACGTGCAACAAGCTCATAAGCTTCCTCCAGAATCTGGACGTGAACTGTTTCCCTCTGTCGGACACCAGCCTCAAGGGGGCGCCATGCAGCCTAAAAATATGTTCTACAAACAATTTCGCTGTCTCTTCCGCCGTGACTGCATGTGAGCAAGCTACAAAGTGACCCATCTTAGTTAACTGGTCTACTACGACTAGTATTGCGGTTTTCCCCTGGGATTTGGGCAGATCAGTCATAAAATCTATCGACACCGCCTCCCACGGTCGTTCTGGTGTGGGTAACGGTTCTAATAAACCCGCTGGTGCCCGCCTTTCTCCTTTGGCTCTCTGGCATTGGTCACACCTTCTCACATACTCCCGTACATCCTCCCTCACCTTGGGCCACCAAAACTCCCTGGTCACCAACCACATGGTCTTGTGTTGCCCAAAATGCCCCGCTGTGGGATTGTCGTGCAACTGTTTGAGTACTCTCCCCCTCAATTCCCCTTCGGGTATATATAGTGCCCCTTTGTAATACAATGCCCCGTTTCTTTCTTCAAAACCTCCGGGGTCTTCTCCCTCTCTCCTTAAACCTCTGAGCTTATCCTGGGCGTACTCATCATTTACCGTCCCCTCTACCAGTTCTCTTTGCCCCACCCAGGCCGCACCACACACCCAGTGGTCCTCTGGGATAATATGTCTCTCTTCTGGCGCTCCCCCCCCTCCAAATATTCAGGTTTGCGAGAGAGAGCGTCCGCTCTGATGTTTTCTGGACCTGGCACGTAGCAGATTTCAAAATGGAATTTGGAGAACTCCTGGGCCCATCTCACTTGTCGTTGGTTGAGCACTCGTGCTGTTCTCCAATACTCCAAATTCTTGTGGTCCGTACACACTTGCACCTTATGCTGTGCGCCAATTAGTAAGTGTCTCCATCTCCGGAACGCTTCGTGAATGGCGAGTAGTTCTCGGTCATATACCGTGTAGTTCCTCTCGGATTTGTTCAGCTTACGCGAAAAGAAGGCACACGGTCTCCATTCCGACTTATTGCTCCCTGGCTGAAGCAGCACTGCCCCCACCGCCCGGTCTGAGGCATCAGTTTCCACTCTCATGGGTTTTTGTAAATCCACATGCAGGAGCTGTTCTTCCGAAGCGAATGCCTTTTTCAATTCCTCAAAAGCGTGCTCCGCCTCTGCCGTCCAAACGAATTTCTTCTTGCTGCTTAGACAGTCCGTGATGGGAGCCGTTAAGTGGGCAAAGTTCTTGATGAATTTACGGTAAAAGTTCCCAAACCCTAAGAACCTTTGCACATCTTTTTTGGTTTTCGGTGTCTTCCATTCCAGCACCGCCTGGACCTTGCCTGGATCCATGGCTAATCCCTTGTCTGATAAGCGGTACCCCAGGAATTCCACCTCCTTGGTGTGGAACTGACACTTCTCCAATTTCACCCACAACTGGTTTGCTTGCAGCTGGCTCAGCACTTCCCTGACATCCTTCACATGCTGCTCCTCATTCTCCGAATATATCAGCACGTCATCGAGGAATGCCACGCAATTCTTGTAGAGCAAAGGTCCAAGTACCTGGTTCATGAGCGATTGAAAACAGGCGGAGCCTGATTGCAATCCGAATGGCATAACGAGATATTCGAAAGCCCCTAGGGGGGTGAACATCGTTGTCTTCCATTCATCCCCCTTCTTTATTCGTATCAGGTTGTACGCTCCTCTCAAGTCCAGTTTCGTGAATATCTTTCCCTTCCTCACCCTGGTCAAAATGTCATCAATCCTGGGCATGGGGAAAGTCACTGGTTCTGACACGGCATTCAGGGCCCGGTAGTCCACGACCAATCTCGGTTTATCCGTGTTTTTTTTGTCCACAAAAAACACTGGACTGCCCCCCACCGCTCTGGACTCTCTGATGAAACCTCTCTTCAGGTTTTTGTCAATAAACTCCCTCAACTCCTGCATTTCCCTGTCTGACATGGCGTACAGCTTGCCCACGGGTAGCTGGGCCCCAGGGACCAGGTTAATCTGGCAGTCAAAGTCTCTATGCGGTGGTAGTTTATCTGCTTCCCTTTCGCTGAAGACCTTGCTCAGGTCAGCGTATTGTTTGGGCACCTCCCCTTTGTTCGCCACTTCCGTCCCTGCTATGGAGGCTTTTGCCCCTTCTGGCACCTTTCCCTCTTTGCAGTGTTCCAGGCAATGTCCTGACCCAAAGGACACCACTCTCTGATGCCAGCCCACTAGCGGGTCATGCAACGCTAGCCAGCTCATTCCCAAAATGACTGGCGCCCCTCCCAGGGTGGCTACATTGAACGCTATCCTTTCGGTGTGCCTTGCCACCCTCATAACCATTGGTACGGTCTGTAGGCTAACTTCTCCCCCCAACAGCTCCCTCCCATCGATCGTGGTGACCTGCAGGGGGTTGCTTAAAGGGAGTGTCTGTATCTGGTGTTCCGCTGCAAACTCCTTGCTCATAAAATTACAGGAGCTGCCTGAGTCTAACAGCGCCTTGGTCTTTAGTGGGTATCCGTTTGCCAGCTCTAGCAACACCTCTATTACTAGGGCTGGTCTTGGAGGTTCCGGAGTGGGCACTTTTACTGCTCCTTGGCCTGTCTGCAGTGCCCTGACAGAGGCAGACAGGCGTTGGCTTTTACTGGCTCCTGGACTTCCTCCTCCTTTCCCCCAACAGCCCCCGCCATCCCTTGCCATTCCTTTCTTTGCGGGCAGACTCTGGCAAAGTGACCTGGCTGCTGGCAGAGGTAACATTTCTTGGCGCTCTTTCCCTCCTTCTTCCTCCCTTCACTGGGATTTGAAACTGCGCGCGCGCGCGCTGTTCCAACTTCCATCGGCTCTCCGGGCGGGAAACTTGGCTCTGGAATCTCTGGAATGCGGAAATCCCTCCAACGCTCTCCTTTCCCCTCCCGCTTCTCCAAGGCTCTTGCCTCCTGGCGCGCTCCAATGGTCAGCGCTGATTTGGTCAGCTGGTCCATAGACTCCGCCCTGGGCGCCCGGGAAAGTTCGTCTTTCACCGCCGAAGAAAGCCCCTCTTCAAATAGCATTTGAATGGGTTCCGCCGATAGGTCCCACCCCAATCTATGTATCAACATTGTAAACTCAGTCCAGTACTCACGAACCGATCGGCTCCCCTGTTTGCAAGCCATCAATTGTCTGCGTACCAGTCCCTGTTCAATCTCGCTGGAAAACATCAAATCCATGGCGCGAAAAAACTTCCTCGCGTCCTTCAGCATGTCACTATTCCCTGCCATCAGGGGCCTGACCCAGTCTCTCGCCCCTCCTTCGAGATGGCCAATCACAAACGCCACTCGCGATGCCTCATCGGGAAAGTCATTAAACTGCAGTTCAAGAGCATACTGCATCTCTGTCCTAAAGGCTTGGTAGTTCCTGGGGTCCCCCCCAAACTTCTGCACCATTCCTGGCATCTTTCTTGCTAGTGTAGCGCCTTTTGCCTTTTCTGCATCCTGCGCCCTCCTCTCTTCTAGCCTCGCCGTTTGCATTGCTAGCTGGAGTTCCAACATTCTGTACCTTTCTTCCAGAGTTGGACCTTCTCCAGCTCCTCCTGCTCCTCCGGCTCCGGCTGGGTCACTCATGATGCCTCTCTGCACAAGCTGCTTTCAGGGACTGTCCGATTGCTATGATGGGATGATGAGCTGCTTGTGCGTAAAATCCTGATCCCTCAGAGTTTGGCTAAGTTCCCAAACCTCTGTCTGTGATGGAGCTCCTTAAGCATGGCTCCATCAATCGCTCGTTGAATCGGACAGTGGGCGTTTACGGAACTTCTTCCAGCATAAAAGCTCCTTAACGGAAACACGTCTTCTGGACTCTCGGCGTGACAGTTTCCGCCGAGGAGTGGGTGTTCCTACGGGAGGTCCTGAAACCCCCCCACTGTTCTCGCTTGAAGTATCTCTGAGCTCTCCCTCCGACTCACTTTCCCTTGGAACTCCACTTCTCCCCCTGCTGGTCCCCTCCTCCGCTGAGTGGTCTCTCTCACCCTCCATGAGCCCTTTCACCTCCTTCGTCTCAGATGACAGTTCCCTGACACTACCCTTTTAGCATTTTGATGCCAAATAAAGATTCGTCTGTTTGCACAAGGCATTTGTATGATATTTTTAATGCACAGCAAGTAACCCACTCTGCAGTGTTTTAGTACTTCTAATGTTATATTTTCAGCTGTTCTTCTGGTCAAGTTGCTTTAGTTGATTATTTTCAGGGCTTTTTTTCCCAGCCAGAATTCGCCAGAACTCAGTTTCAGTACCTCTCAGGTGGGCACCATTTCCATTATAAGAGAACAAGGGAGGCAGGTGTTCATTGTGAGTTCCAGCACCTCATTTCCTAGAAAAATAGCACTGATTATTTTTACTGAATATATGACATCCACATACTGTAAACTGGTTATGGTATCTTGCCCTGGGATCTACTTATGATTGGTGGAAGGCTAAAATGTATATAATAAATAAATATTTTTAATGATGATGATGTTGATTAATTTGAGGCCTGATTAAGCAGGATTCACCAATAACAAGACTGCAGGGCCAGAGGCCTTCTAAACGAGTCTGAAGAAAAAAATAATGTGGGAAACTGTCAGTTTTCCCATAGCAGTTATTTAAAATGATAGACATTTAGGGACATTACTGTAGCAGGGTCCACTGGGATGAGCAACTCTGGCTTAGCTGACTGATTCCTGGCTCAGCTATCATTAAGTTCCCAACCCCAGCTCCAAACAAGATAGGCCAGCAAAATTTGCTCATCCCACTCAGCTAGCTGAGCCAAAGCTGGCTGAGATGAGTCCAGTGTAAGTCCTCAAAAAGGGGTGAGCTGCGGGTGGAAGCAGAGAGGGAGGACTTAGACTGGATCCTAAAACTGTTCAGTTTGGCCACGTGACTTGCACCCCAGCATAAAACAGGGTTCTGCTGCTGGCAGGGTTTGGATTGAGTGCAACTCTATGCAGGCTTAATTTGCTTTATGTCAGCTTCTTGTGGATAGGTTTCTAAAACTTAAAAATCTCCACCAATCCGAGTCCAATGGAAGCCAAAATGTCAGTTCCAACAGAAACAAATGCAAGTAATTAAGATCAATGCACTTTCAAAGTCAGATATGTTATTTTGGGTATGATAAAACATAAATTCCAACCAGATGATAAAAACTCATTTAAGATCATCACAGAGTCTGTAATGTAATCTTGCTCTCCATTTACTGATGCAGCCAGGAATGTACTTTGTCAGCCTACGCAGGCTTAGCTGCAGTTGGCAGGGCTAGTCTAAGATTCAAGCTGTTATTAGCAACACAAAATTCCTGAAATAATTTCAGTGGGCATTGCCCATGCCATGCAACTGCTAAGTAATGACTTTTTATTTCAAAACAGTTATGATGTAGAAGTTATATTTTTGCCCCTGCAGATGTGCTTCCTGGCGCTTATGTGGGAAATAGAAGTGAATAAACTAGAATGTCATGCAGATTTCCATTTACATGTGCTATTAAAAGTCATTTAAAACTTGTTAGTTGAATTATACAACACTTTTGACATAGCAGAATGGGGGCGACTGTGTCAGATTTCCATTAAAACCTATGTATAATTGGCTCACCAGGAATTGGTCCTTTCTGACTCATCCCACTCCGTGCTGTATGAACCCATTTTTAGTTACACCCTGAACAGCTTCTGCTCAGCTTTCTAAGCACCACATACAATATATGTCCCCCCCACACATATGAATAAATGGCAGAGCATAGCATAATATAGATATTTCTCAGGCTTGATCATGCCTCATTATGTAATTTTAGAACAAGCATGTCTAGGCTTTGACTTTAATATACTTTTTTGCTTGAAAAGGGAGAGGGTGTCAAAGCTCTAGAAAACTTACAGAGCATGAAGACAGTAGCACCCACCTCTGCTCCATTTACCTGTGGTGTTCAGAAGCATCCTACCTCTAGACCAGGAAGTTCCATTCATCGTGGCTAATATTTCATAAGTCTCTTCTCTGTGAATTGGGCTAACCCCTTTTTTGAAACCATCTAAAACCTTAACCCTATGAACATGTGCATGAAATTCAGCTGCTATCCTCCCTCCTGACCCTTGCATGGTTACCGGAGCATGTGACTACAGCACAGATATGGAACTGTCTGAACTATTTTCAGACATTCTGATGGATGCGTGGATGTCACAGGTGGGGTAAGTGGCTACAATGCTATCCCACCATGCGTTCAGATTACACAACTCATTTAATGATCAGCACTTGTGAGTGGCAATCACCACTATTTCAACTCTTCTTTGAGACGTGTGTGTTTCATGAACTCTTTCTATGTTTGGGGGGAAAAACCCTTCAGGAAGAACCGGTAATTGGAAAATTAACCTGGTGCTAAGAGAACTTCCCTCTGAAGTCCTTGCTCTATTTCTCAGGAACTAGCATGTCTGCCAAATTAATGGCAGAAGAGCATGGGTATCTTCAGTCTACACAGTGGGGCGTACCAAGTAAGGTTTCCGGGAAGAGGAAACATAGCTGAGACTTTAGGACTTGTTCCAGAAAAGAGGTTTATTAAAAGATAATACAACAAATATCGTCTTGTGATATATTCATGTAGTACAAGCTACTGAAAAATGGGAGAGAGGAAGAATGCAGGAATGGCAGCAAGATATAGATGGCTGCATCTAGACAGAGTGTCAGGGCAGAATGAGAGGGAAAAGCACTGCAGTTCCTAGCCCAATCTGAAATCTCTAGGTAGCACTGAGAGAGACTCCACTCTGGAATCCTGGAGTGTCTTTAGCAGTCTGTGTAGACAGTACAGAACTAGATGGACTCAGCATAAGGGAGCTTCCTATGTTCCAAAGAAGGGTAAATGAGGGCAAATGAAAGATCGGCAAATAGGAAATCTGCCAGTAGAGTGAATGGGAGGGAAAATTTACCTGTAGTTTTCTGAGACAACTGGAAGAGGGGGGTATCCTTAGCAGTAGATTAGTTTCAAAGCTTCAACCCCCATTTTAAGACCTTGCATGTCATTGAGCATTCACTTGTTTCCATAGTGAGTGGTTTGAGTGAAGGGTAGGGGCGGGAGCAATATAGATCCTCATTAGGGATAATGCCAGGGTTATGGGATGAGGAGGGCAAAGTAATGCATGAACAGGCACTTCATGTTGCATTTCAATAACAACTTTGTTCTGGCAGCTTCATGCTATAGTCCCCATTCCCCCCTCCCCCCGCCACATACAGAAAACAATGACTGGTTAGAAAAGTCTAGACTCAGAAAATGTTATAACTGATAATTAATTTCATATTTGTTTGTGGCCGTGCTCATTTTATACTTCAGGCTGGTTTGACATTACTGCTTCATCACTGCTAGGGATTTTAACTATCACTAGCTTCACAAAGTCCTGTTTTTAAAATTACACATGTAATGTAACAATGAATGCCAAAACTGCATTAGGAATAAAAAGCTGTTTTTGATGAAACACAGATAGGGCACACAGCTGCAGAATAAACCTGGCCTGTTACTAACACCAATAAGAAACATATACATTACTCCATTTTGTATCAATTGCAGCAACTTGTTAGGTTTCTTTCAGCAGAAAATGTTAAGAGTTCCACATGTGATACATTATTTTTTCTTTTATAAAGGCTGGAGAGTCAAACATGTTTTACATATATGCTATATATTCTGTGAATCAGCAGGAAGACAGATTGAAGCTAAAAGTTTTACAGGTTTCCTATATGAATGTATGTGTGTACAGTGCACATGTCCTGGCTTAATAGAAATATTTAATGTTAAATTTGAAAGTCTTCAGATATACAGTCGTACCTTGAAAGTCAAACGGAATCCGTTTCAGAAGTCCATTCGGGTTCCAAAATGTTTGAAAACCAAATCACGGCTTGGCTGGAGGAAGCTCCTGTAGCCAATCAGAAGCCACGGAAGCTCCATCAGACATTCGGGTTCCAAAAGAACGTTCACAAACTGGAACAATCACTTCCGGGTTTGCGGCATTCAGGAGCCAAAACATCCACGTTCCAGGGTGTTCGGGGTCCAAGGTACAACTGTGTTCTGTTCTTCTAGTAGTTGTAAGTGAAAGGAAGCATGAAGGAGCCTTTAAGCATCATTGTCCATCATTGGCTCCTGGCATGCTTGCCTGGTAGTAACTGCAGCTACATGCCAGACATTTTGGTCCAGCTGCCATATTATTTTTTTACAGTGCCCCTAATACAGCATTGTTCAGGGGCATGAAATGTAAATATCAGGCTAGGAAAAATGAAAACACCTAAAAGGACCCCCAAGGCAGGAGTTGGCAATAGGCCCTGATGGAACACTGGAACCCCAGCAGCTGTCCAAGGTGCTGATGCTCACCCTGAAACCATGTCCGTTTCATAGACAAAACCAACAAATGGAAGCACATATTCAAGAAATAAAACAACTTACACAAAAGAAATTGCTTTAAGATAATGCTCTGAATTATATTGAACAACTAGAGAAAATTCCATTCACACACCTCAGTGCAAACATACGGCATGAAAATGTTCTAATAAAATATAGTTTAGAGCTATTGAACTCCATTTTCAACTGTAAGCATGGTTGCAGTTATTAGACAAAGAACGCAGTAGCAACATGGGCAATAGCATCAAAGGGAAGCACATATCCGGGGGGGGGGGGCTTACACATGAACAAAGCAATGCAGGAGGTGTTGTCCAAGAATATGCTGAAAAGTATTCAGTGATACTTATACAAAAATAAGCCCAGTGGATTCACTAAGAAACAGAAATGATGCTTAATTTGCACTTAAATGCCATAGTTAGCTTTCCTAAAGGAGGTAGCAAATAAAAGCATATACAGAACATTTTTCTTCAGGCAACTTTATATTTACTAGATTTGATGAGTTTCCTTAAAGTTAATTTCCTCTACCTTTTCTCTCTCAAAAAACAATAGATATATCAGTAATTAAAACTGTATACTATTTCCTCCCCCATACCTGTTTTTTGAGCTCTTCACTAAACAGTAGTTCAGTGAAGATTTGGAAAGATGAACAAAGTAAATCCAAGGCAGGGAAGAAAGTAAATTCTTGAAAAGAAAAGCCCCAGCATAGAAAAGCTGAAAAGTGAAAAGTATTGTCAATTCCAATCTAGAGGTCACCATTGCACTATTTCCTGCCTGTTACCCATTAGCCTCACTTTCTGGTTCCTTGAATTGTTACTGTTAATTTCCAGTTATACTTTATATGGCACAGAGAGGAATAAAAGGAGCAGGAGTATATAACATAGAAAAGCCACTATCTAAAACTAATTTATTAAACATTTCAATTATTGAACTTCATTTACCATATCATCCACAAATCTCTATGGCAATGTAACAATATACAAGCTTTCTTGTTTAGTTTGACTTACTGTTGTGTTATTTGGCTAAATAAAGTTGTGATGTAAATCTATAATGCACTGCTGTGCTGATGCTGGTTACCAATGGCAAAACAGAAAAGCTTTAAAGGGCTGATCTTGGACCATGTTCAAGGTCTTGTTCTTGTTCATATAAAGCCCTGAGCAACTCAGGACCATGTTACCTGAAAGACCACATGCCCCAGTTTAGACCTGTAAGATCTCTGAGAAATATCATAGGGTGATGACCCCCAAAATAGCATTTTCTAATATTGTCCCTGTACTACAAAATGTTGTCCCTCTGTCATACAGTTGCTTCAGACAACCTGTAAAGAGATACATTTTTGTCTAGGCTTTCCTTGACCCAGAATATTGGACCCTGTTCTTTATTTTTTATTTTTTAATTCCCTAAATCCACTACTATTTCTTTTTCTTTTCCAGGCAGCTTTAAGCATCATTTAATCAGTGTGCCATAAGTGACATAGCTAAAATGAATGGATGGCATCTGGCCAAATGTTCAACTGACAAGCTGATCAAAAAGACGGTGCCAGATGTTTTCCATAAGTTCTGCATATGAAAGCACCAGGGAAATCTGCAGGGGCACCATACTAAAGAAATCAGAGAAGCCAACTCTAGTTTCAACCATAACATGAAATTCTATAAAGACTATAAATACTGCATTCCTTAGTGAAGGTCTCAAAGGACATGTTGTAGATGTTTCTAAAGCCTACAGGAAAAAGTGAGTCTACTATTGTCTGCCTATTTATAAGCATTACCTCCTGAATGGTTTAATAATAATTTGTAGAGAGATGTTTAAATGGGTTTTAAAATTCCAGTTAAGAAGCTGTTTAAAATTCCCGTCTGTGAAATAAGTCATATGCTGTTCTTCTCTTATCTCTACCAATACCCCTCAAAGATATAGCCTTTCACATTTTTCCTAGGTTACAGCTTATTTTACATGAGCAACTGATTTAAACCAAGTTCTATTTTAGAATTTTGATGCACTCTGAAATTTAAGATTTCAACAACAAATACTCAATGTCTATGAAAACTTTGGGATGTTTTAAAAGATGTTATTGAAAGAAGGTTGTTTTTGTGTGTGTATTCCTGTCCCCTGAGAAAGTTTATTGTACCATGAGATAAACATCAAAAATAGTTAAGATTGTTTACACTGCACCTTAACAGAAGGAGTTTGACATCATTTGTATATAAATGTGAACTGCAGGGCCTGCTCAATCAGATCTGCCAGACAATCAGACCAAGATTATAGTGACCATGGAGTGCCGCTATACTTTCTCCACATCTCTGAGGTAGGCAGGTATAGAAGATTGGTAGCTTATGACGCAGTGGCTTCTAAACCATTTTGCACCAAGGCATTATGAAGTAATTCAACAATTTGTTTAGGATACTTTTTTTTTTCCACAGTTGCTTAGAAGTCCATGGAGCAGTGCGACAAATGTATTGGTACAGTATTGCATGACCTCAGTTAGGGGACTTTATACGTTACTGCTTTACCTATCAAAAAGTTGATGAGAACTGAAGCAGAAGCACACATTTGGTACTGCAGGTGCCGATTTCGACTCTGCCACTGGTGTTGATTCTGCTAAGAATAGAGTTGAAAAGTGCAGTAACACTAAACTGATATGTCTGATACCTGAAACACTCAACAGGAACCACTGCAATTGGTATTTTATCTCTAAGATTCTTTACCTATGAGATATCAACCTGGGTCAGATGCAGTATTCCAACAAACTATAAGAATTAGAGATGGATGTGAGATCCTCTTCTCTCTTTCCTTCCTCCTCTTGGATATTCAGCTATAGAAAAGCTATAGAAAAGCTATAGAAAAGGCATCCTGGTTTGTTAAATTACAACTTCCCTGTGATATCCAAAACAGGACACTGTGATTTAAGTGCTCCCTGGTTTGGATTACTAACTTGTGAAGAGTACTTTAAATCACACGTGGTAGTTTCCTCTACAGCTGGGCATACAAAAGGAGAATGGGAATGCTTGTGCTCATTGTCATTTGCATTCCAACAAACCACGGTTTGTTGGATTGGGAATGGCATGTCTGAACCATGCCACCATGGAGGCTTACTTCACCTTTCGGAAAAGGAAACTCAGCAAGTGTGTAAAACAAAGTAAAAAGGAATGTGCATGTTTGTACATGCCCCTATGTGCTACAGGTGACTTCCAAAATTGGTTGGCATACTGAACTATCCCTGGAGACTAGTCTTCTGTAAGTAAATAACCTAGTATGAAGATAAATGCATTTGGGATTAACCTCTGCTGAAACACACATGTTTCATTTTCAGTTAGATTAATGAACTCAATTGGAGTAAAAAAGAAACCCTGCCAGTATCTTGCCTTTATGAGAAACAGTAAGAAAATGTAAATAATTCAGCAATGAGTTATGCATCTAATCATTGGTATATGAAACATAGCAAATAAAACAATGGAGCTAACATTCTCTAGAGAACACTGAAAAATAAACTTAACTGTGAAGCAATCCAGATACTTTTTTTTCAGTCCTAGAAAGCTTTTAAGAATTTTAAGACATTCTAGTAGTTTAAACCAGAAAGCAGATGGAGCAAAATGTTCAGTAGAACAAACTCACAGAACAATAATGGAATGGAAAAATCCCTACCTTTAAAAAAAAATTAAATTATTTGTTTATTCCATATGGGTGAGTAGCTCCTGTGTCCAAGAAATTGGTCAGTTTTCTACCATGGATGGGGTTGCAGTTCCTTTGAAGGATCAGGCTCACAGTTGGGGGGGCACTTCTGGGTCTAGTTCTATCACTGGAGCCTCAAGTAGCCTCAATGGCTAGATGTGGCTTTTACCAACTGCAACTGGTTTGACAGCTCTGGCCATTCCTGAACCAGGAAAGCCTTACCACAGTAGTTCATGTGTTGGTAATTTCAAGACTGGATTATTGCAAAGCATTCTATGTAATGCTTCCCTCGTGCTTGATCTGGAAGCTGCAGTTGCTGCAGAATACCGTGGCACAATTGCTGACAGGAATGAGGCCTTGTCACCATATAACACCTGTGCTCAGAGATTTGCACTGATTGTCAATTTGCTACTGGGCCAAGTTCAAGGTGTTACTATTAGTATATAAAGCCCTTAATGACTTAGGACCAGTTTCCCCATGATATCACCGCACCCCACATGTGTCCACTCACATGCTTTGTTCAGTAAAATTGGTACTACTACAGGTGCCACATAATACCTGTTTCACATAGAAGTAAGAACTCAATCATTTAGAGTGGCAAAACATGCACTTTGGAACTCCCTGCCTACTGAGATCAAGCAGGCACCTTCACAATTCCAATTTTCAGAATCTGCTAAAAACATTATTGTTTAGACAATATGCTTAGAAAGCTGAGATAATTTCAATCAGTTTTAGTATTTTAACTTTGTTTACAGCTTTAAGGGTGTGGTTTTTTTAACAATCAAACAGCATATACATTTTATTAAATAAATAAATAAATATTGAACTCATCCCATGAACTGAGTTTTAATTTGTGCCAAAGGCTTCTAAATAATGTAAAGAGAATGGAATAAAAATGCTTACAGCCTGATCCTATAAGCCACTACACTGGCACATGTTTTTTGACATTGCATGCTAACTTATGAATGAATGTAATGTGATGTCACAATCTCTAGAACTGTGCTGGCATTACAAAGCAACCCACATCATTGACTATTACAGCATCATGGGCTACTGGCACTCATATAACAAGGTGTAGCACAGTAATGCTGAGTAAAGCTGATTATGGAACACAACAGACAAAGAATGTTGACAGTTCAATTGTGGGGCATTATAAAGGCATTTGAGTGGCAATGACATCAGCAAATTGGCACAGCTGGTGATAACAGCCCCCAGTAAAGGGGTGGAACTAAAATGCAAAATAGGATGGACAAGCCAAAAAATGCTGATTAGCTATGCTGGCAACAGTCTCCCTATGTATACCCTAAGTCAGGATATGATCATGGGTAGCAGTCTGGAGTGAGCCAAGGAACAAAGCAAGTCAGAACCAATGAACAAACCAGGAAACAGAATCAAGGCATAAGCCAGAACTAAAGAGCACATCAGAACTGGAAAATAAACCAGGAAACATGGTGGAGGCGCAAACAAGAAGGCAGAACGTAAAAATAATTCCCACCTGTGGAATACTGTCCTAAGTGAGGCCTTCTTGGTGCTGACACTTCCCAACTTTTGGGTGCCAGTTTAAGACTTCCTTCCTTCCTTCCTTCCTTCCTTCCTTCCTTCCTTCCTTCCTTCCTTTCTTCCTTCCTTCCTTTCTGAGGAGCACCTATGTTAGTTTGTTACCCCTGCTCTAAAAATTTTGAGAAATTTGATTCTACTCAGTTTGGACTTAATTGGAACTATGGGGCTCTTTCCAGTTATAGGTGTGAAATTAGCTTGGCCTAAATACATAGTAATATTGCCATGACTGTTGCTGTTTTGTTAATAGTGATTTATAGATTGTAATTGTTTTGTTGGTGATTTGTTAATTATTTTATAGCATTTATGCTGTTTTTGTGATGTTCTATTATGTTATTTATTGTTTGTTTGTAAGTAACTTTGAGATTCATTTGAATGAAAAGATGCATAGTAATACAAAAAAATAAACCAAATCAAATCAATCAATTAATTTCCTGCATTGGCTTTATAAAGTGCCGGAGGTTGAACAGTTGCTAGATCAAAGAGTTCCTGAAGAACCTTAATCTGACTATGTGAAGTATAACAGCTGAGCAGAGGTACTTCACTAAAGCAGTTTTATGAGCTCCCTGAAGAAATGAAACTGTTCATGAGGTCTAGTGGGAAGCCAGCTGAAGAACTGAGGACAAATAGTGGCTGTCCTGGCATTTGTGGTAGATGTCACAAAATAGCTGAACACTGAACTGCAAAACCAGCTGATTACTATTCTACAAGAAGGCTTTTTCTGTTCTAAGGCTTTTCAACACCAGCTAGTAAGGGCAATACTGCATACAACATATTTCCCAGTCCTTTGAAGACATAATTCTAAAACAGCAGCAGAACTTTACTGTGCACTTCCAGAACCTTAAACAGCATTTTGGTGTTACACTTTACTGTAGAATTATCAAATATACCAGAGGAATATCAAATGGAACTTATCTTGCCACAAAGAACCATGGAAGTGTTGGAGTTCTATGAGCTCTGCATAACCACAGAGAAATTTTCCAACAACAAAGAAACACCCACTTAAGATTTGGGACCACCTATCAGGAAGAACAGGTTTTTCCAATGCTAGTACAGTGGTACCTCGGGTTAAGAACTTAATTCGTTCTGGAGGTCTGTTCTTAACCTGAAACTGTTCTTAATCTGAGGTACCACTTTAGCTAATGGGGCCTCATGCTGCCGCTGCCGCACCATTTCTGTTCTCACCCTAAAGCAAAGTTCTTAACCCGAGGTACTATTTCTGGGTTAGTGGAGTCTGTAACCTGAAGCATCTGTAACCTGAAGTACCAGTGTATATGCAAAGAACCAACTTCATACAAGATGAACCCACTGGATTTTGGAACGCCAACTAAAAGTAGTCGCTTCCTCAGTACCAGGAAAATCACAAAGGAGAAACAACCACAGCCATGCTTTATTCTATATATTCACCATGTAATGAAAAGGGTATTAATTTTCCACCACATTCAAACCCACCTTTACACCATGACCATGTCCTACTTTTCCATTTGGGCCACAGCCACTTTAGCATGCAGCTCCTGCAGGAAAAGGGTTAGCCACCCTTATCATATCACATCAAAACAGTTAATGAACTTCATACAAATTAGAAGTATATTTTCCTGCATAATCACCATACTAGTGCAACACAAGAGGAAATAGCTAGCTCTAGTGGACTCTGTATGTGTGTTGGTGTGTGAAGTATTCCCATGAGTTCTGTCAATACTATGTTAAAACTAAACTTTGCTGTTCATTTTTTTAGCTTTTTAATGAAAGCAAGAAACTGAATTTATAAATTTAAATTCTTCATTTCTACACTTTAAAATGTACTAAATAATACCATATACTTAAGTCATGTTGGGTACAAATAACAAATTATTCAACTAATTTTATATGCATGTTTCATCTGCATAATCAAAGTGGTCAAAGTAGAATGCGACTCCAAGGTCCAATTACTAAACATAAGAAAAACTGTAGGTTTTTTTTAAAAAAATATCTTTAGCTACAGAAAACCCATTTCCAGATTGCTGTCTTAATGAACCCAAACTGAACACACTGTACTAACTGGAGACAGAAAATGGAGAATAATTATGACAACAATACTTATTATAAAGAATCTGAAGAAGGAAAAAGGCCATGGATTCAAACACAGACTTTTCTGTCCTTTGCTAAAACAACTAGTACATTTTCTTTCATGCATTCTGCATTCCACTGGACCACATGCTGAGGTAATACAACCTCTTTCCACAGCAAGCTTCGGAAACACAGATGGAGTTTCTGACTGCCCATATGGCAAAAACCACTTACTGCAACCAGACAGCTGCAGGAAGTGGGCAAATTCACTGGGAGAGGGGTGTGTGTGTGTGTGTGTAAAACATTACAGGAGCTCAAGAAACTTGCTGTTCATACGTATATCCTTTAAAGTAGCTTAAAGTTTTCATTTATATTTCTGAATAGTAGTTCTTATTTGTATTCTTTCCTGGCACAACTTCAGAGTTTGGAACTCGAGCGAGTTTATAAACTATTGTTAGAAACAACATGAATTGACACAACATAACTCTTTTGTTTAAGTAACAGAAATGTTGTATTTTAAAATTTATTGGGTCCATTCTGTGAATGGAAGGGCTCCTTCCATTTGTGGAAGGAGATGGGATCCAGGGGAAGCTGCTACTGGAGGAATGGGTATTGCTGATTCACCTGTGGCTCCCTATCCTGCCTTCCACACTCCTCCAGAGCAACTTTTCAGTGGACACAAAGGTCTGCAATGTGAAGGAGGATTCAGCAAAAAAAAAATAAAAATCATCTCCTCCCTTCCTCCAGTAGGAGTGTCTCATGAGTGTTCTGGATCCAAGCCATTTTCTTTCTGCTCCCTGATAATGAAATGATGGTTTCAGCAATAATTTAACAATGAGTCATTACTGTGTTGTTTTTATTACTAGGGATGCCAACTATGCATATCAAACATCATTTTATCTCCCCCCCCCCAAAAAAAAACCAACAACTGCCAGATGGGCTAACCTTATAATAAAACAAACAAACAAACAAACAAACAAAAACAACAGGTCACTAAATTAAGCATGTTTCAAGTCCCATAGATTTCAAGTCCCATAAATCAAACCAAACACATTAACATCAGCATTAAAATACTTAACATTCTCCCCAACAAACATTGCTAGATAACTGAATGTCAATGCCATCTTTGCTGTGAAACTATCTAGATCACAAGTGGACTGGATATACTGGACTTTCTTTAGGTCCAAGGTTCTAAGGAATTACAAGTTGATTCATTCATTGAAATCTACCAGAGGCTATATATATTTCCCTGTTAGCACTCACACTAAATTCTTGGGCCACTGGGCTTAGGGCTAGGGATGTGGGCCTCAAATTTCCTCCTATTTTAATATATTTGATATCACACTAAGAAAGAAAAGAAAAAGCAATCCTACGTTGATCCCAGGGCCTTCACACACTGACACTCATTCATGCAAAATGTTTAGATATTTAATTCATTTCTATCCTACCTTTCCATTCAATTTGGATCCACAAAACAGCTAACACCCACAATATATTTTTGAAATCTGAGTAAATTAATACAATCACTATAATGCCAATTCCCAGGCTACAATCCTAAGCAAATATGCCATGAATGAATGCTACTAACCACAGTTGGCCTTAATTCTGAGTAAAATTGTGCTGTAAAATGAATATAAAACTGAAGACTGTTTATGGACTTGGGTATCCTATAAATATATCACAACTACTGTTCCAGATGGGGTAATGAAACAAAACAGCCACAACCCAGAGACAACGTGCCACAAGCCATTCACAAACTCCACAGAAGAATGATAATCCATACCAAACTGTGATATATTATAGTCTCCAGCCTATTTCTTCCAATTTTGGATTGGTAGACAATGACATGATGACTGGCATGGAAATTGCTTTCAGTCCAATATGGAAAATGTGCGGCTGTAACACCCATCATCCCTGTTAGGCTACAACACCCATCACACCTGACTACCAGCCATGCTGCCTGAGGCTGATGGGAATAGGGTCCAACAACATCTGGAGGGCCACAACAGTTGTGGACTTGGGTAGCGTGGCACCCTGTGGAAGGCCAAAATTTGGCACCCACCCTCCCTCTCCAGCTGTTGCGCTGCCTTCCCAAAGCCAAGCCAAGCCTAGTTAGCGCTTTCCCAGCTTTGGGAAGTAGATGGGAGGGCTCTAGGACCCTACCAGAGCCCTCATGCCTCATGCCCAAAGCCAGACACCTCCTTACTCGCCTTTGGAAAGGCAGTGCCTCAGACAGCTGCCTCATCTCAGCACCCAATGCATGCACACTGCTCACACAGCTCTAAACCCAGCCCTGGCCACACGCTCCTTATCCATGTTTTAAATTGTTTCACCTAGGACTAAAACACTATCTGGCAAGTTGTTTACGAAAAGCAATTCATTGTGCATATTGTTCATTGCCCCCATGACACCTGCACACCTTTGGTCATTTGTGGCAGTGTGGAGAAAATTGTTCAATCCACATGGTAGGCCTCTAAGCTTAAACTGACACCTGCTGATGGCTGTAATGTAGAATGTAGCATGCCCTTAGTTTGGCTACTATAATATTTGCACTGGTCATTGTTAAAGTTCCAAGAATGCAGCATATGACTATTGCTTTAATATCTTAATTTTATGCATGCTAACTTTTTCCATTTCTAAAACAGGAGAACTTCCCATTTCCAGGAAAAGACACCCCCCCCAAACTCTACAGACTTCCACAAATATATCATTTGCTGACATTAGCTAAAACAGGCTAGTCTTTAGAAGAAAGGTCAGCTTCACTAAGACCAAAGGTATCACTAGGGAAGATATTACCCAAACAATTTCCTTTATCAGCAAACTTATCTGGGACAAATGCAAGGAATGTCTGCAAGATGCACACTTCATATTGTGAAATTCCTCCTTGTGGGGATTGCTGGCGTTTGGATGAAAACTCTTGTAATGGTCATCTCTCCTGACCTTCCGTGTGTGAGACATATTTTATAATGTAATAAATACATTAGATTTCCTTGTTTCTGCTCAATGTTGTTTCTGCCTTACATGAATTATTGTGACCTGCCCTTGGGATGAGATGGGTTAGGCATTTCATATACTATCAGCAGATATCTAAAAACCAAAGGGTGTGCAATGATAATAAATGACCCTGCTCCAAAAAAATAAATCACCTAGGCTGCAATCCTGTGTCCACTTTAGCTAAAAGCCCCACAGAATTCAGAGCGACTTAACTTCTGAGTAGCCATGCCTAGGATTACACTGGGATAGCTCAGCACGAGACTCTTAATCTCTGGGTCGCGGGTTCGAGCCCCACGTTGCGCGAAAAATTGCTCAGGGTCCCTTCTGATTCTGTGAGTTTATATATAAACCGGGGAGAAGGGAAAACTGCTTAAGTTTGCCTATGAAGCCGGCTCTGACTATCAGCTGACTCTTCCCCTTGCTAAACGGTGCATCTCGTCCATAAGTGACCATTCCCCGCTCTCTTTCCCTCGCTGCTTCTCGGCAGGTTATCTGGACGCTCATCTCGGCCAGAAAACAAACTTGATCCGCAGCTCTCCGGAGACTTTAAACGGAAGACCTTTCGCCAACCCGTCTCCCTGCCTCCCTCCCCGCTCCCTCGACGCACGTCTGGCTCAAGGGCGCAGCCAAAACTGCAGCGGGAAGAGGAAGGGAGACTTCCTCGGCGCCTCGTAAGAAAACGAGGAGAAAAGCAGGAACGGGAGAAGGAGCGTGTCTGAGGGCGACCCTCACCCGCTCTCCTGTCTGCCTGCCTCTCTCTCTCTCTCTCTCGCGCGCGCACAATGACTGACCTCGAGACAAAAGCTCGCCCCTCGCCAGCTCCCCGCGCGCTTCCTTTTACCTGAGAGGCGACCGGCTGGGGGGGCTCTCCGGAGCGAAGCTGGGCTCCAGCCGGGATGGGGTGTAAGAGTGGTAGGCTGTCAGGACCACGCTGCCCGTGTCTTTTATCTCCATTATGGCAACGGGCGCATGTCTTCCTCCTCCTCCTCCTCCTCGCCCGGCGGCAACTGCCTGCCTCAGCCGGCGGCGGCGCGGCTCCTCGGGATCAAAGGACCCTGTCACAAAAGCAGCGACATGCTCGGGCCCTTTAAGACTCGCCCCGGCCTCCCCCTCCCCACCCTCGCCGCCGAGCGCTGCTGCCGGGCTGGCGAGACCTCGGGGCTCTTCCTCCTGGCCCAGCAGCGGAATTAGCATAGGTTCAAAAACGCCGCCCCCCGCCCGCCACGCCTCCGCCCCAGGAGGACCCGCGTTTCTCCTCAAGGAATCCTTCGTGGCGCAGAAGCGCAGGGAGTTGCGTGCTGGCTCTCAAAATACAAACTCAGAACTAGTCTTGGTGCCAAGGCAAGGGAGGCAAAATAAAGATCATCGTTCCTCAGGGCAGGGCAGAAACTAGGCTTTCTGTCACCCGGGTCAAAGACCCAGTTTGGCACGTATGTACGCTAACACGGATGCGTGTCAGCGTGCGTACATACACATACATACGTACATATATACAAACAAACGCACCTCAACACATTTATTAATAAAGGGCATAAAAAAGCAGGCAATACATCATTCGAATACAAAGGAATCATTCCAGTAAAAGCAAATTGTTTATTAAAAGTAGAACCTCCATGTACAGCAACTGTCTATCTGAGGCCAGGTTTCGAATTCGATTTATTTGGTCACAGGATCATTAAAAGACTGTATTTCCATAAGATCAGCCAAGATCCTCTGGTTTCCTTTACATTTTTTTTCCTTTGAGGCTTTTTACCACCCACCCCTCTTCTTGGTTCTGTGCAAACCCCTTTTAAGGAGTTTTGATGTGTAAATTTACTCCCAAGTAAGCTTCATCAAGATTCCTTTCAATCAAAGGGCATGGGGAAGGGCTGTAGCTCGGTGTTAGAGCATGTGCTTTGCATGCCAAAGAGCCCAGTTCTGTGGCTGTGCTACTGCCAGTCAGTGTGGAGGATATTTGGCTAGATAGACCAATAGTCTGACTTGGTACAAGGCAGCTTTCTGTGTTCCCCTGAATTTTAATATATTGAGCAAAATATAGTGAGTGAGCGATCCAATGAAATTAAGAGATGGGTGATCTGGCCTGAATTAAAAGTGAGGAATGTATCAAACGTCTTTCTAATGTTTGGGGTCAGCACAATACAAAACGACAGGGTGTCAGTCTGTGGCCACCAGTATTCACATTCAGCTTTCCTATGAACTTCAACTGTGCTGTTTTTAGGAGTTTCTTCAATACTGAAATGTGGGTTTTGGTAGCAAAGGGCAAACAAGTCTAATACCCTCCAGTTGTTCCTCCATCAAATAAGCATAATTTTCATCTTTCTGATTTCAAATATATATCAGTTTTAGGAGTATATTTTCAGCCTTCCATATATGGAATGAAAGTTTGCTACATTTCTCTCCTTTGTTCATTGTTTCCAATGATACATTTATATAAAGTCATGGCGGTTATGAAAGTATGCAGATATAAGATAAAGAAAATATGTTCTTTGAAATCCACATCTCAGGTAATTGTTGATGAATAAATCGTTGAGAGATTCTGTTGAAAGAGGCATTTGTACTTTGAAATATTACACCTTGTTTTGCTTGTGAAGCAGATGTGCTTAATTGATAAATTGACGTTCTTATGAAGTAAAAATCCGAACTCATGAATAGAAGTCTTTTGAGATTAAGGCCTTTGAGGATTATTGTTACAAATTACAGTGTATGTCTGGAAGGTTATTCCTCTGCTAGCATTACTGTATTCAGTTAGCTGCAATAAATTTAAAAAAGTTTAGATTTCTTCAGATTGTTTAAATGGACTATCAAATGTAACATCTAAAAAGCAGGTTAAGGGCATGTTTGTATCCTCTGGGCAAGTAGAAAGATTAACACTCAATAGTTCATCCCACACTTTTCAGAGGATTTCCCCATCACTTTTTTATCTGCATAAAGTCTGGTTTTTTTAGGTGGGATTGTTACACTAGCAGGACAGAGTGCTTTAATCCATTTTAATTACACAAACCTAAATTTCTGGTTGGCACATGAACCACTTCCACAAAATAGGGACAGTGAGGAGGCGCCCACTGTCTCCAAAACATGCAGACTTAGAAGATATAGAAATGATTAATCTGCTCTTCACAACAGAAATAATAGTCATGACACACAGGTGAAAAAAGCAATCCACCAGATAACTTATTACCGTAAGTTGCTGTCTTTCGCATCTTAATATAGAACACAATGGCAATTTTATTAAATCTTCAAAGAGCAAGTTACAATGTTATGGTAACAATTAATGTTAATTTTCTAGGGCTTCTAAAGCTACTTTTTCTGTATCTTATATCTATCTCCTGTTTATTGTTCACATAGCCTTAATTTAAAAGGGATGTTGTATTCTTCTAGTTGGCTTCTGTTTCTTATATGCAACTTTTGATCTGTTTCAGCTCAGAGGACTGACATCATTTCTGTGTTGTGATCTGGTTTGCTGAAGCAGGAAGTAAACATTAACCAATGAATGGTGCAGTAGTTAAGTAGCTTAGAAGCTGTGGGGGAAATTGGCACTTCTTCAAAACACAAAAAGGAATTTGGTGTATGGCACTGTGGCAGAAAGGGAACTTACATCAGGACAGTGGCATACACACAACAGAAGCAACAAAGGCTGCAAACAGAAAATAGCATTGGGGCGAGGATCTACATACAGCATAAAAAGGCAAATAGCACATCACTATAGATTTTGCCTATCCATTCTTAAGGAAATCAGCCCTGAGTGCTCACTGGAAGGACAGGTCCTGAAGCTGAGGCTCCAATATTTTGGCCACCTCATGAGAAGAGAAGACTCCCTGGAAAAGACCCTGATGTTGGGAAAGATGGAGGGCACAAGGAGAAGGGGGTGAAAGGGGACGAGATGGTTGGACAGTGTTCTCAAAGCTACCAGCATGAGTTTGACCAAACTGCAGGAGGCAGTGGAAGACAGGAGTACCTGGCATGCTCTGGTCCATTGGGTAACGAAGAGTCGGACACGACTAAACGACTAAACAACAACAAATAGATTTTGCCCCACTGTTTTAATTCCTTCACAATTCATTCCATTGTAGCAGCCTCAGATTGCAGCATATGCACAGCATTAGCATTCCAGGACAACTAACTCAATGCTTTTCCACACCACAAGAGATTTGGCTCCAATGATGTATTGCTAAGGACCAAAACCATAACTAAAGAAAACCATCACAGTGGCATTCCCAGTTGTAAAGGAAAGAGAAATTAGAGGGTTACTTCTTCATTGTCTCCCGAGACAGACGGATACCAATAAACATGACAAAACACAAAAGTACAACCCAAGACCGAGAAAGATGTTGAATGTGTAATGGGAGGAGATTAAATAAACACAAGATGAGCCCTCAATGAACGACTTTAATGAACATAACACTATGAGTTGTGGGCTGCAGGTCCCACAATTCTTAATTTAGTAAAAGCATGGCTGGCTTCAGTTCTAGACCCAAGCTTGCTGAAGTTATTAAAGAGCAACAAGAAACACTCTTGGGGTGTAATGTTCTGCATTCCCTCCATAAAACTCAGATGTAAATATGTGTAAATAAAGCATATTTCTTAAAGACACCATAGTATCCACTGTGTCTCATTCTAAAGGAACCCAAACCCTGGTTAAGTGCCCAGACCCCTGGAATCTTGTTACCACTCTGCAAAGATTGGGGTGGCCTCTAACAGTAAGTATATAACTAATAACTGAGCCTATAAAAGATGTTCTGCTGCTAGAGTCTAGTTCCCCACCCTCAATTGCTACATCTCTATTTTCTAATTTGTTGGCTTGTCCACATCACAGTTTACTGTGTGTTTGTAGCTGGCTGAATTCACATTTTACTTGCATAGTCCCCATGATGCATCTGTAGAACAACTTCTGCTAGCAATCAAAATGAACTTTAATAGTAGAAGGCATGCTATATATAGGTTGATCTTAAAGATTTTCCATTGAGTATTCTGCCCTATTATTTCAAATGAATAGATCCATTAATTCTATTCTTGTCTTCAGCATAAAATATATTGTATAGCTCAAACTTCAGCTGCTGGTGCACGGTGGTGTCTGAACCTCTCTCATCTTCAACATTATAACACAACATACTAATTCAGGCAATGAAAGGGAAACAAATTATGTATTAACTCCCAGCTGGGCTAGACTTGAATAAGTTCTTAAAGCACACTTCAAAGACTTGATGCACTGGTCTCAAAACCACAACTGCTTGTGACCATTGCTGCTAGAAAGGAATGGTCACAATTAGACAGAAAGTGTAAGCTGGAGCCAAATATATCTGTGGGGGAATTTTCCCAATATGAAAAACTATAGAGTTTTCTAAAACAAACAAACAAAAACAAACAAACAACACTGGAAACCTTTTTCCACAGTCTACCAATAATGTACAATTGATTTGTGGAGAGGGAGTAGAATTGCACATGTGGTTCCCACATGTTTGAACTGTGTGCACAAAGGCTTTGTTCATGTGCTTTCGCACCCTACAAAATGCAGAGTTTGTGGAATAAAAGTATAATCTGTAGTGAATAATAGGTCCATGACAAACTTTGATAGTCATAAAAAAAAGAATGTTGCTATGTTAGCCCATTAGTAAAAGCAAGCAAGCAAAAATTCTTAAGATGGGGAATCAACCATTATTTGTTTATTCTTCTCAAATGGTCGTGGTACAACCTGAAATCTACACAGCACCTACAAAGCCTTATTTGAATACGTCCCACATTCCAATTTAAGACTCCTACAATATGCAGACTCATGGCTTTTTAGAACAACCCAACTTTCTCTTCTCCCTCCACTCCCAGCATTGTTTATCATGCAGAATGATAATGAATTCTGGAGAAATTGAAAGCTTGCATGCCTAATGCAGAATACAGAATTTTGAATTTCATGACAGTCCAATATTTCACTGTGGGACAACACTAACAAGCTAGTTCAGCAACGTGAAGATTGGTGTTGTGGTTGCACTACTTTATGTGATGGCTACACACAAGCTTTGATCTTGTAGATATCTCTCAAAAGGAAGCAACACGTTCGCTCTTGTTTGATCAGAGACAGTGTGATTATATTCCCATAACAAAGCAATCATTATGGACAGAAAGCTTTGTAAGACTCCACATAACTTATAGTGGAGAGTAATGATTGATGGACTACAGAGTAATTAGTTTATACATGTTACGGGTGGGAGAATACTCAGTTACTCTCAATGGGCTTAAATCTCCCCAGTCCCCTGCAATATTCCTAGGTTAGTTCAAAGGCAAGGTCTGTATTGGATCATGAACAGCTATATTGACAAGGAAGACTAGTCATCATATACCAACCATTTATATCCAAAAATTCCCCATTTAAATGTGATCTGCTTAGGACTGTAGCTTTTGCTGCAGCGCAAGCTGTCTAACTGCATTGGGAAAGCGGTGATAAACAGAGGAAGACAGATACCAGGGAATTCAACCATGGGACACATCTTTGAAAAGGCTTGCAGTCAGATGGAAGAGGTCAACCAGAAGTCATCCTTTTGGTGCCAGTGAGTACCAGGATTTGTTTCAAACATGACAAATGGATGCATCAGCACTTGAGAGCATTTCAGTGTAAACTCACTGTGGTGTTCTTTGAGTCTTCATTGCAAATTATATTGAGAATTAATATGCCAACATAGAAGTGCAAATCTCTGGGCTTTAAAAGGCAGCTTTCACTCTGTCTCAAAGGCAGCCAGCAGTTTCCTCCTGTCAACCTTGCTTCCCCCCCCCTTACACATCTGTCTGCAGATTCAGTGATCCAAGATAACTTTTTAAAGCTTCACTGAAGCAGAAACAAAGTTACACATCACTAGTTTTTCAAAGCAGTTTAGCACTGGATTCTATTCAATATTTGCAAGGGCCCTGGGTTTCTTTCAAATGCATATCTCCAGTCCATACGCTGGTGAGCAGACGAGTTCATGTGCCTCTTTCTGCTTCCATTTGCTAAAGATATCAGGGATGCAGTGGTGCTTGGACCATGTTCCTGTGCAAAAGAAGTGGAACAAGAGCTCCATAAATAAAGCAACAGCACAAAAGGAGACTTTCTACTTGCATGTAAATGGTATTAGTTTTTTATATATAATGTTGATGCATTATAACTAAATATACACTTTTTTCTTCCTCTGTGGTTTGGTTCATATGGTCAAATCATCCGGACCTTTTTGTTCTGTGGGTACACCAGTGAAGTTCAATAAAGTCCCGAGTACAAATCCAACGGGTAAAAAGGATTTTCCAGAAAACAAAACACTCATTTCCCTTCTACTTGGAGTGTTCAGCTTCAGTTACTTGCAGAGAATCTTTCAATGTTTATCTACATTTAGTGTGTGCAGTAATGGTAATAATGAAGGCCTATGAGTATGCAATGTGTTTCAGTCAATAAGAAGCCATTTGCATCTGGGGTAATGAATCATACAACCAAGTTTTCCAGCCTTCTCAAGGTTGTTTTTAGCACTTTGTTCTCCAGTTTGTGTACTTCACTTTTTAAATCCATTAATTTACTAAGTGTTCTTAGGATTGGCATCTTTGTTTTCTATCTTTGTAGCTAGTTTGGTTTGCAAAATTCACATTGCCTCTATGGATAGCGGGTGGGGGACAAATATTGTAAAAACAAATAAATTATGAAACAAGCTTGGGGAGAAACATGCAACAACCTAGAGCTTAATAAGGTCACAAGCGGAAAGGATGTGTGTCCATTACAGTGGTACCTTGGGTTAAGAACTTAATTCGTTCTGGAGGGCTGTTCTTAACCTGAAAGTGTTCTTAACCTGAGGTACCACTTTAGCTAATGGGGCCTCCCACCACTGCAGCACAATTTCTGTTCTCATCCTGAAGCAAAGTTCTTAACCCAAGGTACTATTTCTGGGTTAGCGGAGTCTGTAACCTGAAGCGTCTGTAACCCGAGGTACCACTGTATATTATATTATTTGCATTAACTGAGATCAATATCCCTAGAACATCAATGTGAGGTTTAGCATAAGACTCACTTATTTGATATTGTGGCTCCTAATTGGTGCCTTAGGGAAAACAAGGAACATGCCTTTCCCATGTTTTAGATAGAACCAGCCACATAGTAGATGAAAGACACAGAATGACATGGTTCTTTGTCAGAGGAATCTAATTCCTGGTAAAATATGTAAGGTTATATTGAAGAAACAGAACGATGCTCAGCAAAGCAGTGCAGAGGACTGGGTGAGTCTTTAGACTGGTAAGTAAGCAGACAGTATAGAGAAAAGCCAAACTATGATGACCAAATAAAAGCTTTGCTGAAAAAGTGGGGTTAGAAGGTGAGAAGTGGTACATCAACTAACAGGGACAGTTCTGCAAAGCATGGAAAAAGCCTAGCAGAAGGCACCATTTTTTTTGAAATAGAGAAGGGAGCAAACAGATTGGGGAACTTCTTTAAGGAGCCCTGAATCCAACTACTAAAGTATCTATTGATTCAACATTGAAAGATCTAGTTTATGCCATTTATTTTTGTGGGTACTTGAAGCATCAGTAGATTGGTAAATCACAACCTATGTAGTCTAAGTAGAATGATAAGCGGACAGTGTCATAGGTACCATAAGTTATTTCTTGTTGATGCTGATGTACTTGGAACAAGCTCTTAAGGGTTAAGAGCTGTGGTCAGTACTGGTCAGTACTGATTTATGTGGCAGCTTGCTACTTGGATAGAAAATTTCCAGAAAAAAGTTATGACAAAAACAATTATTCAGACATGGAACAAATGCTTAGTTGTCCTGAGGCAATCTGTGCTGCTAAACATATACTAAAATGGACCAAGTCGTAAGTGCATAGAAAATGATCTATGAATTGGTACAGGAATATACAACAATAACTTGATTAGGCAATTCAGCATTGAGCAAAGTACTTTACTGAACAAGAGTTTCTGTTTGAAAACAGTGATTACCTTATTTGCTAAAAGCTCAGTTCATCATTATGTTGGTAAATTTGCCCTTGTGATAGCATTGTTTTCTGCTTATGAGCAGTGGTAGTGAGATTTTTGCATTATACAGTATTACACGAGTTGTTGTGTATTACAAGAAAACTTAATATAGCACAGAACATGTTCTAAAGTTATTTAATAATTACCAAGGAATGCCTTGATTTTACTACAATTAAGATTCCTGTTACTAATAAGTCACTCATGAAAAAGTCTAGGGCCAGCAAGGAGTCAGTTTCTTCTACTCACTTTTCCCTGAAAATATAAAGAGTAAGCACACTGTGATTCTCCCATCTTCCTGTTCACATAAAAGGCAATAAAACACCCTATTTTGTTGTATGAAAACCTTACAATGGGAAGGCCTTCATATCAGAATTGTGTGACTGTATTTACTATTTTCAATGTAAGAGAGGCAAATGAAGCATATATTTTTCATTAAAAAAACAACTTATTTGGGCTGCTGAGGTTGTCGGAGAGCAGGAGGTTTGTGAAGAGCAGGAATGGGGATTTGTGCCCCTCTGGATGTTGTTGGATTACAATTCCCATCATACCTGACTATTGGCCATGCTGAGAATCTAAGCTCAACAACATTGTGGGCGGGGGTGACAGGTTCCCTACTGCTGATGTACAGGAATTTAATATCTGTAACATTCAGGTTCAGAAGGGTAAATGAATTCTAGTTCTTTACTTCAGAAATCATCAACACTTCAGGAAATTGGTTATCATACTCATGGAAACAAAAACAGAGCTAAGTATGCTCCTTTGAAATATGTGATTAGAGAACAGACAGAAATGTTAAGACTAAAGACAGGAAAAGCCTTTCTAGACAACATGCCGGCTGGGCTGGGTGTTTCTTTTTGGTTTTTGGTTTTAGTAATCTTAAGTCTACTTTCCTTCGTCATTGTTCACCTTCTGTACCTTTCTTCTTCTATTACTGTTGTTATGGTTTTATTTTTTTAAAATAATTTCTTCCCCTTGTTTAAGTTTACTAGCATGAATGCTAGTAACTACTATAAGCTTGCTCTGCAGGAAGAAAGCTAGCTGGCTTTTCATCTGAAACCAACAATTTCACCGATGGAAGTATTGACAAAAGTTCATGGACAGAGCTCAACACAGTTACTGAGCAACACATGGAATCGGATTCTGATAGTTTTCTCTCTAACATTGGCGAAACAAATTTTATAGAATTATTATTCACCCCAGAATGTGCATGACTGCCAAAACACAGATGGATCATCACACAACACTGATAGGATCAGGAACACAGAGGGAAATGTTGAGCTCTGTGTGGCTGCATATTGAACTGAGCGAAGGATAGTTCTAGGAACCTACCCAAATAAATGCAGACCCTTTCAACAAAAAGCATGTTAGCCACCTCCCCTGATGGCAAAGGCAGGCGTATGGGCCAAACTACATGTGTTGCTCAATGTGTCATTGAGAACTACATTTTAAATTTATTTAAGGGTCTGATCTTCACCAGGGCCACAACTTTCCTGGAAAGATGTCTCTCTTACAGCCATGGTTCACTGGTAGCAATGCAAGCCTTTGCCCCTAACTCTTAACAATTTCCCCAGGGCACCCAATTTCCCCCAGGATTGTGGTTGGAGAGGGAAGGCTTAAGCCTCCCCATCCCGTGTGTTGCATTCCTAACGACCCTTAAAATAAATAAAAGATCTCAAGGAGATTATAGACCCCTTGGGGCAGGAGGAAACTTTTTTTTGGTCACATTCATTTGGGGCAGTCTGTCCAGGACTGCATGCCAGCAATAGGCAGAACCAAAGATATCAGAAGAGGGAGGCAACACTTGCCAGATGTCTGAATAGATCTCTCGCAGAGGGCTTTTGAAAATTTGCAGATGACTGTAGGTTGCCTGCACTTGCCTTGGACTATGCATTAGGACCTCTTCTTCCAACCCTTCCTTTACTTCTGCCCCCCCATACACCTGTTATTACATTGTTTAAAAATGTGACCTAGTTGTGAAAACTCAGCTGTGACAAAGATACTTCGTTGCTATTATTAAAAAAAAGAGAGAGAGGAACCAGTAATTTATTTTTTTGGAGCTGGGTAAACTGCGTTGAGGTCAAGCTATGAAAATTATATTTTTTATGATTCTTAAAATGAACCCCGGCGGAGCCATTCACCAAAGAAACTTGCTTTTGAGGTTCCCCACCCCCTCAGAACATTGTCTTCTATCTGTATAGAAATGTCCTCAGGCAGATTTTTGTGTGTGTGCTAGAAATAGCTATGACCCACCGCTTAAAATAATCTGGGCTATTTTCCCCTTGGGTGCAGAGGAATGGGTGTGCTAAGGAAATTTACTGTGGGTGAAGAGACAATTAAAGTGACATAAAAAGGGCCACATTGGAATCTACATTTTTATGCTAACTTGTTTATCTCTTCAAAGGCCTTAAAACAAGCTGGCACTGCAGCCCTGCTGTGGCGCTTCTTTAGTGCTGAGGGTGGAGAGTGCTGCAGGTGCTTCTGTGAATTTAATACAGAAAAAACAAACACATGTTGATTTTTGAATTTAAATAAGACAAAGCAAAAATCTATTTTGAAGTTAATTTTAACCCAGTTTATCTTTTTGCCAGACAAAAAAATACCATCAGAGAACTCTAGTCCATCAGTTAATCATGATGCTTCTTCTGTTTGAAATCACATTGACTGACTGAAATTACATAATGCTGCAACAAATGTTACCTCAACGTATGTCTAAAAGTAATCCTCAGTAGCCAATTACCATTTTTAAAGCAGTTAAAACTAATCTAGAAAAAAACAGCCAAATTTTTCCCCCCATTTCAAGTCCATGCCTTCCTTCCTTCCTTCCTTCCTTCCTTCCTTCCTTTTTAGATAATAGATGAAGTGTCCGATCATTTAGGTGAGTGCTCCATTATTTTAGTTCTAGAAGAACCCCTTTCTCTCACTTACTTCATTTCTATCCCTCTGCTATTCTATCTCATTTTTCATTTTCTCCAGATTTGGTTAAACATGCCAATTATTTACCTTATCTTAACTTTTTCTTTGAAACCAGATAGTCTGTTGTGGAATCTGCCTCTGCTAATGTCGTCAACATGTCGCACTTTAAACTTGTTCTAACCTCCTCTTCCTTGAGATTGCCACTTCACTTGACATGGCTGATCATTCCTGTTCCTCCCTCATTTATTTTGCTCCTTATGATTCCTCAGTCTAGTCACTGGTTATTTCTGCCTTGTGATTTGCACTTTCTGTATAATTCATGAATCTCCGTTCTTCAGTTTCTTACTTTGTGCCCTTTTCTCACACAGAGAGCTATGTGTCATGGGTGCAGATACTTTCTTACAATCTAGATACATAACCATAGATGCTTCCCCTCCCTCTTCCTCTTCTTTTCTATCTGTTGTTTAACTTTATACTGTATGGTAAGCAAGAGCTTAAACACCATGGCAAGACTCTTTCATGCTCAGGCTGACCTGTGACCTCCAGATGATTTTTTCTTGCCAGTATGTTTGTGTCGCAGAAATACATTCTAATCTGCTTTGCTTCAAAAGCGGAAAATCAGAAGCATTTCTCTTTTAGTGCTGATGGGCTACAATATCAAAAACTGGCAGTCGGAGCAGGATTTGCTCTTCCTTTGGAAAGCACCTCAAAAGCTGCCTGGTGTGTGTCTACGAGTATGCATGTGGGAGCGGGAAGGTGGGGTGGAGTTTAGTGAACAGGGACAACAGTTTCTAGAAGTAGAGTTTTAAAGGTTTATTCTAAATCCCAATCATTTTCTGTGGCCCTTTGTTGTAGTTCTAGACCTCATTGGTCGATCAGTGCTGAAACAAAATCAAATAAAAAGTGGGTACCTTATATATGTCATAGCTGTCCTGAAGGAAGCAGAACTATGAAGATTTTAGGCAATGTTTACATTTACTGGATAAATGCACTGCAATTTCCCTCTCATTTTTAACTTTCACTATCAGTTGCTTATTAAAATCTTCACATCACTGTCAGCATCGCTCCTTCCCAACTTTTCTTTGAGTCAATAGCAGGGAAGCCATAAACATACCACCCAGCCTACACAGCTGGTTTCCATTTCTGTTACTTACCCTCCCTTCTCCCCCATCTTCTCATTCTCTGGTCAAACATTTAGCCTACTCAGCATATTACTAAGCTGAAATGCCTTTGTGTGTCAATGTTGCCTCTGTCTGGAGCACAGAGCTCATTTTGACTCTTCACTTGCTCTTTGATGCCTTCTATAATCACTTCCAAGTTTATCATCGGTTTAGATGTCATGCCAAACCATGGTCGTAATTCAGAACTTGAACCATAGTTTGACTTCTCAAACAGGCTCTGTGCAAACCAGGCATTTTAAGCACCCCTGCAAAGAAGCCTAGGAACCATAGGTTACCCCTCACAAAGCTGTGGTTCCCAGCACCTTCAACAAACTACAGTTCCTAGGATTCCCCCCCCCCTTTTTTGTGGAGGGTGAATCATGCTTTAAATGGGTTTTAGATGAATGCTTTGTATGCAGCCATGGAGGTAAGCAATATTTGTATGCTTTCATGTTCCCCCCACTGCTCAACACTCCAGTCTGTAGCTGCAATAGCCACTCATAACTATGGTCTGTAATGATTTCTCAAGACATTCATGTCAAACTACAGTTGGTGCAAACCATGATTTGCAAGCCCACTTCAAACTATGGTTTCTTGTTGTGGTTCATTGGACTACCACAAATAATGGTTTGTCAATTCAGATAATATCAAACCATAGTTAAGCTTCCTTAATCATGACCTGGTATGATGTCTGAACTGAACCAGTGACAAAGCATTAACTGTAATTTGTCTCCAAGCCCGGAATTGAAAGCATCTGAAATGACAATATACTATTTCAATAAACTTGTTCACAACAGCCTTGTAATGCAGGCCAGTTTTAGAATCCATCTATTGCTAACAGAAGATGGGGCTGAAATACAGTGGGGCTCCAGCACCCGGGGGCAAAGAGCAGGCGGGGGTGGGGCTGGTGTGCTTCCTGGGGGCGTGGCGCACCGCCTGCAGGGGTGTGGCACGTGCCCTGGAGGTGGGGCGTGCCGCCTGCAGGGGTGGTCAACCAGCGCAGGGGTGGGGCAGCCGTGATATCACCCTGCTGGGATCATGCTGCCAGGGGCGGTGCACTCCCCCCCCCCACTCCTCTTCCTCCACCAGTGCTGAAATAATTAGTGGCTCATCTAGGATTGCATATTGAGTTCATGGCTGAAGTAAGACTAGGAGCAGGAATATTCAACCCTTCATCTTACACAGATGGTCACCCTCCATTCTCTAACCTTCACTATATTAAACTTGCTTTTCTTTCATGTTATGTGGGCTTACATGACCTTTCATTCCAACATGTTATTCTTTTCAAATGGACCATTACATAATAATTCAATTTGCAGCATGCTTGATCTAAATTTATACTGGATCTTTTCAAAACTAAGAAGTACTTGCATATCTGATGCAAAATGCCTGGAAAAGTCAGCTTGCAAAGTTTCATGAATTCTTTTTTCATTCCAAAAAGAGGTAATCTGCTGTGAAAAATGCATTGTCATGTTAAATTACGAACCCCTCAAAGCAGTAGAATTAGAGATATGCTCTGGCAGGTTAGTTCACAGTTTCAGCTTGAATTGCATCTTAAGTGATAAGCACAGGACTAGGTTACTGATAGAACAAAAAGAATTGTTAAATTATAACCGCTTGTTTTGTTAGTCTTGTGATTACAGCAAACAGGTTTCGTAGCAAGACATTTATCTGACGCATACTTGTAAATCAGCCAAAAAGGATTTCCTAGTAAAACAAAGCAGGCTTTAACCTAAAATAAGAAGAAAAAAATAGATCTCTCAATAAATATGTGTTCAGTTAGTGATGTGGATCAGAACCCAAGCAAGAGGTTGCTTCCACACCAGAATTGTCACCTGTTGTTTGTTTACTTTTTACAGAGAAGAATGCAGAAGCAGCTCAACTTCTGGGGTGGATTCACAATATTCGCTTCACAGCAGTGGGGTTGCTGCCATTTAGCAGGAGGAAGAGGGAATGTGCAAGATGGCAGGGAGGTTGATGCCATGCAGATATACTGTATTGGTTCCATTGGTGCAACCTCCCCATCATTTCTCATCACCCCCTGCCAGTATGTGGCAGTGGCTGGTAGCCCCATTGCTGGGAAGTTAGCTTTGAGGCTCTGCCTCACAGCACCCATCAGCCTAGTGTTGCTTTTAAAGGCCACTGTGCCTTTAATTTAAAGCTTCTGTTCCTAAGTTCTGTCGTTTTATTTCTTCATGTTCATCATAGTTGAGGGAATGGTGATGAATTGTCCCTGAATAAACTTATTATTGATTTCCTTGTATTTTAAATACCGGTAAATGCTGTTGGTAGAAGATAATGCAGGGAAACAAATAATTATAATAATAACTCTCTTGTGGGGAATACAGTGGTACCTCGGGTTAAATACTTAATTCGTTCCGGAGGTCTGTTCTTAACCTGAAACTGTTCTTAACCTGAAGCACCACTTTAGCTAATGGGGCCTCCCGCTGCTGCCGCGCTGCCAGAGCACGATTTCTGTTCTCATCCTGAAGCAAAGTTCTTAACCCGAGGTACTATTTCTGGGTTAGCGGAGTCTGCAACCTGAAGCGTCTGTAACCTGAAGCGTCTGTAACCTGAAGCGTATGTAACCCGAGGTACCACTATAAAAGCTGACTAAAGACAACTGGGATTCAGCCAGTGAGCAACCATCCAGTGGCTGGGCCAAGGGCATGACATAGGATCAGTGGCAGAGTGACATGCTCCGGCACCTGGAGCAGTGAACAGGCGGGGGCAGGGTGTGCACATTGCACGTTGCACATTCCTGGGGGCGTAGCAAGCAGCTCGCGATGGCACCCCCCCGGGATGGCACCCGGGGCATACCGCTCCCCCCACCCCCACCTTCGTCTGCCAGTACATAGGATCAGCTCAAGACTGCCTTGTTCTAGTCTGGCTGAGTTCAACAGGCTCTGCAAGTTTTGTTGTTGCATTTGGGAAGGAACAATTTTGGGTTGTTGAAGAACAAGACCCAAATTTTGCAGAAACGTGTGGCTATTAGGGTGAACAGGCAGAGATGGCCTAGGGTTGTTATACTATAGAGTTTGGAGAGAGTACAAGGGGCTTAAACAGGGCTTGTAAAAAAGTTGATAGGGAGCTAGAGCCAACATTGGCCAGGTCAGGGAGAGCTGTGGTGCCAAACTCTGAAATTAAGATGGCCAGGGCTGAATTATATTGTGTCGATGACGTTAATTGGTCAGATCTGAGTTATGACACTTCCTGAAGGGCTTACAGGTGGGGCCTGTGTGATTTTATCATTGGCAGATAAGGCTAGTGCGATTAAACAGAGCTTTTTTTCCTGTCCTGTGGCAGGAAAGCAGGAGAAATTAACTGGAAGGGGTAACAATAACTGAGAGTGATGAGAGTTTCTAAAGGCCAGCTGTTCAGGGCTGTGGGACCCTTAGTTAGGATATGGAGCATCTTTGAGACGAAGCTGCTTTTCTGCCTGGAGTTGTAGTGCTGTGGGTGGGAGTGAGGTCAGGACAGCTTTCCTACTCACCTAAACAATCTTGCCCAGGTAAAGAGGTCATGACCTTACCCTGGACAGTTTTACTATGTCATTTTACTTGAATAGCTTCCCACATTGCTCATTTCCCCCCTGCAACAGTTTGTAATAATAAAAATGTGGTCCTAGTTCAACAAATCTTTTCTATCTTGCCATTTCTTAGTTGGCTCAGGTCACAAAGATGAATATAGGACCAAGTTTCTTAGGCCTCAAGTGTTACTTCAAGTGTTACATATTTGGAGTGACACACTCTCTGGCATGTCCCATCCCTTGAGGAGATGGTGGCAGTGTTAGAAGCGCAGAGGATTGCAAAGTGGATTTAAGTTGGGACAACTTCCCCACTCTCAGGTTGGTCAATCGAATGGCCCTAAGAGGAGAATAAAACTTTGTGGGAAGAAGTGAATTCTTAAGAAACAGAGTTCCTGTAAGACAACTTACACAACATGTAAAATATAACTCCATATTCAGCTCCCACACAAGGCCAATCTTGCATTTGGAAGTGTAGGAAGTACTCATGAGGAGAGGGAGGAAAGAGGGAGGGAGGCCTGTATTAGTGCCATCAAAGCTGACCATGCCTGGCATCTGCCTGGCGTCACCCATGGCTGCCAATTCAGTATCAGGAAATGTGCACACGGTCTTGAGTGTGCTAGATGCCAGAAGCCAGCCCCAGGAACCAGATTTACAACACAGTTTTGTATATTAAATCTGCAGAGAATAGATATGTTGAAGCCCTTGCTGAATCAGGGCAAATGGGGCACACTTGAGTAGGTAACCATCAGATTTATTGTTCTTAAAAGCAAGAGGGAAGAAAGAGAGATAAGACTGGAATTTGTTTTTGGCACCTCTTCCACAACAGATGATCTAATTACAAGCTGTGTATTTGGGGAAGAACATAATCAGTGGCGTGGCTCCAGTTTCCCTTCCTCCTTACAGAACAAATTGTTAAAGGAAGTGGTCTTTGGTGAAATGAAGGAATTCAATGCAGATGGCACAACCTGATTCTAATTCCAGCTCCAGTAATCTAATTCTCAGTGTGGAAAATGTAGTGCAGATTCAAAACTGGAGGATGACATATCAGAGGTGGCCCAGACCCAAGTCCTGGTCCTGTTAGAAAGGATTGCTAATAGCTTTAATGTCAGCAGACTTTTGCCTGAGTCAACAAAACAGATGTGCAGCATCTCCCCACCCAAATCCCCGTAGCCTTGCCTGTCAGAGTTGAAATACTTGATGTGGCAGGCATCTGTCTGGGAACAGCTGCTGCCATGTCTGCCACACCATATACTTCAAGGGTGGGCTGCCTATAGTCTTCCATGGTCTGCTTAAAAACAAACAAACTAGAATCCCCGAGGCCCACCAATGTGTTTTACATTTACAAAGCAAGAGTGCCTAGTCTGGATCTCTTATGAACTGAGGGACAATTCTTCTGTTTCAGTGATCCCAAATATGATAAGTATCTCACTGCATTAAATTAATGCTCTGAGGAAGTAAAAAACAGGGTGTTGGAGCAGCTGAGGCTGGTATATTAGGGGCACTGCCTCACTAACCTTAGTCTGCCCTCAGCCAGCCCTGATTGGCCTGCATTCTTGCTTACAGTCAGTCCATGGTTACCAGGTTCCTCTTCCTTAGCCTCAGTTTTGCTGTTGTAGAACTCAGGAGGGAGGAGGATGGGGACAAAACTAAAATTAGTTAGTTCTGCCTCTCACTGATTCTGGCCCTACCTTCATTTGGCTTCTCTGCTTTTTGCCTTATCAACTCCAATGAGCACTAGCTGCCACCGATCTAAAACTTGGCTCCCCATACCCATAACATAATAATTACATCTCCATAATGTTGGGACCCATCTGTCTCGAGAGACAATGGAGTGCACCTCCAGGGGTGAAGTCAAACTGCTACATTAGCAGCACCTTGGGGAACAAGCCTGAGCAGTGTGTATGGAGGTCCATGGCAACACCCCCCTCTGGGCCTCACTGATGTAGTCCAAAGGAAAGCAGAGCAGTATGATTGGCACCAGCTTGGCTGCAGGAGTTGCCAGAAGTAAGAGTACAACCGTCTTAGGGAATCTACTCTGGATTTGTGTAGGGTTTACTCCTTAACCATTTTTCTCCTAAAGATATCCTGCAAGTTAGCAGAGGTTAGGATCAGAGTTTTCCTTTTCCTAGATGGGCTACCTTCCCAGGTCGACAAGCCCTATCTGCCCCTCCCCTCTACAGCACGTGCATAAACTGCCTTCTTAACCCACCATTGGTCTTGTCTGCTCAATCTGCTGGAGCCTGTCTTCACAAGCAGGGAAGTCCCTAACTCACTGAGGGTTTGAGACTCATTGGCTACCTTCACCTGGTTTAACTGGCCAGTCAAAGCCGTTCCTGGAGTGTGGCCACTGTCGCCTGCTGACAGCTTCTACGAGCCACAGGTGAGAGCTGAGTGCAGGGCAGGGACCAAAGAAGAAGCTCTGACACCCCACGTCTCCATATAATACTTTGTACTTACAACTTTTGTTAAGTCATACATCTGGCCAACTGGATACTATAGATTTCCTTCAGGATATCTAGATAAGTGAAATTGCACTGTATTTGCAACTCTGGCTGAAAGAGGCTATATTTGTGATACCCACTTTTCTTTTCTCTTTCAGTTTAAAAAATTTCTAAAAGCTAAGCCCACAAGTACTTCTAAAGGACTCAAGAGCTGTCAAATAATATTTGCTAGCATATGTGACCCACATATAATTTTGTAAAATAAAATAAATACCGGAAGTGTTGAAATAACCAATCTCTCTCTCTCTCTCTCTCTCTCTCTCTCTCTCTCTCTCTCTCTCTCCTTTCCTTTCCTTTCTTTTCCTCTTTACCCCTTTCTGCTCTTTATGTGAACACCCATAACATTCAGAATGACCCCATTATAATCATTAGTATTTTTCCATTGCAAAATAGAAATTTCCACCATGAGACGTATATATTCAAAACTTGATTACTGAGTCAGAGTCCATAGAGACAGAAAGTTTATGACACAAAAGTTGGAAGAGTTCCTAGGAAGATCCTAGGAGAACTTTAAAGGGTGTTAACAGACTATCTCCAAAAGATAAATGTATTTCCAGATGTAGAATGGCATGCTCCATGCAGCTAACTGGGCTATGAGATAAGCAGCTGAGAATAACAAAGAGTCCTGTGGTACCTTCAGGACTGACAAATTTATTATGGCATAAGCTTTTATTTATTTATACAGCTTATGCATGTAAACGATCGCTAAGCAATTCATAAAAGGAGCTTTGGGAACTACAGTCCACTTCATCAGATGCATTATCTTCAGTTGATAGATACAGATGAGCGTGCACACACACATACACACAAATATACTGTTTACTTAGGCGCACATACATATATATTTGGGTGGAAAGAGAGAGAAAAGGAAATGATGAGGTCAGATGGAAATGCAAAACAAAAAGTGGTCTCTGACAATTGTGGTCAAGCTGAAATGTATGAAAAACAAGCACAGGTTGTTTGGGGACAACAAACTAGCATGGCTATCCCTCTAGAAATTGTGGGTGAAAGTGACTCCTAGATGCATGAAAATTATTGGAAGGCTCTGAAGGTTATGTTGTTCATTTTACACAAAAATAATTCTCTGTGAGTACTTTTGTCTAGATTCTTGCATTCATTTTTGTGTCGTATCACAACCACATAAGTATTCTTAGCCCTCGATTTTTTTGTATGATGGCTAGCTTTGTTGAATGTGAACATGAGGAGCAACTTTTCTCTGACATTAAAGACTCTGAGTTTGCCTCTGTTTTCACTGGTTCCATGTGCATATTGGAGAGCTTCACCTGGGCAAATGGGTTAAGAACATGGACAGTTTGCCAAGACAGTGGCAAGCTGAGTGAAAAAATACAGTGGAAATGCAACCACCAGAGCTAAATCAATATATGGAAGGCAGCTATGGGGTGGGGCAATAAAGAAGCAGAAACCAATGCAAAGTATGTTGGTGTTGTCCTTATTTTCCTCCCACTCACTGCATCTATTAATATATGTCAAGAACTGGCATCTGTGAAGTTGGGAGAAAACTTGAGAAGGCCTTAACAGCTGCAAAGTAAGGAAGCTGGGACAAGAAACGGAGGAACTGGAGCAAGTAGCCATGACCTTTGTGCACTCTCAAGGAATTTCAAGCCCACAGTAATTTGGGCGAGGCTGACTAATGTCATATGGGGAAAATATCTGTGACAGACTTGGGACTACGGCATTGATATTTACTGCTTGCCAGGCAACTACAAATTCAAACACTAGGGGCTGGTTTCAGACTATGCCCCCCTGTTGCAGAAGGAACTGAGATCCAGTGGAGGTTCCTGCTGGAGAAAGGAAAGGAGGTGATTTTAAAGGATTCCCCCATTTGCCTGCAGCATCTCACATCAGATCCTTTACTGTTTTAAAAGGTCTCCAACCCTCAAAAGAAGCTTTTCAGAGGGCTACAGAGAGAAGGAAGTAGCAGCAAGAATAGTTTCTGCCTTTTTTCTAGTAGATCCCCTGCTAAATCTGAAGCAGCATTCAAATCTTTAATTCAAATATTTTGTTGTTGAGCATTACCATGGGCAAAGAGTACATACTTGCTCACAATGTGATATGAAAATATCAGAGCTATCAGTGTTCAAGAGGCTGAAAGTTGTAACTCAAGCAGTGAAGTTTTGCTACTACTACTGTTGTATTGCATCTTACATTGAACAGATGAAGCTGTGTTATTGTGAACCATGCTCTGATGGCAACTTTTCAGGGTCAGGCCGGAGGCGTTCCTATACGTGGACCTCCAAAATGCTGTTGGACTACAACTCCCATTAAGCCCAATCAACCTTGCAAATGGCCAGGGGTTATGGGAACTGTAGTCCATCAATAATTGGAGAGTCATAGGTTCCCCAGCCCTGCTTAAATTAGAGACATTGAAGATTATGGTTGAAACATTCTAGAAGCCAAGCATGTGCTCTGCAACTGTCCTTCAGAATCCATGCTGCAAACAGCTACTCCAACATACTACTGAATAAATTATACTGTTCTAGACACACTTTGATAGTAAGTCTGACTAAATTCAGTGGGGTTTACAAGTAGACATGTATAGGATTTTACTGAAGCTCTTTTATACATTTGCTTTCTTTTGGTGCCAGATTTTGATATAAAATGTTTGTCATAACAGCTTGCCTGTGGTTATTTCAATGCTAAATCCTGCAAGTATACACTTTCAACTGGCACTGCCTTTTCTGCCAGCTGGATGCAAAAGGCTGCCTTTGCTTCCTTCCTAGATTCCCTATCTGGCACAAAATGCATGTTTGGTTGAGGTCTGAAAAGCATGAATATTTGGTCCATGCAGTTGGTTTCCTGAGGGCATTTTGATGGCAATTTGACTATTTTCCACCCATAATTCTTGGTTTCATACCAACCAAAGATAGGCAGCTGGCAGCCTGCGAGCAGAATCTGGCTCTTCTATGATGTGTGGGTGGGCGGGGGGTAAACTTGAAGCGCATGTGGGTAGATGTGCAGGATTTTCTCTTTCCACAAGCAATGACTTCTTCTTATGGCAATACCAGCTCTGCTATGCCTATTTTTCAGCCTCTGTGCTCAGTAAGCAAGGAACAAACTGCTCAGTATTACACAGCAACCAAGGAACAAAGGAAAACTCCAAGCCAAGACTAAAAAAATGTGCAAAACCAAGCAACAGGGGGCAGACAATAATTAATTATAGTCGGTGCTCTTTTTTTTTTTTAATAGAAAAAAGGGGCCAATACTCACATGAAGTTGTTACACTAAGTGCCACATTTTTAACATTTGGAAAAAAAAGGTCCTGATACTGCATACCCTTGCGTACCCCCCGAAAAAGGCACTGATTATAGTCTATCCAGATTAAACATTATAAATATCAAATAAAGGTGACTCAGTAGCAAATGAATAAAAAGATCAGGGTACCTTTGAGCACATTCTGAGCCTAGGAATTCATTTTCAGTGCAAGAGTTGAACCTAACTCACTATCTGTTTGCATGGAAGTCCATTCTTGGTGAGCTTTCTTTGCTTCACCAACTTAATTTATTAAGTGGGAAAAGTCATGTTGTTGACTATTGTTAAGCAACAGGGTGTCATAACCCCCTTGCCGATCTACTGTAAATCCCTCAAAGATCCTCTATTAGATCCCAATCTTTCTTCTGTCTACCCCTGCTGTACACAGTGTTCCAAGTTTGGTCGCACTATTGATAATTCTTTAAAATTGTCAGTAAGGGCACCTTTCATATCCATCTTTTCTTTTCTTGCTTGAAACACAGTAAGGTTTCTCCTTCTTAACCAATGTAATGTTATTCATGTTTCTTCCAATATATATTTTTCTTTCTTTCTCTTGATTTAATTTAGTAGTACATGTTTAAACTTTTTTTCTTTGTGCTAGTGGCTCATTCTGGAAAAGAGATTTAACCACGGACTACAAGGAAAGCACAACTAATTCCCCAGGGTTTGGGAAACCATCTCTGCAGGAGGCAATTGCCAGGAAATGTATTTTACTAAGCACATTAAATATTAATTGCCAAGGTACATGATGACTTTTTACGATTTCTTTGCTTCCATTAAAGCCTCAGATAATATTAAGGACAAGCTGAAGGAACTTCAGCCTGGAGAAGGAAAGGCCTCTTTGGGAGTTGCTCAGTAATGGCCAAGTGCTGGATGAAGAGTTATTACATTTTCAAAGGATTATATTTTGATGCACAGACAGAATAATAAATAATAATAATTCCTATACATACTTTCATATTTTATACAGAAGGGTTTATTTTGCTTCTCTTTCAGGATAAAAATTAAGGCAAGAGTTTTAAATGAATGCCCGCTGAACCCAAATATTGTTTCTGTCCTAATACACATAGGTTTCTCCTAATATACGTAAGTTTATATGCAATTTTGCCCAATCTACACACTTTTTGCAAAGTATTTTCTCCTAATAGAATGCATTTTTGTATATTATTATCACCAATACATTTATTTTTATGCATGTTTAACATGACATATGCATTTCCTTAAACATTTCCTGGCTAGAAAAGTGCACTGAAAAAATGAGAGGTGTGAATTTTGAAGGATGCCTGTCTTTTGGTTCTCTGACTGTTTTGGAAAGCGCAAATTAGGTAGATTTGCCTACTGAATTAAATCCCCCCCATCTCTACCCACAGCCGGCTACCCATCAGAATGACTGCCTACCGGCGGGGAGTTTTATAGCAGGCAAAATCAGCCGCCCTGAATAACTTGATGCCCAAGGCAAGGAGGATGATAACAGACAAGCTTGCATTGCCTGCAGCTCTCCTTTAGCTTGTGGCTCTAAGGTGTTTTCAGGCAATAACATTAACATACCAATGCTTAAACCAAGGGTGTTGACATAGTGCACACAGAACCACAACCCCCAACATCCCAGGTGTGTCGGCTCCTGTAGAAGAAGAAGAAGAAGAAGAAGAAGAAGAAGAAGAAGAAGAAGAAGAAGAAGAGGAGGAGGAGGAGTTTGGATTTGATATCCCGCTTTATCACTACCCAAAGGAGTCTCAAAGCGGCTAACATGTTCCTTTCCCTTCCTCCCCCACAACAAACTTTAGACTTTCATGATTAGTCTGAAGAGTTTTTTAAAGTACTAAAACATTGAGACCAAGGAGAAGGAAGCTGACAGGCTGTGCCACCTCTTGGACCCATAAACAAAAAGGCAGGTAGGTGGGGCCTGGCTGAGGGAGGACCGATGTTGGTGGGACAGGGTCTTATTTGCCCTAATGGGTCAGCTTCCACTGCTAAAGGTTCTCTGTTGGACAACCATGATGTCTACCACATTTATAGGACTTCGAAACTCTTGAGCATTCTGTCTATAATCCTGCAAACATGAGGTGGAATGGTATGAATTGCTCCCTTGGGTTTCTTCTCTTTCTGAGAATGGGTTTTCTATCAGTTGCCTAAGGCATACTTGGGCAAAGCTTTGGACTTGCTGGTGGCCAATGGTTTTCAATAGCTGGCTCACAATGTCTAGGGAATGAGCAAAGAGACTGTTCTGGAAAGAGATACAGTGGTACCTCGGTTTATGAACTTAATCCGTTCTGGAAGTCCATTCTTGAGGCGCATTTTCCCTATTGAGGCCTCCCACCGCCGGTACCCTTCCACTGTTCAGCTTCCGGTCTTAGACTGAGGTAAAGTTCGCAAACTGGGACACTACTTTCGGTTTTGTGGAGTTCGTAAACTGAATAGTTCATAAACAGGGCTGTTCTTAAACTGAGGTACCACTGTATGTCTCTTCTGCCCCCTCCCAGCTAAGGAATGTGATAACCCAAGTCTCTGTGGAAGCAGAAAATGAAAAGAACAGACTGGCAGACTGAGGTGGGATTGTTGGGGCTCTGAAGATGTTGGCAGTTCTCCCTGCGGTTGCAGTGAACTGGGGAAGTTGCTGGGGTGTTTAATGCTGAATCCCTCTCTAACGTCAACCTGTATATTTGTAATAAACATAAGCATTACAAAATGTGAGCAAGTATCCTTCCAAAGGAAACCAAGCCTTGGTAGGGTTGCATTTTTCTACCCTTTGGCATTTTTTGAGAGAATAAAAGGGAAAGAGAGGGGCAAGGAAAGAGAAAGGCGAGAGGCGAAATAAATGGTCACCAGCCATGTTGCAGGTGACCTTGCAAAGCAGAGGACTGTTGTCTTAAATCAGTTATAAGTTAAGGAAGCAACTTAATGGAATAGGACAAAAATTGGCATTGCTTACAAAATTATCACATTAAGTGAAGGTACTGTGTGTTACGGTAATTTCTATTATTAGAATTTCCAGGAACATTAAGCTTTAAATTTTACAACTTTTTAAAAAGAAGGAAGTGACTAAGAAGTACAAAATTTGCAGTCTCACTATCCAAGAATACACATACCCACCCACCCTCCATCTATTATCCATGTTCAGATAACAAACTGGAATTGTATCATGTTGGGTGGAAAGTTTCATTGTATAATTAATTCTCCATGCTGGTTAGCTCAGCTGCACCACAATTTCTTATTTTTCAAAAAACAAACAAACAACAAATTTGGGGTCTTCTCTCCCTGACCCCAAAAGGCACTGAAAACATCCAATAGTTCCAGCATGTACACTGCAGCTATTGAGCTTTGTGTGTCAAAGTGTAACGGCCATTGCACATGGAATGTATCAGATGTCTGCAGTACATCTGCAGAATATCACTATGCGATCTCATATACAGGTGATATTGGACTTCTATCTAAATTACATTTGTTTAGAATTAATCTAAAACACACTGTGACATGGATATACAGTGGTTGTTGTTGTTGTTGTTTAGTCGTTTAGTCGTGTCCGACTCTTCGTGACCCCATGGACCAGAGCACGCCAGGCACTTCTGTCTTCCCGCAGTTTAGTCAGACTCATGTTTGTAGCTTCGAAGACACTATCCAACCATCTCGTTCTCTGTCGTCCCCTTCTCCTTGTGCCCTCCATCTTTCCCAACATCAGGGTCTTTTCCAGGGAGTCTTCTCTTCTCATGAGGTGGCCAAAGTATTGGAGCCTCAGCTTCACGATCTGTCCTTCCAGTGAGCACTCAGGGCTGATTTCCTTAAGAATGGATAGGTTTGATCTTCTTGCAGTCCATGGGACTCTTAAGAGTCTCCTCCAGCACCATAATTCAAAAGCATCAATTCTTCGACGATCAGCCTTCTTTATGGTCCAGCTCTCACTTCCATACATCACTACTGGGAAAACCATAGCTTTTACTATACGGACCTTTGTTGGCAAGGTGATGTCTCTACTTTTTAAGATGCTGTCTAGGTTGGTCATTGCTTTCCTCCCAAGAAGCAGGCGTCTCTTAATTTCGTGGCTGCTGTCACCATCTGCAGTGATCATGGAGCCCAAGAAAGTAAAATCTCTCACTGCCTCCATTTCTTCTCCTTCTATTTGCCAGGAGGTGATGGGACCAGTGGCCATGATCTTCGTGGTACCTCGGGTTAAGAACATAATTCGTTCTGGAGGTCCGTTCTTAACCTGAAACTGTTCTTAACCTGAGGTACCACTTTAGCTAATGGGGCCTCCCGCTGCCACTGCACTACTGGAGCACAATTTCTGTTCTCATCCTGAAGCAAAGTTCTTACCCGAGGAACTATTTCTGGGTTAGCGGCATCTGTAACCTGAAGTGTCTGTAACCTGAAGCATCTGTAACCTGAGGTACCACTGTAATATTATCCTTTTAGTACTGAATTTTGTATAAGATGACCAAAATGCTACAGGAGTTTTTGAGAAATATTTTGGAGGACATGGGAAGAAGATTCTAAACCATAAATAAACCTCTGAATTCTTTTAATAAAGGACAAACAAATGTATATCATGACAGAGAATTTCAGGGAAGCAAGCTATTAAATATTAAGCAATTACATTATGTGAATTAAATTAGCAGTGCCAGTAAGGCAGAACCTGTTCCAAACAAGTTTGCAGAGAACAAATCTCCAAGGCTGTCATAGTTTAAAAACACAAAATAGTTTCAAAATAGCCTTAAACACACACAGTTAAATACAGAAAATTAGAAAATGCAGAAATAATATTCGATGAATAAGTAAAAGTTTTTTGACATGCAAAATACCCCAGGTACTAAATTATTTCTGAACCTAAGACATGAGATTGTCTGGTGGCTTTTCAAATTGACTGAAAACTTCCCAAAGTGAAACAGCATCTAAGCTAAAATCAAGACTGCCCATATGTTGGAAGACCTTTGAAGGTATTGAATGATCCAAATTTGAAGATAAAAATCTGTGAAGCAGGCCAGTTCAGATTGGTGTTTGTTGCTAAACATTAATTGCGGAACCATATGCTCTGAACTGGATCTCACAGAAGAAGAAAATTTTATTTCAGAGAAGCCACTTAACACGAGTAGCCACAGAGTCTGAAGAGAAATCTACAGTAAGTCTTCATTATCTATTCAGGCCATACCAGGGGAAGAGCACGTGCAATTCTAATAGCAAATTTTACAAAATAATTATCACTTCCAAATTTAGAAGAGAGGAGACCAGAAGTTGGGGTTCTATGTTAGGGGTAGAAAACTGTTGGGTTATAACCTTAAAAGGGTATCTGTTAATACCACTGAACTTTATAGAGTTCAGAGGGACTACAGTGTACAGAAAGTAAATTCATAGCCAGTTTCTCTAGAACAACCTCCCCTAATTTGGTGCCCTGCAGGTGTTTTGGACTACAACTTCCATCAACTCCAACTACCAAGGCCACCTGTTTAGGAGTTATGGAAGCTTTCGTCCAAAACTTCAGGAGGGCAGGATCTGCTTCTGTGGACCAAAAGTCAGAATGAGTAACCATTAAGTAGACACGTTCTGAAATATACTCGTAGTCAAGAGTGGATTTTATGCTCTTTATTCAGCTCATAGTGGTGAGGAGGAATGGAAGTTCCCCCAGAATGTCTGCTTTATATACATTATTTACACAATAGGCCCCACGTGATTGGCTAATTCCGGCATTCACCTGTAGGCCAATCTGGTTGCGGATTCACTTCCACCTGGAGCTGGATTGGGTGGCTCCTGTGGACCAATCAGACTGCTGCATTCTGGACCCTATTGTTCTAGGACCAATCAGACTGCTGCCTTTTTGATCCTATTCAACTCAGTACATAACACGTTCCCATTAAACAGGTAATTTCTAATGAATACAAACTTGCAAATAGAGTTATGGAGCTAGAATTCAGTGAAGCGAAGAAAGCCTAACCAAAGAACAGAGTGTTGCTTTTATCTGCACACATTTCCTGTAAGTTCCCTTTTATTGTGGGAGAAACATCAGCTTGAGGAGGCTGGGTTTTTGCTTGCAAAATAGAAGGGGAGGGGACTTAGCAGTCTCTCCCTGTTTTCCATCTCCCTCAAGCAGCTTCATTTTTTTGTTTTTGTTTTAAGCACCAACTGAAGAAAGAATCCCATAATGCCTAATGTGCACTTGATCCTGAAAAATTCTCCACCTTCCATTTTCTACCATGCGAATTGCTGAGCAAAAAAACCCCAACCCCCCCCAAAAGATCACGACTCAGGTTTCAGCAGAAACATTATAACACATTCAGGATCTTATCAGGCTATAGTTAAGGAATATGTCACTGTGTTAACATTTGTACAATTTTGATAGATTTTGATATTTTCCATGGCTGGAAAATAATACAAACGCAGATTAATAAAGCATTTCTCCATAGTGCATCTCTAAGAATAAAATTTTAAAACATGAGCTGACCTCAATGTTATTTGCACATCTCTTGATTGTGTACAGGAACACCCATAGTTTGTTGTGACTTGGAGATGCTTTAGATGTTCCCTTGGGAGAGCTGGGGAGGCTCTGTTTATCTGACCTCTTGTGGAATGAAGAAATTCTGAATCATATGACAGGCTTTTGTTGTCAGGGTGCCAGTGACTGTCCTCAAATGCCTACTGAGGAACAAACTGATCTTAATGAAATCTTCCCTGTATAGAGCATAAATAAATACATTCAGTAAAACCAAAGATGTGTATTGTGTTAGTCAACACACATAATACTATCGGTATCATTACATATTTTGGGACCGATCAGAGGCTTTATCATGCAGAACAACCACAAAGCTATTTATAGGCTATTCTGCAAAATAGCTGCAAGGGTTGTTAACTGACCAACCTGATGCTGTGTCTTCAATAGCAATTTGATCTTTCTTATGAACCAACTCAGCTGTTGTTGGCATCCGTCTACCTTGGGAGACAATAGAGAAGTGTGCCTTTGTGGCATACTTTGTGGGTGAAGTCCAACTGTTGGAAGGTTACAGTGCCTGCTGTGGCTGTAGAGTCCAAAAAGTAGAGACATGTTTTGTTGCAGCTGGGGCAGATGAAGGCATCCAGCTGTGTTGCTGCAGAAGCACCATGGCATTTCTTCTGTCTGCAGTCCTCCTAGCAGGCATTCCTCCTTTGGTCACTGCTATGGATGCATGACCTGCCCATTGGTCTCCAGGCACTGCGGTTGTCTGCAAGGGATTCCCATATGGTGGGGCTGATGTTGCCAACCTTCATGTCTCATTTGTAGACATCTTTGTAACACCCCTCCATGGCCTCCTCTTGCAGTGTTGGGAAAAAGGATCTATGCCAAAAGACATGCTCGACCCTCTGCAAGAACAAAGGTGACCACCAAGACAATAACAACTACCATGGAACCCCCCTGCTGAGTACTCACTGACAGGGTCTATCCAGAGTTATAATGTAGCTTTAGAAGTCAACCGTCAGCATGATTTTCTCACTGTGCCAGCTGCAGGAGAAATGCTGAGAGCAGAGATGCCCCTAAGCTTCACAATGTGATGGTGTTCTTGCATGAGAACATGTGTGGCACTGTCCAGTAGACAGCTCATCCTCGGACGCCTTCCCCATAAAGAGCGGTGTGAAACAGGTCTGTGTCCTCACCCCAACTCTATTTGGCATATTCTTCTCCCTAGTGGTCTCATATACCTTCAGCTCAACTGAAGACAGTGTGTTCAGTGGTACCTCTAGTTACGAATTTAATTCGTTCTGGAGGTCCATTCTTAACCTGAAACTGTTCTTAACTAGAGGCGTGCTTTTGCTAATGGGGGCTCTTGCTGCCGCTGCACCACCGGCACACAATTTCCGTTCTCATCCTGGGACAAAGTTCTCAACTCGAGGTAACTCTTCCAGGTTAGCATAGTTTGTAACCTGAAGCGTTTGTAACCTGAGGCATTTGTAGCTCGAGGTACCACCGTACTTCCATTTGAGGAGTGACAGGCGTCTGTTCAACTTGGCATGTCCCCACACCAAGACAAAACTGTGGTGGGTTCTTATCTGAGAGATGTTGTTTGCAGATGACACAGCCGTGACAGTGCAGCCCAAATCTACAGAGACTCATCAACTGTTTTGCCCAAGCCTGCAGGGAGTTACCATCAGCCTGATGGAGGCCATCATCCTGGGTCAGGACGTCACCAGCACTCAATGAATCAGCACTGGTGACCACACGCTTGAGGTGATAGACTATTTTGTCTGCCTAGGTTCCACCATAACCAGCAACCTCTCCATTGATGCTGAGCTAGACAAGCATTATTAGAAAGGCAGCTATGGCTGTAGCTTGCCTCTCCAAAAGGGTATGGAAGAATGAAGGTCTACCAAGGCTTGCCTGTTCAGCACACTGCTTTATGGAAGTGAGGCCTCAACGCCTTCCACATGTGCTGCATCTGGAAGACTTTAGGTATCACATGGCATGACAGAGTCCCAAACAAAGATGTGCTCACTCAAGCCCACATTGCCATACCTGGCCAACTTTTTTAAGCCTTTGCAGTAAACAGGAGGAAAAGTCCCAAATAGCAAGCCTTTTGCTTGCCTAGTTCACTTGCCCTTCAAAAGGAAGGTTCAGGGAAAGCGTTGCTTGTGCATAGCCATGTGTCTATACCTCTTATGTACCTTCCACATTCTGTAACCTGTGCCTTCTCTATGTACCAATTAGATCTATGCATTAACACCTTGGGCAGAAACAGAGCTGGGCATTTAAGCTCTTTGCGTGGCAATGAGGGACAGGATAGGCAGCACACACACCCAAAATAGTAAGGCACACAGTATAAAGGATATGTCCTGGAAGGCCCTAAGTAAAACACACGCTTTTTGTTGTATATATCTGCCCTCTGAGATTGAGAATCAAATTGCCACTTCCTTCTAACTTCATTAAGTGCCATATCCCCCTCATTCTTGGGGGGCAAAAGGGATCATTTTTTCCATTTGCTGTTTCAGAGTGCCTGTGGTATTTTGTATTAATAAAGTGACCCAAATGAAATAATAAATAATTCTTTTTTAAAAAAGCAACCACCACCAAATCAAACAAACAAACCCAGCTTTACATTTACATTAAAATTGCCTGATCTGTGAACATCTGCTCAATTCTTATGAAAACATTTCCATCATGTTGGAGGAAATTACCTTTTAATGCATGGGTATAGTGGCTCCCATATGAGCAATGAATTATCTTGGTGGTCTATGCAGTAGATGTGCTGCTTTGTTTTCAGGCTATACAGATGGAGTCACCGAGATCTCTTCTCTCTGAGGGTTGGATTACTTTTAATGGGTAGTGCACCATTTTTTGCTCCCTGTTTCAGCTAGGAAAGATTAATGCTTTTTTAGAGTGGATGGGAGAAATTATGAAGTTTAACAAGGGAAATTCCAGAGACCCACTCCAAGAATCCTGTTGAGCATTACAATCCACAATCAAAAGTGAGCTGAGGTAGTAGCCATTGAATATTTGTTTCATTTTTTAAAAAGAAAGAAAAACATTTGCTTAATGTCCTAGCTGCCTCTTATCTGCATTCCCCCCCTCCGTTTAACAGAACTACAGTGTGGGTCAATGCCCTTTTATTCATGTAAATATTTTAATATATGCATGGTATCACTGGCTATCATAAAGTGGTTCCAGTTGTTCTATTCACATATTCTTGCATACATAACTGCAAAATTGCTTGCAATTGTGTGTGCTATCCCACTTCCGCTGTGGAATTCCCCTTACCTAGGCCTCTGAATGATGGAACACCTTCTTAATTTTCTGAAAGTTATCTCTTCTGTTTTCCTGATATACCATGTAAGAAAATCTCTGAGTCTCCATACGGTAACCAATCTGGAAACCAGATTACCCATATTTCTTAAGAAATGAATTTGGGGATCCTGTTGCCCTAGGGAGACCAGAATACATGTATTCTTGGTGAACAGATTTCAGTCAACAGAACCTTGATGCTCACAATGTATTTCATAAATGTACAATAGCAATAACATGCATAAATACATATTAGAATCATGTGCAATGCATTTCTACTCACAATTAAGCCCCATTTACTTTCTCCCTGGGAAGCATGCATAGGATTGGAGTATTAACTTTTAAAATTGTTATTAAAGATTAGAACTACCCCAACCATCCCTGCGATGCCTCCAAACAATAAAAAAAACCAGAACTACCCCAACCTCTTAAATGTATCTTTGCCGCTGCACAGATTTTTCTGATGCAAATAAGTTCTCCATTACGTAACAAGTGGTAATGATAAAAAGAGCAAATGATAAAATGAGTAGTAAACATGTTGCCAGTTTTAGTAACAGTAATTAAATAAATTACTAAGTATAAATGCAGGCTCACTTACTGCAGGCAATATGTTTTCTCAAAACAAATGCATTCTGTTTCTATAACATTACAACTACAGCCATGAGGAACATGTGCTAGATAAGATACACAATCAACATAAGCAGAGTTTATATTTCACAGGCATATCCGTTCAGGAAAGCATGGAAATGCCTGAAATGGGGGGATGCAAAGGGGAAAGTGAGACACAAATATTGAGGGAGAAAGGGAGATATTAATATTCAGTGGGATGCCTGTTGATATATCACTATGAATGACAGAAAGTGGAATTTTTCAAGAACTATAGAAAAAGGTTAACAAAAACCATCCCCTGGACAAACTATAAAGGTAGTTCCCTTTTCAGAAGCTAAAAATTTATGTGGCTAAGGGCCAGATGTGAAGTTAAATGCATGAATGCATTAAGAACACAATCCTGTACATGGACTCCTTCCGGAGAAAGCATGGGATATAAATCAAATTAATAAATGTGAATAATAATAAAAAGAAATAAGTTCAGTTGAGTTCAATGCTGCTTACTTCAAGGAAACCGGGGATAAGACTCCAGCTCCCCCCCCCCTTTGATGTTGTTAGGTACAGCTCCCTTTACCCCCAGCCTGCATGGCCAATGGTCAGGGATTATGGGATTTGTAGTCCATAAGCACCCTGAGGGCCTTTAGCTCCCCACCCCTGCCTTAAGGGGGAAAACAGGCTGCAGCCTTAATACAAAACTTCAGGCAGTTATGAGGCTTCTAAACTAAACTACCGTAAGTCTTCACTCTCCAGGTATTTGGGAACTATGTAAAAGTCAACATGAAAGCAACAGAAAACTAGTGATCTTCCTCTTATGCTCCACTTTTCTATACATTTCCCCACCTATCAACACATTAAAAAATATCAATGAAACAAAGCAAATATAACGTGATTAGTTATATGCGATTTTCAGAGGGCCAACAAAGCTCTTAGCATCTCTCCATACCTTTGAATTATTCATCTTTTAAAAGCCAAGATGCTGTTCATTAAATATTGAAGAATAAGTTATAATAATGTAGCAGCAACAAATGGAAAGGATATGTTGGGAGGTGAAGCTGCCATATGGATAATGATATTACTGCCCTTGTTTTGAATCCCCCCCCCCCGAAAAGAGGCTAGCAAACAGATGTTTCTCCAAGCATGCATTGCACATTGTGTCTAGTGCTGGGGCGTTAATGACTACCATTTTCAGGAAACAATGTTTCAGATTCAATGTTTCAGGTCTACGATTTGAATTTTCTAATACATACTGCATGCCGGGCTCCTTGTGTGGTCTTCTTCAAGGTTTCTATTTAGGTTTGTCTGCATTAGAGTGAAGCCAGACATAAAATTCTAAATATGGGAAAGTTGTTTGAACACACCATTCTGGAAACAGCTATACTGAAATGCAGCAAATGTGGTTTGATGATGACACTTCCACTTCGCACAGGTCTTAAATGTGACATCTGTCTTCATCCTTACATCACAAATGTAAGCACATTTACATGGCAAAAGGGTCCACTGAACTTGGCACACAGTGTTGAAGTTCTTCCTCTCTTTCCCCTAATAATCTCAATCTGAAATAATATTTCTTTTCAAAGCAGTCCCCTAAACATCCTGACCCTTGTTCCCAAAGAATAGACATAACATGAAAAAGTCTTGTGCTCGCAGAAAGGGTGTCCCTGCAGACATCCTTCCTGACTGGACTTCGGAAGTGGGTCTCGACATCACTGAACCCATGAAATCAAGTCGCCTGGTAAACCCACAGTCACAGATTTACGAGAGCGCAGCCTTTATTTTACTACACTACATCAAATTCTGTTGCATTACATGTTTGGCAATAAAAAAATATATTTTGGAGTTTTAATGCTAGCTAGCTCACTCTCGTGAACTGCTGGATGGCGGAAACAAAAACATTTTATTAGCCTAGAAAATGACTTGCAATATTTTTTGATTGAAGTGTTTTGTTAAGACAAAATGAAAAACCAAAGCTTTTCCTTCTTCAGGAAACTACGCCTCAAACTACAAGTTACACACAAATGCATATAATGGTCACCAGAAGGCTTTAAAAAACAAAACAAAACCATGAACTTCAACCTTCCCATCTCAATTACTGAAGGCTTTAACTGAATGTGGTCTTTCCCTTGTTATTATACATTACATTTGCATGTAACCTGATGGAGGAGGATGATCAGGCCTGCCAGACATGTCGCTTGCATGCTAGTGCACACCTATCACCTGCTCCTCCTGTGCCATGTGCCTGATATCAGTGGGAAAGAAGTGCACACAGGGCTTCCTGTCACATGGATGAAACTGAGTACTTGGCAAGTGGGAGGCATGGCTGGTGTGCATGATCCCACTCCATCTCACACATTCACTAATACATATCTTGATTGTGTAAAGCCCTCTATGTAGTTTGGGCCTAGATACTGAACATTTATCTTGGTTAGGGTGAGCAAACTAAGGCACACGACCTTTTCTTGCAAGCAGTTTCAAGGCTTCGTATAATCTGAGGGCCAATGGCAATGGAGTTGGACTGATTCAGACTTTGTTTAGCTCAACCACCCCTAACCTGGTGTTCTCCAGCTGTTTTGGTTTACAAATTCTGGCTTGGCCATGCTGCCTGGGTGAAGTGGGAGCTGCAGTCCAAAACAGGTGGGCCTCTAGCTGAGGAAGGGTGCCTTAACTGATACAGTGGTGCCTCGCAAGAAGAAATTAATCCGTTCCGCGAGTCTCTTCGTCTTGCGGTTTCTTCGTCTTGCGAAGCACAGCTATTAGCGGCTATTAGCGGCTTAGCGGCTATTAGCGGCTTAGCGGCTTAGGGGCTATTAACGACTTAGCGGCTTAGCTGCTTTAAGAAAAAGGAAACAAACTCGCAAGAACTCGCAAGACGTTTCGTCTTGCGAAGCAAGCCCATAGGGAAAATCGTCTAGCGAAGCGACGCAAAAACCGAAAAACCCTTTCGTCTTGCGCGTTTTTCATTTTGCGAGGCATTCGTCTTGCGGGGCACCACTGTATTGTTATAAGACCATGCAGCTTGAATGAATGAGATTATAGTAATCACTTACAGTTTATGGAGTTCAAAGGCTTTATTCATGCAAGAGCTATTTACAGGATGAGTGGAGATGAGAGAAAGTAGGAGACATCTCATCTGGAGAGAACAAACAAAAATGGCTCAGATTTTAGGGGTGGAGTTAACTTAGATGAAGCAAAGACTACAAGCAAGTGTTGCCCAGATTGCTAGACAAATGGTGCCCTCTTGTAACACATGCATCCACTAGAAGTTCAGGAGAAGGAAATGTATTTGCTTTCTCCAACAGATATTCCATTGCTGCTTCCCCTATAACATCCAGAGCATCAATCTTTTCCTTTCTGCATATACAAATAAATTTCCTTTCCATGAGCTTTCAATCTCCACTCTCACATGTGCAATCTCTGCCTCTTGTCTGCTTCAAATATGTAAGTCCAGCCCACTTCAGAAGAGAAAAAGGCAAAAAGTTGTAGACTGCCCACTGCTCCTTTAAAGCTAAGGAGGAAACTTGTTTTCTCTGCACCATCCATCCTAATCAACTAGGATAATGTATAAAAATATAATAGAATAGAGCAATAGAAACTGGAGCATGCAGAGTTGGCTGCAGCTGCCTTTACCTCCATTTCATTTGCATCCACTCCCTTCCCCACATCACCTATATATATGCAAATATCTATAAAACTGCCTTCCCCCAGATCTTGGAATATATATATTTCTGCCCAGATTCTTTTTTGTGTGTGCAGCTTTTGGCTGATGCACTTGAAAGTGGTAATACAAAAGATTCTTGATATAACTGCATGCAAAATCAGATTAAATTTTCTCTCCCTCTACCCAACACTTGATTAATGCACATAAATGCATGTGAGCATTGATAACACAGCACACTGAAAGAATCTGGATAGAATCATGCATTTGATCAAAGCATTTCATTCTCCAAAATCATATGGACATTTCTTACATGAAAGGAAGGGCTTTGGTTCTCTACTCCTTAATAATTATTATTTACTCCAGATGTGGCAGTTTTCACCCATGTCATAATGAAGAAATTAAGTCAGCACTTCATTAACAAAACCAGGTCTTTATGATAGGCCATGGCGACATTCCTGCTTTGAATGTACTACTGTACTTTCTGGTTACATACTACAGTAATCACAAAGCTGATCCCTTTCCTTATGACCAATGTTTTACTTACACAATGGCTTTCTACTAAAGGCCAAATTAGTGAATAATCAAAACAAATACTGGAGCTGTTTGTAGAAGTGATGTGATGTAGAAGGGAGCTTTTCTATTATTCCTGGCTCAGTAGTGCAATCAATCTCACCCTTTCCTTTTGGCATAACAAAATCACGGAGGCCCCCGCTGGGTTGTTTTCGTTCCATTAACCATAAGTCAACTTCACCACTTTTGTTCGGAATAATGAATCATTCTGCCAGGACCCTGGCTCCTCCTTGCCATTAAGTCATGTTTGAAGTATTTGGGAATTTAAAAATAGTAAATAAGCAATAGTAAACACGCACAATGCCATCACGAGCAATATACCACAAACAAAAGTGTTTCAGATTATTTAAAAAACAAACCAAGACAGAAATGCCACTCCCTTTCCTCCAACAATTGGGGGATCTCCATTTACTAGGGAGAATTTCAGTTTTCTGGTATCTGTCCCTTGTAAACCACTGCCCCTATTTTTACCTAGCTAAACTAGTTGCTGGTGGTGGTTCAGCTTGCTCTCCTGAGTTCCTAGACCAGCCTTCAGATATTTTGGGCTATAACTCCCATCATCCCTGACCTTTGGCAGTACTGGTTGGGGCTGTCACATACATAAAATAGCTAGACAGGGATAGATGCATCTTGTTTTCAGTACATATGTATGTAAATGGATGCATATGAACACAAGCACTGCAATCCAATACCCATTCAGCTAGGTGTCCCATTGTACTTAATGTGATTTAATTCTGAGTAGATATATATAGGATTGTACTAGTGGCCACCAGGTAGTACAGAACCTGCCATTTCCCTTACTGCAGCACCTGCGGTACATTTTGTACTGTTGATAACAGTATATTGTATATTTTACAAGTTTATTGTACAATGCACGCATGTTTGTCTTAACATTAACATTTTAAAATGTTTTTGGGGTTGTTGTTTAGACCTGAAAACTGTATATTGCATCCAGTGTTAGTCATGCTCAGAGTAGTCCCATTGAAATTAATGTGCATGACTAATTTAATTCATTTGTTTCAATGGATCTACTCTAAGTAAAACTTCATTGGCTACAACACTGTATCACAAAATTTAGGGAAGTGCAAAATCTGGGTACAATTTTAGTGCAGATCAGAAGCACTTCATTTCAGGTTGCATCAGATTTCACAGACATAGAATTTGTTAAATTGTGTGCATAGGGTCTCTGAGAAGGAATGTTGCCTTTTCCAGAAGTTGTACACAGTAGGGTAAATAGGGCACTGCCCCACCAACCTCCACCTCTCCTCTGTCAGCCACCACCTGCCAGTTCCCTTGCTTAAGATCAGTCTGTGGTCCTCTTTCTTAGTCTCTGTTTTCCCTTGTAGCTTTCAGAAGGGAGGAAGATAAAACTAGGATTAGCCCACTCTGCCTGCCATCGCCTCTGGCTCTACTTACTGTAATCTACATCAATTGTGAAAAACTTAATCTCTGGTATGAGCTTGAATCCGTCCTGGAACACACTGAGGCAACCTCAGTGAAGGCAATCTGAGGCTCATAAGCCCTTAGGAGGCATCTGGAAGTTTCCAGCATCTTACCAGTCCTACCCATCCCCAAATGCTGCCTGTTCAACTTGATTGGTCAAGCTACTCTTGAGCAAGCAACTGGTCTAGCAGTTCCTTCCTTCCTTCCCTCCCTACAACCAAGGTATATGCACCACACTGTCTTCTGAAACATATTTTTTAAAATGTAAATTTTAAAAAGCCCACTTACATATGGTTGCTGAACTTGATTTGTTAAGTATGCTTACTGTAGAGTCCATATCTTGAATTTAGATGCTGAATCGATGCCATCTAGTGGTTGTAGGACATGCTGACCTTTAGTGCAATAGTTACCTTTTTTGACATCGTTTCTTCATCACTGTTCTAGTGAACAAGCAGGGGAGTGAATGAAGTCTACATTTTGTTTTTGGTTTTACAAGAAATGCCACAGACTGCACAAAGTAAATATAACAGAGAAGCAAATAAGAGAGGGGGAAGAAACATAACTGACTGAAATGAACGCCTCCCACTGCTGTCAAAGTTTAACAGCCCAACTATCTCTTCAGCAGGTGTTCTTTCAGATTAGCCTTGTACCAACAAGGACTTTCATCATACACTAGCTCTGAGTGCCGGAGGTTGGGATATTACATGTGCGGCAACTTTTTGCATGAAAGGGAGCTATGTATGGGAGCCTATTTCCACATGAAGCTTGCCCTTCTACCATAATCACACCAGTCCTGCAGTAGAAACCATGAGCAGCTCCAGTTTGGAGGGAGCCCTCAGCAAAGTGTCTCCCACAAGCTTTCTTCTATGTTGACGATATCCCCAGCCATGGGCCTCCCTAGCAACAGTAGAGGGCTGTCACAAAACATGATTTTCAGTTTCCACAATGCCCCAGAGCACCGGAAGTTGTCTTAATTCTGGAACTTCATAAGAAATAACAGCTTGTAGCTGCCTTAGAATGGGTTCTGGAGCCATGGCCCTGAAACTGGCCCTGGGGCAGGGGGTCAACTATTATGTAGGAAAGCCAACAGCACTTGCTGTTTGTCTGGTGGGTTGCCTCACATGATAGTAGCTGGCTCACCTGGGGCAAAGATCTCTGGATGACAAGCAAAGCAAAAATGCCTAGAGAAATGTGTTATTTGAGCTTCTCTGACAGACGTTTTCTTAGAGAAGAAATTTTCATCTAGACAAATGAAAGATAGAAGGCAGGACAAAACTGACAATGTTCTCAGCTACATTTGCTTTATGAGTCTCAAGGTCAGTCTTTCTTTACCTGGTGTCATCATCATCTGCCGATGTGTTGGACTACAGCTCCCATTATCCATCACCACTGGCCATGTTGTCAGGGCTGATGGGAGTTAAAGTCCAAAACATCTGAAAGGCACCAGATTGGGGAATGCTGCCCTAGGTCCTACCTCACCATCCCTTTCTACAGCCCTAACCTTATCTAGTAGGAGTAAGGAGAATGATGGGAAGGCATGATTGGTTCATTTCTTGTCATTCCTTTGCACCTGGAATGTTGAAGCAGCAGTTTCCCAGGGCCACTCTGAGCTCCACAGCAGGTGCCCCGGATTTCCCAGGGTCCCTGGTACATGGGATGCTCCTGTCTCAGCCTTCCAGACCTGAAGGGAGTTGAAATCTCAAGAGAGGCCTCATTGCTTTGCTTCTGTCAGCAGGTAAGCTATGGAGAAAGGAAGGTGGTACCTGGGGGTGGTTAAAGTGGTTAAAATGCAGAGCTGAATTCATCATGGCATGGGTCAAGGAGGGTTATTTTTCAGTGTAAGTGGCCCTCAACTAGACTAGTTTACCTCACAGGATTGTTGTGGGAATAAATAAGATAAGAACTTAAATATACCACAGAAGTAATTGTGTTCAACTATTTTCTACTTACATAGAAGGCCTTTATTTGAGATAAATAGCACATGTTCGAGTGGTTATGGCACATAGGAGGAAAGGGTCTGTAAAAAATTCTCCAATGGGCTCTGAAGTCTTTTAAACCACACAATTATATCCACTTTCATGCTGCAATTCAAAATAAGAGTGGAACAGCAGCAGCAGCTCTATAGCACCAGATTGATTTCATCCATTTGTGATACAGGATGAGAGAAATCAAATCTTTTTTACTGCCCTCAAATCTTTTTTACTGCTCATATGAATGTGTTTTTCGCATATTTGAGCCGCAGCGATACAATTACTTTTCTCACCAGACTACACAAGGAAGCCAGTGAGCATATTTCTCTGAAATACTGCTGAGTATGAATATCTTTATTATTCACATCAGCTGTCTTATGAAAAGTAGAAGTTGCCTCTTTGGGTCTCAATCTTTCAAATTTGCATTAAGAACATCTTAAAATATTCCGGTGCAGTGAGAAACTGGCTTAATTCAGATGATATTGCATTATTTCCCCACAGGATAATAAAATTAAGGCTGACTGAGCTCCATACAGCATCTTATAGAGAGATACACTAGTTTCTAAAAAAATAAATCCTAAGGGCATGATCTATCTGACTTGAATACTTTTAAAGTCTCATCTATTTTAGCAGCAGTGTTAAGCACATTCAAATACTGTATTTTTCCGTGTATAAGATGCCCCCATGTATAAGACGACCCTTATTTTTTGAGCCCCAAATTAAGAAATAAATAATTGCAACATTCTGTGTATAAGACAACTCGCAATTTTAAACTTTAAAATTTTGGGGGGAAATATAGTCTTATACACAGAAAAATACAGTATCTCTTCACTAGAATCAATGGAACTTAATGTCCTTTACCCACTGTCATGTGGAACATCTTTGGGAGAAGAAAAAGCTCAGGAGGAAACCCTACACCAGTGGTTTTCAACCTTTTTGAATCCATGGTGCCCTTGACCAACCACTTTCTTTCTGCGGCTCCCTTGTGGGAACCACTTACACTGGAGTTCCATTATAGGATGTGATTAAGTGGGAATTCTCCCATTGAAGTTTTTCCCCAAAACAAATCCTACTCAGCAGCTTCTACAAACTACAGAAGAGGGGAACTGCTGGTTACCCATGTGGTATTTCTCACACTGAAATGAATACTGGTAGGAGAAAGGTGGTTTTTCAGTTAAAGAAATGGTACAGGGGTCGAGGGTTAACTCGGCCCTCAAGTATCATAGCATCAATCCAAATTTGGGTTTGCTTTTCAGGCTAAAGGAATATGTGAGGAGATTTTATCTTGGTTCTCCCATTGGGTCACATGTAATGTACTGATTACCATACAAACCGTGGCCTTTCTTATAATTATTGAATTTCAAGGAACATTATAGACCGATTTATGAGCACAGAAGAGAAAAAGTACGCTATTAAGCATTTATCAGAACAGGTTCTTTTAATCCAGCTGGTTTCCCGCCCCGTTACAAGCTGAAACAAAAAATGCAGCTTCTTAATACGATAAAAACGAAATTCATTCTGAGAGTTCAGATTTTATCTGATATTTTTTCTCAACTCACTTTTAAAAAGAAGAGCTTCTATGTCATTGAATTACAATAAACCTGAGAAATATACTGTTGGGAGATGATGGTTATCTCTGTAACCTGATAGGAAAAAAGAAAAGCCTCATTTATGGGGAAAATTCTTCTTCTAAAGAAATCTCCCTGTCACTGTTCATTTTAATAGGGTTTCATATAGAAGATGCAAGCAATTCAGTTTTTAAATGGTCTTTCACAAGTAGTTCCTGGGCTAGTTGCATGAATTGGCAATAGAGCATGTGTCAGTAAATCCACCACAGCAGTATACTTGACATAAAATAATATTACAACCCTAAACACTATAGACATAGGTCACCAGCCTGGTGCCCACAGACCATATGTCTCTGCAGAGGTCTTCCCTGGTGTCTGCAGGGTCTCATTTTTCCTTCACCTGCTGCAGTTAGGCTTCAAAGAAGTTCTCTATTGTACCCAAAACAAAGCTTCCTTCAATGCTAATTATGGTGGGGGAGATTCAGCAGTGAGGGTTGCAGTTGGGAAGGGAAGGGTTAAGTCTCATCTTCCCAGCTAGTAAATCCCCTGCCAAAAAATGCTATGGGGGCAGCAGGCATGTGTGCATGTGTTCGTGATGTGTGTGTATGATTGCAGTGTGTGTGTGGGGGGGGTTTCAGGGTGTGTGTGGCTATGGTATGTGCATAGTGCCAAGGACAGTTTCTCTGGTTTGTAAATGTGCCCATTGGCCCAAAACATTTGGAAACCTCTGCTGTCAGGATTTACAAAAGTTCCTCTTGGTAAGGAATTGGCCTGGGCAGGCTGGGTCTTCCTGTTATATACCTGCTGGGATTGACAAGGCATCTGACCCTCAGCTGAATCTCATAGCTCTCCTGACTAGTGCTTTGGTCTGCCCATCAGATACCAGGCACTCTACAATTAGGCCCCAGTGTTTTTGTTACAATCCCCTTCTCAATTAAGTAATCAATTTTAATCTCGAATTTAAATTCTCAAAACTTTCTTACTTGTTAATTTGAGCAAGTAAACTACTGCTTTCACTTATTACAAACAGCATTTCTACCTACAAAACACTTGAGCAAACCTGCTCCTCTTCCTTTCACAGATATTTTGTTGCCATTTGCAACTGTAGCTGCCTTTGATTAGTTATCATTTAACTCTTGGGGGAAATAATTAGCATCACACATCATGTGCATGGAAGTTGCCGAACCAATTAACCAGCTAGAAGGATTACTGTTAATAGCACCAGTTTTCTTATTACTTGATATAGCTGGATAGTTTTGATGAACTGCAAAAGCATTTTCAGTTTGCTTTCTGTTGCCACCCTGGAACTTTTCTTTATTAGTGCCACTTTGTATTGTACGATTCCTTGCAAATGAAGGAAAACAACTTTTCTGCTTGTATATGTTAATATAATTTTGGTTACTGAGGACAAACAAGATTGTACAAAAAGAAGATTGGGTGCAGGCCTGGCCAGGACATAGGCATCCTGACTGTGACATAGGTGACCTGTGTGCTTGCTTGCTTGCTTGATTAACAGCTTGATTAACAGCTGCTCTCCCTTCTTATGGTCTTTGTACTGGACCTGGAGACTCCAATAGAGAGCATTCCATGTCAAGAAGGAGGGCAAGTGGGCACCCTATCAAATGACAGGGCAGGAGCTACAAGGAGCAAGGCCTTTTCACTGGTGGTGCCCATTGTATGCCTCACTCTTCCCAGACCTGCACTCCTTTGGCCTGTATTTTGGAGCTTTATAATTTAGGAAGACTTTGGAAGAACTGGTTGACAAGTCTTATCAGTCGCCGACGTATGAGCAGATTTTATTTGCTGCTGTTCTGGGCTTCTGGTGCACTAGGGTTTACACCAGTGTAATAGGGTTGGCCAGGATGCCAGAAGGTATACAATTTATGAGCTTTCTCCATTATCTGCACAGCAGAGGGTGTTCAGTCAACAGGGCAAAGGCTGAGCTGAAGCATTCCCTGCTAGTTACTTGCTTTCAGCAATAGGGTTCGTTGTTTGGTAGTACCCAATTGGTTAGCTGTCAGATTCTAGAGTTCCCTATTGGTGGCTCTTAGGTAATTCACAAAACACTGAGTCCATTCATAAAACAGTGCTCATTCATAAAGCAGTAACATAAATCTCCATTGCTACATATTGGGTGTGTATTTCAGCGGTTGAACGTACAGGTTTATGGCCATGCTGTAGTGTAGTGCTTATGGGTCTGTGAATAAAAGGTGGCTGGGCTCATTGTCTCGGGGTCTGGGGGAGGGGAGAGGTGACAAAACTGATTTCCAATAAGTGCCCCCCCCCCATTTTCATAGCAAGTCCTTGAGTCTGTACTCTGAATAGTGACACCAGGGACCTAGAAGGTGCAGGGCTTGTCAGTCCAACCCCTGCACAGTCTCATCAGGGCTGACCTTAAGGCAATTGGAGCAATCGGGCCAAATTGGGCCCCATGTGTCGTTCCTAAGGGGGCCCCCTTGTTGATTCAAGCCTTGTCATTCAGAGGCATTTGGCACTCTCCAGGTGCCCGGCTTGATTCCTTGTTGGCCTCCCCCGTCAGCGACTCCCGGCAAGACAAGGCGAGGTCTTTATCGGCCGATCCTTCTTCAAACGTGAGAAGAACACAGCCACTCCTCCTCCCTCACTCCCTGCCATCCCCAGGGAGGGGAAAGAGACAGACAGAAATGTATTTACATGCCTTTATTTCTGTCTTTCCTCAGTGCAGAGAACAACATGTCTGCACTCTCTGATACCCAGCTGCAGAGAGAGAATAACTCCACCCATGTACTTCCAGTACAGGGTCATGTGACACTCTGAGCTAACATCCGGTGCTCAGAGCACATAATAGACTGTCCCTTCTTCCCACGGTACAGTCCCAAAACATCAACATCCTGTTTGGCTTTCCAGCCATCTGGAGCACTCAGCAGCATTGCTCCTTTTTCGTAACAACCTCCCCCAAAAGAATCAATGCGTGTTGCGGCAAGCAAAGCGTGATCCAGAGAAGAAAACAAACAGTTGTTATACACATAACACTCCCCTGTTGTTTCAGTTCCACCCTTGGAACTACCCGCCACTGGTTTCCCCAGTGTACCTCTCTGGTTGTCTGGCTTCCAAGGAATGAGTGCTTCTGCATTACCTTGGCTAGCAACTCTCTGTTGTGTCTTTGTCTCTGACTTAGACACAGCTCCAACCTGTCCTCGGTTGTGTACAACAGCAACACATGCAACAGCTAAGTTAGCATACTCTTCTGAGTACCTTTTGGGTGGTTGACCCTTTGTGACTCTCTCAGACCTGCGTATGAGGTGCTGATCCTCTCTGCTCACTGGTTCTGTCTCAGGACTCTTAGGAGAACCAGTTCCAACAGCAAACAGTGGTTCATCCTTCACCTGTGAAGGTCTATCCATTGTGTGAGATTTCCTCTCAATGACTGTGACAACTGAGCTCTCCGAGCTATCAGTGTCATCACTCTCAGTACCACTGTACTCTGTGAAATCATCATCATCATCTGAATCGTCCTCTGTGGGAAATGTGTGTACTATCACTCTCTCCTTTTCAGGAGCATTCTCTAGAAATTTTGTGAGAATCACCTGACCAGATTCAGACAAAATTACTCTGTAGAGACCCTTTTCATATCCCACAAAAATGCCTCTGGCATTCTTTACTCCACCTGGAGCTTCTGTCCTCACATGAGACCCAAAAACCTTGAAATGGGCAACAGAAGGTTTTCTCTGGAACAGTTTCTCAAAAGGAGAACTTCCCAACTCTTTTGAAACCTTTCTCACCCACGCATGACAAAACGACATGAGTGACTCCGCCCAGAACTCATGTGGCAGATGTGAACTAAGCAATTGCGCTTCCATCCCCTTTTGCAATTCTCTGTTCACCCGTAAACAGACACCCCTGTTCCACGCTTCCGCTGAAACAGCAACCTTGTGTCTGATCCCTTTCTTGTGCAGGAACCTCTGGAAATCCTGTAAAAGAAAAATCTGCTTCTCATCTGTCAAAAGACAATCAATGTCAGCATCATGCATATCTTTAACTTTGTCACAAAACTCCTGAAACCTTTCTAAGGCTTCCTGTGGTTTCTTTAACACATAAACCCAGACAAAGTTAGAGAAATGATCCACACACACAAGATAAAATCTTGCATTGCCTCTAGATGGTTCTAGAGGACCAATCACATCAGCATACACCCGCTGAAACGCTCTGTCGACCCTGGCCACCTTCTTGGTGCTCGTTTTGGTCACACCTGCAAGAGAAATCAAGTTAGACTCAGAATTACATTCCATGTAATCACTTTGGTCAAAAGTCAACAAATATAGTCCATCCTTCTCTCTGGCCGAAAGATATAACTCTCCATCTTTGAAGATCTTGCAGCTCTTATCATCGTAGGACAATCTCAGTCCTTTCTTTGCAATCTGCGAAACACTCAGCAGATTGAACTTCAGTTCAGGAACCAAGTAAACATTGTTTATTGTCAAGTTCAGACTCTTAAGATAGACAGTCCCTTTTCCGGTCGCTTCCAGCTCCTGACCGTTGGCCTGTGTCACAGCGAAGCTTTGCTTCTTAAACGATGAAAAGAGTCCTCTGTGTGGGGACATATGAACCGTTGCTGCAGTGTCGATAATAAACGCGTTCCCAACATCTGGCGTGGTTCCTTTCGCCATCAGAGCCCTTGCAGGTTCCACCGAAGACTTGGTATGACCTTTGCCTGCTGCCTCAGGCTTTGCTGAGCGGCCCTTCGCTCCTTTCGGCTGGCGTGGCTTCTTGCAGTTCCGCTGAAGATGCCCAGTCTGTCCGCAATTGTAGCATCGGACAACGTTCAAAGCTACAGCATCCTCTCCAGTAGCAACATCAGTGGGGGAATTAGAACTCCGTTCTTCCCTCCCCCTGTCCTTCACCTCCAGTGCAGCATGCCGGCTGTGTTCATCCTGAACCACGGCACTCAGGGGCACTCCCCCCTTCTTGGCATCCATGCTGAACTCAAATCTCAGCTCTTTACTCTCGAGCTAGTTAAAATCCAAAAGCTCCTTTTGAGCTGTTTTTCTGCCTCTCTCTCAGGCAGGCAAGCTCAAAGCTGACTCAAAGTCAAAACAACTTTCGCTTTCCTGGCTCTGACTGAGCCAGCCCCAGGTGTCAGTAGTTTTCCACTGTCCGACTGTCGTTGCTTAGCAACTGTGCATACTTTTCATCCTTATCTCGCCACAAGAATCTGTGGTATGCAAGCCTTTACTCTCAGAGCTGTTTTTTTCCAAACGCAGCTCTCTCGTGAACCAGAGAATAAATCAATCTGCATTCACACTTTTAGCCCGATATTCAGCATACCTTTTTGGGGCTCCGTTGCTTGGAAAACACCCCCTCTTGGGGCCAGCCGTCTGTTCAGCTTCTGGCTGCAATTTCAGACGTTATCTTCTTTCCTTGGTGCAGAGGATGGCACACGATCCATCAACCTCTCACCTCTCATGCTGATTCCCATGGATCAGATAACCAGCAGCGTCTGCTACCATATGTTGATTCAAGCCTTGTCATTCAGAGGCATTTGGCACTCTCCAGGTGCCCGGCTTGATTCCTTGTTGGCCTCCGCCGTCAGCGACTCCCGGCAAGACAAGGCGAGGTCTTTATCGGCCGATCCTTCTTCAAACGTGAGAAGAACACAGCCACTCCTCCTCCCTCACTCCCTGCCATCCCCAGGGAGGGGAAAGAGACAGACAGAAATGTATTTACATGCCTTTATTTCTGTCTTTCCTCAGTGCAGAGAACAACATGTCTGCACTCTCTGATACCCAGCTGCAGAGAGAGAATAACTCCACCCATGTACTTCCAGTACAGGGTCATGTGACACTCTGAGCTAACATCCGGTGCTCAGAGCACATAATAGACTGTCCCTTCTTCCCACGGTACAGTCCCAAAACATCAACATCCTGTTTGGCTTTCCAGCCATCTGGAGCACTCAGCAGCATTGCTCCTTTTTCGTAACACCCCTCACCAGGGCAATCTAGATGGATTTTATTTATAAGATTTTGCCGACTTTGGCTGTGAACTACGGCCCTACCAAAATAAATAAATAAATTTTAAAAAATTAAGTTGCACCCCACTGCTTCAAATTGGGCCCCACTGGCTAGCTCTGAGTCTCATAGTTGCTGGGCCTGAGTTGCCCTGCACTTGCATTAAGTCTTGGGTTTACAATTTTGGGAGAGAGGAGACTGCGGCACTGGGGAGCGGGCAGGATGGCGAGGACACCTAGACTTAGAGGCCTGAGTTGCCATGCCCTCGCATAAAGCCTTAGGTTTGCAATCTTGGGAGAGGGGAGACTACCCACTGGGGAGTGGGCGGGCTGGCAAGGCCCCCTAGATTTAGAGGCCCTAGGCTTCAGCCTACTTAGCCTATACATAAATCCGGCATTGCATCCTTCCCAATCTAGGCAGTCATTCAACATAGTCAACCTTCAGATAGGGGTGTGGATATTGTAACTAATGCCATCATATGAGACCATCTTCTCGGTTATGTTTTATGCAGCATTCAAATGATGGTACCTTTTGGCAGTGTTTTGCTGTGAGCACACAAGTAATTGAAGGCTGAAACTGCAGCAGATTACAACAAAAGCTATGAGAAGACTGTACACAGGCAGAATTTAGTTAACCGATTTGGCATTTAGCCACTGTGCTAAATTAAGCATCCCCATTTCAATGACCAGGGTAATTTTCCAGTCACATAAAAAGGTATTTGCAGTTGCTCCTTTTTTAAAGGGGAAAAAAAGATCCTATTGTTAAAAATGTATCCACCTACTAAATGAGAATTCTTCTGAAAAGTATTTAGATAATTAAAGAAGGATTCATTGGCCATAATGTATAATACACAGAAATCCTTAACAAGGATGTTCTGCCTGCAATTTTTAGCTCCTCTGTTCTCCTTCGTACATGACCATCAGTCATGCTGCCTTCAAAGCTCCTGTCATCTTCAAGAAGAGCAGTTCTTTTTTCCCTTCCAGTCAAATACACCTTCTGTTGCGCCCCTAAATAACCAAGTGGCACCTTAAAGACTAACAAATTTATTGTGACTTTAGCTTTCTTGTTCTAGAACTGACTTGGCTAGATGCACAAATCATTATTCTCAGTCAGCAGCTCCAGAGGAAGACCACTGTGGGATATAACCCTATACTCCATCCATCACCAGCCTGGTGCCTTCCCAACTTTTGGACTACAACTCCCATCATCCTTGAACATTGACTATAGTGGCTGAGGTTAATGGGAATTGTAGTCCCACAAATATCTGGACTCCACCAGCTATTTATTTATTTATTTGGCACAATGAAATGATACTGTGAGTCTCAATTTGACTTGAACCAGAACGTTTCCTAAAAATTGACCAGTGGTAGTATGATTAAATATTAAAAGAAAATCATGCAGCAGTATCCAAGTGCAATTATTATTATTATTATTATTATTATTATTATTATTATTATTAGTGCACCTTAGCAAAATTTGAGTTTTTAAATCTGCAGATAGGTGGCACTCTTTCCTTTTTTAAAAGGAAAGCCTGTTTTCAAATGCAGCAATCAGATGGGGTGTTGTAACCTTTTGCATTAAGTAGATTAAAGAAAGGCCATTTTCTGAAAAGAACTGGAATACCTGCTTGTATCTTGAAAGACATAACTCACTGATTATAGATGAAAAATTATTACTACCAAGAGCATTCTCTCAAAGTTTCTACAACTGTGGAAACTGTTTCTGACTACAAGACTAGGGCAACTAGTTCCTTAGGATACAAATCTGCTCTGCTTTACCTTTAACTAAATAAAGATATGCCACCCACCTCACTGTACATTAAGACCATAGCATCACGAACATGAGCAAGGCCACTGGAGTAATGATATTATGTATCACCTTTCATCTTAACAATTTTATAACACTGACCAGAGGAACTGAGGAATTTAGGATGAAACCATGTGGCTACATTATCAGGACCACAGTTGGGTACCAGAGCTATGGGTGCAAGTCACCCTAATTCCCAAAATTAGTAAAGTGAGAATTAATAAACATTTGAATAAAACTGTGCCAAACACTGCTTGATTAAGTTTAAGATAATAGGCCATGCCAGCTTGATGTAGTTAACCAGGTATAAGCCATTAAGAAACAAAGGCTGAAATGGGCAGTCATTAACCCATCAATGCAATTCATTAACAAAAAGAAGACACTGTCAGGCACAGAGGAGGAAGCTGCCAGGGTTACAGTGGGTGATGATCATAGATGCCAAGCTGAGGCCCTTTGGGCCACCCAATATTTTTTTGAGCAGGCCGTGCTTCCTCAATATACTGAGGACGTTCAGCTCCTCCCCAGGCTCCTTGCAATGTCACACATTTGACATCGGGCACCATCTATCCTCCTGAGAAGCTGGCACCTCTGGTGATGATGTAAGCGGAAGGGGAAGTCACATTTTGGCAAGACTTCATGGAAGGAAGAAGCAGGAAGTGGGCAGAACTCCGTGCAGATTGGCAGGGAGAGGCTGTACCCAGAGCTTGCCAAAGGTATGGGAGAAGCAACCAGAGACACTCTTGGGTTGTAATATACTCCTTCCATCAAGACTAAGGTGTATATATGTGTGTGTAAATAAAACCATAGAACTTAAAGACACTATAGTCTCTGCTGTGCCTCATTTTCCCCAAAGGAAACACAAACTCTGGTTAAGTCCTAAGACCCCTGGAATTTCACATCACTCGGCAGAGATTGGGGTGGCACGTAACCCTATTATAAACTTCATTATCAGGACCACATACCACTTCATATCACCATTTTATTGCTTAACCCTTTAACTAGATCCACATAATGACTTCATTGTAGAAAAAACCTCAAAGTGGTTTACATAATGCTTGTCCTGGAGTTTCATTGAAAAAATTTGACTCTGGAAGATGGAACTATGCAGCAATACAAATGTCTAAACTAACCTGTGATGAGTTATTTTGTTCCAGGACAGTTTGTTCATCTATATCCAACTACCAAGAGGTAAGCATTTTTTTGCCACTCATTTAACTGCTAATTTGTGGTAGAATGCACAAGAGAACCAATGGCTGTACGGGCTTATTATCTTAATCCAAGTAATTTCATAATACATGTCAATAGATACATTATAGTTGAGTTTGTTCATTTGTGCCTAGGGACATTATCTCCTCCCAGAGTTTATTTGGCCATCTAACAATAGCTAATAAAATGATTAGTTAAGGTTGCTATGCACAACTTGACTGCTTTTTCTTAGGGACAGCCTTGATGCAGATTATATTCATTCTATAATTTACAGCAGTCTTTAGTATTGCTAGAGAGGTTATTAATTTGAATCAGCTCAACATAAATGCAACATAAATTATCATGTAGCACTTTAGATTCTAGCACATCAGACTGGAGGAACTGCTTGCCTAAAAGAGCTGACGAATCTCTCTTCTTCATTTACTGTAATTTATTCTGTTTCAGGGAAATCAACTGGACAAAATTCACAGCATGAAAAAGAAACCTGTTGACTCATTTTCTTTTTAGCCCAAATAAGCTACTTATAGAATCAGTGGGAAATTGGGGGTGGGGGAGTCCTTTGGGGATATGTGAGGTTATGCTGCCACTGTGTACAATATAATATCACAATCCGCTTGAGGAAGTAATCTAACCCAGTTCGGGGCATAGCGTGGGGGTGGGGTGCCGTGGCCCCAGGTGCACAATTTTTGAGTGGGTGTGAACCAGGCAACCCCAGCATAGCCTTGCCAGGTGCTCCTCTTCACTTACCAAAGGCCACGTCGGTTGGCCAGGCTCCCCCCTCCCCAGGTGGGCAGGTGGCTCAGCGTGGCTCGGCTTCGCTCTGGTGGGGGTGGCATTGGTGGCAAGGGCCGACCAGTAATCAGGCATCTGTATTTTGAACAAATTGGAGTTTCTGGGTTGTCTTCACTGGCAGCCCCATGTAGTGCACTGCAACCATCCAGTCTGTGGAGTGCAATGGCGAAGTCTTCTCTGTCCAAAACGAACTGCATCTGGTGACTTTATCACAGCTGGAAATAGTCACTCTTTGCCACTGAGGCCTCCTGAGCCTCAAGGGACAGTGCTGGATCTAGGAGTATCCCGTGCTGGTGACCTCTGTTCCTTTTTAAAACAAAGGTAATGTCTTTAACAGGGTAGCCAAATAGATTAAACACATGCACAGAAAAAGAAATTCATTGGGAAAAGATGGATTAGATTGTTTGCAATTGTGTGGGTCCATTAGAAGAGAACTTTTGTAATATTATATCAAAATACCTGTGACTCGTTAGGGCTCATTTTGGGTTTAGTGGTATTTTCCCTGTCTAAGGATTTCCCGCAAGCTGTTGTTTTGAAGTGAGAATTGCTTCCAAGTTTTTCTTAATTTGTCACATCGCATCAATATGACACAGGAGAAGATATAAATATATTCATCCTTGGTGCCAAACAATCCACTGCAAACTTGCCTCTAGTCAGTGGTATTGAATCTGTTTGAAATCTAAATTCTGCATATTTTTAATTGTTTTGAGGGTGTTTAGAAAAACCAGTTTCTCCAATATTTGCTTTTACCAATGAGTTTGGTTTTATTTTATTTTAGAGTTATGTTAACAATATTCACTGAAATAAAATAAAAAAAATTTTTTATTATTTGTACCCCACTGATTTGACTGTGTTGCCCCAGCTACTTTGGGTGGCTTCCAACATATATAAAAACATAATAAAACACTGAACAGTAAAACAACTTCCCTATACAAATGTATTGACATTGTAAAAGGGTAATAACATCAATAACCTGGCTTGTTTAGGATTCTAGTTTATATCATTCAAAAATATCAGGCAGGGATATGAACTAACTGCTCAGCAAAATACACTGCAAAGGCCTCACTAATCATGAGTTCTAATGAAACAACCATAACTGTTTTTCATATTTGGTTACCTGAGTTCAGCATTCTGAACTACATTGCACTTGGAATGGCTTGGAATGTCCCTAGTTTGGAACCAGTTTTTATTTTTATTCTGCTTAAAAAAGAGTTCTTTAAGGCAACTCATAACACACTGTCAGGTGCTACACTTTCTTCCCAGCTAGCATCACTATATTGATCTTATTTGTACTATTTGATTTCTATGAACAAATAATGGTGTATTTTACTTTACACATACAAGATGCCACAATTCCAGTGTTTAACAGTGAAATCTTGTGTATATCTACTATGAAGTAAGTGCTATTGAATTCAATGGGACTTACTCCTGGGGAAGTGTGTGCAGGATTGCAGTCTTTCCCCCTGTTTGAATTGCCATCTGTTACATTGTGTGTCCAAATACAAGGCATCACAGAGGGCACTTCTTCTCCCTGTAGTTCTTTCTCCTGTGGCGTTCTTTATGAGATAAAAAAAAAAAGAAAGCCAGTCAATTTTGCTCACAGCAGGTGACCAAGTGAAGTAGTTTAGGGCAGTCATGTGGTATTTCATTTCCTCTACGCACACTTCTGCGTGGAAGATAAGTGAAATTTTATCAAATAAGATACAAAACAAATCTATTTTTTTATTGAGTTTCACATACTTAGCTAAACCAATTTATAGCTTTTGCCTCTTCATTAATAATCTTTTCTTTAATCTTCATTAGCCAATAGGTTGAATGAGTCATTCTATTTTGCCCTTCACATTACCAGCAAATCATATTCTTTTGATATGAAAGGGGTATTTATTTAGCCGCATTTTGACAAAATATTTGGGTCAATTAATATAGCTGCTCGGTGTGTAGCTGAACATGTTTTGCATTTTCAGCTCTTCAATGTATATTATTTTTTATGTTGCATAAAGATATTTGTGGGCATCTGATTGGCCACTGTGAGAACAGGATGCTGGAATAAATGGGCCTTTGGTCTGATCCAGAAGGAGTTCCTTATGCTCTTATACTCAGAAACTTTGCAAATAAAGAAGGAGGAGAAAGTGAGTGTGGCACCCGTTCAAATTGCCTTGCAACCTGGCTCGACAGATTGACAGATTGTATGACAGGAGGCCAATCACAGAAAACGGAACACATTTTAGATAAACTTTAAGGACGAGTGAACAAATGTGGGTTGCTTTAACATGGATGACTTATTTTTCATTCCCAGAAAATTATGAAAAATATTTGACCTGCCAGTTCATACATATATGCATATCTGCTTGAAGTAGCTGAATGTGTGAACTGACGCAACTACAAAGTATTGCATCTGAGGACAAGTGATATTTCTTTTCGTTAAGTTAGATAGTTTGGTTAATCTAGTCTAGGGGTCGGCAACGTGCGACCCATGAAGACCGTTTTACCAGCCCCTGAGCCGCCCCCGAACTGAGCTGCCCACTCAGTGAGTCCCTTGCACACTGCGCTAAACCGACGCAGCGCGGCACAGGAACTCGGCAAGCAGCGCCGGAAATAGCGTCTGCGCATGCGCAGATACCACAAATCACTTCTGTGCATGCCCAGAAGCTGAAAAATTGCTTCTGCACAGGTGCAATTTCCGGCGCAGCAGACATGCGCTGACATGAATTCAGGTGTCATGCTGCGCTGGTTCGGCCCATGGACGACCTCCACAGGAGTGATCTGGTCCATGGCTTCGAAGCCATGCTGACCCCTGATCTAGTCCAATACCAGTGGCGTAGCGTGGGTTGTCAGCACCCGGGGCAAGGCAAGTAATTTGCGCCCCCTAACCCGTGGATTTGCGCCCCCTAACCCATGGATTTGCCCTAACCCCAGATGTTGCGCCCGGTGCGGCCAGCCCCCCCTGCACCCCCCACGCTACGCCACTGTCCAATACTGTCTATTCCAAATTGCCAATGGTTAAGGGTGCTGGGAGCTATACCCACAATGGGCCACAGGTGCCCCACCCTGATTTACACTTACCAGCTGATCCATTCTTCAATGCAGTGAATTTAGTTCAGTATTTTGTCTACCTAACTGGCAGTAGCTTTCCAGGGTTTCAGGCAGGGATCTTTCCCAGCTCTTCCGGTAGATGCCATGAACAGAACCCAGAATCCTGTGTGTTTAAATTATGTGTTGTGCTACAGAGCTACAGGCCTCCCATCAATACATGGTCATCTAATGGCAATGTATACAAAACAGGCAGTATAGCCCCCAACAGGGTAGGCTCAGTTTGTGCTGCTCCCTTTCTTCCAGGTCTCACATCTTCCAGCAAGCCAAGCAATGATGACAGGCAATGCTGCACCCTACTTCCACAGTTGTAACTAGCCTTGCTAGAAAGCAAGTCCCATTGAACTACGTGGTATTTTCTTCTCTGACAAAACGTTCTTGGGATTGCACAGCATGTTACATAATCTACTGAAATCACTGTACGATATCTCAAATGTACCCAAAGCCTGCTTTGTAAAATGTAACATTGACTGTCCTGATTGCTTGTAATTTCTATACATTCTGGGATTCATATTAGAAACAAGATTTTTTTCTAAGTGGGGAAGGTGTAGGTCGTTTTCTGGTCTAATTCCTTACTGCACGAAGTGTAATGGAGTGAAGAATTTGCCTTGAAAACTACCATATCATCTACTTTTTCAGTTTGCAGATTATTCAGTACTTTTCTTCAAAGGCAATACCTGTTTTTTATCGGTGTTTTCTATAGCCAATTTATAATAAACACCCTGAAGAAACATTTACTAGAAATGTTTGTAACATAGCAGATGTGTGCACAGTATCTGGATGGATGGTTTTCTCTGAAGTGTTGAATTGTCAATTTAATTTTTCATCAAGGGGATTTAGCAATAGGAAATTTGTATATTATTCTTTTAGCTCTTCCTTTTCAGTACTTAGCAGCTGTTTGCCAGATGTAATCTATCTGCAATCACATTCTGCTTGATTTTTGAGAGAAGGAAAAAAAACCTGCAGACAGTAAAGAAAAAAGAAGAAATACTGTAGTAGTTTGATATGAGCTGCATCCTTCAGAACATCTGCACAAGTGTTATGGCTTGCTAGATGATATTGGAAGATAAATAACATACAGAAATTTGCATATGGATTAGCCACTTTTATAAGGTCCCTATATGAATTAAATTTTGGTAGATGAAGGCAAAACTAAACTTAAGGTCATGGTATTGTTTCAATAGGCTTACCATACATCAGGAAAATTCCTGGCATGTCCTGGTTTCCTGGTGCAAAAATGATGTTGGAGGCAATTTTGACGAATCAGCAGAATGTCAGGAGAAACCCAGATGTATGGCAACTTGATAGAAAAAGCAGCAGAAACAGCTCAAAAAGCTTAAAATCACTATTTTTGGGTTAGGTTTCCCCAAAGCTCAACAATTTGGATTTGTTCCCCCAAAAAACAACAATTTTGTGGGTGTCTAGATCAAGGTACAGTGGTACCTCTGGTTACGAACTTAATTCGTTCTGGAGGTCCGTTCTTAAGCCGAAACCATTCTTAACATGAGGTGCGCTTTTGCTAATGGAGCCTCCCACTCCTGCCACGCCACCAGCACATGACTTCTGCTCTCATCCCGGGCAAAGGTCACAACTAGCGGCATCTACTTCCGGGTTAGAAGAGCAGGTTACCCAAAGCATTCGTAGGGGGGATGGTACGTAACATGAGTTTCCACTGTAGTACCACTCTATTCTGCCTTAGTCAGACCACACTTGGAATACCCTGTCCAATCTGGGTACTACAATTTAAGAAGGATGTTGACAAGCTGGAATGTGTGCAGAGGAGGGCAACCAATATGATCAAGAGTCTGGTAACCAAGGCTTATGAGGCTGAGAGAGCTGGGTATGTTAAACCCAGAAAAGAGGAGACTGAGAGAAGATGTTATAGTCATCTTCAAATATCTCAAGGGTTGTCACATGGAAGATGGCCAAGTTTGTTTTCTCCTGCTCTAGGAGGTAGGACACGAACCAATGGATTCGAGTTACAAGAAAAGGGATTCTGACTAAACATAAGAAAGAACTTTCTGACAGTAAAAGCTGTTCAGCAGTGGAACGGTCTCCCTCAGGAGGTTGTGGACTCTCCTTCTTTGGAGGTTTTTAAGCAGAGGCTGGATGGCCACCTGTCATAGATGCTTTAGTTGAGATTCCTGCATTGCAGGGGGTTGGACTAGATGACCCTTGGTGCCCTTCCCGTTCTATAATTCTATGATTGTATGTTTTATATAGAATAATTCTGAAATGTGGCCTGCCTATTCAGATCAACCAGGCGCCTTCACTGTGCTCTTTTCGGCATCTGCTTAAAACATTATTGTTTAGACAAACCTACCCAGATGCTGATAATGTTGAGGTTATTTTAATCTGTTCTAGTATTTTAACTTTTGTATGTTTTGAAAGTATGTTTGTGATTCCCCCCTTTATTTTACTGTTTTATTTTTTGCAAACTACTTTGAGGTTGTTGTTGTTTTCCAATCAAGCGGTATATAAATTTTATGAAATAAATAAATGAATGTTTTGTAAGGGGCTGCAGAAAAAAGCAACACAAATGAATATATTTTTGAAAGGTTGTCTTCTCTTCACTGCCACTGCAGCAGCTGACATAACAGCTCTTTGACTTTCAAACAGACATACTGTTCTCAGGTGTTCCCCATAAAAATTGGGAGTACCATAAAACAAAGGCAACAAATACGGCTGATGTAAGGTTGTGTGGTTTCCTCAGTGTTAATGATTTATTTATATAATCAGAGGTCCAGCTCCAGAAACAATTTAATCTTAAATGGCAAGCTGAGAGAAATGTGGTCTCCATGAAGTCACTGGAGCACTGTGAGCATCAATAGATTCTATCTTCAGAAAGTTGCTCAGAAAGGAGACTTCTCCATCTCATGGAATGCACTTGAGAGAGATTAATCCTTTCAAATAAAACTCTGCCTTGAAACAATTTCCAGGCGAAATGAGAAATGCTAAAAGTTAATAAAACAAATGGGACATGATCAGATTGTCAGTTCTCATTAATTAGTCAGTGGACTTGGTAGCATAGGTGGCTGAGAAACACATACATTTTCTTCTTTTCCTTGAAGCAAAACATGTTAGCTATTTAAGCACATGGCAGAGTCCAATAAAACATCAAACAACTGTCACTGTATAACATTAAGAGCTCTCTACTTTTGAGTCATGAGAAGTTCTAGGGCTTTGTTTACAGATATCAAAGTAGAGCATAGTGGAGACAACTACACTTTCAGAAGCAGACAGCACACCGGCTAATCCTGGGCCAGATTCTCATAGATAGGTGTAGCTGGCAGCTCCAGAGTTGCACCCCAGTTTAGCTAACTCCAGTTTAACTTTCAGCTCTTCTTTTTCAGTTCAAAGTCCAAAACTCCTTTCTCACAAACACTACCTACACAGACCACAACTCTGAGCCCCCCCGCAACAGAATTGCCCTTGGGGGTAAACTGCAAACATCCAGGAAAGGAACATTCACTATTTTTCATTTGTCAAAGGCCCTGGCTGTTCATTTGGAGTGATCCACCCAACTGAATTTACAGCAATTTGCAGCGACCGTTCAGTTCCTTCCTCCCAAAGAAATGGATGGCAGTCATAACAAAAAATGAAGAACTAGGGGGTGCCATTCAAGTGGTGACCAAACTTGCCTTCCTCATTGATACTGGTGACCTCGTGAATGACAGAAGTAGAAATGACCAGAAGCGTAGTGTGATCAGTCAACAGAAGCTATGGAACTGGCCATGTACACTAACCGGCAAAATGCCTGGAGAGCGGCAGAGAGAGAAAATGACTGTATAAGGAAGGCACTGTTGGGTAATATATTATATCTCTGGGAAAAACACAAGTCCTTTTGCAGTAACTTAAAGACTAATAATTTATTATTTTATATGGAATTAATTTATTTCATTTCATACATTTCTATTCTACCTTTTCCTCCAAGGAGCTCAAGGTGTCATACAGTTAGTGAATTCCCACAACAACCCTGCAATGTAGGTGAAGCTGAGAGGCTCAAGGTTGCCCAAGTGAGCTCCATGTCTGAAGGGAGAGTTGAACCCTTCTCTCCCAGGGTCAACCACTACACCACACCACAGCACACTGGTTCCAAGATGGCATAAGAGTTCGCAGGGGACAGAGTCCACGTGCTCAGATGCCTGATGTGTTATCCTTGGTAATCTCTTAGTTCTGGTGATTAAAAAATGACCACAGTTGCTTCCATTGATAGATAGTTCTTCACATGAGCAGTCTATCCAGATGAGCAGTGTAAAAAGCGAGCAACCAACACATAGTTGCTCATTTCCTTTACACTTTTGATTTTTATAGCTTGTGGAAGAAAAATGCCCTGTGTGAACTGCTTGCTGACATATTACATGGCTGTGGCAAGTAGACCAATCTTTTGCAGAAGCAGTGCCAATTTTCTGTCTCTGTGCACAGGCATATATTGCAAGCCTATGGAATTTACAGGGATGCCCTGCAGCAGCAATTCCCTGGTATACTAGGATAAACAACTGGTGGATCTACCTTCTAAGCTGCCTTTGATGCACTGAACAGGATATACAGCTATAGTCAGAACTGTGTGAAAACATTTATTTGAAAATGTTTCCTAACACAGTCAATTATTTACCATTTTAATAACGAGACAGCATCTTTGTCATTAGCCAAATGCCAAAGTGATGGCTTCACTTCCACATACTTTGGTATGTTTGCCTTAAGTAAAGCATTTCTGTTTTGATTAGGAGCCACTGGCATCCTCCCAGTTAAACTAGTCTCTGCCGCCTGAACATTGGTTTTGGGTTTTTTTTTTGGCTTTTGTGAAACCTGGCCAAAACACATTTCCCCCTCCATTTGCCAACACAGCTTTGCAGTTGTTTTGCATATAGCTAGCTGCATAATTACAGACAAACAGTCTACATTTATAATCTTGCAGCAACCTGTGAGTCATAACAAGTAAAGTGATATATTATCTGCCAAGGAGCTTTTTGGTGCTTTGCAGTAATGTTGCTACGCTTGGGTTTTATTTAGATTTTGTAGACCGGAAATTTCCCTGAGAACCGCAAGAGATGATGGCAGAACAAAGTAGAAGTGACATAATCTCATAGTTTCTAATTGTAAGCATGTGATGATAAACCATTCCCACTAAAGCTATGATGCGGCAGGACAGGATGCACAGAAAATGTATGGGAAGAAAGAATTGACTCATACGGTTGCAAAATTTCTGATGGTAATGAAAGTTAACCTACATAAATAACAATGCCCAACAAAATATTAAGTGACTAATACATTTATACACAAGGAGCCCTGCTGCATCAAGGGACTATCTAGGTCAGCATTCTGTTCCCCCAGTGGCCAAGCATTTGTTGTCATGGGCCAGGAATTGGGTTTACCTCTGAGCAGCAGCCTGAAGGAGCAGAAGGCAAAGTGACTCCACTGGCTGCTGGTCAGCCTTCTTGTTCCTGATGTGAACCAGCTAGCTTCAGCTTTCTTCAGCAGGGTTTCCAGCCTCAGTCAGTTCCTGGCCAGACCTTGTTGTTTCTTGCTTCTCATGACCTTGGACTCTTGGCTTTCTTGACCCCCAGACGGTCTGACTACATGAACTGAGATACTCCTGACTTTAGGACTAGACTGAACCTTTCATAGGGACTTGGCCTCCAGGCAAGTACCCCCCTGAGACTTGGCTGGCTGGCTGGCCTCTCCCACCACTGAGCTCTGCCATGGCTGGTCAGCACAGGACTACAACATATGTCTATGGAAAACCTACAAGCAGGACTTGAGCACAGGCACACTCTCCTGCCCATGTGCCCCAGCAACTAGTAACCAACAAGATGTTGCCTCTGTTAAAGAAGTCATATAGACTGCAGGACCAGTAATCATTGATACCCTCTATTAATTTGTCCGATCTCACTGAAAAGCCATTAAAGTTGGTGGCCATCTCTATATCAAGAAGTTAAGGTTTTTTGTTTTGTTTTTTAGACTCTGGGCTTACTAGTCTTAGCTAATGATGTGCAGAATTTCATTTACTTCAAAATATGATAAGGCAACCCTGCTGTGCTTGGGGCCCCTCCTGTTCATTTCGTTGAGTGCCCCCCCTGCGTATTTCTGCCCTAATGGCACCACTGACATATTGTGAATTCCTGTCAGGGTTCAGACCTCAAGCTTTCCATCTCCAAAGTACTCATCTAGCAGCAATGTGAGGCTACTTGGAAGGAGGGGAAAGTGCATGGATGCATCTGCTTGGCTAAGGGCCTGGCTGAGAGCCAGGAAAGGGTGGGGCCTCCAAATCCTATATAACCTTTTGGTCTGGTCCATTTCATGGCTGAAGCAACAGCTCTCATTCAAGCTGCATCCATTCTGACCTTGAGAAATGGAAAATGCCATCATTTACATAGCCTACAACTGTCCTGATATTCCTGGGACATCCCAGAATTATGGAAACCATCCTGGTTTTTTATTAGATCCTGGAATGTCCCATTTCTCCCCTTCAGCACCACTGCCACCAAGTCCTGGGGGGGGAGGGAGGTTGCAGCCAGCACTAGTGCTTGCAGTGGTGCCACACTGTCACGCAAGTCAGCTGACTTCAGCTGACTGAAAGAGGAGTGTCCCACTTTTCTTCAGTGGAATGTTGGAGGGTATGAGTCTAATTATGTCCTTTTGCCTGATCTGAATCCCCCACCATTCAAATTAATTGGGTGGCCTTGGGTTCTAGTGTTAGAGCAGAGGGAGAAAAATGCATCCCTATCTACTTTCTCCACACTGTGCATCTTTATCATGTCTTCTCCCCCTACTCATTTCCCCCCACATTAAAAAGTCTTTCCCTTATTTGAGACATAACTATTCTTATCTCGGCATACTTACATGTACTTCTATCACACTCATATGCTTGCTTTTTTCATTCTTGTTTCCCAAAATTCTGAACCATGCATGTACCACTGTGGTGCGGGAGCTTTCATTCAGTGTTATTTTAGAAATGGCAAACACTAATGCTCATGTATCAGACAATAAATTTGTTTTTTAAGTGTGATTGTTTAAACAGTTTTTTGTTAACTTATTGTTGTTTTGCAGCTTTTCTTCTTTAGCCCCATATTTTATTTTTATATCATCAACATGAATTAGCAGAACCATATGCCAAGCTTTCAGAAACAAATTGAGCTCTTCTCAAGGCTTCCTTTTGTTTTCCAATATTATTCTTATGTATGACTTTTAGAAGCTTTTCTTTAACAGCCTTCTTCACGTCACTCTCCTTTGCCTCCTCTATATACATAGTGTTAATTCCATTGTTTTTTCTTTAATAACTTTTATTCCCACAGCCATTGTTGAGACATCCTTGCATGCAGAGAGCTGAGATGCTACTGATATTTCTAGAAGTATTACAAAGACACTATTTATACTACCAAATGCTCATCATTAAACAAACAGATGTACACAACATGGCAAGCTGTCTTCTGTAGTTTGGCTTCCCTGAAGTCAGCAACGAGCTTCCCTTGAATTCAAAGATGCAGAATCAACCATTACGCATTGTAAGTTTAAAAAAATAAAAGAGGCATGTCTTTCTCTCCCATAAGGTGGCAGCATATTTGCTAGGTCTCACTTTGAATCTGAAAGGGGAAAAAAAAGCTAAATAAAAGAGCCTTGCTGCATTTTATCCAGTATCAAGGAAAAGTAATTTGTAAAGAACAGTAGGCGGCCGAGGTACTTCTAGGTCCCCTAGTGTATGAGTCAGGAAGATGAAGTAAGATTCAGTTATTTAATATTCTAAGACATTATGGAAGTAATTTCTTTGTAAACAATAAAGGGTCAGCAAAATTTGGGAATATAACCATAGGTTAATATATGTAGGAGGGATGATAGAAGAAGTAGAAGAAGTAGAAGTAGAAGAAATAAGCAATATTTGGGGTTAGTTATCAACATTCATGTTCTTTCATTTACCATTATTAACAATCTCAGTGTTTTCTATCAGGGGAGTTTGGCAAAAGAATTGTTTGTCTCTCCATAGAGGGAATGAGAATATTAGTGTTTAAACAGATATAATAAAGTCTGCTTCTTCAGTCATAAGCACATTTCTCAGGAGTATGCCTTGTCAGTTTCAGTAAATGTGCTTAGGTGGACCACAGCTCTGTACACTGTGCCCAAAGGAAATGCTAAATAACCAGTTGCTAAAAGATAAGATATGATGTTATATGGGTTTCATGTAGAATTCTTGAAATTATTTACTCAAGCCTTTGCAGTAGGGTAGAAAAGAAAACAAGATCATGTCTTATTCAGATGCAAAAATTGATCAGTGCTCTTGGGAACTCAAAAAATTCTCCAACTAGGTCCTGTAGAAGAAGTTGTTGACACAACAAGCCCTCCTTCCCTCACAAAGACAACCACAGACAACCGACTGTACCCTGGGCCCCCAACCTCTCAGTACCACGGAAATGTAACAAGCGAATAGAAATAGAACCTATCTAGTTGATGCTGACACAAAACCCCACACATACACCGCAATATATATATATTTCACCACCACTCCTCCTCTCTCCCCCTCTTCTTCGTGACTTTATACTGTACTCAACACTAATGTCTCATAACAAATGTAACTGATCTGTAGAAAAGCTATACAACTTCTAAAAAGAGACAAGGCGTGTACTTTGTAAACCAAGAAAATACTTAATAAAAAAAAGAAGCAAAAAAGAAGCACAGTTCATTACTAAGCAAAAAAAAAAAAAGGGGGGGGGGAGGAAAAAGGAAACTGGATCATGATCAAATGGCCTCTTTGCACATATTTGTGGAAGAGATCGCAGACGCCCCCCCCCAAAAAAGATGAACTTGTTCTCATAGTATCAAATGCCAGCAAATTAAGAGGTATGTCAGAATATTTTCTTCCTGAAAGCATCAGCAAGTAGTGTTATGTGCTTAAGCCAAATCATTTCCCCCTAGAATACAGGTTTTCTTCTATATGCTTCTTAAAGGAGCACAAGAAGTCATTTACTCAGTTGGGTCCCTCCCTGCAATGCATTTGTTTGAAATCCCACTCCTTCTAAAATGCACCACAAGAGCATCTTGACAAGCATCTTTGAGCCTCAGATCACAAAAGTTCAGTGGACTAATAGGGATGCACAGCAATTTGGGTTTTTTTTTGCTTTCAGTCTTGAGCAGCAACATATAAATGTGGTAGGTTTGTGGGTGGTAGGTTTGAAGGAGTTTACTGTTCACGTTGCTGCTTTGTGAAGACACAGTGATCCCACATGGGGAGGCCACAGACACTGGCGGAGGAAGAGGAGTGCAGGGGGAGCACACCACCCCCGGCAGCGCAATCTCCAGGGTGCCATCGCGGCTGCCCCCCACCCGTACTGGGCACCCTGCCCCCGGGACGCACACCAGCCCTGGAGCATGAAGCTCCGCGTTGGCCACAGACCCATAACAGTATATATTTTTAAAGGAGGTTCCTTCACTCCTGTGGGAAAAGGGAAGGCCCTTAACAAGGCCACCTTCTGATTCTGTCATATATTAAACAATAGCAGTTGCAGGATTCTTTCTCTGACAGCTTGATTTTTTAAACTCAAAACCTGCAACTGGGAGCTAAAAGAGTGGTGAGAGACGGGACTCCTTAACCCATAGCCTTCCTCACATTTGCCTTCCTAGAAGTGTCCCCACTTTCAAGCTGGTTTCCCAGTCATTGAAGAAAATATATGGGCCTTCCTCCAGAGAAGAGTCGTGCCTCAGAGGTAGAGCATCTCCACGTAGGGCTGGGAATGTCCCATTTGAAACTCTGAAGAACAGCTGCCATTTAGTATAGGCATAATTATATTTTATTAAAATTATCTTGCTGCAGGCAAAATCAACCAATGACCCTGCCTGTCATTTCCCCACTCTTAATCACAACCTTCAAGGTTTTTAAAAATTTAAACAAATGACTTGTGAGGGGGAAAATGGCACAACTGAACACCCTGTGTAGTTTTGAGCCTTGGTGTAATAGAAGCCAGCAGAAAATACTATAAATCAAAACTCTTTTGTTGTAGGTAGTGGAGTGCCAGGCAGAAGATGTTTCTCCCTGATGACTGTGGAAGACTACAAGTTGATAATTATAGGTTTTCTTGTTTCTAATTGACTGATGCTATCTTTTCCTACTAGAGAACCATTGGACTAGTTAGAAGATAAGCTCTTGCTTCACAGTAAAGCTTAAAGGAACTACCTTGCAGTGGTGATTAATGTCCTTTTCTAGCTTCATCAGTCAAAGTGCTGTATTGTACTTTTTCCGAAAAAACCAAAACACAACACTGTGGGTTGTGTGGATTTATTTCCTACTTTAAATTAAACCCTCTGGGGTTTCCAGATATTTCTGAGCATGTCCTTAAGAACTGAGGGAGAGGAAGTTATAAAATATGAATGGAAAAAGGTATGTTCTACTGCAGCAAGTTGTGAAGCATTACCAGTAATTAAATGCAAGACAGAAATCAAGACAATGCTGGTGATACATAGTCCGGAGTTGGTAATTGCATGTCATGGGCAGAGATTTCAAATAGCTCGTTTGCACAGGAAGCCCATTTTCCCATTCATTTTCTTCATATGCTAAAAGAATGAATAGTTTGTCTTCTTACTGAATTTATTGAGATCATTTTTATTAAGCACTGACATATGCTTCATAAATAGCAGTCTTAGCATAAATAAATTAATAAAAAGTTGACTATTTTTCTTCTGTTGAATTTGCAAAAGTTATAGTTGTTTTGTATGTTTGTTTATTAAGCAGCCCATGAATTATGGATGATTGATTAGATTATTAAATTCAAACTGTGAAAAGAGCATATATTTTTACTACCATTTCATGTGGTATGCAACACATCAAACAGTCATAGGTATATTGTTTTAATTTTAAAAAGTGTAAGCTCACCATTATCTGCTAAGCACGTCCCAAACCATGGTGTATCATATTTTACAAATGTGGTAAAAGGATATTGAAGAAGACACACTATATTGCTAGCAGACATGTTCTCTTTTGGAATGCCATGCTACCACTACTCCTCCCATCTTCCTTATCCCCCTTCCTCCCTCTTTCTTCTCCTTATTCCATATATAGTTGCACCTTACAAAGTTTCATAGGCAATGTAGACAGGTTTCTGCTCCCAAAGAACTTACAATCCAAAGTAGACCATAGGGAAATGGGGGAGGGGGGAGGAACGGGGATGGGACAAACAAGGCTTGGGAAAAGAGAATATGGGCAAATGCCACTACATTACATCATGGGGAGTGAGATTTAAGAGCATATTTCAGTAGCTATATGGAACAAGCGGCTCTTGAGGAGGGATTTGAAGAGAGGTGGCACCATATACATATTCTGGCAGGGAGTTTCTTGAGTAGAAGATAGCAAGGAAGCAGAATATCTTCAGTTGATGGTTGATGGTTTCAGACCTGGGAAAACAGACTCTGCCTACTTCAAAGACACATCCAGACACACCAATGGAGCTTGGATGTGCAATGTTATGTGCCTGCACATGAGAATTTACATTTTATTAGCTGTGCCCATGGACAGAATTGGCTTGCTGTATTGGGACATCTCTAAGTTAGTCTTCTCATGGAATAGACATGAAATTATTATTTTTTATCCAAACAAAAAAGTAAATAGGATTCTAAAATAATGGAAGGCTTTGAGGAGAGAACAAATGTATTGATTTACTGAGAAAAGCCAGGCAAATTCTGTACTTGTGAGAAGGGCATTGGAACAAGATTTAAAATAGCACACACAAAATGTGTAGGGATGGTTCTGGACAAAGGCCAAATAGAGGGGGCTGCTAGCCCCCCCAGCCCTTCCTATGGGTCAGGGGATATTGCTGAATAGCATGAGTGAAGTACTGAGAGGGAAGGGGAGATCCCTCCAAACTGGGGAAAAGCACATTCTATGAGTAGGAGCTCTGGTCATGGAATGCCTCTGACTGATTTTCAGGGATTTCCTGAAACTCTTCCAGCCCTCTTTGCCACATGCTTCCCCAGAGGGTTTGCTTCAGGTATTGGAATATAATCTATTTTGCATCTTTCTTTATTCTCCTTGAAAACGGGAGTCAAGTAGAGCCAAACTTTAGACGGAGAATTTTGTGGAAAATATTCACACCAAATTTAATCCCATTAACTCCAAGCTCAACAGGGATAATGCTTTCTATGCACTTTAATTTCCATGTATTTTGCACCTTTCTTGGCCCCCTTGAAAATGGATAGCTGGAATATGCATGCCAACCATCATTTTGGTATCTTACTCTCCCAAGACAGATCTCACACTATTGTGGCCTGGGTGCTCCTCATACATTAAGCAAAGTGAGGTGACTGCCTCAGGTAGCAGATGATGGGGAGCAGCAGCAACAGCCCCCTATCAGTCCTTCCTAATCCTGCTGGCCATCCTGCTGGATATTGTGTAGCTTGCCATGGCCCCTCTAAACTAGCCAGCTGGTTCGGGTGCAGTAGAGGACATTTTCTTGTCACCAATGTGGAAGTAAGATTTAACAGTCAGTTCTGTCAGCTTCTGCATCTTGCCCACTTTGAGCAGCAAAATGTAACATGCAACTTTAACATGGCATTTGGCATCCATGGTGTGAACTGGATGACTATATTTCTTAGGCTGCTTGGCTTGTGGGGCTGTTACAGCATTCTGGGCATCAGTGAGGAGGTGAGATGTCACCCAGAGGAGACTAACAGGACTCCCTGTTGCAGCCACCAGAGGCAAGACCAGCTGTAGTTGCAGGGTGAAGGTGTCAGGTGAGCTTTAAAACATTTGGCCTGGAAACTGTTAGAGTTTGGACACATCTATAAAGTTTGGTTGGAGGGAACTGTAATTTTGGTATTATGAGGTCTCTTCCTCCCCCCCCCTTTGGGGGGGGGCTTCATTGCTAGTGTAAATAGTGATTATGTCAGATGCTTCACAAAGTTCCAAATTGTCAAGTAAGCTGCTTACAGAAATGAGCTTTGGAGGGCACAGCTGGCTGGACTGGTGTGCATGTGGCCAATTCTGAATGCTCATTTGATCACGCTTTACGAAACCCTTGGTCAGGGAGCAATGCAAGCACAATGGGAGAGCAGACTGGGATATCACCTTTTCCATAGTCCAGCAGTAGTTCAATCAATGCCTAAAATAGTCTTAATACAACTTACCTTGTTAAATGTGACCTACAAATCTTTAGACAAGCTTTTCTTCTAGTAAAGCTAAAATGGGGCTTCAGCACACAACAATTTAAAGCTTTCTTGCATGCTTAGGGTTCAGATTGCAGTGGAGAAGGAATTTTATCAAAGGCAGTTTTTTTTTACAGTTGTGTTTTTGGGAAAACAGCAACAATAATTCATATAAATGATGCAATCTAATTCAGACAGCTAATTCAGGGAAATTTGTCCATTTCATTTTTTCTCAGTTTCTCATTTTTCCACTCGAAGTTCATTCTCCACATTTCCATATCGGTATCTGATTTTTTAAAAAACAGTTCTTGTTTTTCTATCAATTTCTCCTAATTATACAATTTTTTTGTATGGAATTAAGTCCAACAGACCCATTTTTGCAAAGCAGTTTTCCCTTATAATATGTATTTTTTATGTTATTTTCACTAATATATGATTTTATGCATATTTTATTAAGGTGAAGGCATGAGATAGATGCTAGATTAGATAGATATTATATTACTTGTCTGTTTACAGCCATTCTTTCTCTGAGAGTGGGTGGGAAGTCATTCCTGTTGCTGAGACTACCTAGCCATCCATCTAATCTTATTTGTATGTGCCAAACAGCTAACAAAATCCAAGTTTTACAAAAGAATCACGAAATCAATACAAAATGCACCTTGTCAAGTTTCTATAACTATGATGTATTAGACTGCAGTCCTAACCTCACTGAACTTTGAGTAAACCCCACAGAATTATATTTATTTGTTACCCAGGGTCAGGGATAGTTTGTTAAATTTTGAACAGTACCTTGAAAACTTTAGGCAAATAACAACAGCAGCGAAAAGGAGGCTTGGTTGCTCTCCCCACTGCAGGGAATTTACAGCTAGCCATGTGTCTACTGGTTCTCTTTGCTAGAAGCGAGGATGGCTAATGGAGGGCTCTTGATGGCCCATCATTCTGCTGTGGCAGCTTATGTTCCCTGAACCAGCAGCAGGAGACAAATGTCCCACTGCATATCTGAATGCAGAAGTTATTCCCTTGCAATACATTTTTAGTTGGATATACTAAAAACACAGTCATCTTGGCAATAAGGATATTCTCCTTCTTGATAACCCATCTCCTTGGGAACAGATTTTCACTCTTTTATTAAGGGCGGCGGGGGGGGGGGCAGAGGTCCAGCTCTGAGGGCCTTCTGGCAGTTCCCTCACTGCGAAAAGTGAGGTTACAGGGAACCAGGCAGAGGGCCTTCTCAGTAGTGGCGCATGCCCTGTGGAACGCCCTCCCATCAGATGTCAAGGAAATAAACAACTATCTGACTTTTAGAAGACATCTGAAAGCAGCCCTGTTTAGGGATGTTTTTAATGTTTTATCTTTTATTGTGTTTTTAATGTTCTGTTGGGAGCCGCCCAGAGTTGCTGAGGAAACCCAGCCAGATGGGTGGGGTATGAATAAATAAATTATTATTATTATTATTATTATTATTATTATTATTATTATTATTATTAGAGAATACTCTGTGAGTGGCTTAAATACTGTGGAACACATCAAAGTAGGCATTGAATTGGTATTAGTGCTTAGACCTGTTAAAGGGGATGAATAGCTACACGCAAGTGACTGGACATGTGGTCTGATCAGTATTTCCATGTTCTGTAGCACACCAGAAGGCTGAATTCCTTTGTGACAAAGCCTGAGCCTCACTCCTTCATAATCAAGAAACTGCAGATGATGCCACTAATAACCTTTATTTTGAGTGCCTACCTCAAACCAACTGCAGATTTTATATAGGTCACCCCATGTAGGTGGGCGAGGAGACAGAAAAGTATGAAGTAGCAGACGATATATTTAGAACATGAATTTTGGTAATCTTACATTTTGTATGTCAAGGTAGCTGCTTAGGATGCAATCCACTACACACTTTCCTTGGGACTTCCTTTTGAGTCAACATATAGCCTTGCACTCTTTTTTAGATGGGGAAAACTCTTCTCTTTTAGAATCTGTAAATCAGGCTTCAGCTAATTTTATTATTTTTCTTTACCAGAATGTAGAGGACCATATGCCTTAAATATTTTTTTATACGATGGAGTAAATGTGCTTGCCTACCCTTTCTGGCTTTCTGAAGATAATAAGGTTTCCCAGGGAGTTGAAGAACAGCTTGCAGACAGATGCTTTTGCTTGTTTTGTAGATGAGCTTCTGTGAAGTAATAGGGATCTCCAAGCAATGTAAATTGTGATGCAGATTTAAGGAAGCATGCCTGAACTTTATCCACAGCTTTTTACGGTGGTCAAGCCTGTTTTTCATCTCTGTTGAGAGCCTCCCAGCCCCTTCCACTTTCAATCTAGGCCAAAGGCTATTAGCACTCTTAATTGATTTTGTTTGCATTTCAGAGACCCATGTACATTTACAAAGCAAGTTGTTATGTGAAAGGAAATGCTTTGCAACCCCTTGTGCCTCACAGAATGCCATTCTGAACTTGTAGGGGTGGTTTCGCAGGTTGTGCACAGTTGCTGCCAATGCAGGAGAAGTGGTGAGGTTTAGAAAATAGAGAACTGGGTCTTTTGCAGCGTTGAAGCTAAAAGCTGCCATGTATATGCACCTCTGGACACTTGATTTTTAAAAATTGTATCAGTCACGTATCTTTTCCTTATAGCAGGGGTAGTCAACTTGATGACTTCCAGATGATGCTAAACTACAAGTCCCACCAGCCTCAGGCAGCATGATGGAGATTGTAGTTCAGCAACATCTGAAGGATATCATATTGGCTACCCTTGGTCTATAGCATTTCCCCAGCACTTCAGCCCTTCCCATCAGGTTTCAGTTTTTACTTTTTCTCCTTTCTAGGGGTAGCCCCTGCTTTAGCCCTACCCTCTTTCATTGTTCAATACTATTATGCTGTCAACCTATGCCTAGTTGTTTCCCCAAATCTCATCCCACGTATCCTGCAAACACATGTGTACCCTTATTAATGTGCAATCCATCTTTCAGAGTAATTCAATTAAGAACAAAATAATTCCCCCACTGAAACCTAACTTTCTAAGACAAGGATGCTACTTACGCTGTCCACTATAATAAACAATCACTTGTTTTTAGGAATGAATTACGTTACAGCTTTCTAATATATTGTATTTTAATATTTTGTTGGAAGCCACCCAGGGTGGCTGGGGAAGCCTAGCCGGATGGGTGGGGTATGAATGAATGAATGAATGAATGAATAAATAAATAAATCTATTACAGATGCTGCTATAGATTGGGAAATTTGCAGCAAGATGAAAAGACTTGTTCTACTCTTTGTCAAACTATTGCATGAAAACTGCTGAACTGTGCTGTTTATTTGATAAGTTCAGGAAAATCCCTTGTTCCCTCACGGCCGCAAGGGAATAGATACCAGGTGAGAAAAGGTTTCCCAATACAGTGGTACCTCAGGTTAAGAACTTAATTCGTTCCGGAGGTCCGTTCTCAACCTGAAACTGTTCTTAACCTGAAGCACCACTTTAGCTAATGGGGCCTCCCACTGCTGCCGTGCCGCCGGAGCACAATTTCTGTTCTCACCCTGAAGCAAAGTTCTTAACCCGAGCTCCTATTTCTGGGTTAGCGGAGTCTGTAACCTGAAGTGTATGTAACCCGAAGCGTATGTAACCCAAGGTACCACTGTAATGGGGTGGGAAAAGCAGTCCACAAATTCCTTGGGTCAGAATGTAATCCCAGAGGAAGGTAAAGCAGGTAAGCTTTATAAAACACTCCCAAAGTAATATTTTAGCTAACTTGTAGGGTGTTTGTCTGTGGAGGAACTTCTCAAGTAAAGCTGGATGGAGACAAAGTGGCCAAGATAAGGATAGAGTCCCTTTGGCTCTTTAGATATTGTTGGACTCCATCTCCCATCAGCCCCTGCCATCGGCTCAACAGCCAGGGACACTGAGTGCTGTAATCCAATGGCCTGTGGACAGCCACAGGTTCCTCATACATGACAACAGCTATGCAGGAGCAAACAGGTCTTCAGCAATACAATTTCTGTATACAGAAACAAGCTAACAGGAGATGTAAATTTAAGAATAATAGGAAAGTAGGCGTTCATTCATTTCTGTCTAGGAAGCATGAGCAGACAGGGATGCATTCCATCTCAGTCTACTATCACAAGTGAGCACACCTGTTAAATGTTCAAAATGTGTATAGGATTGCAGCCTGAAGCTGTTAATTCCCTAGCACTGGACAGCTGGTTCTTTTCAGTCCTGGGCTGGCTGTTGGTGGTAAAGGATGCATACTTAGAGATATCTCTTGTTTGTTTTCCTCATCAGGGTGAGTAGTCAATTATAATAGCTAATGATATAATAATTTAATAGTTCAGCATTCTGTTGTTCAGATGATTAATCAGTGTAAGATGTCCCAAGATATTTGTAATATAGAAAGCTAGAAGCTCCATCAATCTATTTCCCTTAACCTGCCTTTTTTTAAAATGAAAAAACTAAACACCATTAGAGTGGGGGCCGGGATGATTACATACAGAATTTGCTGAGCTGGAAATAGAATGTCAAAACTATATAATTTTGCTGATATCAACAGAAGGCTGCCGTAAGCCTTAGGACTTAAAAAAATAATCAATGTATTCTGGCTTTGCAGAGGAGAAAATATATAATCTCTGGTTTTGATGCATGTTTTCTTCTTGACAGGAATTTATTTATTGCCTTTTGTTGTCATGGTTGTAACTGATGCCTAAGCATTAATTCAACGTCAGAGTTTTATTAAGAGGGTAGGGAAAATGTCTATCTTTTTATCCCTCAATCCCACCAATTGTTTGTGCCAATTTTATTTATGTGTAAATATTTTAGGCTGGATCTCATTTGTAGAATGTAAGAATTCATTTCACTTCAAAAATAGCATAATAGGTGCAGAAAAGATCAACCAAATTGGGCAAAGAATTGAAACACCATCCCTTTGAGGAAACGGGGAGGGATTATTTAGATTAAAAAGATTCCTAAGTAAGAGTGAGACAGGATCGAGCAACCTTCCTGAACCTGGTTCCTTCCAGATATTTGGGAGTGCATCTCTCATCTTCCCTGACCATTGGCCATGCTAACGGGAGCTGATGGGAGTTGTAGTTCAAAACATTGGGAGGGCATAAGACAGGTGAAGGCTGGGATAGAAGTTTGCACATTGGTTCAAGAAAGGCAAATTAAAATGCTAAGTGAATCAAATTTCTCCCCCATGATTGCATATAATGTGAATTTCAGGGCTTTCTTTTATCACATGGCAGCAGAGCTGTGTGCCTTTGCCCTGGTCCCATAGTTTAGCTAGAAAAATCCAAAATATAGTACTGCTTAAGGTAATGCTGACTTTTAGGATCAGGCTGGAAAATCTTCCTATTTCATGCAATGCTCTCCTGGGAATGATCATCAGCATGGCATAGTACGAGCCAAGTCCATACCATGACAGCAGTACACCAAATGGCAGAAGGCTGAAGTAGGAAAATGAATCTCATAGAACTTAATGGATGACCAGACATCACAGCTGATTACCTAATAACCAATGCCAGAGAGGAATGATTTGTAGGCCTCCTGAGAAAGAAGATTCTGGAAAGCAGTTTTAATAGCACTACGACAATAGCTTTGCAAATATTGATAGGGAGGTATTCTTATGAACAATGAGATGCTAAGTAGCAATTTAATGACTGTCTAGAAAGGTGGTAGCCAATGTGAAATCTTTAAAAAAATCAAGGAGTGAGATATGACTGAACGAAAAGATAAATACTGTGCTTAGCCCAGAGAGAAAATTAGTGTTGCAGCAATGAAACTGCTAGCACATTTGAGAAGCTAATCAGGGTCTGGTATGGTTTCAGCCAGATGGGTGGGGAATAAATAAAATAACAGCAACAACAACATCAATAATAATCCTTAATAATTCACACTTAACTGAATTTTGCAATGGTAAGTAATGTGTGCAAAATGCATATAGTTAAGTGTACATATAAATGCGTATGTTAGTGAAAATAACATGCAAAATGCATTGTTAGGGGGAAATGCTTTTTTAAAAATGTATGTTTCGGGCAAAATTGCACATAAAATGTATATAGTCTGAGAAATTAGCACAAAAAATGCTGATGAATTTTCATGAAGCCTCTTTAAAAAAATAATAATGGCAAACTGATTTGGAGAACTGAATTTAATACTGGTAAAATGAGAAACCAAGAGAAACCAACACTGACAACTTCCCTGGTTCCTAAGAAACAAATTCACTTTCACCTGTACTTGCCTGCCAGTCTCATCACACCCATATAATAACTGGGTCCATAGAATTTCACCCCTTTATTTCTGCAGTAAGAAGCAAGCTTTTAAAAATGTGTTCTAAATTATTCTACTCAAGAGGAAACTTGTTCCCCTAGGCAGAATATTTAGCTGATGGGCATCTTTGCTATCCTTCTCTCTGGCAAGATAGACTCCTTTACCTCAAGGGCCTAAAATTCTTAGTTAACTACATTCCTAGGTGAAAATCTGCACTAAACACTGACTTTTTAGCTGGGTTTAACTGCCATGGGGAAACCTATGAGTAATATCCATGGTTATTCAGAGTACTGCCATTGAACTCAATTGGCTTAAGTAGCTCAAGTTCATTGATTCCAATGGGTCTACTCTGAGCATATCACCCTAAGAAGTTTTGGTGTGATTATGTTTTCTAGGTCCATTCTGCTCCATGTATTGTAATTCCATAGGTTCTTGTTAGGGAAACAATGACAGTTAAAACTTAAGTAAATTTCAAGTTTAAATTTGAACATGAAGATGATTTCTAACTGAGTCACATCACTGGCCCATCTAGCTAGTCTTTCCCATCTACTGTAGCTAGTCTTTGCTTGGTTTGTGGGAACTGTCTGCTGCTGCTGAATCCTTCAGAAAGCAAGACTGAACTCCCTATATATCAAACAATGTATGGAGAATTCAGTCCTGCTGGGCAGAATCTCAGCCCCCCAACCCCATTGACCAGTTCTGACAGTTGGGTTAGCTGACTCAACTGTCAGTTACTAGATGTAATTTATCCTCAGTTTAAAAATACAAAAAAGTTGGTGCAACATTAAAAAGCAGAGCAAAAACAGGTTAGCCATATGGAATTTATCTTAACATGTTATGGCTTTGATTGAAAGAAAAAGTAGTAGTAGTAGATTATAATTTCATCATTAGATTTTAAGCATAAATGGTCAACAATGAGCCACTATTTTAGAGCCTATGATTTCTAATTGAATGATTTGCAAGGAAAATGCTTTTTTAGCCTTTTTCTCATGGGAACAAACTGTTTATTGGCATTAGGTATCTGAGATATTCTTGGATGATACAGAAGGTCAAGTGGGAAGGGAAAGTTTCTTCGTAGCCTGATTTTCATGGCTGCAGATTGTTATTTTGTAGCTTTATAAAGTCTTCATCCTCTTTTTTTTTTACACAGGAAGCCCCTTGCTCCAAACCCTGCCTTTAACTTCTGTGCATTCTAATTTTGAGTTTGCAAAATACTAGCAGAACTGGACACAGAGCTGCCTGGAGGTTTTGAAGCTTTTGCAACTTGCTTGCAGTTTAGAGAAAGATCTGAATGGGGACACTGTGGGTACAATAAAGACAGTGTGTCCATTGATTGATTGATTGATTGATTGATTGAATGTCTATACTGCCCTTCATCTGAAGATGACAGGGCAGTTTAAAGTATTAAAACACAAAAATACATACTGAGTCAAACCAATGGCCCATCTTGCTCATTACTGTTTACACTGACTCAGTACTATCTACACAGTAGCTCTCCAAGCATGAGTCTCTCCCAGCCCTACCTGAAGATGGCGGAGATTGAAGGCAAACACTATACCACTGAGCTATGGCCTTTTCCAATCAATAAGGGTCATTCTTATTGTGATGGCCTGGTGATGTGCAAAGAAGCTAAGAAACAAGAATCAATAGAAATTGCCCTCTATTGGTGTGCGTTTCAGAAGCTGTGCATTTCAGAAAATGCACATTAAAGTTCTCAGGAAGCCAGCAAACATCCTAGAAGTATCTGGGCTGTACATGGTGATGAATTATGACCAACAGCAATAATTACAAAACGGCCATTTTAGAATTGAAGGAATTAAACCAGCTGGCTTTTTCATATCTCTGTGAAGAAATGTGAGTCTTCTTAGTATTTGTTGATTGCACATCAAATCCAATTGTTCAATCCTTCCCCACACGAAGGGGAGCTTTTTACCGGCACACAGAAAGTGCTGGAAATGGTAAATTATTAATGTATGGAAAGAAAATGGAAAACAGGAAGTCAAAAGGCTTTCACGTTCATATGAGAGGCTTCTTGAAATCCAAGGATAACAATAATCTGTGGCGAACCACTAATACATATCTGCAGACATATCTTTATGATTATATATGAAGGAAGAAGAAGAAATCATTTTCAGGCTTTTATATTCTGCTGGCCACAAACATTATGCTCTTCCTCTATTAGCTCCTGGGTTCTAATTGAACAACAGTGGAATCATAGATACATAATATTCCATGGTTGCTATCTCAGGATTTTTATCCTGAGGTAATGCTTTGTTATACCTTCTTTGCTTAGTTTTTGAGCCACGCGCAGCTCACTCAATGCCTTCTTCAAGCAGCTGAAAATCTCACAATAGTTAACATGATTCCTCATTCCATGGTCAAAGATCCAAGCTACTTGATCTTTTTAGGGGCTGCTTGCTCTTTCCCCATGTACTTTTGATGGAACTGTTGATTCATTCCTTGAACATCTTTAAAAACAACAGAAGTTGGGTGAGTTTACCACAAAATAATTATTTTGTCAATAGTTACATACTATTTACACACCTTCCTGTGAGCATGTAGCCTTACACTGGAAGGTAAGAATGAGCTATCACAAAGGTTAAGAATTACCAGGGCCCTTTCTCAGCCATAACTCACCAGAACTGAGTTCTGGCACCTCTTTGTTGAATCCCTACAGCTCTGTAGTGTTGTGGTGCCATTCTCCAGCACTGCACTCAGGGCTGCGCAATAGAGGCAGAGGGTGGCATGGCAATTGGGTCAGCGCAGCATAATAAATGGGATTTTGTACACAGCCTTAGAGTCCATATCTCAATCATTTGCTAAATACGGCTGGCAATACAGCTAAATTTCAGTCAATCTAATAACAAACCATATGCTACATTCAGCTGCATGCATAGGAGCCAACTCCTAGGGGCTGACGTCCTTTTGGCCCCCCTAGAAGTTGATGGGCATTGCCATTCAAATGGTGTACATGCACCATGCCTTGTGGTCAATTATGCAGGGTGGGGCTTACCTCCTCCCCCCAATTATTTTATTCAAGTTGGCAGTCCCTGGCTGCACATAATGTTACCCCACACTAGGCCCCCAGTCTACCTCAGTACCGCCACACCTTCTAGTTGCTTTTTTTTTATGACTAAGATTATGTCAAAAATGTATAACTTGCTGCTGAAATGGAATACACAGGATGAAACGGTTAAGTCAGCTATGATTAAATGGGCACAAGATGTTGGACACAACATTATGTTTGCTGACTGGGAACAGTTATGGACCACAGGTATGAAATTTACGGCATGTAATGCCTTAAGAGAGAATATTATGAAAATGATATACAGGTGGTACATGACCCCAGTCAAGCTTGCAAAAATATATCATTTGCCCGATAATAAATGTTGGAAATGTAAGGAGGTTGAAGGTACATTATTTCACCTTTGGTGGACGTGCCCAAAGATTAAGGCTTTCTGGGAAATGATTTATAATGAAATGAAAAAGGTATTTAAGTATACCTTCTTGAAAAAACCAGAGGCTTTTCTCTTGGGCATAGTCGGCCATTTGGTGCCAAAGAAGGACAGAACTTTTTTTATGTATGCTACAACGGCAGCAAGAATACTTATAGCAAAGCACTGGAAGACTCAAGATCTACCCACTCTGGAAGAATGGCAGATGAAGTTGATTGACTGTATGGGACTGGCAGAAATGACCGGCAGAATCCGCGACCAGGGAGAAGAGTCGGCAGAAGAAGATTGGAAGAAATTTAAGGACTATTTACAGAAATACTACAAAATTAATGAACTCTGAAAAGATGTTGGATTGAACTTTTGTGGCCTCTAGCTGTTATGAGAAAGATAACAGGGATTAAAATTGTTTAAGTCATAAAATTTAAAAAGTTGAGTGGAAAATAAGGTGTTAATTAAAAGGAATGTTAAGAGATTAGGATTTGCTGGATTAACAATTTGAACTAGAAAACAAGAAGGGGAGGTATGAGGAAGTCAAAGAAACATGTTACTGAAAAATTGTTATTGAAATTGATTTGTTTTCAATATTTTTCTTTTTCTTTTTCTTTTTGTGTTTATATAAAATTGGAAAACTTAATAAATATTTATAAAAAAAAATAGTTGCTTTTTTTATGTTCACTCAGTGGGCAACTGGATGAATGATGCCTCATCTGGTATGGCTTGCAGTTCCTTTCCATCTGAAAAAAAGATTTATTAGTACTATGTAGCACCAATCTGCTATTATCATGAAGTGTCAATTAAAGCATGTTGGACCAATTAAATATATTATTTGATCCACTTTATCCCTATAATAAGCTGGTTCCAATATGTGCAGAAATACAGCATTAGTCATCAGACAGTTAGACATGACGATTCATTCCATTTTTACTTACACTCTGTGTAGCAAAGCTGAAAGACATCGTTGGAAATTTCTCCCTCTATAATGTATAGAATGTGCTTGTGGCAGAAAATTCTTGCAACCAACAGCATATGTGGGATGGTCACTAGGGGGCAGAACTGTTTGGTGCAAACCTGCTCCTAGCAGCAGTGCAGGAGACCAGACTGACATGCAGAGAGGTATTGATTGCTACAGGGGCAAATCCACACATACAGATCCTACATTCACACTGAAAGAGGGGCTGTGCTTTCCTATTTTATTGCTTTTTACATAATTCACTGAGTGGTAAGATTTTCCCTTCTTTTCAGAATTTCGTAAACGAGATGGTTTTTGAATTAGATGGCTCCTGGCCAATGTAGATAGATTGGCTACCTTAAAATTTGACTGTCTCACGTTGCTTATGAGCATGACTGCTTGCATAAGGTGGATTCAAGGGTAAGAAATATGTTGCCCCAGCAGAGCAATTCCTTTCTAAGAGGAGAGCTCCAGGGTGCATTCTGAATTATGAAAGGGTTTCACAAACACTGCAATGGAGAAGAAAGTACTGGGTCAGACTGAGGTGACTGTGAATGTAGGAGCTGAATGGGAATTCAGAGAATACTGTATAAAACACACCAGACTGGGGTGAGGGGCTGTTTTGCAATTTAAGATGCTTCTGCAGGAAGTAGGCAGCTGACCAAGATAATAGAGCAGAACAGAAAAGAGGATTAGATACAAGAAGAACAAACAAATTCATGGAGGATAATGCTATCAATGCTATGTTCCACCTCCACTGCTGGAGGCAGTAGACCAGTTGCTGCAAATCACAGATGGGTGGAGTGCTGCTGACTTCAGATCTTGCTTGCAGACTCCCCACCATAGCTGTCAACTTTTTCCTTTTTTAAGGGAAATTCCCTTATTCTGAATAGGATTCCTCACAAGAAAATGCTCCCACAGGCATTTGGTTGGCCACTGTAAGAACAGGATAGCTGAGATTCTTCTTAAGTTCTTAAGCAGTGTACTGTGAACTTGAATATAAAACTAAAGTGATTTATAGTTTAAATATTCCTTTGACTTTCATTAGCTATCAATAGAAACATTAGCTGTCTTTTTGGCTAAAAAAAGAGACAGAGAATGTTTTATAAGGTACCATCATGCTGGCTGTCACAGAAATAGCGGCTGCAGGAAAAAGCAAATGCAGCTAAGAAATGTTCCACAATAGAAAGCCATTCAGATGTCATCAGGATTACAGATCTATGTGAAGCCATGTAACTATAATTCCCAGTGTTCTCTTAACTCCTTTCAAGAAATAGGTTTAACAACTTCGGCTGAAAACCTCACCCTCTTATGAGTGCTGCCTGGGAGGCAGTGGGTAGGTTTGATCAGAGGTGTCCCTCTGTTAGGCTCCACCAACTCTGCCACCACAGAGGCCCCTGCTGCTGTGGGTGACTGGGAAGTTGCTGCTGGTGGTATTCACACTGGGAGGAGTCGGCACAACCCCCCTCCCACACCTCAAATGGGGCATTATGGAGATAAGAGAGGAGCAGGGCTAACTGTGGATCAACTGGATTCTAAGCTGGTCCATTTGCAGGTGAGAGGCTCAGTACAGGCACTTCTGCTGCAGCAGCCTCCCACTTTTGGCCCTGGCTAGCATGGCTACAAATGTGGTGGCGAGTCCACAGTTTCCCCGTCCCAGTTGAGATTTCTCTGCCTAACAGAGAAAACAGTTGTTTGTGTGCATTTTGTTTTTCTTTCGTGATTGCTAAGGGACATAGAAGCACATAGGCAAACAAGTTTTGAAAGTTTGTTATTTATCACTTTAATTCATGAATGCCAGTAGGGGTCCCCTTCCTCCATTCCTTTTTGATGACAGAGTTTTGGTAGTATCTGTCAACACCTACCGGGAAGTATTCTCTGCCTAGTAGGGAAGCTCGTTTTCATGTACTTGAAACATATGCTTTTAAAGTGCCTTAAAAGAAAAATGCCTCTCTTGTATTTCCCATTAGCTTAAACTCATAATTACTTCTAGGGAATTTCAGACAACCCATTTATAAGGATTGTCTGACAACTAATCTGCTACTTATAAAGTGTGTTTATATAAAGATCAGGTTTATTTCTTTTGACATATGGCAATAACACATTCATGATCTCTCTTGTAGGCCCAAGCACAGCCTGCTGAAAATATTTTGCTACTTGACGTAAAAGACAAAATGGCGCCCTTATTGTAAATAGGAAGCTGATTCATCAGGCATTTGACTCTTATTTCAACACTGGCAATGGGACAGCATCCTTCACGACACCTGAATACAGCAGGCTAGTCTGTGAGGTGCAAGGCAGGTTATGTGGCACCCACAACTCTGTCCTCCAATGAAAGGCATCAGTTGGAGAAGCTTAGGAAGAATGTTTCAAAAGGTTGCTGGAATTCTCCTTCCAGCTGCCTGAGGCAGTTGCCTTACTCAGGCTAACAGTAGGGCCTGTGCTGGCCAAGAGGTCAAGTCAATCTTATTGAAATTGGCTATGTACCATCCTGTGGGTTCAGGAAGGGTATTCACTATATGAGGAAACCTTGCAATGGGCCTGCCCTAATACCAGGAAGCAACAAAGGGGTGATGTGCTGGTCCCAGGGGGAGGTTACCGTGGGGCGAGGTCCAGGACCTGAGTCGAGGGTCAGCAGACGGTCCTCCACGGGCGAAGCGAGGTCCAGGGCGAGGAGCAGGGCAAGGACAGGAACTCTCGAGGAACAGGACAGGGTGCTGGCCGAAACAGCTCTTCAACGATGTTGCTCCCGCAACCTGGGACCGGGCTGACTCGCCTTTATCTTCTCTGAGGCCAGGGGCGGTCCCGGCCCCCAGGAGATCCGCCTCTCCTGGCCTTAAGGCGAGCACTCCTCCTGGGAGAAACCAGTTCCCTCCGCCTCTCTGCCCTGAGCCTCTGCAGCTCAGGAGAGGCTGGAGGGTTAATGGACCCAGGGGGAGACTCACCTTTCCCTGACAGGGCTGGGAGAGGCGCACCTGTAGGCACTGTGTCTTCAATCACCTCCGGAGCCAGAGAGGATTCACCTGGTGCCTGCTCCTGAGGATCCAGCACAGGTGCAGGTGCTTCAGATCCAAGGCCCTGCCCCAGTTCAGCCGGCCCTGGAGGCAGGGACTCCTGTGCAGGCTGGGGTTCCTCCGGTTCAGCCTCTGAATCGGATTCCCAGGCCATCACAGGTGAAGAACTTCAGCAGTTGTCACATAAGCAGCTACACGACTAAAGTTCCCACTGCCCTATGAAAGCAACTAGACCCAGAGAGGGAAGGGGAATTTCGATTACAGATCAGGCATATCCCTTAGAGAGACAAGCCACACCCACCACAGGCTATGTGACTGAGAAAATAGCCAATGATTGCTTTGACGTTAGTCCAACTTGACAGTCAACTCATGGAACATACTTCTTTCGCTCTTGTGGCCATGTGCTCCCCAACACAGCTGTTACAACCCCCTTCTCCATATTTAAGGATTTCAAGGAACTGGCTTTTGAATGAATGGAAGACAAATAAATAGGCAAATTAGAGAACCCCAAAAGCCAAGCAACAGGAAAGGGACCCCAGAAGCACTGGGAAAGACTGGATACAATAAGGATGAGGAACATTCATGAGTGAATGCATAGTTACTCTGAAGTAATCCCACAGGGATGACGACGATTTTATAATTTCTATACCATTCTTCATAAGAAAATCCCAGAGTGCTTCATGAAAAAAGCATATGCACAGAACTGAAACCAACATATCAAAGTCATTAAAACCAACAAGGGAAAAAATGCTTCTACAGTTCACTAAACCAGGTTTCAGTGGGGCATGCCCCCAAGTATGTGTCACTGGACTGCAGCCCACAGGCCAGAAATTTAGTTGCCCAAGGAGGGCAACTACTTCTGCAGCTACCATTGGCCTCCAAAAAACAAACAACCCCTGGAGTGATGCTATATGGTGATACAGCACAGTTCAACATAATGGCAACCAAAATTATAGTCACTATCTGCCCCCATAATCCCCTTTCAGATGATGCCATAGCATTGATTCATCACATACTGCTGCTCTTGGAACTGGTGGTGGTAGTGGAACATGGCAGTACCACTCACTAGTGGTAGCAGTTTTTAGCCTTCCACAATTGAGTGCCCGCTCCTGCCCTGAAATTTGCCAGGGGTGATTTAGTATCCTATTCTTTCCCTCCTCCATAGCCTAAATTTGAGGCAAACATTCTCTACTGAGAACATGTGGCTCAGCAGTAAAAGGTCACCTAGGATCACAGACCTATCAGAGGAATTCAGTGTAGTATAGAAATGATAAGGGTAAGAAAGGAAGCTTTAAAAAGGCTGGGTGCATTTCCAGTGTTGAAAGGAAACCTCATAAAACCTAGAGCAGAATTTAGCTCAAATCCAGGTCCTTAATTACAAGCCCATTCTTATCCTCTGAATGGAAAATTCACACTCCTGATTATACAAATTGTTGGCGGATATTGCTTTGACTAGAAAGCATAATGGGCAGTGATATCTGTTTTTATTGATAGTTGTTTTACACTCCTTGTAATAAACACAGAGCATAAATTAGCAATCTGTGGTTTCGAAACAGTCAACGGTAACATAGCAATTTACATTTATTTCCTGAAAACTTTTATTTATTTTCCTCCAGGCAAACATATAAAATGTTAACATTATTTATGTATGATCAAATCATGTTGTGGTCTGTGCCTACTTTTAATTTGCTTTTAAATGCAGGTTGATGGTGACTGCATTACTATTAACCTGAAGTATGATTGCTCATCTGGCAAAAGGCGCACCTTTTTCAGCTCAGGGAGGGGCAAAACCAACCCCAATTTACCTCATCATTCAGCCCCAGCACAGACCAGGCATTGTTTCTAAAAAGAAAACGAAGCTTTAAACTTTTTAAAAAGACCTTCCACTGCTCTGCTTTAACAACAAAATCATCCAGTGCTCTTCTGTGTTCTTCCGGCAGCATTTAGACAGGCTCACTTCTTGCAAAGGTCATAGAGCTGGAGTACAGAAACACAGAGGCAGAGAAAAAGAGATTTACAAAGAAAAGGAGAGCATAGAAAAATAAAGTGCTTATGTAGGAGGATGCAATTTGGGTGCTTTGTTGACACTGCAGTCTGACTTGGGGTGGGTTAAAATCACCCCAATTTCCCACAGTATTCAGTCCCAGCACAGAGTGGTTGCATACACATAGTGTATATAACATTTAATAAAAGGTTCCTTGGTGGTTAGTTCTAACTGGAAGAGCTGATATGCCACCACTCTGGGAATTTTCTGTGGAAATCCTAACTATGTCAACTCTTCCTCTATATTTAAACTAAAAAATACCAGCTGGAACATGCCGTCAATGAAATGTGTTTGCTCATTTGGTTGTACAGTGGTACCTCGGGTTAAGTAGTTAATTCGTTCCAGAGGTCAGTTCTTAACCTGAAACTGTTCTTAACCTGAAGCACCACTTTAGCTAATGGGGCCTCCTGCTGCCGCCACGCTGCTGGAACACGATTTCTGTTCTTAACCTGAAACAAAGTTCTTAACCTGAAGCAGTATTTCTGAGTTAGTGGAGTCTGTAACCTGAAGCGTATGTAACCTGAAGTGTATGTAACCCGAGGTACCACTGTATATGGTCAGAAATGGGCCAAATATATAGAGATGAGGTCTCCCCAAGTTTCTAAATGTTTCTGTAACTCCGTAGCCCCAAAACAGAAAGAAGGTGTTCCTGAACAGGAACACTTTTTATCATTTCTAATGAGTTTACAAACCCCTTCCATCCTTAAAAGGCAGGGAAAATCCTCCTCCACTCCGGTTTGCATCAGAACAATATATGATTCATTTACTGGAATTTTGTATTTGAGTCAATGCTTCTTTCCTGATGCTTCACTTGGTATCTCAGCCAACACAAAAATTGAGCTGATCAGCAGAGCTCGGTACTCAACTTGATTAGCCCTATATTTAGACACATACATCTTATACATTTTCATCATTGGCTGATTTACATATTTTTACATCAAGGGAAATAGCCTGTTTCTTTGTAAATGATTGTTTATGGAGTGTTGTAGCCCTAGTCACTGATCGCATGAGAAGAATGCTGATTTCTGATATGCAAATACTCATTTTATACTAAGAGATGTCTTTAGTGTTAAGCACACCATACCATTGACAGTGCCTTGGCACTGTCTTGAGCTGTCAGGTAGCAAGTTAAACAGTTCCCCTTGGGACATTGAAATGAATTTCTGGACTATTGACCTCCACAAACCCCAATTCTCTGGACTGTCATCACAGTCCCTTCTCCTCTAACAAAGACATAGACCATACAACTACCAGGAAATTGCTACATCTGACATGTAAAATGGAGCTGTCCACAAGGAAGAAGCTAATAGCTTCTGACTGGAACAACTTCACATTTCTTCTGACATTTAGCCTGCTTGGGAATTGTCTGATCCTGTGATAGAATACCCAGTGAATTTGTAAGACCTTTTTCATCCATGATGATAGATGTATTTCATAACACATACACTCCTTTTCCAGTAAAGGATGTTCTTAATAACGCTTGCCTCCAATATTAGGGCACAATATGTGGACCAGCACCTGAAGACCGTCACTGTGATCAGGGTCTTGTTAATGTATAGCTGGCCTGTGAAAGTCATTTTGGGGAAATGTGGTTTTGCCAATAAACCCAGTCATTTGTAACATTCAGATGCTAAGCTGTCTTTCTTAATTCTCAGGAGTACTCTCCAGGTAGGATATATTTACTTCCTATAGAACACATGCTTTTTGAAGCATTGCATTGACCTGTTTTTCTGCGGTGTTCTCAGGAATTGCACATCTCTTGTGGTGAGCTACATCTCTGTAGCTTCTGCCCCTGTAGTTACTATAGCTTCTCAGATAAGAATCTTCTGTACTAGCTCTGTCCAAGCTGGCCATTGGCTCCTCCTGGGCAGAAAGGAGTAAAAGAAGGCTCCCTGTCTCAGTGCTGCTTTTCTTGAGCAAAAAAAGTATACATGAGCTTTAGCATGTCTTGTGTTTCTGGCCTTGCTCTTTGATCTTGACACGTGGCTTAATTCCCAGTTCTGCCTTCTGGTCTTGGATTTCTCCTTAGCTTTCACCATTGACCTATCTTATGGTTCCTGACTCACCAAAGCTGGCAGATGTTCACTCTGGCTAATTTAAGGATTTATTTTACTTAAAAGATAGTAATAATAATTCAAATCTTTTCTTTAACACAAAAATGAATGAACAAGAACTTCAGTGTCTTCTGGGCTCAGCTCCCAGAACATCTTTTATTGAAAGTTCAGTTACTACAACATTTTTCAAGTCTCAAGCAAATTGATCTGCCTATGGTCTATGCTCTGTGAGAGGGAAGGGTAGTATATAAATAAATTAAGAAGAATACGTCACTAGCATGTCCTGCCCGCCCCCCTCTCCTTGTGGCTTACATCTGCTGCAAACATCCTTTGCAAGTATCTCTTGTCAAAGTTGCATGGCCAGGAATGCAGGAATCTGTTTTGCAACGTGGGACACACTTTTCCTGCTGCTTCCAACCTACTGAGTCAACTATTTATTTATAAAGACAGATCATTGCACCACAACAAACTGAGTTTTTCATTGAGGGGGGATGTGGTCAGCAAGTACATCTATTGCCTGAAGTCCATAATGGCTCCTAGTTCACCAACCAGGCTGATGATAGAGTAGGGATGAATACAGTTACCAGCACAGGCTGTGCTGTTCACACGGCAGGTTTTTCACTGTTGTGTGGATGGGGTTCCTTGGGAAAAGGTGACTTGCCTTTTCCATGGATATTTCCCACCCTGCTGGTGGTATAGCCATTCTGAACCAGGACCACTGATTATTACTGCGTGGTCTTTCTCCATCAGTGCTTTAGTAATAAGATATTGTATTTTAGTCAAAGCAGGTTGCACTTTGTGTCTTTTGTGGTCAATACATTTAGGCTACTAGGTCTACCAAGGTTGCACTGATTTTGCAAGCTAAGTGAGACTGGAGCCAAAATAGCACCTGTCAGACAGGAGTTGTAGTTCTAGAGCAGAAGAACTAACATAACAGATGTGCTGTGCCTGCAACACAGAATTCAGGGTCTTGGCTCTTATTTCTGGTAAACACCTGAATTCTATTTTGCCTATAGTGTCATTATGCTGCAGTTGCAAGTAAACTGCTTTCTTATAATGCAGCCCTGCATAGCTGTTGCCTATTGTGTGAATCATTCCACATAACTGGTGCCCTCTTGGTCAACTTTGCTCAGTAGTTTCGTCATTCAAATGCAGCTCAAAGCTGTACTAGGAAAGTGGCAAATATGTTGAGGACATATTTATATATATATATGTGACAGAGTGGCATGGAAGCCACTTCCCTGTGTCACTGGAAAGTATGTCAGGTGACCAATCACATGGGTCTTTCCTGCGAAATCCTAACCCGGGGCAGAAGAATGATCCCAGTTGACTGAGAGTCAGTGATGTAAATATCCCTCTATCTACAGTTCTAGAGTTGGTCAATCTTCTAGCCCTATCTTTCTGTGGGCACAATCTTCTATCCCTATCCTTCATCAAGTTTGTATCACTGTCTGGTCTACGAGTGATCGAAGTCCCGGCTGAGGACGTTGGGACCGGGGGCAAGATGGTGGGTTGGGAGCAGGAATGAGAGTCCAGAAGCCAGGGGTCTGAGAGTTGAGAAGCAAGGAGTCACGAAGGCAAGGGTCCAAGGGTCGAGAAACAAGGAGTCAAGAAGCCAAATGCAACAAGGCAGGAAACTTGATGCTGTGGCAAAGAGCTGAAGGGAAATGCTGACCTTATATCCCTTCCCGGCTCTAGCCACCAGGTGCAGTGAGTTACCAAGTGGCCTCACCTGTGCAGCCACGCCTTGCCTCTCCAGAACAAACTTAGGAAGGCCCCAGTCCTGCGAAACCCTACTGGTCACAGGGCCCAGCTCCTGCACGAACTCCTGACAGTTTGTTAATTTAGCCCAACCTGTAGCTGATGGGGCCTCATAGAATCATAGAATTGTAGGTGGAATCTACACACGTTAAAGACATGAAAATCCTTCTTCTTCTTCTTCTTCTTATTATTATTATTATTACTATTATTATTATTTTGAAAAATGCATTGAATTTACTATAGCTCACTTTCACCATCTAGTGTCACAACTGTATATTGCACTTTACAACACATTCAAAATGTTTTATTTGCAGCAGTATAGCTGAGTTCGCAGAGTTGGAAGGTGCCCCAAGGGTCAACTAGTCTAAAACCCTGCAATGCAGGAATCTCCACAATACACAACAGTGTGGATTCCATGCCAGGGTGCAAGCTGGCATCTCCTCTCAGACTCTGGTTAGTGACACAACTCAAATAGTAAGGGGCATAGCACACCGACCAGGTAAAATACAGAAGAAGACGTAATGTAATTCTAATTCTAAATTTGTAATTAACAATTTTTTTGTTTATTAACCCTTTGACAGTTTATGTGAAACATATCCAAAGATAGTTTGGTATACATTAATGCATTAAAGATAAAAAATATATACGAATGCATTAAGATGAAATCAGGATGCTCATTAATTTTAAATAACAAGTAGATGAGATTATATCTTATTAGCTCTTCAAAAAGTTTGAAAAGAGCATTGAAATGTACTAATGGCATAACATATGGGAGATTAAAATTGATAAAGTCCCCAGCATAGCAAACAGCAATTTAAGGAGGAAGCTCAAAGCAATTAGTCCTCCCTCCTTGCTTCCGACTCAAAGGCTCAAAACACTTGGAAAAATAAGGAAAGCAGTGGAAGCTCCACTGCATTATGAAATTATTTTTGGCACGTTATTTTAAATCCTTTTGCAATCAGATCCATTTCCCCCCGGTCCAAATAGGAGGAACATACGTATCAAAAGCATCCAGCTACTTCCCTGTGATTCTGCATGCATCAGTCTCTGAAAGTCAATTAAACTGATGTGCCTCAAGCACCCCACCAATATCTCATGAACGGAAATGTCTCCTTATGCTTGTGTTTTTACGTTTTGCACAGTGCCATGGAAATCTCAGAGCTAATGGTGTACTGTCCGTGTAGCAATGAAAAGAAAAATGTCCATGGATGCAGTTGGGATGCATGCAGCAGACCAGATTTTACTTCCTCTAATACATGGCCTGCTACTTGCAGCCCTGCTGCCAGGCTGCTGGTGAAAATTTGAGTGAGCAGGGTTTCTAACCTGACACACTCAAACAGATCTGCTACTAGGAGGTGATAACCTGAACCTGTTCAGTTCAGGTATTCCTCCTTCCTCATGGCTGCATCCACAGAGATGCTCCAAATCAGGCATAGGCAAACTCTGGCCCTCCAGATGTTTGGGACTACAATTTCCATCATCCCTGACCACTGGTCCTGTTAGCTAGGGATGATGGGAATTGTAGTCCCAAACATCTGGAGGGCCAGAATTTGCCATTTGTCTGCTCCAAATGGAAGGATTTAGACTGAGTGAACTGAAGCTATATTTCTCAGCAGGGATAACAGTTAGAAGTAGAGGCAGTGCCTTTTTTCAGGAGGCACAGTACCGGCACCTCTCTTTTGTTGTTGTTAAAAAGTGTGGCACTTACTGTAACAACTTCGTGGTGAGTACCGGCACCTATTTTTCTAGAAGAAAAAGCAATGAATAGAGGTACCTTAACCAAGGTGGTGCCGGCTGGGAAAATCTTTTGCAATATTTGTTCTCAGCACAAACAAAGAGATGTTTCAGCACTGAGTCCCTGAAAGCAAAGTGCAGAGATTTGTGGGACATGATCTATATCCCAGAATCAATATATGCAGTGAGAGGTCAAAAGCATGCTGCACTTACCGTCTCTTAGCTTAGCTATTGGGAACAGCAGATGTATATTTCTACAATTTATTGGCTTTAAGAAATCAATCACATTTCCAGGAACATGTTTTAATTTTCTACCACCTTGGAAAACATTACTATTGAGAAGACCAAAGGCATGTACTTCATGTTTATAAGCATATAAACACACTTGGTTTAAAGGCCTTCAGAAATCAATCTATATGTTTGTTGACTGCACCCTCTCATCAGTTTAGTTCCCTCTTCCAACCTTTTCCTCTCCCAAGGATTGTAGATGGACTACATCAACCAACTAAAAACGTGTGCACTTGGTATTACAGGGAGGGTCTCATCAGAAAGTACATATTTCTTCCTGTGCCTAAATATATTACTTTTGAAATGTCATGCTTATTAACACTAATCAATTAAATGTAGCTAGATGTTTACCATAGCTTATGATTATGTATTATAATATGTATTATAAGTGGCTGTAATATTTTAAAAAAACCCAATCTGTTTTAAATAGTGAAAATTGCACATTTGAAATTCAGTATTTTGCCAGTTGATCTTTGTATGGATGAGCATAGGGTGAAGTCAGGAAAGTGGTAGTGTGGAGCAGGGATGTCAGAGAATTCCAACAAAAACAGAAACGAAAATGGAAATTGCCAACATTTGCTTATTTATCCGATATCAAGATTGGAAATCAATCCAGTGAGTGTGATCAGTATTCGCTGCTGCTGTTGTTGCTTTCAGTCTGCAATTGATACACAATTAATTAAATCCCCCCAATTCACATGTTGTTTGCTTTGCACTGAAATGAAGAGGGTGGAGTAATGTAATAACAATATAACTTACATAATTTTGGGGTGGGATTCATCTAATGATTCCCGTCAGCAGAAGCCCTGATCTTGGGGAGGGATCGTTCCAAATGGCAAGTGAAATTGCTTGTGTAGATGGAACATTTTATGAAGAGAAAGGCAAAAGAAGCATCAATTATGTATCCTTTCACAAAGGGACTGAATCGGCCTTGTTTACCCTGGTTGATTAAATTTGTTGGGAAAAGGATGGAGAGACTGCAACCTTGCTCCTTTTCCTTGACCTCTCAGCAGCTTTCAGTACCATTGATCATCACAATATAGTTTTGGACATATAGCTCAGCCTAAATAACTGCAGCCTCAAATATCTGAAGACCATCTCCATCTGTATTGGCTTTCTTGGGCTCTTCAGGGGGCCTCTCTTGGTAGTTCTGCCATCCTAAGAAGTGTGGGAAATGGTGGTCCAGGAGAGGGCTTTCTCTATGGCAGCCCTCAAATTGTGGAACTCCCTCTCCGTAGGGGTGTGTCTGGCTTTCACTGTATACTGAATACTATTTCCCCTGGCCTTTGACAGCTAGATATTTTGTTCTGTGAGATCTACCTCTGTTGCAAAGCTTATACTGTTCTGTTCCATTTGGAAAAGTTTTACATGTTTTATAATTGGTGTGTGTGTATTCCATTGTTGTAACCTGCCCCATGACCTTATGTGAGAATTCTTATAATTAAGTAAACTAGAGAAGGGGCTATTTTTAAAGCTTAGGAAATGTTTATGAAAGAACATTGCCTGCTCTACAATTTACAGAGCTCCACATTTTCAAGTTGAGACTCTGATTCATATCTGAAACAAATTAGGCATGATAGTACCACTGGCCCTCACCCACCAACAATTCACATTTCCACTGATGTTGAAACATCCATTGCACGTATCAGTTTGCTAGATAGCCAAATGCTCTCAAAAATAACCCTTGCTTATAAAATCCTTGATTGTGACATTCAGAAACAAATGCTTATTATTATTCTTTATCTTAGAGGGGAAAGACGCAGAGCCAGTGGGGAAGCTGTCTGTGTGCACTGCTCATCTCTCTCGGTGAATAAAACATGACCTACATTACATAACTCTATTACACTACAAGAAACATGTATTCAGTCCTGGTTACTATGGTGATGTGCATAATAGAAATACATACAGATGTGTGATGGAGACAGCAATGTAATTTCATACACTGCCAGATAAACCAAAGATAACAATATTATCAACTTGGGGTGTATTTTATAAAACTTGTTTTAGGGCATCTTAATCATATCACATATTCTGAATTCCTCCAGATGATAAGATCCCTTTCTGAATTCTCTGCATTAAAAAAAAAAAAAAATCCCCCGCAAAGAACTGAAGTGTATTTTGTCCTGTGCTTCCTATTGTCACAACTGGAGAAAGGCAGCCAATTTCTACATATTTCCTTTAGCTGCAGGAAGTCAAACACAGTTCTGACCAGAACCACTACTGATTATGAATATTCTGGTCGAAGTGATGCGAATAACAGTATTATCACTGGCTCAGACTAAAGTTCAATGTGAAGGAGAAATATGTTGGGTTTCGATTAGAGACTATGAGTACAATTCTGAGAAATGGCATTCACTTTTGCATGCAGCTCTCTTCATAAGTGTTTGCAGGGGCTGCTTTGATAGGCAGCAGGGTGAAGTCACCCATTGCAGGCAGCAGCATGAAGTCAGGAATTGGTGTCTGAAGAGCACAGCAAGACCTTTTAATGGATTACGGTTCCATTTGGGCTCCACTTCAGGTTGCAACACATTTTGGACCGGAATTGAGAGTTTTCAGAGGAGAATAGGCATGTACTCACTCATGCCACAATATGTTTCTTTTTCAAGAATGCATTTATTTTGGGGGGAAGGGCAATGGAGATCAGTCAGTTTATGTTGAATAGGCCAATGGCCCAACTGTCCTCCAGCTGCCAACAGCTCGCCAAGGTGTCAGGAAGATGTCATTATCAGGAGATGCCCCCAAAGGTATCCTGGGACCTTATGTATTCAAAGAATGTACTCAACTACTGAATGTTTTCCCACTTAGTTCTGGGAAATCTCTGTAATATTTATTGTATGATGGATCATTCACACCAGTCACTACTTGATGCTGCAGCCATCAAGTGATAGAACTGTGGGGAAGAGTTATCTAAGATTTAGATATGAGACCATTAAGATGCCTGTTGATTTGGAGGGTGGAGAAATTAGAAGTGGTTGATAGTGTCCAAGATCTCCAAATAAGCTAGAAATAACGTTTATCTGAAGTCTGTTTCTTTTTTTTAAAGCTGTGGGGGGAAAGTGACACAACACCACAAAATCCTTTCTTTTCTGTTCCTACTCCAGGGAGATAATTACCGGTATAGATAAACAAGATATAATTCTTTTAGGGGGGGAGGCAGAAGATGGCGCCGAGGTAAGACGCTCTTATCGGAGCTCAAAGAAATCTTTTAGCTAAATGCCTTTGTTGCTGGCTCTTCTCCTCCTTTTGGATTTTATTTCCTCTCACTACTTCGTATCTCATCTTCCTCGGTGCCGGGACTTAATGAAGTTAGTGAAGTTTTAACAAAGGCTCTCAGACATTCCCTTCTGGGCTTTAAGGCACTCCCTCCCAGTCTCTCTTTGACTCCGCGTGACAAACTTATTCCAAGGATTTTGAAGGACTTCTAATGGGCTTTTAACCCTAAAAACTACAAATTCATAAAACCACAAATTTCTTCCACCACCTTCAATTTCGTGGACCCCCAAACATCTCAGTTGCTTTAACAAACTGAGAAGAAGGGGGGGGGGGGATACTGCAAAGGAGTGCTCTAATTGGACCCAGTTTTTAAACTCCTCGCAGCAGCCCACCTAGGACGGAATGAAAATTGAACGAGATTGCGACCTGAGAACTTTAATACTTTATCACTCTATCTAGAAGTCTGATCTCATTGATTTAAGAAGAATCTGCAATGAGAAGAACCAAAAGACTCAGGTGTCTTGACACAGAAACTGACGCAGAGCCCTCTGGTTTCAAACAGAGTAATCTAGATAAGTATCTGCTACCTCAAAAACAGCACATATCTCCTCCCAAAAACTCCCTCAACTCTTTACATGGAAAGACAGTTGAAGAGATATCCCTAGGAATAAACGAGGACAAGGCTACTACTCCCATAACCGAGGCACAAGTACTAATTGATAGAAAGGTGGAGCTGCTGGAGGAATGCTGCCTACTGACTGCTCAAACAGTTCAAAAAATCTTTGAACAATTACAAAACATCTTCAAGAAGCTGGATAACCCAGATGAAAGGAGGCAACTCACTCCCTTTTTGCCATCCTTAACAAGCCCTGGAGATAAACAGAACAAATACAAATTTATACCTCTAAACCAGCCAAAAATCAGAGGAAGCCCCCCTCACTCAGTCAACTTGATACTGAGGCCATGTGAGATTGTTCTCCACATTTTTCCATACAGAGGGCCCCTACCTTACTGGGAGTCATCCTTCTGGGCCAGACATCATCTAAATCTGCTCCTAGGCCTTGAGGGGGGAAGGATTGACTTAAAAGCAGTCAAGAGGCTCACTAACGATGGATATTCCAAAAAAGTACTACTAAGATTTGGTAGCCATAGAATCCCAACCGAAATCTTAAGGGAAAAGGCTCATTTAGCCCAGAAAGGAATTATTCCACGTCGACACTTTGAAGATATATCACTCAGACCATTGATTGCATCTAAAAGACAGAACAAGATGAACAAGGCCATTCCAACAGAAGCCGATATCTGCCCTACTCCCGTGGAAGAACCCAGTAGATGGGAGAAACCGCTGCCAGCTACCCGGGAAATTACGCAAGAAAAATCCAAGCTCCCAAACCATGCGATTGTAGCATCAATCAACAGCCTCGCCCTTGACACAACAGACTGGACAGTCCCAGAAGAAGAAGATCTGCTGAGTAACTTTACCAACCTACCAGATAAAGAACAAATAAGCATACTCAGTAAACTGACGAAACTACAGGCCAAATTGATCGAAATTCACCAACAAGGTCAACAAAATGCAGTAGAAACAATACACAATCAAACTTCACACCTACCAGCCCTCTCCCCAAAATGCATAGTCAAAAAGAGAGCTACTAATGGAACTTTTAAATGTATAGATGCAGAGCTTCAAATCCAGCCTCCTTTAAAATATGAAATGACAAGGAAAAACTCCAGTAATGAGACCACAAATTCCTGGCTGAGATATCAATTACTAGCTCCAAACGAAATAGGTACCCCTTATTTAAGTACTACAAAGGATTTTAACATTCCCGAACAAAAGATGACCTCCAACAGACCTGACACATTGAGCTCAACATCAAATGAGACCAAAGAAATGGAAGTAGAGACCGAAAACAATCCTACTGTCCATAATAGTCCACCAACCACAGAAATCTCTCAGGAACAAGGAACAGCTAAGGAAGAAAATCAAGAAAGGGAGGAAATTCTAATTTCCCGCACTTTAAAAAAGAATCTAAAAGATCCACCATTATGTTCCCCACCGAAAGTAGCGACAAATGGCTGTATCGGCACAAGACAAAATTCCTCGCTGGACTCAATAACAGAATTAGAATGACTAAATGCTGTCAACCAGCCACCAACTCAAAAACGGATTCTACGCTTGCTGTCCTGGAATATTGCAGGGTGGGGAAACAAAGACGGAGACCCAGACCTAATGAACTTCTTTAAAGATTTTGAATTAATACTTCTACAAGAAACATGGTCAACTAGAGATATTAAAATCAATGGATTCTCCTCCTATACGAAACCCGCATTGAAAACAAACACGAAGGGCCGGCCGAAAGCAGGGTTCTGTTGTATGATCAAAGACAACTTAGGGTTTGAAATCAAGCAGCTAGAAAAATGCTTGCCACTTGCACAAGCCCTACTTTTAACCCAAAAAGAAGATACTTTGCTACTTGTAAATGCCTATATCCCCCCATCCAAAAACAACAGCAACAGTGAAAATTGGTCACAACTAACCTTTTATATAGAAAATTTGACCGCCAAATACCCAAATGCCTCATTGATAATAGCAGGTGATTTTAATGCCAGAGTGGGAACCAACAATGAACAACTATGTAGCAAACTAAATTGGAATACTGACAATGATATCGCACATGCCCTGAAAATAGGACGATTCTCCAGAGATAGGGTTGTAAACAACGAAGGCTTACGCCTACTTGAATTATGTAACAACTTTAATTTGCAGATTGTGAACGGTTCAACAAAAGGCGATAGAAGCGGGGAGTTTACATACTTCTCCCCCCGAGGATGCAGTGTCATCGACTATATTCTTGTCCCTTATAATATTATAAATTCGATTATGGACCTCAAAATCGGAACGCGTACTGAAAGCGACCATCAGCCATTATTGTTGTCTATTAACTTAAAGGATGAAACCAAAATAACCAAGCACAATATTATAGAACCCTCTCAATACAAACAAATGACCCAATTAAAATGGTCCCAGGAAATGAGTGCAGTAGTGGGGCAAAAACTTACAGTCAACCTGAGAAAACAAGTATTATCCAACTTAAAGACCACTAATTCCCACAGCGATATTCCGAAAATTTATAATGAAATCTTCCAAATGTTCGTAGAACTTAGTACTCCACCTAAAGTTTGGGTACTTAAACATAGCGCTAGCCCTTGGTTTGATGATGAATGTTTCCAGCTAAAAAGAAAACTGCGCCAAACATTTAAAAATAATCGCACTAAACTAGAGCCCTCTTATCTTGATGAAAAAAGAAAATATCATTACATTCTGGCCGAAAAGAAACAGAAATATGCAACCCAAAAATGGCTACAATTACTCGACTCAATCCAGAGTAAAAATAACAAAGCGTTCTGGAACCTAGTGTACGGAGGATTGAAAGCCGAAAATCAACTAACTCTACCACCAATTGCAGAATCCAAATGGTCCCAATATTTTACATCTGTATTTAACAATCTACACAGTGAACTTAAAGGAAATGAAACCACTAAAAATAAAATCAATAAACTCCAGGAGTGGCCAAGGGTAGAAGAAGAGGAAATTAGAGAGATAGTTAAAAATTTCAAATCGGGGAAATCTCCTGGGCCAGACGGTCTACCAATAGAATTATTCAAGACCTATATAGATTGGTGGGCAGAACCCTTAGCTCAATTGTTTACCCTCATAGATAAATATGGGATCATACCTGAGATATGGTTAAGATCAATAATTATCCCAATTTTTAAAAATGGCGACCCAAAAGAACCAAGGAATTATAGACCGATAAGCCTATTATCAGTGATAGGGAAAATCTACGCTAAGCACCTTTTATCTAAACTCCTTACCTGGATGAAAAATCTAAATTTACCAGGGAAAGAACAAATAGGTTTCTCCAAAGGTTGCTCTACATTAGACCACTGCCTTATACTTATGCATTTGGTTGAAAAATACAGATCTCAAAGGCAATCTAAGATATTTGCCGCTTTTGTAGATTTTCGTGGTGCATTTGACTCAATTGACCGCCCAAAGCTGTGGAGGAAACTCGCAGAATTAAAAATTGATCAGCGCTTATTGATCCTAATAAAAAATTTATACTCTTCCAATATCTGTCAAGTCAAACTTAACACCAAAGGTCACCTTTCATCAGACATCCCAAACTCGAAAGGGGTAAAACAAGGGTGTATTCTTGCCCCCTTCCTATTTAATTTATTTTTATCAGACTTGCCAGATCACCTTCAAAAAATAGAATCACATGCCCCTAAACTTAATCAGAAACCAGTTTCTCTGTTATTATACGCAGACGATGCTGTTCTACTATCATTAACGAGTTTGGGTCTGAAACGTCTTATATCTTCTCTGATCCTTTACTGCGAATGTAACAAGCTCTCTATAAATTACGAGAAGACAAAAATTTTGGTCTTCTCGAATGGTTGGAAATTAGAGAAATGGAAAATAAGAGGGCAAGAAATCCAACAAGTGAAAATCTATAGGTATCTGGGAATCTTATTCCAGAGCAATTTAGGGTGGGCAAATCATCGCACAAATGCCATAAAACAGGCAAAGTGCACCTCATCAGCAGTTGCCCGTTTTTATTATCAGAAAGGCAATCAATTTATTCCTGCGGCCAATCAGATATTCCAAACAAAAGTGCAATCCCAGATATTCTATGGAATCCCGCTATGGGTCCAAGCATATAATAGTGATTTAAAAAAGATTCACTCCAGCTTTCTGAGACGTATTCTTGGACTCCCAGCTGTGATCAAATATGAAACAATGTGTGCAGAAATAGGCATACACACAATGGAATATTGGGCCTGGTCCACCTCAATAAAGTACTGGTTACGCTGCCATTTTCGCTGCCCTCCATCAAGTCTGCTCGCTGATTTGCTCAAAGACTCCTACAAATCAAGATGGTATCAGTACCTCGAAAAAAAGATTGAATCTTTAGGCATCGAGCTGGAGCCCCTGTACAATTCTAATGAGCAATACATTTTCCATAATATCCTAACTAGACTAAAGGATGTCGAGAGGCAAAATATTATGGCAGCTGTAAACAAAATTTGCTCGCCCATATTCTATGATTTAAATATCTTAGATAGCAGAGCCAATTACGTCACCAAATTAATAATTCCAGCCCAACGTAGGGCTTTTATGCTGGCCCGTTTGAATGTTTTTCCCTCAGCACTTGTCAGGGGAAGATATCAAAACATCCCTAGAAACAAGAGATTCTGCAGATGTTTTATGAATGTCCCGGACACGGTAGAGCACATTCTCTTTCAGTGCCCATTGTACAGTACGCTCCGTCAACGCGTGCTGCCCCCTCTTTTGGGTGGTCTGGAGCCCCAACAAGGTGAATGTGTGGGATTCTGCCTATCCGACGTTGACCAAAGGGTAACGGCGGGGGTAGCCGAGTTTTTGGTAGCAGTCCTCCAAGGAGCAGGTTAACAAGGAAAACCACTGATTTTATATGTATATATATATATATGTATGTAGCCAACTGCTGCCTTCCTGTATATATCTCAAGGCTTTTATATGTTACTTTTTCTTTTATCGTTTTATTTGTATAATGCCTAATAAAGGTTTGAATAAGAAGAATTACCGGTATACATCATCTAAATTTGAGTGTTGCCAAAGACTGAAGTGGGGGGGGGTGACTGCAGTACTCAATGCCTTCTTACTGTGTTTCTACCTAGAGAGCATTTTTGTCAAGTTTTATGTAGAGACATCACCACAGCAATGATTTGGTGCTTTCAGAGCAGTAATTGTTTGTTGTCTTCATGCTGACCATGTTTGTCAAAATGCATTTGTATTTTGGGAGCTTTTATGCTGTCCAAACTGATGTAAAATCACAATGTTGTGCTCTGTCGTGACCAATTAAAAAACCCATAGACTCACTAGGGCTGTCAACTTAGCTTTAGTCAATTCATTGGCATAATTTAACTGGCTAATTGATTAATTAATCAGCTAAAGAAAACAAATGCTCTCCTTCACGCTACAGTACACTCAAAGAAAATATCACTAGGTGTGCAGGCAGGCCCACAACTGAGGTGTTTGGCCAGATGACCACAAGAACTGGGGAAGGATATAAAGTTAGGCTTTTAAACAATGAGATCACTGAGAAGCACTAAGGACCAGAGACAATCTGAGGGAAGATGTTCTGGCTGGCTGAGGTCTAAGGAATGCTTTAATTTGCCACAAGGGAGCTACCTTTCTTTCTCCCTATACTACACCTGTTTAGCAGAACTGAGGAGAGAACAAAGCGCTTTCCAGGTGTTCTTTTATAACAAGATTTCCTATTCTACATACCCAGCAATTTTCGTTCTCATGTGTCAGCATTTACTTAGCTCTTTTATATTTGAAAAAGGAGCACACTCAGTTCTCAAGGACTGAGGTAGGTGTCAAAAGACGTCAAGGCAAATATAAGTATATCATTACAAGTACAGCCCAATTAGAGGTAATCAAGGCTACCACCACACCTTTTTACTGATATAACTTCAAACCAGTCTGTATTCAAGATGTAACAGATGTCTGCAAATCTCCAAAATGTGCCCATTTTTTCAAATGCCGTAATAAGTTTTTTGAAGCAATAAACATTTAACTCAAAATGTCACTGTTTAAAGCTTGTTGGTATCTCATGATTGCTTGGGGTTTGGATGACTTTAAATCAGGTATAAGAAACCAATAGCCCTTGGGACATACCGTATCTGACTCCCAGGGCCTCCCCATCTAGCTCTCTAGCTTCTTGCGGCCACACATCCCTCTGCAGCACTTCCCTTCTCTGATCAGCATAGCACAGCACACCTCCCCCTTTCCCTGCTATGCAGCTGTTTTCCAGCAAGAGCTGACCAATATATATGAGGTTAGAGAAAGCTGGGAAGATGAGGCTTTTACACATCATCTTCTATCTGGAACTGTTGGAATCTGTCTGTGGCCACCTCATGTGGTGAATTGATGAACTACAGGAACCAACCTGGGCAAAGAACCTCGAGGACTGACTTCTCCCACCCAGGCTCATCACTGGGTGGTTCTGGGCAGGAAGGAGTTTTCAGCTGAGCCTTGCATATGGTATGCCATGCTTCTTTATTCTCAGGTGTTCTTTTGCATGGTTCGTCCTCCAGTCCTGAACTGCTGTTTGGTTCTGACTCATTCCTCAATGCTGCCTCATGGTTTGTTCTTCAATCTGCCTTCTGTTATGACCACTGACCTGTTTCATGGCTCCTGGCATGGTCCTTAGTTCCTTACTTCCTCTGTGAACCAAGTAGGCCCTCTAGAACATGCACTCCAGCACATGGGACTCATTACAGGGTCATAGCCTGATCTAAGGTGAGTCACAACTACAGCACTACCACCATACAAGTATATGGTTAAACATTAAGAAATGGGTCTCCAAATGCATGTGTGGTTAAAAGTGGGTCTTGGATCTGAAAAGGTTGAAGACTACTGCCCTAGAACATTTCTGAGATTCTGTGGTAGGTACACAGGTGTTCCCTGGCAAATGCCAGTGCAGAAAGTTCCTCATGTTGTGGTGGTTAGAATGTTGGACAAAGGATACAGGACTCATGTCCAAATCCCCACTTGGCCTTGAAGGGCACTGAGTGACTAGCTAAAGTCAATAGCTTCTCATCTACCACACAGGGGCATGGGGAGAATGGGGTTTAACCACGTATGCTGTCTTGGGCTCCTTGAAGGAAAGGTGGGATAAAAATGGAGTAAAGAGCTAAATACCGCTACATAGCAGCTGTTACTGTTGCCCTTGCTTGTCAGCTTTGAAAAACAGCATATCATATTGACAGTAATCTATCAGAAATTTAAATCCAGCATCACTGGTTGTTACACTCAGCTATCCCATATTCAGGCAACATTTGGAGAATATTCAAGCATTTGGAGAACTCCTAGTTAATATTTTACATCAGGCTTTGCAGGAGAATTTGTTTCAAGCAGTACGTGCCATGTGGACTTCTGGACTATCAACCAATTACAGAAATTGCAATAAGATGGTAGGGAAGAGGCTGTCTCAAGTACAGGGAGTCCAAGACATTTCATATCAAGAAGCCAAAGTAAAATGGAGCCTGTGTTTTCTATATCACTGTTTATGATTAAACCTTTCATTGCCAAGTGACCTGTAAAATATTACTTGATTAGACCTATGTTGTTCCCCTTCATCTTTTACCAGTCATATCTTTTTCCTTCTCATGAATTTTCATGAATGAAATCCACCAACTACACATAAAGTGGAAGCCTGAATATTTGGTGGAAAAGAATTACCATTCACTTAACAAGTGATTTGTGGCTTGAAGAGAGAAAGGTGGGGGGGAGAGAGATTGGAGGTTTTAGTAGAAGGCATGGTGAGAAATGAGTGGCATTTTGGTATCACACTTAATTGTCGAAAATCATGCCAAGAATAGTATTTCATGCACAGTATTTCATGCACATTCATACATTAAGAGTGAATCACTATTTCCGCACCTTCTCCCAAACACATTCCCAGCAGCCCAATCACTATTTTGCTAAATTCAAAATCTGCACCGTCTTGGTCTCTGGGAAGTATTATTGGTACTTGAGTTGTAAGCAACTGATGAATACTAGTTTTAAATATTTATTTAGAGACCGAGACCTGATTTGAAATTGACTGATAGTGCAGTTAAAGATCTGGTTCTGCATGCACTGGAACAATATATGCTAAGCTGGAGAGCGTCCATTAATCTCTTGGACCTAGTTCTGGCACTCAAAGTGATTAATCAAGCAGGACGGAAAGATATATAGCTGCATCAACTGCACTGGATGCCTATGTTGTAACTGGTAAATGGTGTTAAGTGTTAACAGAGCAAGGGAGACCACTGAATTCAATCAGAGCTCTAACATTATTGCTGGCTATAGGCAGCATTAAATAAGGTACGTGGAGATAATGTTTTACAGATATTCTGCAAATGGAAAAGTGCCCAGTTTGGTGTACTAAAAGGATTAGGAAGCTGACTCCCCAGATATGGTTAGAATCCAATTCCCTTTAACTCTAACAGCATAGCCAAAAGCCAAGGATGAGGGAAGCTTCAGTCCAACAACATTTGAAAGGCCGCAGGTTCCCATCCTTGGGATACTGCTGTATCCCAGGTGCCAAATACTGAAAAACCTAGCCTGGCTGTGTGCTATGAGAGATGGGGTCTGCAGCGTGGCATAACACCTTGTTCTGTGTTTGGACCCCTTCAGGCATATGATGTGTTATGGTGTATTGATAGCCTGCAGTCTGAGCCAATGCTGCAAAATATTTGAAATAATACTTCAAGTAAATTTGCACCTCTGAAAATGTGCCCCTTCTGAAAACAGAAAAATTGTTTTCTGTGTCCTAAAGTGTGGATCTTTCCTCTTACACCTATTAGGCACTGTCGTCCACAGGTGGCAATCTTCCCTTCCCCTGATAAACCACAATCTCCAGATTCCTAGCTTTCATTAAAAAACAAAAAACAAACCACAAATCTTAGCACTTATAAAACAAGAGATATGTGCCAAATGTGCAAGCATTTTACTCTCTGTTTTTGTGTGAGACAAACTGGCCTGCTCTTGATGTTCAGTGTTTTCAGCCAACAAATGAAGTCATGATAACTGACATTTAGGAAAGCATATCTAGTCAATTAGACCAAGAGAGAGCTAGAGTGAACACAGATTGTGAAGAGAAGAAACTCCTTGGTTTGCTTTTTAAGCTTCTTATGTTCATCTTCCATACAGGAGAAGTCCCGTAGGAAACAGTTCAGGTATCCAGGAGTTTAGTGCAGCTGTGAACTTTCATGCCCTGGAGCCAGCAACAGTCATATATTTGAGACCAAGCTCTGCTCTTGGCCATTTTAAGGGGGAATCATGGTTTGTGTTAACACCCTGATTCCCAACCTTCTTTCGAAAAAAGATCTTCCTACTAACTATACAGGTTATAGTGCAGTTGCATGCAGAGTCAATGCAGCCTGGGATTCTGCATTTGCATGAAACTTGCCTTGGACAGTATCATTCAACTTCATTTTAATAACTGTTGGCTTGGATCTCAAGATAAATTAAGGAATTTCACAGAAGGAAAGTTGCCATCCTTTGTCAGAATGATAAAGCATTCTATGGCCTTTTAAATGTGTTTGTGGGAAGGGGGTTGTTGTTTTGTTTTTGTTTTTAGAATGTATTTTGTGTCTTCATTTTGTATTTTTATGTTGTGAATCACCCTGTGATCTTCAGATGATAAATACTCCTCCTCCTCATCACCATCTTTCTTCCACTCCGCAGCCACCACCAGTCCTTTAAAAGCATCTCTATCAGGTCAGGGTCCCTCCTGAACAATGTGAGAGTTTGTTGGAAAAGAAAAGACCCATCAAAATTGGCCTTGGAGCCTACGATAAGCTAACTTGATAAAGTTCATGAAGTTTCCCTCCCTTAAGTCCTCCCCACTCCAGCAGCCACATCTCACCCTACATCGTTAATGGACTCTTCCCTGACCTTTTGAGAATGACACGTGGCTTATAGTGATGAGGAGGATATCGGAAACTTTCCTTCTGTGAACTTCCTTAAGCCAACTTTAGGATATAAACTGTTGGGCAGACTGCATAATTACCTGTGACTCAATCCCACTGAACATAGATGAAGCTTTTTGAGTAAACATGTATGGGCTTGCACAGATAATCAGTTTCAGCACCCACTGCTGGAAACTAATTTCTAGACATTTTGTAAAAGCACACACTGCAGAACTTAATCTTAGGAGGTTAGTTGTATACTTCCGCTAGCCCTAATCTAGTCCCTAGAAAGGAGTAAAGTTTATTAAACTAGATTAAGCCTATGCAATGTGCATTTCCTACCCCTGCTTTGTTCTAAACGACTGGGGCTCAGTACCCTTAAATTGGTAACACTATTCACATCTTATATCAAGGTACAGTATAGTAAGACTAAAAGAAATATTTTCTTCCTTTGGAAGAAGGCATGCCATTTGGTGAGTGACATTTGGTAAGTGGCTCTTTTAGATCTCATTAAATATTCAGAGAAATGAACTTTTCTTTGAACTAGACAGTTAAATTTTGGCTGCTTCTGGAGACTGCATTCACCCATTAATAATTGTCCTTTTAATGGGACAAAAAGATTTTTATTACTTAGAACCATTTGATCATGAGAACAGAACACTCATATTTAAATGGCCACACAGTCTTTAGAGTATAGAAAAAAAAGTTCTTTGAATGTAACGAAAATTAATTGCCCCTGACATATGAAGCTTATGAGAAATTGCATTCTCTGTTGGATCCTGCCTTGAATTTCTAATAATGACCATAGCAATATCCGAATTTTAGTTGAACACTACACCAAAGGGGCAAGGTGCCAGTGAGCAAAGAAAGAGACAAATTACAAGAAATCTCAGCAGCATAATCTCAGGGATAAAATGTATACACTAGACCCCTGAACAGACACAGTTTGATCAGACAAAGCAGGTGTTGTTGGAAAGCTGACTAAGACATTCAATTTACAGCTCACCTTTCCTCCCAAAGTAGACCAGGGCAGCAAACACATACATTCTAAAGCAATTAAGAACATTCTAAAAACACTTTAAAACATTATCTTGTCTAATAATTTCCAAGTTGTCAGGAGCAGTGTCTTTCAGCCATCAAATGCCTCTGTAAACTCTCCAGGGAGTTAGTCCCCTTAAACTCTGTTGGATTTACTTTTGAACAGTTCCTCTAGGGGCACTGTACCTAGTAGACATGGTAATTGCATTCCTACAATTATCTTCACATCTGGCCAGAAGAAAATGCGATAAATATGTGCATACATAATTTTATTTGTATGCGGCAATCCACAGTTCAAACCATGCTCAAGGGGGCTTACAACATGAACAAATATATAACTGCAGCGTAGCAAAAGTGGCCATAAATAAATAAAGACAACATTAAGGAATTCACAACCAAACTGAACACTTTCCGCATATATCACAACAGGATCTAAAATAAAGATAGACAAAAACAGCAACAACCCCACAAACAAACCCAAACCCATACAACACCCTGACCCAAGAGTCTGTTCAGCAGCCCCCGTTTTTGTAGCTGGAGTCATTCAGGGCCCTGCTCTCCTAGGTCAGGTGGAAAAAAGCCTCCAAGGCAGGGGGCAGGTCTTCCAGGACTCACAGCCAAGATGGTCTCTTGGATAAAGGCTCTTGGACAAAACCTTGCCTTCTTAAGAAACTTCAGAATTGGTTTGTGGGGTTTTTTTGCTGAAAGTTACACTGTATGTTCTGTGTAGATGAGTGTTTTATTTCAAATAAAGGAAAGGAATGAATAAATTATGATGAATTATGAGGTTACAGTTCTGCAAGAGAGGAGATGAAAATTGCTAGGTATGCAGAATAGGGGTCTTGCTTTAGAAGACCTCATGGAAGATACTCTATCATCTATATCTATCTATCATCTATCTGTCTATCTATCTATCTATCTATCATCTATCTATCTATCATCTATCTGTCTGTCTATCTATCTATCTATCTATCTATCTATCTATCTATCTATCATCTAATCTATCTATCATCTACCTATCTATCATCATCAGCTATTTACTTTGTCGTTGCATGAGAAGTGTTTAACCTGGAAATTCTAAGCTCAATCTATACTGATGTTCCCAAAATAAAACTTCTGTTTTGTTATTAAGTGAACAAGAAAATTGGCACACAATAGACCAGTCAATACACTTACTGGGACGACCAGAATATTCTCGGTGGAAACCATGTAATATTCTCTGGAGCGATCCGCAGTGCAATGTGACTTTCACATCAGATTAGGTTACCTTAACAGTTTCTGATGTGCACACACCACACAAGAAAACTTAAGGGAAGCATCTATCCAGGCCTAGTGATATTTACAGTGCTTTTCCAGAGAAAGAAATGGAATTTGTGAATCCTGCTAAAATAAAGCAAAACCTACAGGTTGCTGTGAATCAATTTAAATCAAAATGTTCAACTAACCATGGAAAGGATCTATTATGTGCAAGCAGTTGCTCTAATAATTTGTTGGAAATAAATCCCAGCAATGCATTAAAGCAGAAAGTACTTATTTTACCATTTGCTGGTGTGATAGAAATACAGAAATATGTCTGTGTTAATATTAGATTTATCTTGTATGTTAAAGCAGCAAATGCTTCATGAAGCCAGAGGATTCTTCCTTCCCAAGAGGTCCCTGGTATTTATACTGAAAGAATAGGTATCCTTTTGATAGTGGTAGTGGTAGAGCCCGTGGAGTGTAGAGGTCAAGAGTGTTGGACTAGGACCTGAGAGGTTAAGGACTTGAATCCCCCATTCAAAGATGACCAAGCCCTATAAATTCCTGGCTCTCTGGGAAATTCAGAAACTATGATCTCACCATGCACCTTCAAGATAGTCTCAGTAATGTCCCTAGAAACAATAGGCTGTTGCCAACCTCCTCTGTCCTCTTTTGCTAGCAGATGAGTGAATTTGGATGTTGTGCAACAGAGGGATCCAATGCCAGAGTTGCACCAACAGGGAATTCATTGTGCAGCAAACCTGCTTAAGAATTCTCTTGCCCGTCAACATTCTGCTGGCTTAAACTTTCAACTTTGGATACAGCCCTGTGCTACGTGATTTTGAACACTTTCTCCAAAGGACCATAGCACAATTTGCCTAGCATGTAGAAGGTTCCAGGTTTAATCCCTGGTGTTTCCAGATGGGGCTGGGGAATGCTCCCGCCTGAAACCCTGTAGAGCTCCTGCCAGGCAGAATAGAGATTCCTGCGCAAGCTGGACCAATGGTCTGCCTCAGCATAAGCCAGCTGCCTCATTTCCATGCCTCCCTCATTTGTTAGTGTCTGTTCAGAATCTATGACAAGAATCCCCAAGGTGATGTGTTGCATTCTACATGTCCCCTGGAGCATTTTAAGTCACCTTCATATTTCATTGTTTTCCTGAAGGCTGAGGGAGCTCTCCAGAGCTGTATTTGATATATGCAAGAAGCATCAGCTAGAAGGATATGCACATAAATGAGTTTTGCATAAGATGGTGGTGATGGTGAAGATGATGATGACAAAACATTGTTTTCATAATAAAATCCAGCAATTTCCAATAAGTTTGATGCAGAGGTATTCCAAAGGGGAGAAAGGGCTGCCGCAACTTAGTGCAAGACGTTTGCATGATAGAAATTCAGAACACAGCTTATGTTCTTTTGCACACCAGTTTGTACAAGGCCTTAAATTATCTGCTAGCACAAGGTCCACCATACAGTGGGAAAGATAAAATCTTGCACAAGTTCTTAGGATATGGACTTGTGAGAAGTCCATGTTCTGCAAACACTGCTGCCATCTTTTGTACAACAATTTACAAAACAGCACCACCTCCAGAATTTCTCCCTCTTCTTTGCCTCTGGGCACAACTGAACTTAATAATGTTTGGGTGTCGGCCTGGGAAATTTTAAAGCCACCTGCTGCAAATTATTGCTTTATTATTTATTGAATTTTTATATTGCCCTTCATCTGAGGATCATAGGGTGGTTTACATTGTAAAAACACAAAAATTCATACCATAATAATAAACAAAAGCAATTCCCTCCCCACAGTTGGAAAGGCCAGCAATTGTTTAATTACCGGTAGCCAAAGCTCTGGGAGGAGAGAAATGTTTTTGCCTGGTGCCTAAAGATATGTATTGAAGGTGACAGGCACGCCTCCCTGGGGAGAGCATTCCACAAATTGGGAGCCACAGAAAAGGCCCATTCCCATGTTGCCACCCTTCAGGCCTCTCATGAAGAAGGCACATGGAGAAGGGCCTCAGATGATGATCACAGAGTCCGGGTCGGTTAAAATGGGAAGAGGCAGTCCTTCAGTCGCCTTTATATGTAACGTCATCTCAGGTCACTCAGCTATTGAAAATCCTACTCGATTCACAATATCAAAACCCACAATTTTCAATTAAAGTTTATCATAAGGAAATACTCAATGAGATTTACAGCACAATCTTGTAAATGTCAACTCAAAAATCAGCCCCATTCAGTTCAGTGAGGCTTATACCCAGGTGAGTACCGGTAGATAGCTACAGCCTTTAAAGCAAAACCTTCTATACGTCTTCTGTGAAGCAAGTCCCATTGAGCTCCATGATGCTTACTCTCAGGAAAATGGGTGTAGGATTATAACCTGAATGTGTTTAAATGGCAACAATTTAAGCTGCAAGTTAAAAGTCCCCAAGTACTCATTATCTTAATAGACAATTACACTGTTAATTTCTTTTAAAGAAATTACAGTTTGAAAAAGTCCCTAACCACCAATTTACAAGGCAGACCTTTCAACTCAATAATTAAAGAATTTCAGTGTATATTGGTTAACTACTCACCTCAGTAAAAAAAATTAAAAATTAAATGGGACTTTTGTTCATTAAAATAATCAGAAACTGATTCAATGGTTGTTGTTTTTTTCCATTTAGGGACAGTTTCTGTCATGCTTGTGAAGGTGTTATTGGAGGTGTTCAAGAAGAAGTGCAAAAATGGTGGCAGAGAGTTCAACAGTGGTTGATTTAGGTGCCCTTTTCTTGTGGAGGAGGCTGATGAGAGGATATGCCAGCACCATTTTGTGATCATGTCTGGGGTTTTTAGGTGTTCAAGAGCTAGCAACCATATTCAGTTATGCCTAGCCCTCATGACTGGTTTCTTCCAGCACTTTCTTAAAAGATCAAACATGCTCACTAGCCTAAGAAGGCTGTTGACCCCTCTCCTACACTCTCTCAGACCATGACCATATCCCCAGTCAATGAACACCACACTTGACCTGGGGGGAAGGAATCTTCCCTTGTGGTCAGTGGAAGAGAAAAAGAAGAAGAGAAAACAGCACTGGAGCTGCATCTCTTTGTCATTATGTTACATACCCATAGAGCTCTCATAGGGAACTCCGGTGAGGGATAAAGGGAGAAAGGGCAGGAAATATCTCTGAAATATACAAAGAAATAAAGTACAATAGTAATTACAGTGTGTACACACTGTGTGTGCTTGGATACAGCTCTTTGTAAATTCATACGGTTAATATCTCTCTGTGCTCAAAGAAGAATTGGCTAATTATTTAAAATGCATAGTATGACTAGACATGAAATCCAACAGACATTATGAAGCTGCTAATCTGCACTCAAAACCATGACATGTTTTTCTTTTGTTTTCTCATTAGGCTGCTCTACAGCAGATGAGTCTAGACTCTAAAATACATTAATTGGACAATCTTGATCGTTTGAAGCCTGCTAGGTGCTGACATCTTGTTATTAGATTAAGGCTCACTTAATCAGCGTGGGACGTGGGTGGCGCTGTGGGTTAAACCACAGAACCTAGGACTTGCCGATCAGAAGGTCGGTGGTTCGAATCCCCGCAACGGGGTGAGCTCCCGTTGCTCAGTCCCTGCTCCTGCCCACCTAGCAGTTCAAAAGCACGTCAAAGTGCAAGTAAATAAATAGGTACTGTTCCAGCGGGAAGGTAAACGGCGTTTCTGTGTGCTGCTCTGGTTCGCCAGAAGCGGCTTAGTCATGCTGGCCACATGACCCGGAAGCTGTACGCCGGCTCCCTTGGCCAATAAAGCGAGATGAGCGCCGCAACCCCAGAGTCATCCGCGACTGGACCTAACGGTCAGGGATCCTTTTACCTTTACCTAATCTTAGTCTTTGTCTTTCTTCAAGAGGAAGAAAATCTGAGCTGCTGCATTATTTGACCTAGGGTAGATTCTGCTTCTTTTGGTACAGTCAAACCCCTTCCCCCCAAAAGAAACCCTGTTGAATAACCCCAAGGAACTCTTGAATATTTTCTCTTATCTTTGGATGAATTTGGTGGAATGGTTTCTCTGCCCCCTTCCATTTCTCCATCTACTAATAGGGTGGGGAACTCTGAGGGGCCATTTCTGCACAGTTTTATGAAGCTACCTAGAAGAGCACAGTTTGTTACATGTGTTCTTCCTTTTGTTGCCTATGGTTATTTTTTATGTTATTTTTTTTATTTGAAAATTCCATGTCTTAAAAAAATAATCCTTAGCTTTGCAGTGATTAACTGTGCAATTCAGTCATATCAATACCTCTAGCACAACTGGGCAGCCAACCAGCAACACTTTGGGGGCCAATTTATAATTTACATGATGCCTATATACCCAAACCAAATATGTAGTATACTCCCAAATTATATAACCAGATAGCTAGTTTTTGTATTAGATGTTACAAGGAGATTTCCCCATTGCAAAATGGAAATGCTAAATGTTAAGGCACAAATATACTTATCATTAATCATCAGACAAGTGATATGCACTTGAGGAATCTTTAAATAAGTGAAGAATATTACATGGAATTAGAATATAGGGATGGGATTTACTTTTTTCCTGCTTATTAAATGAGGCTGGTTGGCTTGTTTACCCATAGAGGTTTCATTTGACAATGGGACATGCTTTTGTTTATTAAAAAGATTAAAAAGAACCCTCTGTATTTTCAGAACAGAAGAGTAGAAATGTATGCAATGTTTTCATTTGACAAAGTCTTGTTTAATCATCATTGTATTCAGGAAGGTTACAGCGTGCTGTGTGAAGGTTGTTTCTGTATCTACAATATGGGATTGTTAAAGGGAAGGCAGTGCTGAAGCAGTGACTGGGTCTTGAGAGTTTTCCCGCTTGAGCTTCCACTGTAGGGCTCTTGTGCAATAACTGAGAAGGATGTCAAAAGGTCCCTGCCTGTGATCACTGGGCATAAAGGCGTAAATCAGCCTCACAGAGCAGGCATTTCTGTGCTGAAAAGAGGGCTTTTAAAGGTACCGTAGGTGGTCATTATGAAAAGAAGTAGCTTTGGGTCCAAGAAGCAGGTCTGTATGCAGTATGTTCAAGTGGTGTAAAAACTGGTAAAATTTCTAACAGTGCAATTCTATGTCTGTCTACTCCATAGTAAGTCCCTTTGGGCTCAGTGGTGCCTCCCAAAGCTTCCCCTCCCCTACAGAAAAGCAATTGAGTCTGTAAAACACTTTTTCTACCCTTGAGCAAGGGCTGCATGTAGTTCAGCTATCTCAAGGTTTCCCATGCAGTCATGATGGTGCTTCAGAAGGCTGCCTGTTATACAGCAGGTCAGCTTGTCCTAGTTGAACAAAACAATACTTTTCTACAAGGAGAGAGAGAGAAAATGAAAACCACACTACACTTTATATATAGAATTGAAGAACGGTACTTGAAATCAAGAACCAGAGCATCACACATCATGACTAAACCTAATCTCTTTCCTAAACTAGTAGCATCATGCAGTACTTTGATAGTTACTATACGTCTGCCCATCAGTGTCTCTGGAAAAATCCACACAGCCTGATTCTGCTTGATTTCTTTCTCACATTGGTATCATCTTGCAGAATTTAGGGAGTTAGTGCTGTCAGAAATACTTTTTTAAAGTTTAGCCCACTTTGAACTTTGCAGTCCAATCATCTCACCTATGATTATGTTTTATTTTTGCACCCTTGAGCCAGCCTGTCTCACTTCTACACACACATACAGACTTAAACAGTGCCAATTGAAAGTTCATTATGCTGAATTGGACAATACTTTGGAGGACCTCATGTTGTTCATGATCATGCAGTGAGTGGAAGACCATGTTTAACCCTTAATATTTATCTACGTTTTGAAATGTTGTCTATGTTTTGTCCATGTTTGAATCCAATTGGATGCTATTTTGGATCAAGATGGTGCACTGATCTTAGCTTGTAAAGTAAACTTGTAAAGTAAACTTCATGACAAACCTGCTCCTAGGAAAGGAGGTAACCAGGAATCCTTCTTACATTACCCTTTGTTTGAGGAGTCTGCTGTAATCATTTCAATATTACGTTTTTCATTCAAATTTTGTTTGTTTACAAGACAATGTGTTATACCATTCACAATACACTGCCTCCTTTGTAAGTGGACAAGAAAAGAAAATAAACCACTGCAACAATATGAATACATAAGTCTTTTGAAATTCTAATCAGCTAACACTAAGAAATGCATAAGTGAAATGGTTTTTAATCGTTTTTTGCCTTTAATGCGGCAACACTGCCTTTTTGTTATCTTATCTGTATATCCAATGCTGCATTTTCTCATTTCTCAGAACATTCTCTTCTTTATGAAATTGTTTTTGTAATGCAAAATATGCAGCATTAAAGACAAGTATCCACAATGCAGCATTTTACAATATAGCTAACACTAGAACTATATACCAGGAAGAACAAATTAACCATATCTAATGTCTGAGATTTTAAAGCTAATATCATCCCTTTAAGGCTAATAATCCATATTATACTTGACTATCTGGAGGTATCACTGGAAATAGTGCAGAATAATGCATTTTAGCTGAAGTAAAATGGCATCTCACTTCCACTGAGTCAGGTCCCTGTGGGATCAGGCCTTCAAGTGCTTGGTTAGAAGGTCCAGAAGCAATTAGCACAGTGCTGACCTTGACAGCACCTCACTCCCCTCGCTCCTAGTAAGCTGCAGCAACACAACTGACTGGAGGTCCACCACCGTAATACAGCTACTGGGCAGAAGTGGGTGCATAGCACAAGTCAGGTTAAAGTCAAGGTCTGGAAGCAAAGACTAGAGGTGGGTATATTGCCAAAGTCATGTAAATGGTCCAGTTTCAAGAGGCGATAAGAAAGACACAGAATGGCTACATGCTGACAGACTGCAGAAACAAGTCTGAAGCAGCTGTTTATATATGGCCTGGCTCACAGGTCACATGGTCTATCTAGACCAATGAGATGCAGTACCGCTAGCCATTACCTGGGTGGCACTGTAGTGCAGCCTATAGCTTATTCAGAATGAAGCCTACCCTAGTTATACAGAGAGCATGGAAAGACTTGTGTACTTGTGAAACTTCTTATGTTATCACTAGTAATGGGAGCCACATGCATGTATGGGGCTCCAGGTCACACAGCCACAAACTTAATGCATTTTTTCTAAATAATATTTGTATGTGTACCAATCCTCCCTCGCTCCCTTCCTCTAAGTGTATGCCTCCTTAGGGTTACTATATGATAGTCAATAGTGCATTTTTATTATTCTTATACGCTATGCTCATACTAAGCCATCTCCTGAAATCAGCACCACCAACAGCTTTTATCCCCCTTCAATGACATTTTAAATGAAATAGCTGTTTTCCTTTCAGAAGTTATTGAAGTTTAAAAAACAACAACAATATTAATATCAGAATAACTGCCCAAAGTCATGATAGCCTCATTCAACAGGATTCAGTTTTCTGTTCCTGCTGACTAAGCTGTACTTCTAGATAAGCTGCATTTCTGACTAATAACCTCTGGCGGGACCTCTCCTTCCCACCTCCAGCTATGCAGTATGGAAGGAGAAGAAAAATATAACTGGAAATGTGCAGCAGTTACCTTTACCTTACCTTACCTTACCTTATTCATATATTATATATAGTTTTCACTTTGTTAAAAGGCACTGCCATTCTCACATGGTAAATATTTTGTTTTCAGAACACTGTGTGTTATATAAGGGAAGTCAGTTTTAAAGTCTTCTCCTGAGCGCAGTTTAATAAAATGCTGTGTTTACCATCCACCAGAACCAAATGAGTGGCCTTTCATACCAAAGCCAAAGTGACTGGCTGAATCACCCACATGACTCTGCATCCCTGGGGCAATGGCTGAAGCTTCAAATGGGCACTGGTTCTAATGTAAAGTTCAATTTTTTAAACGAAAGGTTAGGCAAGCCAGAGTGCCTGCTTTGAGAAAATATTTTATCTTTATTTAAATGTATATTTAAATTCTGTTAGGGCCCTGAGTGAAAGCCAGGGTAGACAGGTGGGATCCTACATGAGAGCAAGGAGAGGTGTTCAGTGGGGAGGTGTACCTGAAGGAGAAAGGACTGGTACATAATTTGTTAGTAATTGTGTATTCACAGTTTTATTGTGTATTTTTGTTATATCTGTGGTGGGGATTTTTGTTTTTTTTGTACACCACTTAGATATATTTTTATATATTAAGCAGAATAGAAACAAACAAACAAACAAATAAATAATAATATTCAGGACTGTAGTGAAATGAAATCAGATTAGAACTAAAAACTATAGATACTGCAGTGCATGTAAAGATTACTCTGTCAATGATCTCCTGTAAATTGCCCAGTGATCTTTCTACAGCACAAATATCTTAAATTTCTCCTATCAAGAAACCAGTAACAGATTTATCTCAAGTAGACACATAAAGTAATATGCATTTAAAATTTAGAAATAAATTATTTAGAATTTATTTTACTATCTATAATACATTGTTACCTTGGTAGGGATATATATAGGCAACACAGTTGTGTGTGTGTGTGTGTGTGTGTGTGTGTGTCCTTAGAAAGGCGGGGAAAACATTTTTGTTTAGCATTGAAATGTTTGCCCACTTAAATTAAGGCACACCTGCCTCTATCCTTCTTAGTTATTGCTTATATTGATGTTTGTCCCCCTGAAGGCTAGTCCATGTTTCTGCTGCCTGGTTCAAACTGAATCAGAATGATTTACATTGCAATTGAAGTCCTGTTTGTGTTCCAGACTTTCAGTGAAGCTCATTCCGGCATTAATTTAAATAAATGGGTGAATTGATAAGACAACACTTTAAAACAAATAGATATGAAAGTCTCTCTGCTCAGCTAGCACAGAATTCACAAGCAAATCCCCCCTAGGATTCTTATAGGATTATTGAAGTGATGTAGAAAGGGCAACCCATTCCAACTTCAAATTGATAAAAAGCTTGCTTGTACATTGCCACACTCAATGAACACAGCACCAAATATCATCTTCCTTGTAAATGATGAATGAGCCATCAACTACTAATCTCATGTTCAAATGACCCTCATCAGCATGTCTGCCCTTCTTCTCATAGCAATAGTCATTGCTACATTAAACTGCTACGAAGTGGGATCTAGTATTCTAGGGTTCTTAAAGTTCCTCTTTAATGCCTTTTGATGTTACAGTGGTACCTCTGGTTATGAACTTAATTCGTTCTGGAGGTCCGTTCTTTACCTGAAACCGTTCTTAACCTGAGGTACCACTTTAGCTAATAGGGCCTGCCGCTGCACCGCTGCCACATGATTTTTGTTGTCATCCTGGGCAAAATTCTTAACCCAAGGTACTACTTCCGGGTTAGCAGAGTCTGTAACCTGAAGTGTTTGTAAGCCGAGGTGTTTGTACCCCGAGGTACCACTGTATTGACTAGCTATTGGGGAGTGGGAGACAGTTTGAGTACAGTAAGAGCAGGTAGAAGCGAAAATATATGTTGCTCCCCTTTGACTGAATGTAATCTAGTAATAGGCCCAAATTGTCTGTTTTCTCTGAGAGCAGATATCCAGGCAAAGGTTTTCTAAGTCTACTGTTTGAGATGGTTTAACATATCTTCTTCCCACAAAGAAGATATATTTTCTAGTATGCACAGCTTGTTTTCTTGCACTGGCGCCTATGGCCCTCCAGACATTGTTGGACTCCAACTCCAATCAGCCCCAGCCAATGGACAGAGGTGATGGGAGTTGAGTCCAGTAGCAACTGGAGAACCACATGCTCCCCATCCTTATGTTAAGGATCCAATACGACAATGAGTTTTATGAGCTGCTGACTTGGTAGAAGCTTTACACACATGGAGCTTCCTCCTGATCTATGGCAACAATGTTTCTTCAGATGCTTCACTTTATGCTGAGCTGTTGGACAAAATGGCAGACCAACCCCAAATTAAGTTCTTTCCTCCTTTATAAACCCAACTGAGAAACCATTCACAAAGGCATTCACAATATCAATATCTTTTAACTGAGAGTAGTTGATTAAAGGATTTTTCAACCCTCATCCTGTCCTTCAAGATCAGTATCATAAATAGGGGTTACTGCCCTACAATAGAAGATGCCTTGAATCAATAGATAATAACAAACACCCCATTTAATCTTCTCCCTCTGAACATTTTGTACATAATGCGAAACTGGCAACATGGCTAAATTCAACGTACATTTGAAACTTGTTTCTGATCTGTAATTTATTTGCAGGCATTAATTATCTAGAATGTATCCATATTTGCATTTCAGCATTTAAAAATTTATAAGCTTTCAGGGACATGGTAATGCTGATGTGCTTCTTGTGAGAAGAACAAACAAACTCTGTGGGCCTTGTTTTAGAATCTTTCTTCATCTATAGATTTTTGCTTGAGAACTTCTCCATTTATTGTCTCTTTAAAAACGTTATGTATGTGAGAATCTGTCAGCAGCTGGCACAGGTGGGCCAGGATTGATGTCACACAGTGGCTGCTGGTTACCCAAAATGCTCTTGCCTCCCCTGCTAAGCTGGCAAATAAGGGGGGGGATATGGCTGGGAAGATAAGGAGTCTAATACACTGGAGGAACAGGTATTCTGCTTCCTTCTGTCCCAGCACTGTTTTTGGAGAACAGTGATTAGGAGCCACGAAGGAACTTTTTCTGAGTTGAAGGACTCAGCGGTGAGCTGAGACACAGAGATCAGCAGGCAGGAGACCAGGTGGTAAGGATCATGAAGCAGGAGTGTGGAGAGAAGTAGGGTGTGTATTATAAATAGAAAATATGTGTCTAATGATGAGCTGAGCTCCCAGCCTTCCTTAATTAGTACTAAGGGACTCACAAAGCGTCCTCTGTACTAGGGATCGAAGGATCTGTCAATTTCATTTCTCTCAGTTTCTCATTTTTACAATCTTAAATTCAGTTCTCCACATTTCTGCAGCGGTTTGTATTATTACTTTTTTAACAGATCCTCACAAAAATTGATCTAGTCTTTGATGCAAATTTCTCCTAATTAGCAAGTTTTGGTATGCAATTTGACTAATGCACACATTTTTGCAAACAATTTTCTCAAATATAATGTAGTTTTTATATGTCTCACTAATATGTGAATTTGTATTTGCTCTTCTCCCTAATATATGCATTTCTGTAAACATTGGTTAGTGTGATAATGGTATTACAAATCTCAGATAAGTGTGTTTTTTATAGAATGGCTATGTTTTTTAAAAAATAATATAGAATTTATTATCTTGTTTACTTTAAATAATTTATCATTCTTTCATGACCACAATGGCTGAAACAATAAACATACAGCCAGAATTGAAATATTTGTTACTCACAGAGAATCAAGATTTATAGGATAATAATGCCTGAATGAATACTCACTACTGTTAGTCACATGGTGTTAATTTAATTTACTGTTCCTATAGTAGGTCAGTTCCACTTCACAAAATAATGAAACTAGGGCTTTCTCATCTGGGGTTTTTTCCCAGGGTTCCCCCTCCCAGTTTTGTTTTGTTCTGTCCCCTACCTTGCCCTGTTCTGTTCCTAAATATGGAATGAAATTTTGTCTGGGGAAAATAAACAACAGTATTTTTTTGGTAAATATATTAAGATTCAGCCATTTCCAACATCTGGCTTGCAGAGAAATGCTGTTTGACTTACCCCTGAGAAGGAAACCTAAAGCAATATATATTTCCCAGTTTCACTAATATGCTATATTAATATTTTACAAGGCATACTGTAGATTGCAAATTCCAGCTCTCTTGGTGGCAAAACTCTAGAATCCTTATTTACTTGGATCAAAAGATTAATCAGTTAAACGTTTAAGGTCTCATTTACAGAGTAGCCTCCAAATGTGGTACTATGAGACCCCAAACCACCATGCATGTATATGTTGCAGCAGTTGGTTCTGACAGCTACTACAGGCATGCATAGAGCTCCTGTGTTCCCAGCAAGGAGATTGCTATAACTACTGCTACTCACTCAGCATTCCAGCAGCTCGGGCAAAGGAAATAAATCAGTACCACTGTCTCCTTTTGCTGCTGTTTTGTGTCACTCTAAGTGAGGGCATAGACAAGACAGGAGGAGACTGTTCAACTGCTGCAGTTGCTGCAGTTCATAGCTGCTGCAACAGAAGTTTAGATACACGTGGTTGTCTCATTTAGTCACCAGTGTAAACTAAACCTTTGTTAATTAATCACCAAGGGCCAATTTTAATTAGCAGAGCTGTGAATTGAGCACACAGTTGTTTATTTCTAATGTTATTTCGTGTGTTCTTGTAACTGGGAATGAAGAAGTCACAAGACAGTATTAAAACCAACCCTTCTAAGGATGAACAGCTATTGCTTCTTACATTATAGGTTGGGTTGGAGCCAGGTTGAAATTCCCACTAAGCTGTTACTGTGGGTCAGACACTACTTTTCATTTTACCTCATAAAGTAATTGTTAAGATAAAAAGGAGTAATTGATTTTAGGTCCTACAGCATATAAATAAAGAACTATGGTACGGGTTGTTAGGGGAGAGAGGGAGACAGTGTGCTCCTTCCGGGGTACTTTGTCTACCATTGGTCTCCAACCTGCACTGAGCACTCACCTGTGGCTCCTAGAAGCTGTCAGTATGCAACAGCAGCCGCATCCCTGGAAACAGCTTCAACTGGCCAGCTAAACCAGATAAGGGTAGCAGATGGTTCTCAAATCCTTGGTGAATTAGGGACTTGCCCTGCATGCGAATACAGGCTCTGGCAGATTGAGCCAATGACACCAATAGTGAGTCCAATGGTCATAAAGGTGTTTTTTGCATGTGCTGTAGAGGGAAGTGAGGGGCAGGGGGAATATGTTGACCTGGGAAGGTAGCCTATCTTGGAGAAGGAAAACTCTGATCCTAAACCTCTGCTGCCTTGTGGGATATCCTCAGGAGAAAAGGCTAAGGAGTAAACTCTACACAAATCCAGAGTGGAGTCCCTAAGATGGTTGGATGGCATCTTGTATACCTCCTTCATGCAACTCCTGAAGCCAAGCTGGTGCCCATCATGTTGATCTGCTTTCTTTTGGACCACATTAGCGAGGCCGAGAGGAGCGCACTGATGTCTGGTAGCCCAGAACGTCCATTCACACTTCTCAGGCTTGTACCTCAAGGAGGTCACCTTGGTGAAGCATTTGACTTCACCCCTGAAGGAACACTCCATTGTCTCTTGAGACAGACAAATGCCAACAACATTTATTCCCAAACCATTTATAATTAGGTTGGGCACAGATGCTTGCATCTAGGAAAATGTTGAAAGCCACTATGAGACTATGGGTTAGAGTGGATCATAAATAATAAATAAATAAATAAATGAGGGACTTCTTCACTCAGGCTATCTTGATGAATGGACCAAAACTTTAATAATGGAGTCACATTTGATCTTTCCTGCCACTTCATTGGTCCATGCCTAACATATCACAGTGTAGGAGATGAAAAAGTATCCTAGAAGGCTATGAAAATGTAAAACTGTGAATGAAGTTTGCAGCAAATTACTGACAAAACTGGTATAAGAATTTACTGCAGCACCAATAGCTGGATGATCTGAAAAGACGTGCAGCAAAATATTTAAGTCCAATTTTATTTGGCAAGTCTTCAAATAATTAAGCTCCCTTTGTTCAGTTTTTCATTACAGCTCAAATAAATAGCAAGTGACTGACTACTATTTTGGGCTTAAACAACAAAGAGCAAATGAACTCTCATTCTGTGTCATAATTGTAACTCACATTCCACAGCCATCATTCATTGTAATTAAAAATCATATCCCCTTTTCCTGACACAGATAGGTTTATGGCTCCACAGCGTTCCCCCAAGAATTATGTGGCAATTATAAAAGTAGCCTTTGTATATATATTCTGACCTAGATTATTTGCAATATAAGCAGTTCAGGATTTGAAGACAGTAACTAATAGTCTCATAAAATTTACAGATTTCAGAAAGTGAAAAGTTCACTGCTATAGAAGCCAATAGACACTTTGTTAGAAATTCAGCCTATTGAGTCAAAAGTTGTTCTGGGAAATAATCCAGCAAAAAGTGATTATATATATATATATATATATATATATATATATATTCACATCCCAAAGTGTTATAACAATAAAAAGATCAACAATAAAACATCCAAATATATATTCCGCATTTTAAAACTTAGTGAAAATTGTCCCTTTCATATCAAGTAAGAACAGGGATATGCTTAACAAGTTATACCCTACATATTTATAGTAGTTCTCACATTACTCAAGGAAATGTACTGATATGATACTGGTATGGTTTTATTTAAAGCACCACCAGTGATGCTGTTCCCTTTTTCCTTGTTACAGAAAGGATTATTTAATTTGTCCAGTGGTATTTTAGAAGGAAGTGTTGAATACAAGGTGGTCCAGGCCACTTTGCTGCCTGAAGTGAAGTGAAGAATGGTGATGAGATAGTATTCTCCATCCCATTTGAGGCAGCAGGCCAGATTAGGGAGTCTAGCAGAGGGAATGTGTAAACAGAAGGCGGGTGGCTAAGGGCTCAGGACAAATAGCCAAGGGCTACTGCTGCTGCCCTGAGCATCTGTTATCTGAGGTGAGTGCCACACTGCCAGCATTGGTTGAATGACAGTGAATATTGCTTTAAAAGGCATCTCTGAGATTGCTATGCTCCAGAAAGACTTATTTAATGCTTCGAAAAGAGGAGTACTAAGTTCAGTGCTCAATGGAAGCAGAAGAGCATGAAGTAAAATCAGAACCATGCACCACTGGTTTGCTTTTAAAATGCCTGTCACAGAGGTACATCTTATAACTAAGGATATTATTCTCCTTACAAGTACTGTATTCACAGAAGAGGCAGAGTTATTCTACTATCAGGTGTAGCTGAAAAATAACTGAATGTATTTCCAAGCCTAGGCTGAAATGACAAAATGTGTGAGTAGTCGTTAGGTGCCTTTGTGGCACTGAATAAGTTGAACTGATCCTTCAAAAGGTGCCTTCCTTCTCCCCTTTAAAGTCGGTATCCTCCCACACAGTTACCCATTTCATTATTATATTTCATTATCTGGTACTTTGAGAACATTTTGATGTAGAAAGCCTTTTTTAAAATGTTCATTCCCTTCTAGGTGGGGGTAGATTTTTTTCTAAACAGTAGCAATAAATTGTTTGTAAAATTTGGTGCTTTGTAGTTGCATCAGCTAAATTGGGGTACATTTATGAAGTCTAAGAGCAAGGGAGACAGCAGTGTTGAAGATTAAGATTGCAATCTGAGTCACAAACACTTGGGAATAAGCACCATTGAACTCAATGGAGATTACTTCTGAACGTGTGTATGATCAGACTGCATCACTCTAAATTTTCTTGGTGCTACAGTAATATATTTAAGCTGAAAATATGGCCATCTGCTTGGCTGCCCTTCAGTTGCTTTTAATGTATGGTCAATCACCTCAGTAATGAGAATAAGTTTGAAACACATTTAATGTGCAAAAGGCTTTACAATGCTCATTGGATTAATTTAAACCAAAAGTGGGGAACCTCAAGCCCAGGAACTGAATGTAGCCCTCCAGCCCTCCATATTTGGCCTTTGGAATCCCACACCCTCACTAGCCCTTGCTTAATATCTCAAGTATTTTTGCCTGGCTGGAGTGTGTCTTTAAATTTGGACACAGCCCCAAACCTGTGTTGTATTCCTGCTTCCCCAAGTTTTGTCTTGTCACTATGTTATGAGTCCAAACAAAAGCTGTGCTGATTGTTACTCACTCTATACCCTATACTCACTCTATTGCCCTAAACCTAGCATGCCTAGTATGGATGTTTACTTCTTTTCTCCCTGAATTTTGTATATTGAACCAACCACAAGATTAGCCCACCTTTGTCAGATGAGCTTCATAGGCTGCCCAGTTTGACTTGTGATCTGTCCAAGTCTGCTTTGCTCCCCACCATTCACTTTTCAGAAAAAGAAAAAGAAATGCTTATACCTTTTGGCATGAGTAGCTGAAATTTGCAGGCATTCTAGTGCTTCAAGAGTAGAGAAAATCTCCCAAATTTTGTGTGTAATTGTGTGCTTTTTTGTTTTAAATGAGTAATCTATATATATTTATTTTGTGGCAGATTTGGATGAAATTTGCAGACAGCACAAATATTGCCAAATTTCAGAAGCCTAGCTATAGTAGGGCAGCGATTACAGTTTTATGGTGGATTACAAAATCTCTCTTATAGCTTTGTGGGTAATCGGTCTGAAAAATGCTGAGAGGTGTCCCTGGATAAGGAACTTGCCAAATTGCAGACAAATAGGTCCAAGGACTTTGTGCTAAGCATATTTAGAGTTGATTTGGGGTGGAAAGATATAAAAGATATAAGCTTTCCAGTCAAAACCATTCTCTCTGATTATAAACTAGATCTGTCTGCCACAATGGAACTCTCCTCCACTTTCTCCCCACCCTGGTGTCTGGCTTTCCACCATCAGCCCACCCTGATTTTATACTAGGCTCAGACACACTACTATCTTTCCTTGTTTTGTCCATCAAAATGCCGTTTCTCTACTGCCAGTTCCTGGTTGCTCTGCAGCATCCTCTGGTGTCACATTTTAATAATGCATTATGAATGTTACAAGCAAAACTTAATGTGTCCATCTACATTATGAAGATCATTCCTCACCCCTTCCTTAACAGTATAAACCATGAGTGTTGATCCGCCTTTGTGTCTTGCCTGAACCCAGGCTCATGGTTTAGTTCTTTCCAGATTAACAATGGCTTGTCCTATGGTTTGCAGTTTCTGGGTTGTCTGAGAGAATCAAACCACAAGTCCGAGATTAAATGATGTACTAAGTCAAACCATGGCTTAACTCAATGCAGAACAACCAGAAAAGGGCAAAGTGGCCACTATCTCCTCTCCAGGAACCCATGTGCTTGAGCATTCATGCTAAGTCATGGTTTGGCATGATGTGTAAACAAAACCATAATAACCTCATGACTGAGCTAAAATTTGAACCACTGGACCGCATAAGAATAACAACATGCCCCATTTTAAGGTTACCTTTTTAGTTGAATGTCTCTTGGAATTTAATTGCAGTTAAATCTGTTGAAGGGTGAAATAACACTTTCAGACTTGATTTTTTCCCCTGTGCATAGCATCTCTAGAGGCCATGTCTTCCCAAGAGAAAACTGTGCCATTGCACATAGGATTTATGCTGCAGTAATGTTTTTCCCCACAGAAGAATGTGATCAACTTTCTGTTGAACAGAGAAATCAACATGCATTTAACAGAAAAGATAGGAATGTAAGGAACAGAAAGTAAACTGAACTGGATGGGATTTCTATTTCTACAGTATATATTCAGTGCGTGTAGAGGGAAAATGTTGCATCAGAACCAGTCCCTAAATCGTTTCTGGGAAAATAATCTTGGCTAATGGAGTATAAAATATTTTTAAATGCAACATATTAAATTTGATTTATTGTGTCCATTTCTTCCAGTGACTCAAGATCTGCAACAGCAATTTTTTATAATGTGGAAAGATCTTTGTTTTTCAAAAGGATTTGCTATCTAATTAAAGTATAGAAAGTTCCCCTGTGCAATCTCACATGCATGATTCCCATACAAGTATTTTTTTTTCTTTTTTAAGATAGTAAAGACAAAAAAGGGTATTAGAAAACAGCATCAATTTTATTCATCATTTCTCTTTGATGGGAAAATAAGCTCTCATAAAGGTAAAGGCACCCCTGACTGTTAGGTCCAGTCATGGACAAAGTCTTTTGTATATAGGACACAAAACTATCCACTACTATAAAAATGTCTAGAGAGTAATTATTGGAGAAAATATGTATTATACTTCTGGCTGATCCACCAGGAAGACAGGCAGCAACGCCTTTGGTTGTTGCTATGGTTACCATGGCCTAGTGGGGCATATTTTGTATCACTTTTGTCTAGCACTTTATTTACTAGGAAAAGCAGCAATTTCATCTATTATTCACAAATATTCTCTACTTCATTCACTTCCTTTTTCCACCTCCAGTTTCCTCCCATCCTTTGTTCCCATTCCCCCGGAATTTATACATTTGTCTTTCCACAGTTTTGGGGATTTTCAAATTTTCAGCCTGATGTTCCTGTGGCTACCTAATTATCTTCGCAGTAAGGTAAAGGTTGTGCACTTCCTAGTATGATTGCCAAGCTGTTTGTTCAGGAAGAAAGAAAAAGCATGTCAGTCTTTCCAGAACAGAATTGTATATGATTGATTGTTTCAACAATTGTCCATGTATTATTTTGATATATATTCTACCCAGCGCTAAAGGCTGAAGATGGTTTACGACATATGAAACAATGAGACAGGGAAACTTACCAGTAATTCTAAAAATAACACCTCTTCTTTTCTTAAGAGGGGAATAAGACACCTTCACCATCTGAGAAGGTTGTTGGAATCCACAGAGCTCTGCTGTCATAGCTCAGTTAGTTAGAATGTGTTGCTGATAACACGAAGGTCACAGGTTCGACCCCAATAAGTGACAGCTGCATATTCCTGCTTTGCAAGGGGTTGGACTAGATGATCCTCAGGGTCCCTTCCAACTCTATAATTCTGTGATCCATGGGAGCTTCCTATTTCAACTCTATTTCCTTTTCTACCCCCTTCCCTAACAAGTGTTCCTTAATTCATTCCTCCCACAGCCAGTGTAGCACAATTGCTTACCTAGCCCCATTAGCATTCCAGAAAACATAACACGATGAATATAAAAAATGCAAGCCACTGTAGTATAAGATATTTGTGCTGACAGCTCCACAAAAGACAAACCATGTTTACATTTTCAGGGTCAAAAAGAATCCCTTTCTTTGCTCTTCTGGAAGATATTTTCTTAGGTGGTCCTGGGTAAAACTGACAAAACATATTAGGGAGATTCTGGACCTTTTCCAAAATCTGGCAAAGAATATTACTATTATAGCCAGTTCCTAATTATAATAATTGTGCAGAAAAACATGTACAATCAGTGGTTGTGTTTCCCCCTAACCATTGTCATAGCAGCAGCCCTGGGGAAAGTATTTATAGTACCTGGTGACCCTATGTTGCCTGGATAAAATTACATCATTGGTCTCAACTTATGCTGACGTTAATTGAGATTTGCTGGACATAATGCGGATGTTCTGTTCTTTTTATTTTTGTGTGCTAGGGTATGGGGGGGCAGAGACGCCTTATCTGCACTATACATTTAAGCAATACTATACCTCTTTAAAGAGTTATTGCTTTCCCAAAGAATCCAAAGCAGTTTAATAGTTAATGCGTACCCCTGTGTACCCCCAGAAAAAAGCACTGCTTATAGATCATCTAAATTTTTACAAGAGATTGATTCAAAAGCACCATCAAATCTTAGATCAATTTGAGGTCCACAGATCAGTTTGTGGTTTTCTTGTCTTCCTATGTAAAAAACATGAAGATCCCTCAGGCCATGTTTTTGTGGTTATGGTAATCACTGGATCTGTGATTTTCAGCATATACACTACCAGTGTAAGCTTTAATTTGATAGCGGTTTTTTGCACATAACATTTTGATTTTTAAAAATATGATTTTAATTGCATTGGACTCCCCTTGTTGGCATCTGTCTGTCTCAAGAGAGAAAGGATTGTGGCTCCAGGGGAGAAGTCAAAACCCTGCATTAGCAGCACTGAAGTGACCTCCCTTGGGTGCAAGTAGGTAGACTACCTTCCCAGCTTGACAAGCCTCATCTGCTGTTCATTTCCCTCTACAGTATGTGCATAAACCATCTTCTTGGTGTTTGGACCCATGAATGGTCTCATCCGCTCAATCCACCAGAGCCTGTCTTCGCATGCAGGGGAAGTCCCTAACTCACAGAGTGTTTGAGACCCATCAACTACCTTCACCCAGTCAGTTGATGCTGTTTCCCGGGGTGTGGCCACTGTTGCATGCTGACAGCTTCTAGGAGACACAGGTGAGTGGTGAGTGCAGAGCGGGTACCAAAGATGGGTAAGATGTTAGAATTCCTGATCCATGATTGCAGTCATGGGATTTTTGTCTTTCAAATGACGGTATATTTTGACTCCACAGAGTGGGAAGTGACGGAGACAGGATGTTTATGTTACTGTGTTCCGTGAAGTGGAACTATTGTCCTTTGTTCTTTCTCTCTTTGCTGTCAGATGCTAGAGAGAGAGGCAGCCATGTTGCAGTGCTCCGTGTGTGTATATATGTAAATAAAGTAGATTAGCCAAAATGCTGAGTTGCTGAGGTCTGTCATGCAAGGTGCGCAAACTCTGAGGATCCCTAAGTGTGCCAATGTCTGTTGGCATCGGTCGCTGTGATGTTTGGGATGAAGAAAGCTTCTGAAGCTCCCGAATGATCAACCAGGAGGGAGAGAACATGCCAGTCGGGCATGTGTCTCTGCCAGGGTCCTACTCGAGTGTAGGCTGAACTCCTGACACAAACTACCCCAGAAGGAGTACAACGTGTCCCCCACCAGAGGCACTACCCCTCCCCAACACCGCATATACCCCACTGGGCTCCAGTGGGATGCAAATTGTGTGTGTGTTTATGCGCGCACGCACACACACACACACACACACTCTCTCAGGGGAGGGGACAGAGAAGCAAATGGAGCATTGGTACCTACAGCACTCTCTCAAAATTCCAAATATGCCCATAGACACAAATAGGCTCACAACCCCTAGAACTGACTAACAGAAGTCTGCCAGTAGAAAACCTATCAGTAAGTTTCTTTGACATTTCTTATTCAGCCAGATGACAGTCTTCATTTGCTATGTGGGATGCACATCTGCCAGCATAAATAGTTTTTATGTGCTTGACACCAAGTTGTCCATTAATAAGTTGAATGGCTGTGATACTTTTCATCTTAGGGATAACAGCATCCCAGCTGCTACATACAGTATATGCTATGTCAATTATTATGAGTATAAATAAGGCTAAGTCACCTTGGCAGTCCCTATATTATCTGAAAGTTAAATCCATCACTAGGAAACCACAGTAAATTAGGAGGCACACATGCTTTGAATGAAAATAATAAATGGAATGAGATAATAATAATTAAAATTATTAAAAGAAGGCATATATGTTATTCAGATCATGACAGCCTATGTCCACATTATACCGGAAGGAGACACTTTATACTTTAAAAACCCTGCACCACTCATGTCCATCCCTATGCTGTAGATAGTGTGGGATGAAAACATTCAAAATGCTAAGTAAAGGGCTAATGCTCACCAGGGCTATAGAACTCTGTGATGTCATATGCCGGAGGCAGTTGTGTCAGTTGGTACAGTTATGGAAGTTATGAACAGTCTTTTGTGTTAGAGCAGCTGAGCAGTACCCTCCCAGTATATGGGGATAAGACATCATTGTAACAAAGCTCAGTTACTATTGGCTACCTAAAGATTTATTCATCTTTGACAAATGTTATATTCAGATATATTTCATGAACATATTGATCAATAAGTCAATAATGCACTGGGCACAGAAAGGTTGCATTAAAATTGCTCTGCTGGTAAAGAGCAAACTACTAATTAATATATAGCTATAGCTACTACTAATAAAGCCTATGAAAATGTCATGGGTGATTCATGGCTTATGTAGACATTAATAAATTATTGACTCATAGCATGTTCGTGGCTTCTGAAGAAGTTTGAAATTTGGAAAATAGATCTGGTTGAATATATTATATATTATAAAAAATAAAAATAAGGAAAAGTATATAAGCCTTGAATATGCAAGCCCAGTACAAGGCAAAGTTGAATGTGCTTAAATTCACTGAAATTAATAGGTCTGTACATTCTAAATCAGTCCTGTATTATGACCACTTTCTATCTCCCTTTCACTGAAAAAAAAGAACATTAGATACTAGCAGGAGATCCTCTGAGACATCACATCTGTCTGTGAACCCTGCATCAAACTTTTCCTCAAAGTAAATTGTGGATGTTTAATCCCTGCTGAGTCAGTCTGAGACAATTGCAATAAATCTGCTGTCATAGATAAGAATGGATCATAATAAGATCATAATATGCCCAATGTTAACTTGACATACAATAGGGAAAAGCACACTCCAGGAACATAATGAAAATATATGTATCCTGCAATCTAAGATGGGCTGCTCCAGTGTATAGTCCACTGTGGATGCATGACTAAGGCAGATTAATCTTGATGTAGGAAAATGTAACCTTCAGAAAACCATGACTGCTGAAGAAAAAAAAATGATCAGGCCAGTTTAAAACTAGAAGGTGTTATTTTTTTACAACTCACAAGCTTCAAAAGAAACTTGCTTCCTTTCAATGATAAAAGTGCTTTCTCCATCAATATAATTATTTGTGATGCCAATAAAAGGTTTGATGATGATGATATAATTATTTCCTGCATGTTTGTGCCGCCGCTCCCAGTCCAGTAGTATGCAAGGAGCATCCCCATGGTGCAACTCCACACACCTGCCATAAACTTGTGAGAAAAGCCAGTTGTTTAGATCTCTTCTATGCCATTAATATGGTGGCCCAATGTTTGATCATATCAAAGCTGTAATGAAAAAGCAATAAATATTGGCAATAATTTATTGGTATTATTATTTTTGCTTGAAATAAGAAGCACAAATCATTACAACACAGAGTGCATTGCAATAATTCTGAGCCGAGCTAGAAATCCAACCACCAAGGCCACCTTAGCCTCAAATGACAATGCTGGATCCAAGAGTATTCCCGAGCCGTAAAGTGTAAAAGTTCTCCAAGTTCTGCTGCACACACAATTCCTCCGCATGGGATTCAAAATAGCACTAAGTAGATTGCTCAGTCAGTGCAAGCATTTCTACTTTCCTGACAGAATTATCTCCTCTTCTCACCCTGATTGCTGTTCACCCAACTCTCCAGAGCTGATTTGTGGGGCATGGGGAGCACGTGGGAGGAGGAGGAGGAGGAGGAGGAGGAGGAAGAGGAAGAGGAAGCCTCATTGTACTAGTGGAACATGCTGTTGTGGCTCTGCTATTGCAATTATTTAGTAGGCCTCTTTTCAGAATTCATTTTCAATTTGTTGGCCTACATCTAACCTATTACTACTTCCAGACACTTGTATAGCACCTCAGCTTCCTCTCCTGAGTCAGATGGAACAAAGAGACTGAGCTGGGTATCATCCACATATTGGTGACTGTTCACTCCAAAACTCCTAATGACAGCTCCCACCATTTTCATACAGAAGTTAAATAGTGTGGAGAACATGATTGGAACACTACAGGGAAGCTCTCATGCCATTGAACAGTGGTCTCCTATAATTACTTTCTGAAAACAGCTCTGGATGTAAGAGCAAAACCATTGAAATAAAGTGTCCCCAGTCCTCACCTCCATGAGCCACTCCAAAGGAGACCATGGTCTATGGTATTGAAAGTCAAGAAGAATGAACAGGCTCACAATCCCCATCTTTGTTCTGACAAATAATATTAACCTGGATAACCAAAGAAGTTTCAGTTCTATGACTGGACCTGACGTGAACTGCCCTGAGACCTCCGGGTATAGGGCTGTATATAAACTCTAATAATAATAATAATAATATGCAATCTCCTTCAAACATGCCTAAAGCTTGACCACCATCATCATTTTGAGGACCCTGCCAACAAGGGGACATTTGCTACTTGAAGCTACACACTTAGTTGGCTGCTTATCAGTCAGGAAGGAACTATATTGTGTTTGAAGAGAAGATGGATATGAAGTGAAATTATCCCAGACACCACTGTTGTTTCTGGTCAGTACATGCTCTTAACTATATTAGGTTCCATTTTTAATCTATTAAAAATGGCATAACAGAAAAGAGGTATCCTCCAACTCATATCAGTGTTTTTTTTGTTGTTTTTAGTATCCTGCATCTTTGCAATGCAAGAGATTTAACTCCCTCAGGTCCCCCCCCCCATATATGTATGTGTATCTCTCCTATTTTTTGTGACTATGATAACACCCACAGTTTTTGCATTGCTTTTGGCAAAGTGGCCTACTTAGCAAATGCTTTAAAAGTTCTGGCTTTCCTAGTTTCTGTGTCATTTAATTTTATTACATTCTCAAATATTAAATAATCATAAATAATGAAGACTCTAGGTTGAGATATGCCAGGAAGAATGTTTAAACTTGAGAACATAGTTTGGGGCCATAGTTTTCAGAACTTGAAGACCAAACTAGGGTGCCTCTAATATTTGACTGCTTTTTAAAAGCCTATTTTATAAATAATGTCATGGCCAATAATGCCATGCCTTGATTAATACTGAACAGAAACTACTTTAAGTTTGTGTGTGTGTGAATAATTTTACCACAGCCAATAGATAACCCATTTCTACAAATGTTTCCATGTTCCTGGTGAAAATCTTTCTTTGTTGATATGAAGCAGAGGAGTTGGCAGGCAATCACAGGAGCACTAGAGCAGCTTTCTTTTTTTTAAGGAGGGTTATTGTCCATCTCTGGGATGCGGGTGGTGCTGTGGGTTAAACCACAGAGCCTAGGACTTGCCAATCAAAAGGTCGGTGGTTCGAATCCCTGTGATGGGGTGAGCTCCCGTTGCTCGGTCCCTGCTCCTGCCAACCTAGCAGTTCGAAAGCATATCAAAGTGCAAGTAGATAAATACGGTAGGTACCGCTCCGGCGGGAAGGTAAATGGCGTTTCTGTGTGCTGCTTTGGTTCGCCAGAAGCGGCTTAGTCATGCTGGCCATATGACCCGGAAGCTGTACGCTGGTTCCCTCGGCCAATAAAGCAAGATGAGCGCCACAACCCCAGAGTCAGTCACGACTGGACCTAATGGTCAGGGGTCCCTTTACCTTTTTATTGTCCATCTCTAGACTGCCTTCTTTGACTTCTATGTCTACAAAACATTACAAAGCAATGTAGATGTTGTGGGGGGAAGCACTTCCCCCCCCCTGCTTGATTATCAACTTACTGGTATATTTTCATGTCTGAAAACTCACCCATGGTTGAGTTGCAAATTCAAGAGTAAATGTCTGAGACAAATCTTCTTCAGAAATGAGTGAGAATGTTTTGGCTTGAACTTTAATTTTATATGTTCTTTGAGTCATGTTCTTTATTAGTGCAATTTATAGTCTTCATTCTCACGGGTTACCCTATTTACGCATGTTAACTAAATCCCCAATTAATAGTAGACATATTTTCACAACTCCTGCTTATTTACAAAATCTTGTAAGGAAAGAGGAGGGATATGGAATAGCAGCTGCTACTTTAAGGCATAAAATTAGACCAATCATTCTTATTTTGGAACACATAGGATTCCGCATTTAGACTCTTGTGCAAAACAATATGCATGATGGTAATTCAGTAATTTTAAACTGAGCCACACATGTATGTTTCCAAGCTACACATGAGTCTCTGTGCAAGTGAGTAAGGCAGAACTGACTGAAATTCCCGGCTGCAGTTAGTGTTACATTATAACATTGTGCTTATACAAGAGAGATAGATGCATGTAGATGGATTTTTGGTTAGTCATGGCATTAAAGTTGGGAGAAACCAAAGCTCAGTCGTAGAGCACAAGATGTGTACAGAGAAGGTGCCATGTTCAGTCATGGCATTTCCAGATAAAAAGTCCAGTGGTGGCAATATGCAAGTCCTCTGCTTGAGACCCAAGATATCTGCTGCTACTTAGATGGTAAAGTAGCCTGACCTGCTATAAAGCAGCTTTCTAAGTGTGGAAGATGCATTTGCACTCATGGTCAGTTATTGTCTAATAAAATAGGAGTAATCCCACCCTGTTCTCTTTCTAACCCATTTTGCTGATCAATCATATCTGAAGCTAAGATGACTGTGAGGCCTTATTGAAATTCATGGATTCACAGAAGGATGCCAGGAAGTCCGGGGGTGGGGAGACCTTGGTCCCCTCCTCCCAAGAATTACCATGTCTATCCTTATTTCCATTCTAAAAAGTCCCTTGAAAGCATATGATTGTTGAAGCCATTATAAAAATAAGAGCCCTCATCATAACTTTGCAGTGATGAATAGTTTTCTGGTGTACAATTGGAATAACATGCATATATATATATATATATATATATATATATATATATATATCCACCCACATATATAATCATTTTTGATTATAGGCAAAATCAAGTGGACTCAAATTATAGAGATATACAACTATGTGAATAACACAGCATTCATATCTTAAAGCAATTAAGAACTCACAACAAAAGCAGAAGTGGTGATGGAGACATAGAGAATACTTGGGCAAGATTTAAAAATATAGAATTGATGGATTCAGGACTTCAATAGCATGCTTATCTAGGAAATTTCAGAAACACAGCCTGACAAATGTCTCGATTATAGATAGAAAATGAAGAATAATTCAAGGACACATGAGTGCTGGCTTCAGAGAACAAAGCTGCTTGTCCTGCCTGGACCAATGAGGACATGGAACTAAATGGGAGGTTGTCACTGAGGGAAAGACCGAAATCTAGGGAGCCAACAAGAAAGAGACACCTAAGATTCCAGTAGACAGCAAAAGGCGATACAAGTTGGTGGTGTAGATGTTTTATACATTAAAAAGGATTAAGAGGAATGTAGAAGAACCTGCCTAGGCATGACCAGCAGGCTGGCAGGAAGAAGGATGGACTTAATCCCAGATGCATGGAAACTAGTATCTTTATAAGTGGGGTGCTGGGTTTTTTTGGTATATTATTTTTTACTCTTTAACCTGTTATAGTTTAACATAGCTTAATAACATTTGAACTATCAGTGTTTGATTCAGATGGTGGGAGAACTCCAGTAGCCAGGTATGCATTTTGAACAGGGTGGTAGAGTCCCCGTTTTATTTTTCATATTTATTTGCAGATTCATAAGCCACTTCATAACCCAAAGTTACAGAAGTGGTGTACAATAAACAGTTTAAAATAAAATAATAATACAAACTCAGTAAACTGAAGAACAATAAGAACATTTCAGAGGAAGCCTTCATAAACAAAAATGTCTTTAATGTCAAAATGCCAGGTGCTTGCTAATTTCAGTTTGTAAGTGATTTCAGGGGCTCTTGGTGGGTGTTGAGCATTCAACTCATTTTTTGAACCAGCAAAAGAATTAGTGGTAGTGCAAGAGGATTTCCCCCTCTCCTCCTCCCACTCACATCCTTCGCAACCCAAAATTCTGCTCTGGAATATTGGGGGTTGGAAGAACCTGCCCAGGACAAATTTAGGGGACACAGGGGAAGGAAAGGGGGAGAAGTTCCATCACACAAGAAAAAATACTTGTACTGACAGTACATTCACCCTAGTGCTATGTTGAATACAATCCATATTATAATACCCCCCACACACAAAATCACACACTGGAAATCTTTTTTTAAAAAAATGAATACTTTAATTCTTTAATATTTTGTACAGGTGCACAGATGGGCATTCAAGCATTCAGCATAGGCATATGTCCATATCAAAAACAGCAAAGTGATGTACTTGGGTAATAGCACACACACTGGAAATCTAACCAAAAATCCACTGGTCAAAATGTATCATAGTGAAACCAATTGCCAGTCTGGCTATGAATAAAACACCTCTCTGGCACTAAATTCTACAAGCTGACACTCATGCTGCAGGCCGTTGGTACTTTATAAAGCCTTTCCCTGACATCCTGATTATTGAATGTTATGCAAGGCAGTGGGGGGGGGGTGGAGAGAAGGGGAGAGAGAAGATGCATGATTAGAATAAGGGTGATTTTAATAGTAGTTTAATGCAGTAGGGAAGATGTAGTGCAGCAATAAAAATGTAAAATGTTAGAAAATAGGTTCCATAAACCTGGATTTATGCTATTTTTGTACATTTCAAATTTTCTTCAGCTCTGCAAATTGCAAGGGATGTTTAGATGGTAAAGGATAGGTTTCGTTAACAAACCCTGATGGAAGGAATTTGTCACTGAACTGAAACTGGCTCATTTATGTGGATTCCCCAAGATTAGTGGAGTGGATGGCATACAGGCAACTCCTCATTTGCGTTCTGAGGCACTGCACATTTAAGTGAAGTCACGTATATTGGGAACACCATTGAAAAAGCCTGAAAACACCCCTAAACCTAAACTCTGACTGGAGAAACCCTATAAAAAAACAAAAATTCATCAAACTCCACAATAATCGGTTCCTCCAAACTTCCTTGCTCAAACTCCCAACTCTCCATAGGCCTCAAAGGTCAGTGCAAAGGCTCCTGAAATTGCACTTGCAAAGGCTTGTGGGATTGCTAGATGTCATTTTTGTCCCCCTTTTTTTGCTGTTTTTGCACTCTTTTTAAGGTCCTTTTTTGGCTCGAACATGTGTAAATGGGGAGTTGCCTGTACAAAACAAATTTTGCTTGGGTTTCATGAATATCGAATGTAGACCCTGAAGTTATTGATCCTTCTCAGCAACTTAGACCTCCTAGAGCTGCTACTTTAGATTTTCTCCGAAAGAAATGTCCTTGCCCTCAAAAGAATATTTACTCGGTTGTGTCTCAGCATCTCAATATCTAAAATAAAAAAGGAAATTATTGGATTAATGAGGGTCAGAACCTTATTAAGCATAACATAGATCTGCACAGATACTAAGAGCCATGAGGGACCTGCCTATTTTGACCTTCCCCCAACACTTGCATAATTTAAGGTACCATGGTTAAATGTTCTTGCTAACATGCCACAGCTTGTCCAGCCTGCAGAACAGAGTTTCTAACATTGCTGCAAAGCCTGGAACTGCTCAGTGTTCTGACTCAGGGCCAGACTAGAAACAATGCCGCTGTTTAGAATAACAATTGGAGGCATGCTGGGGTAGGGCGAACGGGAATGGATTGGTTTGGACTAGGAATGGAAGGATCTATCCATCTTGTTTCCGTCCACTTCTCATTTTTCAAATCTTAAATTTCTACAGCCACATATAGCCTGTGAAACATAGACCACTTACAAACGCCATCTCCAACTTCTCAAAAGATTCCATCAACGGTGTCTCCAAAAAATCTTACACATCACTTGGGAAGACAGGCGAACTAATATCAGTGTACTGGATGAAGCAAAGATCACCAGTGTTGAAGCAATGATTCTCCAACATCAACTTCGTTGGACTGGTCATGTTGTGCCTGATGATCTTCTTCCAAAGCAACTACTCTATTCCGAACTTAAAAATGGAAAGCGTGGTGGTCAACAAAAGAGGTTTAAAGACTGTCTCAAGGAAAATCTTTTTTAAAAAAGTAGTATAAAAACCAACAACTGGGAAACACTGGCCTGCGAGCGTTACAGTTGGAGAACAGCCTTTACCAAAGGTGTCATGGACTTTGAAGACACTCGAACTCAGAACGCAAGGGGAAAACGTGCTAAGAGGAAGGCATGCTTGGCAAATCCACACCCGGGAACCAATGTCCCCACTGTGGAAGGATGTGTGGATCCAGAATTGGCCTCCACATACAGACTCATTGTTAAAACCGTGTTTATGGAAGACAATATTACTTGGTTATGAGTGATCACCGAAGAAGAAGAAGAAATATTTGGAGGGGGGGAATCTTCATGGAAATTCTTCAGCATTTTAGTGTGAATTTCTCCTAATAAACATATTTTTGCATGCAGTTTTGATTAATGTACACATTTTTGCAAGCAATTCCTCCTTATATAATGCATTTTAGTATGTAATTTTCACCAATTTATTCGTTATGATGTACATTTCCTCCTAATTTATTAATTTTTGTAAACATTGTTAAGTTGGAGAACTTCAAAATTCAAAATGAATTTTGAAGGATAGTTGTGTCTCAGTTCTCATATTGTTTCAGAAAACGTGGATTTGATGAATTTGGCTTCATAAGCAAACTGAATGGAATCCCTTCCACTATCCCTAATTGAGACTGAGACCTTGGCCTGAAGGAAGTGGGGCTTCGACCCATGATCTTCAGCTAAGGCTCCATGACAAATCCCCTTATACTTGCTATTGCAGTGAATGGGACCTCTTTTTAAAAAATGCTAACTGGGTGAATGGAGTCTCATCTTTGGCTCCTAGTGCTTAGAGAGCAACAAGGAACAGGAGATTGTTTATTGTAAAACAATTCATATGTAATTCTTATTGCTTAAATAATAGGGCTATCATACAGCAGCAGCCATAGTTTGGAAGGCACACTATGGGGACTTGTATAGAAGAATATAGATCCATGATTTGGTGTGAGGCCACATCTACTACAGTGAGTAGGGAAGGCTAAACATTGGCAAGGTACTCCCATGGTAAATGTTGGCATCTTGATAAACCTGCTTGGTAATTCTATTCCTTTAAAAATGCTATTAGCAGTGAAGTGTTAGAGAGTCTGTTGAGACTGATGCCCTTAACAACCACACATGATGAGATATCTTGGCTGTTAGCACTGCTTTCAGTGAAGGCCTTGCCTGCCCACATATTGGTTGGGCAATTTGTCCAATGGACACATGCCAGACTTTTGAACGGTTTATCTACATAGCTTTGCATAAATACCATGGCTGATGCCATCACATCTGCAAAATGTTCCAGATATTTATAACACTACCAGGCAATTAATATGCTAAAATGGAGGGAGGTAGTAGAGGGGCTATGTATTGAGCATCATTGGGTTTACCAGAAGTGGGTAAAGATATTTTACAATGTCATTGTGCTAAACTTCTATAGTTGAGAAAGAGAGAGAGAGATAACCACAAGTGTTATTATGATAAACATGCTTTGTGACATTTGGCACTGTGAAACGAGGGCGGGGGGAGATCCTTTGTAGGGAATAGCTTCATTGCCACAGATGGATCAAGGACAGACCTATGAATCAGCATCAGTGCTCTCAATTGGTGCTATGTGCCTAGAAAATGTCTGTTACAGTCTTAGTGGTATATTTGGCTGAAGAGCTGTGAAGCTAATTTTAGGATTTATTAATTAAAAGTATTTTTATACTGTCCTTCAATCATATTCACAGACAGGCTATAAAAATAATAAAAGAATTAAAATATAAATACAACAAATAAAATAAGCTTAGACCCCAAAAGCAGCACAAAGCAGCCAGCAACATTAAAATCACATCTTAAAAGTTCACGCTGATAAAGAAGTTGCTAACATAATAATAATGGAAGTGCTAGGACAGGTCCTTCAGCTGCCAAGGTGCCACAGCTGAGAAGGCCCCCTCTCTGCCACCTTCCTTATCTCAAATGGTGGGGACACCTACAGGCAGTCTTCTGTTGACAATCTTAATTTACAGATAGACACTTATGGGGACAGGCAATTCTTCAAGTATTCAAGCCCTAAGCCATGAGGAACTTTAAGAGTCAAAATCAGCACTTTGAATAGACATGGAAATGGATTGGGAGCCAATGTTATTTGTAACACAGGCAATGGAGGCTGACCCTTTAGGGTAAACAGGGCACTGCCTCACTAATCTCACTCTGCCCCCTTGCCAGCCTTCAGCTGCTTACTTTCTTACTTTCAACCAGCCCAAGGGGTGGCCCTGCCTCAGTGTTGCCCTTTTACAATTCATGGGGTGGGGAGGGAAGATGATGCGGGACAGAACTATAATTAGGTAATCATTGACTCTGGATTCACCTACTATTGGTTCCTATTCTTCTGCTCTACCAGTCTCAATGGGCACCAGCCACCACTGGGCATGGGAACATAAGAAGCTGCCTTGTACTGACCCAGACCATTGGTTGTATAGCCAACCATCTAGCTATATCTGTATTTGATTGTATTTGATTCCTTTGCTATGGCTTGTGGCTGATGCAAATAAAGATTTTATCTATCCATCTAACTCAGTATTGTTTGCTTATTGACAGGCAGTAGCTCTCCCTGGTTTCTCTCTGGAGAAGTGAGAGACTGAACCTGGGACCAGGTGCAGATCTACTATGGCACTAATGAAGCTTCAGCTTCAGGGTCCAATCCTAGAGGGATGTAGTAGGGTTTTCGGGGTGTTTTTTTAAGGTGGTGATCTGTCATAGAACCCTACTGAAAAAGATAACAGTGGTTACCCAGACCTTGTTGCTGGTTGCAAAGAGGCCCTCATATCAGTTCAAGCTTTAGGTCCCCCAAAATGTAGGTCCTACCTGGGACCTTCTGCATGTGAAGCAGGTGCTCTGCCACTGAGTGATTGTCCTTCCCTTCCCTACCCTGCCCCCACCCAATCCTTGGCCCAGATACCCTCAGTAGGCCCACCACCTTCTTTTTGCTGCTTTTGTACCTTAGGCCATTAGCTAGTCTTCTCCCTTACATCCCAGTCCACCTAGGAGCTGATGAGATGAGCATGGGCTACAACTCCTTTCATTGCATGCTTCTTTTGGAGGAGCAGGTGAACATGCAGTGGCAGTAGGGAGGAGGAGCAGGGCCACTGAGCGCCTTCCTGGAGTATGGACCTTGGCAGGTGCCTGACTACTGAGCCCTGATGGCAGCATTGCTCACCTGAGAATTCTATTCAAGGCAGATGTTCTCCCCAAACCTGGAAAGATCCTATCTTTCAGAAGAACCTTTTCAGATATCAAATACTGTAGACTTAGCATATAAATGGTGTAGTGACGCCTACATTTCCTGAACAGAATGCTGATATGATCATTTTGATGCTGTGAAAATTACCTTGTTCACCAAGAAGAAAGGAGTTAATCTCACTACCGTTTGCATTATCAGTATTTGTGATCAGTGACAAGATACTCAAGGCCAAGCCTATCAAACCATTCTGCCATGCCTGAAATTGCTAAGCCAGATGTTAAGCAGGTGATTATATCTAAGAAGAGAATGCATTTGTGTCCCAGAAAGTGAAAGATTAGAATGAAGGTTGCTGGAGAAGAAAGAATGACTTGCATTTTGTAATAATAATCACCAAGTAAGGAGGAAATCAGCCATGAGTGCTCACTGGAAGGACAGATCCTGAAGCTGAGGCTCCAATACTTTGGCAACCTCATGAGAAGAGAAGACTCCCTATCTGAGGTTGTAGATATTTCTTCCAGCAATCTTAATTCCGGCTTGGGATTCATCCAGCCCAGCCTTTCGCATGATTTTACCCTAGTGTAAGCATTTTGTACACATTACTTTGCTAGAGAAATGCATTGATAAATTTAGAGGTCTGAATTTCAAATGATGACTGTGTTTTGGTTCATATATTGTTTCAGCCCTGAGTACTCACTGGAAGGACAGATCGTGAAGCTGAGGCTCCAATACTTTGGCCACCTCATGAGAAGAGAAGACTCCCTGGAAAAGACCCTGATGTTGGGAAAGATGGAGGGCACAAGGAGAAGGGGATGACAGAGGATGAGATGGCTGGATAGTGTTCTCGAAGCTACCAGCATGAGTTTGACCAAACTGCGGGAGGCAGTGGAAGACAGAAGTGCCTGGCGTGCTCTGGTCCATGGGGTCACGAAGAGTCGGACATGACTAAACAACTGAACAACAACAAGGAGGAGGAGGACAAAAGGGATAGTGAGTCATTATCAGGCAGCTCACATTGAAGTTATCATATGGCTTCAAGATTAGTTAATGGAATTATAATCCTTTCACCAGAATAGTTAATTTAGTCCACATTATTTGAATAATTTAAAAGCATGGGTTTAGCATAATAAAAACACAATTTTCAATAGGTGGGGTTTTAAGATCCAAGGCAGCAGTGTTTATGGGCACAATCTCCCACTCAACTTTCTCCCCTTCACTTAAAACATCTTGCCCACGCTAAACACTTGAACTCCTACATTAGATTCTTCACTGAATTGTGAAAAAAGGTTTGTTGAGGGAAGACTGTAACCTTCAGGTATTCAGTCGATCATATAAAAACTGCCTTCCCTGCCATGTTAGGCAAATGAGGCAGCCCAGCCCTTTAGAAAGGAATTCCTTCTAGCTTATTGATGCTTCTCAAAGAGTCCAGTGTAGACCTGATATTTGGGGGGCAGGATTGCAATCAGCAATTTCATCACCAGTTTCTTTGACACCGAGTTCTTGTGTTGTACTGATGGCTAATCTCTCTCTCAAAGACAGGTTTGTCCCAGTGTATAATTTACATGGATTTGCTTTGCGTCGAATTTTAATGTCAAATCTGAATCAACATCAGAAAGACAAAGCTTTAATCAGCTCTAACATTATACTCTCTGGAGTTTGAGTTTAAGCTGTGTGGAATAAGATGGCCTAAGCTAAATCTACTTCACATAAATCTCTTGTGCATCCATCTTTCTTACAGTCCACATGGCTTCCTGTGCATATGTCCATGGAATGGCCATTGTTTCCGCAGCAGGAGTCCTTTAAAGTATGGTGCTGGGTGTTATTAGAACTGACAGACCACTTCTCCCTCAAGGATCTGTTGTCAGCCTGAATTGGTTGCAGGAGTGGACATAATTATTGCTGTATGATATCTGCAGCAAATTTGCCCTCTGACCATTAGTGCCTATTATACTGAAGCTATCCTTCCTTTCAGCTCATCCTTACTTTACAGAATAAGCTACATCAGGGGTAGGCAGACTTCAGGCTTGTGGGATCTTTGTAATTTGCATGATATGTGTGATATAATACATAATAATAATAATTTATTATTTATACCCCACCCATCTGGCTGGGTTTCCCCAGCTACTCTGGGCGGCTTCCAACAGAACACTAAAATACAATAACCTATTAAACATTAAAAGCTTCCCTGAACAGGCCTGCCTTCAGATGTCTTCTAAAAGTCTGGTAGTTGTTTTTCTCTTTGACATCTTGTGGGAGGGCATTTCACAGGGCGGGGGCCACTACCGAGAAGGCCCTCTGCCTGGTTCCCTGTAACTTGGACCTCACTGGACCTCAGTGTCCGGGCAGAATGATGGGGGTGGAGATGCTCCTTCAGGTATACTGGACTGAGTGTTACGAAAAAGGAGCAATGCTGCTGAGTGCTCCAGATGGCTGGAAAGCCAAACAGGATGTTGATGTTATGGGACTGTACCGTGGGAACAAGGGACAGTCTATTCTGTGCACTGAGCACCGGATGTTAGCTCAGAGTGTCACATGACCCTGTACTGGAAGTACATGGGAGGAGTAATTCTCTCTCTGCTGTTGGTGTAGAAAGAGTGCAGACACGTTTTCTCTGTACTGCTGGAAAGACAGAAATAAAGGCATGTAAATACATTTCTGTCTGTCTCTCTCCCCTCCCTGGGGATGGGGGAGGAAAGGTGTGTTCTTCTCACGTTGGAGGAGAATCGCCGGGATCTCGCCTTGTCTTGCCGGGAGTCGCTGACGGGGGAGATCAACAAGGAATCCAAGCCGGGCACCTGGAGAGTGGCCAATTCCTCTGAAGTAGGCTTCAGATCCCGACACTGAGGCCGTTTAGGGCATACAGATAACATGTTTTTAATAAATCAGCAGTGTTGATGAGGAATGGCTCAGCTACAAAGTTTACAAAACAAAATCCACCACTGTTCACATCAGTCGGCAGTTACCAATATTTGCATTTCCAAAACACTAGGTTGGCAGGATGGAGATCCCCCCCCCCAAAAAAAACCTATCAAGGGTTGGGACCTTGTGATGTCACAAGGCAGGGGAATGTCACATGATCACCAACTCTTGCAAGAACAGTTTATTGGTAAAGTTGTACAAGGTCTTATTAAAGGCTGATAAAAATGGTGGCGAGAGAAAAAATAGGGGGAAACCAACTTTTGAGAGGGGGGACTGTTATTTTTCCATTTCAATAGAAAAATGGAAATTTAGGGTGAAATAGAGAAACTTCTTGGGCAATGTTTTCTTTTCCAGAATATGTGAGTTACTTTGTTTTTTAAAAAACCAAAAACAAACAAAACAAAAAACAAAAATGATAATGTTCCACTAATTACACTGCTTCAAAACTCCTAGGTCCAAAGGTAATAATGTTGCCAACTGAATGAACTAACCACATCTCAGCTTGATCAGAGATCATCTAGGGGAGTGCTGTTGGTTGTCTCTCATGTTACCAAAGCCCAACTAGGCTCAACCGGAAGTCAGGCATGTAGCGTTGCTAGTTCCACACTGTGGAACGCTTCTCACAGCAGGGAGTCACAAGTTTGCTTTCACATGTCTCTCGAAAACTTTTGTTTATGCCAACAGGCCTATTGGGTTATTTTGTTTTCTTTAGCTGAGCCAGTCATTTTTTATTATTATAATTTTGTGATTTTGGATTGTCTTTATAGTATTCTGTTTGATGCACTGCCTTGGGGTTTTACATGAGTGGGTGGTATACAAATACATTTTGTAAGTAAAGAAATAAATCTCCTCCCACATTTCACAGACAGAAATGGATATCCTTGAAACACCCTTATTCCATTATCTAGCACTTTCACACTGCTCAAACTTACATACATACACACAGGCCAGTTATGATAGCATCGATCATATCAGTAGTGCTGTTTCACTGCCCACTTACATTAATCACACCTCATATTCACTGCATATCACATGCATACATCTCATTTGCCTTTCACCTGACTGATTCTGCTTTCTGCTGCAAGCAGGCTGGGGTGGCCATGCTTCATTGTTGATTGACATGCATGGGCTCGCTCTGCTCCTGCAGCTTGGCCTGGATAGGCAGGGACATTGCTGCTGCCACTGCACAACTACCAGTCCAAATACAAGGCCCAAACACTGCTGCCCACCAAGCAAGCATGCCACTGCTCATCAGCAGCCGCCACCCTGGCCGGTGACAGGCATTAGAGACCTCCTGCTGCTGCCGCCCATGTTGGTGCAGGCAGTACACGGGCAAGACTACAGCTGCCAGTACTGTATTGAAAATGCAGGGCAAGGGTGAGTACCCAACTCTGCAATCTTCCCAATAGGCAGTGTGCACTGCAGCCATACTGCTCTCCCTCCTCAAAGGTGAACATGGGGAAGAAGGGAAACATGGCAAAGGTGGCTGGTCAGAGATTTGGACTGCTAGCTAGAAGGTCACAGATCCTGAAATCTTCAAATTCCACCAGACATGGAACAGATCTTGGTTCCGATATCTCTTCCTGCATCATAGACATGTGGGGAAAAATTCCTCCTGGTATTATTCATGTACTGAAATAAATGATTTATTGTTAGTTTTCATTTTGTTTTCCTGCACTGTAAACATTCTTTTTGCAGGCTTTTATAAAGGAATTTCTGATCTGAGGTAACAGATGGATAAGTGGTCTGTGCATGGTGATTGCTACTTCAAGTGAGTCTTAAGGGATGATTCTGCTTTCCTTTAAAAATCAGTAAAAAGTTCTGGTAAATTTCAGTTCCACAGCAGATATATTGGTTGGGTTGGTTAAGAGTTAATGAATGAAACATATTATGCCTAGAGAGGATCAAGGAGGGCAAATTGATTACAAAAACTAGATAAAGAAATGCAGATTATTTATACAGTATCTTGATAAGAATAGAGAATGTGGAAATTAGACTTTTTTCATTTATATATTGATTTGGAATAGTGTGACATAGTGTATTCTATTACTCCTTAGAGGAGACACATGCTTTTTAAATAAAATGCAATGACTGAGCAAAATGAAGCAGAAGGTCGCTTTGGGACTGCAGATGATCTTCTTAGCCAATTATTCAGTTTTATCAGTAGTGTGTCAAATACATTTCAAGTTTGGTTGTAACTATTACTATATTATTATGGATTCAGGTAGGTAGCCGTGTTGGTCTGATGCAGTCAAAATAAATAAAAAAATAAAAAATTGTCCAGTAGCACCTTAGAGACCTACTAAGTTTGTTTTCGGTATGAGCTTTTGTGTGCATGCACACTTCTTCAGTGTGCATTTATATTATTAGGTTTGTATTGCACTTCCAGGAAGAATATACTTATCAAAATAGAGCAACAGAAAAAACCAGAAACAAAAAACCTCAGGCTAATAAATGGTTTTACATTTGTGATTAAAGCTACTAATGGTAAACAGCCTGCAATTTTTTAGTCAAAAGATCCAGTTTGCAGGTAGTGGACAATTCTCTGGTCAGAATTGTTAGCTATGCCTAGCGGATGTAAAATGAAGAATTCACATAGTAAGGCAGCAGGCTTTAAGATGAAAAATATGTCAAGGTTACTTTCACAGTAATTCCCAAAGAATTTATAACCGGACTAACATTCATCGTTGTTGCCTGAGGGGGGTCTGGCATGACAGACAGAACAATGACAGACAGAACAATGATAAAGTGCTCTTCTAAATTTAAGGGCTATTTATTTAATTCATTATGGGTGTGGACAGTGTTTTTGTGTGGCGGTACTCACCAGCACAGAGAACTAGCAAATCTTTTTTGTGGCTGCCCATAGCAGCAATTTTGTGCTGGCATCAATGGCATTTTTATTAAGTAATTAGTACCAGCACCTCATTTTTTTAAAAAACAACAAAGAATTTTTAAAAGAATTGGGTGGGAAAGACCACTTTTCTCAGGACAACCCACCACTGCCATGTTGCAATGCCAATGGAAGCTCCACTCCCTCCCCACAAGCCTAACTGTACCTTGAGGAAGGATATTTCAAATTCAAAATGTTAATGAGCATTTTGAAAGTGGTACTTTGTGGAGGAGAATTGCTGAAATTGCTTGCGTCTCCATTGCACTGAGGGAAGCCTTCTTGTCAGCTGAGTGACACCACTGAACGCAATCCATATTCAAATGCCATGCCAATGTAAAATTGGACGACGGTCTGGCGTTCAAATCCCAACTTATCCTGAACTTGGGGCAAAAGTAGTGCAATCTGAAAGCAATTTTAAAACCCAATGATCTCTAGGCCTTGAATTCATCTTCAAAGTGCCCTAACCCTTGCCTCCTGAAATTCTTGAATTTGCACTAAAAGTCCTTAAAGGTAGCCGGTGTACAATTCATTGTAAGAAACACTTGTTTCAGCTTTTCCTTCTCTGCCAAACTTAGGCATATGATTGGTGTTTTTGCTGCAAGGCAGTTGTCTAAATCTATTCCTGGAGCTACTATGTCTACAGTTATTGAAATAATTGTGTTCACACATTTTGGCTGAGCCGAGCTTCATTTGGTTAGGCTGCGTCAGCATTTCCATTGTGAAGCACACCAGTTTGAAAGGTATAAAAAAGAAACCAATCATCATAGTTGCATAAACTCTAGTGTTTGAAAGATGCAGCATCCACACAGACAATTTTGTAATTAAGGAAATGTTATGTACTTTATCCCTTTGCGGCCGCCTCAATTATCTTTTTGAAAAGATAGTTTCTACCCTGACAAAACTAAATGTCGCTGTGATCCATCTGTCCTTCTGTGTTCAGCGGCCCCAAGCAGTGAGATGCACCCAGAACACTCCGATGGTGAGTAAGTCAGATCTGTTAATAAATTCCTGGGGAAGGGTCAGATCTGTGCATAAATTGTTTTTTGTAACTGCACACAGATCAGTTCCCTTCCAATGGAGTGAAAATGGAAGCCCAAACAAACACAAGCTCCATGTGTTAATTAAAGTTCAATGACAACGATAGATACATTATTTAACCATCAAAAAAAACCACGTGGGGTGAGTTCTGTTGCACTCAAATCTGTTTGATTCCCATAGGCATCTGGTTTGCCACTGTTAGAATAAAATCCTTGACTAGATAGGCCATGGGTTGGCAAACTAAGGTCCGTGGGCCAGATCAGGCCCAATTGCCTTCTGGATCCGGCCCGCGGACGGTCCAGGAATCGCCGTGTGGATCGCCAGCACTCAGTTCTTTCCCTCTCCCTCCCTTGGCAGTGGCGGCACCTCCTCCTCCCTCCCTCCTCCTGGCTTCTCCCCACCCTGCCTAGAGGAGGAAGGGGGCTGGACTTTGTTAGTGCCAGCAGCAGCAGCGCTCGAGCGGCCACCAGTTTAAGCAGCCCCTCTCCAGAGCCCTTTCAAGGGCCACTCATCGTCTCTCTGCTGCTGCCAGCCCTTGTCGCTTGCAAGACACAGGAGCTGCAGTTGAGTGGCCCTCTTGAGCGGCTGCCATTTTAAGCAGCCACTCTCTATAGCCCTTTCGTGCACTGCTTATCGTCCCTCTGCCACCACTGCCAGCCCCTGCCACTTGCAAGACGCAGGTAAGCAGCCACCAGGGCTCGTGGTGCTCTTGCATCATCCCCCCCCCCAAAAATAGTCCAGCCCACCACAAGATCTGAGAGACAGTGGACTGCCCCCCTGCTGAAAAAGTTTGCTGACCCCTGAGATAGACCTTTGGTTCAATCCAGCAAAGTTTTTCTTCTTAAACTGGTGTTTACTTAAACATATTTTTTTTCTACCATTATAAAAAGAAGGAAAATTTAAAGCATGTTTTTATTTTCTCAGATTTTAATTTAAAATAGATTTGATAGTATATGACAATTATAACCCACCACTTTTGAATAATTCCTTATCAGCCTGTAGTTTTACTTCCTTTTGGATAGAGGTGTTTCGTTCACCAGCAGTGCAACCCCTCTACATATCTGCTCAGATGTCCCACTGAGCTCAGGGAGACTTCAGGTAAGCGTGCATAGCAGTGCAGCCTAAAGTGATTTTAAAAAACAAACAACCTTTATTATATTGAATGTGACGCTCACCTAATTTAAAATTTAATTTTTATTACCTAGGTCCTGGTGTAATAATTGGGATAATAATTAAAGTGAAACGTTCTATTAGAATAAAAGTAAAGCCCAAAAAATATGAATAATTCCTCGGAAGTCCATTTTGCAATTCCAGAACAACAGTGTTTTGAAAATATCAAAGAAACAAACTACATAAAGAGCAAGGGATGCTGGCTTTGATTTGACCATTTGGCACACTGCAGTCTTTTTATTCTCAGAATTTATGGGATCAAGAGACCAACAGGAGAGATTAAAGAGGTTGTCAGCTGCTAAACTAATCAGTAATTATCAAATGTTTCCACTGAGTCAGGACATTAAAGAATGTGCCTACTGAAACACTTATTACTAAATTAATAAGATGACTAATAATCAAATTGATGTATACGAAGTCTTATTCTTTTTAAGGCAGGCAGCCCAACCTGGATATGTTAGAGATGAGTGCTGATGATCATGGGATGGCTCACAACATTAATCTATACTGGGAAGCATTCTGAACCAACATTTGATTTGTGTTTTATTTCAAAACCAGGACAAAACTGTGCTCACAATATAGCTAAAGCACCTACTGTAAGTTCCATGTCTTATATTAGACAGTAAGCTAACCATTTGCATGGGGGTTATATTCCAGGGATTATGCCTAAAGCCAAAATCATATATAGTCAAAACACTTTGGTTGCAATGGTGGGTGGCCATTGCCAAAGTTTTTCCCCTAAGATGTTTGCCCCCTTTCCTTCCACTTTTTAATTCTTAAAAAAAAAAAAAGATTAAGCGTGTAACGCTGAATGCACTCAAGTTAAATGTTTGTAAGTTGAGGGTCTACTGTATATATATGTATTTATATTATGTTTGTTTCCACCCTTAGATAATAGATTCCTCACAAGCCTAACTAATGGAGAAACAGATACATGGATATCCGAATAAATTTAGCTTTTGGGATCATTGGTGAATATTCCTTTCACCCCTGTTCTTTCCGTACTTTTATTTGTAAACAACATTCTTAAACTTCCATCAAACCTTTACCCCCATAGTAAGCAAATGAAATAGTCTTGCCTCCAGCACTCCACTCTACTTTAAATTAAAGGATATAATGACAGTATAAACAAAACCACAGTGGGGAGTAAATATTTGAGTCAATTTGAAACCTGCCTTTTCCTTCCTTTCTACTTGATTGAATCTATTTACCTTGCTGTGTAAATGACTAACACCACTGTTAAAAAGGGGGCATAAGAAAAGGCTTGCTGGATCAGACCAAAGACCCATCTAGTCCAGCATCTTGTTCTCACAGCGGCCAACCAGATATGCATGGAAAGCCCAAAAGCAGGATTTGAATGCAACAGCACTCACCCCACGTGATTCCCAGCAACTGGTATTCAGAGATATCACGCGTCTGACCATGGAGGCAGAACAGAGCCATCATAGCTAGTAGTCTCTTTTAGCCTTATCCTCCAACCTGATCTGTAGATGTCTATGCCTGACTTGTCTCACAGTCCCTCCAAATATGCCCAATTTCACTTTGGGACCTTGTTGGACTTTGTCAGGTGTGTGTGCAGGAGCCAGGCCCTGTGACCAATAGGACTCTGTAGGACTGGGACCTTCCTAAGTTTGTTCTGAAGAGGCAAGGCGCGGTCGCACAGGTGAGGCCGATTGGTAGCTCACAGCACCTGGTGGCAAGAGCTGGGAAGGGATATAAGGTCAACATTTCCCTTCGGCTCTTTGCCACAGCAACACGCTTCCTGCCTTGCTGTATTTGGCTTCTTGTTTCCTGATCCTTGAACCTTGGCTTCTTGACTCCCTGCTTCTTGATCCTCAGACCCTTGACTTCTTGACTCCTTGCTTCCTGACCCTCGACTCTTGGCTTCCTGACTCCTGGCTTCTGGACCCCCGTTCCTGCTCCCATCTTGCCCCCGGTCCTGACACCCCCTGCCGGGACTTCAATCGCCCTTGAACCGGACTGTGACAGACTTCTCAAATTTAGTCTTATGCATAAAGAAAGGTTCTCCATGTCTATATATACCCCTCAACATGCTCATGCTCTTTTACTTAAGTCTTGCCAAGGACTACTTTTTCAGTTTAATAACAAGTTTATCGTAATGGCTCATCAAGAATGGATTCACATTCAAGATGCATCTACTGTGTAGCTTTAAATAAAGCTTCTGTTGATTCCCTACTTCCCAGGGCTCCCCAGGGATCTCTCTCTAAGAGAACTCTCAGTGACTCCAAAAGTCCAATTCCTTGGAGAAAGTCATGATATTTCAAATGAAAATATTTTTTCATTTGTCTTTTTAAGTATGTAGTTGAGACACAAATGTTGGGGGATTTAACAAAGCGTGAGTACCAAGTGAGGGAAACAAGGTCAAGGATGTCAAGTAGGGCAAAGTCAAGAAGAAAAGAGGTCACATTTCAAAACGTTAAAGCAGAGCCAAGGTCAGGTTCCAATGAAGCAATGTCAAAACAGAGCAATTAAGAGCCTGCATAGCTCCCATATGAAGGTAAGCTTGAAGAGTCATACAAGCAAGCTCAAATGTTGTTTCACCATCAGAGAAACTCAGACTGAGCTTTAAAAAGAACTGTAGCACCATCTAGGTACCTAGCTGAGCCTAGAATGAATGAGGCCTCTTAAGAGGATGGTTCTGTAACCATCAACTCAAACAACACAGGGGAGTCTGTAGTCTGGAGATCTTGGAGTAAAAAAATGACCATGCTGCTTTCTTGGACCAGAGAGATGCTGACAACATATATCTTTCATTTCCTCTTTCCCAAAGATGAGTCATCTGCCGGCTGGGATGGTGGGGGATGCTCACCAGCACATGCTCTCCCCCCCCCCCACTAAAATGACTTTGTAACATCAAAGAGAAGACAATGTTTTTCTGTCTTTGAAAATAGGTGTTCAGTATTATCAGTTTCTGCTTATGCTTTGCTTAACGTAATTATCTTTCAATTTGGTTTTACTAATTGCTTCAGGTGAGTTAAATTCTGGTAGCCTCAGCTCCCATGGAGAAAATGGCAATGGCCATTCTGTCTATCACTAATCATAAAATTAGAGAGCCCGACTCACCATGGAAACACAAGGCTCTTGAACTAATCCATCAACCTTCAAAATACAGAAGCTAAATAAAAAAAACTAATGGTACAGCTGCTGCTCAGAATAACAGTGGAGATAACAGGATCACACCACAGCAGGCAGACATTGGCAGTGAATTATAATTGTGTCACAGGAAGAAAATGGAAGCATTTCTGGCATGAGATCAGATAATGCGCATTTAATTATGGGACCATCCCACCAGGAACTGCAAAGACTCAGTGTACTTACCCGGAACTGAACTGCTTTGGGGGTGGAGGTCACTGATGGACTGATTGCTGCACATACTGGCCCTGCAAGCCACAATGCCACTGCACACAGCGTGCATTGATCTCCTAAGAGGTCAAAACAGGGAAAGGTGGCACAGTTTAGTACCCCCTTTATTTGTAGGCAGCTTCCCATCTTCCTTCTGGAATTGTATCAAAGCACCAGAATGCATAGGAAGGTTCTTTTATTAGGAATATCCTCTCAAATATCCTTCATTTTTAGAAACTTGCCCCATCTGTTTTACCAACTTGAACTAATGTAATTTAACTTTCCTATACTTTTCAAGCACCTTATGACTCCCACATTTAGAAAACAGTGGAGTTGTTGTTAAATCTGCAGTAGCTTTGACAATGCAAAATACCTGAGTGATATTCCTGGGAAATTGCCTGAGAGCATAGATCCATCTTAGTCCCACAATCTTCACCAACTTTACTTTCCTGAAAGAAGCCATCTGTCCCATTGCCAAACTGGTTCTGAAGTTTCTAGTCTGTCAGGTGTGCAGATCTCCTATCTCACACCTACACAAACACATGTGTCAACTGCAAACGCCCCTCAGCACTCTGTCTTTTTCACACACTCACAAGAACATGAGAGACAATGTACTGTAGTAGTTAGAGTGGTGCCTAGGACTTGGAGAAACCTCATCTCCACACAAATCTCCACTCAGCCATGAAGCTTACCCCATAACCTTCAGCCACTCACTGTTTTTCGACCTGACCTTCCTCACATGGATGTGAGAAGAACAATGTATGCTACTTTGAGCTCCTTGGAGCAAAGATGGGATATAAATGTAAGAATAAATAAATAAATATTAGTATGAAAAGAAGAAGAATGACTGAAGAATTTAGCATCTGATATCTGTGGGTTAGTAACTCACACTGGAAATGAGCAACAGTTATACTATTGGGTCAGGAACATCAGTTTTGTTTTCTATGCTCTATAAGAAGACTTCAGTGACATTTAATGCAAAGTCAAATTTTACTTTCTGTGTTCAAATTACTATTTCTCTACTCGGAAGTCTCATCACAGAATGTGGTTTATAAACTGCAAAGGGATGACATTGAGTTTAGGTGCCAAGCATGCAACTAACTGAAAACTGATGTTAACAACTGTGGAAATAAAATATTGTTCTTCATTCTTTTGTGGATCCTGAGCCTGATCCTCTTTGAGGTAAAATCAGCATAGCTTTTGCCACCTGTGAATCTTTGTACTACTACTATAGCTGTGATACTTTGCAGCTTTGCACCTATGACTATGGGTTAGTAATACACTGGGAGGGACCTGAGTTTCTAAATAACAATTTTGGACTGATGGGGAACAGTATTGTAAAGAATATTGAATTCATGAGCTAAAAGAGCATAGTTTTTTTATCTTAAGTTCCAGAGCCCTTGAAATTTTTATTATTTGAATCCTACGGAGAGAGACGGGAATCTCTGAATTACAGAATTTTATCATGTGAGTTTGAGAGTGAGTATAACAAAGAATCAAGTGGCACTGTTCCAGCTGAGAAGAAAATAAGTAGCTGCAAGAACAAACATATTGAAATAGCACGATGAGTCATCCACTGGGAATAAGGATCTCCAGAAATACTTGCAGTGCTAGGCAATAAAATTTCATTAACTTCAGAAAAGTCATGGTAGCAGTGGTGATGCTACAACCCTATTCACACATTCCTCCACAAGAAGCTCCCTCGAGCTGTCTTGGCAGTCTATGAAACATGGGCTAGAGTAGGCCTCCATTTGCTATCCATAAACTAGAGGGACAAGGATGTAGTGTCCTTAAGGGCAGAATAGATTTGGATTATTTTGTTTTGCAAAAGAACTCCACCTGCTGTCTTTGTCCCAAGGGTGCGGCATTGTGATCAGTGAAAGCCTGCACAGTGCAAGAGGTTAGTCATGTAAGGAGGCAACATTAGATTATAACCTACACACGTAAGTTCTGTATGTTTGGTCTGTTTCCTGGAGAAAAACAGAGAAACATAAAAAGAGCCCTGTTAAATAGACTAAAGGCCAATCTAGTCCAACATTGTATTCCCACAGGTGCCTATATAAAGGCTGCAAGTAGGACATGGGTACAATAATACTTTCCTGCTCATGTTCCCTGGTTCTGCTTTTTATGGACTCCAGGTTCAAGTCAGACTTGCAAAGGACAGTCCTCAAACAGAAGATTCATTCCAATAAAGGACTGTCCTCTGGTGGACCTTCCAAATAAAGGTCTGTCCTCTGCAAAATAGGACACATGGTTATCCTAATGGAAGCATGTGGGGCAGGGAATTTCCAGGAGGCCAAACAGTGCCACTTATGGAAAGAGACTGGGACCAAGCCACCTGGGCCTTTTAAGATCAGCAACCTTATCTTCAAGAATCAAGATTAACATCTGTCTTGAGTTTATGGAAGCAAACTGAGAGCTAGTGACGGTCTTTCAAAATATGGAAAATATGAACCCTGCAAACTAAGCCTTGTAAGGACCACTGGTTTTATAATTTCTGACAAAAATATATAGCCATTTCTGTGCAGCCCCAGCTGATGCTCCATCTACTTGCTCCTTTGCCACTCACATCTGGTGCCAGAGAAACGGGAGAGAGATATACTAATTGTGTTCTTGCCATCCAGCTGCACAGCAAGGAAGCAGTTGAGTTGCGGCACCATGTGACAGATGCATGAGTGTATCACATGAGATGCCCAGCACTTGGCAATCCTGAGGAGACAAGTCACTTCCAAAAATAACTTGTTATAGCACTTTTGCAGCTATAAAAAGAGCTTTAATCATAATGACAGTCAAAGACATTCATGTGGAATTGTGCCCTCTCCGATCTTTACAAAAACAAAACAAAAGCACTCCTCACCTACGTCATTCAAAATGAACTATGGTGCCCTAACATTTCTTAATACTTTTCAAAGTGCACTGTGTTCTGTTATCTAACTCAGCAGAACAATGTTTCTTCTGCATTTACAGGTGTGGGTTGTTGTTGTTGTTTTTACCTCAGAAGATGATCATAGAAGTACTTGATATGGTCATTCTCGTTCCTGTCATGCTGGGCTCTGGGCTGGCCTCAGACTAGCTTTAGCCAGAAGACCCTGGTGAATAGATGGAGCCACTCTGCCCCAACTCTCGCACTGATAATGAACACCTTAGTACCTAGGGGGAGCGCTCACCAAACCTATTACCAGAGGTCACCCTGGAAAGACCCTTGGCAAGGGCATGACTCTGACTCACCTGTAGCCTTGTGCATCAGAGGAGAAGGCTGAATTGTCTCGCAGTTCAAGAGGGTGTAGACAGAAGAAAGTCCAGGCTCAGGTGGTTACCTGGTAAAGGAATGCGGGCCTAAAAGCCCTAAATAATAGTATGAGAAAGGGGCTCCTTGGCAGCAAAGGGTTACTGGAAAGTAGTAGAGTTGCAGTTGATCCTGGGAAGCATCTGGGAGACCAGACTAAAGAAACCCTTGGGTGAGGGTCTGACAGCTGCTAGAACAGCACATGACTTTCAGCACCCAGATGCTTCTGAACCACCTTACCAATTCTGCCCTACCTTTTGACTTACCTCCTGTGCCACTGACCTACTGAAAGACCCCACCTCTTGAACTATGCTTGTTTATGGGCTGCCTTATTGTGCTGTGGCCATGGCTACATCTGGTCTCCCAGTAGCAGCATTCCTACAGGACAGGATGGTGAGGTCAGGGTGGTTTGGGGACACCAGATTGGCTTGGCAAGTGCATTGGAAGAACTCTAACCATGCCACCAACCTGCCCTGCTCCCCTCACTGTATCAGGCAGTGACACCTCTGTCAGCAGGCCAGGTCAGTGGCACTGTGCCCACCTCACCCATTGTTCTTTACCGGTGCCATCATGTTTCTGACTTCAGTCTTCTGCCAACCTGGATAGTGGGGAGGGGCAGTGTTGGCCCAGTCTCTGTCCAAAAATTGAGTCTTGGCCTGAGTGGAGCAGGACATATTATCCATATCCATAAATTATGAAGGATACTATCACAAAGTATATATGTCAGAGTATTTCCTGGGGTTAAATAAATCTTATAGGTACAATCCTGTTACTACACAATGGAATGAAGGCACACAATTAGTCCCAAGTAGAAGAAGGGCTCCTGTGGTTATGTCTGTCCTCTTGGGAGGACAAATGCACAGTAAATATTGTCGGAACACTTTGCAAATTACAAGAGCTGTATAAATGATCAATAGTTGTAGTACTAGCAATAGCAGAAAATGTTCCTTGTCACATTTTTCATCTGAGGCAGCTGACAATGACAGGGACAGCATCCAAGCTTCCTGCCAATATAGACCTGCCATTGCCAGCAGAAGCAAGACTGCTAGCGAGGCAGTTAACCCATCACCACCAGTGCTGGGTCTTCCTCTGTGAGTCTTTGAGGAAGTAAGTTTAAATGGGTTTCTATGTGTTCAAAGTCAAACAGCAAGATGGAGAGTGTTGCTTTAGGCTTCTCAGCTGTATATTGCAATGGCACCCTACTGTGGCTTTGCTTTTCAAATGAGTTCTTGAAAAGACTTGCAGAATCTGCTTCAAAATGCCATGTAGGCAGCTATTGTTTCGCTGCTTGAACATAGATTCAGTGTGTTAGGTCCAGTGTTAGACCTTGTCCTCCCTACTAATATACAGATGTTTTTCACACATATATCAGACCCAAACCAACTGAACATAAAGAATGAAATATGACAGCCAGTGAGGCACAGTGGTTAGAGTTTGGTCTAGGACCTGGGAAACTATGATTCAAATTCCTGCTCTGAGCCTAGGTTACCTAAGAATTGTTTTGGGCTCTTGGGAGAAAAGGTAGGATATAAATGTAATAATTAATAAATAATTTTTAAAATACAGTGGTACCTCGGGTTAAGAACTTAATTTGTTCTGGAGGTCCGTTCTTAACCTGAGGTACCACTTTAGCTAATGGGGCCTCCTACTGCTGCCACGCCGCTGCTGCACAATTTCTGTTCTCATCCTGAAGCAAAGTTCTTAACCCGAGGTACTATTTCTGGGTTAGCAGAGTCTGTAACCTGAAGCGTCTGTAACCGGAAGTACCACTGTAAGTTGGTCTCAGGCATGACACATTGGCTTGTATCCAAAGTACTGCTACGTAACTGTCCCATCAGCACAATAATTTCTACTTGCAAAATGGAAGAGGAAATCTTCCTCTTCTTCTCTATGCCCCCCGCCCCCAGTTGCCCAGAACAGCTTTGAAGGGATGGGAGTAGGGGAACAAGATGAATGTCTTATTGTGCAAGCAAAGATCCTTGTGTTGATGGGATGGTTGCTGCATGGGGTACAAACCATTAAAATGACTAAACTTGACTAACACATAATGTCATTCCATATATTCCTCATGAAAACTTGAAAGAATCGAATATCCTATTGATAGAGTGAAATAGATTCCACAATCATTCCTCTAGACCACAGCTGGTAGATCAAAGTCAAGACTACTCAGTAAACTCCATAAACAGCCACAGCTGGTAAATTCCTCAGTTGCTCTAAATAGGGTGCTATAGAATGCTACTGGTATAACAGAAAGCTTCAAAGTCTTCTGAATTGGCAAATCTTCAATGGATCTTGAGGTTTTTCCTGACCCTGACTGCCTGCTTCCCACTTGAGAGGCTTATTCTATTCAGATGTGCATCTAGGGGCCTGTGTTCTAAGAAGTGTGTTTAATGTTGCCCAGTTTTCAGCTGCATGAAGATCTGTTTTCACAACAAAACACTGCGGGGGGAAATGATCAATAAATTGCCACTTATGCATAAAATGTGCTTTTATTTCTTATGCTCTTTTCATGGGCATGGATCCAACACTGCCTGTAGAAGAAAAAAAATGGTACTTTGCTTGCAGAAGATGCTCCACTAGCTCTCCATTTCTGCTGCAGAAGCAGCTGTGTAGCGGAGCAGGGGCAAAGCCCTGGCACTGATTTCACAGCAGGTAGGATGATGTCATCTCCTAGGGCACTCTTTGCCAATCCTCTGCATGCCAAAGAAATAAGCCTTTTCTCAGAGAGAAGCCCACTAAATAAGCTAAGAGCAGGGGACATGGTAAGTTACACTCGTGTGCATGGCTAAGGGTTGAAGTGCCACTTTTATTTTGAAAAATTGCAAAGTCCGTTTGTCCTGACCAATCAAAATCACACAAAATGGTGAGCGACCTTTTGAGGCTGGGAGCAGTTCTTTGGATACACATTAAGATGTATGTGGCTGTTACTGAGAAGGACCTGCGTTTCTGTAAAGAGGAAGATAAAGAAGAAGGGGCAGGTGACTGTATTTCCTATGCATTTCATACAATGGAAATTCATGTTTTATTGTTTACTATTCCTTGCAGCTATTTCTATTTTAAAGCAAAAGCTGGCTTAACTTCAAAAGCAAAAGGTTTTCAGAATCCACTCAGATACATTGTGTCCTTAGAGCCATTTCTCAAAACTGACTTTGATTCCCTGCAGAGAAAGGGGCTCATTGTACATACTTGGAAACACCCTGCCTGTAGTTCTGTAGGTAGGGATTCTTGGGAAGCCACCAAGTATCACAAAACACATTAACTGCATTGTCATTAACTGTCCATTGGTGTTGACTCTGCATTAGCTAAGCGTGCTCTATTCTAAACCAGTGGTGTGCAGTGAAATTTTTCATAGGGGAACAGTTAAGGCCAGAGCTTGCAAGGAAGATTGAGAGGGGGTATCATCATAACATTCTGATGCCACACCCATGAGCATCATGCCTCCCTTCCTAAGTCAGGCAGAATCTTCCTGGGCTTTGGGGAGGAGGTGCCAGGGGAACATTTAGGGACTAACCTAGTCCCCCTAGTCCACAAACTGCACATCACTGTTCTAAATTGATCTAGAGCCTAATACATGGAAGGAAAGTTCCATCGATATCAGTGGGTGAACCTTCTATGTAGTGGTTCCTAGGAACATATTGGAAACCTAGTCAATTAGGGCACATTTCCTATCAATTTCTCAGACATTAATTTGCAGAAATTGTTTTGTGTAGTAGACAAGCTGTTCCATGTGTGCAATAGACTTGGACACATCATAATCAAGCTGTGGCTAATTCGTAATCTATTCAATGGGTTCTTTATGATCCTTCTTACTTTGTACTGATAGTCTGACAGGAAGACTGCACAAAAAGTTAAAAGCAAGCATTTTGTTAATAATTGTATCAATGCTGCCAATTTCAGAAAGTGCCCTCTTTTATTAGAATGTCTGCAAAGAGCTGTTTCAGAAATGCCTAGTCATAGTGGGATTATAGCTTAGGTACAATAATAACTGTTGGCTTTGCTTTAGACTGTAGAAGGAAGACAGTGTGAATTATTACTGTGTGATTCCTGGAAATTCACAATTAGGCAAAGAAAAGATAGGCTATGGCTGTCTTCAGCACAGCTTCAGGGAGTACACCCAGGATTTTATCAGTAAAATATTATTAAAACACTTGTGGGGAAGACATCATCATTGCCCAGAGTGGCAAGAGTTTGGGACTTGAAAGCTTCACTCGAAAGTGCAGACATTATTCATTATCCAGGTACACTGTCAGATATACACAGTACTGCTCAACAGACTGTGTCATTCGTGCCAGCATCCCGTATGCCAATACATTATGCTGACATATTTATTGTGCCAGCTCATCTCTTTTGCCTTATGCCATCCTGTCTCACAAACTGATCTATCCTTTGTGCCATGGAACTTGATGCCAATATGTTCTGCTGTCATTTGTCAAGGCCCCATATCTCTTCTATCTGAAAAATCTACCCAAATCCAGATAGATACACTTGCCGGTAATTAAGTAGTTGACAGATGGCTGGCACTGACTGTGTTGATCACCTGTTTGAAAGGGAAGGCACTCACAGAGACACAAGATGATCTGAACTACCAAAATCGATAACACCAACCATCTGTTCCCACAATGTACACAGGATTCTCAGTCCAATTTGGGAACCACACATATGCATACACTGTAATCTCCAAGCACTGGACATAGACATCCAGCACGACAAACTTCACACTCAGCATTCTTTTGAGTGTGCAGATACTGATCCATCAAGAATCATTGACTTCTATGCTGCATCCTTCTCCTCCACAGGTCAGCTAAGACTGCCTTTCTGTTGGTATGAAAATTACATGATGACTACTTGGTTGTATTTTGCTTTATTATATTTAATGTTTATATTACAAATTTACACTGGTTAAATTCAAAGACAGGAAGAAAACATTGGATACAAAAATCTGTTAATGCAGCCTCAATGGTAAGGGAAAATCTGCGTTAAGAAGCAGGGATTGCAATTTGCTCAGTTTAAGCATGACATCATGCAGATACCACCCCCCAAAAATGAGTGCCTGGGACACTGCAAAAAAGCAGCATGCATAGCTGGCATAGAAGTAGCCTTAGGGTGTTCTCAGATGGCTACTTATTATGGAGTGGTCAGTCGTGTTTACAATTTTTTTTTTTGCAGTGGCCACGCAATATCATTGACATCAAAATGCCAATCTATCTCACCCCCCTGCCCGTAAGTTCAAAAGCCTGTTGCAATATCTGAATAATCCATTTACAGTATCAAGCGCCCATCTGGAAGCAACCTTATGACATTTCAGTGCAACCACTCAAGTATAATATGCTGATTCACCTCAATCTCAATTTCATTTCTACTTTGATTGCCCCAAAACTTCCAATTATTATTTTGCACATCCTATGCAATCCAAGGTTAAATTGCTGCCTTCCTTGAAATGTTCTATTGAAATAGCCAAGATGAATGTCTGAACATTCTGCTAATTTAATGCAGACATAAACCGTACAGAATGGTATTTAGGGAGGGACAAGTTCTAGCATGATCATCAAAGTTCTTCATTTACCATTTCAAATGTCAAATATATTACCCTTATTTCTTTTCATATACACATTCCTTAGGGAAGCAAAACCTGAATGATGATACAAGATATTATTGCTGTTATTCCTTAAACTTTTAAAATGGTTAAAGGGCACGTTCATATATTTTGTTATGTCTGACTGAAACTATAGGCTTTTTCTGAATCTCTTACATTTCCGCAGCCTTTTCCCAATGGAACCGTGCATGTTCAATGGCATTTAGTTGAGGCTAACTCAGGATGTCTAATCCAAGGGCAGATTTAAAACAACACTTACATTTCAGGTCTCATTGGTTAATATCAAGGGATTTGATAGTGGAAGGAATGCAGTGAAGTCTGCAGAAGAGATAGCAAGTATGCTATAAGCACTTATCAGGAATGGGCCTGAAGATAGTCAAGGTTTAACCAATGATGGGAACATGAAAAGATAAAAAACAAAGAGACTCCATTTTCCCTCAGATACTAGACATTGGCTCAAAGCAAGAAAGACACAACTTTGAACTTCTCCGTAACTTTTTAACCTTTCTGAAACATCCCCCACCTACATGCCAGAGACTTTACCACAGAACTTACAGGCAAATAATATAATAGTGCACTATCTAGTTGTTGATGAGATTTGACAGACAAAATAAGATTTTTTCCCTCTCAATTCCTTTAACATTTTTGTACCCCAGAGTATGGATGGGCAAATTTTGGTTTCTCTCATTCCAGCTGGAGAGGCCCTGATGACAACTGTTCCTGCTTCCCTCACTCTCTTGCTCCTCACAAGGTTAATGGGGTCCATTGTCCACATTTGTGCATCAGTTTTCAACTGTATTTTGAACAATTCCTCATGAAAATTCAACAGCATTTTAGTGAAATGTTATCCTAATGTGCGCATCTTTGTATCAAATTTTGCCCAATATAACCCCGTTTACAAAGCTATTTTCTCTTACATAAAGTATTTATGTATGCTGCTTTCACTAATATATGCATTTTTATGTGGATTTTACCCTGTTGTTGTTGTTTAGTCATTTAGTCGTGTCCGACTCTTCGTGACCCCATGGACCAGAGCACGCCAGGCACTCCTATCTTCCACTGCCTCCCACAGTTTGGTCAGACTCATGTTTGTAGCTTCGAGAACGCTGTCTAACCATCTTGTCCTCTGTCGTCCCCTTCTTCTTGTGCCCTCAATCTTTCCCAAAATCAGGGTCTTTTCCAGGGAGTCTTCTCTTCTCATGAGGTGGCCAAAGTATTGGAGCCTCAGCTTCACGATCTGTCCTTCCAGTGAGCACTCAGGGCTGATTTCCTTAAGAATGGATACGTTTGATCTTCTTGCAGTCCATGGGACTCTCAAGAGTCTCCTCCAGCACCACAGTTCAAAAGCATCAATTCTTCGGCGATCAGCCTTCTTTATGGTCCAGCTCTCACTTCCATACATTACTACTGGGAAAACCATGGCTTTTACTATACGGACCTTTGTTGGCAAGGTAATGTCTCTGCTTTTTAAGATGTTGTCTAGGTTTGCCATCACCTTTCTCCCAAGGAGCAGGCGTCTTTTAATTTGGTGACTGCTGTCACCATCTGCAGTGATCATGGAGCCCAAGAAAGTAAAATCTCTCACTGCCTCCATTTCTTCCCCTTCTATTTGCCAGGAGGTGATGGGCCCAGTGGCCATGATCTTCATTTTTTTGATGTTGAGCTTCAGACCATATTTTGCGCTCTCCTCTTCCACCCTCATTAAAAGGTTCTTTAATTCCTCCTCACTTTCTGCCATCAAGGTTGTGTCATCTGCATATCTGAGGTTGTTGATATTTCTTCCGGCAATCTTAATTCCGGGTTGGGATTCATCCAGCCCAGCCTTTCGCATGATTTTACCCTAGTGTAAGCATTTTGTACACATTACTTTGCTAGAGAAATGCATTGATAAATTTAGAGAATTCTGAATTTCAAATGATGACTGTGTTTTGGTTCATATATTGTTTCAGCCCTGAGTACTCACTGGAAGGACAGATCGTGAAGCTGAGGCTCCAATACTTTGGCCACCTCATGAGAAGAGAAGACTCCCTGGAAAAGACCCTGATGTTGGGAAAGATGGAGGGCACAAGGAGAAGAGGATGACAGAGGATGAGATGGCTGGATAGTGTTCTTGAAGCTACCAGCATGAGTTTGACCAAACTGCGGGAGGCAGTGGAAGACAGAAATGCCTGGCATGCTCTGGTCCATGGGATCACGAAGAGTTGGACACAACTAAACAACAACAAATTGTTTCGAAAAGTGCCAATTGGATAGATTCAAAGGTAAATGCAAACCAAATTGAATTTCTTCCACATCCCTAGCTCAAGACTCACTTTCTGCCAGGAATATTTATAAAGGCTTAAGGAAAAAAAGCTTCCTTATAACTGTTTGGGGTCCCCCCCCAGTTTTACACATTCGCTGTAACTCAAAGAAGAGTTGTTTCTATTTCTGAGAAAGTGGTTTTTCTAATAGTTTTATTTTGTATTCTCTCTGTGAAATATCTTTTACTACAGTTGAATTTTTTAAAAAGGTTATTACACATAATAGTTTGGTAATGTTTAGAGTGAGATCGCTCACAAGCTATGCATCATGGAAAGTATAGCAAAGTTTGCTTTTTAAAAAGTTCTTTATTTTTTTTAAAAAAAATATCATTGTCGCTCATTTTTCCAGTTCGACAGATAACCATAAGGACTATCTGTTTATTTAATTATAGTGTCTAGTAGCAGATGGAGGAGAACACAATGACCAGATTCGGTCATTTGAAATTTTCTTCTTACTCTTTGTGTTCATCCCTTGCTTCTTCCATGTTGAATGGCATTCACTAATTTGTTAATAGTATGTTTGAGATAGCATACAGGTATATAGGCACGAAAAAGCAAAGTATTTTAGAATCACAGACCTTTACGAAGGTCATTGTTTTCCTCTGGCACTAGTGCTTCTAATGGAAGCAGGGTTATAGCATGACAAGTGATCACCATAGTCCCTTGTATAACCATTTAATGGGCTTTTGTTTTCATGCAAAAATAAAATTCGATCATGCTCTGTTGGTTTACATTGTTAAGTCTAAAGTTGGTGGTACTCCTTGTTTTTACAGCTGCCACATTATGGGCTTTGCAAATTCCTTTATATTTGATTCCAGTTTGTTCAATTAAATTATCTGTAAGGGTTCATGACATTGGATCAATCATATGTGAGACACACAGCTAATGCAAAGTGGTACATGGCATCTATTCCAGATTTCATATACAGTTGAAACTTACATTGCACCACATGGTTAGATTTTTAAAAGAACAAACAAGAAATTGCAAGTGAATGTATACTAGATTGTAATTAAAACTTGGCGTTTATGGGACATCTCTACCACATCTCTTACTTCTGGAAAGTAACCTAGTTTATAATATTCCAGTAGTAATGAGGGAACACAATCGGTATAACTAGAACATCCAGAGTGTTTCATTTCTTGTATGTGTGTTAGTGAAAACCTACCAGGAGAAAAGAGTGTGCAATGTCATAGTATATAAATAGATATGTCTGAGGAGGTAACAGCGTCTGCCTCTCTCACTGCAGAGTTAATAAGGACCTCAAGCTACATCTTATGTTTCCTAAGGGCATCCTCTGAAATTGTTAGTGGCATTTCAGCTTGTGGTCCCCTGAATATCAGTCTGTGTATTACTGCCAAACCTGGCAGAGAAAAAAACGTGACCTCTGTTCCAAATAAAGAAGCAGATTTCTGAGCCAGGAATCGGAGAATGTGCATCTTCTGATCTCAAGTCATAAGCACCAGTACAATGCATCTTGGCAGTGTTGCCATTGTGTAATTTAAATACCTTCATTTACTGCCAAACAGGGTGCCAATTTTGAATAGTTGCATTCCTATCTTTGCTTTCCCCCAGGAATGCAAGAGCATGTCACAGAAAATGACTTTAAAATGGTTCCAAGGCAATCCAGATTTAAGATGGTTGCAAACATCAACAAGGTGATCTGAGGAGAAACTAGTGTTAGTGTCTCTTATTGGTGGAGCTTCGTTCTCACTGCCAAGCTTCTGCATTTCAGCTCATACCATAAAAGCAGCTTTTGCCAACCTTGTGCCTTACAGATGTGTTGGACTACAACTCCCAAGCAGCCCTAGCTAGCACAAAAGGATATTCTCACACTAGTTTCAGTGGCTCTGAACCAGAGGAAGTAAACATAAAATCTATTCCACCTGTGGTATTAAAATTCCTATGTTACACTTGCTAAGCCAAACCATGGCTTACCTCAGTACAGCAGAAGAATAACCAGGAAGGAGCAAAGAGCACGACATGCGAACCAGGTCAGAGAGAGGTCAGAACAAGAGAAGACAGGGTAGTTGGAGTAATTCCCAAAAGATTAATTTAAAAAGTGCAGTGTGTTTTCTGGCAATGCCGAAAAACTTCCTGCAAAAGAGTGATTACTTTAGGGTCAGCCTAATTTTAATGTTTGGTTACACTAACAGGTTGTCACTTTAGGTAGTTGTAGGCAAATGCAATTCTTTTGCGGTGAAGACTCGTCAAGAGCTAGTCCAGCTTACTTCTAGTAGAAAATGTGAGTGGTAACAACTGTCCAAAGTTATATGTTATTTATTCCCAGAAAAATCTCTGATTGGGCTTTTGATTTCACTGATCATAGCTTCTTCTGTGGGGGGAAAAGTAGCAAGGTTTTTCACTTTTCTGAGCAGAAAGCCAACACAGTGGCTACTTCCTGCAGTTTAGGCTGCTTCAACAACAAATATGAAATCTAGCAATAGGCAGCTTTGAACTCCTCATACTCATGGAATTGTCTTGTGAAAGATGCTTCAGTTAAAGTGATTCATCACAGTCTGGCTCCAGTGCTGAGAACATTTCACGAATGGCCTGACCAACTGCTTGTAGAAACCAGGAATATAACCATGTGGGTTCCCATATAAACACAGCAGCATATGCCAAATACAAAGTGATTTGGGGAGGCCAGGAGAAAAATTGGGTTTTATGAATCAGTAACTGAATTGAAATGAACCATCAATCTAATCTGGTTTAATTCTGACACTAAGATTAACACCAACCCTTCAATCCAGTCTGTACAGCTGAGATGGCGTGAGAGAGTATGAACAGCTTGTTTCTTGAAGATCCTAGTGCATAGCTTTGTGTAAAGGTTTTTGAGGCAATTTTTCAAAAATTCTGGACCTACAATCTCTATTCAACAGGATTCTGCTGACCTTGAATTATTGCATCCATTTAAGTATGTGAGCTAGGAACAAGCTACAGTAGGTGTAACATTTGTTGCACGAATGCAAGTAACACGAATCTTTAAAACATATAAACAGCAGCCAGGAGAGGACAAAGCAGGATCTAGACTATGGAGGCATGAAGAAGAGTTTAACCTTTCTCCCACCACAGTCCCAACAAAAAAGCTCCTTGAAGTTTACATTTGCATCAGGAAGGAAGCCTACATTAGCTGTTGCCAATGCAAATGGTACTCAGAGGCATACTGTCTCCAACAGTGGAGGTAGACCGTACCCGTAATGGCTAGTAGCCACTGATAAATTTGTAATCCATTAATCTGTCTAATCCTCTTTTAAAGCCATCCATGGCTGGATCTAGACACATCAAAGAAGCGTTTAAGTTTAGAGCGTTGTAAATTTGAACAGGGAAAGCCGGTAGAGAAAAACGGGACTCCACATCGCCATCTGGTGGAACTATGTAATATCGCATATCCAACACATATAAATCGTTTTTTCTTTACCAGTCTAGCTGAGTTCCACGTTGGCAGACACCACTTCTTATTGTAGGAACCATTGTGTGAAGATCTTCCTTTTGTCAGTCCTGAATCTTCCAACATCCAGCTCCTTGCATGCCCCCAGGTTCTAATAGTATGAGAATGTTTTCATTCATATTTGACCCAAACTTGAGTGTACTAATAGGGTAGCCCTGTTCTAATTTTATTTTTGAGCAGGACAGGTAGTAACAGGTCAGAAGAGTCCTGATTTTACAGCAGCAAACTGCATGTCCCAGCCAAAGATTACTCCCTTTCAGAAACAAGATACCAAAGGAACAAGACTATCCCCACACAGAGTGGCAGTTCATATCTCATCAATGAATATTCCATGCCACAGCTGACAGATGTGCCTGATGGAGCTGAATTAATAAACTAATATCTTCCTAAACTATTAGTAGCAGTAAAACACAGAGACAGCATACATTAGCATATAATTCTCCTCAACTCCTTGAAATGAGAGTAGTCTTTATGCAATTCCACCAACCTCCCCCCACAGGCAGTAATACTGCACTCCTATTATCTAGTCATTTTCTCTGTTCATATTATCTGTCTACCTCTTTCTTCAGATCATCCCACTAATTGCTTCTACCATTTTATCATAGGGACATTATTGATTTTTCACATTTTAGATTGCTCTGGGCAACTGGAAGTGCACTATATTTTCACTCAGCTAGTCTGCTCTTTTTTCATTTTGCAGCTTCCAAATAGAGTCTCATCCTCACTTTCTCTCTCTTAGTACTAGGAAAGCTACAAGACCCGGTATTACCAGCAGTTCAGAAAAGGTACTGCGAAAAGAGTTTTCAGACCTAGATGCTAATTGTAAACTCATTCTCTGAGTGCCAATCTATATGCAACTTAAACGGCTCAGGACTGCAATACCTCAAGGACTGCCTCTTTCTATATGAACCGACCCAGACCCTGAGATCATCTTCTGAGGCCCTTCTTTGTGTGTCTCCTCCTCGTGAGGTTCAGAGGGTGGCAACATGAGAACGGACCTTCTCTGCAGTGGTTCCCTGTTTCTGGAATGCTCTCCCCAGGGAAGTTCACCTGGCATCTTCATTCTACACCTTTAGGTGCCAGGCAAAAACTTTCCTGCTAAACTAGGCCTTTGGTTGATTTGATTGACATCCTTTTAAAATGTGGGTTTTTTGGGGGGAAGAGGGGTTATTGGGTTGTTTTTATTTTGATTATGTATCTTGTGGTTTTATATTTTGATTTTATTCTGTGAACTACCGTGAGACCTCTGGGTATAGGGCGGTATATAAATTCAATAAATAATAATAATGCAATTAAAATGGCGTCACTCACATAAAGGGGAAACATCACAAGCTGGGGAAACTCAAGGTTTGCAAAAGCACAAAACAACTTGGGGACTCAGCTCAATGAGAACTGAGCATGCTCAGTTACCATTGAATACTGACTGATTCTTCCGGGTTGGCGCCTCCGGCAATGGCGGAGCTCCTCCGATCGGGAGGAACTTGCTCCGTGAAAAACAGGGTCTGACCGCCACGGCGAAGGTGGAGACCCATTGAAATCACAAGCGGGAGAAGCTTGTGAACCTGGGATTCGGCTGGCACCTTTTGCGCCTCCCCTACTCGCGGGGAAACCCTGTTTTGGGGATCCGGAGCGACGTGGGGTGAGTGGCGCAGTGCTTTGAATCAACTGCTTTTTTCACGGAGTGAAGCCGCATTGCTGTTGCCGGAGAGCCCTGACTTTTTCCTGTGGACAATTCGATTTTAAACAATTACCCGTGAGTAGAACGGAAAATTGGATTTTTAAATACCTTAATTTGGCACTGAAGCGGGAAGGTCATAAACAGGAAGTCCGCCTTCCGCTTTTGTAAATAGACTGAAGCAAAGACGTTACAAGCTAAAGTCTTTGAAAGCTTTTGGCAAAGGATTAAATTTCCATCGGTTTAAAATACAAACCCCCCCTTGGAAGCAGGAGAAGAGGAGGGAAATTTTGGACTTAGTGAGCCTGCAGGAGAGAGTGAAAAATCAAATTACCACTGCTCTGAACCTGGGAACGGGCTGCCAGATGACATTTGGGGAGAGTGCATTGACAGAACGGATTTGACAGCTAGCTAAATAAGAGTAAGATACTGTTTCCATTGTCCTCTTCTGCATTTAAAAAGGAGGAAAAGTAACTGAAAATTGAAACTATCTTTAATGCTTGAGTTGTGCCTGAAAGAACTGATACAAGTGGAGACTGTTTCCCTCTAGAGGGAGTTTTTGAAACTGTTACAGGAGTGTAACTGGGGGATTTCCAGCTGCAAGATAAGGATTCTGAGAACCAGAGATTGACCTTGGACCATTTAAAAATGTTGACAGGAGAGGCCATTGTGACTGTTTTATGTAAGATAAGCTGTTCGCTGGGACAGCTTCACAAGAAGATGGATGACATGCCTTTTAAAGTTTAATAATTTGGAACAGAAAGTGACTAATTTGAGTCAAAAAGCGAACACCAACACAGAAATAATTCAGGACTTGGTACAGGAATCCACTACGGCAGGACAAATGGTGGAGGAGAAGGAGGAGAAGGAGAAAGCTGCTGTTGTTGAACATAAAGTAATACAAGCAGGATCCTTGGCTTTACAGAAGCAAATTGAGGACTATAAGTTGAGGCCTTTTATGATTGAATCTAGAAAATGTCAGACTTTGAGGATTGGATCCCGGCTTGGACTGAAGAAGGAAAGTTGGAAAGATCCCTCTATGCAGGGATTAACTGACTTCTGGGACATGGACTTGGGCTTGGAGGAGATTGAAGTTTTGGGGGCCTTTGGATTTGGAGGAATCTTGAAATATGTCCTGAAATACTTTATGGACTTTAGCTTCAACTATGGAAATTTGGCTGACCTGTCCAGAAGGAAGAAAAGTATTGATAGGTTGGAGTTTCCCCGAGATTTGCTCTTTAGCATTAAAGAAAATGAAGAAGACCTGCAGAAGGGACTTGGAAAAGAGTTAAGAGCCTCGGACATAAGATCACCAGGTTGATGGACTTTATGGAGTTGACGGAAAGGACTGGCAGAATCCGAAACCAGGGAGAGGAGATGGTGGAAGAAGATTGGAAAATTTAAAGTTTATATATAGACATATGGTAAAACTAATGAGTGATAGAAAAATGGTGGAATGATTTTTTTATGGGCTTAACAGAAATGTTATAAGGAGTTAAGCATATATAAGTATTTTAGTTTTAATGGAAAATAAGGTTTAAAAATATGTTATTTACAATATGATAGAAAATGGAGAAAGATGGAAAGGATTTGCTAAAACAATTAATAGAAGTGGAATACAAAAAGGGAGGTGAGGAGGTCGAGGAAACAAGGGAATGAAAGATAGAGTACGGAAAAGGGATGATGTATGTTTTTAAATTGTTTTTGTTTTGTTTTATTTAGGGTTAAGATTAGGGAGTGGGTTTTGTTTAGTTCAGTTTAATGTGTTTAGTTTTGGGTTTAGGTTGTGTTTTGCATTGTCTATATACTGTATTGTATTGGTTTTTTTCTCTTTTGCTTTTTCTCCTTTGTCTTCTTTTTTCTTTTCCTTTTTTGTAATCTATATAAGTAATAAATATTATTTTAAAAAAAGAAAAGAATACTGACTGATTCTTGAGATGGAGAGCCAGAAAACTGGTTGGGGTGTGTGTGTGTTTAATATCCTAGAATACAACATGGCTGGCTTGGATCCTGAACATGAGCACTTAGCACAACAGCATCTTCTTGCAAATCCCATTGTGCAATATCCATTTCTGAGTGTATCAAGAGGCCTGGTCTATACAGTGGTACCTTGGGTTACAGACGCTTCAGGTTACAGACTCCGCTAATCCAGAAATAGTACCTTTGGTTAAGAACTTTGCTTCAGGATGAGAACAGAAATCGCACGGCGGCAGCGGGAGGTCCTATTAGCTAAAGTGGTGCTTCAGGTTAAGAACAGTTTCAGGTTAAGAACGGACCTCCAGAACGAATTAAGTTCTTAACCCGAGGTACCACTGTACATTCAGATGAATGAGGTGGTGGTGTCTTGAAGTGGGGAAAAATTGTCTGTTTAGCTGGGAAATCACACTTTCAATGCTTTCCTAAATTAAAAAGTGCCCGTAGAAATGTAGTGCATTGGGAGGTGAGATAGAACCTCTCTCCTTAATAAGCTATTTTTAAATTGCACTTTTGTACATGGAAAAGCATTTTTAAAATGATGCTCCACACCTGCAGCTTGAAGAGGAACAGTCCACTCTAACATATCAGAATTTTGTCACCTTGTTCTGGCTCATGAGTAGACCAAAACTAAATAGATTTCAGGGGTGGCACCAAGCTCCAAAATAGGTTCAACACTTAACGTCTTCTTTTTATAAAAATATTGGTGGTAGGTCATGTATCTCTTACCTGCTTGCTGTACTGGTAGAATTACATGTTATAATCAAATTACAATTTTAAAGTGAAAAATGTGTCAAGAAGAAGCAAACAGACATTTTAGTAAATAATCTCCTTCCCCAAAAATATACAGTAAAGCACATTCTGTTATTATTTGTTATTCTCTCATCCTCTCTCCCTCATTCAAAATGGCATTCAATTGCCCTGTGCCCCCCCCCATTAAGTACATATAATGTTAAAATTGACACTAATGGACTCTGTTTGTGTACACTGGAAAAACAGAATTTGACGCACTGGACTGTGGTGAATTGACCCATGCTAAAATGAACTGTTTGGAATGAGGGTTAGGTTTATTTATTAATCATTATGTGACAAAGCCTAATACCATACTTTCACTCAAAATCAGGGGCGAATGTTCTCTTGTGTAGCTCACAAACTAAAAATATATTCTGTCATACATTTCATGTAAGAAATATTTTGAGTAGAGACAGGAACTATCCATTCCTGTGCGTTTTGCAAAAGGATCATCACCCTTCTCTCCATTTTCTATTCAAGGTAGCCTTGCAAATGCAGCCCAAACCACACCACCCATGTACAAGAGGGAGAAATAAGAAGACCCAGGTGAACTGTGAGGTATGCACAGGTACAAAATATATTTTGGGGGTGGGAAACATAAGGGACATAGTGGCATAGATGGGGGACTCCCCTCAAAGTCACTTGCCTTTAACAAGTTTCAGGTCTTTATATTCTGCACAGTACCTTCACCCTCACCACCCACAGATGATTTCCCATCAGTTTTTGTGCTTCTTGGGAAATAAAAATAATGATGAGGACACCCGTCTTTATCTACACTTCTTGAAACACAAAGGCAGGTAGCAAATGAAAGGCAAGGCTGTCTGCATGACTCATGTTCCCTGGGATCAGCACAGAAATAATTCATTATATTTCTGGGGCATAATTAAGACTATGCTCCAATGCATTTTATCAACTTGCTTTTCAGAGTTCCCTATTTCTGTAAGTTCTATGCAATGTTTCCATTTTTAATTTGCAAATCAGAGCCTAGACTAGCAGCCGCTGGTACAGCACTGGCTTTATTGCCAACCAAACTAGGCCATAGATGCTCTCATCAGCGGGAGAATGCTCTTTTTTAAAGGTATTAGTGCTCGTGTGCGTTTGCCTACATGTGTTCGCATGAGCACCTCCACATACATTTGCCATTCCCAGGTGCAAAAAAAGCATGAGAGCTGAGGTCAAAGTTTGCCCATTCTTTTTCATTAGATGAACCACTGATTATTTGAGTCTAGATCTTGACATTGTGATGACTCGTGTGAAGACTTAACGTGATACTTTGGCAGTAGCCAATTATGATGTAGGAAAGCTTTCCACATCCAGCAGACCCCTGGATGTTTTTAGACTGCAACTCTCCTGAGCCCCAGGCAGCTGGGCCGATATTCAGAGAGCATTGGAGTTGTGGTCCTAAACCTCTGGAAACCACCAAGTTGGGAAAGATATTTTCCATGCTAATCTTCCCCATAATAGCCACACCTACAGCTATCTCATGGGGGTGCCCTTCTTTGTCCCTCCTATTTATGACACCTTTCCATCCAGGAGATGTGGGCTAGTATTCTGTTATCTTTTTTTGGGGGGGTACTTTTAATCATAGTGAACAAGGCTCATTTAAACATAGGACCCACCACATATTTAAAACATCATCATGCCACTTTAAACAGCCCTGGCTTTCTCCAAAGAACCCTGGGAACTGTAGTCAGCTAAGGGTACTGAGAGTTGCAAAGAGGCTCCTATTGCCCTCACAGAGCTACAGCTCTCAGAGTAGTTTGGCAATCAGGCCCTCTTCCCAGGGAATTCTGGGAATTGTAGCTCTGGGAGGGGAATAGGAATCTCCTCATAACTTTCAGTACCTTTAAGAAGCATCGGCTCCCAGAATTCTGGGACAGCATGACAACTATTTAAAGTGGTGTGATGCTGCTATAAATATATACAGTGGTACCTTGGGATGCGAACGGGATCCATTCTGGAGCCCCGCTCGCATCCTGAATAGAATGTAAGACACGACTGCCCGTCTGCGCATGCGCAGGTTGCGTTTTGCCGCTTCCGCGCATGCGCATGACGTCATTTTGACCGTCTGTGCATGCGCCACGGAGCGCAACCCAAAAATACTTATCCTGAAGCATATTTATCCCGAGGTATGACTGTAGTACAAATGGGGTTTAAGTCTGCATTTGCCTTCTGTTTTTGATGTTTTTCTTTCTGATTGAAACTTGTCTTTCTTTTCTAAAATCTTTCTTCAAAATTATTCCATCAGAATCCTATCAGAGCAACTTTGTGTTCCTAGGGAACCTTTTAACCTACATTTTTCACTTCCTGAACCAATCATTGTATATTCCATCATATGCATTACATTAAGACACACAGAAATTGCACACATTAGTATTTTAAGTATGTAGGCATCATTGCATAAAGGAAGGAACAGGCATATATGTGAAAAATTTGTGCTCCCCACCCAACCCTGCCCCACCCCACCCCCACATTCTGTTCTCAAAAGCCTTAGTTAGTAGATATAGTCAAAGAACATCTACAAAATCATCCCAGCAAGGCTTCACAGCTATGTAGATGACTGGAAACCTCATTCACAGGCTAAAGCCTCCTTGCTTATGTCTGTGGGAGCACTAGTGAAGGAAGTTATGGCACCAAGCCATCTGCTAAAACGTGTAATTAACTCAATGTAATATTTGCATAATAGGTACTATATACTTAAAGACTCAGTTAACATGATACAAGCAATAAAAGGACTTTTCATTATGGCATGATTGCTTATTTGATTCAGTGTGCATATCTATGTAATGAGACTGTTGATTAGCAATATACTTGAGTGTCTCTGTACTCCCTATGGCTGGTTCTTCAAAATACACCACCGATTTCTGATGACAGCCATAAGGTCTTGATCGCTTTCCCCCCTAATAGTTTCAAACTACTTTCACAGTTACTTCTTATCTCAAATTTGGAGCACACCTGCTCCAAAGATGCACATTATCCTATTGTTGCAACTTGTATAAGCTACTCATACCTCAGCCTTAATGCAACTGATTTATGGGTACAAGGCTCATCTGCACTTAGCTTTGCTCCACATTTCTAGGCATAGGTTCAGGCTTTTTTCTTCTGCCATTTCCCCCATGAAAAATCTACTCTTTAGCACTGAACACCATCTATGAAAAACCGAATTGCTGTTTGCTCTGATTCAATGGTAAAGATCAGCAGTGGTGAGGGAGAGGATTCAGACACAGACCAGGAAAGTGCAGATCTGTGCTCAGAAAGCACAGGACAAAATGTAAGTGTGGATGAACCCCACAGCTGCTTCAGAGTAAAGAAAAGTATATTAGGAGATCCAGTCACAAATTGTTTGCACCATGTGTAGTTTAGCTTGGAATCCCTTGCTAGTGATAGATAAAGTGGGAGTTCTGGTCTTCCTTCTCAATACAAACCAATTACTAGATAAGGAGGAGTTTCACATTTCTTACTGAATACAAAACGATCTATTTCTAGTAGTCAGGGGATTAATACTTGTGTTCTGTCCTGAGTTATCTGCAGAATTTGTTATTGTGCACATTCAAAATATGCTAGAAGTCAGCTTGGCAGTAACATATTTTCTGTATCTATAGATTTCTGTTTTTGTTGCATCTGTTCTCAAAGATATTTTTTTCTGGGAGGCAAAGACAAAATAGGCAGAACCATATGTGTAGAAGCTGGGCCACACACACAACCCATCATGGGCCAGGTTGCTCACCAAGGCAAGATGGTTTGAGCATATAACACCAATTTTGGCCAAACTGAACTGACTGCCAGTTAGTTTCCAGGCCCAATTCAAAGTGCTGCTTTTGATTTATAAAGACCTAAATGGCTCAGGACCACAGTACCTCAAGGACCACCTCTTTCCATATGAACTGACCCAAACCCTGCAATCATCATCCGAGGCCCATGAGCGGTCAAGATGGCGGCAGCACAAGAACTGGCCTTTTCTGCGGTGACTCCCCATTTGTGGAATGCTCTTCCCATGGAAGCTTGTCTGGCACCTTCAATGCATATCTTTAGGCACCATGCAAAATCATTCCTCTTGTCCCAGGCCTTTGGCTAATTAAGCAATGTATGGCCTTTTAAACTGTGGAGGTGGGCTATTTTTGTTTGTTTGTTTGTTTGTTTGTTACTATGTTACACATTTTTGTGTTTTTATATTGTAAACCACCTTGGATGAAGGGCAGTAAGTATAGAAATGCAATAAAAATAAAAATAACGTGGAACATGTGGCCCTCCAGATGTTGCTGGACTACAGTTCCCATCATCCCTGACCATTGGCCATGCTGGCTGGGGCTGATGGGAGCTGAATCCATCTGGAAGGCCACAGGTCCCCCACCTCTGACTTAGTGCTTCCTATTCTAGATGCAATAGAGCAGGCATAGGCAAACTCGGCCCTCCAGATGTTTTGGGACTACAACTCCCATCATCCCTAGCTAACAGGACCAATGGTCAGGGATGATGGGAGCTGTAGTCCCAAAACATCTGGAGGGCCGAGTTTGCCTATGCCTGCAATAGAGGATGTATGCCCAACATATGCACAAGTGATTTTGTCTTTCCCATCCACAATTAGCCATTTCACAAATGCATAAAGAAAAGAACGTGGTGGCAAGGTCAGTGCAGTGCAAACATGCCAACGGAGCCCATACAATGCTCTTGCCAGTGTTTTTGCACCGCATGGACTCTGCTGACAAATCACCCATCTGTGTCCTGGTATGCCGTGGTGAATCATCTGAAGAGAGATCAGGCGAGTGCCACAGCTCCACTGTGCCTTCTGCTACTGGGCAAGAGTAGTGGAGGCACCCTGCAGGCCACTTTGTTTATCAAGACTGATCGTTGATGGTCCAAACCTAAATCCACTAGCATTTAGACCAGCCTTCTCTGATCGGGTGCTTTCCAGTTGTTCTAGACTACAACTCCCATCAGCTCTGGCTAGTGCTGGCTGGGGCTGATGGGATTTGTAGTTCAAAGCAGCTGAAGAGCACCAAGTTGACGAACACTGACGTAAATAATCTCACATGAAGGATGTCAGCCTTGGTATTATAAATCAATGTTTTATGTATTGCTCTTCCACGTCTCCAAGGCTGAAACTTGGTATATGCATATTGCAAATCCTGGGGGTGGGGGTGCAGTTTAATGAATGTGTTTCCTGCAATGTGTTCACTACATCTTGCATACTATAGCAGAAGGAATAAAATAACTCCTAGTTGCAATTTACTTCTCAGGCAGTAAGGGACTATGGTAATTCCAGGATTAGTTCTTCATTTGAAAGGTCTGTTTGCTATATCTAGGGCATTAAGCAAGCCCTAGTTTGTAAATCTTCTGGTATCCCCCCCCCCTTTTAATTAACAGCCTTAAATAGGACTGTGGGATTATAAATTAGACACAACATGTTTTCTTTTATCAGGTGCCAGCTTCATCACAGAGACACAATTCTGAGTACGATATGCTCTCATTTGACCATTTCTAACTAACCTGATTTGAACACTTGGATTGCGTCCTGCTTTCCTCCCTATTTGGTTTTTTCTTAATAGGCTGCAGTGTTTTCTTCAATCAACCAAGGTCTGCTTAACGGCCTGTAAGATTGTTGCAACAAGGTTTCTTTCTGTTATTAAGCAAACATAGTGCATCTTTAAAATTAAAAAAACCCTTATGACAGAAGACCTAGCTTATGTGCTATCTTTTATCTTGCATATGGAAAGGAAAATATTAATGATTTCTCATTAATTTCTCATCTTACTTGATTTTTGGTTTGATCAGTGAAAACATCCAATGCACATCATTATCAACAACTCATTACTTTCTGTCTATTATTTGTGTCACTGCCCCCTCCTCCCCCTTAGTCATTCTAAGGCTGAAATCGTATGTGAATTAACCTGCAAGGAAGCTCCAGAAAAGTGAGACTTATTTCTGGGCAAACATATTTATGCCCGTAGGCACTTACCAGGGATTATGTGCAACAGAAAACTGTGGGGCTTACTTCTCAATAGATATGTACAAGATTTCACTGCATGAAGTTCTGGTTTTGAATGCCCCTGCCACACTCACACACTAAGTCAGCTTCTCAAGTCACAGTTTCTCAGTTGCTGCCCTCTATTTGCTAATCATTTCATGCTTTCCCCTATGATTCCTTTTTTAAAAACATTATTATTATTATTATTATTATTATTATTATTATTATTATTATACATCAAGGTTAAGGTACATAAAAGTAAAACATACAGAACAATATTAATAACAAAACAAAAAATGTGAGACAGTCACATATTAAATTAATGACATGTATGTTCCAAATCTATGTCAAATATACTCCCGAATGTTCCATGACTACTGGGATGATGAAGAATACCTTCAAAGTTAATTATATGCTCAATAAATTTATACCATATGACATAAACTTTATCTGTTTCCAGACCATTTCTTTGAGCCTTTACTTTAAGGGTAAGCTTTTCCAGCAGAGCAATTTCCACATTTCCTTATACCACAGACTCAGCAAGTTGTAGTGTGACTGCTTCCAAATCTGGTGATTATGAATCTAGTTTTAAATGCCCCAACCACACTCACACTAAGTCAGCTTTGGGCATTAATCAAGTCACAGTTTCTCAGTTGCTGCCACAATAAAGGAAAATATTAACACTTTAAAAATAATATTTTGAGACTTTTTTTTTAAAAAAAGGCGACAATACCAACTGAAGGCTCATTTGTATATTTAGACCAGTTATTTGGTTCATTTCATTAAAAACCTCTGACCAGAATGTGAATGTTTCTTTGCATGACCACCACATATGGAAAAATGTACCAATTTCACCACACTTTCTCCCACAACTGGGGGATAAGGATGCATTAATTCTACTCAATATGATGTTTGGGGTCTACAATTCCCATCATCCCTGACCCCTGGTCCTGTTAGCTAGGGATGATGGGAGTTGTAGGCCCAAAACATCTGGAGGGCTGAGTTTGTCTGTGCCTGTTTTAAAGAGTTTTCCCTCATTCTTGCTGAGACTGATTTAAAAGGAATTCTAAACCAGACAGCTTCCCACTGATCTGATTCCTCTGTGATTCATATGCTTTTCCCTTTCTGCTTTCTTTTTTCTAAATACAACAAATAAGACATCAAACTAAAATGCAACATAAAAATAACCATAAAGGCAAGAGGGGTAAAACTACAAGATAATAAAAAAATAAAGCTTTTAAAAATAATAACAATAAAGCTTTAAAATGAATGGAGAATAAATGGTGGGATACAAGGTTCATATTTATACAAAATGTATCAAGTTATTCATAAATATTGCTAAATAAAATAGTAGTAATTTGTGAATCATGAGATGGTTTGGTCATGTGAGTCATGAACAGTCTCTAAAGGCATACTGTACAAAGATGTAAGATGTTTGTAGGGTTGCGGGTGGCGCTGTGGTCTAAACCACAGCACCTAGGGCTTGCCAATCAGAAAGTCGGCGGTTCGAATCCCCGCGACAGGGTGAGCTCCCATTGTTCAGACCCAGCCCCTGCCAACCTAGCAGTTTGAAAGCACATAAAAGTGCAAGTAGATAAATAGGTACCTCTCCAGAGGGAAGGTTAACGGTGTTTCCGTGTGCTGCTCTGGTTCGCCAGAAGCAGCATAGTCATGCTGGTCACATGACCCGGAAGCTGTCTGTGGACAAACGCTGGCTCCCTCAGCCTATAGAGCGAGATGAGCACCACAACCCTAGAGTTGTCTGCGACTGGACCTAACGGTCAGGGGTACCTTTACCTTTACAAAGATGTATAGGACTGCATCATCCCTTGTGGCATGTATCTTATGATTCTGTTTTTCATTTTCCTACTGAAACTGAACTGAGCACATAGTCTCCCCTTATTCATCTTCAAATTCTGTCTTCTTTCCTACATCTGCTCCCTCTTCCTGTGTCAAATTCTAGACAGTATAAGCTTCTCGGAAAAGGGGCTTAGCTTTTCTTCATTACATGATAGCAGCCTTCCCCAACCTGATGCATACAATTGCCATCAACCTCAGCCACCATGGTCAACAGTCAGGGATCATGGGAGCTGTAGTCCAGAATCCCCTGGGGGGCGCTCCTTGGTTTGGGAATGCTGCTATATTAGCACTTTACAAAGAATAAAAGGAATAACAGAAAAATGGTCATGTTGAGTTTTGGCAAATAAAATGAAGGTTGTGTTATTATTAGGATAAATATTTGTGCCCTCTTTTTTCTGCCAACTCACTCCCAAAGACTGAAAAGATATAATAACCTCTCATTTCTAATATACATTAAAAACTTGGGACAGAGCCTAGAAAAGTTTTCAGACATCACCTTTAGCCATTTTCATTTAAGTTAGTATATAATTATTTTTCACTTCCCATGTAAAACAAACAAAGGAGAGACAGAGAGAAAGACTTAGCAAAAAAGGTTGACCTTTCTTGGCATCTTTCCCTACTCTGGCATGGCAGATATTTTGGAGTATAACCACATCTGAAATAGGCTGAACACCATTTACTTAAACTGAGGGACCAGCTACCCTGAGCACAGCAGTCTTAACAGAACGAGGCCTCCATTTTCTGGATGTTCACCCTTACAATAGTGGAAATTTCATGACCAGCAGCACATCAACTGGAATGGGTTGTGAGATCACTACTATCTTCTTACACGGTTAATCATATAGATTTCTTTCAAATTACTTCAAATAATAATACTTTCAAACAATTGCATTATTATTATTATTATTATTATTATTATTATTATTATTATTATTATCGATAAAGAAGACTAAACCAAGCAGGTACAGTATAATGCAGCATGTGCAGTAGGACTTAGGGGCACATTTTCACTTAGGCTCTTTGCGCTATCTCCATCTACAGGGTGTTAATTCCCACATAGGTATTGACATTTATTATGCTACCTGACTTTGTTTGCAGTTTTCAAGAGCACTTCTGGAACAAAACCAAAAAAATACCTTTCCCAATTGTAAGAAACTGAAAAATTGATGCACTAGTCTTCTCACTCACCATTTCCTCTTTTTAATCTTATACCTAAGAATCCACATTATCTTAGGCCCCATCTACACCGCACATTTGAAGCAATTTCACACCACTTCAAACACCCATGACTTCCCTCAGAGAATCCTGTGAAGTGTAGTTTGCCAAGAGTCCTTAGGAGATCCTGTTCCCCTCAGAGAGCTACAATTCCCAGACTTCTCTGGAAGTATGGAGAATTTATTGATAAACCACTCTGAAAATTGGAGGTCAGTGATGGGCACAGTGCTCTCCAGTTCTCTGTTGTGTCAAGATAATCTTTGACCCTATTTCTGCAGTCTAATGTGTTAGCTACCCCATCAAATTTGGTGTCATTTGCAAATACTCCTTCATCCAAATCACTTTTAAAGAATTGTAGAGGTACAAATCTGTGATTCTGTTTTGATCAACAACTAACTAAGGACAGTACTAGAAATGTATGTACGTCCCTCAATCCATTCCCACATTCATTTGCATTTCGTTCAGTATTTTCCATTTTACTGCAACTGTTTTATTTTGCAGAAGCCTTTCTTGCCATTTGCCACTATATATCTCCCCTAAATGGAGTGGGTGAGAATGTTACAAGATCACAGGCAAGTAATACTGTTTGAGCAAACCATATAATAATGAGCAAATATGCAAATGACAATTTCAAGCTGACATAATGTTTACTTTTTCTTGAACTATAACACCAATTTAATGTGAGTTATGCAAGGAACTGTATTATAAGTCCACATATTTGACTTAGGCTCTTGTGAACAGCAGTTACCGAGAAGCAATCCTTATTATATATTGGCTAAATTAATATCTCAAGCATATTTTTGCAGTTCTAATTTTACCTAAATATGAATTTGTATGTACATGTATAAATACAGATAAATAAATATTCAAAAGAAAGTAATAAAATAGTTTTAAAAGTCTATTTTAGCAGTTACTTTTCCTGCTTCAGATAATGATCTTAGCATGGGTACAACGTCTTATTATTTAGGGTTACAGTCCATGCCCAAAAGCAATCTCCAGAACCCATTAATAATCCCATGGATAATGCCAGTGGACCTCTGTTCATAAATTGTAATGAAAGAGTGTTTAAACAATGCAGGCTAGTCTGGCCACCCCTACCCACTGCCAGCCCATTCCCTATCTATGCCTCCTTCTGTACTGCCACTCACAGCAGACATACTTCCTTGCCATATGACCATTTGGACAATGCTGGAAAATGCATATTGATGTCAATGGGTAGAGCTCCTCTGTGCAAAGTGGGTCTCTGCCTGGCCCAATCAAGGTCCCTTCACATATAGTAGAGCTCTATCCAGACACATCAGTATGTGTGGAGCTGCTTCTCTGCAGTGTCTGAATGAGTGCCATTGGAAGTGCTTTGTTGTATCAGCGGCAGGCAGCAGGGTCTGTGTCAACTTTGCTGAAGACGTAACTTAATAGAAGCACTCTGCTAAGGCCTCAACTTTGTTCAATAGCAACTGACAGGGTGGGGTGACATTGCTCACCTGGCTTCTCAAGCAGAGGTTGCTTGAGAAGGGCCTTCTCGGTAGTGACGCCTGCCCAGTGGAATGCCCTCCCCTCAGATGTCAAGGAAATAAACAACTATCTGACTTTTAGAAGACTTCTGAGGGCAGCCCTGTTTAGGGAAGTTTTTAATGTTTGATGTTAAATCTATTATTATTATTAATCTGCTGGGAGCCACCCAGAGTGGCTGGGGAAACCCAGCCAGATGGGCAGGGTATAAATAATAAATTATTATTAGCATTATTACCAAAAGTGGGAAGGACAAAGAAAGACGGAGTTTGTTGTGGTGCACAGAGACATACCTAGGCTCCCTTGCACCCTTGGCAAGAAGCCATATCAGCGCTCTGCCCCGTCCCTTGTGCCTTTGTCCATCCACTGTAGCCTGGCAAGGAGATGTATCGACACCCCTCATATCCAGAAAAAAGCATGACACAATTCAATAATCACAAATGACTCTTAAACTGGGCATTTAGCAGCACAATCCAATAAAGCATAGAATTGTAGAGTTGGAAAGGACCCTGAGGATCACCAAGATGACAGAGTTGATGTACACCATTATGAAATATAAAAATTCATACAGAGGTTCCCCCCCCAAAATGTACTGAACCCTCCCTCCCTCTGTGCCACATGTTTGACACACGATAATGATGTGCCAATGAGAACTTTGCAGCATCACTTCCCCAAAGGCTGCGAACAGCCCCAAAGGAATATCCACATCAGGACCCACCAAGCCTGGAGAGCATGGATGGGTTCTTCCTTGCACCTGTCTAGCACCTTGCCGTACTCATTATTATGAGATTACTTCGTATCAAGTTTCACTGTACATTGGCTGCTAACTCATTATATATATTCTCCAAATAGCACAAAACAGTTAAAGTAGAAAGTCACAGATAGCTAGAAGAAATCATTAGTGTGACGGGGGTGCTTGCCTTACTTGCTAACTTTTCTCATTATCTTAAAGCTTGTGAAGATGACTAGGTTGGGGTGGGGTTTTTTATCCTGCATTTTATCAAGTTCTGTTTTCGGCAAACAACACAGACGAGACCTAATCCTTATCAGATTAGTGGGTTTAACTTCCATCGCTATCCTAAATGTCTTCCTGCTTCCGCTCCCCCTTCTCATATGTCAGTGAGCCTCACTGAGGCATAAAATGTTGTTAGAGAGTTCTGAATGCCTCTGAGTAGAGAGAAGAGAGCTGTGGCACATGTCGTCTCTGACCCATTTTTCACTTTTCTCACCCTTCTCTGTCCATCAGTGTGTGATTTTTTTTTTCCCCTGGAAAGGAGGGGAGGAATGAAATTTAAAAGGCCTGTATGACTGCAGCTTCTCTCCAAGGGAAGGAAGGCAGAACTCTTGCAAAATAGTGCAGTGCCTCCACTTTGATCCCTTTAAACCTGGGGCAGCGAACTGGCAGTCATCCAGACAATGTTGGCCTCCCAACTAGTGATGGAGTAGAAATTCAATTTTGTGTGCATTTTAATGAGAAACTACCTAATTTGCTGATCCCAACTTTTTATTGGCATGTTGTCCCCAACTAGTTTACAACACCTGCGAGTAAATGCAGTTGGTGTGGGAGAGCCTGGTGCTTAAGCATGAGCAATAGTTTGGAGCCAGACTCAAACCCTTGAACTCAGGGGTTCTTGTGGGACTAGATATAGCTGTGGAGCTAGCCAGAAGCTGGTTACTTACCTTCTTACTTACTTACTTACACACACACACACACACACACACACACACACACACCAGTGCACACTAATTTGATCCTGTATGTAGGGAGTGGAAACATAGAATTGTAGCCAGTGCTGGTCTCCTAGAACCAAAAGAGGTATGAAAAGGGTGGAGGAGAGGTTGACCTCATGCGGTCAAAGTCTCTGCTTGCTTGGGGAAAACCCTGAAGAAGAGGCGACTTAGCTGGCTGCAGGGAGGTGGGCGCTTTCAGTCTTGAACTGATACATGAGGTAAGACCTCCTGGGGATGAGCTGCTGTGCTCATTAGGCCTGGCACTCTGCCTGTCTGTGCAGATCGTTTTCTTGCTAATAACTTGCAGTGTGAAATTTACTGCCGGTTCGCTCCTGCCAATTGGAGCTCTTCCACCCCCACTGTCATAGTCATTGCCCACCATCTCCTGGCAAGCCTGGATGTAGGAGGGACAGCAGAGGGCACTTCGATCAGGCTGCACTCAGATCTAGAACTTGGCTTGGCTTTGGGCATGCAGCAGGGCTTCTTAATTCCTGCCAATGCCACCCCATGTCGCCTAAGAAGGCTTCCTCTAAACAGCAGTGGAGCATATGCCCTGTAGTATTTTTGAGGGATACAGTCAATTTCTGACATACACAAAAGGCCAACTATGGTAGATGGTAGACTACAATCTACTGTGTTTGCAGTGCTCTTTAGAGCTTGTGTTAAAGACGCTATTATTCCCTCTGGATATAATTACCAGTTTTGTATAAGTCCTAAGAGAGGTCATATTAATCACTGAAGCAATGGAAGGCTTGAGGAAAACTCTGAAATCACTGAAAGGAGGCAGAGCAGGATTTTGGTACAGCAATTACTGTAAGAATAAAACATTTTCAGATGACTGCCCCACCAGTAATTTTACAGAATGTTCTAATTAAGGGCCAAGAGCCATTCTTGTTGAAACCAGCGTAGCTTGCAATTTTATCCTCAGCTGTTAGTACTTATTTTAGCCTGAATTTTGGCATTAAAGTCAACAGCCCAATATAAAATATTCTGGGTTTTTTTAATTTTTAAAAAATGTATTTTTGTGTTTTGGGCCAGGTTTATTATTCTATAAGAAACAGAAATTGTTTTTGTGCAGTTCTAGGCTACCAGCTAGTGCTGTTTCTATGAAATTTGGGGACATGCTGAAAGGCTACATTAGCTCAGCCCAGAATGCATGCCATAAGATATGTCCAGATCAATAATGTGAGCGTATGTTTTTAATGTTTTTATTGTTTATTATTCATTTGCAACATTTATAGGCTGCCCTGTAATAAATTTATAGGGGACAGCCTGTGGCTCATTGGTGGAACGCTGAAACTGCATGCAAAAGAGCTCAGGTTTGTATTCCAGCAACTCTAAGGCTGGGGGAGACTCTTGTTCAAAACCACTAGAAAGCCACTGTCAGTCAATACTGAGCTAGTTAGACCGATGGTCTGACTCAGTACAGGTCAGCTTCATCCGTAGGAATGTGTTCCTAAAGTTGTCAAAGCGGCTCATAACAAGAAGTGAAGCAATTTAAGATTTAATGACTTAAAATAATGTATTGATAGAACACAATAAAACCACAAATTGTTGGGAGTAAACTGAATTTAAACACATAACAGGGCAAGGGGGCTGGGAAAATAAAAAGTAGGTGCAGCTAGGAGATTGTTGAGAGGGTTATCACAGAAAAGGCCCTCTTTTCTATTGTCATCCTCAGATCCTTAGGTCAGGGGTTCTTGGATCAGTTTGTGGTTTCAGTTATTATTTGTGGTTTGTTATTATTTTTTGTATTATAATTTTAAATTTCTGAAATTCACAATTTGACTTAAAATCTAATAAACCAATTGACTTCCCACTCACACCTCCACGGTGTTTTTATTCAAACCTTTTTCTACTCTTATCTATTACAGAAATTCCTCTACTACAATTGCATAATCAGTTTTAGCGTAATGTTAGATTATGTTCTCTCTGTGTGTCCATCTCTGTGTGTCCATCTCTTGCCCTGCAGAAATCCTTTGCCCAACATGGAGCTTGAACCTGTGACCCTGTGACCTCATGCTGTACTGACTGAGCTATTGTCTGTATGGATGATGGTTTGTGGCCAGGGGAGTCTTTTTCCCAGCTCAAGTGACGCATTCCCTTCTGGGCAAACTGTGCAGGGCCAGAGGCAAAAGGGGACAAAGCAATAAATGCGACTTTTCCCTTTGTAAAGGAGGCTGCTCACACATCACTCTCTATCCTCCATCCAGGCAAGCAGGAAGCATGATTGGAGTTCAAGAATTTGTTCCAGCCAGGTGAAAATGCTCAAGTAGGGTGCCAAGCAAGGATGATAATGGCTATGGCTCAGAAGTGTGTGTGGCCTTGTCCCAAAGGCCAGATAAAATGGCACAGCGTCTCCCATCCACAGCTTGTGGTTTAAATAGATAGTTTCTGAAAACCAAATGGCCTACTATTCATGATATTGCTGGGCAAAGCAGAGAGATTTAGGGATCCTGCCATATCCCTGAAGATCCAATGCACAGCTATGGCTGTCCACCGCACCTCCTGTTTATGCAGCAGCTCAGCATGTTGTTGTTTTCTCCATGCACTGCAACCTTGGGGAAGGGATTGGGAATGGCAATGAGCAACACACCCCACCTAATCTTCATGGCGAGCCGCCGAGGCTGAGCTGCTTGATGCCTCGAAACAGTGACCATGTGGAGAGATTTAAAGCAGCCATAACATGTGCAGCAGCAGAAAGAGAGAGATGTCACGACTGAGTTCATTCATAAGCAGAAGAGAAGTTCCCTAAGCTCTAAGCTGCAGATGGAGAAAAGACCAAATCTCCTGAATAAACCCCACACGGTTAAATTTTGATAACAAAATAAAGGAATGTTACAAACCAACTTTAAAGGTCAATGCAACTTTTTTTTTTTAAGGGCAGATTCTGCAATTTAACCTAAACTGAGAAGTTCATTGCTTCCCTATTTGCTCCAGTGAAATAAATGAGACTATTTCTGGAGCTGAAGCACTACTTAATGGGATAGAGTTGGATTGCAAGAGAGGAAAGCAATTAACTAATAGCATTTGAAAGCTTTGGCTTTTCCTTTGGTCCCGATTAATAAGAGAAAGGTCCAGCCTGTATCCAAATAGTGCATATATATATATATATATATATATATATATATATATATATATATATATAAAATTTCACAGCTCACAGAGAATACAATGCGTGCCATGGGCCTGCCACATCTATCACTTAAAGATTTGTGTAATTCATTGCATTAAATCCCGTTCTCCATCTGCCACAGGGGAAAGCAAACTGGATCCAGCAGTTTTTTTTTTAATGCACAATTCTATAGTTTAGTTTCTTCCAGTTTATGTAGAGTCCTTTTTCTCAGAGTATCTTCAAAATGTTAGCAAAAGGAATTATGCAAAAGAACTTCCTCTCCCTCTCCTTACCCCCCCCCCCCATGCCCTCCTGCCTACCACACCAAATCTGCTCAGGAGGGGTGGGGGAAAGCCCAGATCAGAGGTGGGGCAGGGTAAGGGGGGGCAGCAAGTACTGTTGCATGAGCAGAAGTCACTTCTTTGGGGGAAAACTTTGTTGGATACAACTCACAAAATAAAACTCCTCTTGAAGTTTTCGTTGCCTGTCACGCTACATCTGGAAAACAGCAAAGTATTGCAATTATCAAAACATTCATAGCTCTTTCTTAACCATACCATTTTAATACTTGATGCTGAAACAGTGTAGTAAGGATGGGTCTGCTTGAAGGACATATCTCAAGTCAGTGAGCTGAACTGAGAAACAGACAAGCAGGTTTCTGAGTAGCACATCCAAGCAGGAGGTTTCTCTCTCTTGTGTAATTTGTCATGAATGATCTGCCTGATTAATTACTCACTTGCACTTAAGCACAACATCTGAGACCCAATCTAATAACATTAGCACCCAAGAGGTTTTTTAAAAAAGAATGATGTCAACATCAGGAACGCAGCCAAGCATAACCCTTTACAGAAGGCTCTGTAGAAGGAGGTGCTCAGGTATCAGCTAGAAATCAATGGGTAATCTAAAGATTAGCAGAAAACTAACAGCAGCTCACACTGTTCTTCTCATAAGTAAATTGCCATGGTTTGCGCTGTAGAAAACACAACTCCAAGAGCAATGTTTCACAATTGACTATATGGCACCATTCCTCTCAAATATAAGAGCAGTTCTTCAGCTCAGCTTGTTTTATGAAAATCTACTTACTTGATCTTTATGGATTAACATTTTTGAACGTTACAGGCTCCACCTTGTAGGAGGCCACTGGAAGGGCTAATAGATACAAATACAACTCGTCCTGCGCTTGGTTGTGGATAAAGATTGCTAAGTATTCTCTTTGGGATTTCTTGCCTTAGCCAGGAGAGGGGCTTCTCCCTGATGCATCTGTGCCTTCAGCAATATTACATACCTTAAAATAGGTAGTAAACAATCATTCACTTGCCATTTGGGACCCCATTTGCATCCCCTGTGGTGATAGCTAAGTACGTTCAGCAATCTGAGCATTTGATGGGGCTGCAACAAATTTAGTCAGTGGCAAGAAGCAAAGCTTGCATTTCAGGCAGGCAGTCATTTGTGAGATCACTTCGCCCACATAGAATTGTAGAGTTGTTACTCCTTTCTCTTGCATGGTCTCACCTACATCTGATTGCTCTGTCTAAATAGTGTTTGGCTATTAGAAAGAAACTGACTTAGGTCTGTTGCTACCTCTTTAATATACCATAAATCTGGATTTCCATGTGTCCAGCTAAAATGGTGGTGGCCATTCTGTTCTTGTGTAATTTACACAATGTGTCTCTCTGCTGGTCCTACTTTTTATGGGAGATGGAGAGCATGAGAGGAATTGTGATAACCTTCTTGACAGCATATAGAGTATATATGCAATATAGTTGTAGTTTGCCCATGTCGTGAGTAGACTTACTTGGCCTGGTATCAGAGTCTTCTCTGTGACACAGATGACATATTCTTGCAGGATAATGAGTCATACTTTCTTTTAGCTTTAACCTGAAAACCTTCCTTTTCTATTCTCTGAATAGTGATTGACAGTCTCACTTTCTCTCAACATTTTGTGACACTTGTTTTTAAGAATGTTTATATAATTAGTCTATCCTCCTTTTATTTCTTTCACTGAAATTAGACACCACGAAAGAGTCACCAATGTCTGGAAACTCTGATTCATGGCTGTTTTTGATAGAAGAGGTCTTGCTGTGTTAACACATCTTCCATTTTAAGTTCTAGCAATCACAATGAGATAACCTGCTGAAATGTACTGATCTTTCTTTAAGAACAAAAGCCCTGCATCAGTTAATACTTATATGTGGGAGTTGGAATATAAGTAGTGCAATTTATGTATCCTATACAAGCTGAATATCGAACATATGCTACAATTCATGAATGATAGGCAATATTACCCAAACTGACTTTGCTTGTGGTAAATGTCTTCCCCTTCCTTGCAAGCTCCCTGCAGCCCTCATGCACCCTAAGAAATCCCCCAACCACCCAGAGCAGATTTCAGGGTTTGGGGTGTGCAGAGGAGAGGAGAGGAGAGGATGTGGAAATCTTGTTGTGTGAGCAGAAGTCCTTTCAGCTGGTGCAATGCAAAAACCTCGAGTCACAGCTGGCTTTACTGACAAGGGTGTGTGGCACCATCAACAGGTCATGTACAGATCTATGGGATCATAGTGAGATGTGAGGGGAGAGGAGGCTTCTCAGATGCTTGAGAACCATAGTAAAAACTTGAATCTAGCTCAGTATTGAATTGGCAGAAATTGGTGACTCCAAAGTATGTGGCACTGACATGAGAACTGGTATTGTTTGCTGCTGCTGTCATGGACCATGAATCTGGGAGAAGCCCACCAGAAGAAGGTGGGAAGGCTCAAACCTGGAACCAGCCTTGGATTGAGGGCTAATCCCCATGCCTGTACCATAAACATCTGACTGCAAGGTATAGAACGCTCTGTCACAAGAGACTAGGGCCCTGCGGGACCTGACATCTTTCTGCAGGGCCTGCAAGACAGAGCTGTTCCACCAGGCCTTTGGTCAGAGCGCAGCCTAACTCCCTCCTCTGGCAATCTGCACAGAATTTTGCTTAATGGTTGCCATCAATTTGATTTTAATTAATTTTTATCATGAAATGTTTTTAGAATGTTGGATTATTTGATTGTTGTTAGCTGCCCTGAGCCCGGCTTCGGCTGGGGAGGGCGGGATATAAATAATCAATAGAATTCAATGGGCGCTACCCATTTATTATTTATTATTATTATTATAGACCAATAATCTGTTGTTTTGACTGGGAAGATATGGAGAACTCAATCTGATTTTTTTTTTTAAAGGCTGATTGGCAAAAAGCAGTCTTGGGAGGGTTGCAAGGATGCTTCTGTGGCTTTTGGAGACTGAAGATGCTTTAGGACTAATATGGCTGAGCTACAGACTGCACATGTTGAGGTGCAAATCTTTGGGTGGGCAAGTGCACATAAACTGTCTGCAGCAGGGACGTGCATGCCCACTTTTCACACTGAAGTCGTATGCCCTAAGAGGGACAATTGAACATGAACATAAACACCACAGTGAGATGTGTGAGCTGGCTGCCGTCTGATGCCCACACATATAAATGTGGGTGGGGTATGCATGACTACCAGCTTCATATTTTACACAAAACCAGAATATGTGAGTCACTTCTGTATCCTGATCCACCGTCCCCACTTTAGCATAATGGCCAAAGCTTTTGATAAAGTGCTGAGTAATTTGGTGATGAATCAGACTTTACATACCTAACACCCATGGAATACTTATACGAAATGCCAAGCACATCAGAATGACCATTGCCAGTTGTAATGAAGAAAATAATTTAGTAGATTAGCACATGGAATTTTTCAGGGATGGGTGTATGAAAAGTAAATGCTCCAAATAAACATGACTAGAACAGGTATAGCATTTCTGGTACGTCAGGTGAGTGAGAGGCAGTGAGGCTTGGGTAGACCTAGCTTCTGAGCGAAGACTAGGCATGGCTGTCAGTAGCGCCCATTGAATTCTATTAAACAAAAATTAAGTGGAACAAGTTGCAAAACTGCCAGAAGAGGTAGCAATACATCTTCTGTCCCCCCCCCCCAAATGGGTTACCAAAGGTAGCAAAACATTCAGCCCATGCCACACAGGTGTCTTTGAGCACACACCTGAATTTTATGCCATATAAGGGTCAGAGGTTGGCCTTGCCCAACACTGGAACCTGCATTCTCATTGGATAAGGAGCAGGATCCCCAGCACATCTCCACCTTGCCAGTGACCCTGGAGTGCCACTTGATTTGGACATCCCTGACCCACACCAGCTGTCTAGGTTCCTGGTCAGCTCTCTCTTTCACAGACACACACTCACACTGCTTCCCCTGGGCCACAGGAACAGAGGAGATGGCAAGCTGAACAGGAGCTTCTGCACCACCACCAAAGTGCTTGACTCCACAGGAGGAGGGTAAGCATATGGAAGCACCTGTCCTGTTTAGCACTTGGTTGAGAACCAGGAAGGGGTGAAGCTCCCAACTCCTACATAATTCTGTCTGATTTGTTTCTTTGCTGAACAACACAAAGATTCACCTTGCGATATGCAGGTCCTCTCCTTACTCGCTGCTCAAATACTTATTTCAGTTTTGTCACTTTCACTTCAAAGCAACTCTCCAGTTTTCCACAAATGTAAATGAGAACAGTTTTTTGTTCCTTACATTTACAACGCTAGCCAGCATCAAATCCTAAATGATTCCAGGTGTTTTGAAAACACATCTCTCCAACTGTTAAATCACTTCTTTGCTAATGTTGAACATATTTTTCCTAATGACAAAGTATTTAGTCAGAACATGGCATTGAAATCTTTGTAATTTACTGTCACCAAAACTTCTAATACCACAGTACGTGCTTTGTTTCCTAAAAATAAAACAAATCCCCTTTTATTGCAAGACAGGCTGTCCTAAAGGACTCTCCACCCACAATCCCAAAACTATATTAACCATGGCAACTTAAAGCAGTAAAACTGCCACCTGCTTTTAGTTTTGCACCAGCATATTATTTGCAGTCCATCCTACCCCAAAGGCTCATGGGACAGCCAGTGTGGTCTAGTGGATAGAGTCTGAATTATGCCTGCAGAGTCCTCGTCTCAGATATCCAGTTAGCCCCTTTTTGATTCACCTTAAATGAGCCTGTGCCAGCCTACTGCTCTACAACTTTCGACTACAGCTACAATGGCCATGGTGGCAGGAGCTAATGGGAATTGTAGTCCAAAACATCTGAAGGGCACTGGGTTGGCAAAAGCTGCCTAGTGGTTTATTGTAGCTATTGTTTTTAAAAGAAGAAAGGGTTAGCATCTTAGGAAGAAGAGGATAATGTGTGATAAAATTATGAATGGTCCTGGTAACATATTTATTTTCTCAGGTATGTTATGATGATTTGAAGTGTTAGCAGCAGCTATTTGTGTAGATAAATTTTATTTTATGTATTGAGATTATAGTGTTAGAAAGAAATAAGCCTCTTACCCATGTCAATTTTTATTAAAAGCTCCCCCTGCCTTGCAAAGGACCCTGATGTTATCACCCAACCTCCTATTGGGTAAGCAGCTTCAGGGGAATTTTATTTAGGAATATGATATGGAGACAAATTAATTCCTCAAATAATATAGCCGCTATCAGATCACATTCCTCCTCCCCCAAATTGCATGCAAGCACATGTGCATGCACACACCTACTTCATATTTTTGTCCATTGATTTCAGTAGATCTACTCAAAGTAAGACCTAGTCAGCCAAAACCCAATATGTCTAGTTTGTCACACCGTGTACCGGTATATTGTTGGCAATTAACTCTCAGACTAAACCAGTGCTTTCTATATTATTGGATTCCATCAAAGTAGTCGAAGACTATAGTTTGTGCAATTTTGATTTTCTTTGAAGTTTGTGATACAACATTCTACTGAAAGCAGCTCTAGTGTTCTAATTCCTCCTTCATCTTTACCTTGCTTCATTGTGTTCATATGCCTAAGTGATTTCCAATTTTTAATGCTGTTAATGTCCTCCCACTAAAAAAAAAAAGTTCAAACCAATTGTATTTGTCACAGATTAATAAATCCTCTTATTATGAGCAGACAAGCCAGTGGTTACATTTTTAACTGAGCAATCTGTTAGGTTCAATTTGGGCTATGTGCCAGTGTCATTTTAGGCAGAGCAGAGCAATTGAAACTGTCCAACATATAAATAAGGTAATGCATGCGGATTACTGAATGTCCCTTCTTCGACATTTTCTTTACACAACTCAAGTTATGTGAAAGGGAGGTGATCCTGATGCTCTCCATTTGACTGAATTCACTTCAATATTGTTACAAGCCACCCCAATCTCTGCCGAGCGGTAGAAGCGATTTCAAGAGTCTTGGTGCCTAACCAGGGTTGTGTTTCTGTTGAGAAATCAAGGCATGGTGCCTAGTGCATTTAAGAAATATGGTTTATTGGCACATATTTACACCTGAGTTTATGGAGAGTTCACAGCATTGACTTCCCAAGAGGGGCTTGTCCTTCCCAGCAGTGCAGCATGGGATTCAGAAACATCCTAAGTGCCACCCCCCTTTCAGTAACAGCCTGCTCCAGCCAACCAGTATGGCTGCTGCCCTTCAGTCCCTGCATGAAGTTCTGCCCACTTCCTGCTCCTTCTTCCCAGAAGCTCTTGCTCCCAAAAATCTCTGTTGTAAAAGGGCGCCCACCTTTCCCATGGTGACATCAAACCCCATTACCCTGGCAACCTCCCTCTATGCCTGGCAAAGCCTGCTGCCTGCTTGATGACTTCCACTGAGGGGCTAATGGCTGGCCATCAGCACCATTGTTTCTTCAGTGACCCACCATCACCTGGCTGGCCTCATGAGAAAGTTGGCTGCTGCTACTCCCAGCTCTTGCTACATTCGGGAGTTTATGAGTTTGCTCAATTTCTGACCCTTCACTGAATGTGGACAATATGGGGAGTTTGCTTCATATAATTCATAATAATATTTTCAATGTCTTGTTTTTAAAAATCGGATCGAGGGTGTAATCTTCACCTTTCCAGTCATGCATAAGCAATAAAATGTTATTTACCCTTAAGCAGCTCTTGTAATAAAAGAAAACACTTTGTTTTGGAACTAGGAAAAATGAAAAGTGTCATTTTTCTTCTAAAATGCCATGCACAATGAGGCATGAACTAGGTGTAAAGGTTTTCACTTTAGGAACTGCAGGAAGCACACACGAAGCAATGTTTCTCTTTTGCATATGCCCACCGGCATGATGGCTTTCTTTAGACACGCTTGCCTCTGTAAACAAAATTCAGTAAAAGAGACAGTTTTAAAACATTCTAGCATCAACAGCAATGATACAAGTAACCTCTGATCCATATTTTGTAGACACAAACATTTTCTACTAGCAGAAACCAATATTTATCTTTCTAAAGGTGATTGATGTCCACAGAATACTTTCCACCATCTTTTTAAGGTCAGAAAAGAGACTGGGGTCTTGTTTAGTGTCAAAAAGTCTCTGTCTTGTTTATTTGACCTTGCTTTTGCTAACGCTAGTAAAACAATGAAGAAATGGATGGTTAGATCTGCCTCAAGCAGGACTCTTCTTGAAGCAAATGAACTTGAAAACTCCTATCTCATTTCCAACCAACCAGTGACCCCATGTGAAAGATGTCCTTAGGATGCATATTGTGGTTTTAGTGATACGTACAAGATGTCAAACAGAACATGTAGGATTTAACCACCCTGATGCTGCTCTCCTATTTTACTTCCTCCTAAAGGAATATTCCCTATGTATTCCTATGGTGTTTCTGGACATAAACAGACAGAGAGAGACATAAGAGTTTGTCTTCAATTTGTTTTTTCTTTCTTTGATTTTAGTTAAGTTGCTATTATATTGAGAACTGGTCATCAGAGTTGAATTCTGACTTAAATTCAACAAAATGATCACAGCTACTGTATGAGCATGCTGTTGAGAAGTCTGTCCAAAGAACTTGGAAGATTATAAAAGTGCAGGATGTGAAATAGATGCCGACATTTACATTGAGAGAAAAGAAAGCTGCTCCCAAGCAGGATCCAGTGAGAAGGGGAAATCGCTTGAGGGAAACTGCACATACAGAATACCAGAAAAGGGTGAAGAATATGTTACTTAGCCAGGCAGACATAGGAACAGCTTCCTATAGTCCCATGACAGCTCCACAACAGAGGAGAATGAAAAGAGCAGGAACAAGGACATTGACAGATATGAAAACAGGAGCATTTGCACCTAATACCAGTCCAGTAAGAGAAGTGGAAGCTGGAAGAGAATCTAAAGGGGGGGTTGCTGTCCTGTAGCCCTCCAGATGTTGCTGGGCTGCAACACCTGTCATTTGTCACCATTGGCAATGCTGGCTGGGGCTGATGGGAGTTGGAGTCCAACATCTGGAGGACCACAGGTTCTCCATCCCTGATCTAAAGATGCCACTCATCCTTCACAGGGTCATGCTTGCCTTTTAAAACTATATCAATACTGCCCCAGGCAGCCAAGGAGATGTTTCTTTCGGAATGAGCCCGGTGCTAAGGATGCTCATTTCAGGTGCTTTCAAATTAACTATGGCCCTGTATGGATGGCATCACTTGGGAGCTTTATAAAATGATATAAAAACGGTGTATTTCTAAGAAAAACACAGTTCTGAAACCTGGCTTGTAGACAAAAATGAACACAATGCAATCCCAAGAATAACAAAATAATGAAATTCCACTCATTTTCTTGACAGGATATTATGGCTATTTTGTAATGCTGACATTAGCCCCTGAGAGATTTTGGCTGTATGACAGCCCTGCTAAAGGCTTTAGAATGACTGTTCAAAGCTCCTACATCTGCCATCACATACAACTGAAAGACTTTGAAGGTCTTGCCTTGAGTTACAGTCAGCATTCAGGGACTTGCGCTTTTTAAATACCCTTGCCACAATTTCTTAGTAGGCATACTGAAATTGCTTCTCCAGCCATATTCCACTTTTTACTTACAGTGACATTGGATCTTCATCTATTGACTAAAAGCTTCCTGAAAAAAAAAACCCTCTTTCGTCACATTAAAACTCAGTGCACTTGTGATGAAGAAATTGGTTACAGAAGCCAATAGGATATACTACATTTTCTTGCATCTGTTTTTCTGCAACATGGCCTTGCACATGAAACAGTATGACAAAGGGGACAGAGTACAAAAACACATGATGCACTTAAGGCTGTAATTCTATGCCCAAAGGCAGAACAATCCTAACTATAGCAAGCCATTATAATTAACCCTATTCCAAATTCCGTTTGGAAGTCTCTAGGAGGGGCTGCTCTTGAGACAGAGTTTTGGGGACTGGGATACAGCCTAGCAAAACAAGATCTGGAACACTTGGAAACCTCTGCTTGCCCTGTCTACCCCTGCCACTCCCTGGAAGGTCCCTTTTGGGGGGACTTAAAGCAGCATGATTTAAAAGGTAAAGGACCCCTGATAGTTAAGTCCAGTCGCAGATGACTCTGGGGTTGCGGTGCTCATCTCGTTTTACTGGTCGAGGGAGCCTGCAGTTTTTTCTGGGTCATGTGGCCAGCATGACTAAGCCGCTTCTGGTGAAACCAGAGCAGTGCACAGAAATGTTGTTTACCTTCTTGCGGCACCAGGACCTATTTATCTACTTGCACTTTGATGTGCTTTCGAACTGCTAGATTGGTAGGAACTGGGACCGAGCAACGGGAGCTCACCCCGTTGCAGGGATTCGAACTGCCAACCTTCCAATCAGCAATCCCAAGGCTCAGTGGTTTACACCACAGTGCCACCCGCATCCCTCAGCATAACTTACACCAGTTTACCAATAAGTTATGCCAATTGAATTCAGGCTGAGCTGGAGTGAGAAATTTATGCTGGTTTACTTGCGGCTCATCTTGGATGAAAGCCCAAGATGTGCCAAATTCAAATGCTCTCATCCTGTTGGATCTTGGGCTTGGATTGCACCATTACTTGGTAGTAAACCTGTTCAATTCAGTAGGGCTTACTTCCAAATAAACAAGCAGAGAGTGAGGCTGAAGGAGTTCTTCAGTATTGTAATTCCACCCCAAAGGATCTGCTCTTGGATTGCAGCAATGCATGGAGGCACTTTCCACTTGATAAAAACAGAGCTGCTGCTTGAATACTTCAGAGAAATTGTTCAGGTAGGGAAAAGTAGCAAAAGGGTATCTAAGAAAACCTTCCTTCTGGCTATCACAAAACTGACCTGGGGTTGCTTTGGAGTAACTAATATCTGCCTGAACATGAAATTACTCATCATGGGAGAGACTGGAAGGCAGTTTTACATCAATTGTCCCAGTTTCTAATAATGTACAAATATAATGAGTGACTTGGACAAACCTAGTTATTTGTCAACTCTTAACTGTTGCAATTGTGCGTCACTTTTCATTATGTAACTGCCAACAATTGTAACTTACTGCCAACAGATTTACCCTTGTATGTGTGTGAGAAAACATTTGAGGCCGGTATCAATTCATGTAAACATGAAAAGTAATGTACAGACAGGTTCTTAAACCTATGCAAAACCTCAGCATGTATTGTTTTGATAATACACATAGTTTTGTCTATAACCTGAATAATGCTGTAAGTGATTCTCTTCAGTAAAACATGCACACTTCCACATATTTGATGACCAGTTTTTAATTCTGACACACATGAATTCTCCTTTACCATAATAAAAACATTCAGTTTCACCATATACTTTGTCTTTAGATATGTTCCACTTTTGTTTACACTGAACTGTCTTTTATATATTTTGATGTAAATGTGACTTTAAAACAATGCACACAACACTGCTAACATTGTCAGTAGAGGTTAATTCAGCAAATCACAGCAACCAAAAAGTAAATCAGCCCCTTACACCTTCTGCCATTCCCCGCAAGCCATGACATAAGGAATTCGAGCAGCAAATGTGTAATCAAAAGATAAAGTAAAGTTATGGGGGGGGAATGTGTTAGCGTCATGATGTATATTACCAACATTGGGAACTTGCTATCAAAAATCTGATCTGTGATTGCACCATTGATTTCCTTGCAGGGTACAATCAAAGCCTGCTGTGTTCAGATTCCTAATGTGTCTTATCTGTTGATGACATTTTCATCTTAACCAGCACCTGAACTGACATACCCTTGACTTGGTATGCTCAGAACTATTTCTGTACAAGAAAAGTCACTTAAGCAAACTCATGTATTTGGAAAGCAAAGATAGAAGTCAAATGTTCAGCTGCTTACACATCCATTGGTTTGGTCTAAACTTCACTCTAAAGGTAAAAATATCACTGATATGCGAGAGGTTCCTCTTCCCCTTAAACCTCTGAAGGCACTTCTCTCTCAAAGTCAGGAGGTCTTAAGGGAATGCCTGGCCAGGCTGAATTATTGATGTGATGGAAGTCTCCTGTGGAAACAGATGCTTCCAGTTTCTTCCGGTACCCTGCTGCTATTGCTGGAAACAAAGCAATTTTTAAAAAAGAATGTAAGTCACAGGATTCACGTTCAATGAAACAGATCAAAGATGTGTTTGATTCATCATGTTTAAAAGTAAATATTCAGCTTTAATACAACACACTGATGCGTAAGACACATTTCACGCACACATTGACCGCTTGGCATTTTCCCCAAGATAACCCACAAATTAAATTTGAAAGGCATACAGCTGGATATATCTTACAGTGGCATTCCTATCTATATCTACTCAGAAGAAGCTCCAATGGGACTTACTCTCAGGTAAGTGTGTATAGGATTTCAGCTTGAAATTTATGGGCTATATCCAGTGCTATTTTTCTATAAAAAGTGGTGCTGGAACTCACCACAAACACCTCCCTAGTTCTCTTAGAATGGCAATAGCGCCCACCTGAGAGGTGCCAGAGCTGAGTTTGGGTAAGTTCCGGCTGAAAAAAAGCCCTGGCTGAATCCAGCAGCCCTGCAGCTGCACAAAGGATGTTTGTCCACTGAACTGAACTTCCTATCCCCCTCCTGTCCCTTCCAGCTCTCTGCAGCCCCTAACAATATCAGTTCTTGTGGGCTGGAGGGATGACCAGAGCAGATTTTGGGGAGATTTAGGGGCAGAAGAGCAAACAAAGTTCCGCTTGCAAATAACCCATTATATCTAAAATGAATATACTGGGAACTTCCTCTCTGAACACCTTATATGTCACTTCTTTCTTAAAATCCTTTCTTAAAATTCACCTTTTAAAAAAGGCTTTGATTTAACTTATTGGCGGTTATCCTGAACCAATTGCATCTTCTCACATTCACATGTCTACTCAGAAGCAAGCCCTGCTGAGTTCAGTGGGACTTTCCACCAAGTGAGTGTGTGCAAGAGTGCAGCCTAAATATCAAAAAAATAGGAAAGTCACATTTAAACTCATTTTTTCAGTTCTTCCACCCATTGTTGAGTTCCATAGTTCTAATATGCCCTTATCTACAGGCACCTGGGATTGAATTGGCACAGCATACTTAGAAGCAAGCTTCACAAGGCACTAAGCAGAACAGGGAAGGAAAAGCTGTTTGATTAGGGGCCAGAATGTCTTCAGCTTTACAAAAGGCTAGATGCTGCCGTGCTCCCATTTTCAGAAAGCCCATCCTGCAAAATAATAGTATGGATCACCTTGCTTTACAGGCAGATTGTCTAGAGTTAGGCCTCATTCTGTCAAATGTATTTTCACACGAACTATCCTACGCCATCAAACCATGCAGAATATACAATCATTCAGTTGCAAAGATGTGGTTACGCTAATAAAACTGCAGTTATTTTTGGTGGTAAGGAGGACAATTTTTTAAAAGAATGTTCAGAGCAGGGTTTGTCATTAGCCAGTTTTCACTGTGCTAGTTCAACCAACAGCCTCACTGTTAATACCATATCTTATTTGATAAATCCTCTAGCCATTGCAGAAGGGATCATCAATACAACTACAGCTACAATTTTCCAATGTACAAATGCTGGTTAGCTAAAAGCCTGATAAAATACTAATCTGCAAGTTTTTTGGGGGGTAGGAAAGACTAGAGCTCTCCACTGCTCCCCAACTGCTATAAAAAGAAAGGGTTTCATTTCAATATCTTCGCTTGATATTCTGTTAGATATGTTGTAGTATACTTTGTGGGAATTTACGTATTCTGAATACAAGTGTATTATACAGAACAATCAGATAGCTACCTTATTTGTTTTCCTCCTTATCTGCCTAAGTTCATTTCCCCTGCCTTCAAGGAAGCCTTGGGGCCCTTATACACAGTATTTATAGCAAGTGCCTTCACCGTCCCTTCAGCTGCTGTTTTCTTATCCCTTACCTTTTCAGAGTTCCTCCTGCATTTCGCCCCCTGCCATTGATACACAGCTGCTGCTGGGATTCAATCAAAATTTTTCCCCTCGGGAAAATGCAATGCACACACCTTGCATCCAGTAGATAACAGCAATGCCAGCCTGTCTTTTAATTTCAACATTGTCTGTAGCAGGTGCAGGAAACCCAGGGTCCTTTAGCCTCCTCTGCGAGGTTTGTTCTCATATCTGATAATGGCTACTTACTGCCCAAGGAATTGAAAGTGCTCTTTGGAGAGCAGTGCAAACGGGATGCAGGGCTGTTTGCACTCTCTCCCTGATAAACTGGTCATAATGCTCTCCTTATCAGAAGGAAAAGTGATAACATCAGACAGGGTTTCACACAGCACAAGGCAGATAATTTAAGCTTTTAAAGGAGAGATGGCCATCCCCTAAAGGTTGAAAAGTAAAGAAAGAAACAAGATAATCAAATTTCTCTAAAAGTCTGGAGCCCTTTTCAGAACCAAGTAATACTTGCCGAAGTATTCCCTTGACTTTTTAACAATGTGCAAGATTTGAGAGGGAGAAATCACACTGATTTCAAATTTTATTTATTTTTTGAACTGGTCAGTCACCAGGCCCGTAAACCAGGTGAACTACGTGTTTACCTGAATGTCCCACTATATTCAATGGGGGTTACTTAATAATACGTGTGTTTACGTCTGTACCCCAAATTAACAGGGAGATAGCAATGTTAGTTACTTGCAAAAAACAAAAAGCAGTGTCTTGAGGCACCTTGAAGACTAACACAAATGTATTGTGGCATAAGATTTCATGGACCAGGGCCCTTTTCATCAGATAACTTCATGCATTTCATGAAGCGGGCTCTATCCCATGAAAGCACATGCTGTAACAAATTTGTGATAAGCCCTTAAGGTGTCACAAGGCACTTATTTTTTGCAGAAGAAAGTGTGTGAGAGAGCACATTTTTACACACACACACACACACACCACACCCAAGCCCCGCAGTTTGTAACAATTTAGGTTGCAGAGAAACAGTCTTGTTGTACCTTAAAATACTTTCTCTCTCCACAAGACTCTGTTGTTTTTACAACCTAAAATAGGCAGTACTGTACAAAATGTAGGACTATGGTGTGTGAGAGAGATGATGTGTACTTGATGTCAAGCTTTCAGCTTTCTTTTACAAAGGTTTAACCCAAAATGGTTTGTTTTTTGAAGAAAAACAACGCATGTTCTTGAAGAAAGCGATAATAAGGCTAATATGTATCTATTCATAAAACACATTCATAAAGAAAGCACAGTCATGTAAGAAGACTGTTTTCAACTTTTACAGCCTGCCCTCTCCCAAACATCTTCAGCGTGGCTCACAGAACAAAAATGTTAACAACAACAAAAAGAGCAATGCACAAAAAGACCATGCAGCATTAAAGTGAAACCCAACATCTTAATAATAAGAATATCATTTCCAGACTGTAAGTCACAACAAATCTACTTTGGAGCAGCAGAACCACCTACTCCAATGAAACTATTCCTGAATAACCTGCTTGAACACTGCAACCCAAGAAGCAGGTGTGTGTTAGGTGGGGTGTCGAGGTGGGTTGGGCAAATGAAGCGGGGTGCAAAGGAAGATATCGACGTAAGCTTGCAGGCGACAGACAAGAGATCCCCAAACTGGTTGGTGGTTGTAGATCCAGGCGAGTGGGTGGGATGGGGGCGGGCTGAGTTGAGGGAAGTGCCTCCCCCTCGCCCCCGTCCCCTCGACGGCTCTTGGAGGCCAGCGAGCGGGTCCCCTTCCCTTTCCTCCCCGCCGCTCAGCCCCTTTCCTCGCAGCAGGGGGTCATGGGCGGGGGGGCGGCGGCAACTAGGCCACGTGGGAGGAGGAGGAGGCGGGGGAGGCGGCGAGGGTCTGGTCCCTCCTCGAGCAGCGACGCGGGGAGGCGATCATTGCCATCCTGCCGCAATTTCCCTGTGTCATGGCTCCGGTTTCCTAGCAACAGCAGCGAGTCCGGCCGGCAGCGGCGGCGGCAGCGTCGAATCAGCGGCAGCGGCGGCAGCAGCAGCTCCGTCGGGCAGGAGAGGCGAGCGGCTTCCCGCGGCGGCGGCGGCGGCGGCGGCAGCAACCACAACAAGCAGCGGCGCCCGGAGCAGCGTCGCGGAGCGAGCGCAGGGCGACCCCCGTCGGAAGCCGGGCAGGATGCCGGAGGGAGCGGGAGGCGCACTTGGCCGCAGGAACTGCTCGGTGCCGCGGCCGCTGGCTTCGGTGGATCCCCGGCGGCTGCCCCTAGCCATACAATCGCGGCTCCTCTAACCGGGATCTGTACCCATGAGCCCGAAGGGGCGTCGGCGCCGGAGGGGGGGCTCCGGGGGGTTGCTTCGCTTTCCGTCCGAGGTGTCCACTCGCTCTGCTGCAAAGTTTCTCCATGGTTTCTCTCTGGGCTCCGAGGAACTTGCCTGCGGCTCCCACGCCCCGCGATTCTCCCCGGTAAGAGAAAAGAGATGGAGCTTCCCCGCTTACAAAATGCTGCCATTTTGAACCGTAAACTCACCCGGGGATCCTCAGCAGCAGCAGCAGCAGCACCCCCACCTCGTCCTCCTCCCTTCTCCCCAAAAGGCTGGGCTGTAGGAATGGGGCTCCGCCAAGATCTCTCTCGGTCCCTTCTCTGCACCATCCTGTCTTTGTGGAGATCCAGGAACATCACTTTGTGATTTCATCCCCTTCCTGAAAAGTGGGGTGGGGGTGGGGAGGGACACACACGCACAGAGAGAGAGAGCCTGGCGCTTTGAAGGTTATGAAATGAGGTGCCCGGCTAAAATGGTCTCACAAATGGGCGCAGCCGCGCAGGTGACTCCCTTTCGGGCTGAAAGCACCTTGGATGGATTTGCTCCAGGAGTGAGTTTTAAATCTGGAAAGTTGAAAGGGTGGGCTGCTCTTATTCGCTGACTCTCCGGTGCAAGCTTCTTTTTCGCTGCCAGCTTTTTTAGCCCTCCGATCCGCAGCCAGGCTGGCTGCCCCTCATGCAGAGATTGTCAACAGCGTCGCTCGAAAACTCTCTCTTCCCCCCGTAGGGACTGGCAACTTTGCTTAATGACACGATGTAGGACAACAAAGCCCCAGGTATGTCAACCACAAATGTTTCATTAGCCTCTGTCCCTGAGGCAGCCCACCCTCCCAGGGACGCAATAATGTTTAAACTCTCGCTGCAAGCAGCTAACTCTTTTCCAAGGGCGAGCAGCTAATTTGTGCAGGTCAGGGTTATTTACCCAAATGGAGTGTATTTTCATTTATGCCAGAGAGAATAGCAGAGCAAGTGGCGTAACTCGCTTATTTATCTCAAGATGTTCATCTGTCTTATAGACTTGAAATACAGCTGAAAGCCTGGTAAATAGAGAGGATCTCGAATTTGGTTAACGGAACTATTAGCTGGTATAGATCACATTGGGCTATATATCTGAGTGTTCTCTAAGTCCTGAATTCTTCCAGAATTTGAGCTATTTCTCCATAGCATAATAATTACTAACAGAAGCTTTCTTTTTAGGAAACCCAATTGCAGGACTCATTCTGTTATGCTCTTCTAATACTGTTTTGCAAACATCATTTAGCATGTGTTTCCCCAGCTAAGTTAATGCGGATCTTTGTCATAGTACTGTATGGTGATTTTTTTTCATTGCATCAGAAGCTGAAGCATGCACACATGGAGATTTAATCAAGCTCTATTAATGAAGTATCTCCCCTCCCCCCCCATCAATCTACAGTCTATAATAGTCAAATCATACCAGAGAAGAGGAGGGAAGGTTAAACTGGCTGTTTAATTACTTTAAGGTGCAGTGTAAGGACTAGGAATGTTTTTGTGAGAAAATGCATGGAGTTGAAATGAATCAGAAAATTGCTGAATCTGGGGATATTTGGGAAATGGGGAGGTTTAGCTGATGAAGGAAATAAGATTATCTAGGATGCTGACTTAACCAGATTTCAAGGCAAAGGATTTAACTTTAGGCAGCATGTTGAACTGATTGCTTTTATCGTTCTTATAATCTATTTTGGACATTCTGGGGAAAGTAAGGAATTCTTTAGTATTTTCAGACTGTCCTGTTGAATACACAGGTGTTGCTTCATTATTTGAATGCTCAGACTATGAACCCCGATTTCATGTAAATAAAAACCTTGCAAATTATTTCAGGCTACTTTGTCAACAGAAGAACATGATTTGTTCCCCCCTGGTGATTCAAAGTAGTGCTCCATCTCATTTTAAATCAGGTTTAGCACAGAATCTTTCTGTTTCCATCACATTCTCACATTGATGGGCTGAAAATTCACTGGTGTTACATAACCAGTTACCTTGAACATCATACATGATTCCAATCAGGCAGATGTCCAGAGGATATCCTCACACCTTAAGCATAAAGGAGGATTTGCCTAGGTAGTAAAACAAAATAGATTCAGAAGGAGTTGCTTCAAAGAAACATTTCTAACGATGCTAGATTTTGGTTATTTCCTTTGTACATTGACAGCTAAATTTCACATTCTAGTTTTATAAAAGCACACAGCCTGTTCAGTGCAATAAATACATGCATGCCCAGTGACCTAAATAAAACAATTCAAGTTGCCTTTCTAGTATCATTTCCAACGTTTTCTACTGGAAGTGCATTTTTCTTTTGCATGGTAGATCACCATACCTAAATCCCTTGTGTAATGTAACCTTTTGGCCTCATTCAAAGAAGATGCCCTGAGGCTCATAAACAGCTTAGCGACTCCTATAACAAAACAGGAGCCTCCACATTCATAATGAAACAGTACAGATTATGAAAGCCAAACAGTCACTCGTGGTGTGATTAAGGCCACATCAGGCTTCCTTTCCTACCCTTAACCAAGGTGGGATGCATTTCCTTATTATTTTATCTTAAGATGCAAGAAAGTGCTGTATAAGGAACTTTAAAGCATAACCGAGTTGTCTCTGTAAACTACTATTGGTAGATCAGCGTAAGGTTTTGTTTTGGATTCTCTTTATAACGTAGCGCTACCTAACCCTTTCATAATCAGCTGATGCATCCATTTTCAACAAACCTCCCACACTTTACCCACAGGGTATTCATTCAGGAAAGTACAGTCTGCAAAACAAGGACAAAAGCTCCATTCTAGAGTGAGTGCTTTCTTCCACCTGGCTCTATGAGTGTGCATCTGGAGTAGATGGTTAAGCCCGTGTTAACATGGTCAGGGAATGCAGGATGGTAGAAGGAAATCAGGATTTTGCCCCTACTCCTGATTTCCATGTGTACAAATAAACGGGTGCACCCTCAGGCTGGCCCATTATTCTTAGACCTGTTCTTTCGGCTTCAGTAGTCCTGACTAGATTTAGGAGAGAGGCGAAATAGGCAAAAGCTCACAAGTGAAGTTTGGGAATTACTTAGAGTACAACCTTCCAATGAAATATTTGCATATTTATAAGGACACCCTATTATTTGTAGGGTGGAGCCAGCCTGCAGCCTAATTTTTAGTCTACATCAGAAGTGAGGAGGGATTGGTGTGGAGATTAACAGACATGAAGTATCAATTCGTTCTTATCAAATAAAATACTTGGCATTTCATGCTCTGAAACTACAGAGGAAATGGGGGACAGGAGCAATTGGAGAACCCAGAACAAACAAGGAGGAAATGAACAGGAAGGATGTGACTCTGATGGGGTAGAAAACGGGACAGCTTGAGAAGGTGTTGGAGGCTACATAAAATGAGGCTGGGACTGTGTGACGGCACATATTGCCCACCTGTGTGTTAAAGAAACCAAAATCCCTGCTGAACCACGGACCTCTTTGTGTTGAATCCATCCCAGTTTCTCAGTTCATGAAATATAGATGCTAACACGTTTTGTATTGATTCACACAGAGCCAATGGCAGTAAATCTGCAGGAGTTTGGAGGGCTTCTACAAACCTGCAGGTCCGGGATGAAAACAAACACACAACCACTAAAATAAACTTTGGCTCTAGAATGGGAACTCTCTAGCCTTTCAGATGATGTTGGATTCCTCCCATCTTCAGCTCCAGTCAGCACAGCCAACAATGAGCATTGTAGTTCAGCAAGATCTGGAGGGCCACAGGTTCCCAGTTTTTGTTCCAGCTGCATCCCCGCCCCCTGCGTGGCCACCACCCAGTTGTTCAGCACAACAGATCTTGAGAGTGTTTGTGAAGGTGTACAGCACCTTTGATTCTCTGAACTTCACCTACTGAGAAAGTAAAGAAAGTATTATTGGGTCAGGTGACCAGGGATAAGTTTTAGGTCTGCTTGCCCAAGGCAATACTTCTATGACAGCAGAGGACAAATGAAAGCCTGCTCTCTAGAGTGAAGTCAATTTAAAACTCACCCCAGCTGACAGACAGGGTATGGGATATTGGGGCTACCTTCTACCTGTATAGTAGTTGAGCAGAAGTTGGGGGAAGAGGGAAGGACCATCAGCAAACATTTTGTGCAGGACAAAATGAAGGAACATTCGCACTAGCATGCTATGGAGTTGGATTCTTGCCAGGGTGGAGATTAAGTGAAAGCTAGTTAAGAGCATGCCACGTGTGGCCTAGTGGGGAAACAGAGTTCTAGGGTAGACTCTTTATTAACAGTGTGGTCCTATATGTATCTGCTGAGAGGTAAGCCCCGTTGAATTCAAGGGGACTTACCTCAGGTTAGTGTGTGTGTATAAGATGTCACATATTTTGTAGTTAAGTATAGTTATATATTTTGGTTGTTCATAGACTGCTTTTCCACATGCATGCATTCAAACCTGTGTTTAACACAAAAAAAGCAAATAACCTGAGCAAGTTAATTTAACAGTAATACATTAATCACAAAACTGGTGCTAAACAATAGCAGCAGCACCCAACCAATAAAGGCAAGAAAAACTAAATAAACTCCAAAAGCAAATGCCTTGTCTAGCTACCTAATAGTGAGAAAAGAAGGGGTTTGCCAGATGTCCCCAGGGAAAGAATTCCACAGTTGCTGAGCCACCACTGAAAAGACCCTGCACCTGACACCTGACAAGCATATGGCCAGTGGCGGCAGACCTGAGAGCAGGGTTTCTGGAGCTCATTGAAGGGCATGGGCAGTTCAGTATGAGTGAAGGCAATCCTTCAGGCACTGGGCTGTTAGCAACCTTTAAAGGTCAATAACAGCACTAAAAATTGGGATCAAAAACAGATAGGCAGCCAGTGCAGCTTATACAAAAATTGGCATCCTCTGTTCTGATCACTGAGCAGTGGCCAGCATCGTCATGAACACATTTAGCATCAGCTGCAGTTTCTGAAGCATCTTTAAAGGGAGACCCACTTACAAAACATTATAATAGTCATGTTTGGATGTAACTAAGGCATGTGTAACCAAGGGTAGATTTGCTTTCTCTGGATATGAATGTAACTGGTAAATCAGTCAAAGCTGATAAAAGATTCTCACCTGCACACCCAAAGACAATGGCAGGTTCGAAAGCACCCCCAGATGGCACACTTGTTCTTTCAAAGCAAATACAACCCTAGCAAGAGCACACTGTCTCCCTATGTCCCCAAACAACAGTTTGCACCCGATCCATACAGCACTGCTGCTTTGCCAGCTTTGCTGTCAGCAAGAAGAGATTCCCTTTCACTAGCCCAACAACTCCCTCTCATCTTTTCTCCCCTTTTCTTTTGTTTGCAAATGCATACAGGGCCTTAATCAACCTTTTATTAATTTATGCTCTGCAAATTAAGTGCCCTGCTACTGTTCAGCAAATGCACAGATAGCGACATTAAGGCCAAGTAGTCAGTTTGGCAAGTGGGTTGCGTCTAAGTGGCTATTTTTGGGGTTAGCGTTAACAGCAATTGGCGGGCTGCTGTAGACCTGCCTCCGTCTCGCACACACGTCCTTGTGTCAGAGTGATTAGTCACTAGTGACTGAGCAGATTTAATAAATGAATGTGAAATGTAATTTGCAGTCTTAAAGGGACTATGCCGTGTGGGCGGCTTTGCAATCTGGATCGTCCCCAGGCTCTCATGATCTTTTTTTGTTTCTATTCCCCGTTTTCCTGTAGGAGCCGGAGTATCTGTAGGGAACAGTGCCCAGGGTAGCCAGCCATGATCGCCACTGGAGGCCTCTTGAGGATCTCAGCCAGAAAACAGGATCCCCTGCGGCCTCAGAGCCAAGTCCCAAAGCGCAAGCGCAAAGCCAAAAAGAAACGCAAGAACGACGTGGTGGTGGTGAAGGGCAAGCTCAAGCTGTGCTCCCTCTCCGGCCTCATTGCTCTTTGTGGCATCCTGGTGCTTCTCGTGGGAATTGCCTTGGCGGTAGTAGGCTACTGGCCCAAGCCTCTTTACCGGGCAGGGAGCACTGGGGACAGCCAGTTTTTGCCAGCACATGGGACTGCCGCCAAAAGCCGTTCCAGGAACCAGACGGAAGACCCGGGCGAATCTCACTCAGAAGGCTTGGGAGCCAACGCCTCCTTTGCGAGCAGCAAGAAGGGTGTCGCTCCTTCTCCACCTGCCCCCTCGTCCTCCTCCACTTCCACAAGCTTCCTCTTCCAGCTTTTCTCGCGGTATTTGCATTCGGACAAGCTCAAGGTGCTCGGGCCTCTCATCATGGGCATTGGAATCTTCCTCTTTATCTGTGCCAATGCAGTGCTCCACGAGAACCGGGACAAAAAGACAAAGATAATCAACTTGAGGGACCTGTACTCCACTGTCATCGATGCACATAGCCTTCGGACCAAGGATGGGGCGCCCTCAGCTCCTGTCGCCCCAGTTCCTATCAACGGCTTCATCAACTACGTGCAACCTCGAGGGCTGGAGCTGAAACCCGGCAGTGGCCCTGCGGAAGCCCTGGGGGCTGCAGGTGTGCTAGCCAAGGGCAGCTGGCACCCACCCGTGGGTGCCCCTCTGTCTCCTCCAGACTTGGTTTCCTCGCCACGCTCCTCCTCTTTCTCTTCTAGGCAGCCGCAGCCGCCCAGCTTGGCTGAGGCTGTGTACAGCATCTATCGGGAGAGAGCTGCCTTGGCCAGAACTGCTCGTAGCCCACCTTGTAGCCCCCCAGATGGCTGGGACCAGCATAGCACAGCCAGTTCCATTGTGGGTTCCTCACTCAGCACTTTCACTTTGCTGCCTCTGGCTCAGGGGGAGGTGGCGGAGGGAGAGCGTGGCGGCTGGCGGAGGCCGCTGGGGGAACGAGGGGCTAGGGAGATTCCACGGGGAGATGTGGAGCTCAGCCTGAAAGATCTCAGGAGCAGCTACCTAGACACGGGGCAAGGGTATACAATGCTGCCCAGGGCAGGCAAGCGCAAATTGGTCCTTAGACGCCAGAGCACAAGCTGCCTCCCTGATGACCGGAGATCCTTCTCCCCAGAACCCTCTCAGACTCTGGACAGTAGCACAGACCTCGAGTCCAGTCTTTTAGTAAAAGCTTCATCTTCCAGCTACTCCAAATCCCTCGATCTGGGGGACTCTCCCCCTCCGACGCCACCTGTGGACAGGAGAGATTCTCAGAGCTCTCAGTGTGATCAACACAGAAGCAATAAGGGCTACACCCCATTGGAGGAGACAGGCACCTCCTTGGAATCTGTTGCCAACACCCCAGCCCATAAAACCCAGGACTGTGAAGTGATCCCCAGTGGGGAATCTGACCCCTCTGAGGGTCCCAGCAAAGAACAAACGGAGCAGCGGCCTTTGAAAGTGCAAAGACAGTACACAAATAAAGAGAAACTTTTCATGATCTCCAGATCAAATGCCATGGCCGGGCTGGAGGAAGGAGACCCAGAGAGCAGAGGCATGATTTAAATCGGAGCGAAATGAAATGGAGGCAAGCACCAGAACAATTTGTGATCCTTCTGCCCCCTTGTGGATCTAGGAACTTGTCAACATCCAAAGAGCTTGAGGAATGTTCTTGTGGAATGGCATCAATAAATTCCTGTAGATGTATTCAGGAAAGAAAGGAAGAAAAACACCACCACCATCTAACAGGAGTTTGTTCTGTTCAATTGTGCAACTATATTCCATTGCAAGCCAAATTGTATTGCACATTGACAGCTGAGTAAATTCTTTGGATCAAAGGAATAGAACATTACAATAATTGTGGCACTTTACTGATTTTTTTAAAATTCCAGTTGCGCCCTTTCATTCTCTCTTCATCTCTCTTGGCTTTTGCCATGGCACTTAACTGCACACTCTTGTCCTAGCTTCTGATAGAGGTGACTTTCAAGTCAGAATCCGTCTCTTTTCCTTCCTTTTAATGTTTGGTTAGAATGACGAAGTACTATGGCAAAGGTGGGAGGTGGGAAACAGCTTTAATTTTTGTAAAAGTGTCGGCTGAGGAAAGATTGGAGATGCCCTATGGCCAGCAAGCTGCAATTCTACATTCCTAAATTCAAGTAATATTACTTTATGAAGTATTATTGCACATGTATGAATCAATAGCATTAATAAGCATTTTTAATTTAAATAAAATATATTTACAATGAGAAAGTAGATTTAGCTAATGTTTCATTTCTGACTAAATTCTTATTAATGAACTAAGCCTTGTTTTCAGTGTAGGACTTTGAATTATTATTTTTAAAGACAAAAAGGCAGGGGAATAGGTAGGGGTGTGGGTGGGTGAGTGTTGAATTAAGGAGAACAATGGTAAAAACTTTCTTAAACGAAGCAGAAAAAATGTGGTTGAGTTAACTAATTTAAAACTTAAAAGTCTTCTGCAGGTGGATAGAGCATCAAGGCAAAATAAAGCACTTAAATTCCATTGTTTTCAAGGAAAGAGACAGTGAACCATGTGTATAACACTTCTGAAATAAAGTAAGTTACAACACAATTCCATCTATGGTGATTCGGGAGGAAGCACCAAACTAGACATGATGTTAATTGCATGCATGTAATGAATGCACTTAAAAATAAACAAACAGAAGCCACACACACCCTCCCTGGTGCATGGGTTGTTCAGTGGCTGGGGAGAGGTTAACCCTTCCCTTCCTGTCATCCTAAAATCCTCCTCAGTTGCATCAAGACAGTGTCTTCACCCACTGTGGACCTGATGCATATCAGTGCTATCCCCAGCTGCTGTTTACACTATTATTGTTATTGTTATTATTTTATGCACTTTGACTGCATTCACACAATTAACATCAAATCTAGTCTGACCTTTGGGCGCATTGTGTTGCGTAGGCCTTACTCCTAGGACAGTGTGCGTAGGATTACAAAGGTTAAAAATGCGTAACTTTAATAAATATTTGCGCTTAGGATTGTAGCCTTGTATCCTGGTACTAGGTGCACAATTTGGAAATGTCCTACTGAAATGAAAGAGATTGAAGTCTAAATAATTTGTGAGGGACAGGGTAAGATTGCCAGGTTAACTTTTAACATGTTTTAGCAATTATGAGATGCTTTTAGTATCAGTTTCATCTCACATGCATTTACAAAGACAAAGTAGAACACCTGAGAAGTTGTCCTAACAAGCATTCTGATGCAGCCGGTACCAGCTGGCCTGTGTCTCAAGAAATATTAGCAAAGTGACACCAAAGAAGGTAAAGTGATACTAACAAGGTAAAATGCCAGTGTTTTGGATATGGTACTTAGCCCTGATTTCCATAGGTATATCCACCCTCCTTTGACATTTATTCATTGGTGGCTGTTTCATGCATGCAAGACATTCCTTAATGTTGCAGTCACAAAGTGATGAATATACATGCATGAATTCAGCCTTAGGTGGGGTTTATTAGATGGTGCTGAGGCAGACAGGAGAGGATGGCACATCATGTGTACAACCAGAGAATAGCCCAAACCACAGTATTCATGAATTATGTATATCTGTGTTTTGAAGCTATGGATATGTACTTGGAAGTAGGTTCTATCAAAGTTAATGCATTCAGTATGCTTAGATAATGTGGTGCCAGCCTATACCAGTCCATATCAAACTATACCTTGATTAAATCTGTCTATCTGGTGCCTATTTGATTATGGATTGGACAGTAAACTACATTTGAAGTTAGTATTCTGACATTTTAACTGGGATTTAAAACAGGGTAGGGCTTGGGTTTTCGTTTTGCCCATTAACATAAATCGTATGAGCAATAATGTGCAAATAAAAAAAAACTTTTTTGAAATTCTGGGGAGTGGAAATGCTAAATGTTAATTTGAGACGTCAATTATCAGTGTTGGTTTCCCCCCTCTTTCATTTTTTAAAAATCTGAAAGATCTGAGATTTAGGGCAGGCTTATGCCTTGAAACCACAGGGAACAATTATGAATGGGTTAGCTCCATAGGCAGCAGTAATATGTAAAACAGCTTGCTCTGATTATGGATAGATTTTCTGTGCCAGCCCCAAGAACAACCAAGAATATGCAGTTCTTGTGTTAACCAATAATATGTGGGTGATCAACATGATCCATTGCTTCCACATGCTGTGTTGGTCCCGCAGAGCTATATTTTTGCTGAAGCATTCCTAACAGCTTTCCACATGGTGACTGTAACCTAAGAACTGCCCCTTGGTAATCAGATTCCATTACTATCAGTTCATTTCAAATAAATACTTAATCTCAGAAATTGTATGTTAAAGTTTCTTTTTGAGATGCTGCTCCAAGGAAAGCCCCTTTCCCAATGTAGACTGACCACTAAGTAAGCTGCTCATCTGCACATCAACACAGTTCTCAGTGAAATTTATTTCCATGTAAACAGCTTAGTTCCCCTACAAGTCAATGCCAACGGATAAACGCTCGTTGTTGCAGTGGTGTACTGTCATTGTGAGTCAACCAGTATCATCACAACAGGATGAGTAATTAGTAGGTATGGTGCAATATAGTTACAAAGTGGTATGAAATTAGAAAAATGTTACAGAATTAGTCAACACAGAGCCAACTATTTTGGCACAAGCTGATGATCTCATACTACCAGCCCATTCATATGGGATTGCACCCGAGAAGCATCAGGAATCTGCACTCAGCCAGGTTGTGGTTCTGGTCTAGATGCAGATATCCAGGAGCACCACAGCAGTACATACCTTATACTCCAGTCTGTGAAGGCATCCATTTCCACCACCTGTACTACTGAACATCTGGTTTGTAGGAGAAAGGAGGGCTTCTTGAAGACTACTGCTTACCGGTACATCCAGGTCCGTAGCTCAGGATGAGAGTCAATTTGAATGAATTATGCATCTACTATGAAACTGTAAGCAATAATCACAAACAAACTGTATGTACACGGTAGTTTGAATTCTGATAAGGATTGCTTTTTTCTAATGGATCCATCCTTTCCCTCCATATATTGATAGCCTGTGTTTAGATGGATGAGTTAACAGCTTGCATTCTCCCTGTCAAATATCGGTAACATAAGAAGAGCCTAGCTGGATCAAGCCAAAGGCCCATCTATTCTCACAATGGCCAACCTGATGACCATGGGGAAGCCTGCAAGCAGAGCATGAATAAAACAGCATTCTCCCCATTTGTGACTTTCAGCAACTGGTATTCAGAGTCATGCTGCCTCAAGCAGTTGGGGTAGAACATAGGCATCCTGACTAGCACTCACTGATAGCCTTATCCCCTAGTGCTTCATTAATGGCACTCTTAAGCACATTTCTCTGAGATGCCTCCACTGAGATTGCCCTGCCCCTGCAGCTTCCATAATCTGAGTAGGCAAGAGGGTGGCAGGGACGAAAATGGCATCAGCAAACTATGAGCCCGGCCCAAGGGCTCGGCTGCTCAGTTATTTCAGGGGCAAATCTCTGCAAGAAGGTTTAGAACTATAAAAATAAGCAAGACAAAAGGAATGGATGATTGGAGCATTAGATTGCAATCCTATAGAAATTTAGGTGGGATTCAATCCCAAGGAACACAATGGGACTATTATGCACTGATAGTCTTCCTCTTATACAGTTTTTCAATTCAGGCATCTGTACAATTTTAACATATCCCTTGGGTGTTAGTTCTTGCTTTGTTAATGCTTTAGGAGAGACTAAAAAGCATGGGATGCTCTAGAGAACCACCATATCATCTTCTTCTGGGTCTTACTAATTCATTTTATCATGTAGCCAGCAATCACCACAGTGCTGACATCCCTTGGGACCCTGCAACAGCCATTCCTGTCATGTGTATTCATCATACAGTTTCATTTTGCTGTCCATTTCTCTGAGCAGAGCCTAGTCCCAAAGACAACCTGTGTCTTATTAGTGAAGAGAAATGGAGACTCATGCTGTCCTCTGTAATCACAACTGTTTATTTACAGTTTCCAGGACCAAACCAATAAAGTTTGCTGCCTGAGGTTAAGGACAAGATGGCAACCTTCCCCCCAGTCTACAAAAGTCAACCAGACTGGCAACTGAGTATCTTGCATTCAACATTAGTGACAGGACAATATCCTCTACCACACCTGAGGGAGGCAGGCTAATTTACAGAGACACAGTAGTCTTCATAGTACACACAGTGCTATCCTCCAACACCTTGCCACATTCCCACCCCCACCCCCCAGTGTTCACTGCCTAAGGTGACTGCTTTACTCTTCCTAGTGACAGAACTGGCCCAGTCGTTTTTGCAGGTTGGGCAAAGGGGCAGGTACCAAGCATGCACATTGTACTAGCCCTAGAACAGCATCAGTTGCTAAAAAGCAAGACCATGCTCTCACCCGAGACCCCTTGCCAGTCAGAAGGGTAAACTCAAAATATGTTTCTTTGGCCAGATTTGGGGGAAGGGGGCGAAGTGCGGGGGGATCTCTCTGAAAAACACAACAAAACACCCACTCCTCCAACTCCCTCACATCTGATGAAGTTCAAAGAGGCAAAAGGGAAGACAAGGAAGACAAACCCTCAGTCAACAGCAGCTAATTAGTGACAAAGTAAAATTCTTCCGAAGTCCTGCAAAGCAGTAACAACTAGCAATGGCTCAGTAAGTCATGTGTTAAGAGTGAGAGACAAAGCAAAGACAGGGGCCATTTGCCAATAGCTCCAGGAGAAGCAGCCGAACAAAATAAAAATGGAATCATTCAAAACTGGCATCAGTAATACAGTGGTACCTCAGGTTACGAACTTAATTCATTCTGGAGCTCCGTTCTTAACCCGAAACCATTCTTAACCTGAGAAGCGCTTTCGCTAATGGGGCCTCCCACTCCCACCACACCACCAGCGCACATTTCTGTTCTCATTCTGGGGCAAAGTTCTCAACCCAAAGTACTACTTCAGGGTTAGCGGAGTTTGTAACCGAAGTGTTTGTAACCTGAAGCGTTTGTAACCTGAGGTACCCCTGTAGTGGCTTCTTTTGCCCACCCCACCACTAGCCTCATCAGTTCTTCCCTCAACGAACCCTTACTTCTGCAGATACAGTTTAGTGTTCGGGAGGAAACAAATTGATAATTCTGAGTAAACTGTCTTTCCCCCCTCCTTCTACACTCCCTTTTAGGCATAACACAGGTCACAAATGCTGGCAATGAGAGTGACTCATATTCTTCAAAAACCTCTACCTTATGTTAATTCATTATCTGTCCCTGGACACTAAACAGGACAAAATGACTCAGTGACAGACAGACAGACAGACAGACAGACAATAGCAAGGAAGTGAGGCTGAGGCATTTATATCTTAAAGACAGATTATGCTACAGCTTTATCCCTGAAACGAAAAAGATGTTTTATTTTAAGAGACAAAATAAGAGTTCATATTCATTAGAATAAGAACCAACATCTTTAGGACAGTTGAATTTTCAGACTTCCACAGGCAATTTGCTCTGGAGGGACTTTTCTTTTGTGCACCTGCTCTCTGCATGTCGACATCGCCCTGATGGGCCTACGGGGTGCTGGTGGGCAGATGGTTCTGTGCCGCAGCAGGAAGCAATAGGCTGTAATGGCCATCTGGTCCCTTCCAGTTCTACTCGCCATGCCATGAAATAAATTGCTCAAGGATCAAAGCTTGATGACCCAAAACTGAGAACGGCAGTGCAAACACATTGATGTGGCAAATACTGCTGCAGCAGCATGGCCAGGACAACAAGCCAGCACCAAAGTTCAGGAAGGGAGCGTAAATATTTATGGTGGTACCAATATATTTTTCTTCACAAGTGGCTAGATGAAAAGTTATGGCTTAGTGTTGTGGAGGAAATGTGCCGTAGTTTATTCCAGGAATGTGCCATTTAATAACCCCTTGCTAAACTAACTTACCAACATGATCTTCAGATAGCTGGGCTGCTCTCCCCTGCTCTTAATCCCAACCTTGGCATATAAACCATATCCAGCACAATATCCAGTTATTTTTTAGCTTCTCATTACAGCATGGAACCTTGCAACTGGAGCATGTGAATACTGAGAGAGAAAGTCACCTTGCAGTGACTCTTTCACTACACAATTTATTATGTAAATTGGCCTACAGTGAATGCAATTCAAAAGGCTAATTCAATGACCCAACTCAAATTTTATGTTGATGAAAGAGCACATGTCTCAGGCCACGTCTCCTTGCAGCTGTAATGTACAAGCCCTCTGTCAGGGCTCCTTGCACATTTGATTCACAATAGGAATTGGGGGTGTGGGTGGGGGCGTTGTGTAATTAAATTCAACTTATATGCCTGAGAACATTTCCTGATTTATTAGCAATGCTGTTAGTTTTGGCTGAGAAAGATGTGTTAGGAGACTGGAGAGCTATTTAAAGCAAAAGAAGAATCTTTTCTGAGCATTTCACTAACAACATGATAGATATATTCCATATTGCTGACTTTTATTTTAATCACCTGCCAGAATGCAACAGCGTGTTGAAGGATGATGCGTCAGAAAGAGACTGTGATTCCAAAGCGCTATTAGAAATCCCTGAAGTCCGCAAAGAACACAAGCAATGGAGTGAAGAAATATTTAAGCTGGCAGCAAAAGTCCATTTTTACAACTCATTTATTCATAGAAATATCTCCCTCTAGTTTGCTATGTTTATTACGCAATATAAACACAAACTGAGAAAGGTAGAAGTAGATTTGGCAAGTCTGAGCTGAAGAACTGTGGGGTCTGATCATCTGTTTGTTCAACTCTGCTTCAAAACGTCACACATTTTCTACATGAAGCTCTCAGTCTTGTAGAATTTACCATATAAAGTATATGTGATGGTGGCACATATATCACTTCTGTTATTCCATTTTGTACATCAACAGCCTTTCCATAAAGCAATATGGTAAAGTGCAGTGATCAGCCATCCATAGTTTTCATGCTATTTCTCATGTGCTTGACCACACTTCATATTTAGTTGGGGTGATCTGGAGTTGTCTCATACTGATCCAGCAGAAGCCAAAATCAGCGCAAATTTGGTCAACTAAGTTCTTATCCATGCTTAACTTTTGCCCTCCTCTTTCCATGCTTGGGTCTGGACATTAACACTCTGTATGCAATGTGGATTTTTTATTTTGTTGTGTTTTGACCTGATCTTTCCGGGCAAAAACTCATTCTTTGAAGCTGAATTGGAGCAAACATCAATTTGGGTTTTCTGCAGATTGTTTTTTTCTCCAATTGAGCTTTAAAGAGTGGGTTTTCACTGTGAAAGCATAGGAGCATGAAAAAAAGGGTGCTCAGACATGGAGCTTTAAATTGTGTTTCGAGGACCCGATCCCCGCTTTGTGGAACGAAGACACACAGACACAGAGTATAAGGTTAATGGGCAAGAAAAGGCCACAACTTTATTGATTACAGCAAGTGAGAAGGTATTGGCTTAGGCATTGGACCACGACAGATTGACTCCACCCACTCGGAGAGGGGTGAGCCCAAAGGGGGTTTATTCACCAGAAGGTGGAGCCTGTTGATGCTAATACAACTATAAGCTCTCCCCTGATGTCACCGAGGGTCGTGCCATGGCCCCCCGCCACACAGGCATCAGACAGGATCCACGACCGCCGGATTCCTTTAACGGAATACCCAAATTTGAAGGGGTAGGCGATGGCCACACCTAGCCCTTCCACACACCATCAACACATTCCAATGCCTAACCGCCACCCGAGCCCAAGAGGCTTGCCACCAATACCCTCACAGCTGTAACCAATCCCTAATACTGTTGATGATGCTACCTAACCAAATATTGTTCCCCCGATCTGAAAGATGAACCCCATCATCCCAGAACAAGGCCTGATCACCTATCCGGATACCATCATGAGAAATAAATGAGGCGGAATGGCTGGCACAGCAGTAAGTTAAACTGCAAACCACGCCCCCTCCAAGCCGCCCAGTTGGGCGCTTACCTGTGGGCGTGGTGCGCCAGCCAGGTGAGTGGGGCAGGGGGCGCAATAAAACAATAAATTATTATTATTATTAACACAGTGAGTTTTTACCGTGCAAACTGCAAGTTGAATGGTGAAATGTAAGTTTTCTGTTTCACACAACAAAAAAGGCATAGCAAATATAGGGACCTTAAAATTAACACATTGTGCAAATTTCACATGAGAAAATCCTCTTAAAGATTGTAAACGGGGCATGTTTAGAATGTATTTGCTATGCTCCACTGCCATCTGTCTATAGAAAGTTAATTAATGAGCTTTAATAAAATAATGGCTGCTTGGGAAAATGCTTGTTAATAGGTCACATCATCGAGTCACATTCATAATAAGAGGTGTAATTAAACAGCTGAAGAGTCATTAAAGATTTTGCTTCTCAATGATTGTTCTGTTTTTCTGGGGAAACACTTTCTCTGGGAAAATTACTTTGTATTGCCTTTCAACGCTAGTTAAAATGCAATACAAAGTAGCATACAAAAGTAACATGCAAAGTAACAATACAAAAGCAAATGTGTTTTCCTCCTCCTCATAGTTCCTGAAAAGAGTCACTCACACACAGCACAATCTGGACCGAATCCAGAATGGGGATTCCTAACACACAAACCAAACAGATTTACAACAGCCAGCTGCAATGGAATTGAGCTCTTTTGCTAAAGGTGACCCACTTAACAAAGTATGTCTGATATTGTTATGTACTGAGTTGAATAGGATCCAAACTGCAGCAGTCTGATTGGTCCTAGAACAATAGGATCCAAAAGGAAGCAGTCTGATTGGTCCTAGAACAATAGGATTCAGAATGCAGCAGTCTGATTGGTCCTAGAACAATGCAGCAGTATGATTGGTTGGCAGGAACCACCCAATCATGCTCCAGATAGAAGTGAATCCACAACCTGATTGGCTTACAGTAGAATTCCGGAATTAACCAATCATGTGCAGCCCATTGTGTAAATAATGTATATAAAGCAGATACCTTGAGGGGACTTTCATTCATTCCTCCTCACCACTATGAGCTGAATAAAGAGCATGAAATCACTTTGCGACTCTGAGTATATTTCACTGGCGACGAAGGTGGGATCCCGCTGAGCTGACTGCCACACACAGCACCGCAGCACCGCCACCTGCCGCACCGCTGCCTCGCACTGTGTATCCAGGCTTCAGCTCCGGGACACAAGGAACTCAGAATGGCAACCGACAGCAGCTTCTCGCCGTTCAACCCAGCATCTGGAGACTGGGAAGCGTACGCCTCCCGTTTCACCTTCCTCCTAGAAGCCAAAGGGGTCACCGATGAAGAAGACGCCAAGAAGAGGGCAATATTCTTCAGCGTCTGCGGAGAGGAGACGTTTGAAATCGCCCGGGCTCTCCTTGCGCCTGAAGACGTCGCTACTGTTCCATACAAAACAATAATGGAACAGCTGAAGGGGCACTTTTCGCCACAGCCCTCAGTGGTGGCTCGTCGAAATGCCTTCTACGCAAAGCGGCAAGCCCCTGGGGAAACCATAACTGGGTTTGTGACCTCTCTCCGCCAAGCCGCCCGGTTCTGCAACTTCTCAGAGCTGGAGAACATGCTTCGGGACCGCCTCGTCGGTGGCCTGAAGGATGAGAAGCTGCAACGACGCCTCTACGCTAAGAAGAACCTAACGTTCCAGGTCGCTCTGGAGGAGGCCCTGGCAACGGAAGCTGCCAAGAGGTCGACGCAAGAGGCACGGCCGAGCCAGCCGTCCCAACCGAGGGTCCACCACGAAGACCTCACCGACGACTCAGGATCCAACAGGGAGGAGGTGCACCGAGTACAGCAGCGCACTCAAGCAGCCCACATACCACAGCTGCCTCGACGAGAAGGAGGGAACTGCGCAAGCTGTGGAGAAAGTCACGAGAGGAGGACCTGCCGTTTCCGCAACACAGAGTGCAGGCAGTGCAGAAAATTGGGACACATCGCCCGGGTGTGTCGGGCTCGGCCCACCCGACGCCAGGCATCAGATGACCAATCCAAGAGCCCCAGGTCCCGGGGCCCAACGCACCAAGGCAACTCGACGGAGCTCACGGACTTCCAGGTATACCAGTTGCCCCACCCCAACGTAGAGAAAATTTATGTGGAGGTACAGATAGAGGGGGCCCCATGCCGCATGGAGCTTGACACGGGTTCAACTCTATCCATAATCTCAGCAAGGACCTTAAGGAAACTGTGTCCTACTGGGGGTCCCAAACTCAGGCCGGCCCCATTCACCCTCCGGGACTTCCAGAAACGTAAGGTCCCCACAATAGGGGTGGGGACCTTCAGGGTGCAATACCGAGGGCGGACGCGGCAACTGGACTTGCTTGTGGTCAAGGGCCCCTACATTAGCTTACTGGGATTGGCATGGTTTGGACCACTGGGGCTAGCCGTCACCGGGGTGAACCACACGAGCTTACAAGTGGACGTGGACGCCATATGCAAGGAATTTCCAGGGGTTTTCGATGGGAAATTGGGACAGTATACAGGCCCCCCCATTGCTCTACAGCTTGACCCCACAGTACGACTGGTCAGGCTCAAGGCCCGCCGGGTCCCGTTCGCCCTGAAACCCTGTATAGACGAGGAATTGGACCAACTCATGGAGCAAGGAGTGCTGGAGCCGGTGCCTAATGCCCCCTGGGAAACCCCAATCATCACACCCGTCAAGCCTAATGGTTCGGTCCGCATCTGCGCAGACTACAAATGTACCATAAACAAGGCCCTCACAGCCCATGCATACCCAGTGCCAGTGGTCAGCCATGTCCTTGCCACCCTGGCTGGGTCGAAAATTTTTGGCAAGCTGGACTTGGCCCAAGCATATCAACAGCTGCCAGTAGATGAGGCCACAGCAGAGGCACAGACGATTGTGACGCACAGAGGAGCGTTCAGGGTAAAGCGGCTGCAATTCGGTGTCAGCGTGGCACCAGGCATATTCCAGAATCTAATGGACTCTCTCCTTAAAGGGATTCCTGGTGTCACCCCCTTCTTCAATGATGTGTTGATTGCCAGGCCCACACTAGAGGAGTTTGAGGACCGCCTCCGCACCGTTCTGCACCGTTTCCAGACGGCGGGTCTCAAGGTGAAGCGGGAAAAATGTCTACTAGGAGTGCCTCAGGTGGACTTTCTGGGATTTATGGTGAACGCAGAAGGGGTCCACCCGACTGGGGACAAGGTACGGGCCATTTGTGATGCCCCAGCGCCCAAGAACAAGACTGAACTTCAGGCCTTCTTGGGACTATTGAACTTTTACCATTCCTTCCCCACAAGGCAGAGGTAGCGGAGCCCCTACACAGACTCCTGGACAAGCGGGCCCCTTGGATGTGGGGCCAGCGCCAGGAGGACGCATTCCAGGCAGTCAAGGACTTGCTTGTCTCAAACTCGGTCTTGGCACACTTCGACGAGAGGCTGCCGGTGGTGCTAGCATGCGACGCCTCGCCCTATGGCATTGGCGCTGTCCTGGGACACCAACTCCCGGATGGAAGAGAGGTACCAGTGGCATACTTTTCCCAGACACTCAACGCAACCAAGCGGAACTACTCGCAAATTGACAAGGAGGGTCTGGCAATCGTGAAGGGAGTAAAAAAATTCCATGATTTCTTGTACAGGCGGCCCTTCACCGTGGTGACTGACCACAAGCCGTTGCTTGGCTTGTTTGCCCCCAAAAAGCAGACCCCCCAAGTGCTGTCTCCTCGCGTCCTCAGGTGGTCAATTTTCCTTGCCAGCTACCAGTATGCACTGATTCACCACCCTGGGAAGGCGATGGGCCATGCGGACGCCCTCAGCAGGCTACCACTACCGGAAACAGGCCCCGACCCAGCACCTGCACAAGAGGTTATGAGCCTGGAGCTGCTTCCCGACCGCCCCATTCAGGCACAAGAAGTTGCACACCATTCCAAGAAAGATAGGGTCATCTCCCGGGTCCTGGACTGGGTGTGGAGGGGATGGCCCAGCAGCAGCCCCGGGCCAGAATTCGCCGGCTACACAACCCGCAAACATGAACTGTCGGCCCACAAGGGGTGCCTGTTATGGGGAAGCAGGGTCGTTGTTCCCCAGCCCCTCTGCAAAAGGGTCCTCACAGCCCTACACGAGACACACCCAGGGGTAGTAAGAATGAAGGCCCTTGCCAGGAGTTATGTGTGGTGGCCGGGGATTGATGGAGAGATAGAGGCCTGGGTCAAACACTGCCAGGCCTGCCAAGAATCCCGCCCAGATCCCCCAAGGGCCCCAGTCCAGTCCTGGGAGTCCGCCCAAGCACCATGGTCACGCCTGCATGTGGACTTCTCTGGCCCCTTTCAGGGGAAAACATTCTTCATAGTGGTGGACTCCTACACCAAATGGCTGGAAGTCGCACTGGTACCGTCCACTTCTACGTCCGCAGCCATCCGGGTACTACGCAGGCTGTTTGCAACCCACGGGCTCCCTGACACTCTCGTCTCAGACAACGGGACTGCATTTACGTCAGGAGAATTCCAAACCTTCACAGCGCAGAACGCCATCCGACACATCTGTTCGGCGCCATTCCACCCTGCCACCAATGGCCAAGCAGAACGCATGGTGCGGACCACCAAGGACACCCTTCGCCGCATGACGCAAGGGGATTGGGAGTACCGCCTTGCCACATTCCTTCTAGCACAGCACAGCACCCCCAGCTCAACGACTGGCCAGAGCCCCGCTGAACTACTAATGGGTCGGCGCCTTGCAATCAGATTGGACCGCCTTCACCCCGATAGAGCTCAGGATGAGGTAGTGGTGGGGGAAGGCAGGAACCCCCGGACCTTCGAGGCCCAGGACCCAGTGTACGCAAAGAATTTTGGGGCAGGCCCTGCATGGGTACCCGCCACAGTCACCAGGGTCACTGGCCCCATGTCGTACGAGGTGCTAACAGATGGGGGGCAATGCTGGCGCCGCCACTGCGACCAGATACGGCGACGATTCCCGGGAGAAAACCAGGAGGAGGAGGACAGGTCAGAGGAGTCCCAAGGGAACAGTGGGGCAGTGAGGCCCATAGAGCAGCAGGGGCAAGCAGGAGAGGCAGAATCAGTAAATACAGAGAGGACCCGTGAGGCTGAAAGGACACTGGAACCAGAACCACGACTGAGCGAGCCAGTTGCGCCAGACCATACAGCCCCATCACAGCCAGCATCCTTGGAACACAAGCCAGAACCTGAACCCCGGACCAGGGAACACCCCAGGCCGCAACGCACACGTAGGCCGCCGGCGTACCTTGGGGACTATGAATGCGACCTCCCAGGCAGGACTGGAACTTAGAGGGGAGGGGTGTTATGTACTGAGTTGAATAGGATCCAAACTGCAGCAGTCTGATTGGTCCTAGAACAATAGGATCCAAAAGGAAGCAGTCTGATTGGTCCTAGAACAATAGGATTCAGAATGCAGCAGTCTGATTGGTCCTAGAACAATGCAGCAGTATGATTGGTTGGCAGGAACCACCCAATCATGCTCCAGATAGAAGTGAATCCACAACCTGATTGGCTTACAGTAGAATTCCGGAATTAGCCAATCATGTGCAGCCCACTGTGTAAATAATGTATATAAAGCAGATACCTTGAGGGGACTTTCATTCATTCCTCCTCACCACTATGAGCTGAATAAAGAGCATGAAATCACTTTGCGACTCTGAGTATATTTCAGATATGAAGCTTCAAAATTAAAAAAAAAAATGTCTGTCCCCACCCCCCGATCCTAGCATTGCATTTTGGGACCTTTCATAAGTCTACCTTCTCAACATTAAGCAGATTGTGACATCACAGCTCACAGTTATTTGGCCTGATCCAGCATGGGTAGCGCATGCTTTAAAAAGGCTTCCCATATCTCAGTTAGGGGTGTGTGGGTGTGTACTTTCTCTAGGCGACTTGCTGCATCTAGCACAGTGCTGGTGCTGGGGTAGCCTATATGGCCTTCCAGCTGTTGCTGAATGGGAACTCCCAGTATCCCTGACCATTGGTCATGTTAGCTGGAGCTGATGGGAGCAGAGGTCCAACAGCAATGGGTGTGGGTGGGTGTGCACAGACCAGGTGCCTATGATCTAGCACATGGAGTTCCATGGGGATCCCAGAACTGCAGTGAAATAGCAATGTGCTATTTGCTACATTAAGGGGTTTTTGGACTGAAAAGCCATATATAACAGCAACAACATCTATTTGGTGGAGAGCTGCACACAGACACACTTGCACAGCAGAACTCATTATTGTGTGCTCATATCTTTGGACAGAAGGAACTCGATTCTTGGGAGAAGACAACACCATATTATAAACCTAGTTTTTGAAAAGCTTAGTGAAGACAATGTTTGTTATTGTTTCTAATGCATCTTTTAAATTTTTAACTCCATGAGTTTGATATCTAGAAAAGTAGCCCGTGTCAATAATTTGGGAGTAAAATTCCATTAAAACCACAGGCTGTTATTCTGGAGCAGGGGTGAGAGGACCTGTCACCCTCCAGACTCCATCGCTCATCAGCTCCAGAATAATGGGAGTTGGAGGGCAATGAGTTTCGTCAGCTGTACTCCAGAGCAATAGATGGTTCCTTAAAAGTTTATGTAGGATTCTTCAAGTAACAAAGGAAACACTTTTCTACTCATCTTCCCCTACAATGCATAGCCCAAGGAGCAAACTTGCTATTTTTACATAATGGATTTTCAGTTCAGATGAGGCAATGAGGATGACCAGGAAGCGAGGCTTGTGCACCCTGGCAATGCTCCAGAATCTTCTGCCGCACACAAGGGTTCAACAGCAGACATGAATGCTCTGTGACAGACAACAGATAAAGTGCTCCTTGAAACAAAGTCTGGAAGCCGCTGGCCTGTAATGTAGGCCTATTCCTGACCCTAAAAAAAAACCATCCTAAAAATCTGGAAATAAGCATCCAAACTACCAGCATTTGCCATTCATAATGATAGAAGCAAAACTGCTATTGAAAGTTATTCCTTGCAATGGGTACTGTGTATTTCTGCATTGGTGGGACTTAAAGTAAAAGGCCCTTCGGCCTGTCAAATAAATTGTAAATCTCTTTCATTTCTTTTTACTCTGTTTTGCTAGACATTTTCAATTTGTGCCATCTGCTGGTCAAACTATATCACTACAGTTGGCAAAGGCGTTTCGGTTAGAACGCTCCCCCGCCCCTGTGACTTAATTTTGCCAAATCACATCACTGGAATTGCTTGCATATCATCATGGCTTGACACAGAGCTATTGCAAATTATAGCAATACCACATATCTCACTAACAATGAAATGAATACACTTTTAGATCATAGAGGTTACAGAAATGAAGAAAGCAACCATAGTTTTCCTTCCTAAAGGCTGCTTCAGTAAAGCTCATACCTAATGTCTAGTATTATCAACTTGCTACTCCTGTTTTAGACTTAGCCTTTATAACCCTGTTTTAATACCACACTGACACTTTTACATCAAGAATATCCTTCTTCAGTCTAAAAACCAGATCGTCCCAACAGTGAATGATTTTGGGTTTTGAGTTTTCAAATGTTTATTCCCCCAAGTGGATAAGCACTAAATATCATGTGCATATTACTCATGTGTTTAGACCAGCAGTGGTGAACTCCCATCAGTGCCATCTGGAATGGCCAAACCACCAGATATTATGTGAGCTGGACTTGAGCACCAGTATCAGGAGAATCACATGTTTCCCACCCTGGTTTACTCTCTGAATATCCTTTCCTATTTTCTCCTTAAGCAAAGAGCTGATCATCCCCTAACTTTTGCGGTTTTCCCCAGCTGCAATTCTGCACAGCCCACAATGTTTTTCCATTGATTGACATCAGCAGTGGCAGTTTGCATCTGCTTCTGGCTGAGGAACTCTTTGTACCTTGATGCATTAATGGCTTGTGGCTGAGGAGCCTTTTCGCTTGCCACAACTTTTCATAAGTCATCATCTGTCATCTTTGTGTGGTGTCCCCCCACCCCACCCCGTTCCTAATCCTTAGCCTTTTAATGCTGGCAATAATTCAGGTACTGACTTGGAACAGAGCTCTCTGTCTGCAGAGAAAGTTTGACGCTTGGCTCTCGTTTCGGTGTCTATTTTAGTCATACCATTTTCTTCACTTGTGGATGCATCTCCATCAAGATTTCCTGCTACTTTGTAATCCCTCTGAACAGCAAGATAATCGTCTCTGGGCTTTTTTCTTGTATTGTCACACATGCTGCCTTTTAAATGGACACCAAGAATATTCTGTTTTGGAGCATCACCCGGCTGCTCTTTGTTCTTATGGTCTTCTGGAATTGTGGGGCATGCATTGATGGAAGATGCACAATGGTAATAACCAGAAATCTGCTTCTTTTCATGCATAGCGCAGAGATCAATTTGCCTTAAGATCTCTGTGCCAAAAGGACTGTCTTCATACTTTCTATAGAGATCTTCCTGAATTTTTGTAAAGCCCTAAAACATTGGAAAATACATTGTGTATTACACACTGTGTTTTTGAAACCTTTTTTTTTTTAAGAAACAGATTTTGGTTTTTTTAATCAGCTGCCCAAAGACTACAATGCTTTAAATGTGGTGTTTGATCATTCTTATAGTGCAAATAAGTAGCTAACAGAATCTCAATATTTTTGCTATCAATATTTTTTACTTTGTGTGTTGTGTCATTTCACTTTCCAGGAACGACTTGCTTTTTCTGTCCAGACATTTGATACTGTGGGCATGAAAAGGATGATTTGATAACATTTATACAGTGGTACCTCGGGTTAAGTACTTAATTCGTTCCGGAGGTCCGTTCTTAACCTGAAACTGTTCTTAACCTGAAGCACCACTTTAGCTAATGGGGCCTCTTGCTGCTGCCGTGCCGCCGGAGCACAATTTCTGTTCTCATCCTGAAGCAAAGTTCTTAACCTGAAGCACTATTTCTGGGTTAGCGGAGTCTGTAACCTGAAGCGTATGTAACCTGAAGCGTATGTAACCCGAGGTACCACTGTACTGCTTTTGTATGCAATGCCTTTGAGTAAGAACACACACACACACACACACACACACAGCCATTGTTTGGACCCTAGTTTTACTAGCTACAGCTTGGTAGAACCCCAACACCTTATGACTTTCCTAAAATCAACAAACTAGATTTGAGATTGAAAAATCAACAGGTACGTACATAACTGTCATCCAAGGAAAATCCACAACTTATTTTATCTTTCTCAGGTGCAAAACCCTCAATGCATAATTCTACCTCTATAAACTTTTTAGCAATTTTGTTTAACTATGTTGCAAAACTTCTCAACAATAGTCTTGGATCACTTTCAGCAGGATCTTTTTTCCTCATAGCTTCCCCCACCCCCACCCCCCATTGTTCAGTTTCATTTGTTTCACAACTGCATTCTTCCACATTAAATAACACTATCCTATCTTGCTGTTTGCACTACGCAATGGTCCTCTTTATTCAGGAAGAACATATATTAAAGTGAACCAACGACTCAGGAGTGTACTGTAGAAGGTGCCTATTCTGTGGAGTGGGGGGGGGGGAGAAGAAACAAGTGCTGAGAGTTACGTCTTTTGGATGACTGATTAACACCAAGAGTAAATTTGGAAGATGGATATTACAGCAGCCGCAATGTGCAAAATGAAATGTCAAAGTAAAACACCTCTTAATAAATATCCTCTTCTGCCACATATTAATGCAAAAAACACTCTCATTGAGTCACTGTAATCTAGACTTCCTGTTCAGTGATCTTTGTCATTTTCTAATTGTAAAAGCATAATAACTTCTCACCTCTCACGCTTCTGTTCTCTAGTCAAGTTCTTTAATTATGGGCTCAAATACAACAAGGTCTAGAGAACTTCATATGATATGAGTATGGTAATTGTACTTTGAATTTGCAAAAGCTTCCAACCCATCCCGCAACAAGGATGAGACGACGCACACTGAATCCCAACCAGTTCCAATAGGGCTTGAGGGTTATGGAGTCCTTCACTGTAGCATAAATACATGTCCCTGCAACAAACTTCCCATGAAAATATTTCAACTGCTATTACAGCTGTACAGGGAGATATAGAATTTGGAGAGAGAAAGGGGCAGGCACATCTGTAAAAAGTTTTACAAGTAATAAAATGTAATACAAACAAGATTCAGCCCCATAATAACCTCATGGCAATGAATGTTGAGTGACAGAAAGGGGGAGGGGGGCTGAAAACTGGATGAGTGGGAGCAGTGCTTTTTTTCCTGGGGGGACACAGGGGTACCCCTAAGCATTTTGTGAAACTTTGTACTTTTGTCCATTTACTGTATTTATTTTTCCTGATTTGAACTATAAAATGGTTTTCTTGAGTCAAAATGAGAGTACCCCCAAACTTTTTTTTTTTAGGAGAAAAAAGCACTGGGAGGAAGAATAGAATGGAGTGGCTGAAACAAAGAAAAACACAGGCATATATAAAGGGTAGAAAGAACCATCTTGCTGTCTCGAAAGGTCACTTCCTGGTTCATACTGACACAGCTATTTTTTAAATTTTCACCAGGGATATGAGAGAGACAGAGAAAGCTCACACTGCCCATAGAAATCAATGGCAAAATCCAAGATTTTAAGATGGACGATGACATGGGTATTTTGTGACATAGTGAGAGCTGCTTCAGTTTCTCCTTGTATGGTCCACTTCCTAAATATAGATACAGTATTGGGATCCCTACACTGGTCAGAAATGCCCCATGGGAACAGGTTATCAGACAACATGGACTATCATTCTAACTAATTAGAGCCAGTGTGGTGTAGTGGTTAAGAGCGGTAGACTCGTAATCTGGTGAACAGGGTTCGTGTCTCTACTCTTCTACATGCAGCTGCTGGGCTAGTCACACTTCTCTGAAGTCTGGGCTAGTCACACTTCTTTGAAGTCTCTCAGCCCCACTCACCTCATAGAGTGTTTGTTGTGGGGGAGGAAGGGAAAGGAGAATGTTAGCCGCTTTGAGACTCCTTCGGGTAGTGATAAAGCAGGATATCAAATCCAAACTCCTCCACCTCCTCCTCCTTCTAATTTCAGCAGTTTTCATATAGCACTAAAAACACATATTTGGAATAAGCATCAACCCTATCACTTTGTTAGATAAGGCTACCTGATGCAGCTTATTCCATTTATTTAGTGTGTACATTGCTAAAAGGGGTGTGAGAGAGACAGAAAATGGCAAATTATTAAGCATAATTGGCAGATATGCTAAAAAGATTCAGCCAAGCCACTAGTGCACAATTGCTCATTGGGTCTAAATAAGGCGTTGATATCACACTTGGCCTGCCTTCTATAATCTTTAATTACATGATCACATTTTTACAGAGCTCGCAGTTAATGCTTGCAGAAGTGCATAATTTAGAGGGGATCAAATGCTAATCTTTTTTTAGATGCCAAATGAGTCCTTAATCTTTATTCGATGACAATTTAGTCCTTTAACTGTTATACTTCTTGATTACTCTTACCACGGAATACCAGTGTATAAATTTATTATTATTATTATTATTAGTAGTAGTAGTAGTAGTAGTAGTAGTATTTCTTTTTCAAAGGGAGAAGATCCTAGAGCTATGTCCAGCAGATGTGATGGGACATCTTCCTCTTCCTCCCCCCTCGCCCTGCAGGCTCTCATGTGCTCCTCAAGTCTGCTCCTAGGGGTAATCCTTTAACCCACCAGGAACAGATTTTTTGGGGGGTGGGGGGTTACGCAGGGATGCGGAGAAGAAGGGAAAATATTATGCAACTAAACTGACATTAGGTTCAGATATCATGATACCATTAGATTGTAAGAAAAACACTGGGGTCTAATTCGAATAGTAGAGTGCTTGGTATTTGGTGGGTGGGGCTTGTGTATTTTGCTCCAGAATCAGCTCCTCCCTTCAGTGTGTGTTCAGTTAAAACTGTCAGTTAAGAGGGACCAACTGCCTCTTCTTGTTTCTTGCCTCAGACTTGTCTCAGGGTACTGTTTTAGTTTCTCTCAGACATCATGTTATTTTGCTACAGTTTTCTCTCAGTTTATTATTAAAACTTGTTTATGTTTATGTGAACCACTTGCTTTTCTCAAAGAAAAAGAAACTCTGCTGAACAATGGTGGAATATCCTTAACTTGCCTGAATGAGGTGATATTCCCAATTTGCCAGGAGGACTGATTTTGTTAATCATGCCACAACACAGATATCACCCCTAGACATCCAACCATTTCTGTATAATTGCTGAATTTAAACAAGTACTTAAGTGAGGCTCTGAAATAACCAGGGAAAATGTAATGTACAACCTGGTGGGAAAGTACAGCCAGCAGATGGCATCAGAATAGCTACTACAATGCTGTGTCTGTAGAGTCATATGCATATCCCTTTTCCCCTTTTATTATCTCATATTCAGCTTCTTTGCAAAGCAACCAAAATATTTCATTCTAGTACCGCTTTCCTGTGCATTTTTTATCCATCAAAACAGGGAATTTACTTCAAAATGATGCTTGATGCAGCACCACAGCATATCTGGCCAAATTGATCCAGGCTCCAGCTTAACATATCCTCTAGTACATCTACCACCTAACTTCAAACATTTTGGCCGAGCCTGACCTAGAATGAACTGGATCAATATTGTGCTTCAAAAAGTCTGCAGGAAGAAAGTCTCTCTCAACCCTGGTGAGCACAGGTCTCCTAAGGACAGTGCTTTTCTTCTGGGGGGGACGCAGGTGTACGCATACCCCTAAACATTTTGTGAATCTTTGTACTTTTGTCCATTTACTGTATTTAATTTTCCCGATTTGCACTATAAAATGGTGATTTTCTTGAGTCGAAATGAGAGTACCCCTAAACAATTTTTTTGGGGGGGTAAAGCACTGCTTAAGAATGTAGGTTAAGTACTACTTCAACTGATATAACAAAGTTGCTTTGACAATGTGGCCAGTGCTGGTATGGCTATTTTGCAACCTAGGCCAGGCTAACTTCTTGTACACATGCCCCAAATTGTTAGCTTCTATTTTCAAAAGCAGATGTCTTGTAGAAAACAATGAAAAACACAAAACTATATAACCAGAACTAATCCTTATAAAATTGTGCCCCTCAAAGGTCAGTACTGCACCCCTTTGAAGTCTGCACCCTAGACGGCTGCCTCATCGGTCTAATGATAGCACCAACCCTGAATGTAGCTCCAAAACTTGCAACTATTTTTTAAAAGAGAGAGAGAGAGAGAGCATTTCTATGTAAGAAAATGTATAGGAAAACACAGATCATTAGGATTTTCTTTTTCTTTCCCGAGTAAACATGCAATACACCTGTGCAAGGACTGTGGACAAATGCACTTCCCAGCATTTTTGTATGTAGCAGAAAGAAGTGCAAAAATTGACACATGGTTCTAACTCATTTTTTCACATCAAAAATTACACCATCTAAGGTGGCCATTATCACTTCTTAATGTTGTTCTATTAAGTTCAGCAGGACTCCTCGTGAATAAAGGCAGGATAAGGGAATCAAGGGCAGACAAACAAAGACATGTGTTTCATTATATTAGATAAGAGTCCTGAATCAGAATATGAACAATTCCAATTCCATAGAGGGCTGAGATTTATGTGATGGGGCTGCTCAGCACTTAGAATGACATATTTATGTCCCTTTTTTCAAAACATAAAACACTCTGAGCTTCTCATTTGATTGAGGAAGTGGCGTAGGAAAGAAGGTCCAGCTATTTCTTCCCACATGGTTTATTTAAATAGCTCAAGCTCCAAAGCTGTTGTTTGCAACCGTGTTTTCTCCCTCCTGGGCAAATAGCAACTTTGGGGAAGAGGATTTGAACTGGGAAACCTACACAGGAGGAATGACTTGCTTGCACTGCCCCCATAACCACTTCTGTAGCAAGGTTCATGCTAACTGCATCCCCCCCCCACCCCATGTGTTTGAGGTGGAGACAGGCCCATTTGTATAAGGTGTGTGTGTGCAACCCTAAGACAAAGACTGTGACATGTTTGTTCTATCCCAGAGAAACGGAGCTAAGAACTCAAACACATACACTGAGGCAAAGTATAGGAATGAGGGATGGATCCCAGCATAGTGCAAGCAAATGGCTTATGCAACTGACTTGATGCAGGGGTGCTGCGATAGCCCCCAGTGCTACTATATCAACACTAGGAGGGGAATCCGAGGAAATTATCTTCATCAAAGGGGGAGGAAGGAAGCCAGGCATGGCCCACCCTGAGATATAGAGTGGATGAGGTTTGAGAGGCTGCCAGGGCAGTGGATTAACATTTGGCCCAGCCTCTGCTTGATCACAACATTGAGGGAACAGGTTGGGAAAAGAATAAGGCATCATTAAAAGTCCAAGAGAATGGGATGCAGGTGGCGCTGTGGGTTAAACCACAGAGCCTAGGACTTGCCGATCAGAAGGTTGGTGGTTCAAATCCCCGCAACCGGGTGAGCTCCCGTTGCTTGGTCCTAGCTCATGCCAACCCAGCAGTTCGAAAGCACATCAAAGTGCAAGTAGATAAATAGGTACCGCTCTGGCGGGAAGGTAAACGGCGTTTCCGTGTGCTGCTCTGGTTCGCCAGAAGTGGCTTAGTCATGCTGGCCACATGACCCGAAAGCTGTATGCCGGCTCCCTCGGCCAATAAAGTGAGATGAGCGCCGCTACCCCAGAGTCGGTCACGACTGGACCTAATGGTCAGGGGTCCCTTTACTTTTACCTTTAAAGGTCCTAGAAATAAGGTCTACCTTTTACAGGAGAGTGTTTTGTTCAGAAACACATTTTTGCAGTGTCATTCTTCCAATGAAGGAACACTTTGTATCGTTTGCATTTATTATCTTCCCATCAGCCTTGCTACTGAGTGCATTTCAGCTGTGTGCCCAACATTATCTACTTAATGGAGATTTACAAGACAAAACAAAACAAAATAAACCATTAGCTCAACATCACTCATTCCTATCCTCCTGCATTTCTCCCTAGACAACAGAAATATTGTCACCCTCAGCCTTAGAGTAAATATCTTTATAAATAAGTTCTGCTATTTCCAAGCTGAATGAGAGACATCAAATATCTGAAGAAATACTTCATACCTGACTGGCAGAAGCTCATGGTCAGGGAACGCTTTCTTCCACTATTAAAGCATTCACTTCACGTCCTGAGAGTGTATCATTATTGTTTCCTTCTGCTTATTATATTGACCTCATAAAAACACACAGCTATTCCAGGAAACAAGGAAGACAGCATTTGAGCAGGGAAAACTTAATCTAATCAGAGCCACGTTTTTACTTTAATTGTAAAGCAATAAAACCCAACCAAATCCTATATCCTGCTGCAGTTAAAGGTTAGATCAGCATATCATGTATTTATACTGCAAAGTCCCAGAAGCCTTGAATGCTACCTGACATAAATCCTGCAGTCAGCTGAACATTCCCCAGAACCTCTTTTGCTCCTTTGGTGGAAACAGCTCAGGGCTGCATTTCCATGCCACTGATGTAAGCAAAGGCAGTAAAAGCAAAACTGCAGTTTTGAATCTCAAATCACTTTATTCTCAAGTAATCCTACTGATTTACTATGGAGTAAATAGTTTGCAGGCTGCAGTTTATACATACATGAAATGGTTACCCTACGGCCTATATAAAGTTCTTTCCTTGACTAGAGATAATACCCTATTTCTCACTCTCACTCCACTTTGTCTGAGGAGCAGGTGGGGACATGGAAGATTCATTTCCTCCTGGGGTCCTTCCATGCTAGGAATTTACTCTCTGCATTTGTGATTCTGTGTTCACTCTACATGATTATGTCTGCATCAAATTGTTGTTCTGCAGTGTCAGTAGGCACAAATTGTCTCAGCACCACTTCTTCTATCTTTTTTCAAAGAGGCATGGTTTTGGCATGGCAATGACATTCCGAGCAGCCTAACTCTTCACCTTGGTTTGATTTAGATTTATTGTATGTCTATGCCACTTTTCATTCAAATGAATCTCAAAGCGGCTTACAAACTTCCACACACTGTGGCTATTACTTTCTAGTTAGTGCCGCATTAGCAACATGGATGTTCAAATTTTATATATAAAAAAAGGGTTAACACACCTTTTGTTTATTTTTACTTTTAAATGCAGACATTGATGTAGTAGCAATTACATGAAGAAGTGTTTTCGTGCAAGTCAAAAATATTGATTTTTAAAATGGCATGCTCAGTTGGTGTTATATATGTTAGAAATGCAACATCCGGGATCATTGTAGCTCAAGAGATACCTCTGCTAGTGTTAAATTCAATCAGCCAAGAGGGGATGTGTGGAGGTGTTGGTTATCTAGCAGGCAGAGTAGCATGATGTTTGCTGAGGTAGCAGATGCCCTAGATGGGGCTACACTTCCTCTGAAAGTGCAGATGTGTAGCTTAGATGTACTTTTTGATCCATTATTGTTGCTTGAGGCTCAAGTGGCTTCAGGGGCATGAAGTGCTTTCCATCAATTTTGGCTGGTCACCTAATAATAATAATAATAATAATAATAATAATAATAATAATAATAATTTATTATTTATACCCCAGCCACTCTGGGCAGCTTCCAACAAAAGATTAAAAATACATTAAAACATCAGTCATTAAAAATGTCCCTAAACAGGGCTGCCTTCAGATGTCTTCTAAACATCAGTTAGTTATCTATTCCTTTGACATCTGGTGTTCCACCGGGGGGGGGGGTGCCACTACCAAGAAGGCCCTCTGCCAGGTTCCCTGTAACTTCGCTTCTCGCAGTGAGGGAACTGCCAGAAGGCTCTCGGCACTGAACCTCAGCGTCTGAGTTGAACGATGGGGGTGGAGACGCTCCTTCAGGTATACTGGGCCGAGGCCATTTCGGGCTTTCAAGGTCAGCATCAACACTTTGAATTGTGCTCGTAAATGTACTGGGAGCCAATGTAGGTCTTTCAAGGTCTCTACCTGGACAGGGATGGCCTAACTTTTGTTATATAGGCTCTGGTAACCTCTAGGTCAGATTACTGCAATGTGTTATATGTGGGACTGCTTTTGAGGAGTGCCTCAGAATCTGCAGCTGGTGCAGAGTTCAGCAGCCAAGTTGCTGACCAGGGCAAGATGGTCTGAACAATCACACTAATTCTTGCATGACTGCATTGGCTCCAATTAGTTCCTGGCCCCAATTCAAAGTGTTGGCTCTGACCTATAAAGCCTTGTACAGCTTGGACCCCAGTACCTCAAAGAATACCCCTCCACACATGAACCAACCCAGACCCTTCCTTCATCATATGAGGACCTCCAGGCCTCCTCCAAGGGAAGTGTGGAGGGTGGCAACAGGAGAACAGGCCTCCTCAGAGGGGGTCCCCATTTATGGAATGATCTCCCCAGGGAGGAACATCTGGCACCATCACTATCTGTTTTTAGGCTCCAGGCAAAAATATTATTGTTCTCCCAGGCTTCTGGGTCTTAATTTTCTGTTTACCTTTGACTAGAGCAATGCTGTTTTGTGGGTGGAGGTCAAGTCAAGTCATGTGAGAGAAGTTCACGATGCCCTGAATAAGATAAAATCTCCTAACAATTTGATATATCATTGTTTTGCATGCAACATGGTGATCCAAAACATTTTTCAATGTTCTAAAGGAGCAAGGAAACAAAGCACAAAAAGGAGATAATTCCATCTGCTTAATTATCGTACGTCTCAGTGTGTGTGATTTGGACAGTTTCAGAATCGTCAGGTGGGGTCTGAAATCTTTGCTGCCTCTGATGCCTACATTCATTCTGGTGAATGAGCTCGCCACAGCTTCTAGGAGACAAGTGATGAAAATAAAAGACATTTGTTTACAGGACATTCAGATACAGGCACTCCATAGCAGTTCTAAGCAAAACAGGGAGGCAGACTAAACATACCATATGCTCCAATGGTGTACAGTCTCTTCATCTATTTACATACCATGGCAATCTTACTTGGCAAACATGGGAACATTTATTTTAAAGCAATTATTGAGGCAAAATGTGAAGAGCTAGTATGAATACCACCTGAACAGCACCATAAGATCAGCCATATCTACAGGCTGTACAGTATACAAGTAAAGAACTGTTACCTTCAGCTGGTCATTCATTCCAGAGAGCTGGAATGGCAACACCAAAAACCTGGTTTCTAGTATAGGTTAAGTGCACCTCTGGGGGTATCTGGTACTCCTAGTAGTACCCCAAATGAGAAGTACAATTGCCAGGCAGGAGTATACTGGGCAAGACAGTACCTTTGATATCCTGGTCCCAAGTTGTTTAGAGCTTTAATGCTAAAAGCAAGACCTTGAACTGCACTTGGTAGCATATTGTCAGCTGGTGCAGTTCCTCCAGCAGAGGTGTTCTATGGTGTCCATGGGGTGCCCCGTGGACCACTGCTGAGGAATCACCAACCTAGATTCAGCATTCTGCACCACCTGCAGCTTCAAGTTAGGCTCAAGGAAGTCCCACATGCAGTGTAGTGCAGTGCATTGCAGTAGATTTAATGGATCGGCATTTCAATCCCTTTTCTAATGATCATGGAATTCACCTTTTTTAGTAGCTGTCATGCACTGGCTTGACATCTTCACTGAGTTGTCCACTAGAACCGCAAGGTCTATTCCTGGTCAGTCACACATCCCTTTAGCAGATATGTGAAATTTTGTGTTCACCACAAGCCAGTATGTGGCCAGAGTCAGCCACATTAAAACTGAGGGAACACTTGCTTACAGTGTTCTGAGGGAATTTGAAACACAATGGCAACAGTGGAGAGACTTGGATGCCCAAGAAAAGCAGGGTCTATTTTAATATATGTTAACAGAAATTTAATGAAGCAGGAGAAATCTACTTTTTACACTCAAGTAATCAACATCCATAATTGTATTCAACGTTGATATGCTATTTCAGTGTTTCACTGAAATAGTAATCTCATGCAAATTGTGAATGCTTAAATACTAACCCACAATTCTGCTTAGCATTTGCTGTTCATCCTCTGACATTTTAATATAGATCACTTGGTTGTTAAACTGGCCAATCCCACGAAATGCCACGCTGAAGAGTTTTCCCCGCAACAAAGCTTGCACTTTGGCCTTGCTGTGCTCCAGAGCAGAAACAGCCCTTTAAACGAAAGGAACACACTCCTAAGTAGGAAATCACCAGCCAAGCAGCTTTGGAAATAAATACTAAGGTCAAGACGGCTTTTTGGAACGTCTGCTTGCATAGATGCAAAATATTCATTGCAAAAGCACAAGGTCAGCATAAAAGAACAAAATGGGATAGATCTAGATAAGCTTTTCCCTGACCGCAATAGGATCCAGCAGAGGTTCCCACTGAAGGAAGCTGGGAAGCAATTCTCACCAATTTCCTCTGTACACATACCCAGCACCACCTTCACTGCTACAGAGGATCCCATAATGTTGTGGAGCAGTTTTTCAGAGGGCATGGTGCCAGAAGGGGAAATTGACATAATTCACCTCTTTCTTCCAGTGCAGCAACATGTGGGGGGAACTCCTCAGCAGCCTGGATCAGACCTTTTTGGTCCTGAAGGTCACGTGCAGTGGTGGGTGAACATTCACCACAAGCCAGTATGTGGCCAGAGTCAGCCACATTAAAACTGAGGGAGCCTGCCTGACCAACAGCTGTTTGGTGGGCTAGTGACACATTTTTAATGAGGAGATAAATATGCAGGGAAAACTCTTCCCTCACATCTCTCTCTCTCCCCCCCTCTTCCCATTAAAATTATGCCCCTTCCCTTGAATGGAGAAGTCCATCCCTGTGTGTCCATCTGCTCATCAAAATGCAGGAGATTGTTCTCCTAGGGGTTGTCTAAGCAGTACAGGGACACCGATCTTTACAGGATTGGGAGCACTGCAGGAATGAGGTTAAAACCCCCTCCCACTGCACATGAAATACTGCCCTCCTTTCCAACTTATGGCTGAGCAGCTGAGCAGCAAAAGGAAGGTGGGGAAGCTCCTCTGGGTTTGGCGGCCTATGAGTTGCCTGCCTCAGATATTGGAGGTTCATCCATAGATTGCACTGTCCTCTGTTGTCATCCATGCTGACATTGTAGTAAGTGTCCTTGAGTTTGCTTACTTTCAAGTAAGTATGCTTAGGTCTGATAAGTTACCAAGCATCAAGCACTGAAGAGGCAAGTAAAATGTTTGCTGTATCAAAAGTTCTGCTTGTGTTGAAGGTAGCAGGCCCTTTAAAAGCCTTAGACAAATAAATTGGGCTTCTTCCTGTATAATATTAAACTGTAATTGTACCACATCATTGTATTACACACAGTTTATTTACTATTACCCCAGAACAAATCCATTATTCAATTAAATTTAATTGATCGTTATCTGTTACACTGCAAGCCCCACAATAGGTTTCGGTTTTTAGTTGTTCATTTCCTGTCAGGCTAAAGCCCCCCAAACATACAGTGGTACCTCAGGTTACAGACGCTTCAGGTTACAGACTCTGCTAACCCAGAAATAGTACCTTGGGTTAAGAACTTCACTTCAGGCAGCGGGAGGCCCCATTAGCTAAAGTGGTACCTCAGGTTAAGAACAGTTTCAGGTTAAGAACGGACCTCCAGAACAAATTACGTAAGTTCTTAACCTGAGGTACCACTGTACATACATTCTAAACCTGAAGCTCAACCAGTTATTTCAATCATACTCCTAAAAATAAATCCTGAGATATAAAAGATAAACATAAATATTAAATAAGACATTGTTTAAAATAGCTTCTGCAACATAAAACCCTAAGAGATTTCTGAAGGTACCTTGTAGAGCTCCATTTAATTTTATGAAGTGCTATTCATATAGCAGCGCAAGTTTATTTTTTATAATATATACATTTACAAAAACAGACATATTGATTATTTCCAATGGGTAGGATTGCCCTCAGGCATAAACTATCAGAAACACTTGTGTGATAAGAGTCTGCTATACCAGGACCCCTCTGAACCAAGGACATTGGGTTGCCTTCCTCCACCTCACAGCACTTCAGCCCAGAAGCCCTAGTGGAGCCACAGTCTCCTTTTTAACACTCATCTTGAGGATGAACTGCGCTTCGGAAGCAGAGACTGAGCTCAGCTCACATGGAGCTTCCATTGCCTACGTCTTGCACAGAGCTGTCCAAGGTAAACATTGGAACCTTGCCTCACATTGCCTCTGTACTGCCAGGTCTATTATTCAAAACAGGATAAGACCACTAGCTATCATGTCCTGAATACTTTGAATGTTATGATACAGTTATGAAAATTTCAATTTTATAATAGTCCTCTAGTAACTCACAATAAAAGTTATTTCACCAACGCCAGTCAGTAGAGCACGAGACTCTTGATCTCAGGGTTGTGGGTTTGAGACCCACATTGGGCAAAAGATTCCTGCATTGCAGGGGGTTCGAAAAGAAGACCCTTGGGGTCCTTCCAACTCTACAGTTCTATGATTCCATGACCAGTTCACACATTCAGTCAGTGGAAGGATTTCCACTCATACAGCAGAAATTGTCTTCCTTTCCTTCTCCCCGGCACCCCCTAAATCTATTCTGTAGTAGATTTGGGGAAGGGGAGGTGTGTGCACAGGGAGAGGGAGGGTTCCACTGTGCAAGCAGAAAATCTTACACAGATGAACCTAGTTCGCTGGATAAACTTACTACCTTGGCTGACCCAAGCTAGAAAATGGACAGGGGTAGCACAACCCTCACAGTGGCATTTGATCCCACGCTGACCATGGTATCCAACACAAACTGTGTTAAGAATAAAAACCATTCATTCATTTAATTGCAAAGCGACATTTTAAGTTATTTCCTCTCCCTGTTTTAAGTTCCCTTACCTTCTCACATCATATTCTGTCCTCAGATGAGCTACAGTAATCATAAATGCACCGTTTGATCTGGAATTGGGGCTCTCAAGAGGTCAGGCTCTTTGGTGAATATCAACTCTTGGACATCTTCAATTTTATCTAAAATCTAATGATAAAAAGGAGGTTTATCAAAAATAATGCACCCACTTTGTTAACATTTTAACCCTAGACCCAGAGATAATTTATTTAGCTTCTTAAGACACTTGGGAAGTGTCCCTGTTCAAGATGTGTTCAGTCATTCTCCAGGTGCTAGGCAGTGATTTGAAGTTATCTCTCTTAAACCAAAAGCAATTTTTAACATCAAACTGAACTCATTTTGGGGTTCATGAAAACAGACTGAGATAAGGAACTTTTTTAGGCTCTAAAAATAAAGTTCTTTGGGAGGGGAGGGATTCCGGATTTACCATCCCTAAGAAACACATTATTGATACATAATTCTTATGTGCAACTTCAGACTTCCAGTTGAGTTGTATCTACTTGACAGAATGCAGAATGCATCTTCACCTTTGCCTGAATCCCAGAATTTCAATAAGATCTTTCCTTAAATTTTAAATATATAGAGTATATTCTGAGGAAGCAGAAACTGATTGTGCTATTTCTGAACCTCAGCTTCAGTGAGGGCACAAAACTAAGAGAACTAAGTATTGGTGTGGTCTTATGCAGCTGCCAATTGTTAACAGACTGGAAAATGGAATAGCATTTCCATAATTAATTGTGTGCTACTTTCTGATTACATGAAGAAACCGATGCATTTTCCCAAGTGGGAAACTGTGATGGCAAATAAATCCGTTCAGATGACTAAATTTGCCACTTTTAAAGACATTGTTTTTGCTGATCTGCATGGCCCGTTCTCAGCATTTTCCAAGTCTGTTTCATCTGTATAGCTGAAAAGCTGCAGGAAAAAATATTATGCTTTTTGAAAGAACCTTCAGTAGCATTCTTAGGATTAAGATGAATGAATTTAACCAGGAGAGGGAAGTCCCAATGGCCAGAAGCTTAAACATGCTCTGAAAAGAAGTTATGCTGAAATTCTAATTGGCGTGGTTCAGTTTTGTTCACTTGAAAATGCTCTTATGTTTCTGGGGCACCAAAACCAGACTATAATATTTTCTATACTTCAACAAAAAAAAGTTAAGCATATAGACATGCTGTTCAAGGGCATTCAAGTGGCCTGGTGTACAATTGTGTGCTTATATTCCATAACCTTTTTTTATTATTAGTGCTGCAGGCTTGAATTCTGGGGTGGGAAACCCTTTTTCAGCCTGAGGGATGCATCCCTTTCTGGGGGCCATACATCTGTAGTCAACAGGGCCAGAGGTCAATGTGAGTGGAGTAAATGTGAATTTCACACTTGCACAGTAGTCTAGTGTCTACACACACTCACAGCTTACTCTAGCCTTAATTCAGGCAAGCAAGAGGCATTATCAGAGTTCAGACAAAAACACTCAAGGAGCATGTGAAGCAAGGCCCAGGTGGCAGGGGGAACATCCCAACAGTCAGAGAAAGTAGCCTGGGGGGCACATACAGAACACCCCTAGGCCTGAGGCTTCCCAGCCCTGCTTAAATTGATGGATTAATCCAGTGGAAACCTTATTGGTCTGGCAAGCCATGTCCTCATCTGTTTCCATCCCTGTGTGCCCAGAGGAGAAGCATATGCCTGTGCTGCCCAGGGCGGACGCGCTCCTGAGGGGGGGCATGGGAGCGCTCCCGAGGGGGGCGGGGGGCAGAGGGTGCCCTCCCATGTGCCACAGTTCAGGGTAGGAGAGGGGTGGGGAAGCTGCTGCTCACTGTCCTTCTGCTCTCCGCAGCCGGGTCAGACATGACCCGGCAATGGAGCTGCTGCGGCCAGGTGTGCTTTGCCACGGCTGAGGTGGGCTGCTCTCTGCTGCCAGGTCAGAAGAGCCGCTGCCACCAGGTGCCAGGTGGGCTGCCCATTCGCCTGCCATTTTGTCACCCCCCTCAGTCATGACACCCGGGGCGGACCACACACACCACACATCCTTTCCTACGCTTCTGTGTGTGCCAACTTTGATAGGCTGACATCACCTGACAGCATTGCAAGGAGCTCTGCCAGCCCTGCACTCAGGGCTTATCCTGAGTCTAGGGCTGGCAAAGCTGCATCTTGCAGGTATTGGCTGCATGACTGAATTCACAACAGTGAACTCAGTCATGCAGCTGATGCAGCCCCCTGACATTTGGGTTTTCCAGATCTTTGTACGAGCATTTTTATTTATTTTTTATTTGTCTGCAATTGCCGTTTGCTCTGATTCAGCAGCAAAACATGGGTTTCCCAGGGAAAGCACTGGACGAAAAGCAACAACAACCGCTACTTGGACCTGTGCCCAGAAATGTGGCATAAAAGGGAGTGTGGACGAGCCCATAGTTACAGCAAATTAAGTACTAATTAGGAACGGCTTAATGATTTTTAATTCACATCACAGCATTCCAATTATTAAGCCAAATTTGCCTTACCTGGTCATTTGCTATTGGGATTGCAACAAAATAGGCATATCCCTTCTGTGTTTCTTAGATACATTTTTTTCTTTGTGTTCCTGTTCCTTCTCTTCTGCCTTCATCTTTTGGGTTCCTTCATCTGAACCATGTTGCTACCGATGAGAGAAAATGTCATCTTCATTTTCATGTTCCTGCTGCTTCTCTGTGGTTGGGTCTTGTGTGTCTTCCTCTCTCATACTACAAGATTGAAGTTTTAGCATATTTGTTAGTTCTGCATGTTGGCTGTCATCATGCAATTTCTTCTCCATCACCATCACCTCTAATCTTTCTTTTTGCTCTCTTTGTAGCAGGTCTTTGGCCTTGAGCTGCTCTGTGCTGCTCTGGTTCCACTTATGTTGCTGTTGCAAGTTCTCATTCCCCAGTGATTGATTCATGTTCTTCCATAGAGACTTTGAATCCAACAGATTTGTCTCTTCCCGATCTTGTTGCTCCTGCTCCTCTTCCATTATTATCCCATTCTTGCACTGGGTTTGCTGCTGGTCTTGTTTTTCATGAGGTGCATCCTTGTACCTGTTATTGCGTTGCCAATGGGCATCCTCACAAAGAAGTTCTCGTTACAGATAGGTAGCCGTGTTGGTCTGCCATAGTCAAAACAAAACAAAAATTTCTTCCAGTAGCACCTTAAAGACCAACTAAGTTAGTTCTTGGTATGAGCTTTCGTGTGCATGCACACTTCTTCAGATACACACTGAATCTGAAGAAGTGTGCATGCACACGAAAGCTCATACCAAGAACTAACTTAGTTGGTCTTTAAGGTGCTACTGGAAGAAATTTTTTTTGTTTGTTTTAAAGAATTTCTCCTTCATGACCATTCCGCTGTACACGTGGGTTGCAATTTTACAGACACACATGATACCTCTCCAATTTTGTTCCACTCTTGTTGCACCTCGACTGTTACTGATGGCATATTTTGTCCTTCTTGTACCTGTACGGTCATCTTGGGAACCTCTCCTCTTCCATTCCGTTGCTGCTGAACAGTCACTGTCACATACTGTGCTTTATCTCTTTCCCCCTGTTGTCTTTGTTGACATGAACCATTACAGATGGCATCTTCTTTTCCTCAGTCTGAGTTTGCACTGCTACATCGAAAGTAGGCCTTGCTTTGGCCTATTGTATATTTCCCACCCTTGCCTATTGACCTTCACCTGGAAGCTTTGGAGACTTCCCATTCCCATTATTTTCTTCAGACGGTAACAGCTGCAGTTGAGCCATCATCTTTAGTCTACAACACCAACACTGTTTCTTCCAAAACGGGTTCCTCCTCCAGAATATTGTCCTTTTTTTCTAGGTCTGAAATCTGCTTTGTAGAAGAGATTGAGAAATGGACAGATGCTAACACGAAATTCCAAAACCATGAATAAGAGGTAAATAATAATTCCACTTGATTGTAGCACTGTAACACATCCTGAGAAAGGTCTAAGCTCAAAAAAAAAGTGGCATGAGGACAGTAGGACCATATTGGTTCACATTATTTCTGGTTGAACACAGGTTGTCCAAGTGTCACAAGCATTTGGGGATGCTGAGAACTGAGTGATAAGAACAAGGAACAGTTTACAGACCCAAGTAGGCAAAACAGCTGCTTAAAGGCAAAACCAATATGGAATGATTAGCACCAGAATATTTGTATTTGACAGGCATGAATTGCTCTGTGTTATACTGTAAATGGATACAATATATAAGACTTCAGGAAACAGTCTCTGTGATGAAAATCATAGGATGACACTAGAAAGCTCACAGCGGAGAAAGAAAAATATGCAATTTAGCATGATACTTACTTTCAAATATTTCTCTAATGTCAGCATCAAGGAAGGGATGTTCTGTCAAATTCACTTTCTTCTCAGTCCTCAAGCTATATTTTGTATAATTACAATACATACATACAGCACAAAATATTACAAAATATTAGTAAAACCAGCAAATCAAATAAATTAGTGAGACCACAAGACTTGCTATGTAGCTAAACATGCTGTATGTGCTGTATTGCTCTAGACCATTTTAGTCTAAGCTCTTGTACACTATCTTTGTGACATTGGTTGGCATAATAAAGGGATAGATGCAGTGCTTTTTTTCTTTAAAAAAAGTTTAAGGGTTCTCTCATTTTGACTCAAGAAAATCACCATTTTATAGTTCAAATCAGGAAAAATAAATACAGTAAATGGACAATAGTACAAAAATTCACAAAATGCTTAGGGGTATATGTACCCCCCTGCATACCCCCAGAAAAAAAGCACTGGATAGATGTATGTGGATTTTTTTTTATATTATTATTTTGCATATGGGGCCAGCACAGCTACCTTTTCAGAGAGAGACAGAGACAGAGAGGGGGGGGGGGGGAGAGAGGTGGTTTTTCAGCACATAAGAGATGAAAATGAAAACTTCTTGAGATTCCAAACGACAGGGCAAGGGACACAGAGATATGGAACTTTTGATGTAGGAAATATATCCTGCCTCTTGCCACCTACTAGCAAGGAGATTGCAAAGTTTCCAAGAAATGAGAGATTTGATAGCTTAGCGTGCTTAAGGCAAAGCTGCATGGCATGCCAGAGAATTTTAAAGGTAACTTCTAAGGTGAGATGGATGTCTTAGGCTTTGGGGGAATCACTGCCTTGTCTTAGTATTCTAAATTGTGCCACCTAGAATGAGTCATAGGATAATTACATAACTAGAGCAGAGAAACCCCTTCTAAGCTGCTAAACCTGGAACTATTTATGTGGCTGGAGGCTTCATTCCCCTCCTACCACTCCAGGAGGCAGATTTAATGGCTTTGAATTTAATAGGAGTCTGGTAGGTACACAAAATGCATAATAGACTTCTCCAAATACTGTAATTTTGAGAGTTGCATTTTCCATTGCCAAGAGTCGAGATGTGGGGTCAGAGAACCAGCTGTTAATGGATTTTCTTTTTTAAAAAATTGCACGTTTCCAGTATTGAATTGAATAGTCTCATGTAAATCAGCACAGTAGGTCACAAAACATATTCCATTTTGTTTCCAATTAAAGCTAAATCCAAGGGTATGTCAGCAAATCTGAAGACAGAATTTAATGGAGTAGAGCTTTTAATTTGGGTTGCTTTATTACCCCTGAGAATGGCAAGGAGTCAGCCAGTATACACTTGAGTACTGTGCAACTGGTGATCTTGAGGACAATCCTCGCCAGGCAGCTATAATTTCTTGTGTTCTTGCTAGCATTTCAGCGACTGAGTGCGTGTGGCCGGTATAGGAAGGCTGGTGAAGGAAAACTGACAAAATTGGCAAAGGACTGGAATAAGGGGGTTCTGTTTAGTATGTGCAGTTGAGCGTCCCTCCAGATTGGTGTTTTATTCGGCCATATTCTGCAACATGTCGTTGAACAGTTATAGTGCATTTGTGATGGCTTTCTTTCGCATTATGACTTGTTCTGCAATGCTACCACATTATTGCTGCTTGGAGAGGATGCAGCACCACTAAAGCAAGACAAAAACAAAAACAAAAACAAACCCAGAACATGAAAGGTCACATGATTTTGTCAGGAAGTTATGGGAGATGGAGTGATTGGAAAAGATGCAGTATGGCCGCCTCAAAACCTTTGTTTGCACAAATAGCATCACAAGTTGGATCACTTATGACCACCCCAGTACCATCACAAGCACAAATCATTGCCAATGCTCAAGAAAAGGGACACTGGGAGTTAAACTGTATGATAAAAGCATGAATTAGATGTATTACTCACATGTATTACAGTTTTCTGCATGCAGGTGTGTGCTCACAGTTTAGGACTCGTGCATTCTGTATCATTCTCCAATTTCATGCGTTTGTGCAACCTCTTCTATACATTTCCAGGTACAACAAAAGGCAGGGATTTTTTTCAATATTTGGGGTCAATGTTCTGGACACCCAGCCCAAATATCCTCCCGTCTTTGGAGGGAGACATTATTCCCATTCATGAATATGAGAAAGCACAGGAAACAGGGACCCATCTATTCCCCACCTTCTGTTCCTACCATCCTCTGGTAACAAGTGTTGAAACTTTTCTATTCGTATCCATGCTTAAAAAAACAAAGTTCTACTAGTGAATCTCACCTTGTTCCTTTTCTACTTTTACTACAAACACAGGATGATTTTTCATGTTATATTCAGAGTATACCATTAAAATCAATGGATTCCAGTTACTTAAGCCTATTTCTTTCTATGGGTCTACTCTTAGCATGACTATGGGGGATATCCAGTGCTAGTCACTGAATATCAGGCAAAGTATACTGTTACTTAGTTATTAACTAATATTAAGCGCTGCTCATCACACTGAAAGATCTTGTTAAGCTTCATCATGATATAAATTTTTAATATCTCAATTATTATTTAAGCAATTCATTGCATTTATATATATATATATATAAAAGTAGTGGCTATGTGTGGTCACAGCAGTTGCCAAGATCATGCATATATTGATGGATAAAAATAGTTTTTTTCCCATAAGCCAGGGCTCTTAGGAATACCTATTCAATAAAGCTAGAATTACAGAAACTCCACGATGTCTTAATTTAAGTCAGCCAGCATTTTAAGTGTACCACAGAACAAAATGATTGTGCAGTTTCTGGTTAATATGCTTTAAGAAATAAAAGCAGCAGCTACACTAAAACATCTCCATAGGAGCTAATCACTGAATGACTTTGCCCCGCATTTTAAGTTTTCACACTTTGCCAAGACCTGTGTTTAAACAGATTAATCTAACACTCACATACACCCCTGCAACTCAAGAAAGCACTCAGACCTAAGCCAGACATCTAAGTGTTTTTGTATGCATATCAATAGTGCCATAATTGTCACCAACATCATAGTTTTTAAACCAAGGCTAGGCCCCCAATTTTTCCTTCCTTCTCACATTGCAACACCACATACATTTAAATGGCCATCCTATCTCCCAGGTGATGATTATGTAGAAGCAATAGATAAAGAAGAAAAAAGCTGTTACCACTGGATTGATATCTGTACAGAGCACTTGTTAAGATCTGGTTGTGCAGATCTTTAAGCATATTGCTGCTGAAACTTCAAGCTCTCTGTGCACACAGGTAGGAGCTTCTTCTGCTTACTGATTTACAATGTGTCAGTTCAGAAGCTGTAGGTAGAACAATTAAAAACAAAACAAAAAACCAGCCTTCTAGCTTTTGCCATCCATAAACTATAGGAGGCTGAAGTTGCATGTCTCTGATCTTTTCCTCCACCAGCCACTACCAGCAATGGTGGACCTTGGCATATACAATTTCAGTGGGGCTTTGTGCAATGCCAAAATCCACCACTGCCCTCACCTTTTGCTTTCCATTGGACACAGTAGTGGCAGTACCTGCTGTAATGCCCCCAAAGCTCCAAACCTGGTGATACTGAGCTGGTCACGTTTCCCTTTACCATCAGTGTTAAGCATCTGACACTGCAATCCTGTCTATGCAGAAGTAAATCCTATTGAGTTGAGTGTGGCTTACTCCCAAGTAAGTGGGCTTAGGACTGTAGCCTCAATGTGCTATAAGGTATTGTATTAAGCTGCAGACACAAAGCCAATGAAAAGATGTAAAGTTCCCATTCTTCCCAGTCTTCTGCCTTCGCCAAGCTTCCCCATTGTTGCCACCGCAAACACACACAATATTAGTCTGTTATACACTCACTCTGCAGAAGAAGGGGATGCTTAAGGAAACCAAAATGGGTAAGTATCTGTTGAAAGAAAGCTCAGGGGCCATAGCCAGCCAAAATAACACATTCACAGTACAAAGATTTATTGATTGCTGCCATTCCGTTCCAGTGCCTTCACCATTGTTTCACAAAATTAATTTAAACCGATGGTTAAGTTTCGCTCCAAACTATGTCACCTTTTAGCATAAATCTCATCAGTTAGAAATGCCATTATGGCTTACACCTTTCATTTATTGCATAATAAAAAGTACATTAAATATTCATTTTAGGAAGAATGAACATATTTCCAAATAAAATATTAACTTCCACTAGTCTGAATGTGACAGGGAACCTAGAACATATAGACAAGACACAAAGGGCCCAAGACACCAACATTTTGGATCCCGCTATCAAACAAGATCCAAAGAATGCTGAAAATAGCAAGGTTTAAACATAGAATTTCTAATAACTGCATATTTTCCTACAGGTATATTATTAACAAGATTTGTAACAGTATTGCAAAAAGCCCGACTCCTTAGCCCTAGTGTGTATGTAAAGCACTCAGGATATTTGAAGGGCTGCCCACTTTCATGTCATCCTGCTCATCTTGTTGAGAACTGGCAGAGAGGTCCTGGTCCTTTCTTACTGCTAACTCAAGTACAGACAAGTGTGGGCAACAGCATGTCACTTCCCTTTCAGAATTTAAATACCTCCCCCCCCCCCTCTTTATGCTTATTTTCTAATACTGAGACAAAATTCTTTTGCTCAAGCTTTCCAGGTCAGCTGTATTCAAAGTTTCCATCAGCTAGGAAAATGGCTGGCACTCTCTTCTGAAGTAAAATGATAGCCAATGAATTATAGCCTGCATACAATTGAAAAAGGAGCTTGGGTGTGTTCTACCCAGGGAAATATGCCAGAAAACAGCATAGTTGCAGAGATTTCTTGTTACACTGGGACCCCAGTTTGAAGCAGATTTATCACAATAAGTCATCAGTTCCCTAAATATATTGCTGCTATGTAGTCCACCAGGCACTACAAGGCTGCACTATACCCAAGTCATAAGTGACTCAGCTCCATTGAAATCAGTTGGATTTAAGTTGCAATCCTATACCCCATTGAACACTTTATTTCTGACAAGACAAATGCAGGATTGCAGTGTTCCTTCTCTGCACAATTGCTCTGCGAGCAACCTTTTTTTGTCTATATATTATGCAGCATACCTGCTTCATTTTAATGGAGCTGAAACTTATCCAGAAACACAAAACTGTACATATTTAAAATAAGATGAACTATAATATATACTAGGATTTGTACTTTATATTAGCCTTTGGACTCCCCCCCCCTTTTAATGGAACGGTTTAGGGTTGTTGTTGGTCGTACTTAAACATAACAGTTGCTTCAATCACAATCAATGGGAAAAAGACTGGCAGCGGAGATGAAATAAGCACTGCACATCCTGACAAATCAAAGCAAATGGCTTCTTCATCCAAATTCCACATTTCTGCAGGCAACAAACCGGGCTAGAAAAGCTACCTCCAAAATCAAATGCCCTTCATCCAAGGAGCTCAGGGCAACACACGTGATCCCTCCTCTTTATTGTAAGAACCTACAAGGAGCCCCGCCGGATGAGACAAAAAGCCAATCTGTGCAGCATTACGCTCTCACAGGGGCGAACCAGAGAACGCCCACAACAGAACACAAGTTCCATAGCACTCTTCCACTAGTGATCTGCAGCAGCTGACATTCAGAGGCATACATCTTCTGACAGTGTGAGTATATCATAGCATAAAGTGAAGCGGAACCCTAAAGAGACAGAGCTATTGTGTGTTCTGAGTTCTCAAGTCCAGTGGGTAGGAGACAGCCTGTTCTCTACAGGGTTGCACTCCCATGGAAGGAACTAGCTTGCGGATGTCCTGGATTCAGTACTGTCACTGAGATGGTCTTAGTGCCTTGAAGAGACTATTTCCAGCTACAGCTGGTTCACCAACAACCACTGTACTCTGCACTATGACAACCTCTAGATTGAGCTATTGCAAAGCCCTCTACATGTGGCTTCCCTTGAAGATGATTCAGAAACTTCAACTAGTCCACAGAGGCCAAATAAGTGGCTTGGGTTCCTTTTAGAGCGAGTATATAACCCCTGTTTTAAAACAGCTGCACTGGTTACCAGTTTGTTTCTGAGCCCAATTCAAGGTGCTCACATTGGCGTTTTAAAGCATCAAATGATTTAGGCCCCAAGTCCCACCGACCCCCTTGGATGTTAAGATGGGCAGAGGGGGCTCTCTTGGTAGTTCTTCCACCCTCAAAAGTCCAGGGGGTGGGCAGATTTACATGGCTGTTTATAATTGTGGCGTTTGCCCTCCTAGGTGACATGCTGGGTCATAAGGAAAGGGTTAAATGAGTGTGAAGTGACTGGCAAATGGGAACCCAAGGGGAGGAGTTAGAATTAGAGTTAGTGTTGTGGAGAAGTCAGTCCAGTGTTAGAGAAGAGTGAGGAAGGATATGTCTGTGGGTTGGGATAGTTTGATGTGAGAGAGTGAGAGAATCTGTTAGGAGGAGTCACATATACAGCTGGTATAATCAGTAGTAGGTAATAGGAAGGTATAGGCCGGTAAGAACCTAAGATTAAGAAACTGACAAGAAAAAATATCTGAAAGCATAAACTTGCTAAGGCTTATAAAATAAACTCTTATTTGGTTTAATGTTAACAACTGTCTGGACTCCGTGTGTACCAGAGAGAAACGGGTTGGTGGCAGCGGGGAAGCAATCACGGTGGTGGCACAGGGATCAATAGACCGTCAAACGTCCAGGGACCCTGTGTGATCGCCACAATAATCTCACTGGTTTTATCTGGGGTTTTTTACAACTGTATTTTATATTGATGTACCCCACCCTGGAACCTCATGGGGAAGGGCTCATAAGAAATTTTGTAAGTAAATGAATCACAGCCTTGGTAACCTTACCCTCCATGGATTTGTCTAATCCCCTTTCAAAGCAGTCCAAGTGAGTGATGATCTCTACACCTCGTGACAGCAAATTGCATAGTTTACCACAGAAGTTGAACTACGTGAAGAAGTACTTCCTTTTGTCCATCCCAGTCTCAGCAAATATATATAAAATACATTATCAAAAGACACATTTCCCATAAATACATGTCAAACCCAGACAAATATCTTGTGCCTATCCCCTCTCCAGCCACATCAATGTGCATATGGCCATCTCTGATGTGCTTCTATTGAAAACAAACTCCCATTCTGGCAACTGCGTGCAATTCACACTCAGTGCCCCTGGAAAATAAGAGGGTTGTAAAGACTGTAGTCCTATTAGCTATGTTAGCGTGGTTGCAACTGTGAAATGTGTGGCAAGGAACACCTGTTTCCATCTGTTTGCTAAATACATTGCAGTGTTAAAACTAGAGCTAATTGTTTGGTACAGTCATATAGGTCCAGAGGCTCACAGAAACAACTAATGACACACAATGTTTGCACATACATCGCCTGACTATTATTGATGGGGCTACAAACTGCTTGTATGAATATGTGCATCTAAAAGGCAAGTGGGAGGCCTCCACAAGGCTGGCGGCTGACGTTTCAGTGAGTGTTTGCAACCCGCTCTTCTGAGATGCGGTTCCTATTTTTGTAGAACAGCTTGCTTCACATACAAACATGATCTTCTTTTGCAAAAATAATGCTTTCAAGTTTTGATGGACTTGGAATATCTCAAGCAATGCTTAACAAGGCTACATTTCTACAGCAGACCACAGCAGAAATTGTTCTTTGCTATGAAGCCAGCCAATATAGTATAGACAGGGATAATTGAGCACTGACAGTTACTAAGGCAAATAACAAAAAAGAGCCATTTATAGCTATGCTGTCTACCAATTATGCAATAACACATGTCACCGTTCAAAACAAGAAGCTCTTTTCTGTCACCTTTTATTTCCCGTCCTCCCTGACAATTATGTATATTAAGGAGATTGGAAGGCTCAACGTTGCTATCAACAACCCAGCATGGATTTAGATCTCTCCTGCAAATGATATCCATTGATTTCTTATGAAACTGTAGCAAGAGTGCTACCAATTTATGGGCCCAGGATAATCATACTGTCTCAAAAGAGACTTGGGCAATACCCTGCTGCTCCACCTGCAAAAAGGAGAGGCAAAAGCAACGCATCAGCAGATTTCAATAAAAAGCCGGAGAGACTTCCACAGCAGAAACATCCATCAAACAGTGTTGAATGCTTCACACACACAGTGGGATTTCGAGGCACAGAAAACTGCTCTAGAAATATAAACCTAGCAAATTAAGGAGCTTGATGAGTCTTCTGTGGCCTTTGTCTTGTACTGAGTAGTGCAACAAAATGTTTCAGCATCTCAGAATCCCTGCAATCAATCCAAGTGAAAGACATCAGAAAGACGGCATGAATCCTGAATCCTGAATCTGATGCCTGTTCTATACAGTGCAGCAGAAAAAGGACTGGAAGTGAGGCAACACATTTTTTAATGCTCAATGAAAACAAAAAACCAGCACAGCATGCAAAGTGCAAGGCTTTCTTTCTGATATGCTAGGTTTCTACTTTTGGAGAGTTTTTCATCACAAAAAGCATTCAAAAGGCGACATCCCTCACCAGTAGTCAAAAGTGATACCTCCTGCTTGCATAAATCCAGCCTAAGAAACACAAGATTTGGCAGATTGGATCCAAAAAAACCTACATCCCCCAATCTGTTCTGGGGTTTCCCCCAACCCATGAGAGCAAATGAGGAGGGGGGGGGAGCTCTGTTGCACAAGAAGAAGTGATTGCACATATGAGATGACTTCATTGCATTTAACCCAGGGTTGTCAATTTGGCCTCTGTAACTGAGCAATTCACAACTACTTGATATGGAGACATTAACAGGTGGTGACATTTACATCTATGTAAGTGGTTAAATGTGGACGCGGGTGGCGCTGTGGGTTAAACCACAGAGCCTAAGACTTGCCGATCAGAAAGTCGGCAGTTCAAATCCCCGCGATGGGGTGAGCTCCCTTTGCTTGGTCCCTGCTCCTGCCAACCTAGCAGTTCGAAAGCACGTCAAAGTGCAAGTAGATAAATAGGTACCGTTCCGGCAGGAAGGTAAACAGCGCTTCTGTGCACTGCTCTGGTTCGCCAGAAGTGGCTTAGTCATGCTGGCCACATGACCCAGAAGCTGTACGCTGCCTCCCTCAGCCAATAAAGCGAGATGAGCGCCGCAACCCCAGAGTCGGCCACGACTGGACCTAATGGTCAGGGGTCCCTTTACCTTTACCTATGTGGTTAAATACTTCACCTGGGCTCCACCAGACAACCTGTTTATTGAACATTCACCCTGATTTGCTTGGACAGTGCTTACGTGGAGGTTAGAGGATATCTGTTGTTCCTTGAACATACCTCAAATTTGTTTACAGGGAGGGTATACAACAATCAGCATACATTCTGCTTTCTTGTGTTATACGCCTTGCCATTAATCAATTGATTACCCCACACTTTTCAATGCATTTTTAGAGTGAATTTGCTGCACCATAGCGATAAAACACTTTAATCCACTTTAATTGTGGAAACCTTGATTTCCAGTATGTGGTCAGTTCTTTCCTGCAAAATACTGAGAGTCTAGAAGAGATGCTGCTTAGTCGTCAATGCTACTGGAAGGGCAGAACAACAAACAAAGTGTACTTCTGAGCTATCATTTTCAGAGCCACATAAAGAGATGGTCCATTGTGTCCCCAAGCAGCAATTTCAGGAAGTTCCTTTAAGCATGACAACCTGCTTTGCCTCCAATTAACAATATATTTTCAGCCCCGAGCAAGTCTAGAAATAATTCCCAATTCAGTTCTTCCTAAGGTAAGTCAGCACTCAGAGAAGTCCTTAACCTGGCTATGTTCTGCTAGTCTCAAAAGTAAATTGTAGGAAACAACTTGAAAATGGATCTGAAGAATAATGAAATAGTGAAGATGCTGAAGGATGCACATGGAGCCTATAGGTTGGCATTGGGGAGCAGGGAATGAATGAAGGATAGTGGGTTTTATAAAGTCCTAGAACAAGAGACACCAAGAACACCACCCTACCTAAAGTCCTGGACTCTCTCACTTAGAAATTCTAATCCTAAAAGTGCAGCAAATTTGCTCAGCAGGAAGGAAATGCACTCTGCAGATGCTCAGGGACCCTCTTGCTTATTATTACTCAATAATTGGAATTAGTTACAAGCTCTGAATTTGAATCTTGAGTCTAAAAAAGAGAGAGAGAAGAATCTATAAGGGTATTATAAAAGGTAAAGGTACCCCTGCCCGTACGGGCCAGTCTTGCCAGACTCTAGGGTTGTGCGCTCATCTCACTCTATAGGCCGGGAGCCAGTGCTGTCCGCAGACACTTCTGGGTCACGTGGCCAGCATGACAAGCTGCATCTGGCGAGCCAGCACAGCACACGGAACGCCGTTTACCTTCCCGCTGGTAAGCGGTCCCTATTTATCTACTTGCACCCGGGGGTGCTTTCAAACTGCTAGGTTGGCAGGCGCTGGGACCGAACGACGGGAGTGCACCCCGCCGCAGGGATTCGAACCGCCGACCATGCGATCGGCAAGTCCTAGGCGCTGAGGTTTTACCCACAGTGCCACCCGCGTCCCTTCATAAGGGTATTATAGCCCTACCCTAACCTACAATTATCTTGAAATGCCTCTTGAAAAAGTTTAAAGATTCCCAACTACCCACCCTAAAGGAAAATCATTTTGTTTACTAACAACAGAATTCCATAATTCAATCTTGCCAGTGGTTAATCAGGATAGGACCAACTTGAGTTCAATGGTTTCTCCACCCCCACCTATATTTACAAGTATGTCTGATGGAGGTCTGCATTTCTGTGCACAATAGATGCTTCTTTACAGACTCCTTAAAAACAAGTATATATTCAAGTAGGTTAAACGTTCTCTTAATTACCCACCTGATGATAGCAGTGCTAGGATTCCACAGTTGAAAATTGTAACAATGACATTACCCATGTGGGTCAGATTCCCTAGACAGACATCTTAGAGATACAGTGGATAATTAAACTTTATTAGCCTAAGATTATGCTTTAGAATGAAGTTTTTAATATCCAAGCCACACTCCACACCAACTAAAGAGTTCCATTTCAAAAGGGGAGAGTGAATTCATCAATCAACTAATGGAAAGCAGTGAGTGGGAGTGTAACAGCAGCACTCTCACCCATAGCTGGTTGCAAGTTTTCCCTAAAAGGACAAAAAGAAAATGGGTGATGGGGGGGGTCATTAGGATAATAGTGCAAGGGGACAGGCTTGATCTTTTCCTTCTCTCATCCTTGTAAGCTTGCCACATGTCCCTGAGATCTGCTCCATGACTTCCCAGCTCAACTTTTTTTGGAACCGCTGCCCCTATTTTGTGGAATTCCCACTCACTGAACATCTGACAAGTACCTATGATGCTGTGTTTCAACATCCTATTCACTCAGGGTTTCGCTGTGGAGTGTATTCCTACATTTTTCTGCATTTTATTTTGTACTTCAAATCTTGAAATGCACGTCGCTCTGGTATTTTATGTGTTGAAATCATTTTTAAACAAATTTATCTCAGGGAGGAGAACAATAGAATGGCATTTAAAAATGCTATAGTTCGATAACAATAATCAAGAGGGCAGTTAACCCACAATGTCAAATGTAATCAAATATTGATTACATGTATTGAGTCAGCTATTAAAATGCATATTCTGCCCTTTATCGTAAAATGATCTCAGGGCAGGTCATTACATATAAAATTAAAACAAACCAATAAAATATACACAGTTTTAAAAATACACAGTTTTAATATATTATCCTCCATCCATGCCACCATTTTTGCCAGGACTGTTTGTTTACTATGGGGTAGCCAATGTGGTGCCATCTGAATGCTGCTGGACTCCAGCTCCCATAATCCTTGACAAGTGACCAGGTTGGCTGAGGCTGATGGGAGCAGTAGTCCAACAACTTCTGGAAGGCATCATGTTGGCTTCCCCTGACATGAGCCTTACAACACCGTTACAGCTGGGCTTGGGTTGTCAGGCTCTTACACAGGAGGAAGACATGGCAGGGCTGAATAGTAGGAAACTGAATTGGAGAAGCAAAGCTCTCCATCCTGACTTCCATCTCTTCCTGGATTAGATGGTCCATTGCACTGATCCAGCAGGCTCTTCTTACATTCTTATGTCCCCCCCCAGACGCCGACTTTCCTACAGAATGGAGAGCCTCTGGAAAAGCTTGGGAGGATTTGGAGCAGCCAAGGTTAGGCAGGCAGAACCAGAGGCAGCAATGACAGAACAGGAGTCTGAACAGGACGGTGCAGTTTTGTCATCTTGAACCAGGTGCCACTTACACAGATGGGAGCAAGCCTGCCCACCCCATAAGAGCACACATTTGAAAAATGACATTTCTATAAGGTGAGCAAGTCTCACAAGTGAGTGTATCGTGCCTCATTGTGCTGGTCCTGCGGGTTACCCGAGAGGCAAGGTCCAAGTCCGGTCCATGGTCAAAGGTGCAACATGGAGGCAGTCCGTAGTAGCTGAAGCTGGGTGCAGGGCAGGGAGTCGGGTGAAGTCAGGAACAGGCTTGCAAGCAGGGAGCCAGGGTGGGTCAGGAGCTCAGGCAGGAAAGCAGGACAAGGTTCAGGCAGGAACTAGCCACCAACAATGTTGCTCCCTCAACTTGGGACTGGGGCTGGCTGGCTTTATCTGCCCCGAGGCATAGGGTGTCCCTGATCCTCTGGTGACTCGCCTCTCCTGGCCTGGAGGCGAGCACTCCTTCTGCAGGAACTTAGGAGTCCGAATCCCAGGCCATCACACTCATCTTTAAAAGCTTGGTGGGCAGGGCATGGAAACTTGTTGGGAGACCTTTGTTCCTTCCATCCGTTATTGTCCTGCTCTTGAACTCCTGAAGCATGTGTTTGCTGCTTAAGCTATGCTGTTCTCTTTTTCAGGAACTTGAGAACCACAGAAAGAACAACTGCAAAGTTATTCAGCCCCCTACCTATCCTGCCCCGCCATCCCCACCCAGCAACAGCAATGGGCAAACCAGAAAACCTCTTGCTTTAATCAGACAAGCAAGGATCTCTGCTTTCATGTTTTTTTGTTTTTTGGAGATGCAGCACAGTCTCTGACTTAGCCAGAGGCCCAATAGAAAAGAGTTACTTTCACCTGATACCTGAAAATAATGAATATCGGTACCAGTCTAACTTTATATCCCAACCTTCCTCCAAAGTGCTAAAGACATGGTTCTGCAGCCCTCATTTTGTCTTCACAACAACCCTGTGAAGTTGGCTAGACTGAATGATAGTGACTAGTCTAAGATCAGCCGGTAAACTTAATATCTGAGTGAGGATTGGATGGAACCTGAGTCTCCCTAGTATTGATCCAATTTTTCACCACTAAACCACACCCGCTCTCTCGATTTTAGCTACAAATCAGTATTGAGTACTTATAACAGGAGCCCTACTGGTTAATCCATTTTACTGCTGGGGTGGGTGGGGTGGAGAGCTGGAGAGCTTTGCAGTTGTTATTTCTGTGGCTCTCAAGTTCTTCGAAAATCATTTGTCTGCTTGTGAGCAAGTCAAATTCATGAGATTCCACAGCTGCAGAGGCCCATTGAAGTTTCAGTGGTGAGGAAATCACTACATTATTCCAAAACTCAGCTGTTTGAAACATACTGAATGCGAATCCATTGGTAAGTTACAATGTGTTAAATTACCCTAATTAAACGCTTATGTAGCATGACAGAGTTCATGATATTTCATTGCAAATTATAGATCAGGCACCTACTCTCGTAAGCAAGTGTTGCGTACTTTATCTTCATTTTCTCTTTTCCTTTTATTTCTCATCTCTGTACAGGAATGAAAAAGAATAAAAACTTTTCAAGTTAATTGCCTTCTAGACAATTGTTTTGGAGCTGTAGTCTTTTCAAATATCTTTAGGCACCTCTGAAAATCAGATGTGAAAAGTGGTGGTATTTTATTTATTTTTTGGGACATTGCTATGCACCTAAACCAATCTATGACGGAGTAGGCTGGCCTTAACACCAAATGCACCGGTTGCTATGGTTTGATCATATACTTCAATCATAGAGAAAGATCATTTAAATTGGGCTGAAGGAATGAAGTGCTTGGAGTACTTTGAATTCCAGTACAAAACCAACAGTGCAATATGGAGTCCGCCTATAGGAGAGAGGCTGCAGGAAGGCATGCAAATAGCTCCAGTTCAATGGTGAGAAACATTGGGCTTTCCAGATGTTGCTGGCATGCTGCTCCCTGCTAAAATAGTCAGTGATCAGGGATAATGGGGGATGTAGTCTAGCAATACCTGGAGGGCCACACATCCCCCACCCCTGCAGTACAACAAACAAGTGACAACATATGCATTTGTTTAAGTATCAGATTGGAAAAGTTAATAGGATGTTGCCATGCAGCCCAACACAATATTCCTTTGGGGAGGGAAGCCAGAAGTGTTTCTATGTACCATGGCCTCTTAATATTTAATGAACTAAATTGTTAAACACCAAACTGATAGTTTGACATTAGCCCTATTCCTGCATGTAGGACAATGGTGTGTTTACTTGGGATCACCACCCTCAACCTCACGTCTGCTTCCTTGAACAACTGAGTATTGCACAGAGTAATCTGTAAGGAAAACTCAATATGCAAGCTGCTGCTCATGTGTCAGGGCTCTGTGCAAAGCAGGAGACTTGCGCTACTAGGTGACTCAATTGTGCAGAGTCCCTATACATGCGCTCACACACTGAGAATACTTTACAGACAGAAATAAAACCAATGTTAAGTCAGGCTGAAAGTGTAGTCCTACTCCAGAGTCCACACACCACTGCACTACACATGTAAAGGTAAAGGGACACCTGACCGTTAGGTCCAGTCGTGACCGACTCTGGGGTTGCGGCACTCATCTTGCTTTATTGGCCGAGGGAGCCAGCGTACAGTTTTTGGGTTATGTGGCCAGCATGACTAAGCCGCTTCTGGCCAACCAGAGCAGCGCACGGAAACGCCGTTTACCTTCCCACTTTGACGTGTTTTCGAACTGCTAGGTTGGCAGGAGCAGGGACCGAGCCACGGGAGCTCACCCCGTCACAGGGAATTGAACCGCTGACCTTCTGATCAGCAAGTCCTAGGCTCTGTGGTTTAACCCACAGTTCCACTGGCATCCCGCACTACACATGAATAACATCTAAATAGGACTTTTTAACAAAACCAGTGGTAGGGAACATGTGGCCCTCCAGTTATTCTTGGACTCCAACTCCCTTCTCTAGCCAGCATGGTTAATGATTAGAAATAATGGAAGTTGTAGCCTAGCAACAACTCTTCCACCTCTGTTGTACATCTGTTCCTGGCATAATTTTATTTAACTTTAAAGCTGTACACAAGAGGTAAGGTTGTGCAGTATCATATATTTACCCTATCTTTCTTTCAATAGTTACACGGGTATTTCCCAGCAATTCAAAGCATGCATGATTAGAAGTAATGTCCATTCAGATTGGTGAGGTTTGCTTCTGAGTAAACATATGCAAGATTGGGAAGTATAGCCCATCATTTAAAAAAGAAACTGTTTGATTTCTTAAAAAACCTTCGCATTTTCTTTCTTTCCAAAGGGCAGGGATAAACCCTTAAGACGAGAAGTCCTCACCACTACTAGAAAGTGTGGACCTCTTCTAAGCTTCTGAATTTCATTATAAGTGAAATCCACTAAATAAATATTCACAGGATTTTATATTTAAAGTTTCTTCTCTCCTTTGATCTTCATATGAGCAAACCTATGCTTTAACTGCTTGGAGGGAAATGTAAATATCCTGGATTAACCAAGATGGAACTTACAAGTAGCCTTTTTAAGCAATCAAGTTGACAAAGGAAAATCAAGGTGCTCATTTATTATTTAATGTAAATATTTTAAGAATTAAATATTTCCACATCTCCGAAACCTCATATTTTATCCATTAAAGTCACAAAGTCATTCTGTTACCAGATTTCCCCCTCTATAGTTGGCAATCTTGGCTCGGAATTCCAGAATCCATTAGAATGCATGAACAAATTTATTGGCATATTGCATATGTTGAAGTCTTAGTTATCAATGAAGAGACAATCGTTTATACTCTGTGCTCCACTGTTCTGGAACTTCAACCTTTAGACCGAAGGACCACCTTCATTCATATGAAACTCCCCACATGATGAAGACTTCATGTTGTGGGGTAGGTGGTTACTCAGGCCAGGGTATGGTTATTTTTTCATCAGGGGCCCTGAAACTCAGGATCACTGGTTAGAAATGCAAATACTGTAGCGTCTTACAGCAAATATATTTGGGATCTTCACAAAGGACATATGAAGGTCTCTTGCTCAGCTCCCATTCATTTAAATGAATCCTTTGTTTGTGGATTGGGCCTCAATATGTTAACACTCGCCCAACCTCATGGTAGCCCTCTTTCAATCAACAACTGTGAAAATAATAAATAAACAAACCCACAAATAAAGGTAAAGTGGGTGCATCACTGCCCACAAACAAAAATTTAAAGGTTGCATCTTTGTCCAGTCTCAATCACTGGGCTGGTCCCATGCAGTAAAAGTTGGTTTGACTTGTGCCAATGAAACACACCCTGGTATCCAAAGCATCCTAAAACTAAACTGGCTCTGTTGGTACCACATTGTGGAAAGCAGTTTTCCTTGATGAATAAGCAATGTTAACTTGTATTTTTGTTGAATTTTTAGTGCTTCAAAATCAGGAAAGCAAACGTCCTTCCATTTATATTTAGGTCCTGCTTTGAGCTGGGAATTGTACTCTATCCACCACATGCTCAAATTCTAGAATTCTGCGTCTGGTTTTTCTCAGCCTTGGTCTTCTAGCATCACATAAAAACTCAATCAACTCAGCTTTAATATGCTTTGGGTTGAGTTGAGGGGAACGCTGAATTGCTACTAGGGACAGAAGGAATGAAAAGATCAAAGCATGAATCAGCTGAGTGGGGATGCAGTGCCCATGTGCAGACTCCACCAGCCTCAACAGCCCCCCCCCACATTTTCCCTGCTAACCTACCAATGTGACTATATGGGCATGCAGGCAAGCCACACAAAGGACAGCTGCAAAGAATGGAAGATTTTCTGCATTCTTCCCTGTATGCCCATCCAACGATTGGTCTCTGGCCATGCAAGTTAGGGCTCGTCCACACTTGTCCCATGCTGAGAAAGCATGGATCTGAACAGTTTTCCCATTGCCCTGTTCCTTTCTGAGGGAAAACCCTCTCCTTTAGCTCTAAATCAGAGCAAATGTCAATCTGGACAACACCTGAATTGCCCTCTGCTCCAATTGAACACTAAACAGCGATTCTCTCTTAGGGAAAGCAGCATAACGAGAGGAAGTGTAGGTAAGCAGGGCAGTGTTTACCCCGGGGGTGCAAGGGGTGCGGGGCACCATGGCGCCGAATTCTGGGGGGTGCAAAATGTATAACTACTGTATACCGGTCCCTCTCGATCGGCAGCAGTGAAAAGCAATGAAGCGAAAGTCCCCGCCCTCGTCCTCCATTGCTCTGTTACTCTGTAGTGTCAAATATTCCCGAAGAAACAAAAGCAGTTTTTGTCAACAACTTTGGCTTCCCCCTCCCAAAAAAGCTCAATAAAAGTTAATTTGGGGGCGCTGGGCGGATCTTTGCACCCCAGCAGCACATATGCTAAAGACGGCCCTGTAGATAAGCATTCATTCTCCATCCCCTGCAATGTCCACATGCATTCATATGGGGAGTGGTTAAGAAGAGCAGGGCTCTCTTCCACCCAACTGCAGTTTTTATTTTATATTTGGCATGACTTTAGTTTGGACTTTGCTGTGTGAGGTGAACACATTAATTTTTTAAAAACCATTTAATTTTCCTAAGTGGTGACTTTTCTAATTACACAGATAAAGCTGGGAAATACACTTACATCTACAAGCATAGATTTACATTCCTGGCTGCTGCTGCAAATATACACTCTGCACACACACACACCCAATCCATGGCTGATCAAATTTAAATAATGGCTGTTCTAGGATAAAAGTATTTAAGAGCGGCAATGGGATTCCTTTATATCTCAAAATCACCACTCAGATTTGTCATAATATTTGAGATAGTAAACCTAAGATCCTAAAGCCTTCTTAAATTGTTCTTCTGCAGTACAGCCATTATTTACCTCCACAAGCAAATTTACTCACTATAATCTAAACAAGATATAATTTGAAATTGGCAGCAGACATCTAAAAGCATAATGCATTTTCAGTGGAGTTTGGCATTCTCATGCTGCACATCTAATTCCTCTCCCATCCCCAGAAGAGCAAAAGCAAACTATGAAATTCCTCTTTTCCATTCTGGGAGAATAATTGCAACAATAAAATAGAAAGATTTCGGACCATTTTACCATGCATTATAAGTGGGGAACAAGCGTTCTTTCCTTCACAGCCAAGAAAGTAAAGAGTTCCACACTGCAATTTTTATCTTTATTGGTGAGGATGTACATTCCCTATGCAAATTGCACCACTGCCATTCAGATAAATGGTTACACCGAACCGAGAAGGACAGGACTAATTTACGTCTGTCCATCTCTACAATCCTTTTAATGAATTTTACAAACAGAGGCCTGGATCCTGCCATGTTATATTATCACTTCAGCCACAACCCCATGGTTCTTTAATTAGTTTCCACGTAGTGTGGGAAGCTATGGTAATAAGAAGGACTTCTTTTTGAATGGCCACCATGCAAATCCATTGCTGCCCGCATTTCCTCTCTTTTTTCACAAGTGACAAGCCATTAAATACCTGAATTATTTTATTTGTCATTTCAGAATGTCTGCTTGGGCTTCGATGCCAGGAAACTAATGAAATAAGCTCTGGAAAAAGTTCAGATTTAATGAAAGCAAGCCTAATACGACAGATGAAGCTTGTACAATGTGATGCATTTTAGCTTAAAAGGCAGCAAGTCCAAGGATCATGCAGCACTCTTGCCTGGAAAAAAATTCATGCATTGATAACATTTATTTAAAATATTTATATACCATCCTCCAGCCAAGCTTCCAGAGCCCTTTACAAAAGCAAGATACAAATAACAAAAAATCAAGCTCAGATAGAACAGCTCACAACATACTAAAAGAGCATTAGAGTTGAAAGCCTGGCGTGCTCTGGTCCATGAGGTCACGAAGAGTCGGACACGACTAAACGACTAAACAACAACAGAGTTGAAAATACAGGGGGGGAAATCACCTGCTGAATCTTCTTGGAGACGGAGTCCACCATTGAAGAGTTGAAGATAGAATCAGACCACCACCCCTGTAGGGGGGAAACACTGCAATTCCAAACTTCATCAGGTGTCTGACCATGACAATGGATATATTTTAACTATTTCCAAACTAGAATCATAGAATCATAGAGTTGGAAGAGACCACAAGGGCCAGCGAGTCCAACCCCCTGCCAAGCAGGAAACACCATCAGAGCACTCCTGACATATGGTTGTCAAGCCTCTGCTTAAAGACCTCCAAAGAAGGAGACTCCACCACACTCCTTGGCAGCAAATTCCACTGTCGAACAGCTCTTACTGTCAGGAAGTTCTTCCTAATGTTTAGGTGGAATCTTCTTTCTTGTAGTTTGGAACCATTGCTCCATGTCCGCTTCTCTGGAGCAGCAGAAAACAACCTTTCTCCCTCCTCTATGTGACATCCTTTTATATATTTGAACATGGCTATCATATCACCCCTTAATCTCCTCTTCTCCAGGCTAAACATGCTCAGCTCCCTTAGCCGTTCCTCATAAGGCATTGTTTCCAGGCCTTTGACCATTTTGGTTGCCCTCCTCTGGACACGTTCCAGTTTGTCAGTGTCCTTCTTGAACTGTGGTGCCCAGAACTGGACACAGTACTCCAGGTGAGGTCTGACCAGAGCAGAATACAGTGGCACTATTACTTCCCTTGATCTAGATGCTATACTCCTATTGATGCAACCCAGAATTGCATTGGCTTTTTTAGCTGCCGCGTCACACTGTTGGCTCATGTCAAGTTTGTGGTCAACCAAGACTCCTAGATCCTTTTCACATGTACTGCTCTCAAGCCAGGTGTCACCCATCTTGTATTTGTGCCTCTCATTTTTTTTGCCCAAGTGCAATACTTTACATTTCTCCCTGTTAAAATTCATCTTGTTTGTTTTGGCCCAGTTCTCTATTCTGTCAAGGTCGTTTTGAAGTGTGATCCTGTCCTCTGGGGTGTTAGCCACCCCTCCCAGTTTGGTGTCATCTGCAAATTTGATCAGGATGCCCTTGAGTCCATCATCCAAGTCGTTGATAAAGATGTTGAATAAGACCGGGCCCAAGACAGAACCCTGTGGCACCCCACTAGTCACTCTTCTCCAGGATGAAGAGGAACCATTGATGAGCACCCTTTGGGTTTGGTCAGTCAGCCAGTTACAAATCCACTGAGTGGTAGCATAGTCAAGACCGCATTTTACCAGCTTCTTTACAAGAATATCGTGGGGCACCTTGTCAAATGCCTTGCTGAAATCAAGGTAGGCTACATCCACTGCGTTCCTTTCATCTACCAGGCTTGTAATTCTGTCAAAAAACGAGATCAGGTTAGTCTGACATGACTTATTTTTCAGAAATCCATGCTGACTATTGGTGATCACAGCATTCCTTTCTAGGTGCTCACAGACTGTTTGCTTAATGATCTGCTCCAGAATCTTCCCTGGTATTGATGTCAGACTGACTGGGCGGTAATTATTTGGGTCCTCTCTTTTCCCCTTTTTGAAAATAGGGACAACATTTGCCCTCCTCCAGTCTGCCGGGACTTCGCCTGTTCTCCAGGAATTCTCAAAGATGACTGCCAGTGGTTCTGAGATCACATCTGCCAGTTCTTTTAATATTCTTGGATGCAGTTCATCTGGCCCTGGAGACTTGAATACATCTAGACTAGCCAAGTATTCTTGTACTATCTCCTTAGTTATTCTGGGCTGTGTTTCCTCTGCTGAATCATTTGCTCCAAATTCTTCAGGTCGGGCATTGTTTTCTTTATCGGAGAAGACTGAGGCAAAGAAGGCATTGAGGAGTTCAGCCCTTTTTGTGTCCCCTGCTTGCATTTCACCATCTTCTCCTCTGAGTGACCCCACTGTTTCTTTGTTCTTCCTTTTGCTACGAACATACCCATAAAAGCCTTTTTTGTTGCTTTTAACCTCTCTAGCAAGCCTGAGTTCATTCTGTGCTTTAGCTTTTCTGACTTTGTGTCTACACGTGCTGGCTATTTGTTTGAATTCCTCTTTGGTGGTTTCCCTGCTTTTCCATTTTTTGTACACATCCTTTTTTAATCTTAACTCAGTTAAAAGTTCTTTAGATAGCCACCCTGGCTTCTTTAGGCACCTCCCATGTTTCCATCTCATTGGTATTGCCTGAAGTTGTGCTTTTACTATCTCCCTCTTAACAAACTCCCAGCCATCATGAACTCCCTTTCCGTTTAGTATTACTGTCCATGGGATCTCACCCATCTCACCCAACTACCTCACCCATCTCACCCAACTACCTCTTTCACATCCCAAGCCAGATACCAAATTGAGGGGGTGACCTGCTCTATGTGTTGGGTTGATGACAAATGGAGACAGCCACGACACAACCACATACTCTGTAACCTCACACCCGACTAACACACATATGCATATACCACACAAACGCTCCTTAGTGCCTTGTGTAATGTTGACAACAATAACATTTGAATGGTACTCTGAGAGTTAAAAGCGAGCTGCATCCATCTCCTTTCAGACTTCAGACATTTAAGAGAATCAACATCTCCTGGTCTGGAAAGTATTTAGAATTCTTCTTCACACACACACCCCACTATCTCTCACTCAGGGTACCCAAATCACCACTCCCAGGTCCTCCCAGCTTTCACTTAGGGATCCTCACTCACACAATTTTACAACCACTCAGGACATATTGCATTTGCCTCATGATTCCCTTGAATGTCTGAAGCTTGAAGGAGATGTGTCAGGGAACTGCCATCGGAGCCAGAGGGAGAGGGAGGGCTCCAGAGGGGTTCCGGAGAGCGTCCCGGGAGGGAGAGAAGCAGCCCATCTTCTGGGGAAGGAAATCAGCGTAGCACCAGTGGAGAAGGGGGGCAGATGGGGGAATCGGCGAGGTGGCTCCATGACTCCTCGCCGGAGACCAGCGGGGAGAGCACGGGTCCTCCGCTGCCCACACCCACCCTGCGCAGAAGGCTTCCGCGCAGGGAGAGTAGGCGGAGACTTGGCGTCAAAGAGCTTCTTTGCTGGAAGAAGTTCAAGAAACGCCCACTGACGGATTCTGCCAGCGATTGAGACAGCCACGGGTGAGTGGCTGTCCGGACAGAAAGGGTTCACCCAGGTAACCCAGCCAGGTGTGGCGTCAATTTACGCACGAGCAACCCCTAGAACCATTACAAGATGGATGTTCCATAGTTTGCTTCTAATGCCACAATTCTCTCAGATCTTGGTTATTTATAAAGGGAAACCATAAGCAGCCACCTCCAAGTACCAGTTCAGTGTTATTGTTGCCAACAATACACAATGAATTATATCGAGAGGTGCTGACACTGCTGCCTCCAAACAGACAGAATATCATTTTCATATGAATGCCAGTTGGAAAGCTTAAGTATTGCAGTCGCTGCCTTTTCCACCAATCTGTTTTAGTACAAGGGTGAATTGTTATTTCTATCCCATCATAAGGAAATATTATGTCAAAATTTTATAGCGTTATGGGTTTGCGGGTGCCAGACTCCTCTAAATTCCTTGCTGCAGTAGGTATTTGAATTTAATCAAAGCTTGGGGAGTTAAACAAGATGCCAGACACCTAATCCCTAGACTCAGCTTTTCTTGTTCAGAAGATTGCCTGCAAGATGGGCCATTAAGAAAGCCAAGGAGAGGAGGCTCCGAGCCAGTCAGCAACTGAGTGGGGCCCCTCCTCCAGCTCTGAGATAGTTGGAAGAACAAAATCCAGAGTTGCGAGTTGGCTGTGATGTGACCTGGGCTGGCTGGGGGGGGGGGGGAGGTTGCAGGCTGGAAAAGGCAGAGAGAGAGTGCACAGTGTTTCATGTCTGTTTGAATCCAAGGCTGTGGGTATGAGGCCCTTTTAAGGTATTAATGCTGTGAGCCCCTCCATTGTAGGCTTAGGTTATACTGTATATGTGTGTAAATAAACCATATATCATAAAGACACCACAGTCTCTGCTGTGCCTCATTTCCATTGAGGTGGTATACTTGTTTTTTCCAGTTTAACTGAGAATATTCTGGAATACATGTGAACATCTTATCAGAATAAGGGCGGGTGGCCTTAAATATATTTTTGGGGCAGTTAACAATCTTATTATTTGATCTTAACTAGTTGGATGCAATAACATTTTCAGTTTTTTCAATCCTATAAGACAAAGCCAACCTTCTTGCTTCTGAATTTGTCCCTGAAATGCATGCTTTTCTTTCCCCTGCACACCTCACCAGGGAGGTCATCCCACAAACAGGGAACTGCCACTGAGAAGGCCCTGTCACTGGTCAATGCTAACTGGGTAGTGCCAAGTAGTGGCACCACCAAGGGCCTATCCTGGGAATCATAGAGCCTAAGGTGGTTTATATCAGAGTAGGTACTCCTACTGTAGCATTTCGTAAAGGCCCACTTCACATTAGCAGTATTTTTTTTCTTCCAAAATAGGTGATATTTTTGGTGTATATTGTTGCTGGTGGATAAAGATTACTGGTGCAGTAGCCTTTCCTATCCTTGCTATACATTCCTTTAGGTTACTATAATTTTAATCCTATTAATTTTGCGGTCCAGGACTGATCAAAAATTCTCTAGACCACAGCCAATTAATTTTAGCTGCTATGCGCTTTGTTGCATTAATTCTAAATGCTCATTTTCTTTTTTCTAGCTTTTACAAACCATAGCACAAAAGATATCTGCATTTCTTTGTTGCTCTACAGATGGCAGCTGCTGTGTAAGGCATGAAATGTAGCTTAAGATTTTTCAGAGCAAAACTATGCCCAAAGAATTTTCTTGTTTATAACTGTATACCCAAGCAATTGCACTGAGGCAGGCTGTTCAAGGGGGAAATGTTGATGTGCCATTGGTCTTGTAAAGAGTTGATAACATCAAGCAGTTAAGGGGTTGTTCTATATAAAGTTGACTTGGTTCAGCATTGACTTGAAATTCCTGAGGACTTCAGATCACAATGCTTTTTGGAATATAACTGATATGAATAATTATTTGAATAAGGTCTTGTAATATGCTGAACTCATCCCTTGCCCCAATCCATTCTCCAAGAGTAGCAATTAAAGAAACTTGGTAATATGAGCAGCCTGATCCTATCCATGTTTACGTCAAAGAAAGTTCCACTGAATTTAATGAAACTTATTGCCCCTGTTTTCTTTGTTAGCCATTTTGCATTTTAATGGCAGAGAAAGGGGAGATATAAATTTTATTATAAATGTACATAAGTGTGTATAGGATTTCAGTAAAGAATCCAGACGTTTTTGTAAGATGAAAATCTCTTGTGCAATTATCTTTATCACTGCATATTCTATGTTATGTTGTATCATATTGGTAATGTTTTGAGGATACTTGTGAAATAATTGGGAGAATATGCATGTGCTGATTGTGCCTGTTTTCATTATTGCCACTTTGAAAACCTGTGACATTCAGGCAGTGGTGACACCACACACACACGATAGTGGTGGGCAGAAAGGGCAAAGCATATTTCTAGATGGGAAAGTTGTGTCCCACATGTTAAGATCTCTGAAAGAAAAATAACAGTTTATGTTAATGATGGGAGTCCAGTAATGGGAAGCAAGTATGGGGTGGGGGGCAAGCTCCTTGTTTGGAAGGACACTTGCCCCCTGCCCTCCATCTGGTACCATTCATGCATTCAGGAACGCATAACAAGTCATGTAACAAAACTGTCTGAAAGTTCAATTGTGGCACCAGTCTGAGTATCAGATTGGCAAGACATTTTAGTCTACTGAGTCTACTCCATTCCTCTGATGTATTTATTCTGCAGAAGTGCTTTAACAGTCCTAGCTGGCCTGCATCTACTTTTGAGTTATGCAAAGTATATAGCTTCTAAAATGTCACATGCTGATTGAGATATGTCAGCAATCTGCAAAACCATTTTCCCCCTTGAAGATTCAAGATATGATTAGGGAAGAGTGAAATTTCCCTTCAAGATTACATGCATTGCTGTTTCAAGTGGTGAATAATCTCCTACTTACTCTACCATATGAGAATGATATAAAATTCTGAGTGATTGTGCTCATATATGTTATTTTAGAGAGCAGCTTCAGCTGAGATGGTGCCTTCAATTGGCTCAATCCACCTACCTTCAACTCCCTGCAATTCATTTTGCTGGTGCTTATTTCCAAGCAGGGCTTAATGGTTTGTACCAGGGGCAACTAAAATTTAAACAAAACAAAAAAATTAAAACCCCTGAGGCTCAAGTGTGTTTATTATGAAAAACTGTGGAAAAATTGATCATTTAGTTCTATGTTTGCTACATGCTGTTAAGCAATACAATGTAAATTGGAATCTGAAAAGTAAAATATCCTTTGTTGGAAATTTAATATCATTTCTGCACCAGTTTCATATATTTCCTAGACTTTATGGGCAAAGATGTTTTCTGATGCTATTTTAAGTTTTCTGTTGAAGGTATATAAAAAGACCTGAAGATGATTTAAGATAAACATCACTTCCCATAGTATACCTATGTATAATTTTTCTCTCAGCATCACGACCAGTCAAATAAGTTTTACAGGGTTTCCAAAACAATGCAAAAACCCAGGTGGCCTATTGACTAGAGGCAAAAGTTGAATTTGTGTACATAGGTCATGTGACTACCCCTCTCTTATCCTGAACCTTAGCCAAAAACAGACTTAATTTCCTCCAAAACTTATCCTTTACTTAATAGTCTCTCTGGAATCCCGGCTGGAACAAGATCTTAACAAGGAATTTAAGGGCATCATCGCTGAATCATAAACACACACAAAAACCAATACCTGACTTTTTAAAATACATTTTGGTATCATCCAGGTTTCTGTACTTGGCTAAATTCAGGGTCTGGAAACCAGAAGGTAGGAAAGAGCCCCTGCTGCTTTAAAGCTGAAATCCACTGTGGCAGATGGTGGAGATACTCTGGGGGAGGAAGGGGTAAAGAAGGCAGCATTTTTTGCACCTCATGCGGCTGCATGAAAGCTATAGTCTCGACACTGTGCTTGTAAGAATGTAGCTGTAATATACACCGTATTGGCCTGAATATAAGCCTCACCTTTTTTCCAAATTCTAACTGTGAAAAGCTAAAGTGTGGCTTAAATTTGCAACCTTACAAAAACTGGCTTTTACAATACAGTGGTACCTCGAGTTAAGTACTTAATTCGTTCCGGAGGTCTGTTCTTAACCTGTAGCTGTTCTTAACCTGAAGCACCACTTTAGCTAATGGGGCCTCCCGTTGAATTTTAAAGGTGCGGCTTATATTCGGGTGTGGCTTATATTCAGGCCAATACAGTATTATTTTCTCCTAATCTGGGTGAGGGTGATTGTGCATGTCTTCCTTCTACCCAGCCAGCAGCCTGCCAGTCCAGAGGATGCCATTTTAGTGGTAACAGTAATTGACCAGTTTTGCATCTAAAGGTGCTTTGAGATCAGTGTGTTTTACAGGGCTGTCTTAAGCATATGCGGCGCCGGGGTGCAAAGATCGACCTGGCGCCCCCCCCCCCAGGTGCACAGGAGGGCAGAGTTGGCTGGCCGCCTCAGCGTCTCACTGGCTTGGTCACCCCCAAACTTGTGGTGCAGAGCTGCCTGCAGCAGTAGAGCCCGCCTCGGCGCTCCAACCAACTGGTGGGCTCTTCCCCAGATTCAACTTTCGGGCCCCAGACTCTTGGCCTTGCGTCCCTGAGAGCCCAGCACCCGGGTGCCCCACACCCCTAGCACCTATGGGTAAGACGGCCCTGGTGTTGTATTTCTAATAGGTTGTTCAGGTGCGATTTTTCTCTGTGCATGTTTGACACATTAGCTTCCACGCATTCCTTTTTTAGCTTCCGTTTTTTTCAGCCACAAATACCCATTATTGCTATTCTTCTGAATTTCATCAACAGCAGCGCGGGGGATCTTTACCTAATGTATCCAGGATTGGAGGGGGAGGAGGGCTCCCTTCAGTTATTCTCCCCTGCCGTCCTCTACCCTTTTCTATTCTGAGCAGGCATACAGGTATTTCTGTATCTGTGCACACGGACCTTTAAAAAATAAAATAAAATCCAAGGATGGTGTGAAGGAGCAAATGTTACCAGTCCTAGTTATGTTTCATAATGGGCAAATTGGAGACTTCTGCTTGAGGGGGGAGGGATATAATGTGGGCTTCTAGAAACAAGAATGTGCTCAAATGACAAGTAAACAGAAGCACAGATGAGATGAGAGAGGCCACCCACCGAAGGCGTCACCATGCAAGCCACCCACAAACTACCCCCACACACAATGCACTAGCAAGCTTCCAGGTTAGCAGTGAATGCAGGTTATAATGGGTTGTTTTTATATTTGGTTTTTGCAGTAAGGGAAATCCATGTTATTATAATGACTAGCATTTTGATAGTGACAATGTGCACAAGCTGCAAAAAAAGCAACATACACACACACACACACACACACACACAATAACTTGTGTGCATGAGCAGCATCAATTTCCTAATGAACTCCCATCCGGAAGATCCTAATTATTATGATTTTGGCTTTGAAAAAATATCAGATAACATACAGATGATGAAGTGTTGTAAACTGGGCACTCTGAATTCACGTTTCCACATATCACTAACAGTTGTATGGTTTTAGTATCCATTATTTATAGCGGTTGCAGTCCACACCAATCAGGATTTGAAGATTCCAGTTTATAACCTTATTAAAAAATATGGCAGCAGAGCATAACTTGGCAGGCTCTAACTCGCAAACAGCTGAATTGCTTAATTTATCTACCTACCAAAGTAATCAAAACAAGCTGAGCGGAATGATTTTTAGTTATTCAAGAAGAAAAGATAAGGAAGCGCTGGTTATTTATAGATTAAAGACCTGTGCTTTGTGAGGGAAAGTGAGGGCATAAACTCTTCTTCTGTTCCAATTTCTATATTTACAATGCAGTCCTATGTATTTCTATTCAGAAGCAAGTCCTGCTCAGTTTGATAGGCCTTGCTCCCAGGTAAAGATATAGGATTTCAGCCTTGTTGTTGTACATGTTCTACTCTTCTGAAACAGTTATTTCCAGAGATCTGCTTTGCTTAATCAAGTGCTTTTAAACCCGAGGGATGAACTATCCATCCCGAGTGCTTCTTTGATCACTACTTTTTAATTTTCACCTTCTAAGTGTAACAAATGGAAGGCTGGGATGAAGCACACAATTTATTTTCGCAAGACCCTCTAGATATTTTCTGTTTAGCCAAAGCAGAAAACAAAATTCCAGTTATTTGTCAGAATCTGAGAAAGGGAAACGGAAAAGACGGGGTGGAGCGAGGGGGAAGCTTCAACTGCAGCAATAAGCCGACATCTAATTATAGTAGTGAGAAGGGAAGATCAATACTGCCTTGCTGTCTCTTGTTCTTTTTGCTCACAATGGCATTAGATTACCTCTCAAAGAAGAAGGGCTCTCCAGACATAGGATGGCTGCAAAATCAACATTTCATCTCTCACGGATTGATTCCAGGAATTCAGGCACCAGCCTAGAATTCTTCACTCTTCCTCCTTGCAAACTATCCCCATCTCCCCCTCCTCACTTTCATTTGAATACTACTGTACTCACTAATTTCCTTCCAGCCTGAAGTTTGCACCACTGCTTCACTTTAACTGCTCCTAATGAGGAGCTCCTGCTAAAATGACAAGAAAGCAGGGCTGGCGATGCCTAGCAGCTGGCTTCTTGGCAACTCCTCCAAGCAAGGGTCACAGGCAAACATCCCATCTGGCCAATGGATCACATTGCCGCACATTCCCTGTTCAAGTCAGTCCACCTCTTCTGCACAACTGACATCAATGAATGGGAAGAGATCACAACCGGAGGGAGTTGGGTTTGTCATTAAAACAGAGCTGGGGAACCATTGGTTCTTCAGATGTTATTGAACTCCAGCTCCTATCAGCCCTGGCCAACACAGCCAATGGTGGGGGATTATAAATAGTTCAGCAGCCTCTGGAGCAGCAAAGATTCCCCATTCATGTATTAAAAACAGTGGGATTATTGCATCTGCAAATGAAATAAGATACCTGGTAATTATCTCACCCAGAACCTGAATTCATTAGCTTAGATTTCCCCTTCCAATAGTAATTTTACTGTCTATTCGAAAATAATATTCTGTACATCTCCTAACAACTAGAATGAAGCAGAAGGTACAGTGTACCTTGTGCTGACAGCAGAATGCGCATCCATATACATAAGGAAAGTGGCATTTGGGATTTAGAGCATGGCTGAGCTGAAACGTGGGGGCATCTTCTTGAAAAGTACATTCTCCCTTTCTCCTGCAAAAGGGAGCCCTTGTTTCAGTTATCTCTGAGGGGGGGGGCTCACAAGCAGAGGTAAAAGTGTTCACCTCCTTTATTTAGAAGCAAATGCTACTATAAAGGAGGCCCCCGCAGTGTGATTCCCCCCCCCCCCCATCTTTTGAAAGCAGATTGCTTCCTCTAATGTAGCAACAATTACTTAAAAACACACCATGTGGAACACGTGGTGCTTGCCTGGCGTGATCCTTGCCTTCTTCTGGCAAAGCACTTAACGGGAGAAAGTGAGGATGCTGTAATGCTTCAGTGTGCTGGAAATATAGTGATACCTCGGGTTACATACGCTTCAGGTTACAGACTCCGCTAACCCAGAAATAGTGCTTCAGGTTAAGAACTTTGCTTCAGGATGAGAACAGAAATTGTGCTCTGGCGGAGCGGCAGCAGCAGAAGGCCCCATTAGCTAAAGTGGTGCTTCAGGTTAAGAACAGTTCCAGGTTAAGTACGGACCTCCAGAACAAATTAAGTACTTAACCCTAGGTACCACTGTAGTCTGCACCACTATGAAATCCCCACCCACTCCTTGGGTACCGTGTTTTGTCAAGCAGGGAGGGGGGAGGCAACACAAAGTAGGGATTCCCCCCCTTTAGGGGAACACTGCATGTCCCTTAAAATGATACCTGCTTGCTGTGAAAAACAATCCCAATGAAAATTCATTGTGACCCCAGATTAGAGGCTAATAGCACAAAATACCCACAACATCTGACGCAGGAACGTATGTGTGCTTCATGTTCAGCATTCAACTGTTGTCAGTGTAATAGAAAGTTTGTAAATCAGGGTGAGATAAGGCAGCATTGTCAGTGCACTACATTTTCATCAAGGCACTTTGACAGGAAAATAATAGAACTGAAGCCCTGATTCAGTCAAAAGAATTATGGCTTAATTCTAGCCTCTGTTGTTTATCGACAATTCCATACATATCTAAAGAGAAGTGGATTGCAGTTTGGAATGTCAGGACTGAGCTCAATTTTCTTACAAGGAAATTCTCTTGATTTTAATATAATATGTGCAACGAACAACTGGATCCTGTGTACATTTACTCAGAAGCAAGTAGGCTCAGTCTTAAAGGAAGGGTGCACTGAATTGCTTAATGTGCAGTAATGGACTATTCATTGACTGGCCAGGATGAGATGAGATATTAAAAATCAGAACAGTTGTAGGCTCAAGGAGATCACATACAAGCTATGCATGATTATTTAGAAGTAAAATATATCAAGTTGAATTGTATTAACTCCAAAGTATATAGGATTCTATAGCATCAGAAACAAAGGCAGTCCTAAAATTGTACCCTCTAATTCTCCAGACTTTTCATATATATCATATACACTGGGCCATATTAACTATAGAAGAGTTGCATTAATGTGTGCTTGGAAAGCTCTATTTTTTAAAAATATCCATTTAAGTTACTTACTGTTGATGCCTTTAAAACAAATATACACATTCAGATGAGGATAAGCAATTCTCCTGAATGTTCAAACCACATCACATACATTAACTCAATAAAAAAGGTAAAGCTGTAAAGGACCCCTGGACGGTTAAGTCCACTCAAAGGCGACTATGGTGCTCATCTCGCTTTCAGGCCAAGGGAGCCGGCATTTGTCCACAGACAGCTTTCCAGGTCATGTGGCCAGCATGACTAAACCACTTCTGGCACAATGGAACACCATGATGGAAACGCCATTTACCTTCGTACCACAGCAGTACCTATTTATCTACTTGCCTTGGCATGCTTTCGAACTGCTAGCTTGGCAGGAGCTGGGACAGAGCAACAGGAGCTCACCCTTTCATAGGGATGCGAACTGCTGACCTTCTAATCGGCAAGCCCAAGAGGCTCCGTGGTTTAGACCACAGCACCACCCACACTCCATAATCCCTACAGCAACCCAATAAGGAATGCCAGTATTATTACATTTCTGCTATGGATGGTGGCTGTAATAAAAACATTAAGAAGACCTGTGCTGGATCAGGCCAAAGCATCTAATCCAGTATCCTGTTCTCTCAGTGGCCAACCAGATGTCTATGGAAAGCCCATAAGCAGACCTGCCCACCAAATAACTCCTTTGCTGTTACCGGAAGGGGGCTCAGAAATCCCACGGAAATGTATAAATCTCAGCCCCATGAAGATATTTGGGACCCACCCATCCTGGTGCAGTTTGCATGCTTGTTTTCTACAGTGAAGGGTTCCTTTTAATGCTGCAGTGTCTATGACTTGAGTGGGGCTGCTTTTATATTTTAAAAAATGTAAAAAGAAAGAAAAGCAAGTGAAATTCTTTCTGTGCATAGCTGTCAACGTTTCCCTTTTTTTAAGGGAAATTCCCTTATTCCGAATAGGATTCCTCGCAAGAAAAGGGTAAAGTTGACAGCTATGTTTCTGTGGCTGCTTATGCCATGAAATGATAGCTCATATAGCCAAAGCCTTGCTGCATGCGAACGATAACCCTATGATCACACTGAAAATATGAAAGGAATTTGTTTTAAGTCAGCCCTGTGGTCAACCTTGCAAATCGGATCGGATTTTGTCCCTCTTTTGGCCACCAGGGCAACTGTTTGGAATGGGGAACTGCAGGCAGTCCCAGCTGAACAGCTCGCATGACAGAACAGCCCACCCTCCTCCTGCTACTAGAGATTTAATCGGGTGCCATCTGCAGGTCTAAAGGCCTGCTGACTCAGTGTAGGCAGCATAGTGCTGTAGGAAACTACCTTATTCCCTCTCTGCATACGGTCTGAGCACCTGGCATAATACTTCTTTTCTCCTCTTGAAGATGCCACAGGTTGAAATTGGGGTCTTCTGAATGCAACAAATGTTTTCTTCCGCTGAGCCATGAGGTAGACTACTGACTAATCATTCTAGCTATCATTTTAAGAGAATATTATTTAATATTTATCTGCTGAATGTGTAACCTGAACAAAAACAGCTCGTGCGATTATCCCTCTATCTGGGTGCCTCCCATGTCCTCAGTGGATGCCAGAAGTACCACCTGTCTCCCCTGGCGAAGCTGCCAAATGATTCCTTTGCGGCACATCAAGGGCACATTAAAATCATCTTCCACACTGAAAATGGAATATTTCAGTCACATAAGAAATACTGCACCAGATAGATATTCGTATTCTGCATTCTTTGTAGGGGCTTTGTTCAAGTCAGCATGCCTGGAAAATTTTCAAGAGCTGACTTAAAATTGGCATCTTTTCCACTAGCAAAAATCAGGGCAAACCTGGCTGTAGGGTTTTGGTTTGGTTTGTCTCTAAATAAGTTAAGCTTACATGAAGTCTAAAAACTGATATTGCTTTAAAATATGCACTTATCGTCGGAATAGTTGCCTCAAGAGCAGCAGGCAAATTGTGATTTTAATTGTTTTCCTTTTAATTTAATTGGGTATAAATGCATGGAATCCATTTCTCAGCTAAAATTTTTGATGATGGCAGAAAATACTGGTCAAAAAATTATTATTATTTATCTACTAGACTTTGATTCCCCCACTCCCAGCTCATTCATTTATTGTACCTTAAGGCTCTTGCTAAATATTTGAGATGGAATTCTGTTCTGAATTTAAATTTGCATGCCTTGGAGTATAATGGACTGACATGTGTTCCCTGATGAAGTTTTACATCATGAATTTGAATATAATTTCCCCAGAATGCACTGAGCTATAACGGTTGCCCCCTATTCCCCCAAATGGGGACTTGCGCACATTATGACTGTGAAATATGATTATTATTGCTTATATATCTATAGCTGGCATTCATTTCTAGCAGAAGCAATTTTGCAATGAGAGATGAATGGAAATGGGTTCTAGAGAGGAAACATAACCAAGGTCCTGATGACTGTATATTTATTAATATTTTCCATTTATTTTTCTGGATGCCATCCCATGAACATCTAAAAATATTGCTTATACTAAATTTGACCATGTTTTAGAATATGTTACAGTACAGGCAGCAATCAGCCTTTCTAATTTTTGTTTGAATTTCATAGAAACCCTTTAAACTTTTGGAAATAGTTTGTTGCATAGGGAAGCCACGACTGTTAAAATGGTATAAATGTGCATTAGAGTATGGTGTGGATGTGACCCCAGTCTCTTGCTCCATCACATAGAATTATAGAATTGTAGAGTTGGATGGGACCACAAGGGTCATCTAGTCTAACCCTCTGCAATATAGCCATATTTGTCAACATCTGCATATTTAACAGAGGAAGCACTGGAAGATGCTGTTTCCCTTGCATTGCTTGGCATTTCAGAAAGTTCCATTTTGGTAGGGTTTGTATTCTGAGAGGTGGGATATAAATAATATAAATTAAAATAAAATTAATTCATTTAAGGTTTTCTGGTAGTAGCAAAAGGTAGCAAGAAGGGGCAGGAAAAGTCCTCGTGTGCATATGGAAGTCAAATCTGTTTGGATCCCAGCCCATGTCATTTCCATAAAATGTCACTGCATCTCATTAAACGGAAGGCCTCCCCCTACCCTCATCAAAACATAAGAAACAAATAGATGCCCTAATCCAGCTAAAGAGATCTGAGCAAGTAGACTTACGTGCAGCCCTGGGAACCATGAACAGAAATGTACAACAGTCTGTGGATATAATTTATTTCCACTGCACTGCATTCAATGGGGTGGGCCTTAAAATGTACACCCTTTCCACACGCTGGCATAAATACCTTTTCTTTAGCATGACTAGAGCTGGACTAGGGCAATCAATTTTAATTAGAAAATATTTCCAGATGAGAGTGAACACTGATATTTTTTCTCATTAGTACAGTTTACCCTCACGTAAAATATAGATCGAGCACAAAAATATATAATGGTACCCTGTACTCTTGAAATAGATTTGAATTATGATTAAAAATAAATAAACTAATCAATAACTCTTTAGCTCAGGTCTGTATCTTCCAAAATATATTAGAAGTGGTGTTGTTGTTTTTACTTGACTTCCTCCATAATGGACTCAAAAGAGATATGGATTAAATTTTGTCTTTTTTTTTTTTTTTTGGAAAAAGGACCAACATTTTAATCTGACAGCACTGTGCCTGCATCTAGCTGAAGGCTTCTCTGGTCTTTGTAGCCAGGCCAGTTTCTCCATCCCTGGACTTGGTTGTTTCATATATCAGGTGCATGGCTGAAAGATGCCCCCGATTCACCCAGCTGTACAGATGTGCATCTATGTACAGGCTTATCCCTTCCATGAGGAGGCTCTTGGCTCAAGTGGCAAGACAGGAAGGACTGTGACCCTTTGCTTGCCCTCTGTTGCTGTTAGCCAGATACAGGGCCTTCTTATACCATGCGTCCTGGCCCAGCAGCCCATATACCTGCCAGCCCCAGTCCAAGAAAGATAGCCTATGCTAGGGTATGCTTGCCTGCTGTTACTTAAGAAGAGCCTGCTGGATTCAATGGCCAATGGTCCATACATTCCAGCATCCAAAGTGGCTGAGACAACCCAGTCAGATTATCCTGTTCTCATAGTGGGCAACCAGGTGTCTATGAGAAACTGTTGAATAGCCACCGGCAGCTGCTATATAGCAGTGCCATCACCATTTTGCTCCATTGGCAAAAGCTGCTTGAAGTGTCTGGCTCTGTGTCAAAGTGATCGGCAGCGTTCCTATAAGGATCTCCAAAGCCATCTCTCTCTGTCAGCCCCATCCCATGCCTTCCTTGGAGTGAGGCACTATGGGGTGAGGTGGCCCCCACAAAGGGCTCAAACCACTGCTTTGCCATGGTAGCAAAACCTGGTTATTCCCAGACGGAGGGACTGAGGATGAATGCTTGTGTCACTCCTCAGAGCAAGGCATTTGGGCAGGGAACAGGACTGCTGCGCCATCAGGGCTGAGGAGGAGGAGGAGGAGGGTTAACAGTAAGAAGGGGTTCCCCCACAAACACACACAGTATCATGGGGTGAGGTCAGGAGGAGCTGGAGCTGGGGGGGTGTTTGCTGGTCTGTCTTAGGTGGTAGGATGTATTGGATCTCATTTGTTGGACTGCAAAACTTAAAGGACACAACACCCAAAGAAACTGATGCTTCTAAGCAATACTAAGAAACAAGAAAAATTAGGACAACCTTCATCAACTAGGTGCCTTTCAGATATTTTGAATTACAATTCTCATGAACCCCAGCCAATGCACCTGAGCTGGGAGTTGTAATAGAATTCATATGGAGGGCACCAGGTTGGAGATAAGGCTTTTAGGAACAAAAAAATTAAAATGGGTGGATGTTAGAATTCTGCCAAAGGATATGCTTTAGGCTCTATACAAACTTGAAAGTAAGAGGCCGTGGTGTTCTAGAATAAAACTGCTGTTCTTAAAAGGACATCTGGGATTATAATTTGGGATGAATTATGATGCAATGCTGCAAACGGCACAAATAAAAATCATGAGTTCTGTCTGTAGCATTCATTCATATGCATATCAGACCCGCAAATCTCCTTGGTTCCACGTGTCTTTTTAAAAAAATCTTTGTAAAGTTATTCATGTGATTAGGAATTTTCAGGACATTCTAATATAGAACACTAATGTACTAAATTGCTGAGATTACAATGTTAGGCAAAGATACTACTAGGTGATATAGTTCATGTCAAAATTAGACATCAGTCCATTATAGCCAGGGAGATAATTCTGCCTTATATGGTGCTATTGGTGCTGTAATTAGGAACTGGTACAGTAAATGTGGCTATTAATTCTTTCAACCCAAATAAGAGTAGACATAGATTCTTTTCCTATGCACTCATTAAATGATGTGCATCTTTATTAAATAATGATGGCTATTATTTTAGCACATAGTTTGAATAGTTGTTTGCCTGTTCTGTATTTTTTTATTATAAAAATGTCACTATGAATTATTCTGTCTGTATTCCTTTCTGAGTGTTAAGAGTAATCTCATCAAAGAGAGAAGGATAATGAAATGTCTTTCTCCTACTTCTGTAGCCTTTGGATTCCAGAATGCTTTTCTCCTTTCCTAGGAACAGCCACAATCTAAGTTAACAGTGTGAGCAGCTGAGCTATATAAATGCTTTCAGATATAGAAAGATATCAGATATGTCAAGTAATAGAAACGTTTTGAAACAGCAAGAATCTTGCAAAGGCCCAGCATTGTGCTCAAGCATCATTTCAAACATGTGAAGTACAATCAGAACAATGTGTATGGTTTTTAGTTTAATTTACTTTATCAGCATACACATTTTTCATGGTTGTGCATTCCAAAAGCTAAAAAATATAACTCAGACCTACCATTTGCATACTGTCCACCATTCTTCAAAGGGTGGTGCTGTGGGTTAAACCACTGTGCCGCTTGGGCTTGCTGATTGAAAGGTCGGCAGTTTGAATCCCTGTGACTGGGTGAGCTCCCATTGCTCAGTCCCAGCTCCTGCCAACCTAGCAGTTCGAAAGCACATCAAAGTGCAAGTAGATAAATAGGTACCGCTCCAGCGGGAAGGTAAACAGCGTTTCTGTGTGCTGTTCTGGTTTTGCCAGAAGCGGCTTAGTCATGCTGGGCACATGACCTGGAAAAACTGTCTGCAGAAGCGGACAAACGCCAACTCCCTTGGCCTGTAATGCGAGATGAGCGCCGCAACCCTGGAGTCGTTCGCGACTGGACTTACCGGTAATTGTCAGAGGTCCCTTTACCTTTACCACCATTCCTCAGATGAAAATAGGGAGATTCTATTCTACATCAGTATTACTGCTTAAACATTCTGTGCTGATCCAAAAGTTATTAGTGGAAACACATAAAACCATAATATTTTAAGCACAGAAATGTTTGAATTTAAGTCTTGTATTTAGAGAAGCCTGAGAGGGGGGAAAACTCAAATCAATAAATACAATTAAATCTCTTTCTGTGTGCACACATATACAACATTAACAGTAAATACAACATTATAAAAAATAAACATTATTGAAAAATAAATAAATACCACATGGGTGGAAAGTCTTCATTACAAACTGCCATGTAACCAAACAAGCAATTGCTCTTCAGTGCTGCTGCTTCCACTTTCAACTGGAGCTTTAAAACAGCAAAACTTCCCACATAACTTCCCCTCTACAACTGAAGGACAACGTGAGCACAGCCAATCCCTATTTCAACTTAAGTTTTTTGAGAAGTTTGCTCTTTTCTTGCCATCAAGCCTCTGTATGGGGCAGATAAGATTTTGCTTTGGGAATCAGATGTTGCATTTGGAACTCTTAAATACATTGATTTTTGCTGCCATCACTGCACACAAACTATTTCTTATTCCCATGTGCTCTGCATATGCTCAGGTTGAAGCTTGTCCTTCTGGTGACTTTCCTAAAGTGCTTTGAACCTCACTTAATGTTCTTTTTGAACATGCTGAAAATGCCTTCAGAAAAAGCATTGCTGTGTGGGATGAGAAAGACGTATTCGGCCATTTGAGAGAGAAAGCTAAACTATGGTTGCCCAGTAGCTGGATCCTGCAGCTTTGAAACCTGATGCCAAGAAACCTACTTGAAATGCTCATAATGTTGCACAACGGGCTTCATAATTTACAAAATCCACATTCTGGGGCAGGCAGCATGGAAGGAGTTTCTTTTTGGGCAGAAGGTGTCACAATGGAAACATACCCTCCAACATTTCTCTGATGAAAATAGGGACGTCCCATTCCATAATGATAATTTTACATTTTATACCCCACACATCTTACTTGGTTGCCCCAGTCACTCTAGGCAGCTTCCAACATATAGAAAAACATAATAAAACATTAAACATTTAAAAAGACTTCCCTATACAGGATTGCCTTCAGATGGCTCAGGGGTCGGATAACTTCATACCCTCCAACATTTCACCAATGAAAATAGAGACATCCTAAGGAAAAGTGGAACATTCCGGGATCAAATCAGAAACCAGAATGGCTTCTATAAATCAGGGACGTCCCTAGAAAATAGGGACACTTGGAGGGTCTGTAGAAAAGCAGCAGAATCTGATTCTGAAAGCGGCAATGAAAGGGAACTCCTGAACAACATAACATTTGGGAAAGGGAGTGGGCAGCACTTTGCCCCACCCCTAAGTCAGCTTCATCCCTTTCCACCTCCCACCCCACTCCCAGGCTGGTCTCCAGAGTTTTTAGCAGAGACAAACCCCAGGTGAGATCTTGCTCAGTGAGGGGTGGGTGTGGAGAGGAGGAGTGGCCAGGAACAGAGTAGAGACAGGGAGGACACATTGCAAGTATCTCACTCAAATAATTAACACTGATCCACTCAGGGAACCAGCAACCTGTGCCAGGTTTTGTCAACACACCTGGAAGATGATTGTCAGGGAATCAGGAGCAGGAGCACTGGGGAGAGAGGAATTGGAGAGCGAAGGGGAAGAATCCGAGGGCAGCTTAGGGGAGTATGACAGTGGCCCGAGAGATTCCATGAGCTTCTCCAGCGAATCAGAAGATTCCCAGAAGGGGGCGCCGATGGTCAGGGCAAGGGGGGTCCCAGGCGGGACGCACCAGAAACAAGGAGCCAGAGGGGAACCCCAAAGCAGCAGTGGAGGATCGGGACCAGTTTCCCCACCAGAGCGTAGTGGGGGGGAAGAGTCACATGTGTCAGGGGCAGTGTCTCCTCCAGAGAGGGAGTCAGGGCTGACCACGCCTCCATCGGAGAGTGGGGGAACGGAAGGGAGGTCAGTTGCAGCTAGCCCCCCCAAAGGGGGAAGCAGTGACAGCAGCAGTGAAACGGTCAGGAGGAAAGCTGCTGGCTGGGCGCGCGCGCCAAGTTCAAATGTGCAGGCGCGCGGAACAGCAGGAGACCCGGATGGGGAACCAGCTCCTAAAGCCCGCCGGAGGGAGGGAGAAGGCTCAGGGGAATCAGCGGGAGAAGAGGCTAGAAAGGGCGGAACCCCGGCGGGCAGGCAGACCCAGAGGAGGAAGGAGCAGCGGAGAAGGTGGAGCAAGTCTAGAATCTTAAATTGGTGTCAAGGGGGAGGAGACTCAGACGGAGCATCAGCGGTCTGACAGTTGAGACGTAGAGCTGTGCGCTGCGGCTCTGGAAGTGAAACTGAACTTCAATAAAGACTTTTATACTTAACAACGAAGTAGCGTTGGTCCTTTGTGAGCTGGGACCTAGGGTAGCTCTGACAATGATGCATGGAGAACAGAACATGGATGGCCTCTTTGAGACATTTACTTCTCCATGGATGAAAGCCTAAATGAATAAATGTTCAGCTTATATGTAAGTGGAAACTCAAAGAATTAAACTCAGGAAGAGATCTTTGTCCATTCAGTTAACTTGAGAGTAATGTCCATGGTTTGAAATAGTTTATGATTAGATTTGGAAAGAACATTAAATTATGTTTGAATAGCTATCATAGCAGTCTGACCTGGATACAGGGGCAAAATACTAATCAAAACATATAGTCCCCGGTTCTCTTCAAAGTTTCCTGCAGGGCAGTTGACACTCATCACCTGAACCTTCCCCCTGCTTTATTCTGGTAAAATGAATGGTTTTAGGTCTTGGGGCCAAAACAATCTCAACCTTTTCTAAAACCTGATATGGGCAAGAAGCCCAACTCACTGCATGGAATGGTGAACCATTTTTTGTAACCATAAATGATGCTTCAGGATGAACCAAGACAAGCTTAAGGTGTCTTATGTCAGTGGCAGACCTTGGGTCTCCAATTTCAGCAGCATCCTTTGTGACACCAAATTTTGGGACTCTTCCCCCACCTCTTGTGCTTCGTTCTAAATACAGTGGTACCTCAGGTTAAGAACTTAATTCGTTATGGAGGTCCGTTCTTAACCTGAAACTGTTCTTAAGCTGAGGTACCACTTTAGCTAATGGGGCCTCCCACTGCCGCTGTGCCACTGCCGCACAATTTCTGTTCTCATCTTGAACCAAAGTTCTTAACCCAAGGTACTGTTTCTGGGTTAGCAGAGTCTGTAACCTGAGGCGTCTGTAACCCGAGGTACCACTGCAATAGTTGTGGTGTCCCCTTCAGTGCCCCTGAGGCTCTGCACCCAGTGTGACCAAACTGGTTGTGCCTCCCTCAATCCGCCTCTGCAGTCATCAGTTATCAGACCATGGAAAATGTGTTGGTTGATAGCCATAGAAGTTGGACTCTGTTAAGGGGCATGTACGTAATCAACTAACTCTGAAAATGGATGGTGCTGGCAAAGATAATGGGCAGAAGGGCCACTGCGGTAGACCTTGAAGCTGAATATGTGAAAGTCATATATAGGGATTTCAATCTTTACTCCCCAGCCCCACAACTTAAAGTGTGTTAAATATTCCTAGGGAAAACAGAATAGTTTAAGTCATTAAATGCCTAGCCAAAGCAGCAAAAATGGCAATTACTTAGTTGCATTTTATGTTACATTGCATTTTATTGTCTGTTGCATTGTATTGTGATGCAATATTATAACAAGACACATATTTCACGTTGCTACAGTGTAATAAAACTATAGTAGGAGTAACCCTTAGCTTTTACAAAACCACCTACACCAAGCAAAATCTTAAATTTAGCAGAAGTACCATGTAGTCAAGCTATCAGTGCTGCCGTGAATTTAATGTTGCATTTCCTGACTTGGGTGTAATTTAATCCTTGGGGGAAAGAGTGAGCCTGCACGGTGCTATTTAATTCCTTAACCAGAGGAAGTGAATGCAGCTGCACTTATTTGCATAGTGGGGGGATGAGCTCTTTTTTAGTAGGGGGTGGGGAGTGACATCTGTTGAAGTGGAGCCCTGCTAAGATTGGGTAATGGGTTAAGAGGGAGAAGCTCTTCTCATAGCACAGCCACCATGGATGGCATGGATGGTGAAAACACAAAAGGGGGCTTTTTCTCCTACAGCATCCTATCTCTGAAACTTCCTCCTGGGGCAGATCAGGTCCTTCCCTGACAATATTCTGGCAGAATTTAAATATATTTTATTTGCCTTGGGTAAGAAGAAGACAGAAAGAATCAGGCACCATAGATTTCAAATAGTCATTTTAATTAATGTATATTGGATATGGTTTGATAGGGTTTTATGTTATTAGGTCAGTGTTTCTTGGAAGGTGGTGGCTTGTAAAAAACAACAACAACCACCTTCTGAGTAATCTGCTTCTAGTGTCCTTGAAGCTGTGGGGCATGGGTCTGTTTTGTCTACAAGTATCACTTCAGAGAAGCTAAGAAGATGCTGCCTCCCTTGTGCAAAAGCTAAGCATTCTGCAAGCACAAGGGCAGAGGAAAATTTGTGTCCTGAGCCCCATGTAACCCAACCTTCTTTGAATTTGCTAAGGGAAGATTAGGGATGCTTGAGATCAACACCCTAAAACATGGATGCCAACGTTCTTCAAAACTTAATCAACAGAATGCATTGTGTGATTGAAGTGGGGAGAAGTTGGAGAGAGAAAACTACCGTATTTTTTGCTCTATAAGACTCACTTTTTCCCTCCTAAAAAGTAAGGGGAAATGTGTGTGTGTCTTATGGAGCAAATGCAGGCTGCGCAGCTATCCCAGAAGCCAGAACAGCAAGAGGGATTGCTGCTTTCACTGCGCAGCGATCCCTCTTGCTGTTCTGGCTTCTGAGATTCAGAATATTTTTTTTTTCTTGTTTTCCTCCTCCAAAAACTAGGTGCGTCTTGTGGTCTGGTGCGTCTTATAGAGCGAAAAATACGGTAGTTCTTCTTCCAGGAGGACTTTACTGAAGCAATTCATATTAAAGAACTGGACAATTAGTGGAATATGTGCTCCATCAGCTTATCCTCATGAGCTTAATCAGAAGGGAAATAATTCTATGCAATCTGCAGTTGCCTGTGTGGGACTGGAGGAATTCTGAGCTGTTCATGAGAGCAGTTGTAATCAAAGTATGCTTCAGTGCTTTGCCTTGGTTTTGCTTTTATTCTGGGACCTGCAATGTTTCTGCCTTCTGATGCCACAGGTGTCACCTCCTGTTTCCCATTCATCCTTTCTCAGCGCGGGTAAATAAACACACTGTTATAATGGCTCTGTAAGGATCCACTGCTCTATGAAAGGCTGCATTGAACTTCACAAGACTTCACATTAGAATGACATCCTGCAAGAAAAGAAATACTTTTGTTTCTTCCATCGCATATCTGGATATCTCTGGGCCTTTTCTAACCAATACATTGTTCCCAGATTACCTTACTTCAAAAGTAGGTAAAATGCATTTGGGGCTGTGAAGCTTTGCATGTTAGTTGTGGCTTCCTGGTTTATGAATGAGGTAACCCCAAACTATCTATCTCCTCCAGGGTCTTATTTGAGATTATCCATGGATAGATGGAGAAGAAATTTACACCTTCTGTAACAATATGCAAACTTTCAAAATTCACACTTCTCTGAATTTTGCTATGTAGTTTTCCAATAAAATAATGTGCATATTAGGGTAAAGGTGATCAATAAGAGAAAACAGAATCTTAAATACATTTTATTAGGGGATATGGCTTGCAAAAATCGGCAATATTGCATACAAAGACATGCATTATTGGTAGGCAGCCCCAGGACATTTTGCCACTAGAAGCAATATAGAAAATGCCACTCTGCCCATCAGAGCATGCAGGATATACAGAGGAGGTTGACAAACACAGGAGGTAGTAAGCAGCACACTCCTCAGAAGCTGCCCCCCCCCCCGCTGCCTGGAGCCTGAGGCCACTGCCTCACCTCACCTCATGAGTGAGCCAGCCGTGATAATAGGAGATATTTGTACTAAAATGCTAATATAACTTCAGGAGGACTGGTGCAGAAATGTGGAGAACCAAACCTAAGACTGGGAAAATTAGAATCTGAGAGAAAATAAAATCAACACAATTATCCATCCTGAGCTAGATGTCACAAAACCTTTAAATCCAGAGGAACAAAAATCCTGATGAGTCTGTGAACTCTTTCATGCCCTGCCCAACCTGGCAATTCACAAAAAAGAATAACTAGACGTACTTCCCCCTTAGTTGCTTTATTCTCAGACAGATGGCGTGTATTATTATGGGGGAAAATTGATAGTACTCACTGGTCCTTTTTTCTAACTGTCATTGTACTGCAACTCCATGTGGACATCCTGAGAATAAAACTGCAGAGGAAATCCTATAGGGGAGGGAAGCATTTGTTGTCTTGAATTCCAAGCACTCCTAATCAGCACAAGTAGGAAGGCATATTATCCAGACAATTGCTTGTGTTCCTCTGATTTGGAAGAGGGGAAGCAGCACGCCCACGTTTTCATCCAAACAAGACACCTAAATTGAGGTTTGGAGTTCAAGAAGAATTCAGAGTTCTCCTAATTAGTGCTTGCAGTTTTGTATATAGAGATCTTCCTTAAACTTTAAGAATCATGGTTTAAGACAGGGATGGCCAAGCTGCCACCCTCCAGTTCTTGTTGGACTCAGCCCTGGTCATCAGCCCCAGCTGGTATGGCCCAATGGTCAGGGATCAAATAAACTATAGACCAGCAGCACCTAGAGGGTCACAGTTTTCCATCCCTGATTTACAATACACACATGCAGCATTTAATGATATAGCTAGCCCAGTGTTTCTCATACGTGGGTCTCCAGCCGTTGTTTGACTACAACTCCCATCATCCCTAGCTAGCAGGACCAATGGTCAGGGATGATGGGAGTTGTAGTCCAACAACAGCTGGGGATCCAAGTTTGAGAAACATAGGCATAGTCAATAACAGTCATCTTATCCTCTTTAACTGTAGAAAAAATGTAACATAAACAAACAAATAAAACAACTGATAGAAAACAGTCAGTTTAAATGTATACAAGTATAAATCTCTCCAGCCTGGAGAAGAAATTTAGCTGAAAGGGTGATGCTTAAGGCTGTCAGAAGCTAAAGAAAAGCAAACATTTGAGATGAAAGTGTTACGAAATTGTAGCATTGCTACTGTCACATTGCAGAATATTTTCCCCTCCATGTCACTGAAGCTAAAGCATTTTGCCTTTCTTGCAGTGTCCTTGTAGGTTGCTCCAGGAAATCAAGCTGTCACAAGCATCTGGACCTCTTAGTACACAAATGGCAGCACATGTAATAATGGTAGCAAAAAGGCAGTGGCCTGTTCTGAGAATGGCCTCATAATCTTCAATACACAAGGCAAGAGGGTAGACTGAGAAGATGAAAAAAGAAGAGTTGCCATCAACAAATTTGCCTTCTCATGCCACAGATGCCACAGCCATTAAAATATACCTCAGGAAGCTGTTTGTTCTGCAGTAGCCAAATAACACCAGAAAGAAACATTTTATGAACACATTTTGTGAATTTTAGGAATGGCTGAAGGGAGCAGCGCAGAGACAAGACACGCCATGGTGCATCTGCAGCAGCACAACTAGACACCTTCATCTTCCCCCGGCTGCAGATGTCTCTCCAGCATTGGTCTCTAGCCACAAAATTTGTCAGGCTGAGAATATTTATAAATGCTATTCACAAAAACATTAGCCACCTCTTTATTTCTTAAAGCAGGTCCAGATTTCACATGTTTTAAAATAAAAATTGGGTGTGATCACAGATTGTCATGTTGTATCATCTATTCTTCTAAGCAGATCTCAGAAAAAGTAATGTGTTCACATGTGTAGGGATTAGTGCAGTGGTGAAAAGGACTTCCATCACTAAGGAAGGGATTCTGCAAATGAGATTCCACCAACCATGATTCTGAATACCTTGTGATAAATAACAGGAGGGTTTTTATTATTATTATTATCTTGCTGTAAAAGTCTTGCATTAAAAATATATATACTGCATAATAGTTCTAGCTTTCTCAGCTTTAAAAGAGATGCACAACATCGTCTCACATTCATTATTATCGTTAAGTCAGGCCTATAGAACTTTTCAGTGCAGAAAATACTTTGTCTCACTTAGCTATTTTGCAGCTGTGTTATACCAGCAAATTGTCTGTACCGTCACTCCATAAGCTGCTTGGTCTACCACATCTTCCTATCTCAAATATATAATTGTCCCTAGAGAACCATTTTTTACTCCTTCAGAAATCAAATACCACTGAGCAGAGAAGGAAAACATTCCATGGCACAAAAGTTGTTATTCCTACATCAAATTCAAATCAGTGACATTTTCTTTCATGCTGTACAAGCGGGGAAAACCTAGAGGTTGACATTTTATTTTGAAACTCTAAGTAGGTATTTCTAAAGCGACTAATATTTACATAATCTGACCCAGCCCCTGGGGCTCATGCACTGATTCCATGAGCACGAATGGACACTACAAGTTGATGCCACTACAAGTGATGCCATGAGCACGAATGGACACTACAGGTTGTCAACAGCACTCCTTGGCTCCCATCTCTTGTGTGGAGTTTTTCCTTCCTGCATACGATTGGACAATGAATCAGGGTGCCTTTAATTGAAGACTGGAAGAGGGAGAACTGATTTATGCAAAGCACTTGCTCCATCTCTTGAGTTACAGCTTTTTGCGAAGGATACCAGAGTATCGTGGTTACTCCTTCTCTGCTAGTTGTTGCACACTAGAATCAAGTTGATAAAGACAAATGTTGGGGCATAGGGTATAGAAATTCTGTTTCAATGCACATGAGTGGACTAGACAATTCCCAGGTCACAGCCAGTCTTATAAGGCTGTGAATATTCTGAAGCACAAAGCACTTATTTTTCCAAATTAGAGCAACTCTGGGCACTGGCAAAGAGAAGGACTGAGGGGCCAGAAGGTGGCTTTGCACTGCTGAAAGTCTGTAAGGGTAGCAAAATGAATTTCCCTTTTCCTTTGCCTCCCTACTATGTCAGCTCAGCTGCTTTATGGTGCCTTATCTTTCCTGCTTATTAGCAATTGCAAAGTAGACTGTGCTTTCCTTTGTGGTCACTGTCTGCATGGATCAATCACTGGATACCATTAACCTACTCAGTGTTGTCTCTGCAAAGGAAGGAAAGACTGTGTGTTGCTGCAGGGTGATTAAGCTATTTCACTCACCCAGAATATACTCCTATGGGGAACATGGGACATACCTAGAATAAAATAGAAGGCTATTGATATTGTAGGCAACAATCTACCTATCAGTTAAGTGGTTTCTTTTTTTTTAGGAATTCAATAATTATTTTAACTAGTAGTTGATAAATCAGGGTGGGGGTGGGGATCTCTTTTACTAAAATCAAACTTCACTGGAGAAAGGGAGGGAGGTTTACTGGAAAACTTGTCTGCAAGGTATTGACTTTCCTGTACCTGCTCCAGAAGACTGAAGTTGTGCCTGGATGTTCTGATTTCTCAATAGAATCTTAAATAAAATAGAACTGAAGCAAGCCAACTACTGACCTAGCCATTCCATTATAAATCTAGAATGCCATTACCAAGAAGAATTAAACAGCATTAAAGCGTGGGCAGAGAAAAATCAAATCCATGCTGCTTTTATAGAGCATCCTATTTCTGTATTGAGACAGCTCCCTGAGAAAGCTGCAAGGCTCTCTTAGCAACACAGAACAAAGTACAAGTTGATTTCATTTACATAGGCATAAACCTAGAATAATTCCCTGGTGTTACCCCATCAGTGCAACCCAAGTTGAACTGCCAGCTTTTTGTGTGTGGGAGATTCCCTTTTCTTCCTATACTGAGGGCACCCATTGACAGACAAGAAAGACAAAAGCTTTATTGTGTATGACTGTTAATTTTGTTCACACATGGACTGCACTCACACACAGTGATCAAAGAAAGCCCAAAATATATAAAACATGATTGCAACATTTGAAATGGCCACATGCCGCATGTAGCCACCAAGTTTTAGACTAGTGAACAAGACACTGATCATAGCAAGGGAGTGTAATATTCTTGCTTGATCCCTGTATGAAAGTGGTGTCAAAACAGCAGCTGCAAGAGAAAGCAGGGCTATGCTAGCTGCCCCTTTCTACCTGTAGGTCAAGGAGTTGCAGGCAGAAGGGCCTGCTGACTACTGTGGTGGTAAAGGGAGAGTTGATAGCAGGCAAAAGGTAGGCAGGCCCTGTGGAAGTTTGTGCTGTATGTTTTGAGTTCTCTGCCATGAATTAATGGATTGATCTTGGGGTTAGTCTTGTGGGATGTGAAACACAAGAGCAGTCAAGTACAACATCCCTAGAGTGGACATAAAAGGGGATGTCTGGACCAGCCAGTTGAAATTTCCTGTTTCTCCTGTCTGGGACAGAATTCCTCTACATGTGACCAGAGGTGGGGATGGCCTCACCTGTGCAGGTAACAAAAGCATAGGACTGGCCACCATCTCTCTCTCTCTTGACTACTTTCATTGAAGAAGCAACATCTGCTTAGCCAAAGATGCTCTCTAGGCTTCCAGCCAAGAGAGGACAAATGGACTGTCTCTTTATGGGATAGTTTCCAGGTGTATGTTACTTTTCTAAGCTAAGTCTGCCTTCTGGGATCCGACTGTGAACAGAATGTGAGTGAGTAAACTCTTTTTATACTTTTATGAAGACTGTGTCATGTCTTATCTTTTATGAGGGAATAAAGGGAAAATATCAGGACAGTTATTATAGAGGCTGTAGCGAGCCTGAGCAAACGCATCCTCTGTGAGTTTAAAAGGGGGAATGTTACTCTGCTAAATTGTGGAACTTGTTAACACAAGTTGGAAAGGCTATCAAACAATATATCCTCTCCTGCATCCCTGAACATTCCCACAAGTCTTAGCTTCTGTGTTCCCTCCCTGTTCAATGGGCCAGCATTTACCAGAAGCCTAACTCCTTGGCCATATAATTTAATACAAAGGCAATGGCTTTGCTCACTTTCTTGACATGCACTCTGCATGAATGTGATCACTTGCTTCCTCTCTGTGGCACAGGCTGTGTGATTCTAGGAGGGGGATGATAAAGTATGTGGGAAAAGGTATCCCTTGGCTGCAGTCATCTTGTAAGCACACAATTGCGGCCTTTCCGGTGGGCTATGCTGACTGGAGCCCAACAGCATCGGGGAAAGGAGCACAGGGTTTCCATCTCTGCTTTACGCATTCAGGGATTGGAATCTGTGATGTCATTGGAAGATGAAAGAAAGGTTAGTAGCAATTCCGGACTATCCTAGTTGTCCCTTTCTACCTGTGTGGCAAGAAGGTGCAACCAGAAGGACCCCATCCGCGCCAGTCGGCATTGCCAATGGGCAGGGGCAAGGGCGTACCTAGGGGTTGATCAGGTTGGTCCCCGCCAAGGGCGCAGGTCCAGGGGAGGGCTGCAAAAACAGCGCCCCTCCACTTTGGCTCAGAGTGGCCAGGAGCCACGTGCTCTCCGGGCCGCTCCTTGCCAAGGGAGCCTCATTATGCCTCTGGCTAGGGGTGGTGGTGCTGCAGTTCAGCAACCTCTGGAAGCCAGACGAGCAGAGTTCGCTCGGCAGCCTTCCTCCTTTCCCAGCTCTATAAAAGTTCCATTTAGCTTTCGCTTCTTCCGTCCCAAGGAGCCATCCATCATCGCGAGCAAATGGCCCGACAGGTCTGCTCCAGGGCTGGCTGCCCATCAGAATCTCTCCTCTCCCTGCGGAAAGCAGCGGCGTCCAGACTGCGCACACCAGGGGGGGAGGGGCAGGGGGAGGCGGGGCGGGGCGGCCAGTGGGAATCCGACGGCGCACCAATGGGGAGGCGCTTTGGAGAGCAGGGGCGTGGCCGCGGCGCTCGGGTCGCTCTGTCAGGCAGGCTCCCAGGGCTGCGAGCGCCGCCGCTGCAGGTGGGGAAAGGAGCGTCAGGAGGAGAAGCCGCTCGGCTTGGCAGCTCGCTCGCTCGCTCTCCCGCCGTCCTGAAGGGTTTCCAAGCGCGCCCCGGAGCCGCGCCACCCTGGTTCCTCGGAGCCTGGGCGAAAGCTGCCGCCGGCTGGCGCCCGCGCTACTTTCCCAGGAGGAAGCGGCCAGCGGGGGCTGAGCGGGACTCTCGGCGACCGCTGCTGCTGGCGGCGGGTCTCTCAGGTGAGGCGCCTCGCCGCTTCCTGCTCCTGTCCCGCGCGGCCAAGTCTGAGGGAGGGCGGGCGGGCGGGCGGCGGACCCGAGCGGCTTCTGCTCGATGCGTCGCCGGAGAGCGGCGTCCTGCCCTTGGTTTGAGGTCAGCGGGAAGGGCTGGGCGAGGGACAGATGCCGCGCTCGCCGCCCTGCTGCGTCTCCGTCCGGCGAGCGAGATAGGTATCGGGGGAGAAAAACATGCCGCGGGGCTGGGGGGGGGGGTCCTCTCCGCCGCCGCCGCCGCCCGGCTTCCCGCAGCTCCGCGTGGGCTTCTGCTGAGCGTTTCTTTCCCTCAGCGAGTCTCTCCGGCCGCCCGTGCCGAGCTTAAGAAGTCCATTAGCCTGGCGCTCTTCCCCCGCCCTTCCCAGGTCGGCGCTCGGCTCTGTGTGTGCGCGCGCGTGAGTGTGTAATCCTCTCGGAGTCCTGTCCCCACCCAGCCGCAGCCCTGCCGTCCTGGATGCTTCTTCGCGTTGCCCGCCCTGCCCGGCGTAGCCCCTCGCCTGCTTCCCGCGCCTTCTGCGCTCCCCGCTCTTCCAAAAGAGGGACGAGCCCCTTGCTGGAATCAGACAAGCCGGGAGCGCAGAAGCAGCGGCAGCAGCAGGAGGAACTTTGGCTCCGGGAGGGACTTGCTGTTTGCTCGTCTGTTTCTCGGAAGCCGGCGAGTAAGCTTCGCGTTTTGATTTTCGTAGCGCTTGTGGAGCACAGCTGAAAGGGTGAGGATCTCTTCACTTCGTTCACCTCTTTCCAAATGGCTTTTTAACCTGCATGCTGAACTCTGGCAGATGTTGAGATTTGCTGCACTCGAGCAGGTGTTCACCTCCCTCTGCGCTCCGTGAGATGTGCGCGTGAACGGGAAGCAAGCGCTCTGCATATTTCCATCCCTCTTTTTATTTTTATTTTCAGTAAATTCGCATTTGTACTGTAGGTGATCTGTAATATTCAGTACAAGGATCGATGGAAAGGAATGGTAGGAAAGGAATGACTGCAAAATAATGCTTGTCAGAGCTGCAACAAAATATTGCAGTGTGCGGTGCTTCTGTCCAGGATTTCAGCCTTTATGCTCCACTCTGTTGTTTCCTCCCCTTCACCAGCAGCCTACCAGAATTCCCCTCAGTAGTTCTCATTCAGCTGTTTTGGGCTTCCTCTCCCAAAGCTATTTTCCTCTCTTCTGCAAGACTGCAAACCTTGGGGTTTCCCCAAACTGCTGATGCCTCTCCTTTGTGTGTGAATGGTGCTATTTTGGCTACATCCAGGTCAGCACTAGGACGGCTGAGTTTGGTTTTAGCATATGTCTGTATAACTGATATGATAGAATGTGAGGGATGCAACCATGGATAAGCACTGGGGGAAGATCAAAGTCTATTAGTATCACCATTTCCCTCTTTGTCCTCCCCGGAATACTAGAGAAAACCATTCAGGGAGTGTGGATTTTTCTGTCAAGGAAAGAGGGGAAGGGGAAAGCCAGATTGTACTGTGTGAATTCTCCGCAGTTCCACTGCTTAGGTTGTATTGTGATTCCAGTTATTTCATTAAGGGGGACAGGACCGAAGCAAGCTAAACTCCTAGATCTTGGCAGAGTGCTGGGCTGCACTATGGATTGATTCTCTTCTGGAATGAGGTGACACACAAGATTCTTGCTGTCTCACCCACCAGGAGTTATAGTGCTCTAATGTATGGAGAGACTGTAGGCACTCTGTGGCGCCATCTGTGGGACAACAACAATCAGATGACAACAATTATTAGACACTATAAGAAGGTTGGAGTCACAGCATTGATAGAAACATAAGCAGGAGGAAATGGCCTTAAAAGATGTGTGTGTGCGTGCATGCGTGCGTGAGAGATGATTTGCTTTACAAGAATAAACTGTTGGCTTTTAGGTGGTATGGACTTACTATTGACTGTACGAATCATATATGAAAGTATTCCCATCTTTAGTGATTAATTTGTAGGTTAAATAATTAAGTTTTAATGCATAGACTGCCTCCCTTCAAATTGTGAAACAAAGTTTCAGTATTTGTTTTGCCAAAATGCATAATCTTTTTTTGGTAATAATGAAGATATAGTTGTTAACCATAATCTCTCTCTCTCCCTCTTCAATCCACTGTTGTATCCCTTCTGTCTTCCATTTGTCACTTTGTTAAAAGTTATGGAGTATTGTTTGTAAAAGAAAAAAGAAAAAGTTACTAGGTAGCAGCAAAATCTTTTACATTTTCAACTGGTAAACACACAAACATACACACACACACACACAAACTCTAAATTTTCATTTAATGGATTTACATTCATTACATTTTTAAATAAAATGTAAATATTTCAATTCTAGTAAATATGTGATTCCTTCCATACAGCTTGATATTCCAGGGAAATGGTAAGGAAATGAAAATAAAGTTAGCTAGGTAGAAAAATATATTTCATTTAACACTTGTTTCTTGCCTAGATTGCTTCCTCACCTCAGCTTAGCTACTACAAATAGGAATTAAAAGAATGACTGAATTGGAGAAACATTAACTAATAAACATAGCAGTCTTCAGCTACTTTAGCTGTGAGGGGCTGAAGAGTAAACTCTAAAGGGCCTGCCTTATCTGCAGCAGTAATTAGGATTCTTTTTTTAGTAAGCTCACTTTGGGGTTCTTCTTCTTAAAGTTGGACTGCTTCCAAGAGTGCCTGTTTATCTTTCTCTCTGTAGAACACAGTTGCTCCACGCACTGCTTCTGCGACATTATAGGCTGTGGCTGCCCAAGCTAATTGCTGACTGTCAGAGAGCGTTGTTGGATGTATAGTACTAATAGCATATGGGCAGTTGCATTTCATTATGCTAAAGTATGCTAAAGACAAGGAGAGTGAGGGACTAGTTAGAGATCAGTCAACTGGGCCGGCTAATTGCAAGCCTAGAAAAGGTTGGACTAGGATTCTGCTGAAGGGTGTTGTTTCAGAAGGGAAATCTGCAGACTGGATAGGGTTATGGTGCATCAATGGCTAATAATGATCAGAGTACAAACTTTAAAAGCTGTGTCAGCAGATTCAAGGTGCATTTTGCCTGTGTCAGGAAAGTTCTTGAGTCTTCAGTAATATTACACAAACAGCTGATTGCACTTGTGGATAATGCTGAACCTACTGACTGCAATTACTTACTGACTTCAGTGAATGGGTCTGTGGCATGTTTAGAACATAAACTCTGATGTATTTTGCAAGACCCATTTCCTTATCCATTTTTCTAATGCAGTTAAAGAACTGGTGAGCCAAGAGAGACGCCCAACAAAATGTTGTGGTGTGGAGTGTTCCTGTTAAGGTTTCCAGCCAGCTGGTGCTGCCGTCTTCCAGGGCACTCATTCAATTCCACCTTCCCTCCTAGTTTTTTGTCCCCCTCCTCACGTCACAGCCAGCCAGGGTATTAAGCATGCTAAGAGTCTTGGAGCAGCACTTGTAAGAGTCATTGCACCCCTCCCCCGACAGACAGACACATTATTTCACAGGCGAAGCAGATTTCGTGCCATATCTGAGCTTGCACTTGAACACTTGAATGTTTATTAATTACTAGAAAGCCCTTATTTCATGTGACTACTAGTATCTGTGCCTTACATTGATTGATCTATGGATATGTTTAGATGGAGAACGGTTCCTGAACCCCAACGCTTCTATTTTTAATTTCACTGTATCTACTTAAGTCTTTATGTATGTAATGGTTGCCATCGCCCAAATACTCAGAATGTTTTATAAGAGGCTAAATATAGCTTCATTATTTGCTCTTGTAATGTAAGCAACACCACATATGTTGTTGATCCCTGTAAGTTGATCATATTAGTGTCTCTTTATAGATCGCAGCATAAATGCACTTCTAAAGGGTGGGGGCGGGGAGATCAATGTTTTAACACTGACACATTTTTAGCTTAACATTATTGTGAGTGACAAAAACATTGAACAGGATTGGGAATTAAATTTTGAACTCCTGTTTAGTCTGTAGAGTGGGTCAAAAGAGGTTAGAAATGCAGTTGTTTCAGAAATCAACTGAAATGCTTTGGCCTTATTCAGCAGCTGCCACTGCTGAATAATCCTGATCACACTGATGCACAGATAAGAGGTTTAACAGCATGAAATCAAGCAAAGAATAGAAAAATGGCAGTGACATTGATGATAATGAGGCAAAATCTGGGACTGACATTTTGAATTTTATGCCACATATACTATTCACTATTTTTCTTTTTTTAAAAAACCCCACCATAGTGACTAAAATTATTTCTAAATTTTGCTCAGAAGCCTCTTTAAACTAAATAAGACTTTCTTCTGAGTAACCATATAGGATTACACAAATAATGCTTATTTTTCTAATGATAACAAGCCTACTTAGAATTAGACGCATTGCTGAATGCCTCCAACTTTGTTAGATTGTGGGTAAAATCTGTAAGGGAACAATATGTCATTTTCTTTTTTTGAAGTGTGTGTGAGAGAGAATAACAGTGCAATCCTACACATGCCTATTCAGCAGTAAGCCCCACTAAATTCAAGGGATTTTATTCCCTGTTAAGTGGGTACAGAATTGCAGCCTCGTTTGCCCAACTTCTTTTTGGAGGGGGCTTGTTAAATACTACATTATGTTTAGAAATTTTCTGTTCTAGAGGCAATTTAGATGCATAATCCAAACATGAAATAATTCTGTGGTGTCCTTTTGTGTGTATTGTGTGTATGTTACAGTAAAAAAGTAAACAACAAACCTCAATATTTGACTTTACTATTGAGCCTGTAATACCCTTTCTTGGGAGTAAGTCCCATAGACCTCAATAGGACTTTCTTTTGTGTAGGAGCATGACAATTGTGTTGTGAGTTGCTCACTAAAACCCTATTCAATATAGCTGCAGAATCAAGGTTTTATTGCTCTGATTCCTTTTCCAGTTTTTCCAATGTGCATATTTGGTGCATATGATTCATTTATCACTAAATCATTCTCACTTTTCTCATCCATACTTTGGATGGATAAAATATGAGTCATAATGTTCTAAAAAAAATCCAAAGCATTTTTCACACTTCTACCTGCACTATTTGTATTCTGCCTATTAATGAATAAGCTACCAAATATATAGTTCTACCATGAAGTGGGATAATGTGCTGCTTCTCTGACTATCAAATAAGTTGGGAAGTAATAGATCTTGGGCAGTTAGCACTCTAGGCCAATAACAGATATTTCAGCAAAAAAAGGGGGGGGAGAAGGTGGGTTGATGAAGGGTTCTGTTATACATTATAAAAATAGCATATCCACTGTGCTCCAAAACATTCACAGCTGACGTGATACCTGAAAAATTGTAATTTCAGTGTCGGCTGAAGAAGTAATTGCCCCTAAAATTGCTGCATGGAGCTGAACCAACATTTTCAGCTTCATAACTTTTGTTATACAGAGATGGAGATGGTATGAATTGACAGCATATAACAGATAGGAAGAAGGTGCCATGTATGTGCCCCACACTTAGCCAAGGGACAAAGTAGATACAATGGCAGCCATTCTGCGTGGTACATTGAACAGTTCAAGCCATGTGGAAGGTGCTTCATCATCAACTTGACATCACTTCCACGATCAGACTACAGCAGAAATGCTTGAAGCTAGAAATTCTGGGAAGGTAACCCATTGGCAACTCACCCACTTGCTCCGTTTGCTGCAGGAAATCCTATAAAAGAATGATATCAGAGCCACCGAGAAGTACAGCAGAACCAGCAGGGAAGACTCCCCCTCTGCAGTGTCTGGCGCCTGTCACCCACCAAAGTCATTAAGCTGGTTTCAGCCTTGTGATAAGCCAGGCTGAAACAGATCTAAATCCAACCTGCAGCTGAGTTGCCACCACTCTCTCCTACACCTTACTCAAAAAATGGGAAGTTAAAGCCTAGCTGGTAACAAATAAGGATAGTGGAGGTGAAGGAGGGCTCACAAATCCTTCTTTTAGTATTGGAATTGGAACATAGTCCCCATGCAAGGAAACATACTCAGCTCTGGTACAGTATTCTTATTCAGCCAAGATGGGTAAGGATCCAAAGAAGAACTGTTTGGCTTCAGTTCTTCAGGCAGCTTGTCCACATCCTTAGGCTGAAGAAACAGGAAAACCAGACACCTGAGTCACAGCTGTAGATACTCTGCTTAATGTGGAATCTAATTCAAATGTGAGCATCTTAACTGGCAAGATGTTTTACAAACTGGTAACAGCAAGCTAATGGGAGTTTAATATGTAACACCATTTAGGTCAGCTCTGAATGGATGTCAATCTGTTGGGATGATATAATTAGCTGGCTGTGTTGACATGAGCATCATCACTGCTACAGAGTAGGTTACAGAATGAGTTCTAACCCATCAAATTAGTCTTCAGATTTTCTCCACTGTTACTCCTGCTAGCTACCCTTTCATGTCATTGTTCCAAGAGAACCAAGAAGGCCGAACTTTTCACATTTAGAGGGTGCTAAAAGCCATTGTTCCAAGCACCCAGACCATTTCTCCATTCCATGATTAACCAGTCATATTATCTCTGCCTTGGAGATCTTGAGGGATATGAGGGTGAGTCTACCACCACTGGTGGAGGAAGAGGAGTGCGGGGGGAACGCACTGCAGCATGATCCTGGTGGGGTGCCATCGCGGCTGCCCCCCCCCCCCGGTGCTGAGTGCCACGCCCCTAGGATGCACACTACGCCCCTGCGGGCAGTGCACCACACCCCTGGGATGCCCGCCAGCCCCGCCTGCTCTCCACCCCACCCCCCGGTGCCAGAGCATGAAGCTCCGCCACTGTCTACCACAGCACCCTGGACTGTAGTAGGTCTCCAGTGAATTTCTTGAAGGTCTTGGATCCAGGAACAGCATTGTTTGGGCCGACATTTTGCTTAATCTTGCTTAACCAAATACCTTCCACCACGATGCAGATGCAGCAAAGGTTAAAAGCACCACACATAACCTTTTACTAGGTTACAGAGCCTCAGGCATGTATGAGGATGGTTGTGTATGCCCCCAGGAAATTGCAAAGTTTCAGCAGGGTTGATTGATTTCATTCTTGTTTATTCCAAAGCATTCCTAACTCCAGTTTATTTATATTGCTCTAATAGAATGAATGTGCATATCCAAAATGCATGAAGTATTCTGAACAGTACAATTTTATGTACTATTTTTTCTTTTGAGAAATATATGTATGGCTCCAGAAATTCTGGAAATGTTGAATATATCTTGCCCTGAACATTTTCTCAGTAAACTATTGATTTCAAATGCTTTGCAAAATATAATCACTTGATTTTATACTGGCTAGATAAAGCCTTTTGCTTGCTTGAAGAAAGGTAATATCAGGAAATAGATAGCTGTTCTGTTCTCCTATTGTAGCTGAAAAGACTATTTGGAGACATAAAGCCCTCCTCATTGTAAGATAGAAGGCAAAAATTCCTGACACTGTAATGAAGATCAACAATTTACAACCTTCATTTCCCTTCCTTAAGAGAAAAAAGTTAATGCTGCTGGCTAATAAATTACTGAATGTATTCCATGCCCTAAAATATAGATTTTTTTCTTATATACAGCTTAATATATTACGCATACAAACCTATATGCTTAGGCAGCTGAGAAAGCATTGTTTTCAGTAGTTAGCAGCAAGTATTTTTCAGGACTTGGTAAGCGAACAGTGTGACTACAATAGCAAACTAATCCATTTAATCTCTTGTTTTGACAGCTATTTCAGGAATGTAAAGTAGAAGCGTAATTTTGAATCTCTTCAGATTTATATTTAGAATAAATGACAAGAGTGACACAGAATTGGCACATCAGTGTTCCGTGAAGCATTTAGCTACTTGCTGTGCAGGGAGCAATTGGGAATCTATAATGCCTAAAAAACAGTGTTCTTGCCAATGTGAACAGCTTCTCTTGGAGAACCCGTTTCTGTAGCATGGCTTTCTGTCTGACCTGTCATGGGCTTATCCAAATTATGGTCTTAGCACTTGATTAGAAATATGACTTGTAGGGGTGCTTGAGGAATGCAGACTCCTCTTTAGGTGTTGCAACTAGAGAAAAGTTAATACAGACACAGCACACAAAATACAGCAGGGATAAGCACACTACCTTCATTTTTCGTCCATAGTCATTTTTGACTCATGGAAGGTGATTGCCTCAAGCTGGGATTGTTTTATGCCTATGGAGGTTCTCCACATCTTTTAGAACTTTGGAAAATCATGAGAAACCTCCATGGATACATTACCATTCCAGACAGTCACCTTCCACAACTTGAGCAGTTATGAGAACAGTGATGGGAGAAGCATGTAGCTACTGGCCTGTCCCTGCTTGACCCCCCTCAATTATTTATTTGCTATACACATGAATGACCAGACTATAATAGTAGAGTTCTGAGCGTCAAACAAAGGATGGGAAATCAGTTTAAAAACATGTTTTCCTTTGTGAATCAGACTCACTACTAATGATGATGATGAAACATGATAGGCAAGGGGTGGACTAGGCAGAGTCTCGCTTTTTGAGGTTATGCACGTGTTTTAATTTGTAGAGCAGGAGGGCTTTGTTTTTGTTTTAGAAAAAGGAGGAACATTAGAAAAATAGTACCATACACTGTTCATGTAGCACCATCAATTTTGTCCCTATTATTATTATTATTATTATTATTATTATTATTATTATTTAATTATTTATACCCCACCTTTTCCCCGATCATAACAGATAGCGAAAACAAAAATGTTCTATGGTGATGTAAAACAAGTCACATTACTTTTACTACTACCTCTGCTACTATTCTAAACTGTACACGCACAGCTTACTATATTGTGCCTATAGCCAACTGAGGAAATGTAAAAGTGGCCTCTGGGTGGCAGTTAAGAAGTCTGAGTTGACTCTAGGTTTTTGTATGCACTCAGTGTTTTAGTGGCTCAGGACAGGAATGCTTTAGGTGATTTCTCCCCTAAGTATATTTTATATTGCTGCTGTCTTGTGTGAACCTTAAGGGTTCCCTGAGCTTGCTGCTTAGCAGACAAGTAACTACTACTTTTGGTACATGTCCTGGGTGGTTTAGAGATTTCCAGGTATATAATAGTGATACTAGGTGATCGTCAGCTAAGTTTTACTCAAAGTAGACTCACTGAAATTAATGAGCACAACTATGTTAACGCCAAATTAACTATGTTAATTTCAGTAGGTTTACTCTGACTAAAACTTTGTTGACTGCCAGCCAGTGTTTTGGCTTAGCTTGGAAATTCTTATAGGGCTTACATTTTATGCAGCGGTATATATTTTCCAAGGTCAGCTAGTTTTAGGCCTAAGATAACAGATGGGCAAAACTTTCAGATTGACTGTGACAGATAACACAATAACACTGGCTTCTTGGAACACTTGAAATCTTGGCACTGTTACATGCACTCTGTTTTTGAATATATTCTAATTCTGACCATGATCTGAGAACATAACTAGTAGTGATTAAATATCAAAGTCATCAGCTTGTTTCCAATACAGCTTTTTAAAGTACCAGTTGTTAGTTACTTTTCCTGTTGTTTTGCCTTTATCCTAGAAATCAGGCGTGCCAATTACAGGGGGCTGAGGGGTCTTCAGCCCCCTCAATATCTGGAGTAAGGGGCCGGGGCCCCTGAATGTTGAGGGAGCAGAGGAGGGCAAGCACAGAGCCCTCCTCCTGGTTTGTTTGTTTGCTTGCTTGCTTGCTTGCTTGTTTGTTTGTTACAAGGAACCAGGCAGAGGGCCTTCTCGGTAGTGGCACCCCCCCTGTGGAATGCCCTCCGACCAGATGTCAAAGAGAAAAATAACTACCAAACTTTTAGAAGATATCTGAAGGCAGCCCTGTTTAGGGAAGCTTTTAATGTTTAATAGGTTATTGTATTTTAGTGTTTTGTTGGAAGCTGCCCAAAGTGGCTGGGAAAACCCAGCCAGATGGGCAGGGTATTATTATTATTTATTATATTGTTTGTTTTGAGCCACCTTCCTGGTGTGCCTTTTCCTTACAATGTCAATCTTTTGGTTCTTGCTACATTTCTTGTACAGCTCTTTTATTCCAATTCCCAGAACATTGTGTTATCCTTAAGGACTTTTTTCTCCTTCTGGCTTGAACTTAGAACAAATTATTGCTTCAATCTTTTGGCTAGTTTGCCTTGACCAGACTCCCCAAATTGACATGTTCCCTCAGCCACAATCTTTGTGTTATAACAATGTTCTTTTTCGTTCCATGTCTAGCTCATTGCTCCTGCACTATTACCGACTCAATGCACTATTTAAGGATATTATCTTGCTCATTTTTTTGGTATCTCTAATGGTGTCTCTAATGGAGCTGATGTCTGCAATTAACTGATACCAGCACTTGACTGTTATCTTTTAACGTATTATTTATAAACCGGTGACATTGCTATTAAATTACTAACTTGTTTCCCCTCCCCTTCTTTTTTATGTGCTGACTCGTACGATTCACTGACTACTACTACAATGTCAACATACTACAATGGTCTGGTGATGGTCATCACATCAAAATTATTGGTAAGTTCTAAAAAAAATGTAATGGAATGAAGATATTTTTCTCTGAGACATGAAAAATGGCTCTTTAGTATTTCTAATTTAGAGGAAAGTGTGGTTTAGAAAATATGTTTGTGTATGTATATATGAATGTCATATTTATGATATATTATGCCATATTCTCTGCTCATCCACACCCACATTTTATGTTTGCGTTGGTCAGTAGTACTGTTTGGGGAGATTCTCACTAATAGCAAGCTTGCACATGCCTATTGCTTGCTGTATTGGGAACCACAGACATAAAATTAGATGTGTATTTTGCTACACATCTGAATGTGTAGCAGAATAAGCATAGATTTTAATCTGTTCTGTATTTCTCTGAATGGCAGTGTATTCTAAAGTACATCTGAACATGCATCCACATCTGTATTCTTGTGCAGTTAGTCATGTATTAAACAATTTTTTAAAAATGTGTGACTATAACTATATCAGGGGCACCAGGTTTAATAAGTGATATGATAAGTTCAGAAAGTTTCAAATCCTAGTTGAATAGTTAAGGATGGTGCAGCAGTATGTTCAATGTTCAAAGCAGTAAATCCCACTGATGGGGTCCAGAACACAGTCTGAAGGCACATTCTGCTGTCACATTGTTAAATTAAGCATGTATTTTAATGATATATGAGAGATGTTACTTTTGTGTTATTTAAGTACATGATTTAGTATGGTTCCCTGGATTCCAGAGTGCAGTTTGTAATTTAATTGCCAATATTTTTCAGTTGCATGAAAATAACTGGGAAATGTGCATAGTTGTTTGGTTTAATTTTCTGTGATACATTCTAAATGTGCACTGATACTGCTACAGAGTGTTCTTATTATCTTAGATTTATATTAATTGACTGCTTGACATATGAGCTACAAACAAATAATTTTTAATGTACTGGTTATAAATCCACAAGTGCAAATATGTGTAGTGTGTCTCTTAATCTTTTCATATCCTAGCTCTGTATTTGCAGAGCTGCTTGTCTTATGGCTTTAATATGAGGTCATGGAGCTGGAGTTTAATGATGCTCATCATTTTTCATATGACCTTTCATGCTAGTTGAGCATATGTTGCTATGCTGCTTTAGGGGACAATCCAAACCTATTAAGATCAATGGAAGTTTTGCCATTGACTACAAGGGATGTCATTTGCACCTTTAATCTCTTCCCTGACCCATTCTATGGGATTGTTGTTGTTTTTCTGATATGTGGCTAGAAATGCAGTTCAAGTTGCTTTCCTGCATGACTGGTGTTAGGTAATTTCATGACTGAGTAGCAGTGAGTCCTGTAAGTGAACTGCTGCAGCTCCTTCTTTGAAGCAAGGAAGCCTTGATCAGCTTGAAAGAGTAATGGTTCCTGAGCTCAGGAATATACATGTTGTGTATTTCTTCACTTTATTTGCTCAACATCTGAATCTACATTTCTGAGAGCTAACTGTTTTGTTTTTATATTTGTTAATATTCTGCCTAGGAGTGTATGATAGTAGCCTTTTCGGCATTGAAGTACATTTATAATGTTTCACTGCATATTGCATTATGGTCATGCAGTGATTATTAAAGTGAGCAATTTTGCTATCTTTGTTCAGCTGTACCTGGGCTGACTCCAGCAGCTACAGCAGTAGTGCGGTTTTTAAAACAACAACAACAAGTAAATGCAGATTTTGTCTTAAGATAGAATGAAGTCATCTTGAAAATATGGAGAACCATATATTTCTCTCCATGAAATAATAGGAATGCATGTCATGTCTAGAGTAAAAGAACAACAGCAAAAAAGAGATTAGAGGAATCCCAGGCTTGAATGACAAGCTTGGCAACAGGAGTATGTTCTGTGTCTGATAACAGCGAAGTTCATTAGTAGAGCTGAAACAGGTTAACTGTAATAAGCATATGCATTCATTGGAAATGTGATAAGACCAGTTATGCAACATAAATGTGATTTACCTCAGTATCGTTGCAATACACCTGGACATCTTAATTTTATTTGACTGCTGTGTTCCAAGTCCTGCATGATACAGACCTACTTGAAGAGGTTTTGCAGGCTGACAGCAAATCACCTGTACCACCTCTGCTATTGGTAGTGCAATGTAGTGTCACCTGTGGCTTTGATTCTTCTCTGTTGAGAACTAGAATGCAAACTACCCCTCCAGGTACTTTAGACAATTCCCATCACCATTGGTCATGCTGTCTGCGGATGATGGGAATTGTACTCTAAAATATATGGCCTACACCAGGTTAGGGAAGGCAGTCCGAAAGCAAAACGAAATAGCTAGCTAAATGGAAAAATTTGTTTCTGGTCTAGTCCTTTTCCCATTCTTAGTCCACCAAGTCATGCAAATCCACATACAATAAAGCAATTCCTGTGAGATGATTGCCTACTGGTAATATATCATGAACTCAGTGCATCAGGACTGGAAAAGGTTAACAGGCTCAGGTGACCCTTTTATGCCGGGGTTTCATTCCTGGCCCCCGGGTGCATTGGCGGCGTGTGCATAAGTGTGCCTTGGCCCATTCTGCCTTCTTCTGGGTCCAAAAGGACCTGTGCATCAGCAATGGTGCACTAATTGGATGCGTCTAAAATGGTCCCTCCTGCAATCTATTATTTATTATTTTAAAATATTGATTTAGTACTCTTTTGGACAAAGCCCACCCAAAACAACTTAAAAGCAATAAAAAGTTGAAGTATATTTTTTAAAAAAACCTAAAAAGCATTACTAAGATCAAGAATAAAGCAGATTTACAAAGTTAAAAACTAACTCGGAACTCCAAAAACATAATAAAATTCTATCCACCATCAGTGACAGGGACAAACAAACAAAAATTATTCTGGGGTGACCAATCAGAACACCATCAGATTATTTAAGGCCTTCAAAAAAATCTGAAGTGTAGGTACCTGCTTCAGCTCTACTGGGAAGAAGTTCAAAAGGTGTGGAGTCATCACAGAAGAGGTTCTCTCTTCCATGCTTATCACTGTCAGAGACCTGGTTGGTAGAAACACCAAGAAGGTCTGTGATTGTGATCTCTGTGAAGGCAGGATGGTATGACTGAATGTGGTCTATCAGATAGTTCAGGCCAAAACTATTCAGGACTTTAAAGGATAAAATAAAAAAGGATAACATGTTGACATCGGTCACTGCGATGTTTGGGCTGAAGAAAGCTTTTGAAGCTCCCAAACTATCGACCAGGAGGGAGAGAACATGCCAGTCGGGCATGTGTCTCTGCCAGGGTCCTACACGAGTGTAGGACAAGCTCTAAATTGGACCTGAAAACATACTGGAAGTTAGTGTAGCTGATAGATGTGTTAAGGACTTAAGCCTTTAAAACTGATTTAAAAACAGTTTTAACAGACTTCACTTGGATGCCTTTGGTGTTTCAGTTCATCAACTTGAAAAGAACACCACCTCCCCCATTTTTATATGACATCTCCCATTAGTATATGAACTGCTTTCTTGAAAAGAAGTGAGAACCTGGGTAGTTAAATGATTTTTTTTATAACAACAGAGTTTTTAGCATAATATAGAGAAATAATAAAGCAAGCAATGTTCCCATTTCAATTGCTGAGTGAAGAGATAAGCTCCCCTTCCTTCCTGCTGCCTTTGTAATGAGAAATTGACTCCCCATGCTTGTAACTAGTAAAGGAAAAAACAAAACAAACGTAGCTGCATGCTGTGTATTTTGTGTCTAGTTTGGACCTCAGATGAACATGGATTTCAACCCAGCTTTTCAGAATTCAGTGGCTCACAGGAATCCCATTTAATGAGATTACCCTCATCTTCAAATCTAAATTTATGGTATAGTACCAAGAAGTGGGGAGAAGTCAGAACAACAACAAACTCCAAGCTCTAATGCTCCTACCATGGTGAAATGTATTGCTCAAAAAACCATGTTCTGGTTCTGTTAGGAATGTAATGTAGTCCTATGGGCAATGGTATCTACTGAAGAGAGGGGCACCACAAGTGGTCTGCCTTGCAGTATCCACCCCCACACTGTTAAACACGTGTTGCTTAGGTGAGCATGCTTTTTAAATGGTCATCAAACCTTTCTGTTCACCAAGCTTGCCTGCCCTGCACAACCTTTGAGTCCTGATGACTTCTTTTTATGATCTGGGAACTAATGGATCCTAATTTGCAACAGAATAAATATTTATTCTTGAAATGGATGGATACTTAAGAGAGAGCTGCCTGAAACATGATCCACTAGGCCTGCAATATGGCCAAGATGCTGCTGCTCCAAAATAACCTATTATACTTGTCTATTTGAAATAAGCCCCACGTATGCATCGTGATGCTGCTTTAGAGTTAGTTTTCCCTTTTAGAACTTGTTCCAATTTTGATCCACTTCTCCCTATGGTCAGAGAACAGATGTAGCAGTCCCAAATGGGACTTTGAAGTTGTCCACCCACCATTTCATTTGATGACTCTCCTTTCTCTTTTTCCATTATCCCATCTGTTCCCACCCACACATCAATAGAATTTGTTGCACTTGCCCTGTTGTGTCCAGTGTCACACCTGCAGTGGCTGAGGTTAAGGAAAAGGCAAATTAGGGATGTTGCTTCAGAATCTTTCAGGAAGCAGAAATTATTATCTACTGTGAGAAGGTATATTGCTTCTTCTTTATAACTTGTTCAGAGTTACTTGTCCCAGAGTTATATTTAAAGTTCCTTTTCCTTATCTGTTTGCCTAACACAGCATGCAGTGGACAAATCATGCGACATGATTTTCTTTCTTTCATTCTTTTTAAAAAACACCCTTTTATTTCTTTTTCATGTATGCACATAAGTTGTTTGCTCTGGTCCCTTCTTTTTGTGTTTAAACCATAGCTGTTCATTTTCATTTCTTGGAGAGATAATAGTGCTGATGAATGAGTATTTTGTCTGTCGCATAAAGGCTTAGCTTTAAAGAGAATGAAGCAAAGAAAATTACAGTGGCAAAGGTTTCTAAATTACACTTGCACAGGAAGATGTTCATGATAAGGAAGTAGTTAAATGGTGCTATTTGGGAAGAAACAGCAAGTTATGGCCCACACTTTATGTGTCAGCAGAATGAGGAAACAATTGATTCATAAGGTCAGTGGAGCGCCGTTGGTGCTAACAAAATAAAAATTCTTAAGCAACAATTTAAAGACTGATATGTACAAATCTGTTCTTTCTCTCCAAAACCCTTTTTCCTTTAGGAGAAGGAAATGGGGCTGCCTCCATGGGCATGTGTTCTATTATAAGGAGCAAACTACATGTTCAAGGCTAACAGTTCCTTGACAAAACAAAGTCACATTGGGAATGAGAATTTATACTATAAAAGCAGCAATTTGAACTCCAAGGGATTAGCTACTTGGTGGGCAATCTGGAGCAGAGAAAAGTTAGATGTGAAAATCTTTCAGCAACCCCATCCCTCTTTCATTGCTTTAAATCCCCTTCGCAGACTAACTTTCCTTTAAAAAAAGAAAAAGAGAAAAGCTTTAGGGCACTATTGCACACATTAGCATGTGACTTCTAGTTATTCCCCTTGCGATACTAACACAGTGTTGTGCCAGATTGGAGATTAGTGAATGCTTCCCCTTGCTTCTTAGAAATAGCTTGGCTCTCATTTGCCTACATGGGATACTGCTGTAACCAGTACTGTGCAAGTTTCTGCTTATGCCAAAACAGTGGACAGAAAATGCTGGGCAAGAACTTCTTCACAATTTTTTTCAAAGTTTTGCCAATGTCAAAGTAGAGACATGAAAGAAAAGGTACAAAGCAGTGCTATACACGTGACCCATATGGCAATCACTATGAAATGCACTGGAAGCTTGAAGTATGCTTGCACCTCTCGCCCACCCACCCCGTTTTATCACCTGCCTACTGACTTATTCTCTATTCCAGTCCTTCAGGTGTACCTCTCTCTTCGGCTCTTTTGAATGCTTGCTGTAGGAGGTAGTTTTCTAGATTGCAGGGATCCTCCTGTTGCTGCTACTGTATTGGAGCAATCCCATGAGAACACTGAACCATCAGTTCTGAAGTGTTTTGGATAAAGCAGCATTTCTCCTTAGACACTGTTGGTGAAATGAGCAGAGAAATGAAATTGCCCATTAAATCTGAGTAATGAAGAGCACTACTTGACCGTTTGACTACTCACTGTAGACTGAGTACTCACTCTGAGGCTCTGTGTGTGTGTCCATATACATCTAAGTTGGGGGAGGGCAGGAGAATATACATTTCACTTTTCTCAAGCCCCATCCACTCTACTCCAGTTCATCCAGTGTCTTTGAGCTAAGCAGCCTAGTTTCTTTGATATTGAACAAATGTCAGATTCAGATTTGGAGTCTTTAGGGTTATAGTCTGATTTGAAGAAACCACTGTAAAACTAAAACCTACATTTTGTAGTGCTTTGAAATATGCATAGCCACTTGTATTCGCAGCCCGTATATTACTGCCATCTCTGTACACTGTTGTGCAAGAAGGGGAGTTTGTTTCAAATCATTTGAAGGTAAGGTAAAGCATTCATCTGCTAATAACCCCTATCAACACAGCTGGTTAGGTTCAAATTTATTACAGTAGGTTTAATTGATAAATTACTTTTTTTTCCCTTTCCCTATGTTCCAGAAAATGGGGTAATCAAAAAAACTTTTTGCACACATTCTAAGGACGTATGGAAATGTTGATGCCTTTTCTTCTTCCTATAAATTAGGAGTGCAGAACTTATGACCCTCAGATATTGTTGGCTCCAACTCCTTCCCACCCCAGGTATCAGAGCAAATAGTTGGGCAATGATGGGAGTTGTAATCCAGCAAGAACTGGTGTATTAAATCCATGCTATAAATTATTGCTTTGGGAAACCTGTATTTTGGGTTGGATTCATCTAATGCTCCCCTGGCAGACCTCTGCCTGTACAATGGAGCTCCCCCCCCCCTGCGTGCTCTCCATACTCCTAAGAATTGTCTCCCTAGGGGTCAGCAGGAGAGGGGAGAATATTCCACCCGGAAAGTTCCAGTGCTTGTGCAGACGAAATGTTCATAAGCATGTAAGAGGGACATTGAAGTCCCCTTTTGGTTTCTATTATGGCTAGTGAGTTCTCACATGAGCTAAAACACAACATGAACAGCCTCCTTGGAAAAGAGCTGACAAGATGACAAACACAGAACATGGCAACTAATTTTACCTTCTCTTAATTGGTCACTAAATATAAATGAAATTTGTCAAGTCATTGTATAACTTTTCACCGAAGTGGTAAACCTGAAAGTAAGTCCCACTGGCCTTAGCAGCACTTAATTACAAGAAAACATAATGGGTGACATCCAATGATGTCTGTTTGCTCAGTGGAAATTTGATTTCTCCCCCCTCCATCCCCCAGCACACCTTCAGAATCTGCTCTGGATTGTCCACCAACCCTTCACTGTAGATTTTGGGTCCATGAAGCCAGCTGAAGGGGGGAGGAGAGAAATAAGAAACCCTGTTGTGTGAGCAGACATCTACTTGTGCTACATTTCATATTGGGCTATAGATTAAGGTTACCAGGTTTTTTTCAATGAATCCGGGGACACTTTTCAACTTCAATGAATTTTGTATGGGGACTGATTTGTAAATCCGGGGACTGTCCCCAGGAAATGGGGACGTCTGGTAACCTTACTATAGATGCCTCTTCCCCCACTTCTCTGTTTTGCTAGTTTTCTGTGTGAAACACTTTCTGGTATGTGCGAAGGAGCACTCAGTGTGAGCCCCTCCCCCACCTGCTGTTTGAGTGGGTGTAGGCCAGAGTCCTAAGGGTTGCCTCCTTAGTTAGAAGTAGGCCACAGTTAATTGCATCCATGCTTATCTTAATCTTTATTGCACCGATCCTACAGGCCTGTTGCAGAAAGTGTCAGTGAGGTCAGTGGCCTGCTGAGTTCAAAGGTTGAAGTAATCTGTAGTAGTAGTAAAATTGTCAGCAGAAGTATAGCTTGCATTGCTTATAGAAACCATGTGTTAGATTTTCAGCATGTTTATTGTCCTCCAAGCTGGTGAAGAGGTTGATAAAGTACATCAGCCCAGCAGAAACTTCTGAGTAATGAACAAACACTATCTGCTACTGTTTCATGTCTTGCGCTTTGCATGGTTTGACAAGTTATTTTCAGACTGGGGAGTGAGATGAGGTTTTTCTTCTTCTTTGTAGCACATTCTATCAAGCAGTAGTGAAATATATCCCTGTTTGATATTAATGGATTATACCATTTTTCATTGTCTCAGTCTCACAGGAGGAATTATAAATTGTGGTGGCATATCCAGAGAGATCCTATAGCAGCAGTTCTGAATGATTTACAAGGCAATAGGTCCTATTAACTTGGACAGTAGTTCTGCCTTTCCAAATATGCTTAGGATTGCAGGTTGTCTTCACTTGAACTAGCTGTTTTGAAATACTTTTTAATATTGAATCACTACAGTACCTACCCACTCTGATGCTCCTTTAGATAGCAGTTAGTAATACGCTTTCCTGATCTTTATTCTATCCCTTGATAGTTGAGTTGGCATACCTGCCTAAGATCCTGATGTAATACAGTGGTACCTCAGGTTACATACACTTCAGGTTACAGATTCCGCTAACCCAGAAATAGTACCTCGGGTTAAGAACTTTGCTTCAGGATGATGACAGAAATCATGCTCTGGAGGTGCAGCAGCAGCAGGAGGCCCCATTAGCTAAAGTGATGCTTCAGGTTACGAACAGTTTCAGGTTAAGAACAGACCTCTGGAATGAATTAAGTACTTAACCCGAGGTACCACTGTATCTTACTTGGTGAAATAGTACTAGCAGAACTATTGATACAGTATATCCCTTTCTAAGCACCGAGGGAGTGGATCGGTGAGTTAAATTGTTGCCCTGGCTTAAATTGTGTAAGATTCAAATAGTTATTGACAAAGAAAGGAGATATGTAAATATTTGCTTTCTTCAGTTTACTTATACAACTGTCTTTAATTTTACATTAATCTAAGGCACTTCAAAAACACATATGTTAAAATATGCCCTTCTTTGTAGAAGGTACTATTAAAAATTATATGAATTTTCCAAATGGAACATTTCGTTTTACTTTGTCCTTGCAGTTATAGCAGTATTTAAATCTTTAATAGCAGGTTAAATTGTTTGTTTTGTTTTTAATAATTAAAAAATCCAGGTTGTTGTTTTTTTACGACCAGATATCATAAGTATAGTTTATAAGAAGTTACCTTACTGCCTTCTTTTATATTCAGTTTTGTGAAATTGGCTCCACCTAGTGTTGAAGTAGTAGGATTGAACTAGTTGAATTAGAAGTTTCAAGAAAAAGAATAAGATGCGCATGAAAGTAGCTGTTGAATTAACATTATTATTTCCTCAGAAAAAAATATTTTGTATTGTTTTGATATTCTCTGCTACAGCGAAAATTGAAATATGATAAAGAATGGAACAAGAGACCTATTCATCCAGTGGATAGGTGAGTAACCTGAGGCTCTCCAGATGTGGTTCCTGCATCAGCCTCAGGCAGGATGGCCAGTGGAATTGTAGTTCAGCAACATCTGGAGGGCCACAGGTTAACCACCCATGAACTAATAGAACTCTTTTGCCCTTTCAAATAATTAAATTCGCACACTGATATTCATTTATCATGCCAACTTAGCTATGAAAAGTATACCCTATTTGGATGAATTTCACTAGATAGTAAGAAAATCATTAACTTAAGGCTGCAACAAAGCTTCCTGCAATACTTAGAGATATACACAAAACTATATCATGCTTGTAGAGATTTGTAGGGAGAGAGCTTAAGAGGAGGAGATACCCCATTACTTGTCTAACTGGCTTGAATATGGAAAGAAATGTTCTTCCTCCTTTACTCAGTGACCTAGAACATGGTTTTCTCAATTGCTAATACAGAAGTGACACAGCACATGTTGTTTAAGCCATTATTCTAGTAAAGCAACTGTGCATTGTTGCTCATGTCACTGCTTGTTATCTATGAATGCTGTATCTATGCAAAGATGTATAGATGTAATGTATGCATGCACTGGCATTAGGTTTATATTATCACAGTGTCTGTTTGAACTTATTTTGAATAGCACAATGAGTTCAAACAGACGTTGTGATAATGTAAACCTAATGTCAGTGTGTGCTTACATCACAGACAAGAATTAAAGAATAGAATGTTTTTATGGCCAAAGTAGGGCAGGATAGATATTTAAGTAGTTTGGAACTTGGACAAAAACAATAACAAGTTCTTTTGCTAAGGAATCTTGTATCTCTGCTTTAATGGCACATTTGTTAGAAAAAAGAAAATCACTGCATTTTCTTTCCATTGAAACAACCACTCGGGATTTTATTTAACTTTTGTTCTTTCAGAATGCAATCATTACATCACTGGCTTGGAAGCCTTTTGGAGTAATATTCCCATTATATAAATAACTGAAGGATATGGTTTTGAAAAAGTATCAGGTGGAGTGTGATAGAATACTGTGACCTGCATGAGACCTGTTTAGTTAGGCTTAGTCATTGCGATAGATCAGAAACTTTTCTGTAAATGAAAGAGGGGTGAAGGTCCTTGTTTACCTAGAGTCTTGACCTCTCAACTTTCATGGCTGAGTGCCTTAAACTTGTAGTGATTGCCATGTATCTACTACCTTTCAATTATACTTAGAAGGTGTCCAGGGAGAGTGGGGGAAGAGAAGTAAAGTTTTCATGGACTGGTTCCTAAAATTTCCCATTCCTTGTATGATCGCAAAGCAATTCTGCCTTGCGTTGGACCAGGGGTCAGCAAACTTTTTCAGCAGGGGGCCAGTCCACTGTCCCTCAGAACTTGTGGGGGGCCAGACTATATTTGGGGGGGGAATATGAACGAATGGCCCACAAATAACGCAGAGATGCCTTTTAAATAAAGGCACACATTCTACTCATGTAAAAACACACTGATTCCTGGACCATCCGTGGGCTGGATTTAGAAGGCGATTCGGCCCCAAGGCTTAGTTTGCCTACCCATGCATTGGACTCTGTCACTGATCCTCAGATCACTTTTGTATTATTCAGCCAACAGTGTGGGATGGTTGTTGTTTTTTTACTTTGACACAATGTTGTTAGAATGTATCGTACATTTAACATACATTGTTAAGAATTAGTTACCATAGCTTTTTAAAGGTAGAAATTGACAATAAATAGCAATGCTTCTTCCTCCGCAACAAAAACCTCCTTTACCAAGATTAATTAACTCTGTTGCAATATACAAACCATTTATTCAAGAAGAATCCTATTAAAATCAATAGGTCTGTGTTACAGAGCTTTCACGTGCTTCTGATAATGCATTACACCTTAACATGCATACAAGACACCCCCATGGGGGCATTATATTTCAAGAGCATAGGAATGCCACGAGGATGTTGCACTGTACCCTTAATTACATGGGCCATTAGAAAGAACCACTGGTCGAAATTTGGTTTCAAAAGGAATATAGTATTTCAAATGGCTTTGAATAACCAAAATGTAATCATTACAAAGAGTACAATTTATCCACATGCTACACAAATCCTACCCTGCCTTGGATCAAGAGTTTCCACTTGTTGCCATGATAGACACAGAGCAAAGGAACGTTCCTGTTGTTGTACAAGGAGCAGGAAGTGGCACTAGATTGCAATGGAGGCCTGAATGCACCAAGGATGCTCAAATGCACATACATGGTAAGGGTTTGGACTATACAAAGAGGAGGAGGAGTGGCTCTCCTGGGTTTCACTGTGAACTGATGGTTTAGGTCAGGGCTGTAGAACGAGGTTCTGAGAATGACTAGGTAACAATTACTGGGTGGCTAGTCTGCCATAGATGCCTCCTGGCACCTATGAAAATCTGTCAGATGGGTCAAGGGACCAAGGTAAAGGAGGAGAGGTCCTAGCTGGGCTTGGAGCAAACCAACCCAGAGCATGCTAGACTTGAATTCCTGAACATCTTGGCAGGTCGTACAGGTGGAACAATCTGGTTCCTTGGCGGGGAGCACTTAAAGGCTTGTGTTTGGGTGGAGGGGTTGCATGAGACAAAAGGTGAACTTGGATCACAATGCTGTAGAAAGGCATTTCAACACACTTGAAATGGTGGCTGTTTATGTAAAACTAGCATTACTAGATGAACATCCACCTTGCCAAATTCAACATTAATGAAAGATTTTCCTATACTCATTTTGAAAGTGCCATGGGTCATTTACACAGAGCAGCAACTTTTCATGGTTCCGGTCTACGTTTTGCAGAAACACTTTGCATCTCTGTTACAATTTGTGGACAAATTCATACATCCTATTGCATCTAAAGAGCATTAACTATAGCTACTGTGCTCAAGAGATTTTGGCAAACTATGCTCTGATGAATAATTTAAAGCTCTGACATATTTATTATTGCAAGGAATACATTATAGCTGAAGTATAATGACGAAGCAAACCTTTCATGATTTATTTGTGTCTTAGAATAAAGCACAGAGCAAGAGGTATTGACTAAAATAGCACAGGCTTTTGTAAGGTAGTTAGGGCGTTTTTTTCTTTTGGTTGTGGAGGGCTAGGTGGTGGCTGAATGTTCAAACAGGAGTTAAGAAAGACGCATGGCTGGTGAGCTCTTAGTAATATTTGCATTCATTTATTCCCCAGAAGCACAAAAGAAATAGGAAAAGGTTGTGTGCTTAGTGTATTGGTCTGTAACCTTCCCAAGTCTTGATAAACAAAGGCTGGTAACATAACAGTAACCCTGAGACTTAGGTCATGGGATTTGCACAGAGATCCATCCAATTTTCCTAGTGTTCACAGATGTGATTGAAGAAAGCAGAGTACTAGTGTTAGATCAGATCAGCTCTCATGGGTTCAACAAACCTATATTACTGAAGCACCACAGGAGCCAATCAACTGAGGCAATTGTGTTATGGAAACAACTATTCCATAAATATAATGGGCTTTATCCAGTTAAGGCATACTTGGAGTAGCCTGCCTAAGGAAAAAACAACTTATGTTAGCAATCTCCATTAATTTCAATAGTTATACTCTGATAGCGGCTAACTTTGGATGAAACCCCATATCTTTAGGTAGTGGTCATCAGATGCATGTAGTTGGTTTTGGTTGATATTGCAAACATCAAGCGTAGGAAAAGAAAGTGGTCCCTGGTTGCAAAAGGATTTCTTTCTCATTGAGAACCAGTTATTTCTTGTTCCTTGCCATATGGCGAGTCACATTACTATGTTAGTAATATTTCATGATGGTATGTCTTTGAATGGTTATGAGTTTTATAGCAATTGCAGTGGAAGCTACAAAACAGTTGGATATACATATACTGCTGGAGTTGCCAAGTGATGAAGATTGTGTGACTGTACCCTATCATGAAAGTATCTCAGTTCACTTTACCAGCACTAATCTTCAAGGCACAGTAAGCAGTAGTTCTGCTGATCTTTTCATGGCTAAGCTATTACTTTGGTTTTCTAATTTTATCAGATATAAAGTAAAATATGGACATCCTACAAGTAATTTCTTTTCTCCCCCCCCCCTCGCCACCCCAACAACATGGGGGGGAGTGGGAGTTTATCAGACTATAAAGAAAAAAGTCTCCCCCTCCAAATGTGATAAAATCCTGTGATTTTCTACACAGGCATATTGCCTCTAACAGTGGAGATTGAGCATAGCGATTTTGGCTAGTAGCCACTGATAGCCAAATGGCCCATGAACTAGTCTACTCCTGTTTTAAAGCTATCCAGATTGCTAGCCATCCCTGCATCTTGTCAGAGTTAATGCCATCATTTAACTATGTGCTGGGCGAAAGACTTTGTTTTGTCTGTCCTTAGTCTTCCAACATTCAGCTTTCCTGGATGTTCCTGAGTTGCACTATTATATTTGTATAACAGCACTACAATATTGTAGATTATGTCAACTGGATCACCTCTATCTACCGTATTTTTCCCTCTATAACACGCAGATTTTTTCTCCTAAAAAGTAAGGGGAAATGTCTGTGCGTGTTATTGAGCGAATGTGTGGTCCCTGGAGCTGACTGTCCCAAGTACAGGGCAAAAATCAGGCAAAAATCATATCGCACCGTCACGGAGGAGAGGAGGCTGCTGCTTTCCTGCATGCTACCTCAGGGTCTTACTGCCCACCCGCTTCTGTTTCGTTACTGTGTTTGCTCAAACGGAACAAAGAGCAGGCAAATCCCCTCCCCTCCAGGCAAGCAGAGGGGAAAGCAGAGCGTCCTTCCCTCTAATTCCTCTCCGTGCTCCGGTGCTGCTGCTGCTGCTGCGTCTAGGGACTCGCAGGCAGCGGAAAACATGCAGGAGAGAGGGGGGGGGCTGGCTTGGGGGGGAAGACTTTTGCCTTCCTTTCCCCCCCTTTAAACCCCTCTCTTGCATTCTTAGCCAGCTGCTTCTTCGCACACCCCTCTCGTGCTCCTTGTCCCTTCTATGTTTTTCCTTCCCTCCCCACTTAAAACGTGGTTACAAAGCACGGATCCACATGGATCCTCAGGATCTTTGCATTGGGTCACCCCAAATTCACCATCAGATCACATAGCATGTCCATGGCTACAGCCTGCACCAAAAAAAAATCACGCACCCACTGTTGCCTGGGGCTGCAATGGTGCAAAAACGTGGTTACAAAGCACAGATCGACATGGATTCTCAGGATTTTTGCATTGGGCTACCCCAAACTCACCGTCAAATCACATGTCTGTGGCCACAGCATGAAGCACAAAAATGATACATCCACTGTTTCATTCAGATTTTTTTTTCTTGTTTTCCTCCTCTAAAAACTATGTGCGTGTTATGGTCAGGTGCGTGTTATCGAGCGAAAAATACGGTATATGCTTGTTCACACTCTCAGAGGACTCTAATAGGTTAGTGGCTATTTCTTTCATGTTACAGTTAAGAGTCTTAGAATGGTTTTATCTTCCTGTTCACCTAGCCCCCTAGAACTGGTGATTGTAGCATCTGGTAAACCAATGGAATGAAAATATCATTAAAAAAAAAAGTTTTCATCTAGATTGTGACTGCTTATTGAAATCTCCTAGGGTCATATCAGTTTCACAGGGAACATCAATTGGGTTTCAAAGAAAACCCAGAGACAAATTGGAATAAAAGATCTCTTATAAGAGACATAGATGGCTTTATTTAGATAATGTGCTGAAAACTGGAGATTAGTGCCACCTTCTGGAAACAGAGTGGAAACTAGGATAATAATTCATCACATACTAATGTTTCAAGACTGGCATTGGAATGACATTTCTAATATCTTCAATATATACAGACAGTCTCTACACTTCCATTTCATTTGCAATGAAGTTACCAATCCATTTTTTCAGTGGTGGAAAATTTAAGTAGAGTTTGAGGGTTGATGGACTATCTAGTGAGAATTTAAAAAAAACTGAAACTGGTAGAGAATTGTTTACAGCCAACTAGTAAGCTAAACTGGCTACGTATCTCTAGAATATCAGTAAAGTTTCTAAAAAGCCTGTTAAGAGGGTCACCTTCAAACTACAGGCCCATTAGTTTGAGGAATAATATGTCAAACTTTATGCAAAGCAACAAATATTTTACAGAAGAATGGGCCCTGGAATATGACATATTTCCAAAAGGACAGTTTTCAGACTGTCTGCTTCACTATTGATCACAACTTTGTACTCATAGAAAATTATGAGTATGTCAGGAACTCTACATTTTATGTGGCATTTATTGACCTTATGGAGCCCTTGAATGCCATAGACAAAGAAGAACTTTAGAATAAACTTGTATCTACAAATTTAGATTTCAGACTGATTGTGCCACTTTAAAAATGTATATGCCAATACCAGGGGGTGGGGGAATAGATTAACCTTTAGATGTTTCCTATCTAATGCAATTCATATTATTTGTGAGGCTAAGCAGGGCTGGTGTGTGTGTGTGTGTGTGTGTGTGTGTGTGTCTGTGTGTGTAACCGCTATTAGTAAATGAAATACATCCAATCCCTTCTTTTGTGCTGACATCTTAGAACTTTTCTATCCGATTTGGTTTATATAGACTGCAGGATGCATTGGCACCAGTAGTCCCATTGGTGCCCATTGGGAGTGGTGGGACAGAAGGGCCAATAGCGAAAGGAGACAGAGCCAACTAGTTCTAGTTTTGTCTCAATCCTTCTCTCTGCTGAGTTCTACAAGGACAACTCGAAGACTGGATAAAAGTAAGAAGGTGGGATGGGGACCTGCCTGAGGACAGGATGAGGTTGGTGGGGAATTATTACCTGGTGATGAGCACCATCAAATTCATTAGGACTTACTTCTGAAAAGATGTGGTTAGGATTATGTTTTCACTGTTTCCCATATCTCACCTGCTACATATTTCCTTAAATCTACTCCCCACTTATCACAATAGTTGTTTCACCAGTTGTTAATACCTGTTAATATAGTGTATATCTTAGATGTCAATATCCCCTTTTCTTGCTTAATCAGTTTCTCGAAACATTACCCCTTAAATTGTTCTTTCTCAATTTATTCTGAAACCTGTTTCCTTAATTGAAAAATAAACTGCTATAATCAAAATCTGTGATTACCTCTCCTTTCATTTAATTCTTGATATGAATAAATTTCTCCTCTCTAATTAGATGCTTCCATCTTACTAATTGTATTTGCTCTCAAACTTTCCTCAAATTCATTGCCATTATTTCTCTATATAATTTATTACCATGAAGATACTGCTGGACTTAATCTTGTCTTTATCTTTTCCCATTTAAGAATAGATTCCAAATAAAAATGAATTGCCTTAAAAAAATTAGACACTAGCATCTAGACATGGGTGCTAATTTGAATAAAATATTTGCAGGGGGAGCAGGTAAGCCCTGCTCCACAAAATCAATCACACAACCATGGCACATGCACACCATTTGAATGGCGACGGCAATCAACTTTGGAGGCATCTGGCCCCCTCAAATATTTTAGTGGGGGGCAGGCTGAATGGACCTCATCCTGTAGAGTTGGCTCCTATGTATCTGGGACTGAGAAAAGTAGTATCCAATATTCTGTTGAGATGAGCAGATTTCTAGATGGACTAAGCCTAAAGGAGAGAAAGTTTTTGGTAACACCTTTGATGGTGGCTCAGAAGAAGAAGAAACGCCTTTGGGAAATGGGTTGGACACTGCACTGAAAGAGGATGGAAGTGTTCACCCGCAGAGTGATGGCAATATGTGAATGAATTGGTTGTGGTCACATTCATAACCATTGCTCTCAGTCTTCATTGGCTTTTATTTTTGTCTCATGGTTTTGTTACATAGACAAATCAATTAAATATAGCATTATGACAATATCACATTCACTACAATGATACATTTTCAGCTGGGATTCAAGAAAGGGAATGATGTTCTAAAGAGACCAAGCAGGCATTCCTATTTCTCTCAAATACTATTTGGTTAGGTTAAGTATATGGCGATGTGGAACACATTACTAGTAAAGAAAATTAACATCATAGGATGCCCAGTTTCAAGAAAACTCATGGTGTTCATTCTTGCTGATTTTGAGGCAACTGGGTATCCCAAGTTCCTGCCTGTTTACTTCTTTTATGGTTTGATTTTCAAGGTTCACTCTGAGTGGACACATTGAAATGAATTAATATGACTAAGTTAGGTCTATTAATTTAAATAACTTAGTTGCATACCACTCATTGTGTGGAACAGATATACTGGGGTAAGGAAAGAGGAACTAATGAATTCTTGGATTTGGATTTGAAAGTGATGAGAACCTTGGATAAAAATGCCAATAATGACTATCAGACAGAAGTAGGGAAGACAACTTTGGGGAGAAGTCAGAGTTTATAGGCTAAAAAAGTAATTTAGTATATTTCACATTTTGTATTTAATCTTACCTAGTTGTATCCTCCAATGACAACCTATTCATAGAAATTCAAGTTGCACAGAGCCCAGAACAGGAACGGAATAGCAGAATGCTCACACGAATAGCAAATAATAGTGATCCCTTAGATCCGAAACCTTAGGAGCTGGCAATCAGATGACCATGTTCCCCAATTAGAATTTTGGAATAATTCTGTTTTATTTCCTGCCTGTTTTGTTGAATTTGACTGGGTTAGAGCATATTGAAGTTCCTCGAAGCTGATTGATTATCCACACAATTTTGACTTTAGAGAATGAGCTTAGTGTTTCTGAAAGTGAAGCCAGTGCAGAGTGTGTGCCTAAGAAGCCTTTTGGGCTTTGACTGAGATAAAATGATGATTGCTTAGAAAGTCATTAGCTTCTTGCTGGTTTTGTTACTCTTTGCACAGCTTTACAGTTTCATCTGCTTGACAGAGCTGAATAAAAAACACACCAATCCTGACAATTTGTAGGTGTCTTGGGAATTGCAGAGCATGCTACTGAAACATTTTGTTTCAATGGCTTAGCACAACAATTGATAAAAGTGAAACTTCAACTGAATATGAGTGATGGAACAGAGATATAGCTAATACTTGGAGTAGATAAATGAATAGACCCATGTTAGTCATGTTCATTATCTTCAGTGGGTTTACTTTGAGTAGGAGTAACATTGGATACAGCTTTCATTTTATTTATTTATTGCATTTATATACCGCCTTTATCTTCCAAGGATCTCAAGGTGGCATAGATGGTTCTCCTCCTCCTCCTCCCCTTTTCATCCTCACAACAGCCCTATGAGATAGGCTAGGCTATGAGATAGTGACTGGTCCAAGGTCACTCAGTGCGCTTCATGGCTGAATGGGGATTCAGACTCTGTGGTCTCCCAGGTCCTATTCCAACACACTAACCATTACACCAGACTGGCTCACGGCTTTTAGTTTCAGAGGAAGTGTTATAGATTGTCTTGAAAAATGGATACCATGTATATGATGTATAGCACCTGGAAACAAATTGAGAAATTTATTAAATATAGAGCAATACGCATATAAGCAGTGAAAACAGCATGAAGAAGAGCAACTATTGATGTAACTTATTTGTTTATTTGTATGGCCTTTATTATTTTCATTGAAAATGAAGCGAAATGAATAAGGATTTAGTCAGTAATCACTTGCCTATCAAACTGTTTAGCCAAGATAATTTCTTCAAGAGACCACAATTATTTAGGGCCTCATTATCAATAAGGACCAGGTTTATTCCTTTGGTGAGTGAGACCTGCGAGAACAAGCATGTAATGAGTTTGTGGCACTGGTTCACTTAAAGGAAATATAGTTAAAAGTATGCATGCAGGCAAAAGTATGCACATGTATGTTCACTCTTTATTCCCATTGCCGTATCTGTTGTGTGTACAGATACTTCAGTTTGTAAAACTTAGGTCCAAATATGGTTATAAACAATTCCATGAATCTTTGGCTTCATATCCAGCTTGTTCTTTTTTGGTTTTATTTGTTTTTACGCATTTAGTTATATGTTTTTCAAATGAATTAATGCAGGATTACACCAGTCAATCAGAACAGATGTTTTGGTCGATTTTGTTACAGCTCATACTGAATGATATAGCCAATTTGGTAATAATATATAAAGAGAGGACTTATTAGTTTAGGTATTGTATGGTAAGGGGATGGAAGAGAGAGGTGTAGAATTGCTTTTATAATTGCCTGACATGTGGCATCCTCAAGATTTATGTCTATCATAGCTAGAATTAATAATAATAATTTATTTCTACCCCAGCTACTCTGGGCAGCTTTCAGCAGAATATTAAAATACTATGATGCATCGGATATTAACAGCTTCCCTAAACAGGACTGCCTTCAGGTGTCTTCTAAAAGTCAGATAGTTGTTTATTTCTTTGCCATCTGATGGGAGGGCATTCCACAGTGTGGGCACCACTACCGAGAAGGCCCTCTGCCTGGTTCCCTGTGACTTCACTTCTCACAGTGAGGGAACCACAGAAGGCCCTCAGCCCTGGACCTCATTGTCCAGGCAGAACAATGGGGGTGGAGACGCTCCTTCAGAATATGGAGTTCCATGATTCTTTAGTCTGAGAGCTCCTAGTTGTGTTTTGTTAGAGGTGGCCATTTGCTCTACTGCTTCACTGAATCACTTCTGTCTAGCTATGGGATTCTTGTTTGATAGCACAAATTGGGGGGGGGGTGGTCACTGAAGTTGGTAACAAATGAAAAAAAAACATGCCTGTACAGTTGTGGATTTCATTTTCTTGCTGCAAAGAACTTTCTTCCTTATCCATAAAGATAACAGTGCTAAAGAAAAGTAGAAGGATTCCGGTTTGTACTGTAGTTTCTTTTCTATGCTCATATACCTCAGAGGTGTTTTAATTTAGTTTGTGGATTTCATGCCTGAATGCTGTTGACTAAGTCGGTTAGTTTATTACACTGAGCCTACATCACTGATTTTACAGAATTAAAAGGGCCTCCTTTTTGTATGATGTTTAAAAATATTACATACCAGCCTGACTGTAAGATTTGTGGGATATCCTTTCAATGAACACAAAAGTGATGATTGTGGCCATGCATTTTCAATAAATATTCAGCTGAGATTCTGAGTATATAATTGATCATCGCATGCAAAAGTTGTGGATCAGTTTGGAGACTGAGCTGGAAAATGTCATTAGTATTTCACTTGTTTGATGTAGGAAGCTATGACTGCCATGCCACGAAGCATTTATTCCACTACATTAGAGATGAACAAATGCTTCAATGTAATGAAGACAATACTAGCTTTTGACCTTTTTGAAAATGAAAGACCTGAAAAGTTTGCGAAGAGCAATTGTATATGTAGAACAAGTAAATGAGGTTTATTCTGTGATTAACATCACAATCCTATACAGTGGTACCTCAGGTTACATACGCTTCAGGTTACAGACTCCGCTAACCCAGAAATAGTGCTTCAGGTTAAGAACTTTGCTTCAGGATGAGAACAGAAATCATGCTCCGGCGGTGCAGCAGCAACAGGAGGCCCCATTAGCTAAAGTGGTGCTTCAGGTTAACAACAGTTTCAGGTTAAGAACGGACCTCCGGAATGAATAAAGTACTTAACCCGAGGTACCACTGTACCTGTTCTTATCCTGAAGCAAAGTTCTTAACCTGAAGCATATCTGTACATATCTACTTAGTTCATTAGGATATGAAACTAGATTAGTATGCATAGGATTGCAGTTTTAAGATATATGCAAGAGTAAACATTTCTGAAGAGGTTCCTATAGTTTACATGCATTTTTGTATAGCTTTGAGAACCTAAAAACATAACACCCAAGCTGGCCAGAGAACATGTCAGGATAGGGATTGAATGAATGAATGAATGAATGGTGTGTGTACTATGGATCAGGATAGTTCTCAGATCTGTCTCCAAAATTCTAAAAAGAACTTGTTGCATAGCAACACAAGCAGACTGACAATCTAAGTAGCCTACAATAAAATAGCTGTTATGAGGTCTGTTTGAATAATTCCCTGTAGTGGTTCTCTCCAGACAGCAAATGTATGCAGCATGTTGCAAAGGGTGCAAGACATTTTCTCCAAGCCATCTCTTACCTTTGTGGGGTGTTTCAAGTGGAACAGCCACCATAAGTACTTTAATTATGCCACCATGGATATACCTGTGCTAGGAAGAACAAGAAAAGGTAGTACGAAGTTAGCAAATGCATATCATATTTTGGATAGGAAAAGGCACCCAAATATGTTGAAATAGATGTTTCAAATAACACATAGAATCATAGAGTTGGAAGGCACCCAAGGGTCTTCTAGTCCAACCCTGCATGATATCCCTGCGTACTAGAACAGGCAAGTAATGCTGACAAATCTTAACCATACAGCAGAGAACATGGCTGCAAATTTTTAAGAATGTGCCTTATTTGTGGAGCATAGAGCTCCAGAAGCCCTAATCTTGCTGTGGAATGGTGCAATCCTTAGCGCCCATTCTAACACTGTGGAGCATGTTTTGCTACCTGGTATAGTGCAGCGCGACATGCTAGGAAACGGCCTGGATGATGGCTAGAGTGACTTTCTCCTTCAAGTCCTCAAAGTATCAGAAGCCTGCTCCATAGTAACTCAGGGCAGAGGTTTTTGGTGCGGCTTCCCCTGTTCTGTGCAACAGCATTCCTGTTGAGGTACAGCACATGGCCACTATCTTCACTTTCTGAAAACAACTGAAGACTTTATTTGTCTCAACAAGCTTTTCCCAACTGGATGCAAAGGCTTCTGCCTTAGTTGTATTGCTTATAAACCATCTTGAGTTATTTTTGTACTGTTTTAAAAACTATTTTTAGCTGCTTTTATTATACGTTTTGTAAATCATCTTGGTACATACAAAAGGGAATTCATAAATAATAACTCTCCTACATTGACACGTGTGGGATACTCACATTGGCATTTTCTTGTGTACTCAGTCTGTACTTAGCAACAAGCAGTTAATTGGCCACTTGAACTGAAGTGCATAATGAACATGCTCTTCCGATCATGCCTGTTGGTTGCACTTCTCAGAAAGGGCAACATGGAAATAGTAAAGAGCTGCTAAGAAAAAGGGATTAAGGGGAGTATTTTTTTCTGTGGGATAGTAAAAAAAAAAAGGCAAACTGTTAAGTACTTAAGAGTACTGAGAGAAATGTGAAACTTCTCTAGGAAAATTAGTGTCCCAGATCATTTTTTAAAAATTTTAAAAATCATTTTATTACTATCTTGTCAACTTTCAAAATAAACAAATAAATAAAATTAAGGTGCCCAAAATATCTCCCTGTCTATCAAACAGGAAGGCTGCATAGATAAGTAGTTAGTGTAAATGTTAATTAATATATGATGAAGATGACTTACAAACTTTAAAAATGTTTGTGAAATCCTTAGCTCCCCTAAAAATACCCAAAATATGATTATAGTAGGGTTTCATAAACTTGGGTCTCCAGCTGTTTTTGACTACAACTCCCATCATCCCTAGCTAGCAGGACCAGTGGTCAGGGATGATGGGAATTGTAGCCCAAAAACAACTGGAGACCCAAACTTGGGAAACCTTGTTCTATAGTTTCATGATGCGACATAAGAAACAGATAGAAATCTCATTGAGAGCCAATTTATCAGTCACAGCCAAATGCTTATATACACATTTTATTTACTCATGGGCTTTTCATATGAGTACTGTGGACACTAGATGTATTTTTTTTAAAGCTTTTAAAAAAGCATTTTCAGAACTTTTAAAATATGTGTGTAGATTCCACCTGCATCTGTAGGAAGAGAGCTCATGTAGTATCTAAACTTCTGTAAGCAAGGGATGCTTGAAATACAGACTTCTACATTCATGAAAATTGCATTAGTTCTATTCTCATGTTTCATTAAATCCACATAATGTGGATTTAAAATTGTGAATTGCTCAGGGGACACAGTTGATTAGGTGCTATAGAAATGCCAAAATATTTTCTTATGTTATATTCATTAATGTATGATATTGTGGAGAAACAAATTCAAAAGTGGGCCTAAGAACTGATTTGGATGGATGCTGTCTCTCCAGACGTGCATTTTAAGGATGGGGGGTGGAGAGTGTCTCTCAGTTTCATGTCAGATTTGCATGTGACTGCTGGGTCATGATGTGTTTGGGAAAAAGGGCAGGAGAGAGATTGAATGATTTAATAAAAATAATTTTATTATTTTTAGATGATAGTTAATAAAAAAAAATTCACCATCAGATCCCAGTTATATTTTTAGATATAAGTGTAGAGAAACATGCTTGAATCTACAGGTGCTTATGTGTAAACAGAGGACAATTCTGTTATCAGAAAGTGTTCATTATATTCTCAGATCATTCCTCCTTCAATCTCCTATCTCTCAAACCTCATGAACTGATTTTTTTTAAGACACAGGAAGAGCTTCATGTTAGGGGAGTGGGAGCTGATGTCCAGTAACATCTGGAGGGCCAGAGGTCCCCTGCCCCCATTTGGGAAGCTTCCCAAAGCTTCTGTAGTTTATCAAATTACTTTTGGTCAAAGTACAAGTTACGAGTTTTAGCAGATTATCAGATTACCAAGGCAGGTGTTATGTGAAGTCACCAATAGTTACTAGGGTGGGTAAATAATCCTCCACATCCAGTATTGTTTCCATATTGGACTAGGAATCAGAAGGTAAATCCCTCTTTTATTCTGGGGGAAAGTGGAAGGGACAGCAATCCAGAGTCTTATTGCAATACCGATATTATGCATTCATTACTGGACCAGCTCTCTTCTCACACCCTTCCCCCAGCTTTGAATTAACATCTAGCCTGGTGAAGTGTTTTGGTGGACTCAAAAGTTTTCAAAGTAAAGTTATTTATTTGGCTGCAGAGGACTGGCAAATAATGCCCTGAGTGATAACATAATCATTCCTGAATTAAGTGGCAGTGCTTTGTCCCAGACCATTCCTGCTCCTTGACACCACTGTGAAGCACACATCCATGCTACATCTCATGCTCATTTGGAAGATCTTCCAAAGCTGAGAAATAATTTTGAAGGAGCATGTGCAGTGCATTGCAACAGGAAGGGAAGGGTGAGAAAGGCCTATCCCATGAGCAGAGCTTCAGTTATGGAAGTTAGGGATCCAAATCATTGGGTTGTATCCGACTAAGTTATATTTGCAGTAGATCCACTGAAATCAAGTGACCTAAAGTAGGCTACAATCAAACCTTCCTTTGCTCCAGCTTGTGGGTTGCCCCTCCACCCATCCCTACTAGCCTCTACTTGCAGAGAGTGGGGACATTGAGCCAGCCCTAGATCTGCTGCATCCTGAGTCAGTCCGCACTGTACCAGCTCTTAGGGAGGCCCAGGAATTTGCTACCTACTACCCTGGCTGGCATGGACAATGGAGCTGCAGATATGGTGGTTTTACCACTGAGTAAAGCCAGGATAGGTTTGCATTATCCTGCCCATCATGTCCATTAATTTAAGTGGGTATACTCTGAGTAGAGCTAACATTTTGCACAGCCTGGTATTTATATTTTAGATATACCCCTTCAATAAGTGAATTGAGTAACTAGATTCTAGTTAATACTAATAGATTGCATTATATAATAGTACTATATAAAACTAATAGATTGGACTCGTGGTTCCTTTCCAACAATATAATTGTCTCTCATTTATCTTCTCTTATGTCTCTGCCAATAGCTTTCATAATGGTTTTTTGCATTTGTCATGTTCTGTGGAAGCAGCATTCTTTGGAAGAATGGTGGCCTTCGTTTTGTTTTCTGAGGCAGTCAGTCAGCATGTCCTGTTAACTTGTTTGAGGTCTCATTTATACTGTTTCAGCAATTTCAAACAATCAGCCCTGTAGCCTGGGTATTACATTCTATGGTAATGTTGAGTTCAAAGTTGCACTGACAGCAGCAGAGCACAATGCTTAAAACCCTTAATCACGTTTTACTTTTAATTGGTTACCAAATCCAATCAGTTTCCAGAATAGTTTAAAACAAATTGTCAGTTTACACAAATAAATTGGAAGGGTAAAAACTGCCATAACGATAATAAGTATACCTGTTTTAAAATTCCACTGAAGTCAGTTGATTTATTTGTAGAAAAGCACCCTGATAAAATGGAAAAAATAAGTTGGCATTTAACAATTTTGTTTCATGGTGTAATTTCCTTGCCTGCCCAAGCAGTATGATAATCGGGAAATATAAACATACAAAGATAAATCTATCTGCAGTGCAGACATAATAAAAGGACCTTAAAGGAAGGACGCTGATTATGCCCAAGTGTAATATTCAAAACTGCTACATACAATTCTGATTGTTTTCAGAGGTTACCATGTTTGTTCTTCAGTATAAATGTAGCACAAAATTGATGTGCGTGTTTTAATTTAACATTTTTAATATATCTGAAATTGCTTTTTATTTATTTTTTCTCCATAAATCTGATAGTTCAACTTAGATAGCCCTTCAAAAGTGCTCTGAATTCAGGAAGTATTCTTTTGGGGGGTCTTTAGACTATTGTTCGAGGCCTCAGGTTTCTAGGCATATGAAGTATTTATTAAGCATGTGCAGCCATGTTCTTCCTAAAAATCCACTTTCTCACTCCATAAACAATAATCTGAGTCTTCAATGCAGGAATTATGGGACGTATTCCTATTTGGTAAAATGTCCCTGAATTAATCATGTTACTTCAACTGTTGTAATATTTGTCTGATAGTAAATAATTTCCCAACTAAATGCAGAAATGTCCATTAGGATTTTGGTAGATGGGCAGTAGGAAATTTGCTTCTCTGTGGAGGTAAACAAATAAAGCAGCTCAACTGAACTTGCCTTTTAAAGTACTGTAAAACAATTCTGCAAAGTTAGGTACTCCTAAAACTCACTGTTTTTTTAGCAGACTTTACTTTAGTACAGGGTAAGGCTGGAAGGCTTCCTGATGTTGAGGAACTCCAACTCCCATCAGTTCTAGTCAGCATGGCCAATGGCCAGGGGTTGTGGGAGGTGTAGTCTAGCAACACCAGGAGGGTAACTGCTTTAAGGCTACATTCCGCATTTAATTATAGTTGCCTGAGTTTTATACAATTTTCACCTCCCACCTAGCAATAAAGTTTTCTTTTTCTAATTAAGCACAATTAAGCAAAATTTCTCGTATTGTGCTCTGAAAGCTCTGGAATGTAATATAACTGCTTGAAGTAGAAGCCTGATCTGAAATTCTCCTGTCCTACCCAATGGAACAAAACAGGGATCTGAAGTCTTGCTGCAGTTCATAGCTAAGCATCACCATTTTCACATTCCAGGTGCTACATTTTTCTGGAAGAGCCTAGATAAAAATGTTACCAATCTTAAAAGAAGAGGGTGAAAATGAGAGACCCCTTTTGCCTTTTTATAGTTTTTGGTATAATTATTTAAGTAATACACTGTCTGAAGCAATGAAAGATGCATTATAGTTCCACTAATTTAGGATAATTTATTGCACATAAATTTACTGCAGTTTCAGAAGAGTACATAATCCATGCATATAAATGAAGCAAAGAAAGAGTACACATTAGATCTCATTAATTACTCAACAGCTCCTGAATTGTCTTCTGCCTTCTCAGTAAAGATCAAAAGAAGAATGGTTACTGTGTTAAGTTGCACCCAATAATTACATGTTTTGGGGAACAACCATCAGCACCCTTAACAAACTACAGCTCCTGGAATTCTTAGGGGAAAGGCACGACTGCTTAAAGTGGTAGAACAGCACTTTAAAAGTATGCTATGAATGTGTCCAAGGTCTGAGATGAATCTGCAAAATTCTCAAAATTGTACAAGCCAGATTCCACACCACTCATCTTACAGTAAGAAAGAGCACAATCTCCCTTCTCCGTCATAAAGGATTATTGTGGGGAAATGAATTTTGAAAGGCTGAATCCATGCTAGAAGGGTTAGTGTGTCTGTAAATTCCATCCACTAGTCAAAAGGAGTAAAAGTTATAGCTGATTTTTTATTGCTCTAATAATAATGGAGGAGCACAGATCTTCATTTTAGAAAGAGTGGTACAGATTGAAGCAGAGAGAGTATTGAGAATATAACAGGTTACTTACCTACTTGCTTACTTACTTACTTACTTACTTACTTACTTACTTACTTAAAACACAGATACAAGGTGAACCTTGAGAACTGTGCACATCCCTAATAGTAAACTACAAATAAGATATTAAGGGAATTTAACTAAGTTGAGCAGAGAGGCAGGTAAATACTATTACTAAATAGAAATAAATTCAGGGGTCACCACACCTGTTTTCATTGTGGGGGCATAGGATACAATCCTATGCACAGTTATTTGGAAGTAGGCCTTATTGAACTCAATTGGCGTTACTTCTGAATGCACTATACGGTTGTAGTATCAGACTTGAAACAGCTGAACAATAGTAAAGAAACAAGTACTTCTGAACATGTGCCTATACAACCACTGAGTCATCACAGGCAGTCCGGTCTCCATGTAATATTAGCTAGAAGACTGCCAAGTTTTGAATGACAGAAGTTTTTAACTGGGTAAAACAATTAATATTTATGCATGAAATTATGTATTCTTCAAAGCCTAAGTTCAGTGGGGATTATTTCTGAGTAAATATTGCCATGTAAGTTTTGCAGCTTTAGTAACTCCCCAACTCCACCTCTATTCTATTCTGATATTAGAAGGGTAATTGAGGACAGTTGATTGAAGACTACTGCTCAGCTAAGATTCAGTAAGAATAATATGGAAAAAAGCAGCCAATTATTATAAGTCTGTGGTACAAATCAATAGCTCATGCTCATCTGGAACATTATGTTCAGACCAGTGATCTCATCTCATAAAAAGGAAAAGGGAAGAAATGAAATTCAGAAGAGGAGAACAAAGGTAAGATTGTTTACCCCGGCAAGGAGATTGTATACATAGGTAAAGTGAATATGCTGTTCTCTCTACTTGAAATAGAAGAACCTGGAATGTGCCATGCCTTCAACAATAAGAAAGTATTGTATTCTTAACCATTTTGTAAGCCCAGATGGGCTGGAATCCAAAGGGACACATGTAGTGTACTATGCACTCCTATCCTCATTAATTAATATAAATTTATACCTTTATAATACCAATTTATATCACAATATATTCAAAAAATGGATCACTTTTCTATAAGCCTTTTGTTTCTTGCCTGTTGTGAGGAGCAGGAGCTGACCAGGGCAGCTTAGCAATAAAACACCCGGTGTCAGTGAAGTTAACCCTTTATTCAGAGAAACCAAAACAGCACAGACCTAGTGATGGCAGCAACTCTTTCCAGTAGGTCTTGCTCAAATGAGGCAGTTGTGACGACTGAAGATCCCCAGCTTCCCGCTCTCTAAGGTTCTTCCCCTGGTTCCTTCCCCAGCAGCCTAAGACTCCATCATCTTGTTTCTCTTTGCTCCGCCCTCTTCATTTATCTTCGTGTTCTTGGAGACCAGGCAGGAGGGGAGCTGGTCACAGCAAGAGAGGCAGACTCCCTGGCTTCTTCAGCAGGCTGACTCATCTCTGTCTCTTGCCCACCCCCACCCTCCTGCCCCTGAGTCTGAACTACTCTCTAGCCTTTTCCTTTCCTTTCCCCCATGCTTTGAGTTCATTAAAAAAAATGAGAATCCAGTATGTATGCCCTAGTTCTTTAGAGGAAGGGGAAAATACAGATATAAATAATGGCACTGACAGTACTTTGCAATCTAAGGTAGTGTGGTGACTAGAATTGTGTGCTAGGAGTTGGGATACCCATGATTCAACTATTACCTTAAGTAATAGTTACAAAACTTACAAGGTTGTTGCAAGGATTACTGAGATCATACATGCATAGTATTTCCAATGCACAAAACTCAATACCTGACATTCTAACCAGTCAGTCCCCAGAGAGATGCATTTATACGGAATTGGGGATCTAATTACCAGAAATAATACAACCTCTACAGAGTTGGGCAGATAGAGTGTACTTGTTGCACAAATATATCCCATTCCATTACATTCCTGGGACCATTTTTACCAGTATAAGACCTGCAGGTCTTTTGTAAGGTTCATTTTTTGTAAGCAGCGTTTGCCACTTTCTACTTCAGGGTGGTCCCCCTGGTTTGAGGAGCTTGGAGCTATATGCATCGGGAATGAGACACTCCAGTGTTAGCACAGGAGTGAGAATAGAACACAACTCCCATCATTCCTGACTACTGGCTCCGTTGGCTACGGTTGATGGGAGTTGGAGTCCAACAACATCGGGCCACAGGATCCCCATCCCTGCTCTGCATATTCCGTCTTCTATATGAAGGGCATCCAGGCACTGTAAGGTTTGTAGCTGAGCTATAGCCAAGTCTTGATCTTGGCTTACTGGTTGTGATTTGAGGGAGACAAAAACCCATGAGTCAAGGTTCACACTTAAAGCTAAGCCAGACCATGGCTTAGCTCCTGGTAATGCAACAGCCGCAGAACCAGGGAAGAAGTTAAAGCTGCTGCTGCTGTGATTTTTGCTCAAGTAACCACAAACTTTATCATTCATGCGGATCCATGGTTTTGACAGCGTTGTGTGTGAATTGGGACACTAAAACTAGCAGGTTTCTACTAATTTGGCCAGTAGCAGGCTGAGCTATGAAGTAGCAAGTCCCCAGTTTGAATCTTGCTTCTGCCAGTTTCATAATGTGGTTTCAGACAATCCATTTTGGCTGTAGCTTTTCCACCGGCAAAAAACTGACCTACCTTTCAGAGTTCTAAGGATTATAGCAAGATCAGGTATGTAAAATGCTTTGAACACTCTGTAGTGCAGTATAATGCTAAGTGTTACATGTGACATCCTTATCATACTTACATAAACGTAAGTTGCGCTGAAACCAAAGTGACCTACTTCCAAGTAAAAGGATGCTAGTAGTGCTGAAGTGCTAGTATTTATTATTACTGTAGACATGCCACTAGACTGTCGACTTGTGTCAAGCCAGCTTCTGGTCTTATTCTTTTTAACTGCAATTGTGTTATTGCACCATTGACTTTTGGGTGTGTTTGGTTCAGGAGATGTGGCCAAAATTAGCTGGATCTTGTAAATCCAGACATCTGCATTGCTGATGAAGAAAAGTGCGTTTGGTGGGTTGTTTTTAGCATATGGTCTTTCTTTTTTGTTTACTGGAAGGTTAGTTTTTTTTCTCTGCTCGTCGTCTTCTTTTTTTAAAGAGCTGGCAGGATCTTGCTTCTCTTTTCCGTTTTCGGGGGTCTGGGGAGGCGTCTGCACAATTCTGATTTGCTGAAAAACGCAGAGGGCTCGTCCTGGGTTGAGCCTCGCTGTGCTTGCTGCTGCTGCTGACGCGTGGCTCTTGCTGCTGCAGCTGCTGCACGTCCTTGTGACGTGCTGGAAGCCGACTTGGATCCCGAGTCCCGGCTCTTCCTTCTCCTCGCAGCGCTCTTTTTGACAAGGTACACAGACCTCTGAGTCTTTGCGGTTGCTCGTTATTCCCGTGGTGTTTTGCGCGCGTTCCTTCTGCAAAGCGGCTCTGGGAAGGAGGGGGGAAAGGGGGCTCTCGAAGGCCTTCGCCTTCTGCTCCGATTGATTTAAGTCTCCCGTGAATCGTGATGTATGTTCTAGAAGCCATTTTTAAGTTAACAGTTGTCCGTGGTTGAACATTTCGCATGCACTCGGCCTGCAGAAGGGCGCCAAGCCGGGGCTGCGGGGTGGGCAGCTGCTCTCCTGGCGCTTCCTCCCTGGCGAGGAGCTGGCAGGCAGGAAAACCGCTTCCCTGCGCCCCGAGCGAGGGGCTGCTTTGTGGCCTTGACCCCTGGTGGTCCCCCTGGTTTGAGGAGCTTGGAGATCTGAGTTAGGCGGGGAACTCGCTGCCTGCTGCATTTGCTAGCGCCGGCCAAGGTCTCCCTGCTGACTTAGGGAAATGAATGGGGGTGGGAGGAAGGGCGCTGCCGGGGGGGGGGGGGGGGGCAGGCAGCAGAATAAAGCAGTAACAGAGAATGGCCTGGGGCTTAAGTCGGAAAGACACGGTCTGCCTTGGAAGCCGGGGAAAGGTATGCCTAGGCTGCAGCTGGGCGCCGGCGGAATGGCCGGGGTCTCGGTGCGCGCGCGCGCGCGCGGGTGGAGCATGATGGAGCGAACGGGCGGCATTTGCAATCTGCGCGTGAGTTGACTTTGCTGCGACGGGGTGGCTGTGGCTCTGCAGTGCCTCCCCCTCCGGAGTTGCCTGGGGCTTAGGAATTCTGGAAGAAGGGAGTCTGGGACGGCTGGGGCAGGGCGCTGTCGTCTAGGCTTAAGACGAGCGAGAAGGGGAGCGGTGAGCTGGCGGAAAAGGGCGCTTGCATCGGGCTCGACGAGCATAGCAAAAACCTGCACAGACCGAACCCAGGTACCAAGAAGCTTTTGTCCTTCTTGCCTGCGCTGCCCTTCCGCTTCACCGTGAGAGCTGGCTGCTTGGGGCTGCCTTGCTCACCTTCCTCAGCAGTGCCCGTCCTAAGAAGCGCGCAGCTGGATCAGGCCAGAGGCCCATCTAGTATCCAGCATCGGGCTGTCCCAGTGGCCTTCCAGACGGTGTCTTTCCATGGGGCTTTGTGGCCTTGCCCCCTTTCTGTACAGCCTTTCATTTGACTCCTAGGATGCCCTGCTTGTCATACGCCTTCCGCCCCCACTACGCCTTCTCTTGGTGCCCAGGCGCAGCCGTGGGCATCTTCTCGAGGTTGCCCCCTTCGCCCACCATGACTGGCCGTTTCTATTTCTTCCACTATGGCAATATTGACCTTCCTAGCTGTGGTACTCTTTTATTGAGTAACGTTAGGGAGCTGAAAGGTGGAGGGACGTGGATGTGATGTGCGGTAAACAAATAAATACCCTCCCCACAAAGCCCCCCCCCCCACAGAACTTATCTAAACTTCGGTGGTGGTGGTTATGAAGCAGTTTTCGCAGCAGGATGGCGTCCCAAAGTAGGAGAAGTGGCAACATTCCCCTCCCTTTCAACGCCATGTGGTCTGATGTAGCAGGTTTCCTTCTGGGCAGACTTTTTGCTGAGCACAATATCGTGCATCCCTTTTCCTTGCTTACCTGCTGGGCCTCCTTCAACTTTGGGAGGTTAACTCCTTTGCAGAGTCTGCCGCAGGCGCGGGGAAAGAAGCTTCCGCCCTCAGCCCGTGCCTGGGAACTGGCCTTGGCATCGTGCTATGTCTCGCCCCGCCTCGCCCGTGGGTTCCTGCTTGTTCCTTCTCTCCCCTCCCTCCTTCCCCACTTCGCCTCTCCCCAGCTCGTGGCTTCTGCAATGCGGTGGGTGTGGTTATATAGTAAATTGTAGCTCTGGACCTCTGCAGTGGAAGCGCTGTCTCCTCCTGCTCTCTCTCTTTTGCATTCCCAATCCCAGGTTCCCTATGGCTGCGTGTCTCTCGGCTGCAGAGTTGAGCTTAAAGTTGGGGAAGAAGAAGCTGCTGAGAGCTTAAACGGAAAGATCGAGGGAAACAGCTGGTATTAATCAGACGTGTGCGATGGGGGAGGAAAAAGAGAGGCGCTCGGAGAGGGCTAGTTGAGTCGGGAATCGAGCGGAGCGCTTAAGGCGCTTAAATCGCGGGTTAGGGTTGGAAGTGTTACTTTCCTCGTTCCTAAGTGCTACTTTGAAAGAATGACTCAGTAGCCGATCACCACCGCTTACCTGACCGCAAAGTGGGGTGAATTCTACAGCCTGTGATGATGAAGATCCTCTTGATGCCAAGGGTTTGAGGACAGTGTAATGCATAGTATAGTAGCAAGTAGAGAGAAGGGTTGGTATTTAAAGGGTGTGGTTCAGTTATCAAACTTTGTCGAGCATTTAAAACTGGTTTCATGTCCTATCTTTGAGCATGTGGTTGAAACTTGCAAGGAAGCTTGTTCTTGTTAAAAGACGTTAAAGATATCAACTGGGCTGGATTTTATTTTAAAATGCTTAAAAAATATTATTTCAATATTTTTTTAAAGTTACATATGCGATTTTTTTCCTGTAGGTTGCTTCATTACCTTCTATAAAACATGTTTAGTGTTGTTTGAATAGTGATTTTAGCTGATGTATAGTTAATATAGCTTAAATTTGTATTCAGAGGACTAATTTAGTCCTCTTCACATCAGTTTCATTGAAACTGAAAGCACATTTATTCTTGTTCTTGAAAAAGTAGCTTTGATTTACCCTAGACTAGAGAAGTTTCATATTCAGGTGTTACTTAAAATATACATTTTTTAAAAGAGGACTAGGATGAATCAAGGTGTGTACATGTGGGCAGCCTGATCTATTAAGTCTCATTGAAGTGTTTGGGACTTATTTCTGAGCAAAAATGTATAAGATTATTTGCTGGTTCCCTAGTTTTATTCTTCAGTTATCAAACTTAACTGGTGCTTTTTAATGTTTAAAAATGCACTTTTAACACTTGTCACTCTGTTGTTCTATGTTGTTCTGTTTTACATAAGCTAAAAGGGAAGTACTATGTTCTGCAAACTCGACTGCCCCAGATTCCTTCATTTAAAATGTATCATTGCATTTCAGTGTGATATTGGTACTCTGCTAGTAGTGATATTACAGAGCAGCCTTTTACATTCCATGAAAAAGTAAGCCTAGTTGGTTTAATGGGACATACTCCCAGTTAAATGTATTTAGGATGTCAGTCCTAATCATGATCTTAATAACCACTGAATTGAACTGGAGCGCGCTAGAGTGGAAGTAAAATTGATACATCAGGATAAAGAGACAACCTATCCTGAAAAGAAACTGCTACAAGTTTATTTTTCAAGTTTCCACTTGACAGTGTGTCTGGCAGCATGGTTGCAACCTAATGTGGTCATTATCCTGGTAATGGCAGTGGTCCATGGGTAGAAACAGCACGTCACCTTAAATACATTTTGGCATGGAGGGAAATAAATGTTTTGTCGTTAATTATATTAATGCCGCCAACACTCATATCACTTTGTTTTGAACTAGTGGATGATTTATAAAACTATCTGTTATTGCAGGAAGTGTCTGCCATGTTGTAAGCTAACTTTGAGCGGACCTTAACTGCTGCTGTAGTCTAATGTTATAGGAAAAGAGGGTGGAGACACAGAAGTCTCTAGAATTGTAGCAATGGAGTCCCTATTGCTGCTTTGACCATGACATCACTTTGGCTCAAGGAAATGAGGGTGGGGCAGTGAGACAGTCTGTCTGAGCCATATTTTATCATAATACATAATGCTGAATAGATGTAACTACTGTTTCCCTGTTGGACATTCATTTGAAGGAGGGGCTAGGAGAGATGAATGCGGAGTTTGTGCTTGCATATGTGTTTGCAAATAAAACAAGCTGAGTTGAAGACAAAAGGTCAAAGCGGTGTTCATTGCCCATGTACTTACAATTTTATTCCCCAAATTATAATTATGAAAATTTCATTGTTTGTTAAGGAATGTGGATTGGTAATGGGTTGAGTCAGCAAAGCTGTCCTTGAAGAATAGATGTGCAGCAACATACATGAATGTATTTCTCTTAACATTAATGTATCCACAACATTATTAAGATGAGAAGGTTGTCTATAAAGACCATTGTTGGGACAAAATACACTTACAAGATTATATGGTTCAGGTGAATGCACTACTGTATTATAAGTAAATAAGTAAGAAGTGCTGAGACAGGAAGAAATTAGCGTATGTTTCAAATTCTGGTTGTGTTGTAACAGAAGTTTTATCCAAGCTGTGTGTGTCTGTGTGGTTAAAATTTATTATGTTTCTTAATATTTTCTATATTTTTGTTGGAAGCAGCCCAGAGTGGCTGGGGCAACCCAGTCAGATGGCAGGGGTATAAGAAATTATTATTAGTAGTAATAGTAGTAGTATTAATATTATTATTAGTAGTAGTAGCAGTAATGAATCAGTTGTTTTCGAAATACATTGCAGATTTTGTTGTGCAACAACTCCAGTTAAATCAAGTGAACTCATGTCAATATGATTTCATGTGTAGGCGATCAGGCCAGTGCCTTAAGTTTAACAAAAGAGAGAAATAATTCAGTCTAATTGTTTCTGAAAGCAATCATGAACAAGTAAAGCAAGATGCCATGTGACTGCACACATAAATTATTTTATTTGCCTACAACCAGAAACAAACATACAACTTTGTAAATATGATTACATTCCATCTGTGCCTAGAACTGGGATACACTTATTTCACCAGAATGTATTACCTGTAAATTGATGGATTGCTTTTACCCAGCAATTGAAATTTGCCAGGCACATTTTGCACCTGGCTATCGACCACTTGCAACCAAGTGAAGATGCCTGGGTGCCAGGATGGTGCCTGACATCTCCACCACCTGGAAGTGCATGCCTGGGATCTTGCTTGTTTTCACATACTAACAGCATATCCTGTAGAATGTTATTTTATCTGTACAATCAGAACAGATTTCAGGAACCCAAAAGTCTTTTGAGCCCTGTCGCCCAAAAATGGCAACTAGATATTCCATTTTGATGACTGTAACCCTGCTTTAAGGAGCCATTTGACACCTAGTGCATATGTATATGTATATATATATGTATGTATGAATTTTTAACACTGCCTTCACCAAAGAAATACGAGTTGTAAAAACATCCAAGAAATGTATGCTAGGAGGGATGTTGAGAGAAATGCTAACTAAAATTAATTTCTATAACAGGCAGCTCATGATTGCGCCTCTCCAGACTTTAGATTTTTAGTAGTTAAATTAAACATGCCTACTATTGTTAATATTATATAAAATATGTTTCATTAATTTTTTAACCTTTTACTTATCTAGTAGAAAGGATGATAGAATTATTTATGAAATATGCTTAATGTCTTCCTATCTTTAGACTAATTTTTGATAAATATGAGGTCTGATTTCACAAAGCTGTAACCAAAATAAATCTTACTGAATTTATTTCTTCATTCAATGAATAAAATAACTGGTCTCGCAAGATATTGGGTATTCCTGTGGTCCAAAGACATAAAACTTAACACAGCATCTTTTGGTTTGTTTGTGGACATAGGGTCTGAAGATGACCTTTGTGGTTATTACTGGTAAAAAAACCAACAACCTTGCTGTTTTCTGTAGTCCTCCAAGAGGAGAAACAGAGTAGAGTGTAGGAAGTGAAAGTCTGGCACATCTTAATAGCTTCCGCAAGGGAGATTCTGCAGGCTTTTTGTTCTGTCTCCTACCATGTTGTCACTATAGGCATGGGGGCAGAGGGACCTCTAGAGAAATGTAATCTGCTGGATTTCTGAGAAACTAAAATTTAGTTCTCTCAAGATACTTTGTCTCTGACCATTCAGTGTCTCCTTACAAATTACATATAGTTTCAGCAAAGTTTATAATTTAACTTTGTGTACTAACAAAATCAGATTGATCCTGAGTCTACCTTGTCTCTTGAGGTTTGCAAATATGTGTAATCCTATGCATATTTGTTGGGAGGTAAATCCCATTGACTTCAAGGGCACGTCTAACTGAATAGCAATGAATAGGCTTGCACTGATCCAGCAAAAGTGTTGGACAAGATTTCTAGTTATAGATTGAAGTTGTATTTGATCTGAGATTTGAGATTAATATACAACTTGGCGTCTTGAGAAATATGAAATCTCCTAACTAACCACATGAAATATCAACAAAATATATAGCATGACCAGCAGCATCTGAAAGAAAACTAGTTTTGGTATGACCATGTTTTCTCCCAGGCCTTGCTATGTATAAAGTGAAATGAGATGAACAACCTGTCTTTTAGGTTTGAGAATCCCATATTAAAAGTAATACAGATGCTAACGGGATTGGCAACCATGAATGCATACAGAAAGATATGGCAAAGAAGACAACGACAAATGTAAAACAAAATGGTAAACTTTGCAGGCGTTATCTATATACACTTACTGCAAGTAGGCCTCACTGACTGCTGTGAGGCTTGTTTCCAAGCAAATCCATATAGGGTTGCATCTTAAAGCTGCAGTCTTAAGCACATTTATTAAGGAGCAAATAACAGTGAAGTTAGATTTTAAAACAAAAAACACAACCTTAATATCACACTGTAAAACTAAAATATGTGTATCTGCCCTGTGGTAAATTTTTTTTGATGATTGCAAATTTAAACTGGGATGTGGTATTCTCCACAGAAGATAAATCATGTGAAATCTGTTCCCAGGTGTGTATTGTACATATGTTAGGGGGAATGTGAGCTGAACAGCTAATGCACATAACAACTGGCCATTGTGTACATTCACAGTTTGTGGAGAATTGTACTCATTTCCCAGTCGGTATGCACATTTTCCAAGAGGCTTTGGCCAATGTGTATATCTTCTCAACTGCAGGCTGCTTGCAGCTTGCAGGCAATGATTTGCCCAGTTTTCAACTAGGGATAGAAACCAAGGGCATGTATGCATAATTTCTGGAGAACAGGCACTATTGCCCAGAGAATGTAAAAATGTAGCTGAGATAGGCACATCCCCCAACTTCTGTTGGGACATTTGCACAATGGCCAGAGAATTCATAAAAGGTTGTTGAGATATTAACAATGCCTAAGGCCTGTTGGAGAATATGTATATTGACTAAGAAATTAGTAGAATGCATATTCTTCATGAGCTGTAGCAAATTTGTACAATGGCCAATAGCTATGCTCATTAGCAGCTCCTGTATGTGTGTGTATGAGAGAGAGTGTGTGTATTTATGTATGTATGTATGTATGTATGTATGTATGCAATTGGTAAGGCAGGCTAAACTCTTTGGGTGATATCCAACTAAGTCATACTGAGAGAAAACTCACTGAAATCAGTGGGTCTCCTCTTAGTTTGACAAGTGTTGGATGTATAGCTTATTGGGAGCTGGTTTTTTTCGGGCAGATTTCTTTTGTCACAGGGAAACTGAAGGAAAGGTAATGTTACTAGTTCAGATTTAATATTGGAATAAAAAAATCTATTTTTGGTCTGACTTCTTCATCTTTCCCATGGATTTTTCTGTTGTAACCTTTTCAAACAAGATCTTTACAGCACATGGAAGCATGTCGGGGGTGTCCATTTTTATTGCGCTCTTAGCTGCTCAAACACATATTATGAAACCCTTTGCAAATTGAAACTGAAGTATTGAAACATTGCTTAGCTAGGTTGGCATTCAGTTGACCTTTTCCCTCAAACACTGGATGTTAGGAGATTTTTAAAAACTGGACGAGCAGGTACTTTTGAATGGGGGCAAAAGGAGGTATGAGAGACACTTGTAAGTTCCCTTTATCTATTTATATAGATTTGTTCTTGCCTGAATGGTTAAGGATTAGCAGTGGTAGAAGTATGCTTCTCTGAACTGCATCATGCGTGCGATAACAGAAATATAGTTCATGTCAGAACACTTATTAAAAAGAATCTGCTATTCATCTGTGGTAGCTTTGAACTCTTTTATATATGGTGGAAGAGGCATGACTCTGTTTAGTTTTGGTTTAGGCCTAAATAAAGCCTACATTAAAGCCTAAAGAGAGAAATTTTCTCACTTTGTGAAATATAACAATGCTGGTTGCTGCGGACCACTCCATGGGTGCTATGTCATAGCATCAGCCCATTTCCTTAATGTATCGCTGCACAAAGGGCCTCGTCTATCCTTCAGTGAGTGGATTTCAACACACACACTGTGTCAAACGCCATTGTACCATGGAGATAATTGTGTGCAGGGGTGCCATTTTACATAAAATAGGAGGAGCAGGTAAGCCCCACCACACATAATTGATCACAATATGTGGTGCGCACACACCATTTGAATGGCACCACTTATCAAATTTGGGGACCCAAAATTTATTTAGGGTCTGAAGGCACGTCAAAATCCAGGCTCTTTCCTCCAGTGTATATTGCTCTACTTTCAGACATGGATTGTTATTGTTAGCACCATGTCCAACTCAGGATCGGTATCTGGTGATTGAATTCATGCCTATATAAGCCTATAAGCCTATATAAGCAGTTCATATTTATTTAAAGGCAAGCTAAGTTGAAGCCAAAACCTGTGTTAATCAGAATATGAGTAGTTTCCAATTTTAGTGGTACTTCTGAACAGTAAGTCCTTTTGAAATTACGGTTCTGTTTCTCACCCTCTTCTGTGGAATCTCTAATGCACAAGAGCCTATAAATATCATACACAGTGGTACCTGCATTGAAGAGATGCATGATAAAAATAGATGATGGGAGAGAGGAGAAAAAGAAAGCAGTGAGTGATATAACCACTCAAGGTCATTTAGCAGTGCAACCCAAGAAGAGAAATAATATTCTGCTGTTCCCAATACTGATGTTTTGTGTGCAAATGAATTTTATTACATGTACTGCATTTCTCCAGCTGTTCAGATATAATTTCAAGAAGATAAATATATTTTTAAATAAAAAGAAATTATAAATTGAGATATAGAATAGAGATGTTAAAATATAATTTAAAATTCTTGTTATATCTAATTTTAACTTTAAGAACTTGAGCTTGTTTTCCCCTCTTCCCTCTCATTCTATTTTTTCTTTATGTGTGATGTCTCTTTAGGTTGTAAGCCTGAGGACAGGCACTATTTTAATACTGATTTTTGTAGGCTCCCTAAGAGATTTTTTGACTAAAGTGTGGCTATAAATGCCATATATCACCTTCAAGGAGACTACATTAGAATGTGAACAGTTACAGAGGAGGTCAAACAGATAACAGGAGGTGTGGACCTGCTAATGTAACAAATAGTGATTGTTTCTTCAGCTTAGCAGAGAGTTGACTAAAGAGAGAATATAATAGCACTAGCAGATATGATCAGTAATAGTGTGTGGAAAGATAGCTCTTGTCTCATGGTGTCTCACACTGCCAGAGCCAGGATTTAGCTAATTGCTTTAAAATTGAAGGGCAATCAGTTTGAAGTGAACAAGAAGTAGCATGCTTTCACATAAGGGTTGATGTAAGAAGTTTGTTCACTTTCAATTTTGCAGTAATATAAATGTATTCAGTCAGTAGAGCATGAGACACTTAATTTAAGGGTTGTGGGTTTAAGTCCCATGTTGGACAAAAGATTCCTGCATTGCACACTGCTGGACTAGATGACCCTCATGGTCTCTTTCAATTCTGCAATCCTATGATTCTATTTAAAATAGGACCATTACATGCATGAGTGGTGGAAATAACCATGGTTGGATATCAGGAAGAATTGTACATTAAATATTATACGAGTACTTCCACACTTGTATCTGTTTGGTTAAGATGTGTAAAAGCTGGAGAAAAGCTACCAAGCATAAAGTCTGCATTCTACGTGTTCTTTATGATAACTTTGATATGCACTACATGTTTGTTTTATGTGGTCTGCCCTTGGGCCTGGTCTGGAAGCTCCAGCTAGTGCATAAGTCAGTGTCTAGGCTGCTGATGGGGCCAGACCTTCAACATTATGTGACACCTCTGATAGAAGGTCTGCACTGCAGGCCCATACGATTCTGGGTCAGGTTCAAAGCTCATGTGTTGATATACAAAGCCCTGAATCACTTGGATCCAGGATAACTTAAGGACTGCCTGAGTCTTTATATCTCAGCTTAGTTACTGAGATCATCTAGATGGACAATGATGGTTGTTCCCTTAGATACGGAGGCCCGACTGGCCTCCAATAGAAGTTGGGGATTTGGTGTCACGCGCCAATGCTGTGGAACACTCTTGCTGCAGAGGTTCAGCAGACACCCTTGTTTTTGACTTTCAGGCATCTCTTGAAGACCTTTTTATGCAGACAGGCCTAAGCAATTGGTTAAAATATTCTCAATTAGCCAGTCATTTTAATGATTATTTTGCACTGTTTTTAATGGTGTTTTATGATTTGTATACATTTTTTTGTACATCACCCTGATATTTTCTGAGATGGCAGTATATAAATACTTTTATAAATAAATACAAATATTTACATTTTATCTCTTCGGTAGCACTGCTTTTTTGGTCACCCACTTGGTTGTCCACTGTCCTCCCCCACCCCCTCCCAATCCAGTATTGCTGCTCAGGAAACAATCTGCTTTTTCTGATATCAAAGCAATGTCAGAGAGCCAACTGACATCAAGTGCCCTGTGAAAAGGAAGAAGACAGTGAGGGAGTTAGACAAAGGTAGCATCAGGGTTGACCATCGTAAGAGCTAATGTTTAGCAACTGCCCTGTAGGAAGGAATATTTAAAGCTGGTTTCTGCTTCAGGGGGCATGGTGGTTTTGTTTCTTGAGCATGTGTTGTGTTTTATAAATGCTTGATAGCTGCTTTGGGGACTCCAGTTGAAAAGTGAGATATAAATCTACTAAATAAATGAAATAATTTGGAACTTTGTGCATGCACACATCTACTATTGTTGTAGGTAACACATTTTCATTCGTTTGTGCCCCTAAATTACACAGATAGCAGCAAATTATAATGGGTTACAGAATGTTTATTAAGTAGCAGTAAGGTTTTTGTGGTGGTGGGGATCAGTAAATAATACAAAGTCTTTTGCTAAATTATCAAAAAGTGTGAAAATAGTAATGGCAATAATATAATATAATATATATGTTGTCCTCTAAAATGGGTAAATAGGTGGAGAAAGTGTTATCAGGAAAGAGCTCACTCATGGACTATAGAGCAGTTTCTCCAGGGGGGCAGTAAAAATCCCATCACTTGAATCATTTACAAGTTGACCGAGTATTCAGTGGTACAATGGATAATGCAATTTTAAAATGTTGGGGGATGGACAAGATGACCTAATTTCCCCCCCTCTGGTTTTATGATTTATTAAAGAGTTTTGTAGCCTCTTTGCTAGGGGCTGACTAAATGGAATTTGAAACATGGCAATTATAAGGGCCTTTTAGTTTGGTGCCAGCACATTGCTGTTTTTGATTACTTTGTTGGAGCAGCAGTGTGAGCAATGTGAATAATTCTTTCTACTGCAACAGACTGAGAGTGCAGAATAGAGAACAGGATTTCCAGTTCTTTTGAACTTAATGGTTTAGATTCTGTGTGTAGGTCACTAAATCTGTTTTGTCAAAAATGATGAAAATAAGCTTTAGTAAAGAAGAATGGCACAATCCAACGATTGTTGATCCAGAGCACTACAACTTGCACCCCAAATTTACTAAACTTTAACATTTGTATTTCTCTATCTTGTTGAAGTTTTTATGATAGTTTACTATTTTTGCTGCCTTCGTAATAAAACTATAGATATTTATTTGAGCAACTGTAATATATAATGTCAAGAATTATAAGTTATAAACATGCCATTTTAATGTACCGTATACACCAATATTCAGGGTTGTAAGCAAGACAAAAGCCATGGAACCCTATATAGCATTATTTATAGGGAACACAAAGCAAACCTGTGCTTCTCAAATTTTAATTTAAAAAAAAAATGGAATGCAATTTTAGCATGCCATTGTGGTAAATTGAGAGATTTTACTGCATTTTTATATCATAAAAGGAGAGCTGGAAGCGTAATCATGTCTAAGTTTAATGGTTTGAGCCTACAAAATATCAGCATTTCAGAAACTTGAGTACCAGGAGTTATCTTGAGAGCAGGCATTTGCTACAGTAGAGCATAAGGAATAGGGAATGTGGCTCTGTAGAGTCTAAATCTTGTTGGACTCCCAACTCCCATCAGTTGCACTACCACATCTAGATTCAATGATAGGGAAAGATAAGAGATGAATGCCATCTGCAGCACTAAAAAAAAAAGTTTGTTTCTCTGTCAGCACTGGAAAAAGTTATAAAAGCTGTAGTTTCTTCAGTCTAAGCCAAGGAAGTAATGCAACCTTTTGAAATGTTCATGTACACTGTGTATCTCCAAGTGTACTCTTCTCCATTTCCCTTTACTATCCATACACTGTTAATTATTGTTGCAGAACAGAGAAGTTTGATAAAACTTTCACCCACATTATCATTCCAAAGGAGACAGGCAGCATAAATGAGTGACATTGGAATGGTCTCAGTGGCATTTTTAATACATTCCATTGAAGGATTTGGAGGAGCAACTGAGTTCTTGTTAACAAATGATATTCAAATTCTTGTATTGGCTGTAGTGACTTCATGCAAATCTGGTAGTATGTGCAAGTCCCAGTAATGCTAGTTGAAGCAAGTAAAAGGCTCGTTTTTAATTTTTAGTCATGTTGATACAAGAGGTACAAAAGGTATCTTGTAGGGAGCATTCTTAAGTCATCCTGTATAGGCCATCTAATTTTAATGATATCTGGGAAACTACTGAGAGCTACAATTGTATAGAGAGATAGTTGTGTGATATGAAACAATAAATATGACAACAGGATGTGAGAGGAACTTATGCATGAACCACTGTTGTAAGAACAACTTTGACTAGAAGTAAATTTTTAGAAAGTATCAGAACAATATACTCTCCTTTTATTGGGGAGGAATACATTTTTAAGAGCATTTATATATTCTTGGCTGTAAATTGTGTTCAGTTAATGACATTGTAATTTGCACACAGCTGGTTCAAGGAGCCTATTAGTTCCTGCATCAAGTACAGCTCTGTCAAAGTGGTATTGTTGCCCATTCTTGTGTTAAGTTCCTACTTATTTTTATTTTCTCTTTAATTATCTCTTATGCAGAAGAAATTGTTATCCTCAGCCCCTTATTGTTCTTAGAAACATCAGTGTTGCTGTACAGCAGAAATTGTACTGCTTTCCTCCGTTTTATTGTTTTTCTTTCACCAGGTCTTCACACACACACTGAGGCCCCCCAATATTAAAAATAAAAACAACCAAAAGGCAACCAAAAGGAGTTGTTTGTGTTGTGCCACCAGAAAAGATATATATTTTTATTAATGTGCATGAACATTTTCCAGTCTGAACTATGACCAAATCTACAACAGCTAACAAAAAATTATATATTTTAACAAATTACATCTTTTACTTGCTTAAATTTCCAGCTGTAAACAATTTCACACAGGCTTACCTTTTTAAACACCTGCCATGGACGTGCCATCCTAAACAGCAGTTGCTGTAGTGTGCCATTTCTCTTTCCTCAAGCCTGCGGCATGGTATTAATTAGAGAAAGGGTGAAGTAGTGTTTTCCATAGCCTGTCCTTTGATGTAGGGATGTCTCACATTTTATGTTATGGATGTGTCATGCTGAACCTGGGGTATAGCTATATCTGGGCTATAGCTATAGCTGCACTTCCTTAATGCAAAATCTCAGTTGGAATCCCTTAAATTTCTAACTCTTATCCAGTGATGTGTGTGTGTGTGTGTGTGTGTGTGTGTGTGTGTGTGTTTATACCACTTGGTAAAGGTTTTGCTTATGCAGCTGTTGGTAAACCTGCTGATAACCACCTACTTTCTTAGCCTAGCATGTTTATGATTGGGAAGTTAAGTATCTTGTAAACTCGTAAAATAAGCAACAGATCAGTCGTTTTGAAGTAAAAACACTGCAGATGTGAATATATGTTTTGCCAGGGCTGTTTAGTTATTAAACATACAAAATGGAGATAGCCTTTCAAAAATAGAATAGCATAATCTACACATGGGTCAATTAGCAGTGTTAATTCTAGTGGGTGGAATTTAGCTGGTGCCCTTACATTTACAGAAGAGTTTTGATCCACCGAACACCTCCACTAATGAAAGAGGAGGGTGTGTCAGTTTGTTCTTCACCTTGAAGCTCTGACAATACTTTCTACCCAGTTTTGGAGGGTCCCCCAAACTCCCCAGAGCTGCTTTTGGAAGGGGATTGCTGGCAAAACCCTGACCTTGCCTCCTCCGTTAGCAAAGGCATCAACTTGACCAAAATCATCTCCATGAGTGAAAGAAGACCAGCTTGATACCCCCATTTAAATTTATACTTTGGCATTTCCCCTTGTTTAAACAGAAGACTGTTTCAGAAAAGGAGAATATCTCAGTTTAAACTGTTAAGCACTTCCAACATGAAATCTCGGGTATCCGGAGTACTTGCTTTTTATCTCTGCTGTGCAGTTCAAAATGGACAGCCAAGGCATGTTGTCACTTTAAATATTTTGAGGGAGACAAAAAGGGTAAGTGACCTAGAATGCTGCTGTTGTCAGGAGGCTAAGCAATTCATTTGGGGCAGTGCTTTATTGAGATGGCTGGTGGGCACTTGCCAGTTTTCCTTTGAATGAAGTTCATAAAGGTATTCCCACACAAGTGACACTGACACAAAACCCCACACATATACTAAGTAGAATAGAAGCATTGCCACCCCACTCACCATGCCCCCCTCCACCTCTTTCCCTCTTTTCTTCCTAATGTAACACTAAGGTCTCAACAAATGAAACTGATCTGTAGAAAATGTAACTTGAAAAAAGAGACATTGTGCATACTTTAGTAAACCAAGTAATCATTAGTAACAATATATTTAAAATAACAATAAAAAATTAATGTATTTATTGTAGCAGTACTACTTTATGTAGTGGGAGAAGTGCCTTTGATTTCCTTTTTGAAAATTGGTTATATTTTGATTCAGAATGAATCATAGGATTTGCTTGTATGTAGAAGTTTAATCCCTGTTTAGTAAACACTTTGGGAGTGTGTGTGATGCAAGACAGTGTTGGCTTTTGGGGAAGAAGTTCATTTGCAAGGCCAGGTTGCATGTTTTGAAGATGCTGAGAGAAATTAGATGAGATGTTCAGGGACATTTCAGATGAGCTCCACTGAAATACTTGGGGTGTAACTTGATGATAGGGTTGTTAGGCTTCAAGCTGAAGAAGTTTCTTATATATATATATATTTAATCCTGGTTCTAGGTGTTTCTGGGGTGTATGTGCTGCACCTCCCTGTCTGAAGGAAGATCAGAATTTTCGTTAATTGGATAGCAATAATTTCCTAGTACCTTCTTAATTTTTTGAAGAGTATTTCTGTGGATGTATTCGTTCCTTTTAAAGATTTGACATTTCTGGCATGTAAATAATACATCTCTCATTTAATTGTGTTTCTGCTACTTTGGTTTTTAAAATTGCCATTAAACTATGATTGTTGCCTAACTACGATTGTTACCCCTTAGCTTAGCTTTCCCGGACTCTAACTGAACAAAACCCTTCCTCTGATATTAACATCGCATCCATGCATTCAGATTTTTCAACTCTCACTAAGTAGTTCTGAACATGAAACAGGTAGCACTTTTGAAAATGCTGCCCTATCATGTCAGAATGTAATGTTAGGGAATGTGAAGCACTTAGTACATGACATAGATTGGAAGAAATAGAATGAACCATGACATTGTGAAAAAAGTTTCTTCGAATTCATCCTTGGACTAGCAAAGAGGGAATGTTTTAAAAGCAAATGATCCATTTGGGTTCTGTCTAGCAGTGCAGCAGCTGGAAAGTTTAATTATAGGCTAGGAAGCCCTACTGGGATTAAGGAAAGTGTTAGCAGAAGGGGTGAATATTAATGACAGCTGTTTGCCGCAGGACCCAAGAGGCAAAGAGAATATGTGTGTGGTGTGTGACTAAAGTGTAATGTCCGGCATATGTGCCTTAAGCATTATAAAACCCCAGGGCATTTCTGAAATCATGGAGCATGTTTATATGGAATGATTTTCAGAGCTTAAATGTATGTTCAGTAGAGCCAAATTCAGTGTGTATTTATTTACAACCAGTATTTTGTTGTTCAAGAAAACTATGCCCTAGCACCAGTAAACGACTCCCCAAAAGATATAACTTGCATTGTGCCATAGTGAATAACCTCATTATGCTTGCATCTCTGAGGAGCAGTCCAAATGACAATTGCCCTGAATAACTTTATAACTTGGGAGTTATAAATCCGAGGGCCACATTGCCTCATGGGGATCTACCAGGGGCCACATTCCACTTTCAGTGGGGCCAGGGAAAAAATGGGCAGGGATATTTCTCTTACTTGTATGGTAGACTAAATTTCATTCATGCAGAAGCCAGAGATACAACTAACACAGAAACACCACTTTCCCGTTTCCTCTCAGGTCAACAAGAGACATTATCACAGTTCAGGGACAAGTTCCAGCTAGGCAGAAAATGCAAGGAGGATGCAGAGCAGGACCAGTGAGGGGACATGGCCTAGTGAGAGTCTTGAGGGCAAGAGAAAGAAGCCTGGAGGACTGCATACATTAAATTAAAATTAAGTATTGTTAAGCATCAGTTTTTGCTCCCCCGATGATATTTTGAGGCATATCACCATGTCTCAAAGTCCAAGAACTCTTGACTCAATTCCATGTCTCAAATTAAGGCTCAATTGTTTTAAGTGAGTTACTGCTGGCTTTGAAGTCCAGTGAAACTTTCCTCAACATGCCAGGACAAAAGGTACTTGCACCTCTGTCTTTTTAAGTGCTAGTGTTCTTTGGTAAAGTCTTTGGTATGACAAAGAAAGCACTTCACAAAGTACTTAAAATTCAGGACAAGGATTCACCAGAGGGGTTTCCTGAGGTCGGAATGAACCAAGACCAAACAAAATGTGGCAAAGAGGTTCTACCCTTTTATAGTAAGGAATCAACTAATCATGTTCAAAGTTAGAAAAACATATATCTTGAAACAATTAATTGAAGTTAATAAGCAGATCTTGTTGGTTCTCTCTTTAGGGTTGCAGCTAAAACAGGTTTTCTAGCAATGGTATGCTAAATTGTAAAATGTGGAGTCAGGATGATGCATGTGTGTGTGTTTGCTTCCTTGTTCAGATTACTGTGTTTTCTTCCATTTCTCCTAATCCTGTTAAAAACACCATTACGGGAAAACCTGTTCTAGCTGTAACTCTAGTGTGCAGGCTTTGAATGATAGTTTGCTCAGGAATCCTGCTCCCGTCCCTGAAACATTCTTGTACAGCAGCAGCGAGCTCATAATCCTGCCGATCCAGAATAATAACTACTTAGGACAGCATGAGTGAACTTACATGCAAGCACCAGAGCATCCTTTGTGTCTTTATCTTTTGTCTGGAAACTGGTGTTTCAGCTAACTAGAACAGTTTTACATGACTTTGTGTTGAGCCATTTTCTGGATTGTTGCCCAGATGAGGTACCCACGGTAATTATTGCAGAGCAACTGTGGCCAAATCGGCACAGCAGATGAAGGAAGTGTGGGAAAGGGGTTGCCTTTCACAAATATTATCCAAGTCAGGTAGGTTAATATTTTGTATTGTACATACAGGTAGGCTCCTTCGGGAGGAAGGATGAGTTATAAATTGAAACAACAACAATAATAAATAACGTGCTTAGAAATTGTCCAATTTCTATGGATTTAATATTTTTATGTGCTTGGTGGTTATCTATGGGCAAGGACATCTGTTTTCTATGCACGAGTTCCTAGGTTCAATACCTGGTTCAATACCTCTAGGAAGCAGTGGTAGATTTCCAGGTTCGCTTACCTTTGGGTGGAGTGGAAAACTACCCAATCCTGTCCGAAACATGAAATGCTGTAGGTAGTCATCAGTACTGGACTAGATGAACTAATGGTCTGACTTGGTATAAGATAGCTTTCCTATGTTCCTAATTTGTTACTGTTACCCAGGTTTAAAAAAGAATGCTGAATTGCTATAATAGCGTTGCTGTTAATTTATGTCAATGTAGATAACCTCTGCGTACGCAAAGTCGTTCAGCTTGAATCGCCACACTTTTGTCTGTAAATCCCACTCAAACTCTGTTGTGGGATCAGACAAGCAGTATAAGTGGATCTTGCACTCAGAATGGAGAAATTGGTTGTACGTCGTGTTTTAATTAAGATGCACCAATAGAAATGAAAAGAGTGAGTTGCTAGAATAGAAACAACTATCTGATGGGTTATGCTCTGCAATTACTGTCGTCTTCATTTCATTATTCGACTTTTCATGCATGTATTTACAAAAACTTCCCAAAAGATATAATTATCTTCTAGAAATACCCCGTTTCTTTTGTGCCGTGAGTGATTATTAATTTTCATGTACATATGTTGCCAGAAGTGACAAGCTGGCAGAAGCAGTTCCGTTTAATGTACTTGATTCCAGTGAAGACCAATAGATTGCATAGATACAACTATAATTTGCTCGTCTAATGGATATGAACTTACTCTCAACCTATTAATAAATTATGCAACTGCTAGCCTTGCATCGGAGATCCCCTCATATCCCACATGCTTCTGAAGTCAAGACATAAATGGAAATGGTTTAGATTTTGTTTGTATTAGCAGTGTTTAACATTTATAGTGCTATCTATCTATCTATCTATGCATTCATATGACAGTAGTGCTACTATTATACCCATCATTAGTCAGGATCTGACCCATGAATTGAAGATGAGTGTATTATCAGGAGTTTAATATTTTTTATCCCAAGCAATTACAAAGTTTAAACGAAAGCAAGCAGACATCAAGGATCATATTGTAGTGTGTGTACTAAATTGGAACATAAATTAGGATAACCCAGTAGGTACAAAAAGGGATGATTTGTGGGGGAGGAGAGAATTCTTTAAACAGTTCTTTTGATGACCAAGAGTAAAAGTTAGGGTTTGTTTACTTTGCTTACTCCAGTCAGTGTTCAGTTGAAACTGATTGTGGTTGCAGCTGCTAGTTCAATCCTGGAAACATCTGCAATTGATCAAGGTGCACCTGGAAGATGTTTTCAGGGTCAAGCTATATGACTTTGAAGAGAGACCAGTGTTCATGGTTAAATTCAAAAGGATTTTCCCCCTTAATGTGGAAAATAACCTAAGATTTAATCTTCTGTTCAACCACTGTGATGGATGCTTGATGGCACAGAACATCTGTCTTTGTGCCCTACTTTTGCCTTTGACTCTTTGTTTGTACATTACACCTAGCACAAAGAAGGATCAAACACTTCATTTTTAGGGGATCGTAGTTCATTTTTTTGGGAAAATGTTTGAGTAGTTGCAAATTTAAACTTAAGCTCTGAAATTAATAGGAATGACATTTACAATTTTGAAATGAAGGCTTCTATTCAAATGTCCATTTTTCACAAATGGTTTCAATGATTTTTAAAAAGGGATTCCCCAAAAAACATGGTCTAATCATATATAGGAAACAGCTGTTGTTATGCATTAATGTGGGCATGTGTGTTTTGAAGGTCTGCTGGCACTGTGTTTCTGTGGCCAGTGTAATTTTTTAAAAAAATCCCCTCAGTGTAGAGGGAATTGTTAAAAATCTTCCCTCAGTGTCACGGTTCAATATCAAGGCTGCCTTAATATATACTGTTTTTCTAATTTCTCCAGGGTTTCCAACTTGAATACAATATGGGGAGGGGCATGTAAGCCCCACCCCACATAGTCCACCACAAGACATGGCAAATGCACAACTTTGGGGGGGGGAGGCAGCCCCCCAAAATATTCAATGGGGGGGACAAAAGGACCTTGGCCCCTAGGAGTTGGAGCCTATTAGTATGCATATGTTAAGTTTAGGATAACCATTTTAAAAGTGTGAGGCAGTCTCATTCACATTTAGATGTTGAGCATAGAGAGACATTCACAGAAACATATCTACCTAGATGAGCAAAACTAAAAGGCAATGCTTAAATAACCCCATTTGCATAAAGTAAGGGTATTTTTGTATGTGCTGTAGTAGTCAATGTGTAGAACAAAGAACCAATGCAAAAATAAATTAAGTCTCTTGAAGACACATCATTCTGGTTTCTGTTGGCATTTTACTGTTGATTATTTTAAAGTAAACTGAATATATGACAGCACTAATGAGCATAATATGATCATGAACAGAAAATGGGTGTCGTGAGATCCATAAATTCTTATAGTTAAAAACTATTGATTTGATTAAATGTTAGTTGTGTTGCCTAAGATCTTTACAGAATTTACACCAGTGACCGAGCGGTCATTAATGTAAATTGTGTTTGAATGCTTTTATTTTATATCGCTTTAAAAACAATACATATAAGCAGTTGCCCATAGATTGTATGTTTTTTTTGCTTCCTGTTGTCTTTTCTATATTCTTGTATCACTGAACCATGTGGATATTTCTTGAAAATTTGGGCCCCATTTACTATATTATTAAAATATAGACATTTTGCTTCCTGTTGCATGTTTTAGCACAGTTCAATATGATCCACATAGAAAAAACAGAATAGGATATTGAGGCATTCTAGACATCTTAGACTCATTTCAGGGGCTTGTGATAGTAGTGGGGAAAATGAAATATACAGGTAACCTCGTGCTGGCTAGGCAGGCGTGCAGATCTTGCATGCTTTTAATAAACTCACAAAATAATGCAGTATATATCCTTATCCCCTGGGAGGATTGCTACTGCCAGCCATGCTCTTCTCTAGGATACAGTAAGATGTAAGCAACTCAAGCATAATAAATATGAAATTTAAGAAACGTTAGTGATTTATAATTACCAGCTGTGTAGTTGTCAGGTCACATTTTAGTTCAGGGGCAAAATCTTGATCATACACTGATGATATTTCTACATGTTCCATACTAGAGAAAAGACAGAGAATTACAGTACTTTGTGCATAGCTGGGACAAATTGTTGATGAACTTCTGTGTCAAACACATATTGTCTTTTAAAGCATTAAATTAATCAAGCTTTTCAATGGTGAATAATATGTGTGCATGCACCCCTTGTAAGCAAGGTACTTTACAGCAACTGTAGAAGCAATAGGTTGTACTAATGATGTTTCTCCAACAAAAAAGTGATGAGGCAATAAGCTGAACTATCCCAGTGAAGCCTTTACAGAAAGTACACTGTAGTCATCAATCAGAGGGAAAAGAAGAAAGCAAATGCTCAGCAAGGAAATCAGAATAAAAATACTTTTTTTCAAAAAAAAAAAAATAGGTCAGAAAAGAAGATTAGACCTGAATGTTTTTTTTAAAAGTGAGTCTATTGAGGATTGTAATGAGCCATTTTAGTGAACCCTTCTTTCCTCCTTAATTGCTTGATGAAATATTTATTGTTCATTTGTATTCAGTTTCCAGAGCTATCTGGCTATAATAATGCCTTTCACAAATACTCTTTTCGCTTTTGGTATGGAGTGAAGTCAATAAGTTTATTATTGCTGTTTCCTTATAAAAGAAATGTTGCAATAAACCTCATGTGAGAATTTGCACCCCGTGTTTCCAGTTTCTTTTCCTTTGTTGTTTATTTGCAGACTGCAATTTTTGGGCTACAACCCCCCCGTGCACTTTTATCATTTAAAAAACCTGTTTTACTGTTTTTTTATTTATATTTTAAATGTTTTTATTTTATATTTTTGTAAAGTGTGTAGAGGTTTTTGTTACGATCAAGTGATATATAAATTTTGTTACATAAATACATCAAACCTATTTTCATAAACTTTTTTATGTACAATTTGCTCTGTAACTTCCATAGATAACTTTTGATACATTGGCACGTGTGAGCTTATATTTCATAGTAAATTTCAATAGGATTGCAAGAATGGATTTTGTTATTTTTACTAGGGCTGTTTTACTAGATTATAATACTAGACTTTCATACAGTGGCCTGGTTCAGTTATCACATGATTAAACCATAGTTCAAATTTGTTATACTTTTAGTCCACCCTTCTGAAGATAGGCAACCCCATACAATATATTTAATTGGGAAGAGTTTGAGGTGGGCCATCTAAGTGATGATCTTGAGTCATTACTAAAGTGACCCCTACAGTGATAATTGATGATTAGTGAAGAACATCACAATGCGAACATAGCAGTAGGTAGCGGACAGGTCCTTACCAACAAAAATACTGATTTTCTTTTTAAAGGAGTATTTCCCCTCTGTTAATTGCATAGTTACTCAATTAAATAAATTATTATGGCTACCAGATTTAAGGCAAATTACATGTTGGTTAACAAAATCAGATTGTTACGGTCATACTTTTGTTTTTGATAGATTCAAATTGTGACAATGCTGCATTTATTCATTTGAAAACTTTTACTCTTGAGTTTTAAGATTGTCTAAATGCTTAAAAGGTGTGTCATAGGCTACAGCCAGGCTATGATGAGACCCTTATTTTTGTGATATCCCTGAGTCGCACAGAGATTTTGCATTGAGCCACCAAGCAGGAACAGGATGTTTTCAGTTTAATTTCCTTGGGGTTCTGTTGGAAGAGTTGGGCAAAGGGTGATTAGTTATCTGACAAATGGTTTATAGTCCTCTACAATCTTAAACAAGTCCCTAAGTAGGACTAGCTCTGGTAGCTGGATTCAGTGACCAGAGTTACGAAGAACCTGCATTCAAACAAATTCAGACCACCTAAGTGTGGTGAGGGGACAGGAGAGCAAGTGTGAAGACAACTAATAAAAAAATCCCCTTGTGTGTAGAGGTAGGTGGGTGGGTGTGACTCCCCGTCACCCACAAATGGTCTTAACTTTGCCACCCCTACTTTGTGACACTTAAAACCATCTTACTTGTTTGTCAATACAGTTTTTGTCGCCTTTTGATTTTTTTATGATACTGAATAGTTTTATTTGTGTTGTAGAATAATCAACCATGACTACAGAATCTGGATCAGATTCTGAATCAAAGGATCAGGATCAAGAGCAGAAAGAAGCTTCGGGTCAACAAGGATCGGGTGGGACAGGGGCCCAAGGACAGCAGCAGCAGCAACAACAACAGCAACAGCAGCTGAGTGAAGAGCACCAGAATGCATTAGAACAATTTTCTGGGGTTGCAGCTCACAGCACTCCTGTGAAAAAGGAACCGGTAAGATCAGAACTTGGATAATTTCTTTAAAAGTCTTAACATACACTAGAAAGCCAACACATAACTTAGACACAGATATCAGTCTGATTAAACAGTACTCTTGCACACTGATTGGTGATCTACTGGGGATGGAAGGGAGAGGTTAGATACTATTCCCCTCTCTCAATTTCAGTCATATAATACTTTTGTAATTTTTGTCAGATTGTCTTACATGCTGGGCTTCATTTTTAAAACCTATTGCCATTGTTAAAAGGGGGGGACCTTTCGCTATTCATCACAGTGTTAGATAACTGCAAATTCTGAAGAGTTTGGAAACACATTTCCACTTTAACACCTGTTGAAATCCCATTTTATTTGGGGTTGAGTGATGTTTGAAACTAACAAAACCTTACATTCATTAAGGCCTGGTACTTACAAAATGACTACATTTTAACTACTTTCAGTTGTGTTAACATTGAAAAATTACTCAGCCCTGAGGCTTTCCCCCTCTTTAATAAAGCATTGCTTTTTGGACATAAACAAGTTGCATCACATTAGAATGTTGTTAATGGGAAAGGAAACAAAGGAGGCAGACAGCAATGACTGGGATTAAATACAGTGGTACCTCAGGTTACATACGCTTCAGGTTACAGACTCCGCTAACCCAGAAATATTACCTCGGGTTAAGAACTTTGCTTCAGGATGAGAACAGAAATCGTGCAGTGATTAAGAACAGTTTCAGGTTAAGAACAGACCTCCAGAACGAATTAAGTTCTTAATCCGAGATACCACTGTAGTTCACAACTTTGTTTAAAGAGACATGGCATGTGTATTAGCATTAAGCCAAGAGCAATGTGCATGGATGACCAGCTGCATTGCCCGCTTCAAAACAAGGCATGTATGGAATAGGTTTCCCATCTCTAACTATATAGTAGGCTTTGGTTAGAATAATACATACATTCTTTACTCCATCAACAGCAGGTGTTGTTGGGCTAATCAGACATTATTATATCAAACTCTGAACCAAAGTTACAAACCAAAATGTATAGATTAGTCCGGTTAGAAATAAATATTTAGATTCCCCCCCCACACACACACACAAAAAGAAAGCAGTAGGAAGTCCTCCTGTGTGAAAATTTGAGCAATTTCAGTGTTGCTCTGTGTCTAGCTGAAGGTAGCTTGATCCAAAAAGAGCCTTAACACAATTTTTCTTCCCTGTTAGATGTTAATTTATGGTGCCATTAGCCAGATAATCAAATTGCTTGTGGAAATGCATCACAAATAACCTTTGAAAAAGAGTTCATCACACATGAAAGAATGTGCATTTATGCATGTAAAATAAAAAATAAAATACTGAATGCAAGTTGTGTCTCCCTGGTCATTTTGCCCTAGATAACTGCATGAACAGGATGTCAGGCTTCTTTAGGAAGATGAGACTTAATTCCCTGTGAAGGTGCATGAACACATCTTGACAGTTTGGGGTCCTGCTCTAATAGTTCCTGGCATGTTTTTGTGCACAGCACAAATTACTATAAAGGTTCTTCTGTGACAGTCTAACCTGGATAAATTCTCCCCGGCTTAGTTTTGTCCTGGTTAGCTACTTCTAGACATTGGTATCCACATCCTTCCCTTTTGAAATACTAATGCTCCTGTTTATAGTTCAAACTAAACATTACCAGCTGGTTTGTGTGTGTATATATCTCTGTTTTCTCTGCACCACCCACTAGTTTTCACAAGCAAATGTAATTCCTCTCACCATGTGCTTTACTATATTCAGTGAAGCCCTGCACTTTCCCACATATTGTGCAACACACAATTCTTTGGCTCTGAAAGCAGATTAAGGCTTTTGGCCAGATTTGATTCATTCTCATGGAGACTTGTTACAATGAAGGAAACGGACTTGGAGGATTAATTTGTGATGGATGTCAGTTCTGCAGGCTGCTGACTTACTATGAAGTCATTTCGAGCTGAATCAGATTTGATTTTTTATGATGGCCAGATGAAAATAAGATTAAATTTCTAAGCTTTAACTAACGTATTACTACATTTCAGTTGCTGCTGAAATGTTGCTTCTGAACTGGTTGTGGAAGAGCTGTGTACAGAGTTAGCTGCTACTAAAGTGGCAATGGCATTGGAATGTAACTGCCAGGTGGGAAGAGCACACTGTGATGGCTGGACTATAATCGTCATCCCCTTCTTTCCTGAAAGGGGGCATATTGCATTCAACCATATGTCACATTGGATCTTTTAAACTCAGACTCCTTTTTATGCATTATGAATTATCAGCTCTGCCCAGATGTTTAGAAAGTTTGTAGGCATTTTAATTTAGTCTATTTCACTGCAGTTTTAACCTTCTGTATGTTTAAAATTATAGTTGCAAATTCTTAAAAATAGTTTTATTGTTATATCTTTTTTTAAAAAAACTGCTTTGTGGTTTTTCTACAATCAAGTGGTATATACATATTATGAAATAAAAATAAATAATCAAATCTGATCTAATTTTTGTGTGTGTACCTATGATGAAAAAACTACATTATTAGAAATATAAAGACTCCTGCAAAGGTTAATATATGTCATATACTGAAATGATTCTTCTTAACACTATACACCATGAATTAGCAGTTATAAAACGGAACAGCAGTTTCATTGACTAGAAAAGCTTTTCGAAACATTGAATGAAATTTATCTGCACTGCAGTTACATTGCAGTTTCAAAATGTGACTCTAACTAGTCCTCTGTAAGGGATGTCTGATTGTACCTTGTGATTCTGAAAGCTCGCTGCAATCGGCCACATTTTTTTTAATCTGAAATTAGAACTTAATCTCCCTATGTTCTCTTTGTAGGGCAGTGACAAAGAACGCGAATTTGCTGCTGCAGCAGCAAAACAACTGGAATACCAGCAGTTTGAAGACGACAAGCTCTCTCAGAAATCATCCTCAAGCAAGCTTTCCAGATCTCCTCTCAAGATTGTCAAAAAACCGAAAAATATGCAGTGCAAAGTAATCCTTCTAGATGGCTCAGAATACGGCTGTGAAGTGGAGGTAAATACTGGAAGGGAGGGAGGAAGATTTTTTACTATATATGATCTAAGGTGTTTATTTGGTGAAGGCTGGTTGCAAAGGAAACTTACTTCTCTTTTATATCAGAAGGAGAGTACCTGTAAGAAAGGAAATATGCTTATAAAAGCATGTGGTTTGTGTGTATTCAGTCTGGAATACTGGCAGTAGAAAACAAAAACAGAAATTGAATAATCCTTCTCCCAAGGCTCTATGTGATAATTCACCTAGCAATTCAGCCTTTCCCTCAAAATATATTTGCCCTTGTGATATTGATGAGCAGTGAGAGTACAGAGCAGCAAGAAACACCAGCAAGGAAAAGAGACAGTAACGATACAGATCGGGAACTGCTGGTTATTCTGTACCGCAGTTGGATTCTATAGCTGTGTCTGAATCTATCTGAAGTGTGCCGTTTCAGGCTTTCTATCAGTCAAGAGACTTTTGGTTCACATACTCTTCAAAGAAAGGCCTGTCTAGAATTTCACACTTTTATTCTCAGGGTATGGATCTTGGTGATAACTGTTCAGAAAGAGCAAGCAATTTGTATAGCATCAAAGGCATCCTTGTGAGGCAGTGGTAAAAAAAGCCAATTCTGTGCTAGGGATTATTGGGAAATAGACTGAAAATAAAACTGCCACCAAGATTGTAATGCCTGTACAGTATAATAAATATATGTTGTGGGTGTATTTGTAGTGCTCTCCATTATATATATATATAGAACTGGGAAAAGGTGTAGACAGAGGAAGCAAGGTGATAAAGTGGTTGGACCACCTTCCTAATGAGGAAATGTAGAGGCTTTTTAGCTTAGGAAGAAAGGTAACTGAGTCTGGGGACATGATAGTAGTTTATGAAAAGTATAATGGGCTGGGATAGAGGCTTGTGAAAGTTTGCCTATGTAGAGAAAATGACTAGGGACCTTTTATCTTACAGTAGTAGAATTCAGAGTCACCAAATGAAATTGATTAACAAACAGTTCAGAAGAAAAGTACTTATTCACAATGCTTAGTTCATATGGAAATTTGTGATCACAAGCTATGGTGATGATTACTTTAAAAGGGAAACTTGATGCCCAACGCCTTTGACCTAGGAGGCTGTCCAACATTAAATAAAAAGCAAAACACATCCTATTTCTGCCCCAGTGAGGTTAATGCCACTACTCCTTGTTTTGCTACTTTTCTCTGCTTGGACTGAGAGCACCCTTATTTCTTATAAATCAGAACAATGTGAGCAGGGTAGAAGGTCAGGCATCAAGGGAGAAGACAGCAGGGAAATATTTCTCCAGTCAGGAGTCCACCACAGTTCCACCAAATTCTGAAAATAGTGCTTAACATTATTCCTAGACTAAAAGGACAGAGCTTGACGATTGGAAAAAAGGGTTAGCTTATAGAACATACATTCCAGTTCTAATGCAAACAAGCTTGTTAACAATTCCTACCTACCTTATTCCTATCCTTAGGGTCTCAAGTGAAGGCTTAGAACAGCTGTGTGTGTAACAAGGACAGGTTTGGGAGACGTCACCTAGCTTCTCTGTCATGTCTCAACTGTCAGTGAAGCTGTGTGCTCACTTGCTCTCTTTCTCTCTCCCCCCCCCCCCGCCCCGTCCCCTAGATTATGTTAAGGAGAAGGGGCCTTCCAGTTGATGGGCAGCTCATCAGGCACAGCTGTCAAGCCTACCACATCACATCCTAACGGGGAACTTTAAAAAATGTGGATGAGAGGTCTATCAGTGGCTATTAGCTGCTATAACTAAATGATTTAGTTTATAGGGTGTCTACCACTGAATACCAGTTGCCACTGAATACCAGGGATCCCATTCCAGCCATCCCTAACACATGGCTCAGAATTCAGAGAGACCAATGAGCTGTCTAGGAATGAGATGTCAAGATATTAAGGATAATATAGTTGTCCAGCAGAGAGCATAGCAGGATATGGTGTTGCTTCAATTCTGGCTAAGTTCCAACTAAGCAGGTTTATAGCTGTTTTAACTGCTGTACCCCTTCCTGACCTTCTATCAGAGTTCTGATTCTGAGTGCTGGGAGTGGGTTGGTGCTGATGCCAGCCAGTTTGTGTTGATTCCTTCAGAACTGTGGCTTCCTTAAGTGGGATTAATAATTGGACCAGCTCTTCCTCCAAGGTCTCACCCAGAACCTTGCTGGTCCTGCTAGGGGCATATGATGCCAGAGGGGACATAGAAAATAAGAAGAGCCCTGCTATATCAGGCCAAATACAATTTGGTCCAGCATCCTGTTGTGACAGTATCCAACCAGATCTCAATGGGATGCCCGCAAGCAGGAGACAACATGATTGTGAGAGCTGTTTCCTTTATGGCCAGTATCTTGAAGTTATCTGGTTGGCCTTTGTTGAAAACAGGACGCTGAAAATAACAAATCGGTGTATTCATATTTGAGTTTCTCTTCAACTGGAGGGGAAAATCCCAAGTGTGGGTGTGCATTGACAGAGTAATGTAAATGTTGGTCGTGTAAGCCTGCAAGATTTTGTTGTGTATAAAGGTCAATAGAATCTCAGCCAAAAATGTGCTTTCTAGGTTTGTCAGCACTGGTAGCAGCATAGGTCAAGAGTCTCTTACAATATAAAACAGGGATAGGATTTCCCTCTCCTTCCTGGAAGGCATGACCAAGGCAAGCAACCAGAACTTTATTAAATTTCTATCCCAAAGGAACCCATGGCAGCAAGCACACAGGTGATAAAACAATTAAAACTTCTAAAAGCAAAACATCCAACACAGAAACAACTATCCAACACACCAGGTTCAGTTGGGGATGAAGGAACAGAGGCTGTAAAAAGGTCTGTGTCTAGCTTCCTTCACTTCCTTCACTGAATGGCATGGCCGTCCACCCCTCCTCCCACAGCACACACATCTTGGAACACAATGGTCATATTGTGCCAAGTCAGATTATTTTCTCCTTGAATTATTGGAAAACGTAGTTTTGTTTCATTCTGTTCTGTGACTAAGCTAGTTGGTGCAACAAGGACCTCCAATGGAAAGGAAGGGTATTTGTTTCTGTGTAACTAGCCAACCCAGCAGGGAGGGAGAAGAGGAAGCATCTCAGGAGCTTTAAATCTTTAAATCTATAGTTCTGATTGAAATTACGTGCCCTGTGCATTCATGCTGTTATTAAGCTTATGGGGGGGGGACCCTTAATAGTAGCATGACACCAGTCATGATGAGAATCACATGGTGGTGGTGAGATTTAACCAGCTGAGGAAGCATCAAGTAGGGAAGAGAAGGCTGGAAGAGAAAGAGTGTGAAGTACTTCTGATCCCATCCACTACCATTTCTGCTGCTGCTGCCACCACCCCACTGCTAGCAAATTACCTACCTTTTGCTTGCCTGGCCTGAGATGTTCTTAGCTGCATTGACATTTGAGGTAAACTGTATATTACTGTGTCTGTTACAGTTTTTCATAACCGGATTTAACGAAATATCTATAACTTTTTGCCCATTTTTAATTCTCTTTTTTGAAATGGAGGTTCATGTGGTGGTAAATATGCTCTCATATTGACTGGAAGCAGAATCCACATTTTCTAACAGAACTGTCTTCCCTCTCGAACTCTGCCTTCTATTGACTATTTTACAAGGTTTCTTTCAAGCCCCATTTCAGCCAGATTGGAGTGTGTGGAACAGGCCCCTGTGAGCACCAGGGAATGCCTGCCAGAGCCGTGTTAACAACTCATGCATTAGAATCTGACCAGTTTGAGTGAATCATGAGTACAATTAGGCAAATTTGCTATTTAACGTTGTTATTTCTAAAACCCAAAATATTTTGACATACAACAGACAATCTTGCCAGCCAGTGGCGTAGCGTGGGGGGTGCAGGGGGGGCGGGCCGCACCGGGCGCAACATCTGGGGTTAGGGCAAATCCATGGGTTAGGGGGCGCAAATCCACGGGTTAGGGGGCGCAAATCCATGGGTTAGGGGGCGCAAATTACTTGCCTTGCCCCGGGTGCTGACAACCCACGCTACGCCACTGTTGCCAGCATTAGCTTATATTGATAACAAGCTTGTTATGCTGCACTCATCTTTGTGAGCTTTCATATTAAATTTCTTGTCTATGGATCTTACAAGATTAGAGTGCTACTAGCAAACAATTTCTTGCTAATATTTCTCGAACAATATACAGCTTTTAGCTGCCATTCCACCTGACAGACTACAACAGCACAGGGAGAAATGGAAGTGGGCCAACTTGGAAGTGGCTCCTCTTTCCTTCAGCTACCAGCCAGCAGTAGCCATTACAAAGGGAGAGATACCACCTGGGCAAGATTGAAAGTGAGTTAGCAGGGGGACCAGCTCAATTGGGCTTATTTTCTCCCTGGACTGTTCCGTTCAATCCACTTATTCTAAAAATTGTGCCTGAATTGCCTTTTCTCTCTTTCCCCCTGCCCATCTCTTTTTATTTAAAATATTTGTTGCCACTCTTAACTGCACAACAGCTTTAGAGCAGGTTACAGGTAAGAACTTTGAATTCACACTACAAGGGTTGCCGCACTGGGATTCTTGAAAGAGAGAGGCTGGAGTAACTAGCGTGGGTCTGTTGCATACCAGTTGCTTCAGACAGATTATAAAACCATGTGTGGTGTGGGTAGCTTGTATGTGTGAGGATGTGTGTCTACATGTTTGTTTCTGCCCCTGCATATGTAATTTCATAAAATTTAAGAAACCGTCCTGAATATTACAGTTTTAGTTCATATACTAGGCCTGCTGAGAACTCTGTTGCTGATGTCATGAGAAAAGGCCCTAATTTGGTCTGATTCCAAAATGAGGACTAGGTCACCAATCTTCTTACTGGGATTTAGCAATCCTTTGGTTGTTGGGGCTTTTTTCTGTTTAGATTAGTGCTGGCTTTTTAGGATTGTGAGCTCAAGGGTTATTAAAAATAAACTCTTGGCCCCAATAGAAAGCGTGCCATATTATACAATGTCACTGACACTTGTATGATTGTTACTATAACATACAAAAGTGTGAGACATTGATCTGCACACTGAAAATCTATTAGAAGAAGACATTTTAAATGCAGATATAATGCAACTGTGTTGCTGGGTAAATTGTTAGCATTGCCATTTGTCTCCAGCACTATTTTTTTTGTTTTTGTTTAAAAGATTAAAAGGTGTGTGTGAAATTAAATGGAAAAATCAGAAACCCATAACTGAGTATTATCAACACTTTCTAACCGATCATAAGACGTTTATTTCTAATGAAGCTTCATTTACATTAATGTGTACTTGCAACACAGAGGCAGTATGAGATTCAGTGGAGGTTGTAGACTGCAATCCTGTACACACATGGTATTTAGTGGGGCTTACATTGGGGTAAACAATGCATAGAATTGTGCTGTACTATTCCTTCATATCATGAGCATTACATTTTAAGCAAGTTTTTAAAATTGCACAGCAAGGATCGTTTTTAATACAGACAGATCCAAACATGCTATATGGAATAAAGAAACAATCTATGATAGAGTAGCAAAAGAATGTGTGTTTAAAATATCTACATTTGTAGTCCACAAATTGAAATTTAACACAGTATTATTGAACTAAGCTCTTTATAAAACAAAAATAAGCTACTCATTGTGCTACAGGCATGTTACTACAGGCCATTATTTTGGATAACTAGAAGACACGAATTAATGGTTCCCACGTGACATTTTAGGTAACAGATATTTAACATTTTAGTTTGCTGCTTGAATGAGTTAAGCTGTTGCCAGTTGAGTAGCAAGAAGGGTTGTCACCAAGTTTTTGTTATGGGATTTCTACATTACATGGCAAAACTATTATTGTGGCCTAAGAACAACATGGCCAGAAATGCCAAACGCTACTTCTCTTTGTGTCTTTATGCTTAGAACAAATGAATATTTTATTCAAGATAATTCATTTGCTGGCATGCATGCAATGGCCTGTGAATGAAGAAGGAGAACAAAGGAAAATAGTCTGGAGTAAACGCCCTGATAGAAACAAGGTGTTAATTCGGGCCAACAAGCTAGCCTGCATGTGTAAGGGTTACAGCGCAATCATGTGCACATTTGCTCAGAAGTAAGAGCCATTAAGTTCAATGGGGCTTACTCCCATGAATGTGTATAAATTGCCACCTTGCTCTTCCTTACAAGCCACATAGTAAGGAGTGTCTGTGCATTTGTGAAGCATTTTTTCCCCGACAGAAGTGAACCAAGGGTATTTTAGGATTTTGATTAAGAATGTTCAAAGGATTTTCAGCTAACCCTGAGTTTGCAAATCAGTGCCAAAGATGATGCACCAATAGCTGCCTGTGTTGCAAATGTTTTAAAGGAGGGTTCCCTGTGCGGCAGTACCAGGATAACTCAGTGATTTTTTACAAGTCTTTAAAGTATTGCATATTATTATTATTATTATTATTATTATTAGTGCCTCATTTATTGGTATTTCCATTTCTTAGCTGAATCCAATTACTTTAAATGTTATTAATCTGTTGACTGCCTGCAGTTCTTAAGGAAAGTGACAAAACTCATATTTTGATGGAATGATAACTGATAGAAGAACGTTAGCAGTAAGCTCCTTAGTCAAACTTTATCATCCATTCTCAAAGGATAGGTGTTTCAGCATTCAGACACAAGGCTACATGGTAATTCTGTATTTTCTATATTTGCACTGAGAGAATTCACTACAAGACTATCAGGGACAGAACATTTGCCTTGCATGCAGAAAGTCCCAAGTCTATGAGACCCTGCAAGTCAGTGTAGACAATACCAAGCTAATTGAACAAGCTAATGGGTGGGACGCGGGTGGCGCTGTGGGTTAAACCACAGAGCCTAGGACTTGCTGATCAGAAGGTCGGTGGTTCGAGCTCCCATAGCTCGGTCCCTGCTCCTGCCAACCTAGCAGTTCGAAAGCACGAAGTGCAAGTAGATAAATAGGTACCACTCAGGCGGGAAGGTAAACGGCATTTCCGTGTGCTGCTCTGGTTTGCCAGAAGCGGCTTAGTCATGCTGGCCACATGACCCGGAAGCTGTACGCCGGCTCCCTCAGCCAATAAAGTGAGATGAGCGCCACAACCCCAGAGTCGGCCACGACTGGACCTAATGGTCAGGGGTCCCTTTACCTTTAATGGGTGTTTAGTCAGTAAAAGTTTGTATATAAGCCATCTTCCTATGTTCTAATGCTAGGGAATGTATATGTGCAGTGACATTTTTACTGCAAGAAATAGTTATGCAACATTGTGTCATAAATCTCATGGGATTTAAAATGAAACTGGGTAGTATTCATTTTGTCACCTATGTGCACTCTCTTTCACTCACACATGAGCAAACCTGCTATTTAGATTAGGCTGGTATAGGATGGGACACTCCACTATTGTTACAAAAAGGCTATATTAGTATTGGGAAAGGGGGGAAATGCAAATAGAGGCATACTCTGAATGTTCACTCCCTTAAATTTTACATACTGTTCTGCTTGCAAACTCTTGACCTAGACCTCCTGCATTAAGAGCAAAGTTTGGTGGAATATTGTTAGCTTTTTGGGCTTTTAAATGCCTGTATCACAAGAAAGGAACTTGTACAGTTAAATTGTTTCTGCCCAGAAGTCAACAGTTCACATGACTGACCTACTGTAAACATTGAAATCAGTCAACTGGAAGTGGTGGACATGTGCTATTACTGTATTACAGACAAAGTGTTCCTGACAACTGGCTAAACCTTCAGGCTTTTCTTCACTAAAGGGATCATTATAGTTGGTTTAGGATGGGTAAAGTGATGTTTCAAGTTGTTTATATTTACTGCCTGACCCTAGATCAGGGTATGTGATCTGCGGCCCATGAGCTGAATTTGCCCCCCCCCCAGTGGTTTGGGTGGCTCCCACGACACTCAATAATTTGGCAATTAATTGCTTTAAAAATGTTCTGCTGAGGGATACTGTAGGGTATCACCAGTGCTCCAGAAATCAGGAGCCTCTGCCTCAGCTTTCCCTACAAATGGTACAATTGCAAGGTTTTCGAGCTCAGGAAACAGGAAGGAAAACTTTCTTTTCTTTTTTGCAGTAGTACCAAACCAGAAGAGCAGAACAGGTGCCTTTGCCAGGCAAGAATACATTTGAATGTGTTGATTGAATGATTGAACACATTGATTTGTTTTTCTTCTCCATTACAGTGCCGAGGTAGGATTGCCTCATTTCTTAGCACTGCAATTGAGAAATGCTTTCGCTTTGCTCTAGATGCAGAGTTGAGTAGGAAAGCCTCCCACTCTAGCACTGCTGTGAGGGAGCAGAACCAAAGCATTTTAAAGTCTTAATTGCAGTGTTGCATGCCCGAATGTGTGACTCGGTGTGCATGCCTTCCTGCCTATCTGTATGCTGATTGTGTGCCTTCACACATGTGCATTGGCCATAGCCACCACTGGTATGTCACCCTCTGAGAGGTGGCCAGTTTGGATAAAATCAAACCCCTGCGTCCAGTCACGCTTCCATTGCGCAGCTCTGTTCAGAAGCTGACCTGGCAGGGGAGCAGAGTCGCAGAGGTCCTGTCCGTGTGAGATGAGGGATAAATCAAGTCCAGAGACAGTTCAGTTCTTATCTCTAGAAGCGTTTATTTACAAGCCATAAATCAGTCTCCTCCATCGGAACTTGGAGGCATTCTCAGCCGTGCTTCCAAAAGCACACTCGCAGCTTCTGCTGCTCAGCGAGAAGTGAAAGGAAGTCTGAAAGCAGTCACACACTGTGAGTCACTGCTCTGCGACAAGCTCCTCCTTCTACTCCCCCTCCTCCCCCTAGATACAGGACACTTCGGAGTTCTGACCCTGTCAGTTCCAAACTCCACACCCCCTCTTGTCCTGGATCTGGGGACAATAGCCAACAATGCTTTCCCCATACACAGACCCTCACAGAACTCCTCGTGCTTCTGGAAGGTTAATGGTTTTGTGAAACCATCAGCGAGGTTCTTTGTTGAGGGACAGTATTTCAGAGCAACTAGCCCCTCATGAACGCTCTGACATACATTTCGGAAGCGTATGTCTAAATGTTTGGTCCTCGCTTTGAATTGCCCTGTCTCAGCTAATTTAAGGCATGGTTGATTGTCTTCATGCACCACAACGGGCTGACAATCCTCTTCACAGATTTCCTCGACCAAACACACATAGAACTCCAGTTCTCTGCAAACCTCTGATAGCGCACTGAATTCAGCTTCAGTAGATGAAAGCGCTATGAGACTTTGCTTTCGGGACCTCCACCCAATCACTGAGTCCCCAAACTTCACCACTAGGCCTGACACTGATTTGCGGTCCTCAAGGTTAGCCCAATCCGAATCCACCCAGGCGGTCAGCGTGACATCACCCTCAGCTGACATCTTGAGGCAAAAGTCTTTGGTATCTTGCAGGTAACGTAGCACCCGCTTAACACCATTCCAGGCCTGCACACTAGGACTTGAAGCCTCTCTACTGAGCAGATTGACAGCAAACGCTATGTCTGGTCTGCTCCACTGTGACAGATACAACAGACTACCCAGAGCTGACTGAAAGAGTTCAGTGTTTTCGAACACCACGCGTTCTACTTGCTGACACTCCTTCACGTACCCAGTCTCCATGGGTGATCTGGCACCTGCACAATCAGACATCCTGAACTTCTCAAGCAACTGTTCAATCTTACCTTTCTGGCGAAGCAAAAAGCTTCCATCACTTGCTCTTGTGATCTCTACGCCTAGATAGGACTTGACATCTCCAAGTTGCTTCAGCTTGAACCGCTTACCAAGCTCCTTAGCAAACTTCTCCACCTGTTCACTTGTCCTTGTCATCAACAAAATGTCATCGACAAACACCTGTGCCACTTGCTGTTGCAAGCCTGAATCTCTAATGTAAAGACAACTGTCTGCAAGAGATCTCTTAAAACCTAGCTCTTCTAAGGCTTCATGTAGGCACATATTCCAATTCCTGGCAGATTGGCGTAACCCATAGATGGATTTGTGCAACCGCCACACGACGCCTGGCTCACTGACTTCGAACCCTGGAGGAGGACGCATGTACAACTCCTCCTGGAGATCTGAGTTCAGGTAGGCGACATCTACATCAAAATGGTTCACCTTCCAACCTCTCTGAGCTGCTATTGCCAAAAGCATTCTCAAAGTCTCCGCCCTTGAAGTCGGCGAATAGACCTCTGTGAAGTGGACTCCGCGTTTCTGTGTAAATCCACGCGCCACTAACCTCGCTTTGTACTGTGGTTCTCCTGCTTCTGTGGGTTTAAGACGGTAAACCCATCTGCAGCCTACAGCTTGCTGGTTAGCCGGCAGCTGTGTGAGTGAGAACACTCCAAGAGACTCCATTGAATTCATCTCCTTCTGCATCGCCTCATGCCATTTGCTGGCTTCTTCCCGAGGCAGCTTCTGAACATCCTCAAAGGATTCAGGTTCACACCTAGCCACACCAACCCAGACACTCGTGGCTTCATACCTTTCAGGTGGCTTCCCTTTGGTTGATCTTGCTGACCTCCTCAGCGTGAATTCTGGAACTGCGCCTGAATCACCTGGATCAACCCTACTATCTTCTATGTCAGCATCATCCCCCTCTGACCTGCTGCGCCGTTTAGGGCGAACAGCTGGTTCTGCTGGCGAGGATGATTCACTCCTTGGCTCAGACTTGACAGAGACCTGCGGAGGGGTCCTGGGACTCCCCTTTGGAGAGATACGGAGCCTCTCCCTTGGAGATCCCGGCTCTGGACTCTGTGGCTGTGGACTGTGCTCATCAGCAACAGGTTCAGCCTCACCCTCTTCCTCTTCCTCATCTGATTCTACCAGAACATCCGGATTTCCGTGAAGCCGCTTCCACCCACTCTGCTCGCAAAACTCAGCACTGCCGCTAATAAGCAGCTTGGACTGGTTGCCAGTAGGGTATGCAAAGCGCCACGCCTTTGAACCCGGCTCATAGCCTACAAAGATCATTTTCCTGGATCTTGGCTCACCTTTTCTGCGCATGGCCTTTGGAATCAGAACCCAAGCTGTAGACCCAAAAGTGCGCAGAAAATGTACTTTGGGCTTTTTCCCATGAAGCAGAAAATATGGTGTGTCTCCTACACTGGAATTGAACACTCTATTCTGCAGGAAACATGCTGTCCTATAACTCTCAGCCCAAAAGCGCTGTGGCAGACCTGAGTCTGCCAACATAGCATTCGCTGACTCCTGTAGCGTGCGAAACTTCCTCTCTGCAACCCCATTTTGTTGCGGAGAGTGGGGGGCCGTCAGTCGATGACTGATACCCTTCTGCCTGAAGAACGATTGCAGCGCAGAACCTGTAAACTCCCCCCCACGATCGGACTGAAAGGAAACTACTTTGGTAGAGAACCGTAGCTCTACTGCTGTGATCCAATCCCTGATCAGTGCAGCTGCCTCTGACTTCTGTTGCAGAGCAAACAGCCACGCATGTTTTGTAAAATCGTCAACCAGAACCAAAACCCACTTAGAACCAGCTAACGAAGGTGTCGGCATGGGTCCCGACAAATCTGCATGCACAAGTTCAAAGGGTTTACTGGTTTTCCTCTCAGACCTGGGGTATGAGCATGTTGTGACCTTTGATTGCTTACAGGCTTGACAATCTAGGTATTTGTCACATGCTTTGAACCTGCACCCAATAGTGTTGTCTGTGGCCTTCCTCACATACGACCACCCTACGTGCCCAAACCTGCGATGCCATAAGTGTAAGCAATCATGGTGTGGTGGGACATTTGCACACTGCCCTTGGGCATCTTCAATGGACTCTCCACTAGCCCCATCTTCCACCAGCCCCATTTTCCCACCAGCCCCATCTTCAATGGGCATCTCGACCAGAAAGAGCGTGCCTCTTCTCTGGACACTGTGAATCTTCTTCCCATTCCTGTAGAAGGAACACACATTGTTAGAAAACAAAACATCAAACCCAGCAGCCATAAGGGCTGGCACACTTAAAAGAGAGTGGGCAAGCTCTGGTACCACAAAAGCTTCTACCCAATGATCTATAAAAGAGCAATAAAGAAGCCCAGTTTCAGTCAGTGGTCTTTGAGACCCATCTGCTAAAGTAACATAGCGTCCAGTTTTAACTGTCTTGCAGTTCCTCAACAGCCCTCTAGAGGTCACAAGACAATGCGACGCTCCGGAATCCACAACGAGAGATAAAGAGTGTCTCTGGCTGTTTTCCACAGATGCCATGGCGTTTCTCACACTCCCATCGGTTGCCATGGCCACAGCCTCTCCCCGGCTAAGGCTCCTGTCTTTTCTCAGAGACGCAATCGCAGCTGTGAGATGATAAGACGCCTTGTCTTTGTTTTTCTCCTGGCCTGCTGCTTTCCCACGTCTTTGCTGGGAACTGGCCCTGGGAACCTGCTTTGTTGACATTCCACGCCGGCCAGTGTCCTTGGCAGCCTGGGCCTCTAGCGGATGCTTCCCAGCGCTGTTGGACGTCGCCTCAAAGCACAAACAACTTTCGAAGCCTTTCGCTTTCTCAGAGCTCTTGGAATGGCCTGCCTGGCCTGCCCCCCCACTCGCTCTTGGGGTGCAGCCTTTGCCCTGTTCCACAGCTCTCAGCCGCTCTCCAGCACACAGTCCATCACACAGACGTGTCGAAGCAGAGAAACAGCTTCCCGGAACAGCCCCCTCTGGTCTGGCTCTCCCTTCAGCCTGGGGCTTGCTCCCTTGGCCCTCGGCTTCCTCACGGCCCTTGGCTCCTGCTGAGCCTTCGCACAGACTCCTCAGCACCTGCCAAGCGGCCTGAGCCGTCTTAACGCCCTCCAGGTGGGGCAACAGCAAAGCGTCCACACTTGCTTTCAACAGGCAAAGCTCTCTCTGCTCTCTCTCACTCAGCAGAGCAGCATGCATGGGTGGGGCCGGCTCCTTCTGGACTGAACTCCAGAGCCCTGTGGCCACAAACCACCCCCTTGCTCCTCTTGACCAGGCCTCCCAGTTGGCCCCATTCAGTCTTTCGCCGGGGTAGCTCTCTTGGCTCTGCTGTGCCTGTGCAGCAGCCATTCTTCCCCCCCCCCCCGGGGCTTCAGCGTACTCACAAGTTTGCCAGCAAGCCGGACTTCCGAAGCAGCCGTTCCTTCTGGCTCTTGGCTCCGCTCTCCGGCATCCCCCTTCTGCCCTTTCTGGCAGCAGATCACAGCAACACGTCGCTGGCAGCCTTCTCCCTTCTCACACTTATCAGGAAACGCGATACTTCCATAACCTTTGGATAAAATCAAACCCCTGCGTCCAGTCACGCTTCCATTGCGCAGCTCTGTTCAGAAGCTGACCTGGCAGGGGAGCAGAGTCGCAGCGGTCCTGTCCGTGTGAGATGAGGGATAAATCAAGTCCAGAGACAGTTCAGTTCTTATCTCTAGAAGCGTTTATTTACAAGCCATAAATCAGTCTCCTCCATCGGAACTTGGAGGCATTCTCAGCCGTGCTTCCAAAAGCACACTCGCAGCTTCTGCTGCTCAGCGAGAAGTGAAAGGAAGTCTGAAAGCAGTCACACACTGTGAGTCACTGCTCTGCGACAAGCTCCTCCTTCTACTCCCCCTCCTCCCCCTAGATACAGGACACTTCGGAGTTCTGACCCTGTCAGTTCCAAACTCCACAGCCAGTCCTCAATTTCCTTTGACAGAAAAAAGGTTAACTGTCCTTGCCCTACATAGACAGGTGTGTGTATTTTTGTGTGTATATATTTCTTTCTATTTCTCACAGGGGGTGTGTGTGTGTGTGATATGCTTATTGATTCCTCTTTGCTACCTGGTAATATAATGTCTATACTGCATTCTGTTTTTTCTTTCAGTCTGGATGGACCCATGTTCTTATTTAGTCTAAAAGTTTGCTCACTGGCCTACTCCCTTTTGTAGGTGGTGTGACATATTTCTTTGCTGATTTCATTTTAGGTCCACTTTATTCTGCATTACACAGTCATCTTCAGCAGCACAGTGCCCACTTCTGGGTGCTTTACTTTAAGATAGATACAGGAAGTTTAGATGGGATCCATAGGAGGGTAGTGAAGATTCTCACATTATGGATACTCCTTCCTATGAAAAATTGGTGAAGGGATTTGGCATGTTTACCCTGAAGAGGAAGATTGAAAGGGGAATGACAGCACTCTTTGAACACTTTGAAGGGCTTGTTGCTTCAGAGCATCTATCCATGGTGTAGATTCTTTATTGGTTATATGGCAAATGGCAGGTCCCATAGTTCCCTTTGTAGCTGAGAAACACTCTGTAGAGATTGTCATATAATGAGCCATAGTCTTGAGCTTGTACTCTATTAAACATTCTCCCAGTGCAAAAGTCCGAGACACAAACAGTTTAGGGAGAACAATTAGCTTGTAAAATTGCTTTATCTCTTCATTATTTCTCTGTCCTAAGAAATTCCCCCAAAGTATACCCTAGTATTTAAACGGAATAATAGGCATTTATAATAATCCACCAGATGTTTAATTTGTAGTCAATATTTCCTCGCATACTTCAATCATTATTGTTAAATTATGTGGGTGCTGTATATTAAGCCATTTTCAAACTGATACATATCTTCAAAAGCATACATAAAAATGAAGAAAACTGTTTAAGAACTGTGACATTCTTCAAAGGATACATAAAAAGGAAGAAAACTCTGTTTAAGAACTGTGACATTTAATTATTGGTATTGTAAATGACATACACATACAGGCAATTCTCAGCTTACACTCTGGGGATTGCACATAAAGTCTAAACCTACTGGGTTCAATGGCGGGTGGGATTGCCAAAGTCATTTTTCTCAGAACCCTGCCCACTTTCTACATATTAATTTAGTTATTTATCTGCCAAGTGCTGAACGCACACAAGTTAAATGTGTGTAAGTTGTGAGTTACCTGTGTATATATATATTAGAACACAAATAACTTTATACTAATGAGTTAATGTTTAACATTGTTTGCCGCAAATTGTGATAACCCATATATTTATTTGCAGACTAACAAAGGACTCATTAGTATGACTGTGACTGTAGTCAAACCTCCTCCATATTGTGTCCACTTTTCCCTCTAATGCCATGAGGCTTGCAATTTATTCTCAGCCTCTGATTTCATTTCTTTTTTCAATGCCAGTGTGATTTGCTCAGTATATGAGGGGGTGGGCTCCCAGGGCCGGGCACCACTGTCCTTCAGGCTGCTGTTGGCTATGGGCCAGGATACATTAGTGCTAGGCTGTTGAGTGCTTAAGGTTACTTGAGAAACTTCAGAAGCTGAATTCTAAGGTCCATGGACTAGCTTGAGTTAAACTGACTGCTTTCTTATATTAAACATTTACTTATCCATTAATTTTGTGTATTTGTATACAATTATTCAGCCAGTGCGGCTCTCAATATAATGCAAAGGACTATAAAATTAATACAATACAATTTATTGCTGGTTATGCTACAAATGCAAATCATTTATAATATAACCAGCGGTAAATCAGCAGTTAAGATAAATTAAAATACAGCACTTTTTGTGCCATAGAGGCTTTAAAATTGCAGCTCTTTGAACAAATTGTTGGTGTCAGGGGCCAAACCATTTGAGACATCAATTGTACTAATATGCACATTTTATAATGTAAATAGCAGCTAAGGTGAACTGGGGAAGAATTGTCCTAATATAGTGGGAAGAACAGGCAAAATTGTAAGAATACATTTTAAAGACTTGAGAAGCAAAAGGAAACTGCAAAAGTGATTGGTGAAGCAATCTGAAACATAAAAATGCTTTGGGACTAAGATCTAGAGCTTGGGGGGCTAGAGTTTCTCTTTGTCCATCTCCTTTTCTTTTCAGCTAAGGCAATAATAAATAATGGTTTGGGATGAATAAATTATTTAGTCCTGTTGCCTCTATTGATTTTTTAAAAAAATAATTGAATGGTATGTTGCCAGACTCTTAATTCTTTCAGGCCTAGAGTTGATTTGAACTGTTAGTAGGGAAGGAAAGTACTAACTGAAATATAATCCCTTTGGTTCTCTTTAGTTACAGTCTAAATGCAACACAACTGCTGGCAGGACTGAGATCTTACCACAATATTACCTTTACTTAAAGACCTGCACTGACTTCCTCTTTCCTTCAAGGTTTTCCTATTGGTATATAAAGCCCTGAACGGCTTGGGGCCAGTTTATTTGAAGGATCATCTTGCTCCACATGTACTTACTCAACCACTTCTATTTTTGGGTCTTTGTTCCTCTTTTGTGGAGTATTGTATCTTTTAGTGTGGCAATATCTGTGCTTTGGAACACTTCTTAGGCAGGCACCCACGCTATATTGTTTCATTTTTATTTCAACAAGTCTACCTAAGCATGCAATTCAGTGTTTGTATATTTGCTTTAAAAAAAAAAGCTGATTTTTGGGGGGTGTATCGTTGACAGTTATTTTATATTACTTTATGTATACAGCTTTGATTAAGTAGTTCATACATTTTTTCCTAAATAAATTAATAAACACGTTTTTGGGATATCTGCTATATACAGTGGTACCTTGGGTTACATACGCTTCAGGTTACACACGCTTCAGGTTACAGACCCAGAATAGTACCTCGGGTTAATAACTGTGCTCTGGCAGTGCGGCAGCAGCAGGAGGCCCCATTAGCTAAAGTGGTGCTTCAGGTTAAGAACAGTTTCAGGTTAAGAACGGACCTTCGGAACGAATTAAGTACTTAACCCGAGGTACCACATGGTTGCCTGCATATCTGTTTCCAACAAGCATATACTTTTGCTTGCTTGATCTCGTTACAAGTCAGATGAAGCCACAGTGGAATGTTCACATCAGAAATTACATGAAGTGCTAATTTAACTGGTATATTGCAAACCATTGTTGTGTGTTCCCTTATCCTCTCCTATCCAACACAATGGGGTTTTGATGGTAATTTGAATTTCAGTGTTTGGTCACTTGTTGTATATTTGCTGCCAATGAATGTTCACCTCTTAAAGTTACATATTAAAAAAGGCACCTGCCTCCTGCAGGCCTCCAGTAAAACACCTTTAACCAGCAACTGCTTATTGCTTATCAAAGCAGTCAGCTGTTGCCAGCATATGGATTTGCCAGCTGAAACATCTTTGCTTTTTGACCTTGCCTGGCTTTTAAATTGACAAGGTGCTGTACTGTCATCATAAAAATGCAAATAGATGCAAATTGCACCCTTGAATTTTAATATAATTCTGAGCCCAGCAATTTTCTTAATAATCTGCCAACAGTCTTTCAGCTAGCACATCTGCATTGACAGATACTAAAATGGACAACAAAATCCCAGAAAAATCAAGTATCACACTTGTTCCTCCAATTAAGCAAGTACCTCTACCTTACTGTCTAATTACACTGTAGTACCGCAAGCTACTGACCCATATTTGAAAGCATATGGTGTTAGATATTACCAAAATAGTTCTTTTTAGCATTTATCATGTTCCCTGTTAAATTGATCTGGAACTTCTTGCTAGGTGTACATAAAAGGGTGTTGCAAAGGATTTACAGAAAAACAAACCCACAATCATGGCTCTTGACAATTATCTGTCTTGAATTAGTTCCTTCAATTTACATCCCTAAGTGATTGTCAACTAGTTGGTGTTTAGTACAAGCCTTATGTTGGTGAAAACTGAATCTAGAATGTGTGGCAATTAAGGAACACAAAGAGTATCTGTCCCCTGTTGTTTTTCACCTTGGAGAGGTTTCTTGGTTTTTTAATATTTTTCTCAGTCTTCTAAATGGAGATAATAAAATCTTTTCCCCCCTTTGCAAAATAACCTGGAAAAACTCAGGCAAAGTTGACAGTTTGGTGGAAAACATAATTTTCTTCTTCCTATGTGCTGCCCATTTCTATCATCCTAAATGATTTCTTGAGGACTCTATAGATAATTGCATAGTGACTTCCCCTTTTTCATTATTTCTTTCTGAGGAACTTTAATAATTTGAGGCTAAATGTATAGCCTTTGGGGGAAGCTGTGGAATGAAATGAATTGGCATAATTTTGTTTCAGTACAAATTAGTTTAAGAATGGCACTTGTAATGTTGTTGAGATTACTCATTATTTTTAATGCAGATAGTACATTCCTGTTATGTTTTGTACCCCACGGTTATAAAGCTTTTTGGGTGTTTTTAGGCATCTTCCCCTAACAGTTGGGGCTGTGTTTATGTTTCCTAAAACAAAATAGTTCAGAAATCTCAGTCTGAAGGCTGTACAATCAAAATAATTTCTGGATTTTCTAGAGCATTATATTCAGATATAGCCTGCTTTAGTTGCCCTCACCAAATGAAATGAGGCAGGTAGGCATCAGGAAGAGGGGCTTTTCTAGCAGTGGCACTATGGTTATGGAACATCCTCCCCAGTGAGTCTCTCATGGCACCAGCTTTGTGGTATTTTCATCACCCAAGTCATTTCTGTTCAGCTAGGCTTCCTAAATATCTTATATATTCTGGGCCTCACAGTTTTTAAATTTGTGCTTCTGATTTGGGGGGATATGAAGAGCTTTGTTTTTGTTTTTATAGTTTCATGTTTTATTTCATATATTTACATTTCTATTTTTATTTTACTATTCGTTGTAAACCATGCAGAGAGCTAAATGTTCTGGGGTGACATATAAATGCTGAAATCAGTTAAATAATCAAGAGTACACATTACATAATCACTCTGTTTTATAGTGATTAATCTAAAAATTAATATAATATCCCCAAAATTTTCAAACTTCTTTCTGAATAGAAAGTTTCTTCAAAAAGGTAAATGTACATGCAGTGTTAAAGGAAATCACATGAACTCTTACCACTTAATGTAGATAGCACATATTGTAGCATAAAATATTTATTCAGAAACTCAAAGCAGTTCACTGGAGCATTTTTGTGGATCGTTGGATATCAGAGACAGAAAGAATCTCGGAGACAGACTGGAGGTGAACTCCAGTTTGTAACTGTTGAGAAGAGTGTCAGCGCCCAGTGTTTGGGCCAGTGTGCACGTCTTGCAGTGACATCTGCCACAAAGGAATGAGGGGCATACTGAGAAGTGTCCATAGTTGCATCTCCAATGAAGGCAGCTTGGGAGCTTGAGGTTTGTTTATAGGTTGGCTAAGCTGCAGAGGTGAAGATGTCAAAGGCTGGAGACCAGGGAGCGGTTCTGCTTGATTGCTGATGCTTGTGTGCTGTGTGTGTTATTCTTTGTTAATGCTGTCAAAATTCTCAAAATGGTGAATTCAGGCCAGATAACAGTGAATATTATTTCAGATTCTAGATAACCTTATAAAACCCCTGCCCTGCTTTCATTTAATCCCCTCGGTAAATTATCTCAAAAGTTTCAAAATGTCTTTTCATGCTACAGTAATTTACATTTCCTTCAAAATGTTGTCATGGTTATTCATCTTACTAGATATTACCGTATCACATCTGTGTTATCTTGTTCTTTAAACTCTTCCACCCCAACGTATTTCGTCTAGTGGTGAGCAAAGTCCCCCTGGCTCAATCGTAATTGAGTCATGAATGCCGTATTGAAAAAAAAAAGAATTCTTCATTTTAAATTGGCCCATAATGTCTTACTGCAGTGCTGTTTGGAAATTCCTTTGCAAGTGCAGGGAAGGCAATGCATTATCTAGACAACCATGAAATCCTCTCTTGGATTGTGTGCAGAATTCTTTGATCAAGAGGAACACCACCCCCACCCCTGGGGAAACAATCAGCTTTGGTTTTCCTTAACCCCTATGCATTCACTGTTATAAAAATTACATTTGCATGATGCATATCCTGCCCTTTAGGCATACTTGATGTTCCTAGCCCTGGGACCATGACATTCTAATTTTAGGTACCGTAAGTTATATTCAGTTTTACAAAAATTCCAAGTTAATTTCAGAAATCAGGACAGTTCCATTGAGAGCCAATAAGACGTTAATGCTTTCAACTTCTGCATATGTGCTGAAAATGGTCCCTACCATTGGGCATGTTGCAAATAATATTGAAGAAAACAGACTTGGATCGAAAGCTGCAATTGGGGGAACCCTCTTCCCCCAAAATTCTGCTAATTTCTTCTTCCTGCTGCAGTCTCCCATGTCCCACCCTGTGCCATTCTGTTTTTTGGGATGGGTTCAGTGTGGAGAAGGGGCCAGGAAAACTCAATTTTGTGAGCTGCATAGGATGGATCCTTCCCATTATGTTTTTATTGCAATTAAAGTAATAATTTAATGGTAAGGCAACATACTTTGCAATAGAAGGAAGTATTTCAAGCATGGAAAATTCATATTATGAGCCAGTTAATATCAAACTTTTAGCATGAAATTAAATGAATGTTCACTTAATTCTTTTAAGCTGTCTTGATTTTTTTAAAGGTTCGTGTTTTGGTACTCAAACATTTTATTTCCTATACTTTCTCTGTAGAAACGTTCAAAAGGCCAGGTGCTGTTTGACAAAGTATGTGAACATCTGAACCTGCTGGAAAAAGATTACTTCGGGTTAACATACAAAGATATGGAAAGCCAAAAGGTAAAATTAGAAAAGAGTTCATATAGAAATGATAAAATGGAGAAAATGTATCAAATCCAAGCATTTCAGTCTTATTAATGATACTGAGATTGTGTTGCCAGAATCATCAGCCTTCAAAACTGGTCAGAGAGGTGGCAGTAGAGGCAGTAGCATCCTCCTGACAGCAACAGTGTTGCCCTTTTCATAATGGAGTGGGGTCCCTGTCAGTCCTGGACACTGAGATCCAGCTCCGAGGGCCTCCTGGTGGTTCCCTCATTGTGAGAAGTGAGGTTACAGGGAACCAGAGAGAGGGCCTTTTCAGTAGTGGCTCCCACACTGAAAAGCCCTTCCGTCAGATGTCAGAGAGATAAACAATTACACAACCTTTTGAAGACATCTGAAGGCAGCCCTGTATGTGGGAAGTTTTTAATATTTGATGCACAGTTGTGTTTTTATACTTTGGAAGCCACCCAGAGTGGTTGGGGCAACCCAGTCAGATGGACGGGGTATAAACAAATTATTGTTGCTGTTATTCTTCTTGATGATTTTAAAAACATGTTTGTATATTCAAATATTTTAAATACTTATTTTCAGAATTGGTTGGACCCAGCCAAGGAAATAAAAAAGCAGATCCGAAGTAAGTTGTGCTAAATCATTTTAAAGACATTAACTGTAATTTTTTAATAGGGATTCCTTCCAGTAAGTAACATTAGGAATGCTGCCTAAAAGATGTGATTATACCTGTCTATAGAGGCCTATATATCTGTGATTCTACCTTGTATTTTTAAATTTGTTTTTCCACATTGTTACCCAATTTTATACTTCCTTTCTCCTGTTACCAGTGCTTGACATGTAAATGTACTTGTGAACTGCTTTAGAAACCTAAAAGTACCCAGCATAAATTAAGCATCAAGGCAACCAAGTTGAATATTTAAGATCCTTTCTACAAACTTGGTGTAATGCATACACATGGAATTTGCTGTAGCAAACAGATGTCAGTGTTCATTCTCAATCACACTTCACAAATAAAATCTTTCCAGTGGCCAAGTATATGCAAGCAATTACATTTGGTAGGAAGCGTTCTCCATCTGGAATTAAAACATGGTTTCTGGTTTACAAAAGTTAATTTATAGTATGAGCGAAGTAGTATACCTGTAATGAGAAATATTTAATAAAATGTTGTAAATGCTTTAAAACATCAAAATTTCTGTAAAGAAATGTCTGCTTTGAATAGCCAAATTATGTAAACCTATTTTGAAAGCCTAAGCACATGGATTTCAGCTGAACTAGGTTTATATGTGACAGCAATGGTTTCAGCTGTTTGCCATTTTTAAAAATCAGTATTGATGTAGTCAAGAAAATGTGCAGTGTTTGTTATGGTAGATACTGTTAATACATCTGATGTAGACTTCTTAGCCAAATGTGAACAATGGTAACTGCAGGAGATTATCCTGAACAGCAAAGTCTAGTCCTGCTCTTGACAGTGGGAAGAGATGCAGTTGTAGCATATAAAAATGCAAAACTTGCTGTTTCAGAGAATTACTTTAGGAACCCAGTATTACCAGACATAAAATATTATTGACTGATAATTTAAGAATGCAAATCATACACAAAATTCATTAGCACACGGGATCTCCTTTGGGCTCCTCTACCCTGAAAGGTGCCCAGTTATTGCAGTTAAAAGTAATAATGTACAATGGCACCTAAGAAAATATGGCTAAAAGTATGTGTAGTTTTTCTCACCCTGTTTCTTTGTTTTACCCAATGTGGGAAAGAAATATGGACTGTGCCTTTTTTTCTGAAATCAGTACAGCACAGCAGGCTTACTTGAAGTCTTTTTTGCTTTTCCCAAACAAATGAATGGAATCCAAACATTTTCCAAAGTAGCTCAGGGATTTGTACACCAGGATTGTTAAGATCTCTGATTAATTGCCATTTAGAAGTCTGTTTTTCCTGACTAAACCACGAGCTTTGTTCAAGCGAAGGACTTGTTCAAGCAGAAATATATGTAAGGAAGGACCAAGAAAAGAGAGTCTTTGTATTTTGTAAGGGCAGAGGTTCATTCATGTAGATAACATTCCAGACCCTAAAGGACAAAACCTGTAGGAAATTTGCACACAATTTAATATATATTGTACTGTCAAGATTAACATGACCCCTCTACTGTCAAGCACACCAAGGCTTCAGTAATGAAACTTGACACACCTTCAACATGCATATTCATCATGACGTGCTCAGTTTAAATAGTTAAAAATAGGATGTTGCAAAGTAGAAAAGTACTTAAAACTGAAATTAAAAGATATACTTTACACAGCTTCTGCTGGTAAGATATATGGCACCTTAGTGGAAGAAGAACTTGGGCAGAATTTCAATAAACTGTAAGGGATATTCAGAGGTCTAAATAGGAAAATATTGTATGCTGTGTGGAGTCCCCAGTCTACGTGTGCATCTGCATTTTATTATTTTGATGGTTTAGGCAGTGACTCTGTTTTTTATATAGTTTTATAGGCATATAGATATTTCTTTTCCACATAGTGTTTGTATGGTTTAGTCATGGCCTTTGGCTAGTACAATAAAGCTTGTTTACTTACCTTAGTGGGCTGTATTTATTAGATGTTTTATTTCTAAACATTTCTACCCTGTCTTTCTATTAAAATATTCAAGGCATCTTATAAATAATAAAAACTGCAAGCAAGCAGGAACGTAACAATTACAGTACGTGTTTTAAAAACAGACTTACAAGACAAGTTTAAAAAGCAGCAGCGGTCAAATCCTTATTTAAAGCAGCATCGTGTTTTTAAAAATTGTGTGTACCTTTTCCAAAGAACATTACAGAAGTTTAGTTGCATCACAACCAAAAAGGCACTTTCCCCTTCTCACCAGGTATCAGATAGTGGGGTGATCTGGAGAAAAGTCTCAGAGTTAGACTCATGGGGAGGAAGATTAATCTTGAGATACTCCAGTTACAGGCCACTGAGAGCTGTAAAGGTCAAAAGCAATTTTGAATCGAGAGAAAAAAATTGGTACACAGTGTTGTGGTTAAAGAATGTGTGTAATATCAGTACATTGCAGCCTTCACCAACCTGGTGCTGTCCAGATGGTTTGGACTACAATTCCATCAGCATTCGCTGTTCTGTTAGGTCCAGTCAGAACTCTGGCAGCTTTGCATTATGAACCTGTTGGAAGTTTCCAGGCTGCATTCAAGGGACTATCCCACATAAGAGTGCATTATGGTAACCTGATTGTCATTAGAAGTTGAATGACTGAGGCCAGGCCCAAGAAAGGGCACTGGTGATATTTATTTTATTTATTAAATTTCTATACATCCCTTCATTCCAAGAACACAGGATGGTTTACAACATAAAAACACAAAAATACATACCGTAGTAACAAACCAAAACAACCTCTCGTTTTATTTTATTTTCTGATATACAAGATCAGGCTGTAAAATGCAAATGTTTATACTTCTTTGCTTTTGTCAGAGTCTTCTTGTATCAAGACCAAACCAGTTTAAGACTAATTAGCACTGTAATTGGTCGGAGCAGGGGAACTAAGCTGGCTAGTTGACCGTAGTGATATTATTGCCTCATCTTGAGGCTTTCAGGGCTGATTCTGAGTAATGACCTCTATGTTTTATCTTTACAATTTTGTACATGGTGAAGGACAAAGAAACTCTGCTGAGATAGATATCCCCAAGGTGCTGATGAATGTGTTTATAGAAATAACTATGTGCTTCACTCAGTTGTGGGCACAACCTTGCTAAATGTTTAGGGGGCATTGTTCTTATCTTTGTATTTGATTGTGTAAACCGTATCTTAGCCAAGAAAATTGTCCTGGGTCTACAAGTTTTTGCAGACACTTCAGATAAGTTGCTGTTTGCCGAGGGACAATTCTTTTTATTATTTTTTGTTAAGTTAGGAGCCCTCAGTCTTTAATTATGAAAGCAAAGGAAATGGTTCAGACAACTGGATAACCATTATTGGACACGGTATGCAGAGAATCCTAATTAAGTTTTGTTTTCTTATAGGTGGTGCTTGGCATTTCTCTTTTAATGTGAAATTCTATCCTCCTGATCCTGCCCAGCTTTCTGAAGATATTACCAGGTATTTAAAACACCCAGCAATCTTTATAAGTCAGTCATGAAAAGTTATTGGTGGTGGCAACCTCTAACTAACAATTATTAAACAATTGTTTGTATAATGTGAGGTGAACACTCTTTACTACCATACTGATAATGGGTGATGGAAGGAAATGTAGATATTGGAGCTGGATCATCCTCATCCACCTGCCCCCCTCCCACAAAGGTCTAGCTTATAATAATCTTGCCTCACTGCCATCCCCTTACCTTTGTTGCAGGGGTAGGTATATTAGGGTGGGCTTGCAGTAGCCAACACCTCAGCCTTATGGCATCCAGTGCACTGAAACCTGTGAAGTGTAGCAAAGAGCATTTGAAAACTACATTTCACATGCTTGCTGCACATACTCATGAGCCTCCATTGCTGGGAACCAAACTTCCTTGCTAATGACTGACCCATCCTGCCTACAGTAAGTTTTGGGGAAGGGCTGGATAATTGTCATAGCGGAAGGCTGGGTTTCTCTGAAAAATCTCAGAAAATTTGAGCTGAGGAGACCTCATCTGTCCCTAACAGTGGCTGTGGCATTCACATAATCGCGAACGTATGAAGATGCTGCAGTAAACGGAGGGAATAGTTCTTTGCTACCATTAGCAGGTGAAAGACATATTTCTGAAATTGCCGCTTATAGTTAGCATTAACTGAAAAGTAAGCAGAAGAGGGAACATGGATTGCAATTAAAATAATACAGCAGTGACATTCTGAGAAGAACCAATTCCCACCATTCCTGATTGTTACGACTGATATTTTAATGTTTTATTGTGACTTGAAATTTCAACTTTGTTTTATTGAGCTGGTTCCGTTGTGCTATTTTGCTGTTTTGTTTGTTTGTAAACAGCCTTGGCACTTCTGCTCAATGTATAAATTATTCTAATTAATATATAGTGTGTGGGGAGGGAGAACTCTCTTGTGCCTAAAATAAAAACTGGAGTTCTAACTGCATCTACTGTTTCTTCATATGTGCACACCACTTCTTGGGATTGTGTTTTCAAGTGCTCCATTATGTATCAACCTAACTGGTCATCCCCCAACTGCCCTATGACAGAAAGAAGAGATTTCTTTCACATTCCTGTTTGTCCTTTCTTCTGCTTCCTACCACTTTGGTTAAAGCAAAGATTGTGCACTTGTCTAGCCTTAATGGAACCTTTAAACTGCTTGTGAATTGCTAGAACTTGCAAGGGGTATGGAGGTGTTAATGAGGGGTTTTTTTACAATTTTTTTTTTTTGCAGGTACTACCTCTGTTTACAGCTGAGAGATGACATAGTTTCTGGACGACTGCCATGTTCTTTTGTTACACTTGCACTATTGGGCTCCTATACAGTTCAGTCAGAGCTTGGAGATTATGATCCTGATGAATACGGAAGTGATTACGTCAGTGAATTTCGCTTTGCACCAAACCATACTAAAGAACTGGAAGACAAAGTAATAGAGCTTCATAAAAGTCACAGGTAATATAAGCAGGGGGGAAATATATACAATGTAGTCCTTTGGAATTCTATCCTCCTTCATGAAAAATGTACTGAATTTCAAAGCATTACATTGAGGGGGGAAATGATTGGATGGAGTGAATAAGTGTAAAACAGACAACTGCATGAAAACATTTAAATAATCATAAAGGACACATTTATTTTCCCGGAAACAAGTTCATTTTTAAGTGTGTTTATTTCTACTCATGTTGATTATCTTTAGGGGAATGACACCTGCAGAAGCTGAGATGCATTTTTTGGAGAATGCAAAAAAACTGTCCATGTACGGAGTGGATCTGCACCATGCCAAGGTACAGTCTAAGTAGCAGGATGGTTCAGATTAGGAACTTAGAAGTGTTGCCATGCATGCATTAAGTAATACGTCTGCAAATAATCTGTTGATTTTTATTGTCTAGTTTATTTAATATATTTTGATGAACTGATGATTATAAAATAAAAAGAATGCTAAAGCACTTTTAACTGAAATGGAAATTCAGTCAGATCTATGTTATAGAGTGTCCTTTCCTTCACCTGGCATGTAGTTTCAGTGGTACATTATGCAGCATCCACAGAGCCATTGAAGAGGCTCTGGCCTCTTCTGCGTGTAATGCTAAGCTAAACCATGGCTTTGTGACAAGCAAGCAGGTGGGTAATCAGTAAGAAAATAATGGTAAACCATTGGCTGCAGCTCATGGCTTTTGGGGAGTGAGACAAACCTTGAGACTGAGTTTGCATGAAAAGCTAAGCCAAACTATGGCTTAGCTCCAGGTATCAGGGCAGCAGGATGACTTTGGGAGCGCCAAAGCAGTCATGATTTTCTCTCTGAGCTTGCTCATGCTTGCTCATTCTTTCCAGACCATGATTTGGCTTACCACTGTGTGTGAATCGGCCATTTGTCTTACGTACCTGTGGAAAGTTCTGTAATCGGTGCCATGGAATAGAGTTAACCAAACCAAAATGTACTGTACTTATATATGGTGTCTGCAAAAAGTGGTTTGGCTTGACATGTGGCTTTAGTCTTCCTCAATTTAAGATCACACGTTTACATCTTAGTATATTAAGTGGATCATGTTTTTGGCAAAATGTTGCTGACCAGAAGAAAATTATGAAGTGCATGTTATTCCGAGTGTATCCTGCATAAAATCTTTTCGAAAGCTTAGATAAATGTATATAATATATGCACAGGTTTTGAAAGGACTGTAGGGCATTTCAGGAGGAAATCTGCATAGATATTTGAGTGAAAGAAAGTCTTTTATTTTGTGTTCTGTTAATTACATTAACTGTTTTTGCCAGAAATGGGCTAGCTCTGTGGTTCAGTGGATGGCATTCCCCACAAAGGAATGCTGCCCAGCCCATCTGATGTTCAAAAAGCTTGTGATTGTAAAAATGGAAATGAACCATTGATGTGCTAAAGATTAAAAAATAACATCTTTTGAAACATCTTTTTTTTAGGATTCTGAAGGAGTTGAAATCATGTTAGGGGTTTGCGCAAGTGGTCTCTTGATATATCGGGACAGACTCAGAATAAACAGATTTGCTTGGCCTAAGGTTCTCAAAATTTCATACAAGAGGAATAACTTCTATATCAAAATCCGACCAGGGGAAGTAAGTGGACTTCAGCAAACCGAATGTATTTCAGTGTTCCTTTTGTGAACTGGACTGCTCCAGTTGCTCAATTTCATATAATCATTAACTGACTTCATGCAAGTGTATGTAACCAAGTCCATGGCAGTCATGGCATTATGCTGTATTTCCCCTGTTGCCAGACCCACCACCCCCTCTTGCCTTTCTGAGGGCCAAACTACATATGACAGCATTCACACAATTAGGAATTGTAGCATACACTTGTGTCCTTTCTTACGTATGCACTCTGCTTCACTCTTCCTCACCCTCTTTGTACTAGGCAAACGTTTACTTAGCAAGATCCTCATTTTCACATTATTTTAGACTCCCCCCCCCCCATGTTTTAATTCTTGTATAATTTATTAATCAGAACATTTCTAAGGTTGGGTTAGTAATGGGGATATTGAGTTGTTGAAGCTGTTATTAAACTTCATATCTGAGTAGGAAGTTACTTTGTTTTCCTACTTTTAAACCCCAGAGCACCACATTGTCAGAAATAACAGCTGATTTCTGTGGCAGCAAGATGTATGTAGCAATAATGTAGCAGTCTTGATGTGTTAGGTTTCTTCTCTACAGCACTTGAAGTATCTCATGGCTGGTCCACGAGTCCAGTAAAACCTATTAATAGCAGTTAAGATACACTTTCATATATTTTGACAGACATCAATCAAATATCCCTTCCTTAAATAGTTGTGGGTTTTGTATGCTAGTTCTTCTAAGTCCGTGGTGGTCAATTTTTAGCTCCCCAGGTATTGTTGGACTTCAGCTCCCATCAGCCTGGCACTGGTAGTCCAGCAACATCTGAAATGTGTAGAAGAACTCTGACACGGTGTTTATTAGCAAACCAGAACTGATCCTGTTTTTATGCCATTATATTTACTTACAATATATATTCCCCTGGGAATGTCTGTGTAGTCAACTCAGGCTGCAAGGGAGCAAATTAAGGTTTCATGTGCAGCCATAAATCTAGAATACACTGCATATTATTTGCTTACATTGGCAACCCTAACAGTGTTGACCCAGTCTGCTTGTATGTAATATATGCAGATGTATACAAATTTCTTGAGTTGGTAATATGCCTCATTGTATATTTGTTACATCTTAACTCAAAATTAAATGTACTTTTCTCTCCTAGTTTGAGCAATTTGAAAGCACAATTGGGTTCAAATTACCAAATCATCGTGCTGCGAAGCGTTTATGGAAAGTATGTGTTGAACATCATACATTTTTCAGGTATACAATCTCTTTTATATTTTAAAACATGACACATAGAAATAAAGAAGAAAAACTAAAATGTATTTAAGAAGGATACAGCTAAATAGTTCTGCTAGCAGGAGCCAGCATACTGGCTTCTATTAGTGCAGCAGGGCTTTCTCGACTCTCCCCCCACCCCAGAAACCCCAGAACAACAGAGGAGACGGGAGGTTGTTCTGTTGGGCAAGTAAAAACATAATGTCCATTTACAGCAAATGGGTCTCCTTTGAGTAGGGCTAGCATTGGATACAACCCATTAAAATGTAACATTCTTCTTGATCATTGGTGTAGAGAAACATTTGAAATATATGCTTGACTATAAGATGAAGCACTTCATGGTCCCTGGTGGTAATTGAGGCCTCTGCAAGAGCCCCACTCCTCCTTGGATGAGCCCCACACCTAGAGTCATGGTTGGGCAGGACTACATCTATGAAGATAATTTCACCAATGATGTGGGAGAACAGTTACTATATAATGAGTTGATATTATCTAGGGATTCTTTTTTAGGGTGGGGTCAGATTAGGGATACCAACTCCAGAATGAAGAGTGAATTCTGGGGCAAACTTCATGTGGAAAGTTTTAATACTACTGTAGTGGTGGGTTTGAGAGAAGTCTACCTGTATGCTGATTCACCTAGATATAATATCTTATATATCATAGCCAATACATAATCAGTGTCAGTGCCACACAAAATGACTGGGGTATATGATGTTTATGTGTTTGTGGATATGTAGATATATTTGTGAAGAAGCAGTTGTTGATACATGTTTTTGAAAAGAATAACAGACATCATCATCATCATCATCATCATTATTATTATTTGACAAAGACTTCAAAATATTCAGCTGTTTCTAACTATAATTTATGGGTTGTATCCAACACTGCACGTGCAGAACCCTCTGGAGTAGATTTTGAGGATGTCTGGCATGTTGCAGCGGACAGAAGGGGAGGGACGGGAAGGTTCTACAATATTTAATTCTAGCATAAAACTGAGGCTGTAGATCTATGTCCACCTAGCCTGGATGTTAGTACCAGTGGATATAACTAGATTTACATCTGAGGAGGCATGCGTAGGAGCACTGTGTTATAACCGTATCTATTCAAATAAAGGATTATGGAATAGAGACATGGATGCCCAGAATTTATTTTTCACTTCATTTTTCCCATTTAAAACCTGCAATTCGTCACAAGCATTCTGTGTGATATTTTCTAGGCTCTTGCTCCCAGAGGCTCCTCCCAAAAAATTTCTTACACTGGGTTCCAAGTTTCGCTACAGTGGAAGGACACAAGCCCAGACAAGGAGAGCAAGTGCACTGATAGACCGCCCAGCACCTTACTTTGAGCGTTCATCAAGCAAACGCTATACGATGTCTCGCAGCTTAGATGGCGGTAAGATGCTCTTGATGGTCTTTATTTGGAGTTTTATCTTAATTTTTTTTATATTGTTAGAGAACAGATTTAAGCTTCTTGTAATCTCATGTCCCTTGAGCTTCTGTCGGATGATGCTTGTAAGTATATGCATGATCCTTCATTCATTATAAAATGCCCATTAAATAAATATTAGCCTTCTGCTTTTCCTGGGCTTATTCATACGGCAGTACACAAAAGCTGTGGAAAGAAGAACAATGAAACTTCAACCTTGGCCCACCTATTCCTTCAACCACCAGTCTTTCTTCAGTTACCGAAATGCTTTCTGTTTCCCTCAGCTTTTTAGGGTGTTCCAACCAAATATATACTCGATAGTTGACCTAGATCCCAAAGAGACTCGAATAAATACATAAAACAATTGCCACCAGAACTCATTCTTAGGTTTCAGATTGGTGTCACATCAGTTGTCTGCCTGCCTATATGGAAAGTAAGTCATTTCCATATAGCTGCCTGCACACCTATGGGCAGGACCCATAAACAGGGCAGGTGGGTTGGAAGTTCAGCAAGGATTGGAGCTGAGGTGGCTGCGTGCAGCTAATATTTATTAATATTAGATGGATTTAACTGGGAACTAGGGTTGTCAGGTCCACAGCCCTACCCCTCAGCTTGTTCCTGACTGGCTCACTTGAACAAGGCCTCTGGGCATGCCACATGGCTGCAGAGGGAGGTGCTGGCATCCCTCAGTGGCTCCCTGTAGCCTAAGAAGGCCTTGGATCCAGGCTTCTGCCAGGCCAGGCCACAAATCCCACCTCCGTGGAGTCCCAGGTAAGCAGCATTCTAATTTTCAGGTGTTGCCTAGATTCCAGCCTCGCCTGCATGCATACGGTGTAAATAAATTAATATATGTTGTGAAAGACAAATCAAGGCTCCTGAGCTAGCTCTTTCCTTCCTCTTTACTGCTACTTTTGTTGCTTACGCTTATCAACAATTTGCAACCCTTTAAAACTAACAAAACATGATGCTCAAAATGTGAACTCACCTAACCAATTTTCAGTTTAATACTATTTATTTGCAGATAGAAAATCGGCATGTAACTGTCTTTTAGGCAGCTGCTATTCAAATTTCTATACATAAGAAAAAGAATATAAAGCAGATACCAAGCAACTGCCGGGGTCAATGGAAAAAAATTGTGATCCATATAAATTAGTGATAATCCCCGGTGTTCCCTGCTGAAACTGATAACATGAGTGCTTATCACTCATTAATTTTGATCCTTTTGAGTACTAATATGCTTCCTACTGGTTACCAAGCAACTCGCGGCCTTGCTGCTATGCATGCATCTCAGAGTACAAATTGTTCTCAGTGTTGTTTTTCCTTGCTTAGTTTTTATTAAGTAAATACCTCTAGCAAAAATCAGATCAGAGCAACCCTAACCATTGTCTTGTATGCATGCATAGGTTACATCATGGTTAATTGGACAGTGTTTTTTTCTGGGCAGAACATGAGCCCCTTTTTTAAAAATAGGGGGTGTAAAATGTGATTTGAGTTTACTAAGAGAGGGAAAGGTGCTCCAATAATTTTTTAATGTGCATACAAATTGAATGTACATGTATCTCTAAATCACAGATAATATACACAAATTCTGAAAGTGCAGATTAGGTTTTTTCCAAAGGGTTTGTTGAGGCAGAACAGAATTATGACTACATTAATTTGAAAAATCACTCTGAGTGAAGCATATAAAAAGGTGGAACATGGTATTATTACAAATTGGTAATTAGATATTAACCATGGAGTAGGTTTACCTTGCACTGGTTACTAATTTGGGGAACTAAATACTTGTGTAAAGTTACCAATGAATTCAATGGCATAAGTATACACCTGGCTATTTGGTTATTTCATTTGTATCTTGCTCATCCTCCAAAGAGCTCAGCTTATAATACAACAATCTTGTAAGGTAGTTCAGCTGAGAAATAGTGACTAGCTCAAGAAAGCCCAGTGAGATACATAGTACAGAGGAGATTTGATCCTGGGTTTTCTGGATTCAAGCCTATACTTAGTGTAACCTCCAGTCTTCCAATTTCTATATTCTATTCAGGCCAGATACATCTTAGAAAAGTTATGCATATAATTGTTACTAGTATTCCTTTCAAAGTTGCTGCTCAGCTTTCAGTTGGCATCCATGCGCATCACTGAAATTAAATGGAAGCCTTTAGCACTGTATAGCCATAGACAATAATTTTATTTAAAATAATAATAATAATAATAATTTTATTAATTTAAAAGATTTTTAGGCCACCCATCAGGGCACTGTGTAAGGAATCTAACAACTGAAAAACACCAAAATAAAATCACAATAAAATAAACATAAAGCATTGCTTCTGGTACAGATCCAAAGGAGGCTCACTGATTTATTGGAAAGAAAAATTAGAGATTTTGAAAGTTCAATATATAAGGGGGGAAATGGGGGGAAAGCTTACAGAATTAGTTATTGTAAGTCTGTTTCCCCAGGACTTACCATGGAGGGCCAAATGAGACTGTAATATTGTTAGTGCTTGCAGTTAGTTTTTTCTTTAATAAGTAGCAGGTTATGTGAATGGGGAGGTCAAACCAGTTTTGGGCCTTAGAATGGGAAGGAGGAAGTGAGTTAATGCTTGGACAGATGTTTCTCTGATTGGTGTCAGTGGAACTATGCCTGCTACTTGCGGTGGAGTGAAAACTGCCACTGGCGCCCAGTTCTGATCAGGACTGTAACAGAGGGAATGTGATAAAGCCTCATGTCATGACTCTGATCTGACTTACTTGCCTCCTATAAAGCTGTTTATTGGTTTTCAAAACAACAACCAAGCAAGGGCTAACAACTTGAGTAACGTCACACATCTAGTTTGTGTCCCCCCCCCCCATTGGCAGTCTTGCAGAGTACCATGGTATCATTTAAGTCTACAAAAATGGAGTGGAAATTATTATAGCTTCTCACCGCCAGAATTTTACTCTAGGAAAAGGTTTCTACAGTTATGATTTACAGTGCAATTCTGAAACAGCTAGATAGATCGATTTGCCATAGAGTGGTGACATTTGATATGTATAGAGGAAAAGGTCTGTAATATACACAGAAGTATAATTTTGATTCATAATAACATAACATACAAATTTTGGACCATTAGAGGGTTTTTTTATCATAATGTTTCAGTGCAATGATACCAGTCCTATAAATTGTTTTTTACATACTCAGCTTTCTAAAAAAATCTTTTTCGTTTCCAAAAATTATGGAATCTTCTTTGGATGTACAGTTTTATTTTTTTAGGTTTATACTGTCCTCCTTTTTGGCTCCATTTTGGTTGCATTGCATCTGGTTACATTATAATGGAAATAGTAAACAGAACCCTTTCCTGCGATGCGCATTGCATATTATTAGTTACACTGTTCCCTTAAGCGAGAAATGCTGCAACATGCTCAAATCATGTTAGTTTTTTGATGTTGAGCATTCTAGCAACTAATATTATAAATGTATTCTGAATATGTGTTATGGAGCATCTGCATGTGTATGAATACATATAAAGCCTTAATATGTGTGTATGCATATGCACATTTGTATATTTAATCCCTTTGCAAATTTACTTAGTAATTATACATGTTTCTGCATGTTTCTGAAACATGACATTTTTAGCTCCTTGGCAAATTGCTTTAATCCACATTTATTTTTATTTGGCTTTGCAGCGCAATTTATGTTAGACTTTACCTCTTCAAATTATATTTGCTTTTAGCATCAGTCAATGAAAACCATGAAATGTACATGAAGGATTCTATGTCTGCTGCAGAGGTTGGTACTGGCCAGTATGCCACGACAAAGGGCATCTCTCAAACGAACTTGATAACCACTGTGACTCCAGAGAAAAAGGCGGAAGAGGAGAAGGATGAGGACCAGAATAAAAAGAAGAAATCAGAAGAAGTCACTCCAGTCTCAACAATACGGCATGATACAAAGGTATAGTTTTCTGGTTTATATTTAGCTCCACTAGCTAAGCAAAATTAGAAGTGGTAGAAAGAAACATTTGTCATGATATATATTCATATTCAACAGGAAATATATTTATGATCCTGTGGAGTCTTTTTCTGCAATTTGAATACGATGACTTGCAACACATCTTATTTTATAGAGAAATGGTTTATTTCTAAGCAATATGATGAACTCTGCAAAAATGTAAATAGCTTTGCTATTATGGACTGAGATGGCTTTCACATTTTTCTTATTTTTAGAAGACCAGCACTTTTATGTTTGTAATTTTTTAAAAAGATCTCACTTTTACCATGTTTTTTTAATTACTCCTGAGAAGTTTATCCAAATGGCTCTTGTGTGAATTCTTAGTTTTCCGATCTAAAATATCACTAACTGCCTTTTCATGTTGTTGGAATCAGTGTTGCTGGCACACTTTTAAGTGTAGGTTTTGGCATTTCATTCCATCAGCCAGCCACAGTACTTGGGGAAATAGGTTTTAACTAATTCTGGATCCATAGCAAAGCAATCAATTTTCTGAGCCAGTAGGTCTCCTTCAGTGTCTGTCGCACACAACTAGTAGGTTCAATCAACAATGTAAATGAGGAGCTTCAGCCTAATGTTGTAGCCACATATACTCTAAACAGCATTCTATTCCATTTGAGCTGCTTCTTTAGTTTCAGTCCTGTTTTTCAAATTTGAGGCATCTAGGTCTTTGCCAGTGTGTTCCATAATAGCATGCTTTTATAATACAATGTAGGTTTATTATCCCTAGTTTTGCATGCCCGCTGTTCATTTCTTTCACAACCACTCTGCTTTAGCAGCTTTGCACTGCACTGCTGGTCCACACAGCCACTCCTGTATGACAGCCTGAGGTTGGCTGCTGACACCAGTGCAGTGTCACCCCAAATTGTGATGTTGCTGGCACCTTTTCTAATTACTTTGCTGACTGGGAAGCTCACAGGCTATGGCTGTAAAGCTTTTACATAAATGTACAAATTCTTTATTCTGTCTTTATAGCTGCTTGGTTGGTTAAAATTTTTGATTTTGCAGCTCCAGGCAACTGAAATAAGTTTGTAAGAATAAACTGAAGCGACAGCATTCACTCTGCACTTTTAATTCAATTGTAGGGCTAAAAAGAACAAAATTTGTTGTTGCAAACAACACTGAAAGCAGTGTGTTTATTATACAGTCGTACCTTGGCTGTCGACTGCCTTGCGACTCGAACGTTTTGGCTCCTGAACGCCGCAAACCTGGAAGTGAGTGTTCCGGTTTGTGAACGTTCTTTGGAACCCAAATGTCTGGTGGGGCTTCCATGGCTTCTGATTGAGTGGAAGCTCCTGCAGCCAATTGGAAGCCGCGCCTTGGTTTTTGAACGTTTTTGGAAGTTGAACGAATTTCCGGAAATCTAAATGGTGATGCTTAATGAATTCTAAAATGGCTTTTACTCTTACTAATAAGAAAGTATTACAGCTTATTAAGAGGACCATGTATTTAGATTAAGAGAATTAAATCATACAAGCAAATTAGATGAACAGAGATAAATACAGTAAGATAGGAAAATAAGAAAAAGTTGTCTTCTTATAAATTCAAGATTTTATGTCTTGGGTTCCAGTGCACAGATCTTTCTGTGCAATAGTGGACTGGGTGCAAATAACTTTACATATGAACCTACCAAACTGTTAGTAACTGTCAGCTCTGACAGTGCCAATTACCTGTTAAGAGCAGAAGAAAAATAAACTAGATTATGCCTCTCAAACAGGTGGTCAGAATTCTGCCACCAGGTAACAATGCAGCCACCAGGTACATGGACCTGATTCACCAAAAACTCACCCTGTGTGTGGTTGCTATGATCACTGAAATCAATAGCAGCTCTGTTTATTTTTTTATTTTAAAGTACAACTTGATCCATCCATTTCTCTCTCTCTCTCTCTCTCTCTCTCTCTCTCTCTCACACACACACACACACACACACACACACACTCTGCATAGTTGCATCTGTTGGGTTTTCTTTTCTTTAAAAAAATCCTTTTAAAATTAGTTATTTCTCTTTTTAATTATTTTACCTCCATTTACCATATCAGAGTAGTATGGGAGATTTATTGAAAGCTTCCATGGGGTTCCTCATTTAGAAGGATGTACTTGTGATAAGACATGTATAGGCCTGCACTATAAATATATGAAAATGCAGTATCAAATTGATTGTCATAGAATTTGCTCTTGTGCTCTAAATAACTTAAATATGTACAGTATACGTGGCATCCAATTAAGTTGTACTTAGAGCAGCCCCCTTGAAATAAATGGAGTTAAGTTACTCATAGCTAAATTAAGACCACTGATTTCAGTGAGTCTACTTGAGGTATGCAGACAACCTTTAGACTGTCAGGAAAACTGCACTGCTAAAAACCTTGTCTAGAGAGATCATCACAGACTGCAGCAAACAGATGAAGTGATGGCCAGAGCACTATCAAGAACTGTTCTCGCAGGAAAACATGGTCTCTGACACATGGAGAGTTGGATGCTCCCCCCTTCCTTGATGAGCTTAAGAATGCCATCAACTCTCAGGCATAAGGTTAAGCCCCAGGACAGGACAGAATCTCAACAGAAGTGCTGAAAGCTAGCCTCAATTCCTCCAACATAATGCACCAGGATTGTGATCCTCTATAAGAACAAAGGTGACTGCCATGATTGTAAGAACTATCGTGGAATCTCCCTGCTGAATACTGTAGAAACCGTCTTTGCCCCTGTAGTTCTCAACAGATTACAGTCTCTCACCAACAGAGTCTATCCAGAGTCACAATGTTGCTTTAGAGCTCAGAGGTCAACAGTCGACATGTTTTTTCTCATTGCACCAGCTGCAGGAGAAATGCCAAGAGCAGAAATCCTCCTTGTACATCTCCTTCATAGACCTGACAAAAGCCTTTGACCTTGGTCAGTTAAAAAGGACTCTTCACATTGCTCAACAAAATAGGATGCCCACCTAGGCTCCACAAGATGATTGTGGCCTTCCACAAGAACATGCATGCCACTGTCCAGTATGATGGTTCATCCTCAAACGCCTTTCCTATAAAGAGCAGTGTAAAACAGGCCTGTGTTCTTGCCCCAACTCTCTTTGGCATATACTTCTCCCTGGTGCTCGACTGAAGATCCGCCCAGCTGCAACAAAACGTGTCTCTCCCATTTTGGTCTCAACAGCCACAGCAGGTGCTGTAACTCTCCAATAGTTTCACTTTACCCCTGAAGACGCACTCTTCCATTGTCTCTCAAGACAGATGGATGCCAACAATCACTCTTCTAGGCATCACTTAATTGGATATCACCATATGTCTCCCTCTCCATTTAATATCTCACTAATGTATTAACTTCCAAATCTGCTAATGTTATACATTTACTCATGCTAACTCAGATTCTTCATCATCCTTTATTTGATTACCATTTTTGTTTAATACTTAAAAACTTGATGTCAGTGTAGTAAATTACCATAGGGCACAACTTAACGGGAAAAGGTGGGGGGTTTCTACACAAGCTCCATTATTAAACCAAAGCAAAGGCAGGTAAAATTATGAAAGCTGCAGGACACTTTGTAAAAGGATAACTCAGATTGACTTAGGAATAGCTATCATACTATGTTTTAGAACATCTCGAAGCCATCTAGAAGGCCACATTTGAAAATACAATGTTATTTATTTTTTTCATAAATTTTATACACAGTGTGAGTGTAAAAAACCTCAGATCAGTGAAGTACATGGAGTTTGACTGGATCCAGCAAAGCACTGTGCATTCACATTGTTTTACCAGCAGTAGTTCATCCACTAACAGGCTGAACCTATCCAGTTTGTATCTTTGATTCCCTGGAATCAACACAGTTCATCTAAAGCTTGCTGTGTAAGAATAGATTTGAAAATTTTGTCAGCTGGTATAGTTGTAACTACAAATGGAAAGTGTCCAGATAAATAAGACATCACCGTTGGGGTACTTCTACCTGTAGACAGATAATCTGTGTAAGCCAAAGCCTCTGGACTTAAAGTCACTAAACTGTTAGAAAGCATTAAAAACTCACAAGAACATAATCCTTTGATAAGATTACATAGTTGAGATGTTACTACCATAATCTCTGATAGTCACCCATCTCAGAATGTGAGAGCTTTCACAGTCATGTCTCCAGTAGTATCAGTGGCTGGGCAAGTTCATAGGGGAGAAGTCTTTCAGGCTCCGTATTCCTAGACCTAAAACTAGCATTTTGATTTTGGTTGGAAAGTCTGGTAGGCAGCAAAGATATGTAAAGAAATCTTTAAAATGGACCATACTCATTTCTAGATGGTCCAGATAAAGATTTCTCCACTTTTGTCTCAAGTAATTGAAATTTCCCAATAGTCTAGAAAGGCAGTTCCATGTACAGCACATTACCTGTATATTATCAGGGAATAGGTAGTTTGGGACACATTGTATTTTCCCAAGAACACTTACTATCTATACACAAGCTACATGTCACCTGATTTCCATTGTAGTTCCTTCTTCGTAATATACGGTGACATTTTGTACTTCTTATATGGAAATTCTTTATAGCGAGTGGGATGGGCAACAAAACATCACAGTGTGGTGTGCTTCTGCTTAGGGTGCCAGCCAGCCATGCCTTCATTCATTTCCCCAACACACACTCAGTGTTCTATAGCCACTGAGCATGTTTGGGTATGTGGGATTTCACCCCTTAAAATCCCCACCCCTCAAGATGTTTTGGACTTCTACAGACCTTTGTAGTTCTCCCAAGAAGGCTGATACCACCCTCTTTTTCTCAGTTTGGCTACAGTTATAGAAACATACATAAATTTTATCCCACTTTTAACAGCTTCTCAAAAGACTCCCAGGTGATGGAAAATTTTCTTTAACAAATCCTTACTGCCTCCAAACAATTCCAAGCATTCCTTGGAAAGAATGTTTGGGAGGACCAGCTTCTCTCTCATGCCAATGTCTTGTTCTAGTTTCCAATTCCTTCTAACTGTAGCTTAAAGTAATGACTAAGTTGGGCAAAATATGGTAGTGGTAACCCTCCAAACCATGGGATTGAAGTGGGTTTGTAAACCATGGCCTGGAAATTGGCACTTGCTTTGATGTGCAAATAGGTAAAGGTAAAGGTACCCCTGCCCGTGCGGGCCAGTCTTGACAGACTCTAGGGTTGTGCGCTCATCTCACTCTAGAGGCCGGGAGCCAGCGCTGTCCGCAGACACTTCCAGGTCACATAGCCAGCGTGACGAAACTGCTCTGGCGAACTGGCACCAGAGCAGCACACGGAAACGCCGTTTACCTTCCCGCTATAAAGCGGTACCTATTTATCTATTTGCACTTAAGGGTGCTTTCGAACTGCTAGGTGGGCAGTAGCTGGGACCGAACGGCGGGAGCTCACCCCGTCGCGGGGACTCGAACCGCCGACCATGCAATCGGCAAGTCCTAGGCGCTGAGGTTTTACCCACAGCGCCACCCGCGTCCCTTGTGCAAATAGGTATGTTATAGTAAAACAGGATTAGAGCAGACTGGAAATGGAAGAGGGAATTGGTGCATGTACCAAGGTGATGAAGGACTATGAAGGTTTGTAGCAGATATGGAAAACTTTTGGCCCTCCAGATGTTCTGCTACTACAGCTCCTATCAACCCTGGGTATTGCCCATGCTTGCTGGGGTTGATGAGTGTTGCAGTTAAGAAAATCTGGAGGGCCAAAGGTTCCTCACATCTGGTCTATAACACAATTCCATTTTTTCAAATCATGGTTTGGGTGACTATCTCAATTGAGCTTTCATGTTTAAGAATATCTAGTTTATTAACCAAATGTAGTAGCTGGGTTTCTACCGAATACGTACATTGGAATATTTTAAAATATAAGATGTCTAATACTGTTAACAGACACATTGACCTTCGAATTTGTGTTATTGGACTGCTCTCCTTCATTTGAATAGCTATGGCATGTGGCAAGGGAATTTAATCCAGTGAATAAATTTGGTTTTTTAAAACTTATGTAATTAACTTTTTATATACAGAGGAAATTAACTAATTACAATTTTCTTTTGTCCTTTTGCTCTTGCACTTTGTTTGCTGCTCTTTCTTCTTTTTCATCAGCCACCTTTGCTTGGTACAGATCCATTACATACCTCACCATCCTCACAATCTGGTCCCTTTGCATCTTCAACAAAGCCCCGTAGGAGATGTAAGGAGAGTGGTCGAAAACCATTAGATTGCAAGTCATCTAAAAACACTGTTCAAAAGCCTGACAAGTCTGAGTTGGACTCTGAAAGAAAAGGAAGAGTTTGCTCAGTTGAACAAGATATGGCCTTGAGCTATAAACAAAAGGCTGGTAAAGGCGGGACATTGTTTTCCTTCTCCTTGCAACTTCCAGAATCATTCCCCACACTCCTGGATGATGATGGCTACTTATCCTTTCCTAATCTCTCTGAAACCAACTTTCTGCCAGAAAGTGTGCAGCACTTCCTTCCCATTCGCTCACCATCCCTTGTGCCTTGTTTCCTCTTCATCTTTTTCTTTCTGCTTTCTGCCTCTTTCTCAGTGCCATATGCTCTCACTCTCTCCTTTCCTCTGGCTATGTGCCTCTGCTACCTGGAGCCCAAGGCGGCCTCCTTGAGTGCTTCACTTGACAATGACCTGAGTGACAGTTCAGAGGAAGAGGTGTGTACCTCGGCACAGAACACACTTTTTGGTGTTCATTGCTTCAGTCCTAAAGAGTGTTAGAATGCTGCAATAGTGGTCCTACTTTCAGAGCCTCATTTCTGTCTGTGCTGATATGTTCAGAATTTTTTAATTTTTGTTGTGTTGAGTGTAGTTTGAGCCTCAGGGTTAGGCACAATGCTATATTTATGAAGTAGTGGTATCAACTTTATATATATATATAAAAAAACCTTATTCTAAGACTCAAGAACTTTTAACTAGCTGTCTCTTGTACTTGTACATCCAAAATCTATTTTACAGGTTTCAGTGCCACCCAAGAGTAAGTAATTAGGAACACTATATATTCCAACTATACATTTGTAGTAGGTAAAAATTAAAATTAGGTCTGAATTGTTTGAGTAGCCTTTTATTTTTGTAAGACACCAAGCCAGTCTCTCAGCATCAATAAAATACATTGAATCTTTGAGGTGTTTGTTATTTCATTGTGGGTATTAGAACTTCTTTCCTGTAAATCCAGCTGGTGTTTCATTAAATAGACCCACTGAATGAATAAAATAGTCCCCACAGAAAATATAACTATCAGTTATCTTGTGGTACATGTGCTATGCTTCACTTACTGCCAAAATTAATGCTTTCTATAATCACAGTGAAGAGCACTTTCCAGTATGGTTAGCAAGGAAATAGTCTAGACTGGCAATAAATTATCCATAAATTGTTGTTTTCAAGGACATTACAGTTAAAAGGGATGACAATCTTCTGCCCATAGATCTGGTCATTTTTTGTACTGGCATAAAATCTTAAACAGAATTTGCCATTTATATTACCTTGCGAATAACAATAGTAACAATCATGTTAATATGTTGTATTCTCCAAGTAAAAATATAACAATATTTAGGTTAATCAGGCTGCAATCCAGAACACACCCCTTTTTGTGACATCAGGATAATGTTTTTTAGAGTTCATTCCAAACCTAACCTGTCAGTTAATTTCCAATGAAGTCAACATTACTTACTTCTAAGTAAAAATGTATAGGATTGGGTTGGATATGAAAGGTTTTTGAAACTGGCTTGGTTCAGATGTAGAGTCAAAGCATGGTTAGGTGTTATGTTAATTAGTCTTCTGTTTGCACACTTCCTCCCCCTTCTTTTGTCCACCACTTCAATTTCCTACTTTTGCTTTAGTCCAAATAATTGTTTCCTAGGATATCTGAATTGGAAGACTATGGTTGTGTTTCTCCAACAAACCAGGATCAATCTTCATTTGGAAGACATGGCAAACTATATTTTGCCAGTTCAGATACTATAACAAAGATTTACACCAAAGTTAAAGTAAATAATTGACATGAAGTGCACAGTGGGAGGAAAAGAGTGGGATGGGGGTCAGGGTTCACAAGGATTAAGCTCACATGTATGATACCAAATTCTGGCATTGTATGTGAACCAGCCCTATAATAATCTCAGGGCCAGGACTTCTTTAATAGATTTATACAGACTTGTGCCTAATCCAGGGTGCTTCTCTTGTTGGACATACTGCATGAAAGTTTACTTTATTTCAAACTTGGGCATGTCTGCATTACACCAGCAAAACAAAACACAGCAGTTACTATGACAAGTTAGAAAACAGGTGGCTGGAATTTTCTATATTTTGAAGCTATTTTACATTTTCTTTGAAAAGGCCATTTCATTCTGTTAGTTCCAGCACAGTAGTGTACCATTCAAAATTAATGCTGGTCAGTGATTATCTGCTTACCCTTTTACAACTTCCTGCTCCTGGGGAAACCTGCTTTTCTTGAGGCCCCTTGAGATTTCATTTTACTGTTTTGCATTGGTTTTCTTTCTTCACTCAGCTAGCAACTTGTTAGCTTTGTATACCTTGAGTGTGCTTCATCCACAGACATACAATTTAGCATTCAGATTCTTGCTTCAATTGATAAAAGCTGTAAAGGACTTGGAGGGGATAGAATCTCCATTTTGAACATTGCCTCTAAAATTAGTTGAAAGGCATTTCTAGAGATACTGCTTCTGCTTTCCTGTGCAGAAAATAGCACTTTATACTGCAGGGTTAATTACCAGTATTCCTAAGACCCTGCCCACCAGCATACTTGGCATATGGTTACTCATATCCTGATAGAAGTAAGCCAAAATCAGTCTTTATAGAGTTACAGTATTTTACACCAGAGGAAATACTTAAATTATTCATAGTTTAAAATTAACCCACACATGTAAAACTCGCTATCAGTGCAACCCTGTACATGTCTACTCAGAAGTAAGCCCCACTGAGTTCAATGGGACATACTTCCAGGTAAGTGTGTATAGAACTGCAGCCTGTTACTTTCAATTTTATTTTGCTTAATAAAATGGGTTAGTCGATTTTTTTAAAAAAAGTTGTCAATAGAGTAGATGGTTTCATGTGAACCCCAGTGACAATTAATATATGCGAATCATTTTAATTAGTGTTATAGAATAGTGTCATACTAAATATGTAACACAAATCTATTAGTTCTGCCATTCACAAACTCACTACTGAACTTTGCCTTGCTAAGTGATCTGAACAACAGGCTCCCACAACATGGCGTCCACCAAATGTTTTGGTCTACATCCTTTGAGCCCCAGGCAGAACAGGCATTAGCATGTAAGGGATATTGCTTGAGTGAAAATTTTCCCTTGGTATAGATCCAGGCCTGCTGCTGACTCCTGGACTTGTATCTAACTTCTATTTATATTTCACCACTCTTATATCGTGGGACATAAGATGTAAATGTGGCCTCCATGTGGACTGCCTCAGGCACTGATCAGACCTGGACCAGCTTAACTTCAGAAAGGAAAGGAAATCATGCTTTTGTTTTGCGGTATGGTTTCCTGGGTGAAAAATATTTTTCAAGTATTAAGGGTATGTGTGTGCTGAGTTGGTGACTTTTTGTTTGTTTGTTGCATGCATTTCCCTTTCAAATACACGGGGATGGGGTCCCAGTCTAGGTCAAGCCCAGTACAAGATAGGGAATATATATGTACATGTACCCTTCATGCTGATCAAACCAAACAGCCTACCAGTTTACTGTAGCAAGTTGAGTGGCTGTGAGAATCTCTACTTTTTCAGAATATCTTCTTGGAGCCTGACATTGCTCACACATGGTCTTTTTACAGATTATTCAAGCCCTTGAAATATTTATTGTACTCAGTGTTGGACACAACTGGCATGGTGCCATCAGAAACTATCTAACATATTCTGACAACATTGTGTTGTCTGGCAAAACCGGTACTGATGAGAATGGAAGCTTTATATTGTGCTGAGCTACCATACAGCTTTCCTTTTATGAAAATAATTTGGTTTTCTTTTATATATTTTTTTATTCTGCAAATACAAAAAGTATAAAATATTGTCACAGTAAGTATAAAAAGAATCTCCCATTCTTAACTTATAATACCATTAAATTATTACTTGTACCCCATCCATCTGACTGGGTTGCACCAGCCACTCTGGGCAGCTTCCAACAGAACACACACACACACACACACACACACACACACACACACACACAATTAAACATTAAAAACTTCCTGATACAGGGCTGCCTTCTGATGTCTATGGAAGGATGTATAATTGTTTATCTCTCTGGCAACTGATGGGAGAGTGTTTTAGTGGGCGGATGCTCCAAGGCTCTCTGCCTGGTTCCCTGTAACTTCACTTCTCACAATGAGGGAACTGCCAGAAGGCCCTCAGAACTGGACCTCAGTGTCTGGGCTGAACTTACAAATATATTAATATCGGCAGTCCATTTGTCCAAATAGATATATAAACAAGAGCAATGATCATAAGAAATATATTCAGAACACAGAAAGGCCAGTAAGACCACTGAGTAGTGGGTGGCAGGAATCTATCCATCAATCTTTGAAATACTGTATAAGCCTCTTTGCAGCCATAAGGGCTTCCAGAATCCAGTTTTGTTGCCCATCTGATGATCCTAACACAGCAAGAATATAATTTAAAGTGTGTGAAATATCTAGGATTTTTTTTTAAAGTTCACTATTTGTAAAATCTGAAATATTTCCCTAACCCCATCCCAATACCTCATCAACTTTTTAAAAGTTGATAATACCTGGACGTAGTAATTCATTTTCAGGCACTAATAACAAAGATGTTCTTGATACATTCTTAGTTACCAGTAGATTAGGATGGATAATGCTGTGCTTTGTTTCACTTGGATCATTTGTACCTACTAAATGTCATTATTATTTTATTTTTTAAAAGATAATTGTCATGTTTTGTAAATTGGAATGGAAAGTCTTTTTGTCTTTTTTATTTTTAAATATGTCCTTACAGTGTTAGAATTGGTATCAGCATCTCATATGTTGGTTGAGAATTGCAATTCTCTCAAAGAAAGAATAGCAGATTCTGTTACATTTAACCCATCTCTTGAAACACTTTGGTAATGCAGACAGCCTTATACCCTTTTTTATATGTGAGGAAAATAAAATCTGTACAAATGAGGGGCTGAAAGTCAGGTGACTGTTAAAGTAGCTATGTATATGTATATATACAAACAAATTTATTTCTGCTTTTTCCCCTTTTCAAATATGAACTCAATAAACTACCAACATTTTTCTAATTTTTCATTAAAAACATACTTTTTGTGCATTGTAGTTGGACTAATTGCTTTTGGAAGTTTTACTTCTTGTTAAAGCCACCTGGCTTTCCTCAGTAGAATTAAAAGCTACACTTACATACTTTTTCTGGTACGATTTTGTTTGGCTAATAATGTCTTAAATCAAAAGCCATATTCTTTGTACAGTATGCCTTGAGCCTTCCTCTGAGTCTGGTCTGTTTTTTTCTGATTTTGCTTCTTTTAAAGTGTCTATAGTTTGAAAAGCAACTCAAGTGCAGTTCACAGGGATGTAGACTTGGCAAATCAACCTCTGACTTGTGTTTACTTACAAACTGGGTTTATTCTTTATTCCTGCTTACCCATTGGAACCTGGTTACTTGTATAACAAAACAGACTGACAGTGAAAGGACAGATACTGCAGCTGATGGGGAAACCACTGCCACAGAGGTTTGTACAGTTGATATCACATAGTTGCCAAAGAGTGTATCATGTACCTTCTCCCATCAGATCTTGCACATTAGCACTGTTTTGCCTATTATTCATGGAATAAAACACCCTTTTCAACACAATATGGGCTCAGGATCTGATACATGAATACACAATACATACCCACACACATTTTGCATACGTGAAAGATTTGCAGCTTTTCATCTCAAAAGTACAAGTACTAATTAGAAAAGCTGCAGTTGGGTGCTATTCATGTATGTAGTATCCAGATATTGGAGCCCAAATACATAAAACACTAGCAAAATGCCTATGATCATGATGAGCTAAGGTGAGGGGGTGGAGTCAGAGTTTGTATACTGAATGGCTCCTGTAAGATACAGTGCATCTCTGTATGCTGTGCACCAAGAAACACAGTAACTTCACAATGGGATTCCTGTCAGTCTCATGCATGGAGGGCAGCTTTTTCCCTTAGCGAATGACATTCACTTATATGAAACTTAAAGGGTTCGCATGGGAAGGATTGCATTTCTCTGCCCTTTATTCTTCAGCTTCTGAGAGTGAAGCCTACTCCTATCATCCTAGGCCATTTTGTTTCTGTGGCGTGTTTTTAAAAACTCAATGTTTCAGATATGCTTTGTTGTGTATTTTAGAATAAAAGAAACATAGTACATAGAAATAAAACAATAGCAAAGCAACCTGATGCAAAGTAACTAATTCATATAGTAGCATTACTTGGCTTCTGAAATATAGCTTGCACACAAATACAGACAGTGAATTGCCTATAATCAGAGTTCTCCTAAATGATTTACCGCAAAATAAAAAACAGAACAGCATACATAATAAATAAAACCAGTGCTTTTGGGGTGAGGGGGAATGAGGTGCCAGTACCTGAATATTGATAAAAGTGCCATCTGTAGCAAAAAAAGAAGTGATGGTAATCCATAAGTGAGCACTATCTCAACAAAAAGCACTGATTAAAAGCAACCACATAAAATTAGCATTCTTTAAATTTTTTTTGCTGAATTTTCATAGCACACCCAAATCCATACAATGTTGACACCTGCCTCAACTCCACTGTGACCGTGTTCCATAATACAGGGGCTACTGTGCTGAATGCTCTCACATTTGATTTCTATTTCTGGCACATGAAACTCCTCCTCAGCCCCTGGGAAGTCCACTCACAGGAAGTCTGAATTCAGCCCATAGTCTCCAGCTTCTAAATACCTTCCTAATTTAGGAAGCCTGTTCGATCCTTCTTCTGAATGTTCAGACAGAAAGAACCATCTGCCTCAGTATTATCTTAAGATTTAAAAAACCCCATACTAAATAAAAATATGAATACTATTTTACTGTCCAAAACTATGAAGGTAGAGAGGAGCTTATTTGCATTTCACTGAATAGTTGGTGTTTATTCAAAACCTGCTTCAGTGCAATCTAGTCCACCCTTCACTCAAGAATCCCATTGTACAAACAATATGAAAATTGCAATTAACAATACAAATGTAAAACAAAATAAGCCAATCAGCACCATAAAATTCACTGTACACTTTTGGAATTCACTTATCCAAGTTATTTAAACCATAACTTCCTTATTTGAGTGTCTGAGGTACACTGCAGTGTGCACATCCATGTTCTATAAGACCAGATTATTGAGATAATGTATATGAATCACTTTAAAAAGCTATTATAATTATTGTAGACATAAAGTTTTTTTCCCCAATCTTTCCTATATTAACAGTCTGATCAAGAAGAAGATGGTGATCTCAAGGCACAGGTAGGTGGAAGAATGGCTTGTCTTATGCTTAATTGTTGGTACTCTTCCTCTACCAATTTACCTAGAACAGCATTTTGTATCCTTTCAGTACTATGGCCCTTACTTCTCCCTTTCTCTTTCAATTTTTTCAGAATAGTCTGATTAAGCGCATAAAGGGTGAAAATGTGTATGTCAAACATAGTAATCTTATGTTAGAGGTTGGTATTGGTATATACCAGTGCATGTACTCTCCTTGTGGTTTGAATATAGTGGTTAAGCTGTGGATCTGCACTCTGATGCATGAGATGTGTATTTTCACTTGCTAATAAATCAAATGCCTCTCTCTCCTAAGATTATGACCTTCTGTTACACTGTTGTTTAGGACTGTGTTTGTATATATGTAGATCAGGGGTATGTAGATGTACCTCTTAACAGGTAGAATGTGTATAAAATCTGACCATCCTAAGAATATTTGATAGGACCACTTTACACATTGCATTTTGAAGTAAGCCTATAAAATCTTTTCCACATATGTGTAAAAACACAAAGTAGAAATGCCTGTTAATAGAGGTAAACTTGCCAGGGAGCTGGGACTGGCTGCAGAGATCCCTCACAAGTGTACCCTGAGCGGCAAGGGCGAGTTTGCCACCATGCTATGTGCAAAGTGTCCTAAGAGTTTATATGTAACTATCCTTTGAAACACCAGTTTCCGGAGAGTGTTGTGTAAGTGTTGTGAGACATAATCTTGTCAAGGCTTCTTTTGCTGACTAACGCACATGACTTGTTTTTTTTTCATATCTTGTCAATTTAGATAAAGTAGGTATTTTTTAAAATGCTGTTTTTCTTTTTTCTTTTCAGGAACTAGATAAAAACCAGGAAGACCTGATGAAACACCAGACCAATATAAGTGAGCTGAAACGGACATTCTTGGAAACTTCCGCAGATACCTCAGGGGCCAATGAATGGGAGAAGAGGCTTTCTACATCACCAGTCCGGCTTGCTGCAAGACATGAAGAAGCTCCTATGATTGAACCACTTGTGCCTGAAGAGGTGATCTTTCTGTCCTTCAACCTTTAACTGTCCAGTAAAACTTTCATGGGTGCTTAATAGGCCAACCAATTTCAATTAAAAAAATGCATATGTTAAATTAGGTTGCCATAAATACCAGTTAGGGTACAAAATTGGCAAGATATGCTAAAGATCTGAAACAAAAATATTTTTATGTTTTTGGTAACTGAATGAAAAGAAAGATGGTAGAATTTTATTATTCTACCAAGCAAAACTAGGAGGTAAATTGGTCACAGATCAGCCAAGCATAGAGGATTCCTGTTCCTGAATTCATAACATATACAAAACATAACCCAGTCAAGATCATTATTTGTTGCAAATCCTCAGGGGACCAGTCTCCTACATGCCTCCCCACCTCCACTGTAGGGAGACCTATGGCCCTGTAGAAGAAACACCCCCATAAGGTAACTGGTAGCAGATGAAGATTAGTTGCAGACTGCTGACAGGGAATTAGTTTGCATCCTGTTTTCATTCATAATTTTAGGAACGTCTGCAGGCACTGTGCAAAGTCCCATATAATGATCCTGTGCAGAATTAGGCATCCCTTAGACCTCTGAAATCAATGCACTTAAGAATGGCTAATTCTACCTAAGATGAGCTGTTAAAGCCAGCATCTGAAATGCTAGCTTTGATGGACTTGCTTCTCTCCCCACATTGCTCAAAAATCAGTTTTCTCCTTTGCTTGTTAAGCAAGATAGCTCAGTGACTGGGGAAACACAGCGAGATGGGCAGGGAATGATGATGATGATGATGATGATACTTGTGCCTTAGCAAGTGAAAAGATAAGGCGTGTTTATTAAAGCTGATAGATTTATGCGTCCATTCCCTCTTATTCATTAGACCAAAGAAGAGAGAGAGAAATCTGAAAAGCGTATATTTTTGCAGAAGGAAAGCACTGCATACCTTGATTCTCAGGTAAAAAGCAGCACACTTTCTTATGATTCAAACAGGCCACATTTTGTGGCACTGGCTTGATAAACACATCATACTCCTTTTTCTAAGCAATTTTCTATTTTAAAAAGTCAGTAGCAGGTAAAATTTTCAAGCAGAATGCAAGATTAAATGAATACATTGCAAAGGTCGGTGAGATCTGCAGCTTAGAATCCCTTAGTTTGCATTTGCATGTGTAAATGTCTCATTGAAAATACTATGCTGTGTTCATCTGGAAGGGGTGCGGTTCATATCCAATCCCACCTTCTTCATGAATATTCTCATTATCATACATGTTTGAAAACATTCACTGGTTGCTGCCAGATGTTAATGTTTATCGTCAATATCTGTCAGTATGCAAGTATGGTGCCCCCAATCAAAGATCCTCCTAGGATTCAAGAGAGTCAATTTTCTCTTCTTGTTCTTCCACATGTGAATATATCCAGGCAGGGAGAGAGGCTTACAGGGAAAGGTTGCGCACATACTTATAACCTCGCTCGCCTCTCTCTCTATGCTTGGTCAAGTTATTCAAGCTTCAGAGGGCACAAATCCTTAATGGCATATTTGTGTGTAAGCTAAGCCCCAGACTGCCCTAAGGCAAGGATTGCCAGCCAGTTTGGACACCTGAATTTTGGGAGAGTGCTCTGGGTGCCAGTGATGAAATGGATGCCATGGGGATGTGGCATAACACAAAATTAGAGAGGGTGCAGTCATTGTTGCTTCTCTCTCCTTTCCCCTAACAACCTCATGCTTGCCACAGGAAGTCAGCTATGTCCTGCTGGTCCTGGTTGTGGAGATACAGCTGAAAGGCACATTAACCCTGTTTCACCCAATTATAAACCTAAACCAAAGCCTCAGCTGCTCTCCTCTATCCACTAACTTGGGTGCAAGCTCCATTAAACACAAAGAGACCTACTTTTGAGTAGACAAATTTATCACTGTACTGTAAGTTAACTCTTCTTCTTCTTCTTTGGCGATCACTCGTAGCCGTGTAAGATTGTCTTCCATAAACACGGTTTTAACAATGAGTCCGTAAGTGACTGTGGAGGCCAATTAACTATACAGTGAATGAGTACACTGAGTTTGAGTCCTAAGGTTCTTTGCAGAGTTTTCACATTTTGTATTTGCCGCTTGAGGAAAGGATTCTTTAACTTCCATCTGTACTTATAGTACAATAATATTTGCAGAAAATAACTTCCAGGGAGTACCTGATCTCAGATGAAACCACCACAGAAAATATTCATACTGATTGCTAAGAAAAGAGTAAAGAGCAAGCTATACGGATTCCAAAAACCCTGTAAAATAAGACAAAGCAGGAAAAGTGCGCAAAGGAGAAGGTGAAAAAAGCAGTTCTTTAGAGATTCCAGAGATTCCTCAGTTCCAGATATTCCTATTGCCTGGTGTTCAAACAACTCACTTACCAAAACCACTCTGAATTCACACATTGACTAGAAACACTGACAGGTTGGCTAATTACACATAAATCACATAGAAGGCTATCTACACATTTTGCTTCATAACTTTCTTTCTAGGAAGGATAGAGACTTACTTTTTTTGTTTTAAAAAAAAGAAAGCTCAAAATCTGGGGCCCCTGTTAGGGACACCACTCAATAACTTTTCAGGTGCCACGTTGGTGACCCCTATCCTAGTGCTGTCCTAGGTCATTTCTCATGCAGTCATGTTTGGGGAAAGGGGGAAAATAAATTTATGAGAATCGCTTCTGTGCTCATGTGAGAAAGGATCATGGCTTTGTGAATACTCTTTAAAAAGTAATGTAGAGCAACTTGTAGACTTCTCCCCTAGCCAGTGGAACTAAAGGTTAAGTTGCAAGAGGGAGATTATGTTGACCACTTCTCAGCAAACAAGGATCCAGTTTGTCTCATTCAAACTCTGTAATACTTGCACACCGGTTTTAAAAAATTATTGCTGGAAGTAAGTGCAAATTATTTCATTGCTACATATTCTAAATATGCATGTTTGGGACTGAATCCTTAGAATGTAATGTATACTGAATAGAAAACTGTACAATATTGTAAATAACTTCTGATAAGACTACCCTGCAATATACAATATTTTCAGTAGTCAATATATTTTAAGTAAATTTGTTTAGGAATAATAATATGATGTTCCTTCTTATATTACTTATGTTGTTAAGTTTAGTTTCTACAAGTTGAAATACTTAAGATGCCTACAGACTTTTGAAAACTACACAGGATAAAATGTATATCATCTCTAGATGGCTATTGTACTTTCTTAAAAGGTATTATATTTTAGTTTCCTAACACAAAGGTAAACCACTAGTTGTTCTAATTTAGCTTTTATATTTCAAATATAGGGCACTGAGGATTGGGTTATTGTAGACAAAGTACCCACTGAGGTAGTTGATGGTGAATCGAAAACCATTGTGACATACAAAGTAATGACTGTGAGCAGTAAAACTGGTGACATCCCTGGCAAGCTTTTAAAATCCACTGACATACAGAGCTTTGAGGACTTGGAAGGTGAATTGCAGTCGAAAGACTACAATAAGCAGAAAATGTACACCTTAGGAAAATCCTACGATACTGTTTCTGGGAAAATTCTAACCATGACCACTAAAGTAAAAGAGGGAGAAAAAACTGCGCCATCATCACTCGAAGCATTTCAAAAAATGGAAAGGGCAGTGCCAGAATCTGTGAAAATCATTCCCGTAGTAGCAGAATATGAAATTCTAGAACCAATTACTGATGAGAGAGCCAGAAAATTATCTGATTCAAAAAGAAGGGTATCTGAATCTTTGACACCTATTAAAGAGACAGACTCCCGGCTGCAGAGCCCTGAAGACGAAAGTTTGAAGAAGACCTTAAAAATGGACCAGGATTTGCAGTTGCGTGATACACTGGGCAACATACAGATTTCCAGAGCTGAGAAACCTCTTGACAGTGAAAGACTAAAAGGAGAGGCATTTGGTCGGAAAGAAAAGAGTATATCTGAGTGGAAGTATTCCAGAGAACCACCCTTGACCATTGCTACTGCTCACTATGTTACTGAATCATCAGCATCAAGAGTAGTGGTAACATGCAACTTTGCCACAGCTTAAAGATAAAAGCATGACTTCTTTAGGCAATACCCTCACTACCCTGCCTTTCGGCCCTTTTGCTGCCTGGCTTTATGTTGACAACAGCCAACCCAGCTTCTTATTATTTCCTCATGGTTTAAGCCAATTAACACAATACAAACCAGGCATTTTTAGGCTTTCAGTGTTACTGAACAGTAGAATGCTGCTATGGCTTGTTTTGTAAGGGGGGAAATACTTCACAAGACCAGCAAAATCCTAATGCTAACAACTTTGTTTTTTTTAATTTTAGATTACTGCTTATAGTCATTACAGACTTGTGCTAATTTATTTTCCCATTATTTTCCTCTCTGTATCCCCGCCACTTTACCTCCTTTCCTTTGTCTGTCTGTTTTTGTCTATTAACATAATGTGTTTTTATGTGTGTGCGTGCGAGTGCGTATCTGCTTCTATTTGTGTGTTTGTGCTTGTGTGTGACTCTACATTTTTCTGTCCATTTAGACAAAACAGCTCTCCGGTGAAAAAGCTCTGGATGGTTCAGATATCTTCACTTTAATAGAGTCTGCAAGAAAACCAACTGAGTTCATAGGAGGGGTTACATCTACTTCACATAGCTGGGCACAGGTGGCCATTTGATTCCATCTTTAGATTTTATTATTATTTTACCCTGATGGGACTGGGGATTTAAAAAAAAAACAAAAAACTTTGTGGTGATAGTTGGATTTTTATTTTGCACGTAGGTGTACTAGTGTTACTTTATATACATTACTATCTTCAAAATCTGCATGGAAAATATAACACCATATGCTGGTTAGCTTTCCCCTCAATTTAGATCACACATAAAACCCTGAAAAGAACAACTGGGTATTTTCTGTTGTTTCCTTCTGAGCTGTTTAATATATTGGAAGTACACTGAGACTTTAAATGAGTATTTCAAATGAGGATAAATTACATTCTGTTAACTTTTGTACCACTATCCAGTTTTATGAGAACTCAAGCAAACACCCTGTATAATGGAAAAAAGCAAGCAAAACAAAGAAAAATTGGCCAAGACTAATACGCTTTAGCATTGTAGTTATACGCCACATTAGCTTTTGATATTAACTTCTTTTCCCTGCAGAGAACAGAAGCTAAAACCGATCAGGAGATACGTTCTAGTGAGAAGAAGACAGAGGAGGAGAAGCAACAGGAGGCTGTGAAGAAGGTTGTGCAGGAAACTGTAATGGTGGAGGAGAGACATGTGATGAGTGTGCATGCAAGTGGGGATGCTGCTAAATTGGCTGGCGTTCAGCTGGATACTACAGCAGAGGCAATATCGCATGTGGCTTCTAGCATCAAAGGGAAGGAGGGCTCTGCTGTGACTGAGGGGGCTAAAGAGGAAAAGATGCAGGAGGCTGAAAAAGCTTTAACCAAACAGGAAGAAACTGCTACTGTATCTCACGATCAGGAGGCGAGTGCAGCAGCCCATGCTTTGGATGCACTGGAAAGAAAACCTCTTTTTGAGGTAACTAAAAATATCTGAGCAGCCAATTCTGCACAAAAGCATACATTTGTGTCCTCTTTAAATTAGATTCACTAACGAAGTGTTAAAACAAATGCTAGGTGGTTATTGTAAGCAGTTTGTTTCTCACCTTAAATGACATAGTCATGTGTGATGGTTTCCTAGCTGTGATGGCTTCCATGTAGAAAAGTTGAGTTTAGACCACATGTACACAATTGCATGCAATTAGCACTGCATGTTCATGAGATGAAATACATGTGGCAATATTCACATGGTGTACAAGCTGTTCTCCTACATGATTGTGTGTGTTCTGTGTAGCAAATGTCTCATGATGCAGTCCATGTTTTCCCCCTTGCATGGCAGCCTTGAGGCTTGTTGCTGGATTCATTTATTTTATTCTATTGTTCTTTGGGCATCATGCAGTTTATAAAGAAGATTCCATAGTGCTGAGGATCAGGGACTATCCATGCTGGTACTGCAATGGATCTTACCTGATCCTGAGCTTAAGGATATTGCTGGCTGTTCCCTGGAAACATCAAGATCTGTCACTTTATTTAGGCACTAGATATACCGTATTTTTCGCTCTATAACACGCACCAGACCATAACACGCACGTAGTTTTTTAGAGGAGGAAAACAAGAAAAAAAATATTCTAAATGAAATAGTGGATATATGATTTTTGTGGTTCATGCTGTGGCCACAGACGTGTGATCTGACAGTGAGTTTGGAGTAGCCCAATGCAAAAATCCTGAGGATCCATGTGGATCCATGCTTTGTAACCACGGAGGAGGGAAGGAAGGGGAACCATGGATCCTCTGCTCACGACTGCAGCAGATCCCCCCCGCCACCCGCAGGCATTCGCTCCATAACACGCACAGACATTTCCCCTTACTTTCTAGGAGGAAAAAAGTGAGTGTTATGGTGCAAAAAATACGGTACTTGTCAAAGTTGCGAAGAATGGTCTCTACTGTATAGATTTCTCAGCTCATTAATAAGAATCCCCCATCTCTCAAATTGCTATGGGTATAAACATGGGTTTTGATTACACATGGCATATGTTAGTGAAAGAAAATAAGTTTAAGCTAGTCTGGGCTACAACAAAATGAAAATTAAGGTATGAAAAGTCCATAGCTGCCTATTTTCTAAAGATGGCTCCAAATAAGTATAGTCCTGAAAGAGATATAAATAGTACTTTAAAGTGCTTATGATATGTTTCTGAGTATTTCTTTCTGTATAATAGAGATCCTTTTTCCCTTGCTGTAGCAGAGGACATTTCTTTTACATTTTTCCTTTGCAATTACTACAAAACTTGAACTACTTTGATATATCATACAATTACCTTTTTTCATTGAAACAGTCACCAATTGTGAAGACTGAGTCAGTCAGTTTTGGCAGTGTTTCTTCAGGTGGGGAGAAGTTGGAAATTTCTATGAAGGAAGTGCCCATCGTTCATACTGAAACAAAAACCATTACATATGAGTCCTCAGAGGTGAGACATAACATAACACAGATGCTATGAAGGTGCTAGTAGTGACATACCAAAGCCAATGCAATGTGTGTACAAAATCTAATTGAATCTGGACTAAGAGACCTCCAATATAATTTTGAACGTCCTAACTGGTGCTGTAAATCCCATTTTTGTTTTTTTTAAAAATAATTTAGAATACACTTTAGATAATATTGGCATGTTTGTGCTAAAGAAATAAATATTTAAGAAAGGATACAGGTTAAACTTCATATTTCAATTGTCAAGTTAGTTTCATATCAAGTTTTCAAAGGCTTATTTGAGGGTTTTTTCCAATTTGCATAGAATGCATGCAACATATTCCTAATTATGACTCACAATCAAGCTAGCAGAAGTAAAAGATGAATGGTATGTTAATTATATTAAAATAATAAGGAAGCTGTTTGCCCTGTGATACATTGTTATTTGGTTTTCAATGATAAGAAAATTGCCATTCCCTCTGTGTTTCGGTACTAAAAATTGTAGCCTTTTAAATCCCAGGTTAAATGAGTATTTTCCCACTGTACACTAATACATTCAGATGATTAACAATATTTTCATCACATTAGGGTAATAGTTGCTTGCTTGTTTTAGGCGGATCCTAGTGCTGACTCTGAACCAGGAGTTCTGATGAGTGCACAGACCATCACATCTGAAACTACCAGTACTACAACTACTACACACATCACTAAAGTAAGTTTCTCAGAACTCTGCTTTCTCAAATATGTTTTGGAAGACAAAACTTTGTGTTTGGTAATAATTTTTAATTTTTTCAATAAAGTTTTTAATTAATTCAGGAATGACTTAAAGAGTGCCAGATCTGCTGCTGTGTCTATACACACACGTCATATTGCATCTTACATGCATATTCACCAAGCAGTTGATTTAGGGATATTTACTAGAAACAGTTGTGCATCTCAGATGTTATTGCAATGACCTTTCTTGGCTTAATTCTGAAGAATTCAGTAGTGACCAGTAATAACCATTATTATCTCATATGCTTACAGGCACAAGCAACAGCCACACAGTTCATTTGTAATTATTTGTAATTATAATGTCTGTTTTTGTTTACACAAAATAGCTGACAAAGAATAAGATGTATTGTGGCTTTAAGTGCCAATACAGAAATGGAAAAGAAGCAGTGGTCCATTGTGAACAGTTACACAGAGTACCCTCCCCACTTTGCCTGGACCATATACTTTTTAATACATTTTATTAGTTTGTATTTTATTCTGTTCAGTCACTTTGAGCTATTTATTTCTGTATAAAGCAACTAATAAATGCAGCAGCAGCAACAACAGCAACAGCAGCAACAACGATGATGATGGAAAAATGAAAGGTATAGCACAGAGTGATTGCTGTACTGATCCAGGATGAACATTTAGCAGAAAAGCAAAACTGCTCCTTTATCTCAGGAACTATTATGCAAAATTTGGTTGCAATATATTAAGAGGTGTCCAAAACTGCATCACAAACAAACAAGCAATAATACAAAATATATATTAGATACAGATTCTACAGAAATACATTTATAATTGATGTCAACCATTTTGAAACACTCAACATACATTTCTTTCAGCAAAACTCAAATAAGGATTTTCCCCTTCTTTGAAGAGCAAAAAGTATGTTTTATTTGAAGCCTACATTTGTTCCTTCCCTTTAGACAGTGAAAGGAGGCATATCAGAAACAAGAATTGAAAAGCGAATAGTCATCACAGGCGATGCAGACATTGACCATGATCAGGTATAATCTATAAAGCAACTAAACTATCCGTAAGCTAACCTGCTGTTTTTAACTGTAAACCGAAAAAAGCAGTATTAGTACTGGCATGCCTTTAAATTAAACTGGATTATTAGTACTTAGATCAAAGATGAAATTCCTATTTTGAATCACTTTTCCTCATTTGCAAATTGTGTAATTTATCATGAATCTCTCTTCACCTTGCTACTGATCATGCATGTTCCACCTCCTTCTTGTTTTTGCCCTTCTGTGGTTTCCTTGGGCTAGGCGCTGGCTCAGGCAATTAAAGAGGCCAAAGAGCAGCACCCTGACATGTCAGTGACCAAAGTAGTGGTACATAAAGAAACAGAAATCACACCTGAAGATGGGGAGGATTGATCACAGGTAAGAAGATGAGATTTTTCCCAGGCACTCGTGGGCTGGCATGTGTCAAAGATCATTTCTTCCTTCATAGTTCATCTCTAACCCTTTCTATTTATTCTCTCTGGCATTTGTGAAAACAGTGATTCTGAACGTTATGTTTTGGGGGCAGAACTTTCTCCCACTCTCCCTATTAATGCCAGTTAGAGAAATAGAAGAAACCCATTTGCTTCTGTCTGCTTGCTAGTTGCTATGCATTTTCCGCAATCCAGTATCTTGCTCTGTAATTTCCAAAGCTGAAAAGACTGTATGCATTTGGCTTGTGGGGGAAGGGAAGCATTTCATAAAATAATGTCATACAAATTTTAGACTTTTAGGGCAAAGCTGTTCAGGTATGGTTGACATTTCGTTTAAATTATATCATTTTCTCGGTTTTACTGAGAAATAAGTGCTGGTCTTTGTCTCTGTTTGTGTTCGTCCCAAATAATTACATTATTTCTTGAAGAGAGACATTCATAGTTTTTCTAATTGCTGCAATTCAATAAAGGCATGCTGACAAATTCTGGCTAAATGGGCATCTTGAAAATGTGTCAGTTACTGAATGCATGTGCTAGAATATATTGTGCATACTAACATGCTATGCAAGAGCTCTTATTACTACATCATCTGTAGGTGGCTTTGAATGTTGTGTGCAAAAAAAAGGAGGGGAAAAAGACTTTTCTGCTTTTTTTAATCGACAGCATAATTTTCAAGCAACAAGTATTGACAAATAATGATATAAATTATGTTTTCATGTGGAATATTAGGACAGTGCATCGTGTACCCTTAGCAGATTTACAAACTGCTGGCTAGAAGTGTGGTAATGATAGAGAAGAGGAGACAAAGCTGTTCTGAGGTGAAAGGCAGGGCCAGTAGATCAGTACCTGATAAAGAAAAAACATCCTTGGTTAGGCCCATTTAGTAAAATGAGAGCTAAAGATAATTTTCTGTTCTGAACATTCAACAATTCTTTCAATTCAATATACCTTACGGAATCTGACCATTGGTCCACCTGCCCTAGTACTCATTGGCTTTCCTGAGGTCTCAAGCAGGGTCTTTCTAGCCTATCTCCTTAGTCCCTTCAATAGGAGATACCAGGGATTGAATCTGAGTTCTTCTCCGTGCAGAGTATGTGATTTACTACTGTACTGTAGCTCCTTCCCTATTTTTAAACTCTTTAAATAATTGAGATGCAAATTTTATTTGCATATCTTTTTATTGATCTAAAATATCCAAGGGCTTTGTTTTGTCTACTGTCATCTAATCATTTTTAAAAAGATAGATCCCTGTCTTCATAAAGCTCAGAATCTTAAATTAATTCAAGAATAATTTAATGTATTCTGTATATTGTTCTAGAAAAAAAGCATATAAACCCGAAACATTCCTCATACAAATTATAATCTCATTAACTGCAATTGGCTTTGAATCTGGTCTTAATTTTAGTGGCAATCATTGTAATACTTTTGTTTTATTTACTGCTTTAAATCAGTTGCTTCCAGATCTTAACTACACTCTCTCTACTGCAGGAATAAAGTAGCTTCCTTATGAATTCAGTCATACGTGGGAATACCAGAGCCTACAATCTTGGTTCTAATCCAGCAGGCTTGCATCTCTCCAGAGAAATTTTCAATGTGGAAGAATCAATCTTGATTGTTACTAAAGACACTGGCAGAAATATCGTCCCATTTACAGCAATCTGAATCAGCATTAGCAACCCAATATTTGCATGAAGCAATGAACAAATTACAAAAAACACAGCATTTTAATTTTCCTAAACTAAGTTTCCATCTATACCTGCACGTTCATCAACAATATAAAACAGTGATCTCATGCTACACATGAATCAGTTCATGCCTTCAGTTATTGAAAATCTAAACAAACCACAGTTTCTTAGGTGGCAAAACTTTTGTTTAGGGTAAGTGAAGATTGCCCTGAAATGCTAGAAGCTGTATAGGTACTGTGTATAATGTTTTATCACGTTAGATGTGCCAATAACACACACTGTTCAGTAAACAACTTGAATCATATAATTGTTTTCATCTGGTTTTATTACTCTTGTCCAATAAACAATGGCAAATCGCTAATCTTATTTAAATGCTTACAAAATGTGCTTTGTTTACCTGGTTTGAGACCTTTAATAGATAGTAATAATTTTAGCATTGTTCAGACTTTAAAATTAGAAATTCAGTCACCCTTCACAAACCCTCATTCTATAAATTACGTTGTGGTTATTTTAAAGAAAATTTGTGTTTTCCTTACCATTTCAGAAATATTAGTCTGATTTTTTGACATTTTTTGTATTGATTTCCCTTCTGTTCTCAGAGAAAAATGTTTATTTTCAGAGTCTGGTCAGCATTTCCTAGGTCAGAGTTAAGCCTTAAACTGTACAGAACACCTACTAAACATTATTTGGTATTGGTTATCACATTCACTTGAGGGATACTGTCTTCATTACACTGTCAGTCACATCACAACACATGGTGAATGTATGTTTCTGCATAGTGAAATAAAAGTGGTAAACGCACCAAAATTTGTATTTGTCTATGTCTAAAAAACATGTTTTCTGTATTCAAACATCAATACCATTTGTTTAATGTAACAGGCATTTTAATGTGCATTACAGAGACATTCTTCCAATTGGCCACAATATGGTGTTTAGATGGGTACAAATAGAAGAGCAAGCCTAAAGAAATATTGTACAAATATATTCCTTCTGTACAATTTTTGCACATACAATAGGTGCCCTCTAATTTCTTGTGTGAAATTTAGCTCTGTAATGTGCTTTATGTTAGCGAAAGGTACAACCAGCTAACTATTTTTGAGTATTAGCTTAAATATACAGTATATATATTATATTTTCTATTCTAAAACTTTAGAGCACTATTTGTTTCAGCAAATAATCTGGGCACAATCTAGCCATAGTTAAGCACTTCTAAGTTCCATTCCAATAAGAGAGTTAAGTGTGTGTTTCATGTTCTCTTGCTAAAAGCTGTGGGACTTAAAACTACTTAATTTGGGCTGGGTCATGTCCTTTACTGTTTTGATTTAGCTTTCTATTCACAGTTCATTCATGGTATCCTTTCATTGAAGGAAAAAATGAAAGTCTATTTTTTAGCCTTTGAAATACATAAACGGCCATCTGTATGGCTATTTTTACTGATAAAGGCCAAATTCACAGATTTCCAACTGAATTGAGTGGTAGGAGCTTCTGTGAAGTAAAAGTGACTCGTTAGCACAGATCAAAAGTTTAAAAAAATATTTTTAAAGAGTATATATCAAGAGAAAATAATCTATAGATAAATTATATAAAAATTAAGAACCATTGTCCAGTAGTGTTTGCATGTGTGGAATCTCAGGCCAAGTTTAGGTGCTCACTCCACCCCAGTGATCATCTATAGGAGTACGCAGGGCCACCATGGGCTTGTGACCCAGCTGGAATGCATGGTGGTTGATAGTATAAACTGGCACCTATGAGCGAGCTAATACATGGCCATCACATTTTCTGTGATTCCAATGGCCAGGAGCAAGATAAATAATGGCTGCTTTATGTCTAGCTCACAGTTGGTGTCACATTCTCTCAGCTAGGTCACAAATCTGCCACTGGCCCTGTACACATCCACAGGCTGGGATGGGTTTGCTAGCCATTTCATTGATGCCCAATATGCTGGGGACAGCTCCATCCTTGTGTCCCCTTTGTTCACTGCAGCTCCTACAAAGCTTTCAATTGAGATGAAGGTTTTGTCTTGTCTTTGGGACCTTCTTCTTGGAACTATCTTCCATATTCTATCAATAGGCATATTTTAATAAGTGACTCCTATATCTGTAAATATCATGGAGAAATAGCTAATATACTTAGCTAACCCAGTGAAAATCACAATCAGGTAATGCACAACAGTGAAAATTTTGCAAAATACATTCCCAGTTGAATAGGTAGCTTTCTGTATAAGAATGCAATTCTGATTGCATTGAACACAATGGGATTCACTTCTAAATGTGCATATGATTGTGCTGTAAAGTGTTTCTTTTACTCTAATAACACATGTAAGTTGGTGCACCTTCTACTATCCTACATAATTAATACAGACATTACTATGTTGTGTTTCCACTCCTACCTGACTCACAGGAACTCTCTTCCTCCTATAATGTAGGAAGCAGCCCTCATCCAATCATTTTAAATTAATTTATTGTTGAAGATTTCCTATTTGCATATTTAACTTGTTCCTTCCAGCACAATCATCTTCTGTTACATAGTGAACAAGCATAGACTGATTAGTTATGTGAGGCTTTAGATTATCTGTTTCTTTCCCTCGTCATATTGTGCTGTTTTGGAATAGAGTATCCAAGTATAATCTTACATTTCTGTGAATGCCAAATCAGCTTTTTACCTGTGGCAGCTGTTGATGGGATAGGAGACCATGCTCCTTGTTAAGGCATCAAGCTTTAAAAAATAGATTCTGAAACCAGATTCCTTTTCCATTGTCACAATATTTGCTTTGTAAGCCTTTCATATTGATTTTAATGAAGAGTGGGTTATAAAACAGCCAAAAAAATAAATAAGTACTACTTGGTCAGTTTAATTGATATGTCCCATGATAAAAGTATCTTTCCTTGAACAGGTCCACTATTCCATTTGTAACAACACGTTCACATAGCTCAGTTTCAAACTTGCTATTAAAATGTGGGAAAAGTTATTTTTAAGTGGCTGAAAGGTGGATTCCCAGAACTAGGTCAGGTCATAGTAAAAAACAGTATCAGCTTCTTTCAGACAATCAAACAGTGGTTCATGTGACAATGTTATACCTTCAGTTGCCGCTACACCAGGCTTCCCCTACCTAGTCTCCAGATGTTTTGGACTACAACTCCCATCAGGCGTAGTCACAATGTTGAATAATTGGGGGAAATGGTAATTGTAGTCCAAACACTTGGAGAGTACCAGGCTTGGGAAAGCTGCACTACACAAGCAATAGTATCATCATCATTATTTTGAAGCACGGCATCAGAATCCACCCAAAGGATGCAATTCTAAGCACACAACTTGGGGGAAAAGCCCCACCGAACACAGTGGTGTTTACCTCTGAGTAAGCGTGCATAGGGTTGTTCTGTATTGTTCTGCACAGAATTTGTGCTTGGACAGTAACCTTCTGTCCAAGATTATTGCTACATTGCCTACATTTTAGCATGGCATATCAAAATAAGAACGCTATCAAAAGCTAATTCATTGATTTATAAGATTTCTCTACTTCAAAGGGGTACTCACTGCTAGAATAAGAATGAAGTGCACAATGATGGCTCAATGTTAGTGAACTTTGTGTGGGGGTACTTCCTGGGAAATAAATGTTTCTTTTTGATAGATTGTTTTTTGGGTTGACTGCCTAATCCTGTGCCAGATGAAATAAAAAGCTCTTGCCTGTTTCTAACAGCTGCCTTTTGTCTCAGTCTTTTCTTGTTTGTTGGTCTTCATCCAGCTCTTATGCATGTAGTGATCCATACAAACTAACTGTAACAAGACTAGCCTTGTTTGAAGGCATCATTCTTACACAGAACTATACAAGGGCAAATCTTCTAATTACAACAGGGATCATAATTTCTGAAGATGCAGCACTGTGGGTTGTCAGTTTTGCCTTATTATGATAAAGGGTCATGCCACATAGCCAGAGAGTAGTAAAATTGGGGTGTGTGTCAGCAAATACATACAGCATATGTACATGTCTACATATAGTCACCAGGATCCACAGACCCCAGGTGAAAAGTACATTTGCATGCACATGGAAGAAAGGATAGCAAGTTCTTGTTTTCTTATAAAAATGCTATGTCCGATAGAAGGGTGCCCTAAAAGCAATTGGGTGAGATTTCTGGCATCCTGAAAGGCTACAGCCAGAATGGGGGAACTGAAATGCAACATGTTGCATTTTGAATTCCGAATCAACATGTTCCAGTCTGAGACTTGCAGGTGTAGGGCAGTATATAAATTCAATAAATAAAATAAAATACTCCTAGAAACAAATTAACAGTCATGTTTCTAAACGCTGAGACTATGAAAGAAACTTAAGCTGAAGGAATATAAGCATTTTAAAATGTGCATTTATATGTTGAAGGTCAGCTTTAAAAACTTAACCTTAGCTTTCTTCATGAAGAAATCATTTAATAAACTGGATAATTGTGATCAACCCAAAACTGCATATTTGAACTGGTCACATTTTTCTGGGTTTGGGCCTTTTTAAGCCAAGTCCTTTTATGTTTTCTTCCAGTTTTTATCCCATCCTTCCTCTGGCCATAGACACTGTCTTTATCCTTTGTCCATGTTCCCAAACCCTCCTGCTTCTACTGCCAGTTCAGCAGTTTCCTGCTCCACCAATTCTCCATTTCTGCATATAAATGATCCTTTAGATCAGAACTAATTTTCTTGTAAGGGCTGTATTTGCAATCTTCTGCCTCTCCTGCCCCACCTTCTGTCAGGATTCCTGTCTCTACTCATATTTATATTAAAATAGCCATAAATGTCTTGGATGAGTTCACTGATTGCCGCAAAATAAAATAAAGAATTCTGGTTATTCCAAAATGGAAGGGTATAGTTATTAAATGGCAGCATGAGAACATACCTTCTAACATTCCTCAGATGAAAATAAGAACATTTCTCACTTCCCGCCGCCTGACCCTTAACAGCTCCCCATTTTTGTCCCCTCACCACAGCATTCCATATCAGAAGAAGGGAAAATGCTACCACCACTACACCAATGGGACACAGCACACACACCCTCCACTGTTCTGAGAAAACCACTTAATCCTCATTTTATAAATTTTAGAAGGGGGCAAGATTAGACGCTGCCACACAAAGCATTTTTTTAAAAAAATCAAGACTTCAATCTCCACTCCACTATAACTTTCTTCCCACCCAGGGCAGCCCTGCCCACTGCCTGCCACTCAGAGCTGGCGTATCATGCAGGTCTGGGTCCACTCTCCAGCAGCTATGAAATGCCCAATGAAGGAGGCCAGCAGTAACAGCCACAGAGAGGCAATTGGATGCTCCCTCGCCACCCCCACTGTCGTAACTTGGGACAAGTGCCAGCTCATCCTACTCCCCGAGCTCAGCAACAGCAACACTAGCAGAGGAAAAAGGAACATTCTGGGATCAAATCAAAATCCAGAATGGCTTTCATTATTCTGGGACTGCCCCTGGAAAATCGGGACATTTGGAGGGTATGTGAGAGAATCATAACTTGAAACAGAAGGCCACAATCCAGTGCCTTTTATTTGGCATGCATACTGCACGTTCTCTGCTTTGGAAGCGGTATATAATAATTATTAAACAATAAAATAAGGTCCATGTACTTAAGAAAGCCAATGTAGTGAAATGCTTATAATTGTTAGACTAGGTTCCGGGAGACTCAAGGCAGCATTTCACAATGTGTGGGGCAGTGCCTGGCTCTCTAATAATTTATTCTTATGCATTTTATTATTTTTTGCAACAAGCCCCACTGTGTTCTGTGTGGTTTCATTACGGGTTCATAGAATTGTACCCAGTCTACATAGACCCCAGCTACTTCAACTTCATTCAGAAAGCAACAAAACATGGACTCCAACCTTTTATTGTGTCCAAAACACAAGGCAAGTTGATAATTCATAAGGTGTTTTTCATGATATTAGATACATGAATTACACTTCAAAAATCTGACAGAAACAGCTGTAATGCTTTCTCAATGTGTGCAATAGCCCTACGTTCAAGAGACAACAGGAAACAAAATAAGTACAGTGGGGGAAAACCTGTATTTTAAAATAAAATCCCACCTAAAAATTAGCATACAGTCCTATTAAAGCAAGTGTGGCCAGATGAGAATCTGAATGCTCAGCCAGTCCTTCTACCACCTTTCTATTCTACACTGAGCTTTAGCTCAGTTGGTACCGCATGAATACTCTTAACCTCAGGGTCAAGGATTCAAGCACCACACAGGGAGAGACCTGCATTGCATGGGGTTGCATGATCATGGTCCCTTCCAACTCTACAGTTATATGATTCTACGATTAAACATACAACCCCTAATATACAACAATCTCATACAAACCCTAAACAGGACCAGTTCTGCACTAGGGTAAACCTCAATCACTATTCTGGGGAAAGGTCTTCACAAAATTCACCTGTTTCAGCTTTAAATAGCAAAACTGAAAGTCTATGGCTTTGCTTCCAAATGATTTCACAGCAAAAAAAAATTTCACTGGTCAAAGAGCTTTTGAAAATACGTAGCAATTGGACCTTTTCTGAGGTGGCTCACTGCTTGTGGAATGCTCTCCCCAGAGAGGCTCACCTTCATTACATTATCTTTAGGTGCCAGTTGAAAATGTTTCTCTAGAACCAGGCCTTTGGGTAAATAAACCATCTACGGTTTTTAAACACATTTGTGGAAGTGGGGGTTACTGATTTGTTTTTGTTGTTTGTTACATATTTAGTATTCTCATTTAGTATTTTTATGTTGTGAACCAACCTGTGGTCTTTGGATAAAAGGCGGTATACAAATTTAATAAATATACATAAATTTAAAAACCAGTAAATGTCAGGGACCTTCTGCATGCACAGTATATGCTCTGCCACCGAACTCTAGCCAGTTAATAGGGGGCCAACTTAAAATATGGATAGATTCAGCCCCAGGAAGGAGGAAATAACCACTAGACGATTTTGGACGTGGAGGATTAGGATTACTATATCTTGAAAGAACGCACAAGGTCAGATATTTGAGGTATTGTTGCTCAAGGGCCTCACAAAACCTGGATCGAGCACTAGTGGCTCAGCAGCCTTAAAGCTTTCATTCACATACTAATTTGCACCCAAGGAAAAAGGACATGTAAGGGCTGCTGAATACCTGGTTGCAGCAAGCAATTGTTGTTGTTGTTGTTGGAATACCACACTACCACACTTACTATTTTCAGTAAGTCTAGTTAGGTCCTCCCAACCAGGAAACTCGTGCTTTTTATCTTTTTAATACTGTATTCGCAGCGCACGAACACATACATACAAGGCTCTCTTTCTCTTGGGGAGCGGGAGAAAAACGAGCATATTCACCGGGAAAAAAAGGAGACAAGTCTGAGGAGCCCAAACCTCCGCGAAGGGGCGCGAAGTGCGCGCGGCCCGCTCTGCCCCCTCAGATTTAACGGCAGATGCAGGCGAAGCGGGGAGACACAAAGAGCCGGATAGCACAGCCGTGGATTTGTGTTGGGGAGGATTTCGACTGCAGTAGCCGCGAGAGACTCGGGGCTTTCAGCCCGCGGCTTTGTTACGCTTCCCTCAGCGAAGGGAAAAGCGGGCACTGCCGCCCTCCCACGTAACCGCTCGCTCTGACATCACACCGGCGAGCAATGGCGCGCGCGCGCTCACACGCCCAGGCAGACAAGACGCTTCTCTCTGGAGAGAATGAGAGCGAGAGACGCGCACGCGCGCACGCACTTTAATATGGTTCCCGAGGCCGCTTCAACTCTCGGCGCGGCCCCGTCCATGGCGACGCGCGGCGTCGGCCCTCCTGTGTGCGTGAGCCCGCCGAGGCCGCCTCAGAATGGCTGGTCGGGCTCCCCGTTCTGCCCCCTCCAGGCCACCTGCGCGAATGAGCGGCCTCCCTCCTCATCGGAGCACCCGCCCCCTCCTCTCTCTCGCTCTCTCCCTGCGGGGGGCGCGCCCTGCTCGCACCGCGCATGCACGTTCCCGCCTCCGGCGCGCCTCCTCTGGCCGCCGCGCGCGCGCACTGAATGCTCGTGCAGGAAGCGGCGGTAACGGTCAGAGACGCGCGCCATTTCCCCTTACATCCCATCCCCCCCCCAATCCCCCCAAAAATATCCCTTTACTCGGAGCGGAGCGCTGCTGCGGCCGCGGCCACCCCCCTCCTCCCCTCCCCTCCCCATATTCTGTCCCTTCGCCGAGCGTGGCAGGTAAGCGCGAGGGGCATCTGCGCGCGCACTCGAGCCTAGGCTGGCGGAACCGGGCGAGCGGGAGGAGGGGGAGGGGAGGTGCACTGGGGAGGCTCCGCCGCGCGCCGCCCTTTTGCAGCAGCTGCTCCCGCGCGCGCCGCCCGGCTCGGGCCTGCTAGGCTGCCTCGCGCCACTCGGGGCAGTCCCGACAGGAAAGGGCCGCCTTCTCGGCCGCGCCCGAGGGCGCTCTCCGGTGGGAAGCGGTTGCTTTCGGCGCCCGAGATTGCCGCAGCGCCCCCACCCCGCCTTCCTTCCTTCCGTCCTCCGCCGCCCCCCATTCGGCGAGGGAGCGCGAGCGCGAGCGGTGGCTGCGGAGCCAGCAGCGCCTTGCGCGCGGGCCTTGCTGGGCTCCGCCTCTTCGGTGGCGGGCGGAATAGGACGGGGGAGCCGCGCGTGTGAGGCGAGGGTGCGCTCCACTCCGCTGCAGCCCCGTCTTAGCGGGGGCACAGGCATCGTCCCCGAACGGGCACTAGCACGCATGCACCGAGTATGCACCGTGCACGTCTGCTCCATGGTTACTCGCGCGCTGCTCGCTTGCTTGCCGGAGGAGGAGTTGTGTTCCAGTACGTGCACGCCGCGAATGCACGCTCTTGCTCGCCTATAGAGGAAAAAATCGCCATCGGTTCAGTACGAAACAAATAGGAATCGGGACTGACTCATAATGGTTGTCGCGGTGTTGATTTCCGAGTAAGAGTGTTTATTATGCTTTCGCCCTCTTTAATTCAAATCTGATTTAGGGCGCGCGGGTGGGGTGGGGGATTGTTTGAGGATGTATTCACGAAACTAGTCTATGGTGCTTATTGCAATGGTAGGAAACCATGTTCTTTAAATAAACATTGCTGCAGTTAGGGTTTATCTCAATTTTAGTTTCCTTTAAAAGCACAAAAAGTGTACGTCATCACATTTTATTTAAAAAGTTATGTGAGTAAATTTAAAGTGGTATCTTTGATAACAAAAATACTTAGTACATCAAAAAGTAGTTTGTCCAAGGTCCCTAGAAGGTGATCTTAAACTCCTATATCCCTAGATATAGGAGTTTAAGATCACCTTCAGACGAAGCTACTGAACTGGATGCAAGCAGACAGTTATGGGATTGCTTTATTAGTCTTGCTTTAGTTCCATTAGATTGAATATATTTGCTTACTCTGAGAAGGCTGAGTGGCTACTGAAGGGTAGGAGTAGGCATTTCAGTAAATAAACAAAACTGAAATCTGTTTACGTGGGGAAAATCTTAATTGATTGCAACAGGATTCCCACATGCAGGTTTTTTTGTATAAAAAATGTCATGCTGTATTTCTTAAATCTAGCAAGCTTAACAATAGTTACGCTCAGATGGTTCCTCTCCCAATATATTCAAGAAATTTGATGGGTGGGTTGCAGAGCCACCTGTACTAGTCCTGCCTCCTGCTCTGATTTGTCACATGGATATGCCAAGCCATCTGCCCAAGAACCCTGTCTCATGTGGGCTGAACAGATAGAGGTGTTGTCTGAATTCCCTAAAATGAAAAGTATATGAAAATGTAACACTCAGAAACTCGAGAGTTTCCAGTAACAGTTCAGTCATCAGGAGAACAAGAATGTTTTTGAAGGCACGCTGAATGTTAATAATGAAGGAAGCAGATGCATCTCATCAGGGTGGACATTCTGTTAGTGGGGAGCAACCCATCCCCTGCTTATCCTCTCCTAGGGTTGTCTGTTAATAGTAATAATTAAAGGTGCTAGTACTAGTGCACAAAGCCTTAAATGGCTTTGGACCAAAGTATTTAAAGAAGCACCTCCTGCAATATCAACCATTGTGGGCTTGACAATGGCAGGTGGTGCCACCTTCTTGGCATGGCCCATGACAAGACTTTTTTCACACACAAGTCTAAACTACTTGCTTTTGTGAAGCTAAACCAGGCTTCCTCAACCTCAGCCCTCCAGATGTTTTGAGACTACAGTTCCCATCATTCCTGACCACTATACTACCCTGAACATGCCTGATCCTGATAAGGATCATGGGAGTTGTAGGCCAAAAACATCTGAAGAGCTGAGGTTGAGGAAGCCTGAGCAAAACATCACCTGCATTTGGAAGGGAAATAAAAGCCAGCAAGCGTACAGGACATGTATTAGGCAAGACACACATCAGACATAACACCTTTGCTAATGACTGTGAGCAACCAGAGTCGGATACAAATGAATAACTTGCTTGGATTTTGTGAAACAGAAAAAGTGGAACAAATGAAAATAAAAACCAGAAACCCGAGAGGCAACGATTTATGCTTTAAGAGATAAAAACATCTGTATATTTCCCTTCATTTCTTGGTCTTCTTACTGCTTAAAAATAAAGTCAAAGGATAAACAACAAAATCAAAATTCCATACAGTTGCTGCTGTACCAGATTTTACAGTGGAATATTTCATATACTTGCAAAAATAATTTGCTTAATAAAAGTTATCCATAGCTGGAACAATTTGAAACTCCCCCCACTTTGAATCATATGTACATGAGCCACATTCCTGTTCTCTACACACAAACACACACACACACACGTACACGTATGTGTGCAGTTCCTGCTCTTCCCCAAGTCTCCACCATACAAGTTACTAGTGTTTTTATAAATATCCTGCAGGCCTATAGGTGAGTAGTTGCTGATGTTCACGTTAAAGGCATAGAAGGGCCTAGTCTACAACTATACTACCCTGAACATGCCTGATCTCTGATATCAGAACCTCAGCAGGGAGAATGGCCTATCTTGGAAATTGTGGCCTAAATTGTGAGAGAGTAGGATTATATGGAACTATAGGATCTGTTGTGCATTTTGTCCTTGCAAGTATGCAAAGATTCTGCTTTCAGAAATAAGTTGTGTTGATTTTAATGTAGAAATACTATACTAGCAATAAAGACATGGAAGCCAGTGTGGTGTAAATTACAGAGTCAGATCTGGGTTCAAATCCCTACTCACCAATGAAGCTCACCAGTCCTCTCAGCCTCCTCTAACTCATCATAAAAGGGACAACCTGGTAGACCATTCTGAACTCTTTAAAGGAAAAATGGGATAATAGAAAAATAATACTCTTTTAAAAGATACCTCATCGTTTTCTCTTTCAGGTTCAGGGTCCTCAGGATAAAGGTTAACCTACCGTCAACATTTTGTTCAGATATTAAGAAAAAAATCCTTCATTGTTCATGGTACAGTCTTAATATTTCTTTTTTGCATTTCCTTAATTTTCTGCTTCAGTAAATTATTTTAGCCATTAGGTAATTGCCTATACAGTCTTACCTTGGTTTTCGAGCAACCTAGTTCTCGAACATTTTGGTCCCTGAATAATCGAAACCCGGAAATGACTTTTCCGGTTTTTGAATGTTATTTTGGAAGCCGAATGTTTAACGGGGCACCGTTTGGCTGCAGGAGCTTCCTGCAGCCAATCAGAAGCACACTTTGGAAGTCGAACACTTTGGAAGTCGATTGGACTTCCAGAACGGATTCCGTTCGACTTCCAAGGTATGACTGTACAAGTTTGCCAGTGAAATGATGGGGCATATTTGCGAAGAGGACCATTTGGGAAGAGGGCCATTTCCTCTTTGCCTCTCCTCTCCCTCACTTCATACCGTTTGTCTTCCTCTCCCGTTCTCAGCACTTTCTACTCCTCCTGCTTCAGCTCTTGCCCTTCAAACTCAGATTTGTTGTTGCTGCCTTCCGAACATAGTTGGAAGGAAGGATTTATATGTTTGGCCGCACTGCTGAGCAATGTGTTGGGATGCAACCTTACATTATCCCAGATGATGTTCAATCTAGACCAGTGGACAACTTGCAGGCAAGCCGGAAATCCTAAAGTATTTATGACTGTGGTCCACAGTTCACTTGCCCACTTTCTTAGAGAAGAATGGCACTGTTGTTGTTGTTTTCCTGTGATGCTTACACAATAATAGGTAGATCAACTTTGTGTCTACAGTGGTACCTCAGGTTAAGTACTTCATTCGTTCTGGGGGTCCGTTCTTAACCTGAAGCTGTTCTTAACCTGAAGCACCACTTTAGCTAATGGGGCCTCCTGCTGCTAGCATGCCGCTGGAGCACGATTTCTGTTCTTTGTTTCTAGGTTAGCGGAGTCTGTAACCTGAAGCGTATGTAACCCGAGGTACCACTGTATTGAGATTTTTAGAGGTTATTAATTGCTTGAAATGTTGTTGAGCAAATCTGAGTTATAAAGTTCAGATCTAATACTACATTTCTCAAAATGTCTTTTGTTTTGTCAGAGTAGCTTACAAATAAATCTTTTCATAATTTTTCTGCAGGAGTTTTTCCTCAGTATGTCTGAAACCATTAAATATAATGACGACGATCACAAAACTGTATTTCTGAAAACATTAAATGAGCAGCGATTGGAAGGAGAATTTTGTGACATCGCTATTGTTGTTGAAGACGTGAAATTCAGGGCCCACAGGTGTGTGCTTGCCGCTTGTAGTACCTATTTTAAAAAGCTTTTCAAAAAACTGGAAGTTGACAGCTCATCAGTAATAGAGATTGATTTCCTTCGGTCAGATATATTTGAGGAAGTGCTAAATTATATGTACACAGCCAAGATTTCAGTTAAAAAAGAAGACGTTAATTTAATGATGTCGTCTGGTCAGATTCTTGGGATTAGATTTTTGGACAAACTCTGTTCTCAGAAACGTGATGTTTCTAGTCCGGAAGACAATTCGCAATCAAAAAATAAGTACTGTCTTAAAATAAACAGATCAATGGGTGAATCTAATGATAACCAAGACGATGAGGTTGAAGAAATTGGAGATCATGATGATAGCCCATCTGATATGACAATGGAAGGAACCCCTCCCAGTCAAGAAGACGGCAAGTCACCAACTGCAACTTTGCGAGTTCAGGAAGCAATTCTGAAAGAGCTGGGCAGTGAAGAGGTTCGAAAAGTGAACTGCTACGGTCAGGAAGTAGAGTCCATAGACACTGCCGAAACAAAAGAACTAGGATCTCAAACTCCTCAAGCTCTAGCATTTAACGATGGCATCAGTGAAGTCAAGGATGAACAGACGCCAGCATGGACAACAGCAGCTGGCGACATGAAATTTGAATATTTGCTTTATGGTCACAGAGAGCAGATTGCATGTCAGGCATGTGGCAAAACATTTTCAGACGAAGCACGATTGAGAAAACATGAAAAACTTCATACTGCGGATAGACCCTTTGTTTGTGAAATGTGCACTAAAGGCTTTACCACCCAAGCCCATTTGAAAGAGCATCTAAAGATCCACACAGGCTATAAGCCATATAGCTGTGAAGTATGTGGGAAGTCTTTCATTCGTGCTCCAGACCTAAAGAAGCACGAGAGGGTTCACAGTAACGAACGGCCATTTGCCTGCCACATGTGCGACAAAGCTTTCAAGCACAAGTCTCACCTGAAAGACCACGAAAGAAGACACAGAGGGGAAAAGCCTTTTGTCTGTGGTTCTTGTACTAAAGCATTTGCCAAAGCATCTGATTTAAAGAGACATGAAAACAATATGCACAGCGAAAGGAAACAAGTAACCACAACCAGTGCTCTCCAAAGTGAAACAGAACAATTACAGGCAGCAGCTATGGCTGCGGAGGCAGAACAACAGCTGGAAACTATAGCTTGTAGTTAAAAGCAGAAGAATCCACAAGTTGAAAAATGTTTGGTCTGATAACTCACCATTGGAAAAAGTATTTTTAAAGGGATTTTGAGAGTAGAAATATAGTTTGAAATTTGCAGCAAAGAACTACCCTATCAGTGACGTTAAACATGGGAGAAGGCTTTGATTTAGTCAACAGTCCAGGCATAAATAAAAAAACAGAGTCAGACTCTAGCCAGTATTTACTCCTCTTAAAACTCTGGGTTTCATTGCATGTCTAGTAAACTCTACGCATGTGGAATGGAAGGCCTTACACTCCAATGCACAGGGAAATTACACTAAAATATTTCAATTTAAACTATTTATGTTCCATTGATTTCAGTTGCTTTGGCATCCCAATCATAAGTATGCTTCCTGTGATCAAGGGAATCTCTAAATACCTTAGAGATTGTCCATTCAGGATGGTGACAAGTGACAGGAAAAGCTGCTGAACCAAAATGTGTGCCCATTAGGGATTCACTGGATTGCAGCTGTTAATGTGGAAGTAAGCCTCATGGATTTCAGTGGAAATTTGTTCCATGTAAGTATGTCACTCCAAGTCTTTTGGTTCCATCGGCCTGAAGATTGGGCTATTAATGAGTATTTGAACAGTTTAAATAAATAATGTCTGCTACAACAGTTTTTTTTTACTTTGAAATTATGAATTACAATGAGTGCAAAAAATCATTTTAAAATAAGAAATGTATTGTTGTCCCCCTAACCAAAACTCATGAAGGTATGACTTTAGTCTTTATATAATAGCTCTTTGCAGTTGTCTGTTAATCCACTGTGATGGTCACTACAAGTTTTTAATGTAGCTGTGTGGGCATATGAACACTGGGAATTATCTTGTTTCTTCAGCTGGTGAGTTGGTGTATCCCAAGGTCATTAGAACCACTCTCTGTCTTGCAGATGTTTTTCCTCCCTGGCCCGCCTTACCTATGTGCCTGCATTTTGCTTTGCTATTCCTGTCTTCAGCTCAAGACAAAAATAACAGTTGTCTTTGTCTTATTTTAGGAGGCCTTTAATTGTATTCTGTTAGGGAGCCTAGCCCTAAGAAAATGGAAATGGCAGGGAACAGCTGTTGCACTGCTGCTTACAGTTGGAAAGGTGCAAATACCACTTGACAAACTCAGGTTCCTTCACCGGGGTTTTCTGGTCTCCATGGCCATTGTCCAAGAATGCACAGATCCATCATCATGCTCTTCCATCAGCATGATTTATTCCAGTGCAGAGTTAAAAGGAGCCAAGGCATATTGTTACAGGGAAGAAAAGAAGTAGAGAAAAGCAGTAGAGGAAGGCAGTGTCGCTCTGCTACAGTCAGCTGTAGTAAATCCTTGCTTTCTTTCAAGGTTTTTTACTGTTCTTAAATGATTGATAATTAGGTATAGCTTGAAGATCTGAAGCAAATGGTTCAGAACATCAGGCAATTGGGTTGAAGCTTACTATAGGATAGCTTTAAAGACTCTACAACCTAGTTTTCAGTAGACTATGCCTCTTCACACTGGGTTGCAGTTCACAGTGATGCTCTTCTATACAAATTGCTTCAGTGGAAAATTAGACACCAAGAAGAAAGATTGTAGCCTAGTCTTCTCCAGAAGATTGTAGTTTTCCTTATGGGGAGCATTCATTTGAGCTTGACCTGCAGTCTGTAAAGTGTATAGCCCAACACTTTGGTAAGAACTAGGCCTACTTGGGCAGCCTTTTCAAGAAACCTGGAGGAACTGGGATGATGGGAATGTGATTAGGAAAGGATAGAGATAATGACAACACGTATCAATATTCCTTAAGGGATTTAGAGTTACACAGCTGCATTTTGTTATGATTTCATACCATATTCCCTGCTCAGTAACTAAGAATTCCACTAGTCTTGCAGTGCAATCCTATGTGTGTTTACTCCGAAAATCCACTGAATTCAGTGGAGATCACCCCCTAGCTAGTGTGTATAGATTTGTAGCCTTTGGCTGCGTTACAGTTAGCTGTGATATTTAGTGTTTGAGATTTACATCCCAATCCTAAGCATTTCTGTTTGGAAAGCAATCTAAATTCAGCTAGGCTTAATGTTCAGTTAGGCTTATTTGCTATGAAGTGTGCTTCGGTTTGCAGCTTTGTGTCAGAGCTTAGGTTCAGTTACGCCGCTTTAAAAAATCATCAGCTTTTTGGAACAGGTCCTCTTCCAGAGATGTCTAGCGCGAGATGCTTTCAGGGAATTGATAGGAAATGTATGATCTTGGGATCATTTTGAGTAGAAGAAAATTTTAAGCTTGTGAAGTGATTTCAATACTTCCTTAGCCTGCCTGCCCTGAATTAATGAACCAGTTTTATTCGAAATACAAACTTACCATTCAGATATGCTTTAAGATGTCTCAGTGATTACAATTGCATTTGTAATGAACTGTAGGATGGGATTTCCATGCAGTAAGAGAAGGCTGAAGTCCGTTCAAGTCTTTAAAGAAATTTCCCCACACATTTTTAACATACTTCTATTATCAAGGTTAAATTTTAATTAACATTGGACAAAAAAATGTTTATAATATTGGGTTAGAATTAGTTATTAGAATATGTATTTATAAATTATTGTGTGTCAAATCACCTATTGCATTTCTAAATAGTAATTAAGACTAACATTTTTAAGTATTAGAATAAAATTGCATCTAACTATTGATCTTTGTTACAGTGTTGTGAATCATTCAATGAATAGACAAGTTTAAGTTAAATTTAAAATGCCAACCGTTTGAAAATTGTCTTGTAAATAAAACACAAATATTTTAGAATACATGGTGTAATGTGTCTATACATTTTACAGCATTCTTATTTTATTTTACTTTTTGATATATTGGTTTTAGAATGTCTGATATGCAACTTCAGTGAATTTATATAACCTAAAACCAATTCGCTTATAAGATTCTTGGTTTATAAGTCAGACAGAGATGACTATAAAGATCCAATTTATGTGCTTAACAAGTAGTGAATGATGACTGGAGCACCTGCCTTAGTATTTGAAATGAATTACTGTAGGTGACATAAACAGATTAACATGACTTTAGTACTGAAACTATCATGCATATTGTTAAGTAACACACTCACTAGACATGTACACGGCAACAATTTGCCAGCTGTGCCTCATAATTATATAACAAAATGCAAATAAATAGCATAATATCTTACCATATAATAGAACTGTAAAGCTCTCTTCACACAGCAGTTGTCTGGCTGCCAATAGACATTCATGGCAACTCCAGTATGACACCAGCAGGCAGGCAAGCAGTGCAGGTTGCAGGCATCACAGGCGAGCCCTTTAAGAGGAGTGGGAGGTGCTTGGCAAACTTCTGAAGCACCCTACTCTCTTAAACATCACTGGAGCAGTGTTGAACAACAGGGATTGCTTCAGAGAGCAGTCTGCTCAACCCTTCTCTTAAGGTCCCTCGCATGCTCCTAAAGGGGATGATGGGGTATTTTGGGGTGAGCTGTAAGGAGGAGTGGAGGTTTGAGCAAGCTGTGAGGGGATAGGCAAGGCAAGGGGATGGGTGAAATGTAAAATGTCTTTGGTTATGTGTAAAGGGAGGAAGGGTTGGCCAGGTGTGGGAGAAGGGGTGTTGATGGCTAGGCAGGTGTGCTGGTCCCAAGGGTTAACTGTGCGGCAAGGTCCAAGTCCAGTCCGAGGGTGCGGTATGGAGGTTGTCCATCAAAGCTGAAGCGGGGTCCAAGGCAAGGAGTCGGGTGAGGTCAGGAACTCCGGCAGGAGAGCAGAACAGGGTGCAGGCAGGAACAGGCTACCAACAATGTTGCTCCCGCAACCTGGGACTGGGGCTGGCTGGCTTTTATCTGCCCCGAGGCATAGGGCGGCCCCGGTCCACAGGTGACTCGCCTCTCCTGGCCTGGAGGCGAGCACTCCTCCTGTGGGAACTTGGTTCCCTCCACCTCTCTGCCCTGAGCCTCTGCAGCTCAGGAATGACGGGAGGGTTACCGGACCCAGAGGCAACCTCAGCTTCCCCTGACGGGGCTGAGAGTGGAGCACCTGCAGGCAATGGGTCCTCCATCACCTCAGGAGCCAGAGCAGACTCAGCTGCTGCCTGCACCTGAGGATCCAGCACAGGTTAGGACCCTTCAGGCTCAAGCCCCAGCCCCGGCTCAGCTGGTTCTGGAGGCAGGGACTCCTGTGCAGGCTGGGATTCCTCAGGTTCAGCCTCCGAGTTCAAATCCCAGGCCATCACACCGGGGTTGGCAAGCTGGTAGCAGCCCCTTGTATGCATGTATTTGTAGAAAGACTAAGAATGATATACATACAATCCAACATGTACATTTCTGTTAAAAGCGTGTCTCCTTTTAAACACACTAATGCAAGCGTGAGATCTACTAGTATTCATATTTATTTGTTCAAAACACCAGGGGACATTCTAGCTTCAGGATTTTGAGAATGCTTAGCCTCAATACGATAATGACGTATGTCACATTCCCACTGATAACACTATAATTATTACAGTTTTGATTGCTTTCTCATGGACCATTCAATATTTGACCATGGCGATATTTCCACCACAGTAGCGATTTATAGGTTATTAAGATTCGTACATTGTTACACCCAGAAACTCGTTGATCTAGAGGCTCATGTTCTGGGAAAGAAATGAAAAGTTTAAGGTGGAAAAGGCACAGTGGGGAAGAACAGAAGACAGGGAAACAATTATGTCCACGTTTTGTGAAGCAGGCTGGCCCTTGTTTTTTTCTATCCTGGTGTTCAGAAACTGAGTAAGCATTTATTGACGAGGTAAGTGGTAAGAAAAAAAAAAATACCTGACTGATGATAAAAGGAGCAGGATAAGTTTTTTAAAAATAAAAAGTGGTAAAGTGGCACACTGCAACACAGTAAATTCAATTCTTAGTATAGTTGAGTACATTTTGATTGGACTGATCTTTGAGCAAGTGTTCTCATCTCTGTGATGTAAGCGCCATTTCTAACCCTGTATGCCCTTAATGGCTAGAAATGTGACTTTAAAAGAAACGGACTGAATCTCAGGCTGCAGAAGTTAGTGTTAAGGTAACCAGCCTGAGATGGCATGGAAAAAACCAGATCATACATCTGGGATTTTTGGCCACATAAGCAAATTCAGTTGAAAGTCGAATGACAGTTGTGCCACTGTTGTGACCTCTTCGTTACCCACACATGCCTTGTTCATTATCTTTTGTAGACTTTGGCAAGAGAAATACAAGTAAGCCATAACTGATACATGCTCTCACACACAAAATGCTTCAAGGGGTACTTTGTTTAAAACATCAAGATCAACAACAACAAAATGCTTTGTAGACATTTGTGGCAGGAAGCCCAGCTGGGAGGTGTTTGGGAGTTTTGGATGACAAAAGTGTTCTAAAGGAGAAGAAGAAGGCTGCAGAGAAATAATGAAATAATTGTCTTCAAAATGGGAGCAGTAGTGCAGATCCCTGTGTCTGGATGAATTTTTTTGAAGAATAGGAATTGAGGTAGATAGTGACAAAGAGATTAAATGTTGGAGGCAGTATGCCTCTGGATACCAATTGCTGAGATTCACAAGTAGGGATGGTGCTGCTTTGCAATGTTCTGCTTGTTCTCAGAAGCATCTGATTGGCCACTGAGAACACGATGATGAGCTAGATGGGCCTTTGACCTGAGCCAATAGGGCTTGTCTTACATTCTTAGACATTTGTGCTATCATTTAGGGAGTCCAGGTGGCATTATTTTAATTTATTAGATTTTAGAAGAAGAAGAGGAAGAGTTTGGATTTGATATCCCGCTTTATCACTCCCCTTCAGGAGTCTCAAAGTGGCTAACATTCTCCTTTCCCTTCCTCCCCCACAACAAACACTCTGTGAGGTGAGTGGGGCTGAGAGACTTCAAAGAAGTGTGACTGGCCCAAGGTCACCCAGCAGCTGCATGTGGAGGAGCGGAGACGTGAACCCGGTTCCCCAGATTAGGAGTCTACCGCTCTTAACCACTACACCACACTGGTGTATCTTGAATGTTACCCTGAATCATTGGGATGGGACAAAATATGGTAGTTTCCTTGCTGGTCATTGGACCAGCTTCAATTATTTATTGCAGTCATTGGATGACATTGGATCTGTTTATATATATTTATAAAAGTATTCAACTTTGCCATAACCTAATGTTAGATGTCATTCATAACAGTCTATTTTAGTGAACATTGATCTGGTACCAGAAATCCTAGCATGAACACAACTTAGAACACCTATTAGTTCTGAAAATAAATATCATTTCTATAAATAAACAGTATATTGAACCCCTTGGCCTTCTTACTTTGCGATTTTTGTCCTTCAGGAAAGAGGCTGTGACTTTAACAAACAAATGAAGCCTTTCCTTTCAGAATATTTGGAACAACCCACATAAACTTTGTTTTATTTTTTGCATCACAGCAAATCGGGCATCATAATCAGAAATTATACAACGGGATATGCTTGCCAAAAGCTGCATTTTGAGGGCCAAGAAGTGTTGAAGGAGAACTCAGGGGCCCAATAGTTTAGGCACAATGGTGAGCAGGGATGGCCCATTTTGGCACTTGAGGTGCACTCCCCAAAGCCCCCCCCCCCACCAGGGAAGAAAGGATGAGGGAAGATCTACACCAAGAACAGCCTGGGGTGGGAGTGGGGAGAGAAAGATTGACAGCAGGCTCTGCTGTCCTTGTGGATCTTGCTGCCTCAGCCAGTCTCACATCATCTTGCCTCATGGGTGGGAATGGTGAGAATGAAGGTGAAGATCATGATGAAGGTGAACAGTTAGACGCCAAAACTAGAAGATGCCAAACTGGTCTGTGGACCACCAGTGCCACACCAGCTTCATTCAGGCTGGAAAAGCAGAAAGAGCCTTGGCTTATTTCTACTTGAATCCAAGGCTATGACTATGGGAGAAGCAGAACCTTCTTGGGGTGTTAATCCTGTGAACCCTTTCATCATAGGTTCAGGTTGTATATATGTGTAAATTAACCACATATCATAAAGACACCACAGTCTCCGCTGTGTAAGTGCCTTATCTTGAGTGAGTACCCAGAACTCCTGGAATGTTGCACTGCTTGAAGATTGGGGTTGCATGCAACACTGTGTGTTAAGCAGAAATCAACCATGGCACTCGCTTGCTCGCTCTCCCTGCCTGCAGCTTTTTCCTCTACATCACAACACAGCAAACTGTGCCCTCAAGACTCAGGCTTTGTCTAAGAGCTGGAGGATGCCCCCCACCCATATGTCATCTGGCACAGAGTCCCCTCTCCTTTGCTCTCAATGGCTCATCACCCAGGCAGAACCCAGGAGGCTAGCCTGGCTTGATTAGCTTATATTGAATCCAGGAATTTAGAGGGGTCTGGCACCCCCAAGCCCATAACAGTATATTTGTTTTTCCTGTATGCTGAAAGTGGCATATGCAATAACCAGCTCAAGTGATGAGGCGTTTTCAGAAGTCACTCTTGCTTCTGTTAAGTCGTGATCAATACTAAGCAATACTAAGACTACACTGGGATAAAAAGATACCAGCGAAAATATATTCTGCATCGTATTCCCACCCCCCACCCCCCAGCTCCAGTGTCAAGCGGCTGTTTTCTGTTCTCTTGAAGCTGCCTACAGTGGACGGACCCAGGAAAGATCTACAGCTAATTACGATATTTTATTTTATTTTTTGCGGTGGTGGACCTGCATGAGATGCTAAGCTGCAACGTCCCGAAAACTCCACAGAGCCTGCTTAACAAGGGGCTTTTAAGCTTACCCTTGCAAAATACCCCGTAAATGTCAGGCTTGCTGCATCCAGCGCTGAGGTTGACAAGAAGAGTTAATTAGGAGCAATTAGTTTATCCTCCTGCCGAGAGCCTCTGCTCTTCCCTTTCCCCCTCCCCTGCTGCTGCTGCAGAGTCCAGCATTGCTGTGCGTACAGCAGACGAAGGAATGAGATATGAGCTGAGTCCCGGTCTCTCTTTCCCCCTCCCCTCTCCTCCTCTTCTTCCTCCTCCTTTCCAGAGCGGTGCATTGTGGAGGTAATCGCCGAGGAAGCACCGCGCCGTTGACTCCGCTGTCCTACTCTGGGAGCTGTCCAAGGTGCTACTTCTCCTGGGAGTCCTTGCGCAGCGCACGCTCTGGTGCTTCTCGCTCGACCGGCTCCCGCCTTTCCCCCCTTCTATCCACGTCCTCTCAGTATACTGTTCCCTTGGCAGGAAGAGACCATGGTGTTTGCTCCAGGTAACGTATTTACTTCATCTCTCTCTCTCTCTCTCTCTCTCTCTCTCTCTCTCTCTCTCTCTCTCTCTCTCACACACACACACACACACACACACACACACACTCATTCACTCCCTTAGATCGTTGCACGGTGGGCCTTTTCTGCTCTCCTTGAGAAGCAGGGGCGGAGCTCTTCCCCAAACATACGTACGTACATGCCTGCATGCGTGCCTGCACACATACACACGCGCGCACCTCCACCCAAATGCAGATCGGGACTGTTGATATGCTGTCCCGACAGGCATGCGGGCAGAAACGCCGCAGAGGACCATACGGAGCTATTGTGGAGTCAGTTTTGTTTGGGACCAGATGAAATAAAGTTCTTCTTCTTCATCCCAACAGCTCTGGGCCAAAGAAAACTGCGGGGAAGCATACGGGAGGGGTTTGAGTTAGTGGGAGGCTGATAAATGGAACGACTGTTCTTCAGCAGGAAAACAGGACTGTGCCTGTGTGTAAAAAAGTGTTTACTAGCGGTTTGTCCTTATAGATGTCTTTCTCTCCCTCTCTCTGAATCATAAGGTCACATGGTGGTTAGACATAAGGAATTCTCTCCCTAGTTTGAAAGTTTCTCCAAATCATGTTTGTTTGTTTGTATGTTTAGTTATTTAGAGAGAGGAGAAAAATTATCTGTAGCAAAAGCTGGTTCTAAATTCACCTTAAAAAATAATAATCCCCAAGCAGATATTGTTATTTATTCTCATTTATTTATTTACTGCATTATCTCCCATTTCTGCACTTAGGCAGGAAGAACCAGATGCACAAATATAGGATGGGGGACACCTGGCTTACTAGCAGTACATGTGAAAAGGATCATGGGGTCTTGGTGGATCACAAGCTTAACATGAGTCAACAGTGTGATACAGCATCAAAAAAACCCTAATTCTATCCTAGGCTGCATCAACAGAAGTATAGTGTCCAGATCAAGGGAAGTAATAGTACCACTCTATTCTGCCTTAGTCAGACCACACTTGGAATACTGTGCCCAATTCTGCCACAATTTAAGATGAATGTTGACAAGCTGGAACATGTGCAGAAGAGGACAACCAAGATGATCAAGAGTCTGGCAGCTAAGCCTCATGAGGAGCGTTTGAAGGAGCTGGGTATGTTTAGCCTGGAAAAGAGGAGATATGATAGCCATGTTCAAATATTTTAAGGGCTGTCACATGGAGGAGGAAGCAGGCTTGTTTTTTCCTGCTCTGGAGGGTAGGACTCAACTCAATGGCTTCAAGTTGCAAGAAAGGAGATTCTGAATAAACATTCGGAAAACCTTTCTGACAGTAAGAGCTGTTTAGCAGTGCAACATACTCCCACGAAAGGTGTGGACTCTCCTTCCTTGGAGATTTTCAAGCAGAGGTTGGATGGCCATCTGTCATGATGCTTTAGCTGATATTCCCGCATTGCAGGGGTTGGACTAGATGACCGTTGGGTTCCCTTCCAACTCTATGATTCCTTCCAAGCAGCTCAAAGTAGCATTCTTGGGCTGCAGTCCTAACTCCATTTACTTGGGAGAAATCTCAGCTGAACACTGCGGACTTACTTTTGAGTAGACATAATTAGGATTGCACTGTTAGAGAACCCCCCATTTTCTCTTCACAGAAATGTTGTTGTTGTTTAGTCGCTTGCTCGTTTAGTCATGTCCAACTCTTCATGACCCCATAGACCAGAGCATGCCAGGCACTTCTGTCTTCCACTGCCTCCCGCAGTTTGGTCAAACTCATGCTGGTAGCTTCGAGAACACTGTCCAACCATCTCGTCCTCTGTCTTCCCCTTCTCCTTGTGCCCTCAATCTTTCCCAACATCAGGGTCTTTTAATTACTGGTCCCAAGGTCCTCAAGGAACTTCATGGCTGCATGGGGATTTGACTCAGCTCTTTCCCAGCCTGGTATTCTAACCACTACAGCTCACAGCTTGAAATCCTATACACACTCTTCTAGGTGTAAGTCTCATTAAACACAACGAGACTTACTTCTGAGTAGATATGCATAAAATTGTGCTGTTATGGTCCAGTCTGAATTCCTATGTTCTCTTCCCTCTGTCCACAGTCCTCAAGTCACTAATTCTGGAGTTAAGCCCATTAGGGTGTGAAATCGATTTTGAAGAATGTAGTTTAAGGAACAATAAGATAATTGCAAACAGGATTATTAAAAGGTCTGTTTTAACCAATAAACTCCTATGTTTTCAACAACGTGGTTACTCAGGTGTAAATGTGACTGAATTCAATGGGACTTACTCTCAAGTAAGTGTGTTTAGGATTGAAGATTTATTCTTGCTCTCTGGGTGAAGATTTCTTTGGCAGGAGGATCACTATTCATTGAAATAAATTCTGATTTGTTTACTCGGGTACTTAAGATTTTTATAAATTGCCCTTCCTTAAAAGGAGCTTTGGGTAATGTACGACAAACAAATAAACTTTATAACAAAATAGTAAAACATTAAAAAGAAATATTAATAACTCATTAAAATTCATTAACATGTAGAGCAGATTTAGGCCTATAAGCTTCAACCAGGTAATATCTATTCTCTTTCGGAGCTGTGCGGCAATATCCAGATTAAGTAAAATAAGTTCATTTTACTTAATCTGGATATTGCCGCACAGCTCCGAAAGAGAACTCCAAAAGCTTGAACTGAAATCAATGGGGCAAGTTAGTCTTGGTGTAAGTCACATTGATTTCTTGAAAACCACTGTGATATATGTTATATAATAACCCATTTCAGGTAAGTAATTAGCACTCATGCCCTACAAAGGTACAAGCTTACACAGCGTTTTGCATGAGAAATCATTTAGTGAAATAATTTATTATTAGTATAGATATAGATATATTTGATCCCTCAGCCCCAGTCATCTATGTATAAAATGACACGTTGTGCAAACAAAAACCAGTGCCACAACCACAAGTCATTTTTTCAACTTTTTGGATTTTCCTCAGACATTTATTATTTTTTAAAAAGACTGCAGCCTAGGCCACAATTGCTGCATGTGCTACAAGAATTCAAAGAATGAGATCCATAAGGGAATTCTATTTAAATGAATGGGACTTACTTCCAAATAACGTATTGGGACTAAAGTGAAACACCAACAAAAAGAGATCAGTTTCTGACAAGTTAAAATGTGTTTGTTTTTTTAATTGCCCAGTGTGCTGATTATTTCCAAGACACATTGGTAGACATTTTTACCTGGGACAACTTTATTTAACCCAACTATCCTTTGCTGCCAGCAGCACCCTCCAGAGTCACTACACCTCTTCTAATTACCCTTTATCTAAGAGCACAGATGGTCCACATCATTATTCACAGCCTGTTTTTGAGGCAAACACATGAGGCTGGAGAACAGCAGCCAGAGATTATAATTACAATAAAGACAACAACACTATTTCCAGTGGCTGATAAGTTGATAATAAATGTGCCATTTGTGAGTATTGTGTCAGAAGGAACAGGCTCTCCACACTCACAGGCCAATGTTTGCTTAATGTAATGATTCTCTTTCAGCTTGCTCTTGCAGGAAGGATATTTAGTAATTCCCAAATGTTTGTTCCCTTTCATAAGATGAGTGTCATTTTTAAATAGCCTTCGTTATTTGTTATATTATCTGTGAAAACAAAAAAAATTTTTTCCTTCCAGTAGCACCTTAAAGACCAACTAAGTTAGTTCTTGATATGAGCTTTCGTGTGCATGCACACTTCTTCAGATACACTGAAACAGAAGTTGTCAGATCCTTCTATATAGTGAGAAGGTGGGGAGGGGTATTACTCAGAAGGGTGGTGGGAATGGGTGATTGGCAGATAGCTGTGATGACCAACACGGCTACCTATCTGTAACTAACATTATCTGTGAAGTTAGAAAGCAGACACTGCCACTTGCCAGGATGAGAAATCTCAAGAAATATGGGTACAATCTAGGAAATTTAAGAAAATTAAATTTCCAATTAAAATCAATGTAGGCTGGTCTATTACAACAAATGGAGCACTGCCTCACCAACCTTGGCCCACCCTCAGGCAGCCTATACCTATTTGCTGTCTTACTTATAACAACCAGTCCATTGGTTGGCCCTAGCTGTCAGCTTCCTCCTCCATAGTCTCAGTGTTGTCCTTGTAGAACTAGCGAGGAGGACCTGCTGTTGGCTCTGGCTCCACCTACTGTTGTCCTCCCTGGCTTCCACCATATGAGTCTCAGTGGACAGCAGCCACCACTAATTAAAATAATGGCAAAGGGTTTGTGCTATGGGAGCTTGTTCATGAGTACAGATTGCGATGCACAGCCAAACAACTCTGGACTTGCTTTAGCAAGGGGGCAGATGTGTCACAGGCATGGCTATATAACAGACCACTCTCTTGGAGAAAGGAATCTTGTTTTGAAATATAGCGTGGCTCAGTTTTAGGTTGTATATATGTATGCATATATTATTATTATTATTATTAGCAATATTTTATTTCTATCCCGCACTCCCCAGCCAAAGCCGGGTTCAGAGAGGCTAACAACAGTAAAAGTAACACATAATATGAATTAAACTCATATTCTCTTCTTTCCTGGTCAGGAGATAAATGTGGAAATGAACAAGAAGAGGCAAAGCTGCAGAACGTGAGCAAGCAGATTGTCCACACAGTCATTCAGCAGGCTGTCCAGCAGCTCTCCCAGGAGAGCCAGCAAAAGGAGAAGGCGAGGCATGGCAGTGGGAGCCTGCAGCTGGAGAGAGGGCAACTAACCAAGAAGCATGAGAAGAAGTAAAAGGCCCTGGTTTCTTCTCAGGGAATCTTCCAGTCTGCAGCACTTCCACCTTCTCAGCATCAGCTGTGTCGCCAGTACCGCACTACGTCAGAAAAAGCAAATCCAAGTATAATCAGCACATAGCGATAGATGTATACCGTTGCAATAGTCCTCAGCTGAGAAATAGGGTTTTAAGTGCATTAGGTAGTGCCACTTGATATTTATGCAGTGCCTTGAACACACGTAACAAAATAATGCTGTGGCCATTGAAGTAGTCTTAAGCGCAAGTCCTTCCCAAAGGACACTCCCTGAAGGACTTCCTGTACTGTTGTGTGTGTCATCATCTCCAGATGGTTATTAGATGTCCCTTGAAGTTCAGGGGTCCCAGGAAGCCTTTCTATTGACACACCTGTTCAAAGATGTGCTTTAAAACTCCTCGAAGCACAAACCTACACCACGTTTCGAGTGAATACTGTGACGTGCTAAATGACCAAATGAAATCTATGAATGAGTCTTTCAGAAGCATACTCTCTCCTTAATCCAACCCAGAGTTAAACAAGCTTGAAGCTGCTGATTTAGGTTCTTGTGCTTTTAAAAACTTTATTTTTAATTCAAAACTGAATCAGTATTCAAAGATGGGAAATGAATGGGACATTGGGCACAACCCAGAGAAAATGTGTATTATCCCACACACACTTACTTGGGAATAATTCCCTTTGACCTCAGTGGGACTTCTAAGAAAACGTGTATAGGATTGCAATGTTAGCCCCTTAAAATCCATGCACTTCAAACTCTTTATAAGTACATTCAGTTTATTTCCATTGGAATTAAACACAACCAACTTTTTCTGGGTTTTGCTCCTTTGTTGCTTTTGTTTATTTTTATTTATTTATTTACAAACCTTCAGCATATTTCTTTGGAAGAGCAGAAGGCTGTCTGCAAGCAACTCCCAAGTGCCCATAGAACTTCATATATATCGTGTGTCCGGTGCCATGGGCAGAAGACCCTCCTTGGGTTCTGTGGAGAATCCCATCTTACAAGGAAATAGATAGCCAATTCAATGAATGGGCTTTACATTGTGTTCCTTGCATATAGGGAAAGACAAAGAACTTCATTTCCTTCATACTGGGCTTTATATATTCTTTTAAACCACAGGAGCCTTCCAGACTGGTATACTTGTCCTTATGCATAATTCTTGTTTAAAGGCAATCATATATTAAAACACAGTCTAATGTATCACCTGGGTCTGATTTAATGTTTCTGAATAAATATATATTAAGAAAAATCTGGAATTATCAAAATGTATTTAAAAATGCAGTTTATTTTATAAGCTTTGTTTGTTTTTTAATCACTAGGAAGCTAATAAATGCAAGACAAAATGGTTCACCATGTGCTTTTTATGCCTAACAGTGCAGCCCTACATGTCTACTCAGAAGTAAGTCCCACTAAATTCAGAAGAGCTTATTCCCAGACTCCTAGGTAAGTGGATTGAGGATTGCCGCCTAAATTTCACAAGTATTCACTTGGATTAAACATCTGCATTCCTCTGCCTTGCTCTTCCAGGTGTAGAACACACACTTATAGCTCCTACGTATAGAAGAACACATTACCTTTGATGTTATCCTAGTAATGAAACAAACATCAGGGATAATGTTTTCTTCTAAGAGCTACATAGCTGTATTAAGAACCTGATCTGCAGGTTCCCCACCTGGGAAAACAGCAATGAAGTGGGAAGAATTTTAATTGATGTAATATTTCTGTAGCCATCATGTATCTGGATTTACCTTGCACCGAGCTCATTTGTCAGACGGCTCTGCCTTTCTGCTGTGTCAGCCCAGAACAAGCTCTTATCAGGACTGCAGGGTGAGTCATTCTGGAGACTTGTGGAGAACTGATATAACTCTATAGCACAGTGCACATGCCATATGGTAATAAAGTGCTTGTTTCATGGTATTAGATAGTGACTCACAATAGCATTTGAGAAGAAACTAACCTCTCACAAAATATCTCATTTGCTGTTGCATTCCGATTTTTGGTACTGGAAATATTGGGGTGTCTAAGCAGTGGTTGGATTCACATCAGTGGGAGGCTAACAAAGTAATCCTATGCATGTCTACTCAGAAGTAATTCATAATGATGTCAATGTGGCATACATGCAGGATTGCAGCTAAGACTGAGGCTGTGATCCTATATGCACTTACCTGGGAGCAAGTCCTATTGGACTCAATGAAACTTCTGCATAGGATTGTAATATTAGGAGAAACTAGATGTATTCACTAAATCCAGTAAAGAAGTTCTCATGGGGAATTGATATGATGTTGTTGTTTAGTCATTTAGTTGTGTTTGACTCTTTGTGACCTCATGGACCAGAGCACGCCAGGCACTCCTGTCTTCCACTGCCTCCCGTAGTTTGGTCAAACTCATGCTGGTAGCTTCGGGAACACTATCCAACCATCTCATCCTCTGTGGTCCCCTTCTCCTTGTGCCCTCCATCTTTCCCAACATGAGGGTCTTTTCCAGGGAGTCTTCTCATCTCATGAGGTAGCCAAAGTATTGGAGTCTCAGCTTCAGGATCTGTCCTTCCAGTGAGCACTCAGGGCTGATTTCCTTAAGAATGGAGAGGTTTGATATTCTTGCAGTCCATGGGACTCTCAAGAATCTCCTCCAGCACCATAATTCAAAAGCATCAATTCTTCGGCAATCAGCCTTCTTTATGGTCCAGCTCTCACTTCCATACATCACTACTGGGAAAACCATAGCTTTAACTATATGGACCTTTGTTGACAAGGCGATGTCTCTGCTTTTTATGATATGATAGGTTAGAATATTTTTGATATGATAGGTTAGAATATTATTGCAATAATCTCAGATTCTTTTAAGGCTATCTACAAATATAAGATAAATAACATATATAATGCAGTCAGAAATTACTTCAGAACAACACAGTTCATACATATGAGTATTGGAGCCAAATGAGGTGCATCTGTTTTCAACTTTAACAACTGTCCTAGCTGTCGATGTAAGCCCAAGCTCAGTTGCTTCAGAAACAACATTAACAGCTGTAAGTTTTATTTGATTAAGGATGCCTGTCCTGCCTTCAAGAAAAACATTTTCAGGACTACTTTATAAAACAAACTACAAAGCCAAATGCACGATAAAGCTGCAATGGAAGATAAAAGCAGTAGAGATGACTCAGATAGTTAAAAGGCCTGGAAAGGGTCTGGTTAGATGTGGCCTTGGCCTTCAACTGCACATTTTTGTTTGTATTTATAGGAAAAAGGAGGAGGAAGAAAAGAGGGAGTACAGTGGAAAGCACAACAAAATGTGCTTTGAATGTGCTTTCAGGGTATAGTGTGTGTATGAGGTCCATCCTATTCCTGATCATGTGTATTCAGAGATCTCATCGATTCATCTGGGATCTGGAAGTTCAAATGTAGCTCTGACCTTCTGTAGCATCATATGCACAGCTTGTACATGAGCAGCAGTATCAGTTTCAAGTCTAAATGTCTGTTGCACTCCATTAAGTCAATGCCGTGTGAAACGAAAATGGCCAGCGTGTCTCCTGCCACCATGACTAAGATCTGAGGGAGACTAAATAATGGGTTCAACCCAACTACTTAATTCTGTCATATTTTAGGAGCAAGTGATTACACGCTAAAGTGCTCATAATAGAAATGGAAAATGGCTCCACAGCATGGTTTTGCAAATGAGTCATCAATCAGATGTTTTACAGACGTCTGAGGAAAGGGCAAGGCGTCACAATCTCCCATATATTCCACAAAGAGCAAAAGAAAGAAAAAATGGTGCCTGCAAAAATAGCTGCTCGATCACCATGTCCTTAATTATTTAAATGTTCTTCAGAACATTGTACCTAGAAGGTTCTCAAGTTTCTGTGTGACTAGAAGCGTCTTATTCCAAGCAGGGATCTCTGTCCTGTGCTGCAATTGGTGAATGTCCCCTGACTCTCAGAGGTGCTGCACTATAGTTCCTGTTCACTGACAGTTTCCTGTATGGCTGTTCAGAGGGAGTTAATCCTACAGAATGTCTTCTAAGCCCAGTTCACTTCTTACATTTTCCCCACACAGAAAAATGCACTTTCCAAGTAATCCCACCATTACTCAGCTTATGTCTGGTATCACAATATCTAATTAGCAGTGAGGTGGGGAACAACAAACTATCAACATCAACAATACTCTGCCCCAGCCACTCTGGACAGCTTTCAACACATATAAAAACATAATAAAACATCAGACATTAATAGTAACAATCTGATCCAATATAAAAGTCACAATAACTTTAAAACAAACAACTTCTATCAAATAAAGCAATAGTCAATAATCCATTACAATCTAATACTAAACAGTAAAAATTCCATCCGATGAATCTAATTAGGCTTGGCACAGGTCCCAGTTTTGTGAAAACCCTGCCCACCTGCCCACAACTGAGGTAATGTGATATCAGGTAAGAGGCAGGTGGAGATGTGACTGTCAGAGCACAAACAGATGCCTAAAAGTGCACTACCATTCATGTTTTGGCAAGGAGGCTTGCTTTCACTGCCATTGAGCTGCCAATCAACTATTATCATCATGCTACTCAGTTTCCCTGTGGGGAAACTTCGTAGGCAGCCAATCCAATCAGAAAAGTGGAGCTTGATGTAAGCACCTAGCAGATTATAGGTCCTTGGATCAAATTCTCTGGGATCGGCTACACCACTGGGTAGGAACACAGCAGAACAGCAAACGCCTACAGAAAGTGAACGGGAACTCACTTCAAGCTTTCTGGGACTGCTGCATTCCTAAGTACTAAGCAGCTGGAATGAGGTGAAATAATGACAGCAAATAGTAAAAAGGAACAAATCAGATGGTTTTCAGGGAGTATTTTGATCTCCTAAACTACAGCTTTCACTCCCAAAATTATTGGGAATATGAATTTTGTGTCGCTGAAACCACATCAGCCAGATTTTTGTTAAATTAAAGGTGCTTTCCAGTCTTGTTTGCAGGATAGCACCCCCTGGTCCCAAATACATCCTGCCCTGCCTATTTCACTTGCTCACCTTCAGGTGAACTTGTGTGTGTGGCGTTTGCCTCCTAAGTGGGTCATAAGGAAAGGGTTAAATGAGTGTGATGTGATTGGCCAGAGAGAAACAGATAGGAGGAGTTAGAGTGAGAGTTGGTGTTGTGTGGAAGTCAGTTGAGAGTTGGGAGTTGGAGAAGGAAGAGGGAGAATAGTCTGTGGGTTGGTCGAGTTGTGCTGTGAGAGAGTGAGAGGAATTGTTAGGTGGAGTCAGATAGATAGTTGGGATAATCAGTTTTAAAGTGGTTAAGAATGTATAGGTCAGTAAAGGAACTAAGATTAAGAAACTGACAAGAAAAATTAACTGAAACCATAAGCTTGTTCATGCCTATAAATAAACTTGATTATTTGTTAATGTTAACAACTGTCTGGACTCCGTGTGTACCCGAGAGAAACGGGTTGGTGGCAGTGAAGAAAGCAATCACAGTGGTGGCACAGGGATCAATAGATCATCAAACGTCCGGGGACCCTGTATGATCGCCACAGTGTGGCTTTTCTTTTATACAACTTGATAGAATATTTTGTCATGCACAGCTGCCATTTGCCACTCAAAAAACAAAACAAAAACAGTTTATAACAAGTGAACTTTCTCCTGGCAAATTTTACCTGTCCTTTTACAAAAATGTTCTGATCATCCAGCCATTAAACAGCCCACTGTCTCATCAAATCAACAAGCTCCAGGCACTTTTAGATGTCAGACAGGTTTACATTCTAATTTTATTAGAAGCAAATCTGATGTCACTGCAGAATAGCAAGTGGCTACAACAGTGTCTCACATCTACCTTTCCTGCAAAATCTATTGTAACATTTCATTAAGTGGACTTTTAATAGGGCTGTCACCTCACTCAGGTTTTATTACCCCATTATATATCTGTTTTAACTCATCAATCAAGTTAGTATAGGTGTTTGCTGAGGAGATTTGATTAGCTGTTTAATGATCATCTCGGTTAAATGAAGACACATTTGAATCCCATACATTTCAATTATATCATAATATTTGGATGCATGTATCAGAGCCATGTTTTAGTAACATAAATGTATAGATTTTGTATGAGAGATTAGACTGGAAATTAATTATTGAATGAGCCGTTTCATTTATCTGTCGCACTAGGCATACCCAACACACAGATACAGTATATGAAGGTTTAGAGTAGGGTTGGGGAACCTAGAGAGGGCCTTTTGGAAATTGTTGAACTACAACTCCCATCATCTCTGAGAATTGTCCATGGTGGCCGGGGGCTGATGGGAATTGTGGTCCAAGAACATTTGGAGGACCACAAGTTTCTCATCCCCAGTATAGAAGATTGGTAAACAAAGCTACAAGCTATGGAGACCCCTTCCTTTTTCTTCAAGGAAGTTCCAAGAGAATTTGCTATCAACAGTAATTGAGGAGGCTCTTGTTGCAATGCTGATGAAGAAGTTAGCAGAGGCTTGGTGTGGTTCATTTTGATGAAGCCTTACCAAAGTTCCTACTGGAAGAAACAGAAATGCTCCGACTCTCTGCTTTCTGCCTGGGAACCAAAATACATACTCCACACAGACATCTAGGTGTAGACAGTCCATTGCATAGCAAAGGATAGATGGAAGGAAAACATCTTATGGGTTGGGTTGGCACACAGCTATAGAAAGAGACATCCCATATTGTTATTTTCACTGAATTTTTATCATCATCAGTGTCACATTTGCAGAAATCTCATAACAACATTGCACCAGTACTTCCTTTTTTTTTTATAAAGAGCTAAAAAAAAATAGCGAGACCGGGCAACAATAAATAGATATTTGATATCCACTAAATATTGAGTTTGGACACAATGTTGGCTTGTTTTGAAAAAGTATTACAACCCAACTTTGGGCTATAATAAGGGCATCCAAGATGGCTTATGTTTGTAAAACAGAACAGCATAAGCCTTCATTCCACATTAAGTTTTTTTGCTTAGAGCTGTGCTATACCAATGTCAGAATCCTGGACACCTATCTAATGCACATGCTTGGGTTGGGGGAAATGAGGTGATAGGAGAGTCCCAGGAGAGTCCCAGGGCTGCTACCCATAGATCCAGAGGAGGCTGAAGACCGCCACCAATGGAGGTCCTTGTGCCATAGCCATCCTTATCCCTCCTTTCCTATCTCACCAAGTCTAACAGTCATTATTACATTCGTCTTATCTGGATTTGGCTCTAACTGGCAATAACTGCATGTTATTGTGGCTTCATAGAGAGATGTGTATGGAGAGAATGATTAATACCAAATTTAGAATAAGTGCTGACACTATCAGCAAGACATGCTTTTAGTTGTAGGTTTAGGGTTCTTTCCCTCTTCTCATGTGGGCGATTTATCTCAATATGCCGTGATCTACTTGATGAAGTTAGCAGGGCCTTTTTTTTTGGTATTAAATTACACGGAACACAGAAACTGACAAATTGAAGCCCTAAGTTTATTAAGCTGCCTGCTCTTTCTATAGGCAACCTGCTTTATTGAGAATTGATTTAATTTGCCCCATGAAACTAGCGAATTGCCTTCAATTTAAAAGTTTTGCTAAGGTTATGCCTTGGTAAAAGGGCAGGAGTAAAATCAATTGATGTTTGCAAAGAGCCATTTCCGTGATGTCTGCATCTGGTAACGTTTTAACAAAATCTGATTTCTTGCAGGTTTTACAGTCTGGCCCCATATTATATTAATAATTATTTTCTGTGCATAGCTGGATGGCTTCTCGGATTCTCTCCCTGTGCAAGATATGAAGGAGGATATTATTTCAAGTGCCTTGTTGGGGACATTTTATTAATCTTACAAGTCACTCCATTCATCAGTAGCATGTACCCAGCAAGCCCTAACTAAGCTTTATTCATTTATATTTATATTTATATTTATATTTATATTTATATTTATATTTATATTTATATTTATATTTATATTTATATTTATATTTATATTTATATTTATATTTATATTTATATTTATATTTATATTGTATTCATAGATATTTTGGATTGTTAGTTTTTTTCCTAAACCAAAGACTATGCCTATACTTTATTGGTGGCTGGAATATCAAGGCAGCCATGGCTCAGCCCTACAAATGAAATGACACTTTAGAAAAAAGTCCCCCCCCAAAAAAAAACCCTCCTAGCCACAGTCTTTCCTGTGCCATATATCTGTCTATAATCCATTTTAACTAAGAGGGCTTCTTTCTGTCAATCTCCCAATGAGCCCTCAACAGAAACAAAACAATGGTCTAAATAATAATAATAATAATAATAATAATAATAATAATAATAATACATAGGTTTTCATCAATCACCAAGAAGTTCATTCTAATGTAGCTCTTACATAAAATGAAAGTGATGATAAAAACCCCACTGTCTCCACTTTGGTTGGAACAATAATTTCTTCTAATTAAGAATCCAGATAGATCTTTTCAACTGTATCTTCTGTAGGAATCTCAATGGACAACTGAACAGGAGGAATGCTCTATTTTTTATAATTTTTTAAATAGTTTAGTTTTACTGGAGTTACAAGAAGCTAACATTTTATAGAACCAGAGCTGCTGCCAAAGTGCAATACATATCGGACAGAAACTACCAAGCAAGGTGAAAGATTTATAGGATCTGAAGAAAAGAATTCTGAGCCTTCCAGACCCTATCTATGTTGGCAGAGGCAGCAAAAGGGGAAAATTAAAGTAGGCATGGTGGAAATAACCTAAGTGCCCTGATGGGGATGCAAATCATTCCCTCCCCACTAATTGGATGGATCATTTGCTCAGTGAGGGGGGGCGGAATAACTGCCTCTACAGCTAATTTGTACAGATCATCTGGGGATGGTGGTGCTGTATTTTTGCATCTCCCTCCCTTGCTTCCTCCCTCTCCATGCATGCCAGAGGGTGCAAGTGGCCACACCAACCATTGACATGGAGCTCCAGGGGGTTGGGTGGCCCAGAGACAAAGGTTGGCCACCACCGCTGCATCAGAAGCACAAACAATCCATTGATTCTTGTCATCAAGCAACCTCCTACTTACAAGTGGCTGCAAAATCTCTCACTGGGAGAGCAAGGGTGGTTTGCTATGGGACATGCTGGCACTGGGATGGTAACCCTGACAACACCAGCTGAATGTGCTACTGGTACAGCAGTCAGGAAGCATCGAGTTTCAAGATGACATGCCAGCATACAATGAAATAAGGGTAGATGGAGGCATGGGAGTCAAGTTAAGGACAAGGAGTACTGAACATCTCTCCCGATTACAATCAGTGCTTCCAACCTGGGGCACTGTATGCAGTGGGGATCACAGTAAGTACCACAATTAGGCAACCAGCAATGGCAACTTAAGAGCATGTGGCACAGGATACATTTCTGAAAGCTCTCGAAAATCAGTGGCATTTACTATTTCGTCTGACCTTATCGGAACAGTTTATTTGCACGAAGGCACGAAGGCTTATTGTTACCTCCTTAGTTTGAAAGGTTGCAAAGATTCTTACTTGGGCAACATTCTTCACTCTTTGCAGACAAACACTTTCCTAGCGGAGCAGTGCCTTTTTGAAAATAGCATATCTTAGAAGAAGAAAAAGCTAAGTCAAAGAAGATATCCAAAACATACCACAGAGTCTTCAAGCAGTTGTATTTATATACATTTTTTTTTTTAAAAAAACATAGTTAAGTAATGAGCATTTTTCTAAAGTCCCCTCAAAGACGGGACGTTAAACAAAAACAAACAGGAGAGGTAGGGAGAAGAGCACAGAAGGCAGCAGTTTGTGAAAGTTTTCATAACAGAAAACAGGAGGTGTTAAAGCAGATTATAGGAGCAAGGCCCCTTTAAAAATCTAAAGACAAGCTTAGTTAAACCAGTTCAAGAAAACCTGCCTCACTGTCTGGGATATAACAAATAGGCCACAATAAACAGTAAGTGAAATAGGACATATTTAAAAGTGATTAAATCTTAATAATAATTTTAGTAAGCTTGATTAGAGCCAATCTGTTAATTTGTGTGGTGGAATACTGGTTCTCTCATACCTCTTGCAACATAATGAACACGCTCCTTTGCAAAGCAACCTGTAGCAGTGAATTGCTGGGCATCTAAGGTCATGCCTAGATACATTCTTTCCCTTTCAATGGGCATCCATTCTGAGAAGAAGGGTTGCTCTCCCTTCACTTCAGTTTTCCTTTGAGATCCATTCACAATACATATCCACAAGTGGTATTCAGAGATATATGTGCCCTAATGAAAGCTTCCTTGATGCTAAGAGTTTTTAACATGGGTGAACAACTTATTTGGCAAGAAATTGCAAAAACTTTTAAAGAACATAATAAGGGCCACTTTAGTGCTACTTCTATGCCCACTTTCTTCCAAGCAGCCCACTAGCTCTGTCAAGTGCTATCCAGATTGTATCTGCAGTCAACTTGTCTCTAAATTTCTGTCTGTTAATTACCTCTTTTACAAAGGCAGGCTTAAGTTGTTTCACTCTCTGAGACAAGAGACAAGACAGCTTCCCATTGTTCCATCTACATGGCTGTAGGCTAGTTATGAGGGTGCAGGACAATTCATGTGGCACACTGAAGGGTACAGCTCTGGAGGAACAGCCAGGAGGCTACTGCCACTGTCCCCCAGCATCAGCCTCCTGAGGCCATTGCCTCCTGGTGCCTAATGATAGGGCCAGCTCTGCCTTCTACCAAGGTATGCAACCAGGTGCAAAGGCTATCTGTTGAGCTGTTTATCTTTAATGATTTGTGTAGTAGGCTTCTATTTATAACTTAATGTATATGACTGTGGTGAAGCAGAAACAAAATAATGGCTCAGGGGTGATTGCTGTATGATCTACAAATCAAGAAGTCAATCTGGAATGTGATGAAGATTATCTTCCAGCTGCGTAAAAATAAGTCAATGTTTCCATAGTATAGTACTCTTATTAGTCCCTATCCAGCCTCAGTAATGGAATATTCCATACATAAAAGGAAATACTCAGCTTTTAAAGAAAAGGTCATAAGATGTTGAGTGGCAAGGAGGCAAGTCGGTTATCACAGGAAGCCTTCCCTAATCCTGTGCTTTCTAAGTGTTTTGGATTCCATGAGGTCTAGCAAGCATGTCAATGGTCCAGCATATCTGGAAAATATCAGGTTGAGGAAGGAGCCACATAGCTGTCATATGCTAGCTGGAATGGAAAATCACGTTTTCCCAGTGATGCAATATTGCCGTTTTGAGTGCTAGAAAGACAAAATGCCCCCATAAGTTTTGTTCTTAGAATAACTAGGATAGGTCTTCTGTATGAGCCTGTCATAATCACTCATCATTGGTGGATTTTGGGCAGCATGACCAGTTTCCCCGCACTGGGCACCTAGCCAAGGGGGCTCACAACTATGACATAGTAATTTGAAAGACCAAAGTTGAGCCCTGTACTTATCTTAGAGATAGCAAAACCCATAAAAAAGGACAAGGGTAGTAAAATAAAACACCACTGGTTATATTTAGTTGATCTGTGTCAACCTATGTGCTTCACAGTTTCTTGGTAACTGCATCCACTGGGAATTTAAGCAACACATGGATTATTATTTTTTCTTTTGTAAGTCAGATTTTGCAGAATACCATACATGTACCAGCATGTAAGTAAAACTGCATTCCACATTACCAGAGGAAGATAAAGCTCTAGTGGCAGGAGGCTGAAGCTGAGAACAAGAACAAAATTCAGAGGAAGTTAACATACAAACACCTACAGTTCACAAACACACAAGCACTCATTGCTCCTAAATGAGAGCCACAGGAGGCTTGGCCAATGTACTAACAGCAGAACAAAGTCAGTTCAGTCCATCAAAGGCCTGTAGGAAAAGGTAAGTCTTTATCTTGCGCTAAAAAGATGTCAGTAGAGGCACCTAGGGTTGGCATATACACATTGTGTGTGGATGTGTGATTCAGCCACCAAATGGAACTGATGTGCCCCCCAGTGTTGGTTCACCACAATAACAAGTAGTGTTTTTTAATCTAAATATCTGGAGTTATTTAAAAACTAAAACTTATTGCATTTATTATGCCACTACTTAGTGCTTTATAATATTTTTATCTTTTTCAGTGTGACTAAAACACTTTCTAATTACAAAGCCAACCCAGTGAGTTAGGTACAGATTCTACCACAAACCTTCTTTGCCATGTTATGTGAAATGGTTACTGTACTAAAATGATGTTTTAAAGGAAACTGAAAGTGTCAGTTCAGCATTTATTCTTCAATCCATTACCCAAAGGACATGCTACATTTGAAAAAGTAGTCTCCATCCTGCATATGGTTAGGGTGCTTAACAGTGGCGTAGCGTGGGGGATGCAGGGGGGGCCGGCCGCACCGGGCACAACATCTGGGGGTTAGGGTTAGGGTGCGCAAATCCATAAGGGTTAGGGGGCGCAAATTACTTGCCTTGCCCCGGGTGCTGACAACCCACGCTACACCCCTGGTGCTTAAGTCACATGCAAGTCAATAGGGTTTAGCTGCAATCTTTGCACACCTACCTGGGAGTAAGCACCACTGAACTGAATGGGACTTACTTCTGAGCAGACATGCATAAGTGTGCTGGAATAAGTGGTTTGATTGTGTGGGGTTGTTTTTGTGTGGTCTGATATTGGCATGTTTTCTCAGAAGTAATAGTGCTGTCCTATACAGTGGCACCTTGGTTTACAAACTTAATCCATTCTGGAAGTTCTTAAACTGAAACCATTCTTAAACTGAGGCACATTCCCTAAAGAGGCCTCCCGCCACCGGTGCCCTTCCACCATTCAGCTTCCGTTCTTAGACCGAGGTAAAGTTCGCAAACCAGGACACTGCTTCCAGTTTGGGGGAATTTGTAAACCGAATACAGTGGTACCTCGGGTTACAGATGCTTCAGGTTACAGGCACTTCAGGTTACAGATTCTGCTAACCCAGAAATAGTACCTTGGGTTAAGAACTTTGCTTCAGGATGAGAACAGAAATTGTGCTCTGGCGGCGCAGCGGCAGCAGGAGGCCCCATTAGCTAAAGTGGTGCTTCAGGTTAAGAACAGTTTCAGGTTAAGAACGGACCTCCAGAACGAATTAAGTTCTTAACCCGCAGTACCACTGTAGTTCGTAAACAGGGCTGTTCTTAAACAGAGTTACCACTGTACATGTCTATTTTGAAGTAAGCCTTGCAGATTACTATAGGACTGTAAGAATACATAAAACTGCAACCTGACAGTTGGGTGCAGGGCTGCTCATAGAAAAAATGTTAGCAATGCTAGCACAGGAAGTGAAGAGCAATGCAGCTAATTGACTCAGACTACACGTAGCTGAGTTCAGACATGTGCTTCAGGCTCTCATTTTGTCCAAGCTCCTTGTACAATAGCATTTCCTTCCATCCATTATTCAGTACTGGGTGCAGTAAAGCAATTTCAACAACCTAAAAAGATTTGAAAAATAAGTTGCTTGATCAGTAGGAAGTGTTTGAGTCCAGCTTCCAAGGTAAGTGAGGGTCTTAGGAAGGACTAGGAAGGGCCTTGCAGGGGCCATCACTTGTTAGCACTCGGAGAGTGGATGGAGACAGCACAGAAGTCACCTGGGCAGCCAGGTCTCTGCTGAGCAGTAGCAAGATGTCTTGGCCCTTAACCACAGCTTGTGTTCCTTTGGAATGAGGCACAGACAAGTGCCTTTAAGAAATATGGTTTATTTTTACGCACATTTACAACTTGGGTTTTGATTGAGAGAGGGTTTGCAGCATTTACATCCCAAAATGGGCTTCCCAGCAGTGCAGCAATAGATTCAGAGGCATGCTATGCGCCATCCCCATGCCCCGATGTCATAGCCTGTTCCAGACAGCCAATGTGGCAGCTGCTGCCCTTGATTTCCCCAAATAGAGTTCGGCCCACTTCCTCCTCCTCCTCCCACCTAGCAGGACTTGCTGAAAATAACTCTGCGGTTTAAAAGGACACATTTCTTTCTGTGGTGAAATCACACCCTCTGTTACCCTGGCAACTTCCCCTTCCATGCCGGCACCTGGCTGATGGCTCCCATTATCAAACAAACCAAGCCATTTTAAACCTTTCGGGTCCCCCAGCGAGGCACCACCAGGCTGGCCTCATGAAGAAGCGAGTTGGTCTTAATGCAGCCCTTGCTAAATTTATGAATTCATGAGTTTGTTCAAATTCTGCCCCTTCACTGAAAGGCGAGATGGTGGAGGGTCTGCCCCTCTGAACTCATAACACTATTTAAATGACAGGAATTCTTTCTAAATTTGCAGGTATGCATCAATAAGTATATGTAAACTATATGCAGATCTTGTTGTTCCTTTTTTTTGAGAGAGAGAGAGAGGGTAATGCATTGCATTACAGGATTCAAATTTCTCTTGCAGGCTTTGTAAATGGATCCATCCCCACTGCCTTGGATGTATAACACAAAACGGGAAGGAGACCCAGATATAGTTAACTTTAACCAAACCTCATCACAACCCTCCAACAGAGCTCAGAATTTTATTTCCTATATGAATTGAGCTTTCTCTCTCTCTTTCGTTGGTTAAAAATTAACTCCAGACTTCTTTATCTGTAGCTTTCACTGATGCCCAACAGATGGTGCTCCTGTATCACAGACTTATTTTAGTTTTCGCCCCTATATATTTTGAACCACACCTGCATGCCCACGTACACACATACATACAAAATTAAACAATTCTACACATAAATCAGAGACAGGGGGTTGTCAATAAGATAAACGTCAGGACAATTCTTAGTTAATAACTGAAATAATGAAATGATTGGAGGAATGATTAGACGTACTGATAAGTTCCAATTTTATAATGTTTAGTAGTGCTATTTGTCATTTTTCTTTATCAGCAGGGAGCTCTGAGCCTCCTCACCAGATCAAGCAGATTTTTATTTATATTTTTTTATTATAAAAACCTCCTTTAGGCATATTTTATCTGGCTACCAGGTAGATACCCTCCCCACCAGGGGGGGGGGTTATACTTAAGGGGAAAAAATGATTGTGATTTCAGCCTTAATCGTGGAGCCAATGTGTGATTTATATATTTAATTACATTTGCGTCTCACTTTTCCTAGGATGAGCTCAAGACAACATGCATTGTTTTACCGCATTTTATCTTCTCATCAATTCTGTGAGGAAGAGAGAGAGAGAGAGAGAGAGAGAGAGAGAGAGAGAGAGAGAGAGAGAGAGAGAATGGAGCTGGTGGCTCTGGGTCACCCAGGAGGCTTCATGGCGAAATCAGATTTGCCTCTGAAGCGCCTTAGTCCTAGACTGACACTCTAGGTGCTACATCACATCATACTTTTGACCACCCAAGGATGCCAGATGTTGTGTGTTTGGTCTTGAAGTTCCACTCTTTTCTAAAAGTTCCATTCTGTTTTCCTTTGTCTGTTTGATTGTACTCTTAATAATAATGCAAATATTACTTCAATTTGGAGTTAGGGTTGGAGTGAGTTTGTCAGAATCTCAAGCAATATCCAACTCCCTGACCCCTAAGAACTGGACTAGGGTAAATGGGAGACACTAAAGTACCTCTCAGTCTGGGTGGTCTTTTAATGCTCCGTTGTTTCAGTGGCCTGTTCATTTAGGAGTACATCTGACACACATTTCATTTTAGTGTTAGGTAGATGGAACACCCACGCTGAAATTTACATCTGCAAGCTCACCCATGCAAGAATCACATTTTTGTGGACCTATTTCTTATTTGTATTTCTGGATGTAGCTGTCCTTCAGTGATTTTATGTGAAAACATTAAAATAATCCCTAGTCCTATATCTATCCAAATTTCAATGAAATGTTTTATGTAGGCTTATAAAATGTGTCAGGTGTTTTATGCATGCAGTTCCTGGCCACTCAGCTGATACTAATATTTTCTGACCTCATACTCTTAGCCCCAGTTTTTCTATAAACCATAACACTCAGAAGTTGTAAATTTAATTTGATCTTTACCTATTTTATGGTGTAATTAACCGAACTATGGAGCTGTTTTAGGTTTGATGGCATGTGCTGTACTATGAGTAAACAAGAATTTTGTAAATTAAGCAAGATTTTTTAAAAGAAACACTTAGTTACAAAACACCTGATTAGCTTCTGCCAGAAAATCTGTCCTCTGATGATCCCTCTCTTTTGACCCTACCTGCACTATACATTGAAAGCAGTATCGTATCATTTTAAACAGTCAAGGCTTCTCCACAAAGACTCCTGTGAGCTGTAGGGTGCGGAGAGCTGAGCTGCAGTTTTCAGAGTTCCCTGGGGAAAGGGATTGATTATTAAACCACTCTGAAACTGGAGCTCTGTGAGGGGAATAGGGGTCTACTAACAACTCTCAGCACCCTTAATGAACTACAGTTCCCAGAATTCTTTGGGGAAAGCTATGACTGTTTAAAGAGGTATGATACTGCTTAAAATGTATAGTGCAGATGGGGACCGAGTCAATGTGCCCTTTGGTGGCAGTGCCAGACATCTGAGCCTAGTCACGTATTTAATCTCCCACAATAGCTTAAAGCAATGCCAGGTAAGGGGCACTGTGGTAAATTTAAAAGACGGCTAGATCTAGCCACCCAACACTGTTCAAGGGCCAGGAATACTAATGATAAAAGGAGCCTGCAGAATGCAGAGGCCCAGGCACCTGCTAAAAGATGCCAGGTGCTGTGCCCCACCCAGTTCCACATCCTGGCAACATCTGTATTCAAAGCATCACTCACAGTAGATTACCTATATGCAGGTGGCAGTGCCGAAGCATTAAACAGGAAGAATGCAAATTGGATTACAAACCTGTAAATTGCTATTGCTGCCTTATTTACTCACTGGAGAACACCCAGCAGAACTCTTAATGTAAACATGGAATGAAAGATAACAAAGTTGGAAAGATTTTCTCATAACCCAGCATGTTAACTTACGCAGTGACCTTTTCAAACAACCGATTCTGCTCTGGAAGCCAGGAGTTCAGCTTCTCCAAGTAAGTACCAGAAACTATAGATACACCAGCCTCCCGACTCACTTCAGGACAGGTGTCTTCTCCTTTTCATCCTTGGCAACTTTAGAATCCGTGACTGATGCTGTTGCCAGGAGCACTTCCAACTCTTGGTTCTCATCCTTTCCTGCTGTTGCTAAGGGACACTCAGCAAGCCTGCTTTGCCCTTTAGGTATCTGTCTGCTGTCTTGCCAGGGTGTCTTGCTGTCTTGCCCTCCCAGATTCTGCAGGCTATACGTTGCTACTGGGAACCCGATGTCTGTCTCACAATACTGATGTTTTGCAGGGAAATCTCCCAATGATGCCAATGCAAAGATCAGCTTTAGAGGAGAATTTTTCCTCAGAACTGCAACAGGGGAGGAAAGAGTTAAATTTCCATGCCTGCTGGAATGCTGATAATCCAGCAAGGATGCATTTAACATCACATCAAGTTTGGCCCTTAGAGTCCCATAGGCTCTCAGCACAGCTGTTCTGGAAAATCACTGTTATTCAGTTAGGAGCCTCCGCTCCATTTGTCATTGTCCCCAACCCTCCCTTTGCAGGTTGTTGATTTCTCTTATCATGCCATCTAGAGAGAGAGAAACATAAATCTTGACTAGCTTAATAAAGCATATATAATTGCTGATAAGAGTACTCATGTTTCATATTCTATCATACACTGTAGGCAACCACACAACAAACTCCCAATTTTATGAATTGTGCATCCTTGATCAGGAATATTTTGTGTGCTGAACATGCAAGAAGCATAGGAGACTCCAACCAACACATGAGTAACACATATCCCCCCTCAATGTTTGAGAGACACCCTTCTGGCACATGTCTAGAATCTTCTTCCCTGCCACAAGGAGTGCTGAGTAGTTAGTTCTGCTAGATTTCATTCCATTCAAGGTTGCAGCATTATGCCATATAACGTGTGAGTGACATGTTCTGCGCCTGAAATTCCATTTTTTGTTCAGCTCTTTTGCAAATGACATATTTGACATGAAGAGTGCAATTTCCCTCCTTTAATTCTCTACAAAGGCGGCACTCTCTATTTCCTGCTGTGTCTCATCTAAATATAGCTCTTAACATCAAGGCACCTGTCAGGTATCTAATTCATACAGAAAAAGCTGTTCCTGTCTTAGATACACTGCAGGTAGTTGAACATTCTCACCGCTTCAAACATAAGCACAATTTAGTTTTTTAGAAAAGATAGTTGTTGACTCTGTGAATAGTGAATATTCATATATCTGTATCGACTTGCCTGTATGCTGAGATCTATGGATGAGGCCTTCTTGGCTATGCTACACTCTGATAAAGGTCGTTATCATGGCACCAAGCTCATGGAACCACCTCCTCTCAAAATAGGGCAAGAACTGACTTTGATGTGTTTTCAGTGCTTGTTAAAGACACCTCTGTTCACCTGGGCCATACAGGTTGTTCATACTGAGCCTGTATGGTATCTGGGTGGTTTGCTATGGATAGTGGTGTTGACTTTTACTGAAATTGTATGTTACAGGTAGGTAGCTGTGCTGGTCTGCCATAGTCAAAACAAAATAAAATAAAATTCCTTCCAGTAGCATCTTAGAGACCAACTAAGTTTGTTATTGGTATGAGCTTTCGTGTGCATGCACACTTCTTCAGATGAAGGTGCTACAGGAAAGAATTTTTTAATGAAATTGTATGGTTCTGAAACACTTTTGAAAAGCATTTCAAATAAAGAAAATGTTGGGGATAGTCTGTGAGCTTTCTCTCACGCCCCCCACCCATCCCCTCAACTCTTGTGTATAAAATAAGAAGTGAAACCTCTTAAAACAACACTGGACTAATAGTGAACTATGTTATAATTTTACAGGATGGAGAGGGCAGTCACGAATCAGCTTTTCTTTCCTTTTTTTTAAGGATCCAAAGGAATATGATTCAGTGGTGGTAAATTATGCACAGTGAACACTTGCATGACGGGATTTTTTCATCAACTCTTTTCTGTTGGAAACCTTTGCACAGGTCAAAAAGCCACATCTGAGGGTTGGGAGACCCTACAAATTGTGTACAGTGAGGTAGTGAGGGGATCTGCAACTGGAAATTGTCAGAAGTCAGATATTGCCCCCCACCCCCACCCCCACCCCACATATGGAAGTGCCTTCTGCAGAAACTAAGGCTCATTGGATCTAAAGCACATAAATGTGTTTGGCAAGTTCTGGGGGAATACCAAAGGGGAATATCTGTTCTTGAGGAAGCCCGTTCAGGAAAGGCTTCCTTTAAATGTCTCTTCAACACCTATACAACACCTACAACCATGCAGAGACCAGGCAGAATATGTGGCCTTGTGCCCAGTGGATCTTGCATCTGACTGACCACTGGGAGAACTTCCCACTGGACAAGATAGTCCTTTGGTCTGATCCAGAAGGGCTCTTCTTATCTTTGTTCCACATATGTGGCTTACACAGTTCATAACCATGGGGAAAGGGCATGGGTCGTAGAGTTTTGCTGAAGGTTGTTTACAATCTCATCATGGTGATGGCGGAAGTTGGCAACTAGGGATCTACAGTCATCAACCTTTATCAAAGGGTCTGGGCAGCACTTCATGCCACTGGACATCTTCCTGTTTCCTCAGGCAGTGATCACTGAAATCCCTGGACACAGAGGTGATTATTTGTTTTACAACATATATACTCTAGGCACAGAGATGCCACCTGCTTCACTGATTTTGCTGTGCACAATTCTCTGTAAGCCATCAATTAAAAAGGAGCTTGTTTTTGTTCATCTTTTGCAACCTGTCAGAGATTGTTTTTAAAATGGGAAAAGCCATTGTTGGAGATGCAAAACAAGCAAATTGTGATTTTCAATCCATAAGCATTTGCCATAACCATATTTACATAATGAACACTCCAAAACAAATGTGATGGCAAGCCACTGCCCCCCAATTCATTAAATGCACGGAAGACATACAGTTGAATTGCCCTAAGCTGCCAAAAGGGGGGAATTGGAGTAATTCCTTTTCTCAATAGCCAGTGCAACAGTTATAACCCTGCACTGTAATATGTAGTAGAATTGAGAGCTCTTCAAAATGAAGAAAACATGTACCTGAGGACTATGGAAAACCCAGGTTATTACCTGGGTTTCCCAACTTTTTTCTGGCTGAATTGGGTTCCCACACCTCTAGCTGCTGGCTGAACCCTGGATTTAAAGAGGTTAAAGCTTTCTTGAGATGGAGGTGAGATGATGGGGCAAACTTCCTTGTTGACTTTCTACCAGTTGGGAAGCTGTTAGAAGAATAGCAGCTCTACTGACGTAGGAAATTAGTGCAAGATCACAAGGTTATGCAAAGTTAAAGCTACAAATATAGTCCCTGAGAGCAGTTCTTTGGTGTGGTTTTTAAGGGTTTTTTTTAAAATTCATTTCCACATATTTGACCAATTAAATTGTTTACATAGTCTTTGTTGATTAATTTAGGATTAAATTAGGATTTAAGTCAACCTGAAGTCAATCTTTCAGGGGGGTCTTTGATGGTGCTGTTTATCCTGCTTAATGAAGAGCTTTTGTGGTGAGCAGATTAATGGAGGTTGTCCCATTACCTAAAGTTATTTCAGTCACTTTATTGGAGTGCACCTAATTAGAGAAGTGTAAAAACAAGATACCCTTTCAATTAAACAGCAAAGCTATTATACAGCATCTCATTGCTTTCAGTTTCTCATCTATCTCATCAGTTTAAAATGAGATTTTGAAAAGGTCGCTGGCCTCTGTTCTCATCATCCCCATGCAAACTTCCTAGAAAAATGTCACTGCGCTTAAACCGACAGTGTTCCATTTTGGTTTGCCTCTCTTCCTAACAGTAAGAGAATATTAAGATATAGAGTTGTAGAATAGTAGAGTTGGAAGAGACCACAAGGTCCATCTAGACCAGGCATAGGCAAACTCGGCCCTCCAGATGTTTTGCGACTACAACTCCCATCATCCCTGACCACTGGTCCTGTTAGCTAGGGATCATGGGAGTTGTACTCCCAAAACATCTGGAGGGCTGAGTTTGCCTATGCCTGATCTAGACCAAACCCTTGCAATGCAGGAAGCAAAGCAGGTTGTCATCCAGACTCTGTTTAAAAACCTCCAATGATGATGAATCCACCTCTTTCTGTGGTAGTCCCTTGGTTCATGTCCTACCCTCCAGAGCAGCATAAAACAAGCTTGCTCTATCATCCATGTGACAGCTCTTCAGATATTTAAAGATGGCTATCATATCACCTCTCAGTCTTCTCTTCTCCAGGCAAGAAGATAGCTTTTAGGCTTTGGTCAATCTTCCATTCCAATGGTAAACCATACATGACTTTGAGCTAGGAGATCCACTCCAGCATGTGGTGCATGTGATATTACTGCTTTTTCATCCTTAACATAACAGTTACAAACGGTTGGCAAGATCCCAAAACAAGTCTTGACTTCCGGGTCAGCGCCATCGTTAATGGCGGATTCCCTCTGAGTCTCGGAGGGACCAGCTCCGCGGGATTGGGTCTTACCGCTGCGGCAAAGCGGGGGCCCTTTAAAAATCACAGGCTGGGGAAGCCTGTGAACGTGGGGACTCGGCGGGCACCATTTGCGCCCCCCAATATGCGAAGGGACCCTTTTAAGGGCTCCGGAGCGGGGCGGGGTGAGCGGCGCGGTGCTGAGAGTCGACTGCTTCTTCCGCGGAGTGAAGCCACACAGCCGTTATCGGAGAGCGCTGACTTTTTCCTGGGAAAATTGGACTTTGAAAGCACCTACCCATGAGTAGGATTAAATTGGATTTAAAAGGAGAAAGAACAAGTTAATTCGACACCGAAGCGGGAAGGTATAAACAGGAAGTCTGCCTTCCTTTCTTGTAAACAGATCAAAGCAAAGAGACTGTAAAGCGGAAACTTGGAAAGACGTTTGGAAAAAGACTTAAATCTTAACATCAGGAAAGCGGTCTCCCCTCCGGATTGCAGGAGAGGAGGGGGGAAGGTTTGAGTTGTATTTACCTGCAAAAAAAGGGGGAAAAGGAAGCTAAAATCCGCTGCCTAAAACCTGGGAACGGACTGCCCCTAGACAAGGAAAGCCGCTCAGTGGAAAGCCTATCGGTAAGCAGAGGACTTTTGACAGCTAGCTCTGCAAAAGAGATACAGTGTTTCTGGACTTCTCCTGGTTTTAAAGTAACTGTCTAAGTGCACTGAAACTGTTGTTTTTAAGTGAATTGGGGGACTTATAAGGACTATCTTTGTTTTTAAAAGTTGCAAGCTTTGGCTGTTACTGTGTCCCCCTAGAGGAGGATTGACATTGTTACAATAACAACTGGGTTAGAGGAAAATTCCATTTCAAAACAAACTTTCAACTGTGGGATCGACCTTGAATTCTCATGAGAGTGTTATGGCAGATGGGAGAGGAAATTTAGAGCTGGCGCAGGAAAAAAACTACTAGGTCTGGCAGACACTATCGGACAGACACTGCGCAGCAGCGAAGGGCTTCAACATCTGGAGCATCTGGAACATCAGGGGCTGCTCCTCCACAGGTCAAACCAAAAGTTATGTCGTCCGAAGACGTTTTGGCACATGCACTTGGAAAAATTAATGAATCTTTGGAAAATTTAGCTAAGCAGGTAGCTGAGACAAATAAACAAGTAGCTGAAGCATCAGTTAAAATTGACCTGAATACTACAAGCATTAATAATTTGGGACAGAAGGTGAATACCAATACAGAGTCTATTGAAAAATTATTACAGGAATCTGCTTCGACCCGAAAGATAGCTGAAGAAGCAAAAGATATTGCAACTGCTACTCAAGAGAAGACACCACCAGTATATAAGCAATTGGAGGACCACGGTTTGACATTGTCTATGATTGAATTGAAAGAGAAACAAAGAAATTTAAGAATCAGGGCTGTACCAGAACGTGAGAAAGATAATCTGGCTGACTTTCTTACACAGGAATTTACAGATTTTTGGCAACAGGACTTGGGGAAGGAAGAATTTAAGATAGTGAATGCATTTAGACTTGGAAGAGGACAAAGGAGGAACAAGGTGAGGGACTGCTTGATTACTCTTCGAACAAAAGAGGAGAGAGACAAAATTTTGAACCTGCACTATCAAAGGACTTTGGAAATTCACGACTCAAGTGTGGAGATATTTAAGGACATTCCAAAACATCTTATGGACTTAAGGCTTAACTACGGAGACCTAGTTGCCCTGTTGAGAAGAAATAGAATTCTCTTTAGGTGGGAATTTCCTCAAGGCCTATCCTTTAAATACAAAGGAAGAAAGATAAAAATAAGATCAGTTAACGATAAAGACAGGTTTCTGAAAGATCACGAAGAAGATCTACAGAAAGAAGCGGAATCCGGAGAAGAGCCAAAAGCACTGGAAAAAGGAATACTAGATATAGCAAACTTATCTTTTGGATTGCACGGTCCAGAGAAAGAGACACATCGACAGAACAAGAACAGACACTTGGTGCAGTTGGAGGCAAAGTGAAGTAACCCCATCATGGTTCTGCAACTTTTAAGTTGGAATTGTAACGGTCTTAACTCTCCTCGGAAGAGAAAAAGTGTTTTTTATTTACTAAAAAAGGAACAATTGGACTTGATTTGTCTACAAGAAACACATGTAACAAGGTTACACAGGAAACTACTTATTAATAAGAGATTGGGACAGGAGTTTATCTCATCTGACAAAGTTAAAAAAAGAGGAGTTGTGATATATGCAAAGGAGAGATTATTACCGAAATTAATCTTTAAAGATGAACAAGGAAGATTTCTGGCAATTGAAATTCAAGTTCAAGGAGAGAAATTTCTGATTGTAGGAATTTATGCACCGAATGAGGGGAAATCTGAATTCTTTAAAAAGTTGCATGAGACCTTATTGGACTATTTGGATTACAATCTGATTTTGATGGGGGACATGAATGGAGTAGTATCTACAAACATGGACAAGGCACAAAGACAGGTAGTTACCAAGGATGGTAGACTACCAAAAACATTTTTTGAGATGACTGATAATATGGACTTAGTGGACATTTGGAGAATAAAGAACCCCTTGGGAAGAGAGGGAACCTTCTTTTCTGAAGCCAAGATGACATGGACTAGAATTGACCAAATACGGGTAACTAGAGGAATGGCACCAAAGATAAAGAAAGTGGAAATCTGCCCAAAAACTTGCTCCGACCATAACGCTGTAAGGATGGAGATGAAGCAAATATCAACTGGCTCCTTCAGATGGAGGATGAATGACACCTTATTTAGAGATGAAGAAGTGTATAAAAAGGCCCAAAAAACTTTGAGAGATTATTTTGAAATAAATATGAATACCAATGTAGAAAAAAGAGTAATCTGGGACGCAAGCAAAGCTGTTATGAGAGGGTTTTTGATACAACAGAATGCAATAAAGAAGAGAAGTCAAAATGAGAAGAAAGATAAAATTTTGGAGAAAATAAAAGAAAGTGAGAAGAAATTGAGAGCAAAACCAAAGTCGCAGGAGATTTTGAGAGAAATAAAATTATATCAAGTACAATATATGGAAATGATGAATCAGGAAATAGAATGGAAAATTAAACAAATGAGACAAAAAACATTTGAATCAGCTAACAAATGTGGGAAATTGCTGGCTTGGCAAATGAAAAAAAGACAAAAATTAAATACTATTACAAACTTAGAAGTGGAAGGAAAGAACATACATAACCCAATTGAGATTAGAAACTGTTTCCAGAGGTATTTTAAACAATTATACACACAAGGGCTACAGAAAGAAATTGACATAGACCGATTTTTGAAGACAAATGGATTACAAAAAATCTCCCAAGAAAGCAAATTAATGTTGAACTATAAAATATCTGAACAGGAAGTAGAAGGTGCCATTCAAAATATGCAATTGGGCAAATCTCCAGGACCGGATGGGCTGACTTCTAGATATTATAGATCTTTGAAAGAGTGGCTATTACAACCTTTGAAGGAAGTCTGCAATGAAATTCTGGAAGGGAAAAGGGCACCAGAGTCGTGGAAAGAGGCGTATATTACACTTATACCGAAAACTGAGACTGAAAAGACTCAGCTTAAGAACTACCGCCCTATATCGTTACTTAATGTGGATTACAAAATTTTTGCTGACATTTTGGCCAAGAGATTGAAAAAAGTATTGATGGAAGAGATTCATAAAGACCAAGCGGGCTTTCTCCCGGGAAGACACTTGTCTGATAATTTGAGGAACATAATTGATATCTTGGAAAAACTAGAAGTGAATATAAACACTAAAGCAGTTCTGATATTTGTGGACGCGGAGAAAGCTTTTGACAACATCTCTTGGAGTTTTATGAAGAAGAACCTACAGGAGATGGGGGTAGGCCAAGGTTTTGAAAATGGTATAGGTGCAATATACTCTGAACAAAAGGCTAAATTAATTGTAAATAATGTGGTGACGGAAGAATTTAAGATAGAAAAAGGGACACGACAGGGGTGCCCAATTTCCCCATTGCTTTTTATATCGGTCCTGGAGGTTCTGCTGAATATGATTAGAAGGGACCGGTTGGTTAAAGGTATACAGGTCGGAGCCAAACAGTACAAACTGAGAGCATTTGCAGATGACTTAGTATTGACGTTACAGGAGCCAGAATCTACTACTAAAAGGGTTTTAGAATTAATTCAAGAATTTGGTCAAGTGGCAGGATTTAAACTGAACAAGTTAAAAACTAAGGTTTTAGAGAAAAATTTAACACCGATTGAGAAAGAGAGGTTTCAGAATGAGACAGGCTTGACTGTGGTTAAGAAAGTGAAATACCTGGGGATTAATATGACAGCCAAAAATGGGAACTTATTTAAAGATAATTATGAAAAATGTTGGACGGAAGTGAAAAAAGACTTAGAAATTTGGTCGAACTTGAAGCTTTCACTGTTGGGTCGTATTGCTGTGATAAAAATGAATGTATTGCCTAGAATGCTGTTTTTGTTTCAAACATTGCAAATTGTGGACAAGATGGACTGTTTCAAGAAGTGGCAGAGAGATATTTCTAGATTTGTCTGGCAGGGCAAGAAGCCCAGAATAAAATTTAAGGTATTAACTGATGCAAAGGAAAGGGGTGGATTTGCCCTGCCAGACTTTAAACTTTACTATGAATCAGCAGCCTTTTGCTGGTTGAAAGAATGGCTGCTTCTGGAAAACACAGACATTTTGGACTTAGAAGGTTTTAACAATGTATTTGGATGGCATGCATATCTGTGGTATGACAAGGTCAAAGCGCATAAAGTATTTAAAAATCATATTGTCAGGAAAGCATTGGTTAACGTTTGGATAAGATATAAGGACTTATTGGAAAATAAAACCCCAAGGTGGCTGTCACTAATGGAAGCAAAAGCCCAGAAAAAGCTCAATATGGAGGCCAAATGGCCAAAATATTGGGAAATTTTGGAACAAGAGGGAGATAGACTGAAACTGCAGAGTTTTGAGAAACTAAAAAACAAAGTGTGAGATTGGCTTCATTATTATCAGATAATGGAGGCATATAATTTGGACAAGAAAATTGGCTTCCAGGTGGAAAAATCAAAATTAGAAACAGAACTGTTATAACCCAAAACTAAGATTTTGTCAAAGATGTATAACTTGCTGTTGAAATGGAATACTCAGGATGAAACGGTGAAATCTGCTATGATTAAATGGGCACAAGATGTTGGACATAACATTACGTTTGCTGACTGGGAACCGTTATGGACCACAGGTATGAAGTTTACGGCATGCAATGCCTTAAGAGAGAATATTATGAAGATGATATACAGGTGGTACATGACCCCAGTCAAGCTTGCAAAAATCTATCATTTGCCCGATAATAAATGTTGGAAATGTAAAGAAACTGAAGGTACATTCTTTCACCTTTGGTGGACGTGCCCAAGGATTAAGGCTTTCTGGGAAATGATCTATAATGAAATGAAAAAGGTATTTAAATATACCTTCCTGAAGAAACCAGAGGCCTTCCTTTTGGGCATTGTCGGCCAATTGGTGCCAAAGAAGGACAGAACTTTTTTTATGTACGCTACAACAGCAGCAAGAATACTCATTGCAAAGTATTGGAAGACACAAGATCTACCCACTTTGGAAGAATGGCAGACGAAGGTGATGGACTATATGGGATTGGCAGAAATGACTGGCAGAATCCGAGACCAGGGAGAAGAGTTGGTGGAAGAAGATTGGAAGAAATTCAAAGACTATCTACAGAAATATTGTAAAATTAATGAATGTTAGAATGATGTTGGATAGAAATTAAGTGGTTTCCAGCTGTAATGCTTTAAGAGAATATGAAAAAAGGGTTATAAATAGGTAAAAATCTAATGGTAAGGATTTGCTGAACCAACAATTTGAAGTGGAATACAAAAAAGGGAGGTATGAGGAGGTCCGGGAAACAAGCTAAAGGAAAATAAGCAATGGAAAATCTGTGTGTTTTTAACTATTTTTATTTTGTATTTTTGTTATTTTTTTCATTTTTATTGTAATACTTTAAAAAATCTTAATAAATATCTTATATATAAAAAAAGATCCCAAAACAAGTCTTTATCCCCTAATTAAAATTGATTCTACAGGAATTCGACAGGTGAGTGGGGGTTACTGCTGGAAAAAATACAGGGAACTACCTAAATACATAATCCTTGTGAGGGGAGGAGTTGTGGTAATTGTCATCCTTCTTCCCTGACCTGTCATTAACCTTGTCCAAAGCCTTGTGTAGGAGACAGACCAGGCCCCCCTCTATTTGTCACATTGGTGCACAGGAAATGGAATGGAATGCAGATGCCAAAGTAGACGGGTACATTGGGCAAGAAAACCAAGCATCTTCCCTATGCCATATTCTGCCTTGCAGGAATGAGGGATGAATTCTCAAGTGAGCAAAGCGGAAGCACTTGCCTGGCATAAACCCACCCACACACCTGCTTCCTTCCTTTTCTTATAGGAAATGTATTGAAAGGTACTTTCCTCACCCAACTGGCAAGTGAGAGCAGCTGGTCTCAAAATGCATATTTTATTATGTTTGCATAATCAGCCTTCCATCTTGTCCTAAGAAGGATCATAGGAAAAGGGTGAGGTGAAGGCTGAGCTGGGATCCTGCTGAGTCCCTGGAAGGCTGGGCTTTCCCCCACCCCTTATTGCAAATAGATTAAATAAGTAATACATTTCCCCAATCTAGCTAAGGGAGGCAGCTACAATGTTCCTGGTCATGCCAAGTGTGAACCAGCAGCATCAAGTAGTCTGTCATAAGTTTCAATATTTGGGGGACCTGAGCACAAGCAGCTGAGGGTGGAATTTTGAGCAGGGTTTTTAGAAGTGAACTGTCAGGCTGTCAAAGCTGGCGCCATGCTGCATCATTACTTACGCCCTCTTGTGCTGAAGAGGTATTCACAGAGAGGGGCGAAATAATTACCTGAATGACTGTCTTGTGTTTTAGTTCTGCATTTTGGACTTGTATCTGTCTTAAGCAGTTCAAATCAAAGCTTACTGAAAGGGCTGGAGAAAATACATATTTTCTTAATTTCCTAAGATGACTTCCGAGCTCTGCAAACACAAGGCAGCTGCAACGATTCCATTACGAAGCAAGTGAACTAAGGGCACCAGTTATATGTGTCAAGCTCTTGTGGAACATATTATAATTAGATAGATTGTGCTGGGGGGGGCGGAGTCCTGACTGATGTCTCAAGGTTACCTCACCCTGAAAACCTGGTTGCAAAAAAGAGACCACTAAGGAGGTCAAACCAGTTAGAATGGCAGATTCCCTTCTATTGGGAGGATGAGCTGTTGCATAAATAAAGTGATGGTCAAGTACAGGTGATAATTGCGAGAGGAGCTAATAGCTGGTGAGCCATCTGAAAAGGAGAATGTCTTCCCCACTCCATGCCAAGGGTGCAAGGGACCCTAGCTACATCTGTATATTTCTACACTTGTAATCAGGGAGTTTTGTGAATTGTTCCAGCTGTATGCCCCATGCAAAATTCTGTTCGAAGTTTAGTTTTACTTGCTGAGAGATGATTCGTTTTCCATAGGTTAGATAAACAGCAGCATAAATAGTAGCATTATCTCAATATAAGGTAAAAAGTGAAGATATTATTGCCAATAAATGCAACTTCATCCAAGAGATCCCCTTTATGGACATAGAAAGCTACTCCTACCTTGTGAACTGTGTAGCTGTAGCTAAGAAATGGCTAAGGAAGCTGGAAATGCAGAACCATAAGAATAAATGTCATTACTCACTTTTGATTTCCACTAGCAATTTAGGCAGTGGAATAAAGTGATGGAGAAACACATATTTCATGCCTGTCTGCCACAGGAATAACTAATTAGGCACAATGTGTAGAGCTAATTATGGAAATGATTATGGCTGGATACAAAAAGTCTGAAATACTCACAGCTGGTTGTATATTAGAAGGAAATCTTTCCTCTGGAGAACTTACTGGAAGCTCAATCTTGCTAGTATTTTTTTCTGCCAGCTCTTGACAACCCCAAGTAATAATCTGATCCTCTAAGTTCTTTTTCCCACACAGACTTTTGAGTGAACTTTCAAACAAGGGATATAGCAGGTGTTTGGATGTGCTGGTTCAGTCTGCTCAATGAAATGACAAGGAAACTGTAGGGCATACTATATAATATATAATGTGATTTGCATGAATGTACATCACATAGGGTGGCCATGTGCTCTACTTTACAGAGGACAGCCCTCTGTTTGAAGAAGACTTCCATTTGAAGGCTTGTCTGGTCTACGTCTGGTTAAAAGATAATCATAAGAAGAAGAGCAGGGGCCTTGATGTTGTCCACCAGCAGTTAGCACCTGGAAAGCTGACTGAAAAGGCCTTCAGATTACCTGACCTCAATCTTCCTCACCATGGTGGGTGTCAGTCCACAACACAGCATCATGGGTTGTCCATGTGCAGTAGGAGCCAGAAAATACCCCCAAAGCACTGGTGATGACAGTAACAACAAAGCTAATCTGCAAAAGCAATGGAACTCTTCCCCACACCAGAGAGCCTGAAATTAACAGCACCTGGACAACAGACTGAAGAGACACACTGGTAACATGGTCATAATTATTTATATTTTTGCACCTATAAATTTGCATGTGCAAACTTTGTGCAAATCTGTGTCCTCCCTTGCCTGCATTTTTATTATGCATTTCTTCCTTGTTGCTGATGTTGACTCCTCTTAGCCCTCAAGCATTCCTGGAGCAGAAGTACAATTTGCATGGCTGCAGCCCAGCACTACCAACCGTTTACACTTCTTACCTTGGGATAGAGTTGCAACTCTTATTAGGGGTGAGTGTGTTCCTTCATGCTATCAGGATACTTCCCAGGGCATGAGTGTATGATCAACATGCCAGCCACACACTGGCCTCCTTGGTTCCAGCAAACAGTCATTTTCCATCACAGGGATTTCATGAAATTAACCGCTATTAACAGGTCAGATTTGATTCTTTTGAATCTAACCATTGTTTCCATCTGCAAGTCATCAAATTAAATCATAGCTGGATTTGGCAGGATTCCCAGTTTTATATATATATAAAAGGGGGCCATTAGAGTAAATCGCTTTAGTCAAACTATTCATGTAGTTCACTATTCTTTTTAAAGAGAGGGAGAGAAAGGAAGAAAGGAAAGAGGGGGTTGTTGGAGGGATTTTATTTAAGAGCCGTTTATATTTGCAGAGAATATTAACTTTTTCCTTTTAACATCAAAACTCCATAGAAGTCTCCCTTGAACCAGAATCATTCTAGATCCATAATCTCTCCACAGAACATGAACTTACTTTTTGCTTTTAGTATTCTTCTTCTTTCGGGTGTCATTTTGGGTATTATTCTGGGTGTTACTCTTATTTGGGTACTTATTATTCTATGCTACACAATCTTACAGGGTGCAGCTGGCAGAGCACCCACTATGACTGGCTCACCCCACCTCATGGGTGGCCTGGCCTGGCCGAGCTGCCTTGGACTCTTATCGCCACTTCACACACTCAACTCCAGCTGAGAAGTCTTTTGACACCATGCATATGCCCCTCCACAATACTATTGGATAACACGTGACACAAGTGCTCCATGCAAAGGGTCAGGGGTGCATAGCCTTGATTTGTGCAAATTTCACCCCCTTCCACCCTGCACCTTTTTTAAAGGGTGGATAACTTCACAAATTGGACCAACATTTTAGAAGACTGGAGGTAATCCCATCTCTCACCCAAAAAGTGGCAGGTGCCCCCAGGTCTTCCAATGAAATGGGATCAGAGCACCTGCCACTTTTGGGGGGATAAGAACGTCAGAGTCTGACAGAGCAAGCCAATGGCCCATCTCGTCCAGCATCCTGTTCTCACAGTGGCCAACCAGATGGCTTCAGGGAACTCACAAACAGGACCCAAACTCAAGACTGCTCCACCCCTATGCTTTCCAGGAACTGGTATTCAGAAGCATTACTGATTCTGACCATAGAGGCAGAGCATCCTCTGTTCTTCTCATGTTCACAACACTACAGATGCCATACTGGGAGTGGGTTCCCTACTTATGCCCCCTGTGGGATTTGTACATCCAATCACAGGACCATACATAATTTCTATCCTGTCATTTCACCTTCTATCTTTGGCATCCACTTTCACCAAAAATCTCTTATGTCCATGTGCCATGGTCCCGATCCTGGTCAGGCCCTGTACTAACGGCAGAGGTTTCTTCTTGTATATCTGATTAGGTTGTTGGACTTTCTTACTTCGAGTGTACATCAAAATTCTCATTGTCTCTCCCTGTTAACATGTGCCTTGAATTGTTTCTAAGCAGACACGACTTCTACAGGCACTGTTTGTAAATGGAGTTCTGGGTGTGGCTCCGAAAGCTGAACGGTACCATTTTATGAAGCAGAGCATTATGTTGTAAAGACAGCAGACTGGCAGGCAGGCCTATACAGGGCTCTGGTTGCTATGGTTATAGAAAGGGTTGTATTTATTCAACACAAACTCACCAGGCCTTAATAATAAAGCAACACCAAACTAAGTTTTTCACTTGTTATAATGATTGGAGAGTCCAGCACCAGAAGGAATGAAATTGCCCAAGATTATAAAATCTGCCTTTCTCCTCTCCTTTCTGTGAATATATAATACTGCATCCTTGTTATCCCATTTAGTTCGCTCCCCATTTCAACAGTCTCTTGTTTTGAAATGCAGCATTTGACAACACAGGCTGACCCACTCCCGAAAGGCTGCGGTGGCTGGAAATGATGAACTAGAAGGTGGCTGCAAAAAGTAATGCCCCAAAGAGGAAAATGGATCCACAATATTCACTGTTATCAGCCCCAAACTCTGGTAATTAACGGAAATAATCATAAGTGATTATGCCACCACTAATAGTTACGTTTTACATTAGAACGTAAGAGCTCTGCTGGGTCAGGCAAAAGACCCAGCTTGTCTAATATCCTGTTTCCTATCAGATGCTTCTGGAAATCCCAGAAGCAAGGCACCATGAAGGTATCAGGCTTCTCTCTTGCTACTGCTCCACAGCACCTGGCATCCAGTGAGATTTCCTCTGAACCTGGAGGTTCCATACAGCCATCATGACTAGTAGTTATTGATCTGCCATCGATTTATCTAATTTCATTTTAAAGCCATGCAACCTCATGACCACATCATCTTGTGGCAAAAAGTTCCATACATTAATTGTGCACTGTGCAAGGAAGTAGGACAGAGGCATGTGTGAATCTCCTGCAGATCAGCTTCTTTGGAAGACACTAAGTGCCATATTCTGAGACGCATAAAAATTATTTCTATTCACTTTCTCTCACCATGCATAATGTTAGAAACTACTATCATGTTCCTCTTTAATCAGCTTTAAAAACTAACTAACTAACTAACTAACTAACTAAAACGCCCCAAACATTGTAACTTTTTAAAGTTGTCTTTAGGCTGAACACCTCTCTGTTACAAAATTCCTTTATTCTCTTCCCAGATGCTTAGATATAGGTAAAAAAAAACATCCAAGGCGGCTTTACACACTTAATCGGTTACTTCTTAACATACAAGTACGTCAAAATCTTCCCCCACCCAACACTTTATGATCACTACCCAAAGATAAACTGGTGGGTTGTATCAAGCCTTCCCATGTATGTTTGTAATCAAGGAATAAATAGACCAGGACACCCAAATTACAGATGATGGGCACTTCAACACAGTGAAGAGGTGAGGTGTTCAAGACAGCCAGAAGAAGAAAGGTGCAAGGGGGTAGCCATATTTTCCATGGTCAAAAGTAACCAAGTCAGAAATTTGCAACCTATATTGGGGCAGGATTCAACGAATGAATTCTGTCAATGGAATCCCTGTGCAAGGAACATTCCCCCATCTCCTCCCCTCAGGCACCCCTTGCTCCTCCCCAATTGGTCTGGGCAGGAGATCAGGAGAATCCCTGGAGTGGCACATCTGGCGAGAAGATGAGGAGGGGGATTGTTCCAACTGGCAAGCCAAAATGCTTACCCTGATGAAACAATCACCTTAGCACAATATTTAATTCCTCTCTTGGTTTCCTGATATGTTTAGATGAAACATGAAACACATATACCTGTATTTCTGTAGGCTATAAGCACGAACATGCTAGGTTTTATGTATTCCTCCTAGCACAAGTGTTACTTGCTACGATGCAAAAGAAATGTATTCCATGATCTATGGTGTCAGTGGCCTTAGGCTTGCGTCGTAAGTGCACAATGTTATCTTTAAAGACAGAGTGTAGTAATACCAATGCCAATTCTCCTAAAGAAAATTAGATCTCAGTTATGGTCCTATCTGGGGAAGTATTCAAATATCATATCACCACAATATTGTTACTCTAACATGTACATCCCAAGGTTGCTTGTCTCATTACTAGTATTTTACATAAAATATGTATTTTAGTGTTAATGTGAAATATAAATGAATAATAAGACAAGCTGCAGGGAAACAAAAGAGCTCCAACTCTGCCTGTGTTTGCCAAGATGCAAAAGCCCAAGAAGAAATGATACTAATTTTCTCTGTCTTGAGGATTTAAGAAATTCTATTTCTTAAATAGAAAGGTTTGCTTTGAAATGTGTATCACTTTTACACATATGGTGATAAAGTGATGGGGAAATGGGGAGCCAACAAAATAAGCCTCCCTAATTTGCAACAATATTCTTCCATCATATATATATATATATATATATATATATATATATATATATATAGCAACAAAGGTTTGTCACGTTCAAATAAAAACAACCCCCAAAAGCCAAGTTGTTAAACTCTTTAGACAAATTAGTAGCATTAACCCTGAGATTTTACAAGACTGATTGTAAAAGAAAAAACATTGCATATTATTATTAGACTTCACATTGGGTCTGAGGAAGCTCAAGCCTGGGAACAGGTAATAGCCCTTTAGGCCCCAGGCATTCTCCTCAGCCCACACTTCTCACTAGCTCAGTTCTGCACCCTTCTCAAGTGCTTTTGCCTGGCTAGAGTGTGTTTCAGCACATGAGAATGCCTTTTGCTTGCCTGGAAAGAGGATGGAAAGATGTGTGCATAGAAACTGGATTTTTGCTTGGTTTGAATGTGGCCTACTATACAAAGCTAAGTCCCACTTGTTTCTTTGCTACTTTACTTTTGACTCTGCTTATCTTCCCCATCATGGCTGCACCCACTTTTTGTTGAAATCATGGAAGCCAAGATCCAAGTTTGGGGAAAGTCCTCTTTGGAGATAAAACCCCGGCAGCGATTTAACATAGCAAAACATGCAGCAAAGAAAGGTGTGGAAATATAGGCTGCAAAACCTTTAAAAGGTGTCCTTCTAGTGAATCCCAAAATGTCTCTTTTTAAAAGCTGTTTCCAAGCTATCCCACTTCCTTAGCATAGAGATAGACCACACATTTGGAAAGCCATAAAATGATTTACTACCAAAATTCTTCAAAGGTCAGATTCATGTGCTTTTCCATATAGCAGTCTGGAAAGATGCACAGGCAGTAAAACAATGCTTAGATACAAAAGGTAAAGGTTTCTAAATTATTGATAGAGAAAAAGAAATGCTCATTTCAGACTCCATTCTATTTGTTTAGCTATGGACATCCACAACTACTTCAAAAAGCAGAAAACAGCTAGTGAGCCCAATAGCAACCAATGTGTCTGCCTCAAACGAGACAAAAAATATCCAGGTACAGGCAGGAGCAGGGCAGGAGAATATCCCAGATGACAATACTGAGACGGCTATCTGGACTGTACCACTTGAATGACAGGGAAAGCTAGATATAGGGAACTACATATTGAAAGCAAATATTCTATCAGATGTGTTAAAATTTGAGCTGCTTAGGAGTCTCAGGAAGTGAGGAAGAAGGGAGTTGGAATGAGATGTGTTCAATCTGGTGGGTTCCAATTAGTTATCTAACAACTATGTTCTCAAGTGCTATCATTTCCAAAGGGTGTTCAAAGGCAGCCACATGTTGCAGCAATAATACATTGACATTGTGAATGACTGTGGTGAGATCAGCACTGACCAGTAGGAATTTCAGGTGATGCCCCAAACGTGAAAAGTTTTTTGTTTTTGTTTTGCCTTCGATGTCACTTGGACATCTAAATATAGGTCCTGATGCAATAGAACATCCAGTGTGGATCTGAAGTCCTTTAAGAGACAGTTTGTCAGAGTCCAATCTCAGAGAATAGGAACTGTTCCCTGTACATAGGGAAGCTGGAATACATGATTATAGAGTGCTGTGATGCCTTTGATTTAGCATTCCAATGGGCCTCTTTCCACATTGGGAAAGTACAAATATTGTCTTTCTCAGAACAATGGTGGCTGCAGATATTATGTAGCACTGACCTAAATTTGTGTTAAAATGTCTTCTTCAGAACATCTTGATGTAGTAATTCTTGCTGACAGCAGATGTAGATTTTTGCTCTGTAGAAACCCCCCCACCTGAATTTGTAATACACTTTATGCTAAATCTTGCTTGCCAAGATTCTGTGAAAAGTGTTAGATTTGATTAGCACTGCATAATTTTCTTCCCAGTTTGCCAGAAAGGAATTTACAGTATTCTGGACCACACTCTATCCTCCTTGTAGTCTGAATCTGTAAAAGAGATTTATATTGGGCGCCGGGAAAGGCTTCTTTGTGAGCAATGGAACATAGTCTCAAGGAAGGTTTGAAATATCTTTCCCACAAGTTCTAAGAAAAGGCTTTTTTTATTTGTCAGAAATTGCTTTTTCTAAGTATCCTAGGGGTCTGACTAGATAGTCCTTGAACCCCATTTTGACTCAGTGATTCTGTGTGGAGCTCTACTCATCTGTATGCCACAAACAAGCAATGATAAAGATATAAATCTTAAAAATACAATCAGCGATTTTGATGATCATAAGCTTCTAGGTCAACATGACACGGCAATCATTTTGTTTCATTTGACTTACTCTTTTCTTAACGCATGTCAGGAACAGATTAACCATTACTTTGATTTCATGTGATAATCCTATTACCATTTGAGGAGAGGAAACTAAAGTTACGTCAATTTCCTTCAGGACAGATTCAAGTGTCCTTTTATTTTTGATATAGCACACCCTCCCTTAATTCTATTGTCTGGATCAACTTGAAAACTTGATCACTGCTCTCTAGACAAGTGAGCTGATCAAGTGCAGGAAGCAGGTGGCTGAGATTCAGCTAATCATTTTTGTGCTGTTCTTCTTGCATTCATTCTCCCCGCTTCCTTTAACAAACTGTTTCAAATACATTTCCTTCTGTCACTTGCACTTCCTCTGAGTCATTGCACAATAAGCAAGAGAGGATTTTTCTTACACTTGGGTGCTCTCTGGGGCTGCAAGATCAAAACATACTGGGTGGCATTCAATGCACTGCTCTTCTAAACATTCCATCTGCACAAGCACTGCATCTTGCCACATGGAATGATCGCCCCTCTCCCCCCCCACCCCTGTGTGCTGTTCTGGGGGTTCCCCGAACTTACTAAGCCAACTTCAGGGGTACAGGGGAGGAAAGGGGGAAAGACCTATCGTGCAAGCAGACATCCTTGCACAGGGCTTCTGCAGATGGACCACATTAGGTGAAGCCTACCCATAGCACTCATTGTGTACCAGTGTTGTCCAGTGCCCATTGGGACTGGTAGAGTGAAAGGCAGGAAAACAAAAAGTAGGTGGATCCAGAGACAATGAAAGGCAGAACCACTGCCTGATTGGTTGTAAGTAAGAGGGCAGGCAGGTGGGTTGGGCTGAGAACAAACTGAGGTTGGTGGGACAGTGCCCCATTCCCCTAATAGATCAGCCTGGTGCACTGTTGTTCCATCAATATATGGATTGATTGCTCTTTATACCAAAGTGTCTCCAAACTTTGGATTTAAAGGATAAAAAAGCAACAAAAAACATTCTGCTTTTTTTTTAGCATTCTTGTGTCACAATACATTTGTGATTTATTTATTTACCACATTGGCCTGAATATAAGCCTCACTTTTTTGCCAAATTCCAATCGTGGAAAGTTAAAGTGCTTATTATATCTGCAACCTTAGGGTATGCAGCCAGGAGTGCAGGACAAACAGCGCCAGGAGTGTGACAAAAGCAGCGCCCACCCTGGGCATAGTCCCCCGTCCTCTCCCCCAAGGCCAGGAAGGGAGAGAGCGAGGAAGGGGAAAGGCTGCCAGCAACACAGTGCGACTCCCCCTCCCCCCACCCAGTATGCAGCTAGGAGCAGCGAGGAAGGGAGTGGCTTATATTCAGGTATTTTTTCTTTTTCCCCCTCCAATTTTTAAGGTGTGGCTTATATTCAGATGCGGCTTATATTCGGGCCAATACGGTATTAGGGTGTTATAGAATGCTAAGTTAGATCTTCAAGAAATTTCCTCATCCCTTAAAAAAACAATCTAAGGGTATGCGTGCCACTTCATATAAATTCTGTGAAGGTATTGTGGATTTGATTAAAAGCAGACGTTCCATTCATAAGTACAATCTGAGAATGAACATATCTCGAGAGAAAAGAAGGTTCTTCTTCTTCAGCAAACTTCTCGATAAAAATTGAAACCATCATTTGTTTGAAAAGGATATCTATAACACAGAATCTGGTAGTCCTGAAGTATATTTAAATTCCCTTCTAAAAATGCTGATGTTAAGTGTCTTTGTATCTATACAGCTATATTTACAGATATATTTCTCAGGGAGAACTGTACAGTGTGCATATATCAATTCATATTGAGAGCTATTTATTAAATTACAACTGCTTCTTATTTGTTCTTGTCTGTAGTTTCGCTCTCCCCTGACCAGCTGTTTATCAACATAGCTCCTTCTTTTCTCCAACCAAACAAATGTGGACTATTTTCTGGACGCTTGCTCATGTTTGTGTTTAAACCATTTTACATATCTCTTGACAGTTTGCTGTTTTTAAAGAATACCCTTGCATTAGTTTGGCTCCATTAAAATAACAGCATTGCCTTGAGGCCAGACTATAAATGTTCAGCACAAGTAGGGTAATATTTCTGTAAGATTTGTACTGTATAAACAAACTGTAGCAATCTTTCCATTTAAAAAAGCCATATGGAGGCTGCTGTGGGTCTTAGCATTTTTCATTCTCAGTATTGGGGAAGGTAAGGGTTCTCTCCCCCTAGAAACGCTGCTAAAAGTCTTTGCCCTTTGAAATCCCAATGAATCCTGCCAGGCCCATGCAGAACTCATCTGAGGCCCGGAGCCAGGAGTCTTGTTAGAAGCAAAGAAACAGCTGGTGCCTAGCAGGGCCCCCAGCAGATTTGCCCTCTATGGCCTGGAGAAAGTGTACCTGGCTGCCCTCCCACCTCTGCATGGGCTTGGATCCTGCGATGCAACAGGAAGAACAGCTTGCGCTGCACCAGAAGTGAGTCTTGGCTAGTGATTTGGCCCAGAGGTGAGGGGAACCCACCCACTCACCGACCCAGCCCCCTGCTGCTTTTCCCCCTGGCTTGCAGGGGGGTTGCGATCGCCTCCATGAACTGGATCTGGGGGTCCTATGTCCAGAATTTCATCAGTGGGATGTTGGAGGGCATGGACTTTGTTGGCACCATCCAGATACGGTCCCACTAATGCAGCCTACAATCCATATGTTGTTTTGGCAACATTTCCATTGGTGGGTGGTGGAGGTGTTACCAACAGCGCTGTCAATGTTGCTATATGATCTCTCATTCTATCGGCACCCTTTTGCTTTCTGCTTAGATGCTGTAGTAGGACATAGGATTGCTATGTTGACATAACACAGAAACACAGGCTCACCTACCTCTCGATTTTATTTGAGAGGTGGGGAATCTCCTCTTTCTCATCCTTCTTTCTTCTCCACGTCTACTAATTAGTTTTCCGCTTCCCCCACTTAAAGGTTAATTCAGAAATAAGCAAACGCAAAAAATAATATTGAGTTGGCAGCTGATGCATCCAGCCAACTGTGCAATTACCATAGCAACCATACATTCTGTATCTACATTAGATATATTTGCCTTCTATTGGATATTAATGGCATTTATTTTTAAATATGTGAAAGAACATATGGAAAAGGATATTTTTAGCTTTTGTTACAGATATTGTATGTGCGCAAAACCTTTCATTTCTCTGAGACTACATGTTCACCCCACCCACCCGGAAAAAATAATGAAAAAGCTCCAGAAAGTATGATACTGGAAGTTACTTTAAATTTTTTGAAGTACACACACACACACACACACACACACACACACACAATGAACTCTGAATTGTCATCACTGAATGTATCAGCAAGGATTTTTTTTTTTTTAGTTTAAATGATATTGTTACATTTTGAATGCAAAAGAGCTCAGACCAGCATTTTACCAGCTACCCTATGAAGAAGCATAGGCTGAAGAGCAGTGACTTGTCCACAGTATGTGCTGAGTGGAGATATGAACCTGAGTTTCCATTTTCCCTCTTATGTAAGCTGCAGTAATGACACTGACTGTTTTCCACAAAGTCCCCAATTAATATATGAACCTGGCTGTTTGGATCCCTATCCAAGGGAAATACATCACCTCAAAATGTGTACAGTATAGCGAAAAAAAGTAAGTCTAATAACCTTGGACCAGATTAGCCACATAATGCTTGGGCATGCCTGCTCATCAACTCTTTCAGTCTCACACTCACCATCTGCTCTTCTTGCTGAGGAAGAAAAGCTACCTCTTTCTCTTTGTTCTTTACCATCTGGGTTTAAATGACCAGGATTAAAATTGACTGCCTTTTTAAATCAACAACCTTCACGACTTGATTTGTTTCCCAGTGTCTAGACCACTTACAAAGGCCCTTTTGTGACGAGGGGGGAGATTATTCCATTCAAAACATCTTTCAGTTGTATAGAATGGTCAACAGTTCTTGCAGGATGTGTGCATTTTGAAGCTATCAATGGAATTGTTCCTGGGGTTTGACAGGACAAAAATAAAACAACGATGTCGATGACGGGAACAATCCACCAGCAAATGGCACAGCACAGTTTCTTTCTTCCAAATGGAGCTTATGTCAAGCTTCTGCAAAAACCCCACTGAAACAAACAGGGTGTGCAGCCACAGTTCAAAATCCCACTGTTTTCAACAGGAAGGTCAGGTAGTAAATACCTGGGGAAACTGCCATAGAAACTTATTGAGTGAGTGATGAAACTATAAGTAGTCATTTCTGTTAGAAAGCTGGTCTTCTGTTTATATGAAATCCAGCAACTGAGGGCTCAAGCAGACTTCCCTTTGTACTGTGGTTCTAGGCACAGGTCTGAATTTTAAAGCTCTGTGTCCAAATGGTTTTATTAATTTTTGTTCCAGTTCTTTCCCTGGGGAAAAACACATTTTACTGTTGAATTGGAGCAAACAGCAATAAGGTTTTCTGCAGATTGCCGTTTTCTCTGATTCAGTGGGCTTTCCCAGGAACCAAAAAAATAAAAGTAAAAATGCTTGGACATGGAGCTTTAAAGTGTAGAAAGCACAGTACAAAAGTCTGAATGAGTCCTGAGAATGCCAGAGATCTTGATGGATCAGCTGCAAATCCAGAAATATACAGACATTCTTGTGCATATGCCCTAATTTTTTATGTGTGCATCTATGTTATGTCTGTGTTTCAATATGAAAATTGTTCTTTACAAATAGTAATAAAAAAAGGTTTGCAAAAGTTTACAAAAGTATGGAATTAATGAAGACACTCACACAGAACATTCAAAGAAGAAGAAGAAGAAGAAGAAGAAGAAGAAGAAGAAGAAGAAGAAGAAGAGGAGGAGGAGTTGTTGTTGTTGTTTTGACTCAATATCCCTTAAGGAGTTTCAAAGCGGCTCACAATCTCCTTTCCCTTCCTCCCCCACAACAAACACTCTGTGAGGTGAGTGAGGCTGAGAGACTTCAGAGAGAAGTGTGACTAGCCCAAGGTCACCCAGCAGCTGCATGTGGAGGAGCGGGGAAGCGAACCTGGTTCACCAGATTACGAGTCTACCGCTCTTAACCACTACACCACAGGACAATCATAGCTGTGTTATAACATTACACTATATACAAAGTCAGAACAGTTTCTTTCAAGCTCTTTTGGATGCTAACTTATCTATTATATCATTACTAAGCCACACTTTATCATTTTCTGTGCAAAGAATGCTTAGATCAGACAACAGATCATGGCAGGCATACCCTTCAACTGCCCCGAAAATGCCAGGACTGTCACAAAAACTCTTAAGTCATCATGGCTTCTCACTTTTTCATGCGGTGTCCCAAATTCCCAAGGGGCCTTCCCTTCAGTACAGTGTTTCATTGTGTTACTGGAAGTTCAGATCAACGCATCCCTCTAACACACTTCTTAGATGTATGCCTCCCACTTCCTCCCCACCCCCACCCAATATGGCATCACTTCCTGTTTTTATGAAAACAAGATCTGGGTCATTTCAAAGCCCTCAGGAAAGTTTTTCACCGTCTTCCAGCTCCTCAGTTGGTTGGTCTCCCACAAAGAAAGTGGCAAGTGGGGGAGCGAAGGCCTGTCTGTGAGGCCGCTGCCATGGAGTATCATTTGATTCCGAGTAGCTTTACAGCCACCACAAACTTTACTAGAAGTAAGTACACTGTTGTGTAACTGTTATACAGTCATAGACTCATACCTCACATATTTAATGTTACTAAGCATCTGGGCCTAGATAGTAAAATCTGCCTTTTTTCCCCCCTTTCTAAAAAGGAGTCAAGGCTCGCCTAGATTACGAGGACCTGGGCTGCTGGTTGCTCAGCCTGTATGTAAATCTGGCATTGCCGGCAGTCCTCCTGCACAAGCAGATTCCCACTTCTCAAGGAAGCAGACAGCATCGGATGTCATCCACAATTCTCAGGCTGTTCTAGTCTGCAGAGGAATCACACGCTCCAGACCTTCTCAGAGACATAAGCAGCAGCACCACTGAGAGCACCTTGAAATACTTAACTAGGTGAGAGAGGCTGGAGAGTCAGGAAACCACTGTGGCAAAGGCAGGGTGGTGGGCCATTTTGCTACTAAAGAGGTTGACTGCTTTAAAAAGCAGAATAGGAAATGTATGACTGGAGGCAATTATCAGCTTTTTTCACTGTTAAGCTGGTATTTCCTGCAATTCACCCTCAGTGACTAAGAGCTTTCAAGAGCAGTTAGCAGCTACTTTAGAATCTAAGTGTGGGCAAGGTTAAGACCATTAGTACCTGTAGTCACTTAAGAAAATTAATTTCTTGTTCTGAGTGCAGCTGTGGGAGAGAGATATAGCACAGTCCGGCTGCTAAAGCATGGTAATCGCTGGGCTTTTTAAAAAAATGGCAACCATTGTTTGCCCTATTTTGTTTTTGCCATCTTTTGAAAAACTATATATGTACTGCTGGAGAAAAACTGGAGCAAGAAACAGTGTGAACCAATTTAGAATGCATAGCAACACTGGGGCGCTAATTATAATTTTGCCACAAGCAATTGTCAAAATCATAAAACTCCCAGTCTATCTGGTAGTGGGCAGCATTCTAGCATACAGGGATCTGGCAAAATCCTCAGATGATAGTTGGCTTGCCCTGTTATTTGACTCTGCATTACACACTTACACACACATTTGAACGGAGTTGGGAGTACACACTTTAAAATGGTAAAACTGACTAAATAAAATTAACTGCTCCACCCCAAATCAGCTGCCTACAAACAAGCAAATCTGTGAATATTTTTACAAATGCACAATTTCCCCCTCCCTTTAATCCTCATATTCCCACTTTCATGTGCAACATACAAGTTCATTTGGGGCAATTACTGTAAATGAAACAGTATAAAGTATCCTAGGATGGTCAATCTCTATGGGGAAATGGTCCAAGGAACCCACCTTGGATAAACTGTTTGGGGTCTTTTTTTTATAGAGCAAGTGTGGGAAACTGCAGTTTAACTGCAAAAGAGCAGAAGCAGCCTTATTCGATAACAACAGATAACAGCTAAATAGAAACATCTACTCCAGTCTGGAAAATTATTATTGCTTCATATCTAACTCTAGTTTAGTTTATTTCCAGTCTCATGGCAATTTGCAATTAGAATTTAGAGTATTAACAAAAATCTATAGAACATAGATTAAAGCAACCCAGGCCTTTACAATATTTTAAATAGATCTGAACTATGTTGTATCAAAATTCTTCAAGTGCCATATTTTGATGTTAGCAATTTACAAACAGTCTTTATGTATCTTTATTGCAGCTTTGAGAGAGAGAGAGAGAGAGAGAGAGAGAGAGAGAGAGAGAGAGAGAGAGGGAAAGCAATTAGTACTGAACCTTCATTCTTGCAGTGGCCTGGTCCCTTTCACTTTTGGAATAGTCCTATTAGCAGCTGTATTAAAAAAGCTAGGAGGTCATGATTTGGCCAGACTTGGAAGGTCTCAAGAATGGACCTTCTGGATTTTGTTAATGCCCACCACCACCAGTTACTATGAAGTTGTTTGTCTTGTGAAGGAAAAAAACCCTGACCATTCTACAAACTGTACCAGTTGGTTGTTTTGTTTAGCATTGCCATGGTAGTTCTGTTTAAAACCTTTTATTTTCAGCAAAGTAATAAAAGCAATGCTTGCACTGGGAACAATATCTGCTTGGCTTATGGCTCTGAAGTGTTTCAAACCAAGTTGAGTTGCTGTTACATTCTGACAGATGCCAACAGAAAACAATGACGGGTGTAGAGACTTCTTTCCTAAAGGTTTGGTTTGGTTAGGTTTAGGTGCAAAACCTCACTGCTATCAAGTTGCTGGGTACTTTTTTCTTTTTTGTATTTTTGTTGTTGTTGTTGTTGGAGAGCAGCATTGCCAAATTTTGAGAAGTGTAATGTTTTAAGGATGGCCAAGTTTTCATTTAGGAAGGAGGAGTTAGGTAGGTACCAATTAAATTGTAATTTCCCCCCACATCTTGAGAGAGCTGAGGCCTTGTAGTTGGCCCTTAATGGTTAGCACCTTGGACAGCAGACTGAGCAGGCACACGAATCATCTGGTCAGTGTCTCCCCCAATATGGTGAGATGTACTGAATCTATATTCAAATTATAGTAATTTCTTCTAATTTTACAGCTACACAGATAAATTAACACATGCAAATTTCATGTGATTGTGACTCCTCTTTTGAACTTTTCATTTTAGTGATGCTCTTCCCCATTCTTGGTAGAGTGTAAGTAGCCACTCTACTTTGAGGGCCCATTTGGGTCAAAAGGCAGAAGAACCAAGACAGGATTCCAACAAAGTCATTGCATGAGTAGAACCCACAGAGCTGAATTGTGAGGAGGGTTCAGGGGAGCATAGGAGGAGGAGACAGAAGTTCTGTTGAGTGAGTAGAAGTTGTTCACTTGCACAAAGACTTTGTTGGACACAAAATTAGATGCATAGACACAGAAGGAACCTCAAGGGGATATGCAGCCATCTGGAAGTTGGGATAGATACAGACTGTCCCATTCTGTGTCATTTGTGCCACACTTTCATGCAGCATGTGAGCTTTTTATGGTAATACAATTTTCTTGTGCCACTGTATCAAGTTTGATGGTCTGTTTGTATCCTCCAAATGTATTGCTCAGCGGATATTTCACAGCCATTACAATAGAATATCTGAAAACATTCCTTTAATCTACCAGTCCTGTTGAGCATTTCCCTCATGGAACACTATACTGCTCTTAGCAATTTGGAGAGATCTGAATTTTCTGCAAATGAATGACATCTTTCATGTTCTCCCACATGCTAATCTGAGCTCAACAGAGCTCTGGAAGAAAGTTTTACAAAGAAAAGACAAAGCTGCTGTATTGATCATGTTGCTTTTCTGCAGTGGCTGCAGTTTTGATGGTCTGTTAGATCACATCTTTCTCTAATCTTTACCAATAACTTCATAACAATTCAAATGAAACTGACAGAACCTTCTGGCATTCTTTGTGCTAGGCATATATCCCTCCTATTTTGGGGTAATTTTTGCTTTGTCTCTAAACCTCTCCCCCCCCACAAAAAATCCAACCCCTTGGAGACAAAGAATGTTGTAACAAAGTGCAGTGAGCAATACTATAATGTTGCCTTTATTTGTAACATAATATACCTTAAATTAGTAGTTGCCTCTTCTATTATTGCTAATGTTTAAAGATTAAAGCCATTAACGTGCCTTCACAGGACATCTAAGAGTTGTGAGATAATTATTTCAGGAATTAGATGTTCTGCATCCTATTGTAATACCACTGTGGCCATTTCCCATGGTGGAAAAGGAAATTAAATGTCTTTATTTAGCAGAGACTGAAAACTCATAAATGCCTGGTGCTATTTTCCTAAGGCTGAAAGAGAAGGATGGGGAGACTTTTTGCAGGATGCAAATCCCATAACACACATCTGGCTGCACTTAAATGGAAGAAACTTCGGTGGTTGGCTGGGGAGAATTCCTGCTGGAATGCATACAGCAGGGAAATCAGGAACAGAATATTATTAAATACAATAACATAATTAATATTCACGTTTGAAGCTTAGGTGTCAATTTTATGAAGTCCCGTACAAAACAGGTTGCACATATATATATCAAGATGCATACACACACACCAGTGCTAGTTCAGTTTGAACGAAGCTCCCCAAACCACTTAATCTATAAACTGAACTGCACCTGAGATTAGTTCCCATAATTGTTGGGTGAATTAAAGGTGAATTAAATTTATTAAATACAACATGCCTATAATTAAACAAAGGAAATTGTCCAGTATGTCCCATAATCATGCAGTTATCTTAATGTGTAGTTGACTCACAGGGGCCTGCTTCTGAGCATCTCCAGCTCCTCAGCTGGACTGGGGAACAATGACTTTAGTATAAGCAGCAAAAGTCTTGTGGCATCTTTGAAGATTAACAGATTCATGATGTCATCAGGTTTTGCAGACTAGAGTTCTGTTCCTCAGATGATGTCCACAGAAGCTTATGACATAATACATTTGTTAGAGCTCATGGTGCCAAAAGATTCTTTGTTCAAATCCCAGCTGAGCCATGAAGTTCACTGGGTGAACTTGGGCCAGTCTAAATCTATCATCCTAATGTCCTTTGCAGCGTTATTGTGAGGATAGAATGGGGAGGAAGAGGAGTATGTTCACCATCTTGAGTTTCTTGGAAGGAAAGTTTGGATAGCAGTATAATAGTAAAATAAATAAACATTGGCTTTGCTGCAACAAAGAAACATGGCTACCCCTCTGGAAATTGTTCGTTAATATAGTTAATCCTAATCTCTAAATTCTGTGAGATTCTTGATATTTCTAATAAATATTTTTTTTAAAATCCATATCCACTTCATATTTTTTCTTCTAATTCTGTTCGAACAAAGGCAGTGAGCTTACTGAGCAAGCACTGCATATGCCACTAGTCACATTTTAGCTTCTACAGCCAATCCACTGCCAGAAATGACATTTTTTCCATCACATCTTTGGCTTTTAATTCATTATGATTTCTGTTCACTACATTAATTAGTACAGAACTAATTTCTTCCAGCAGAGTGATTGTTTAATTGTTTCAAGAGCCTTCCCCCCTTCCCATAAAAAGTAGTTTATGAAATTTCACAATTTAAGTGTGTTGTTAACTCTCTTTGCAATTTTAGTAAAAGCTTTAATGTTGTCCTTGGTGACATCACTGCACCACACAGCTTCTAACCTCTTCAAAACAATAATTGCTTGTTTCACTAAAAAAGAGAAGAAAGCTTTCCATAAAAGATAGAGTCCCCCCCCCCCATTTGTTTTTTGTTCTCCCTGGGGATGACCTACAAAGCATAGGATGTGATAGCATTTCAAGAAGGGTGATAGCTCTGCATTTTAAAGTGATCACATCTTAGGCAGAGAGATAAAAACTGCTGACAATGTCAAAAGCTTTAGCTTTTTCTCTTTGCCCTTTTATCTCTCCCAAATTATTTATGTAGGAATTGTAGCAAAAGCAAAGCTGTCTTTTTATCAGGGTTGGGGGTCGTTTTTTATTGGTAGAATGCAAGAGAGAAAGGCATATTGGCAAGGCAACACTATGGCCAATGTTTAAAATCTATGTCAAGCCTTCACTTTGTTTTTATTGCTGCTGGAGTAGTCAGAATTTTATGAAGCAGTGTTCATATTTCCGTCTCTCTAAGATGCCAAAAATGTAATGCTTTCATTGGCATCGTATTACCAACCATTTTGAGCATATAGATTAAATAAACATGTCAAATGATGTCATGACAAGGAAAGAAGATGTCATTGCAGACGGAAGGAAGGTTAGATTTGAAAAAGTGGGAAACAAATTGCCAGCAAAAGGTTAGGAGGTATTGTACAGATGCATGTGTCTGCATAGTCAGGTTCTTTAATGCTTAGGGGGGGAAATGATCTGTGGCTGCATTGACTTCCTTGAAACATAACACTGCGTGATGACTATTCAAACATTTCTTCAAGAACAGAATGATCACAATTGTATTTCAGTGGTGCAATCTTTAATTATCTAATAGAAATATGATGGACAATATGAACATGCGTAAGTCTTATGCTGTATGGACTCTCAGTGCCAAACTAGATATTAGGCACAGGCAAATGCATATAACATTCCCTCCCCCACAAGTTGTATGTGTGTTTCAAATGAAAAGCAGCATCAGAAGCACATGCAGAGAACTAGGAAGGGACGGAAGAAGAGCAAGGGCTCCTTGCCAAACACATTTCTCTTGAAAATTGTCCCAGCTTCTCCCTCTCCTATACAATGTGCTCACCCCACAAGGTACAATCATGAATGGGGAAACTGCAAGCAAGGATAGGATTGAGGAAGGGTCATAGCTCAGTGGTGGAACAGCTGCTGTGCATGTAGAAGGTCCCAAGTTCACCCTTTGGCATATGTATGTTTTAAATGAGTTTATTTATTTTAAGTTGTACTGTTTAGCATTTTGGTTGCTGCCCTGGGCTCCTTTGGGAGAAAGGGCAGGACACAAATTTAATAAGCATAAATCAAATGAGCTTCCAAGTAGAGCTGGGAGAAACCCCTGTCTAAAATCCTGGAGAATTGGTGCCAGTCGGGGTAGGCTGCCATTAAGGCTGCTGCTTCTTGTTCTTCCATTTCCCCAGGGAATAAACTAGCATCTGGCAAGGACTGCTGGGGACTGCTGGGGAACTGAACTACGTATTTGGCGGAAGATAGTCAGGTGGGAGGAGCTCCTCCTCAGCTACTATATAAAGATGGTGCCTAGCAAGGGTGTGAACCCAGGGGCTCTTGTCATGTGGCTCTCAGCTGATGGCCAGCAGTCAGAGCATAAAGTGAACAGAGTATTGACAGGTGTTAATTCAGGCAGGATGTATATGGATAGGAAAGATAAATGGCTCTAATATGGTCGTGGTGCTCAAGGCATGGATAGCCATGTGGGCATGTTGGGAGTTCAGTTGAAACTTACTTGGCTTTGCTTACCTCCTGGTGGCTGTGGTTTGAGTGTTTTTGAGCCTGTAGCCTGTTTTGTTTTATAGCGCTGATTTTCTGGTTTCATCATTAGTATTGACATTGCTGCTATTTCACCATCATCTTAGTTGTGTTCTGTGATTTGTAATATGGTTTTATTTAATTTTTATGTAAACCACTTTAAGGTCATTTGCAGTATATAAGCACATAAGCTTCTAATTTAATGAGATGTATGTATCTGCCACAACATTGTGTTTTCCTGCCTATTATTGTGCTATTTCCCCTCCACTATTGGACTGTATTCACTTAAATATATGTCAGTAAGAGTGTATGTGGGATGCGGGTGGTGCTGTGGTTTAAACCACTGCGCTGCTTAGACTTGCTGATCAGAAGGCCGGCGGTTCGAATCCCCGCGACAGGGTGAGCTCCCGTTGTTCGGTCCCAGCTCCTGCCAACCTAGCAGTTTGAAAGCATGCAGTGCAAGTAGATAAATAGGTACCGCTCTGGCGGGAAGGTAAATGGCATTTCCATGCGCTGCTCTGAATTCGTCAGAAGCAGCTTAGTTATGCTGGTCACATGACCTGGAAAAACTGTCTGTGGAAGCAGGCAAATGCCGGCTCCCTCGGCCTGTAAAGCGAGATGAGCACCACAACCCCAGAGTCGTTCGCAACTGGACTTAACTGTCGGGGGTACCTTTACCTTTACTTTTAAGAGTGTATGTGAGTCTGCATCATGGAACCTAGGCACCAAGATACCCTGATAACTTTGTATATTATTTTAAACTAAATATTGGATTGAACAATATAGGCTCTCCACAATTCTGGAACGTGGCAATTTTTGCAGGTCTTCCTGGGTGTTTTGTAGTTTTTGTTGTTATGAGTAGAATAACACATTAGCTAACTCAGAAATGTACCATACAATTTCCTTTATTTGATGTAGAACTTTGCTTCTAATTTGACTAGGAGAGAGCAGTTGATATGCAAAGCTGGGACCTTTTGCTATATATAACCATAATGCCTTTGATGCAGACATCTGAAAACAAATTCAGTACAATAATTCTGCTGGCAGGAGGCCTTACAGCTGCAGAAATATCACAGAGAAAGAATCAATAATGGCTTATTAATTCTGCCGTGAATGTTGGAGGAATAATAATCATAAATATTGTTGGGACAATTCTATTTATTTAATTAATTTGTATCCTGAATCTTCAGCTCCCAAAAGTTCCTGAGTAGCAAATCCCAAATCCTCAGATGACCTCAGTGACTTCATGTAGACATTAATGTGAGGTACAAAACAGAACCAGATGTCATGTGGCTGAACAGAAGTTGCCAATAAAAGGATTTGAAGTGTACAATGGAGGTGGTAAGATGGATTCATGGTGCTGAACACATTATGAAATTATATGCAACATATGTGACATGGTGGCCACTAAGTGATTGTGTCTGGCTAGTTCTGACAGAAGCTGGTTCAGTAGTCCAAAACCTCTTGGAGGAACAAGCTTGTGGAAGGCTGCTATAAGAAAAAAAACAGAAACAGGGCTTGAATTTTCTTAATAGAGCTGCTGGGTGCTGATGAAATATAAAGCCCAATAGTTTTTACAGCAAAGAATACGACCTGGTGAACCTCATTGTGGTCCATAAGTTAGGTGCCACTACAGGAAAAGCTCTACCACTGTTAGCAGCCTAGCTAGCCTCACAGGGTCACAGAATCTGAAGCAGAGCATCTGAGGAGCACAATGTGTGAGGGAAAGCACATGGAAGAAGGCAGGCTTTGATATATCCATGTCCCAAGCCATCTGGGGTTCAAAAACAAATTTGCAATCAGTGCAGATCAAACAAGACAGAGCTGATGTGAGCAAAACACCTCGCTCCAGTCTAGTTGCTACATTTTGTACCAGTTGGAGTTTCCAAATGCTTTTCAAGGGCAGCTCCACACAGAGTGTGTTACAGCAGTCTAAACTGACTGTGGCAAGCTTTGACTACATTAAGAGGTCTGGCAATAACCAATGGAAGCTGGCTATTGTGTGTAACTGGAATAGAACATTTTAAAAACTGGAAAGGGGTGTGTTGTGTTTGATGTTTGTTTGACGTTGGATAACCCTGAAAGCACAGTGTTATCTCTTGGGGGGCAGCGGGTGAAAAAATAAAAATAGACTATTGCTAATGAGTGTTCCTTCAGATGAAGGGTTTAAAAAGACTGCTTTAAATTATGAAAAACAGTATCAGTCTTCAAAGACTCTGTCACTTGCAATACTGTCAGCATATTTTGACAGACCTTCCTCTGGGAATGAAGTACAACTATTTCCTAAGGCACAAGAAATCTGCTTTCTATTGTAACAGGGATCCCATTTTCATAGCCGATGCAGTGATTCCTTAGGAGCAGAGGGCTCATGTCTTGGGCAGCTACTTGGTTCTGTCCTCCGAATGAGTAAGAAATGTATGCTGAAAGGGGAGGGGAGGTGAAAGGAGAGGGGAGCTGACTTGCATGAATCAACAGCATTGTTCAAGGTTAGGGATGGTGGATAAATTTGATTTGGTTCACATTTAAAGGGGAATCTTCCAAATTTGCACTTTGTTAAACAATACACAAGCAGAAACACAGTTGACATTTGCAATTACCACTTCAAATTTTGCAGTGCAGTTCTCCAATCGGATTATGTGAGCAAAAATGCTTATGTTGGTAAAATAAAATATGAAAAGGTATTTAGGGAAATTTCTTGCAAAAATTAGCACCCAAATACTGATGAATTGTCATGAGTTAAAAAACCTGATGTGGAGAACAGACCTTAAGATTGGAACAATGAGTCGGAGAGAAAAATCAAAACTGACAAATTCACCAGTTCACATTTGGGATGGGGAATCTCTGGTGCAGAGGCTGAATGCAGCACTCCAAACCTCTTTGGGATTGTCTCCAGGTCATGCCCCCTCACCAACTCTATTCTACATCACTGAGTATTTTTGCTCAGCTGGAAAGTGCCCTTGAAGAGTAATAATGCCTCTTGCTTCCCTGAATGGTGTGTGTGTGTGTGTGTGTGTGTGTGTGTGTGTGTGTAATTGGATGCCAAGATCCAAGTTTGGGGCAAGTACTCTTTGGTGAGAGAACCCCAGCAGAGATTTAAAGTCACAAAATATGCAGCAAAGTAAAGTATGGAAATATAAGTTTTTAAATATGCCCTTTCAAGTGTGTCCCAAAATTTCCCACTTCCCCTAGCATAGAAAATACCATGTATCATAAGTTTAAAAAGGTATTAACTCCTTCATGCATGAATTAGACGTAAGTATGTTGGCTACATGAGGTTGGCTGTTCCACAGGATAGAGGTTTGTTAGCACTGGATATTAATGTAGTTAAGTCACTAGAAGTGAAAATTAAATGCAGCCTGTCCCCACATTTCAAAAATCTCTGTGCTTACTTGGAAATCAAGTTTTGCCCTGTGAGCATTATTTTAAACAAAATTTAACACTGTAGTTCTATATTTGCTTAACTAGAAGAAAGACTTACAGATCTCAGTTAGATTTATTTATGAGAAGAAATGTATTGAATTGCACTGTAGGCCAGTTTCTCGTATAGGCTAAATGCATTTGATTATGCTTCCATCTGTGTTGGGGTGTATCAGTGTTTCTTTGAATTTACAGTAAAATGCCATAAAAATGAAGAAGGAACCTCCCTCCCCAATCAATGTACACATTTATTTAACACATTCTCTCTCCCTGGACCATAGCTGTCAACTTTTCCCTTTTCTAGCGAGGAATAAGGGAATTACCCTTAAAAAAAGGGAAATGTTGACAGCTCTGCCCAGGACCGGCTTGGTCCAAAATAGCTGCTCATTTACTAGTCAATGGTTGTAGCAGTGACTGGGTAATATTTGCAGGCTGACCACTGTAATAGAGAGTTTTAGAGGTGATGAAGCTGGCTTTGCTACACCCAAAGCCCTGGCCAGTCAAAGAGTTCAATGAAATGCTTTGGGCAACTCATTAAGGCTAGTCTTGGAAGAGGTTGTTGTGAAGCTATAATGCCATTCTGAGTTCCTTGGAGAAAGGAAAATATCATAAATAACAAACCTTTGCGGCAAGATGAAACTGGAGCGAATCCTAAGGAAACGGATAGAGCAACGGACCATAAACACGAGAAAACCATGTACAAAAGCAAAGGAGAGTTGAATAAATAGAACAGAGCAACTAATGGTCTACAGTTTGCATAGCTAGAAATATGATGAAGCACAACATCTCCCTGAAGCTATGAGCTGCTCACTTAAGGAGGAAAAAACATTTAGTGGCCTGCCAGATTAAAAAAAAAAAATTTAGAAAAGGAATAGGAATCCATTAGATTTATTTATTATGATTTATTATTAAAAAGAGAACTATTGGGATTAATAGACACAAGAGATGGCTATTGAAATGTGACAAAGAAAAATGGCAACATTTGTAGCTTTCATATCCCCTTGTCTGAGGAAGGAAACTTATTTGTTTCACAGACACAATTTTAAGAGTGCAAAGTATTATCACAGCAAAGACCACTGTCCAAGTGCTCTGTTGTCCTAGTGCATCAGATCTACTTTTTTTTAAAATCAGACTTTCTGCAGTGAGGAAAATAATGAGGAAATGCATTGAAAAGTGTGGGATGAATAGATGATTAACAGGAAGATATATAAACATCCTGCCAAGTGGATTGTCATGAATATAGGAAGGATGCTCATTGCCACATAATGCCTTGTATACAAATCAGAACAAATGCTTGATAAAGACTGGTTGTAGTCTAAATGCTGAATAAGTTCTTTGCAAACAAATCAGGATGAATACTGGAGGTCATTTGGAGGAACTCTCAGCCATTTCATGCAGATGTTGAAGAGCATGGAAAGTAAGATTGCAGTCCTGCACTGAGAGAGCCATGCAGCCAGACAAAAATCTGCAAGCTCTGCTTTCTGGAGCTGGTTGTCCAAGTGGACAACCAAGGCAGTGCCACCCACCCCCAGCCTTGACAACCATTCCAACAATGGTATTCAACTAAGTTTTAATCAGAGTAGACCTACTGCAAACCATGAAAATTGACTGTTGTTTCAGGCATCATGGTCATATCAACCATAGAAAAACTTAGTCAAATTCATTAATTTCAGTGGGTCTATTCTGAATAAAACCTAGCTGAATGCTATCCCAGAAGATTACCATTTTACCCCTTCCCCTTATGTCTCTCCCAACAAAGCTTCTCACACAGGGTGACCAGGGCAGTTCCTGTTCCATAAGGTAGCCTCAACCCTGACTGAAATGGATCTAGAAAATCAGTTTCATTCAAGAGTGTTTGTACCTGGTCAGCGACTATCTACTTTAATATCCTTATCCTGAAAGGGGACATTCATCACTGTTCTAAAATCATTAGGGGATGCTGGGTCCAAGGTAAGCAGCTGCAACACCACCTCTTTCTGCTGGTTAGGCACCATGTCTTCTCTCAGTGAAGCATTCATTACTCCCTCAACATAACCAGCCGCCCTCTCCCTGCAGTATTTCGCAAGCCATGAGAGGTATGGGTCAGCCATGCTAGTGGTCCCATGCACTTGAGCAAACACTTTGTCCTTGATTGAAACAATGGAAATTCTTCTAACAAAATCAGACTAGACAGTGCTTTGAGTGCCTCTCCACATTTACCTTTCCCGATGGATGCACACGACTTTATCCTAAGAATGCATCACAAATGGGTCACACAGCCAGGCTGTCAGAGGTTCTAGCATTTATTTAGAGCTAGCACGTAAAAGGCACGGCACCATTTGGAATAGATCCACTGGATGGCACTGAAAAAATGCAATGCAAAAAATTGTATTTGCTGCCACTGACTAGTGGCCAGAAAATGGGCACATTGCATTTCCTCCACTTGCATATTAGTATTTCCCCACTTCCACTTTCAAGTAGTACAACAAGTTTATTAATATGCTTTGCCTTTACACATTATTTTAAATTAGGAGTCTATTGCTTTACCCAAACAAAACCCAGTAGAGTATAAGATGGTTTGATTCCCTGTAATCTTGTCTGATGTGGACTTTTGTAGTACCCATTTTTCCAGCATGAGTAAAAATGTTTCAGCCAAATACTTTAACTGCCTCCCTGCCCCCTGCCCCGAAATCCAGAAGTATTGGAAGCAGCATAACTTTGAAGTACACAAGAGGTTATTTTTTTACTTTTGAAAGAAATTAGTCACTTCACAATTTCAAGATATTTCATGCTGCCAAAAATTACACTGTAATCACTCTGCCTGGTAAATTATGTCTGAATGACAAATACAAAAACAAATGCTATTTATAAAGATAAGTAGAATGAGTTAGTGTGCTGATTGGATCATGCACATTTCAGAGATGTAGATTAATTACAGAACTTCACAGCTCAAAGGAAATGCCCTTCAATTTAATTAAACTGAGCGTAGTGTATTCCTTGCAGAAGATAGACAAGTGTCAGGTTTGTCTATTGCCTTGTACATCATCCAATCAGCTTTACTTGTTTCAAGAAAGGATAACTGAAAATGACAGAATATTAGCTGTAACTTACATCAGTTTTTAATTGAGGAAGGTAAATTACAAGGTATTGAAGCTAAATTGCCACTAAAGAAAATATATTAATCTTTAATAAATCTGCCTTAGGAGGTCAGAGTGCAGACAGAAGTTAGTTACACAAACAGACCAAAAACTATATGAGCACTGCTTTGTTGCAGAAATGTATGCACTATCTGATTCATGCATGCATAACTTGACAATAGTTACTTCTAGTTTTAAATTTTATGTTGTAATTTCCATTTGTGTTCTGAACTAGTGGTGGGCTGCATGTGGACCAATAAACCAAAGTTGAATCCTTACACTGGTAAGACAGAGACTTTGTGTGTGGTTCCCAGGTCTGGGAACTGGAAAATTTATCTGTTCTGATGGGACTGAACTTACTCTAGGACAGCAGGTATATAGTTTGGACTCTTAGATACATAATTGTCCTGAGGATAAAGTGTCTTGGTGGCATGGAGCACCTACAGCCAACTTTGGTTGGTATGCCAACTATGCCCTTTCCTGGGCAGGGATAACTTGGCCACTGTGACTCATGATTGGATGGTTATTGTGGCATGAGCTATGTGGGCTACCCTTGAGACTGGTCTGGAAGCTTCAGTTGGTGCAAAATACCAAGGCCAGAGTATTAAGTTGGACACCTGGACATGTAGAAATCCCAGCGGTATTGACAGAACTGCATTGGGCTTCCAATTAGCTGCCAAGCTATGCTTTATATGACTGACATATAAAGCCCTGAACAACTCAGAACCTGGTTACCTGAAAGACTGCCTGCCACTATGTAGACCTGGTAGCTCAATGAGATAATCAGAGGAGCTCTTGTTGCAACACTGTGTGTCATAGACCATAATATAGGAATGACATTAAAAGTGTGGTTTGGCTGTTGCCCCTGCTCTTTGAAAGGCTCTTCCAAAGCACAGTTAGCTTCCTGCTTCATACATCTTTTGAAGATGCAACATTTCCCTCAGTTTCTCCCTAATCATTAAGCTGGACTCTCTCCTTTTATACAGTTCAACACTTTATTACATTGCTTGTACTTTCTCTGCTGTTTTTATACAGATTTTACTATATATCTGTTATAGTGTGTTTCGTTATTATACACTACTTATGGATTTTAAAAATATAAATCTAGTAGAATAGATATGGTCTTGAATAAACAAACACAATTTGGTTTCCCAGACCGAAGCTCCATAGTAAGGAGACCATTGTGATACCTTGGAAGCACCTGATTCGACTCAAGACATTTTTAGCCCAGTGAGGCAGCCCATTTCACAGATGAGTTCCCATATTTTGTGTAGCAGTGGGAAAGTGTTAAGATCAGCTGGGATTGAAGCTTCCTGGCTGGTTTGCTGGTGCTCCAGGCTTCAGAGTGGAAAATTAAAGGGGAAACTCTCCCACTCACCCACATAGCTTGCTACTTCCATAAATACAATCTAGATATGTCTGTGTATTTAGTTCTGGACTCTTCTCCCTTTTATATTGGCTTATCTGCTAAAGTTCCAGCCTCTAGTTGACCTTGCCTTCAGAGTAACTCCAGATTTACTAGATCTGGCCCAGTACTCCATCCAATCCTGTTTCCAGTTCTGCTGGGGGTTTGCACTTCAGCCCTGTGTATGTTGCATGTATGTCTATAGTCTTGAGCTATAACCTGGGTTGCCAAGCTTAGATTGCTTTTCATGGGCCATCAACTTGACTACTCAGCAGCTGACACTAATTGTATACACTGTTTATACTCAGTTGCAAAAGCTGGCAACATTTACCTGTGAGGTCAGCACTGATTGTATTAACACTCATTTTTATTCAAACAGCAACTTGAAATTTTTTGACATCATTTGCCCATTCAACAACTAGTGTCCATATGAATGATGTGATGTCATCAGTACTATAAAATAACTGAACATTATCTACTTATTTGTTACATTTATCATGAGCTAAGTAATCTCACACTAATATTTGTTGCTATTGAAAAATAGGAATACAGAACACTTGACAGTAAAATGTTTTAGATATTTGTGATGCAGATTGTATTTTTCTCTTAACCTCATCCAATTTTCTGAACTTTTGTAGAATCTCAAGGTACCTTCCAGATCTTCTTAGAACTATGTTCTTGTTTAATTTCCTTGAATGCTTTTTGGCTGTATTCTGTTGTATAATTGTGAAAGTATGCTTGTGTCACTCTTAACAAATGGGGGATGGCATTGAAGATGCTTATTACTTGGGATGCTATTTGATATAAGCTGGTTTTGCATAAACATGAATGAATGATCTTTTGAATTTTATAGGCCTTAGTAGATATACCTTGGATATGGCTTCAGAACAGGAGGGTGGCAGGAGGAAGGGCTCACATCTATTCAATGTTGTTCAGGCCATGAGCCATTCTTCCATTCCTTCTTGTAAACAAAGGAATAAATATTCTGAGGGTAATTGCTCTGTAATCCTTCGTAAAGCACATATTTGAAGATGTATTCTCAAAGGACAAACAAGGCCCAAATATTGTCATGGCTACTGTGGAATGATGAGAATATTTCTCTCTCTCTCTCTCTCTCTCTCACTCTCTCTCTCTGGAACTGAAAAATCTAGTCTAATTCATCTATTTTATTAGGTTAACACTGGAAGGTATTCCATGATTGCTAAACAAATTATTTACCAAAAGAAAAGCTGGATATCACAAACAAGGCTGTATATGGCAAGAAGTCACTCTTAATCTGTTGTCCTCAGTTGCCCAAAGGTTTCATGTTAGTCTGTCAAATTTGAAAAAGATTCACATCATTCACAGGGACAGTTTGAAGTCATAAAATGCAGTGGCCACAAAATGAGAATGGTGCCCTGACTGGGGAAATGTCATTTTATTCTTCACTTGACCATCTTGCTGATCTCATAGATGAAAAATGTACACAGCCTTTTGTCTGATGGAAATATGACTCACTGAAGCCAAAAATAACATCAGTGGAAATCACTTATATTTTCTAAGGGAAAGAATTTGTAAGATCTCCAACCAATGGACAGAAAGCCAGTTGCTGGCAACCATCTGTCTCAAGAGTCAATGGAAGAGTGTGCCATCAGGGATAAAGTCAAAGCATTGGAGAGTTACAGCACCTGCTGTGGAAGAAGAGACAATATGGGAGAGACATGTTTTATTGCAGGTAGGGCAGATGAAGGCATCTGGTTTCACTTTACATACATACCATGGCGTTTCTTCTCTCTGCATTCCTGCTAGTAGTCATTTTTCCTCTGGTCACTGCTGTGGATACTTGGCAGGGTTAATGCTGCCAGCCTTTGTCACATTTGAATACATCTTTGTAATGCAGAGTTGGTCTGCCAATGGGCCTGGTGCCTGAAGCCAGGTCTCCGTAGAGCACATCCATCTTCCATTCTGTGGACTTGACCAAGCTAGTGTAGAGGTCACTGAGAAGTCACTGAGTGAGAACGTGCTGGAAATGTGGGCTTGGGAAAGCACATCTTTCTTTGATCTTCTGTCCTGCCATGTGTGAATACAGATACAATTTCACAGGTGGAACTTTCATATCATCTCAAACACAATGCTTTTAAATAGAATCAATTCACACAGTCAGCTGGTATCAGTTACAAAGTGATCAAGTTCAGAGAAATTGACGGTGCAAGCATCTGCATAATATTTACTTAGAAGTCCACTGTGTTCAACTATTTTCTGACATCAACAAAACAGATATTCCTCCCCTGATGATGGCTCACCAGGGAATATTATAGCAGAAGCAGGTATTAATGCCTAGATAAACTTTGTCTAGTTGATTTGTAGCTTAGGGATAGAGCACATGATTTGCATGCAAAAGGTCCCTAGTAGAATCTCTTTGCATCTCATGGTAGGGCTGGAAAGACCTCTGCCTGAAACCCGGTTTTGAACTAGATGTATTGATGGTCTGACTCTGTATAAGGCAGACTTATGATATGGGTATGATACTGTTTCCTTGCTAAATTAAAGCTCATTTTTCAATGAATGTTAAGACTATATAAAAATAACAACATAGATCTTACTCAAATTTGCAACCTCACAGTTAAAATCATGTTATCACAACAGGGACAGCATAAACACACATTCTCACCCTGGTATGATTAGTTGCATCCATTCAAATTCCTTCTTGCAGGACTTTGCCTCTCACTTTAATACTTACTGATGACTTTTCTCCTCATTTTTGTGAACTTTATATAAAGTGGTATTAGACTAAAAGGATAAAAACCCTGGCAAAATTATATAATTCTTAAAGGTTTGACTGGTGTTGAGAAAGAAGAGAGTTGTAATCTGAAATTCCTTTAATCTGGGTCATATCTAACGAGAGGCACTTAACTAAAGAAGAACCCAAATTCAATCTTATTTACTTTCAGAGTGGCAGATGAAGCACAGAGGACCCTGGAGGGAAGACTAGGAAGGCATCTCTACATATTGCTCCTGAGGGTGCCCTTGTCAGCTTCAGGAAATGCATTAATGGCCTCTGAGAACATTATTCTGCTTGAACGCTCTTGCACTAATTTAAAATTATGTTAAATCAGACCTGAAATGTTCTTCTAGTTCTTTCCATCTTCTGAGATTTAACATTCAATTGCATGCTTTCTAGATGAACTTGTAAAAATCTCACAATGCTGCTTTTCTATGTATTCAGTGACCCTTCCAGGCTGTTTGGGTCAAACAAATATTGAGAGGAAAGGAGAAGGCCCCTCAAAAAAATATTTAATTGGAAGTCAACAATGGGGTTTCTTCTCACACTACAGTTGGCTGCAAACAGCATTTGACTGAACTGCCATTTAAAATGCCATCAGCTGAGAAAAGACAAACACACAATTAGGTTTTCCCTCAAGACAGCAGCGATTACTATAAAAATGTGTGCACAACTTGGACACATTTCAACTGTGAGAGCAACAGAAAATCTTGTGGCATCTTAAAAGATTAGCAGGTGTATGGCATAGGTTTTTGTGGACTAGAGTCAACTTGCTGTTTGCTAGTCCTTAAAGCACCACAAGAGACTTCTTTGTTTTTGTTGTAACAGACTAACATGGCTGCCCTCCTGGAAATTATTTCAGCTGTGAGTCATCCTCACAGCATGGTGACTTGGGTTATTAACACAAATGGGCATAAAACATGGCATTCCGTTTCAACCATAAACCCAAAGGCTTGGCACATTAGTGGAAACAGTGACTGCAACCAATATAATGTGATCCCATGATCTGACACCAATATCCTACATCACGTTTGTTTCACGGATGGAAATGTTTTAAACAATACTGTGGAAACTGTACCTTCGGTCTTGTTTTGGCAAAACCTGGCTCCATATTTCTCCTCCTCTGCCTCTTAATATTTAAGTAATTCTAATGTTTATCTGTCTGTTTCCAGAAACTGAAACTAAGCAACTCCCAACTGTGTGTGTGTGTGTTGTGGCGGATAGCATCACTACGTAACAGTTCAACAATATCTTTTTTAAATTAAATAAAAGGCATTTTAACAACAGCACAGCAACTGGAACAAAAATCCAAGCAAAGCAGGGAATTCTTTTAAAAATCAGATTAAAGGAAAAGAAAGATAGCAAGTCAGTTAGAGCAGGAGATTTTTCTGAAGAGCCAGATCTTAGCTGAGCACACAGGGGCCTGACAGGTGTCCCTGGGGTGTCATTCTAATAGAACTGGTGCCACATCCCAAAAGACCTGTATCATCATGGATATCAGGTGCACAACAGTTATCAGGAGACCACAAAACAAGTCCTCTGATGTTTCCAAAAAGGAAAATAGTGTATGATGTAATATTTATTTCAACAGCTTTCAGTAGTTTTAAATTTCTGAGACATTCTTTATGTTTTTGACCACATTACGTCCTGAAGAAGTGTTAACATCTCATTTGTATATCAGTAATGATTTATTTCATTTTCTAACTTCCTTTTCTTTTATTGTCTTTTGAGATATGGAGTCAAACATTAAACTATATATCACTTCAACTTTTCAAAGGTTGCCTCCTTCAACGCATGATTCATGCTGAATATCACACCTGTATTCATTTGATTTATATGCTTGCTTGTATCTGTTCTTTGATTTAAAATGAACACATACAATGTTCCACTTTCTTTTGCTGTCTGCCCTATGTCCAGAGACTTCAGAAAAATACATTCAAAGAAAATGAGGCGTAAGAAACTGGGGTTAAGCAATTGCTTTCCTCATAAAGCGGTGAGAAATGGTGCACTTCTGCCTCTTGGTGTTGTGGGGGGGGGGGGAAGAATCACACAGCAATGCAATTAAGAATCATCATCATTAAATAATTTATATATTGCTTATATTTAAACAAAACCAAGCCTCTTACAACATAGGTTAAAACAGCTTAGATAAATAGCAAATACAAAAAAATACCAGAAAATTTCAACATTCTATAAAACACAATTAACAACTCAATAGCGCATGGGTAGGCAAACTAAGGCCCGGCGGGTGTAACTGGCCCCATCGCCTTCTCAATCCAGCCCATGAACAGTCCGGGAATCAGCGTGTTTTTACATGAGTAGAATGTGTCATTTAATTTAAAATGCATCTCTGGGCATAGGAAATAGTTCATTTCCCCCAAAAAAATATGGTCCAGCCCCCCACAAGGTCTGAGGGACAGTGGACTGGCCTCCTGCTGAAAAAGTTTGCTGACCCCTGCAATAGAGCATCCTCTTGAGTAGCAAAATAAACATTAAGATTAAGCCATAGCTGAGAGAGAGAGAGAGAGAGAGAGAGAGAGAGAGAGAATGCACTTGATGGAAATTAAGCTTTAACTTGGCTGAGGAGGGAATAATTCTATGTCAGCTATTGTAGACTGTCTTCAAAGGATACATTTCACAGAAAACAAACGTACAGGGAACTTTTGATTAGTTCTGTTTTTCTACACTGTTACAGCACCACTCTTTTGAAAGAGCTGCAATGTAGCACATAAAGGTCTATCAGGAGGGTTTGCAGCAGAGCTCACCCATCAACCAGTTCCTCCTCCTCAAGATCAGTTCATACCTAGGGCTGTCAGCATGGCATCCATGGGTGCAGTTGTAACCCATGAGGACTTCCCTTAGCACTTGCAAAGCCTCTGAGCACTCACCACAGTACTCAGGTGACAAGGACAGTTACCTTCTTGCCCCCCTTGGCAAAGTACATACAGCTGAAAGAGGAAATTGGAAGAGAGGTGGTTTTTCCCACTTCACTGGAATGACCAAGAGGGCAGGAGGGAAAAGGGAGTTATTTGGGAGGCTGAGAGGAGAAAAATGAAGTGCCCTGAGGGGGAAGGCAGGGTGCTGATAGAAAGGGAGGAAGGAACTGCCAGAGAGAGAAAGAGAAGAGTGGTATCACAAACACACACATCTGGCAAGCAGCAAGTTTGTGATTTTTACTATGCAGTTTACCAGGCTTTAATTTGATGGGGGGGTTGGGGGGTTGGAGATTCCCCATGGATCCATTTTGATTCTACTGGATTCAACTTTTGCCTAGACGACATGAAAAAGGCAAGACTGTGTTTGTGCTGACTCTCTGCCCGTTTTTCTGTTTGTCTGGGGTCAGGAAAACAAGCAACCAGATGTTATGTACTGAAGTTTTCACCCCGGGCCAGCAGGGGGATACTGTAGATAGTTTTCACTCAGGTCCACATATGCAAATAAGGAATTGAAAGTGACATTCAGTGATTGGATAGTTACAGAAAGTTGTTACTGTTGCATAGTAGTTGAGCTCTATATAAGCAGGTTGGCTGAACCCTTCAGCCCAGTTCTGTTCTGGCCTGTGAATAAACAAGAGCTGTTTGAAGAATCGCTGTGTCATCTGATATGTTCACCCACAACTTAACACCAGAAGTGGTAGTGCCCATGGCACTCTCAGAATTTCAAATATGCCCATGAATCCTAAAAGGTTGATGACCCTTGGTATCTAAACAGATTGCCAATGGAAAAAAAGAAGGGGGATTATTCCTAGTACTGGATCTGAATCCAAAATTTGGTTTGGGATAGTCTAGACTTTCATTTGTTGTTAGGAATTAGGTGAGGAAGGGTCAGGAAGGACTAGACAGCTGGAAAAGGACCAATGGTGAATTTTATAACAAAAGCATGTGACTAACAGCTAGAATGTCCATGGTTGGCTACAGACACAAAGTTTACATTGGGTTCCCAGACTGTTAGGGGGCTGACTTGGGTACTCAAAATCATTTCCACATAATGCACTCCAACTTAGCCAACCATCCTTGAACAGCCACAGCTACCTGCAATGCTTCACAAAACTGTAACAGCCGAATAACATTCTGCTGCAGTGTGGAAATTGCCAGTGAGAAACTGCGGTGGCAGCCAATATGTATGGGCAGCCTTGGTCATAAATTTCATTCTCCACATGAATGCATCCCTGCATTGGGTTGAGGTTCCTCCATGTGGGAGAGATTTTGAATGTCCAGAGCAGTTTAGAGTTGCACTGCAAGCCATTTGTGTCAGGGCTGCCAGTTCTGTGCTCTGACTATACAGCTTATACAGCAGTGGTTGGTGCTCATTATATATTGAAAAGTGATGGGAAGCCATTATTATGCCCATCACAGCCTGTGGGGGCTTATAAAGAGGCAGAACATAACAAACAGGACATCCTGCAGTGGCTGAGAGTTAGATACTACTGGCAATATAGCTGAAAAACATTGGTTATGGTTCTGTGGTTTCCGGATACTAACAATATATCAGTCTCACAAACTGTGAGTGCTACCCAACTAAGTCATACTCAGAGTAGGGCCATTGAAAGTGAAGAACTTAAGTTATTAAATCACCTTGATTATTTAAGTATAACTGCTTTCCAGTTCAAACTTTTACCTGCAGTCATGTAGCACTTATTAGAAAGTGACTTCTTATATTACATAATGTAGTCATAAGGAAGTGGTGACTTTGTTTCTGAGGAACGAAGTCATTATGTACAGAGATGTGTGGGAAGCAGAAACACATACATTTTCTCACTGGACGCTACACACAAGTAAGCAAATTTACAGAAGGGTATTTGTGTTAATTTATTGCAGTATTTTCTTCTTATGATGTTTTTAGAGTATCACTATTATATATCTGAGCTACATGTGTCAAAGTATTTTTTTTTATACTGGTAGATGTTCAAACTAAGGTTATATAATTTGGCTTGATAAATTTAAATCTGGATTTACAATATCAGTAGCCAGACATAGCTTTTTCTTTTAGGTTCAATACCTGTTTGAATGCTAGCTACTCGGTGCTGGGAAAGAAAGCCTATACATTCATTTTCCAGCTTATTGCTGGAGCAAGCAACATCCATCACCAGGACCTCCCCTACCTTTAGAGAGAGTGAAGTAGCTGCTTCAGCACTCTTAAGGCAGCAGCGGGCAGCAGCAATACAGTGTTAGAAGGACAGGGCACACAACCTACCTACATTATTCCTTAATGCCTAAGGTGTGGTGGAAGCTGTGGTGGGCTTTGGGCTCTCAAATTTCAGTGGTGCTCTGTGCGAGGCTAAAATTTTGTACCCCTGTCTCTCATGTTCTGTTCTACAGTATTGTTTTGGTGCTCCCTGGAATTGTGCTACCCTAAAACTGCCTCTGGTGGGAGGACATTTTCCTCTTGCTGGTGTTGAGGTAATACTAAGTCATCAGTCTGTTTCAGTTTCTGCATACAGAAAAGACAGTTTTGTCCTTTGCCTCAGGCAGCAAATGTCTTTGGCCAAGTCTCATCACCAAGATTCTACCAAACAAAAGTGAGTGGTACTGTCCAATTTCTATGAAGTGCAAGCAGCAAACAACAAATGTTAGTAGGTATTCAGTTGGCTGTTTTGAACAGGCCTGCAACCTATAGCAATCTTGCTGATTTAGAAGATCAAATCTATCCATTCTTAAGGAAATCAGCCCTGAGTGCTCACTGGAAGGACAGATTGTGAAGCTGAGGCTCCAATATTTTGGCCACCTCATGAGAAGAGAAGACTCCCTGGAAAAGACCTGATGTTGGGAAAGATTGAGGGCACAAGGAGAAGGGGACGACAGAGAACAAGATGGTTGGACAGTGTTCTCGAAGCTACCAACAGGAGTTTGACCAAACTGCAGGAGGCAGTGGAAGACAAGAGTGCTCTGGTCCATGGGGTCATGAAGAGTCGGACACGACTAAACAACTAAACAACAAGGGCAATATAGCTGAACTGTGCCCAGAAGCAAGATCATAGAATCATAGAATCATAGAATCATAGAATCATAGAGTTGGAAGAGACCACAAGGGCCATCGAGTCCAACCCCCTGCCAAGCAGGAAACACCATCAGAGCACTCCTGACATATGGGTGTCAAGCCTCTGCTTAAAGACCTCCAAAGAAGGAGACTCCACCACACTCCTTGGCAGCAAATTCCACTGTCGAACAGCTCTTACTGTCAGGAAGTTCTTCCTAATGTTTAGGTGGAATCTTCTTTCTTGTAGTTTGGATCCATTGCTCCGTGTCCGCTTCTCTGGAGCAGCAGAAAACAACCTTTCTCCCTCCTCTATGTGACATCCTTTTATATATTTGAACATGGCTATCATATCACCCCTTAACCTCCTCTTCTCCAGGCTAAACATGCCCAGCTCCCTTAGCCGTTCCTCATAAGGCATCGTTTCCAGGCCTTTGACCATTTTGGTTGCCCTCCTCTGGACACGTTCCAGTTTGTCAGTGTCCTTCTTGAACTGTGGTGCCCAGAACTGGACACAGTACTCCAGGTGAGGTCTGACCAGAGCAGAATACAGTGGCACTATTACTTCCCTTGATCTAGATGCTATACTCCTATTGATGCAGCCCAGAATTGCATTGGCTTTTTTAGCTGCCGCGTCACACTGTTAGCTCATGTCAAGTTTGTGGTCAACCAAGACTCCTAGATCCTTTTCACATGTACTGCTCTCAAGCCAGGTGTCACCCATCTTGTATTTGTGCCTCTCATTTTTTTTGCCCAAGTGCAATACTTTACATTTCTCCCTGTTAAAATTCATCTTGTTTGTTTTGGCCCAGTTCTCTAATCTGTCAAGGTCGTTTTGAAGTGTGATCCTGTCCTCTGGGGTGTTAGCCACCCCTCCCAGTTTGGTGTCATCTGCAAATTTGATCAGGATGCCCTTGAGTCCATCATCCAAGTGGTTGATAAAGATGTTGAATAAGACCGGGCCCAAGACAGAACCCTGTGGCACCCCACTAGTCACTCTTCTCCAGGATGAAGAGGAACCATTGATGAGACCCTTTGGGTTCGGTCAGTCAGCCAGTTACAAATCCACTGAGTGGTAGCATAGTCAAGACCGCATTTTACCAGCTTCTTTACAAGAATATCATGGGGCACCTTGTCAAATGCCTTGCTGAAATCAAGGTAGGCTACATCCACTGTGTTCCCTTCATCTACCAGGCTTGTAATTCTGTCAAAAAACGAGATCAGGTTCGTCTGACATGACTTATTTTTCAGAAATCCATGCTGACTATTGGTGATCACAGCATTCCTTTCTAGGTGCTCACAGACTGTTTGCTTAATGATCTGCTCCAGAATCTTCCCTGGTATTGATGTCAGACTGACTGGGCGGTAATTATTTGGGTCCTCTCTTTTCCCCTTTTTGAAAATAGGGACAACATTTGCCCTCCTCCAGTCTGCCGGGACTTCGCCTTTCTCCAGGAATTCTCAAAGATGACTGCCAGTGGTTCTGAAATCACATCTGCCAGTTCTTTTAATACTCTTGGATGCAGTTCATCTGGCCCTGGAGACTTGAATACATCTAGACTAGCCAAGTATTCTTGTACTATCTCCTTAGTTATTCTGGGCTGTGTTTCCTCTGCTGAATCATTTGCTCCAAATTCTTCAGGTCGGGCATTGTTTTCTTTATCGGAGAAGACTGAGGCAAAGAAGGCATTGAGGAGTTCAGCCCTTTCTGTGTCCCCTGTTTGCATTTCACCATCTTCTCCTCTGAGTGACCCCACTGTTTCTTTGTTCTTCCTTTTGCTACGAACATACCCATAAAAGCCTTTTTTGTTGCTTTTAACCTCTCTAGCAAGCCTGAGTTCATTCTGTGCTTTAGCTTTTCTGACTTTGTGTCTACACGTGCTGGCTATTTGTTTGAATTCCTCTTTGGTGGTTTCCCCCCTTTTCCATTTTTTGTACACATCCTTTTTTAATCTTAACTCAGTTAAAAGTTCTTTAGATAGCCACCCTGGCTTCTTTAGGCACCTTCCATGTTTCCGTCTCATTGGTATTGCCTGAAGTTGTGCTTTTACTATCTCCCTCTTAACAAACTCCCAGCCATCATGAACTCCCTTTCCTTTTAGTATTACTGTCCATGGGATCTCACCCAGCACTTCCCTAAGTTTTATGAAGTCGGCTTTCTTAAAGTCGAGAAATTGTGTCCTAGTATGCTTGGCTGCTCCTTTCCGCTGTATAGTAAACTTCAGAAGAGCATGATCACTCGCGCCTAATGATCCTTCCACTTCTACCCCACTAACCAGGTCATCAACATTGGTTAGGACCAGATCTAAAATGGCTGTTCCTCTTGTTGCTTCTCCCACTTTCTGGACAATGAAGTTGTCTGCAAGGCCAGTGAGGAATCTGTTTGACCTTATGCTCTTGGCTGAGTTTGACATCCAACAAATATCCGGGTAATTGAAGTGCCCCATTACTACTATCTCCCTTCCTTTTGCATGCTTGGCCATCTGTTCCAGGAAGGCATCATCTATGTCCTCCGTTTGGCTTGGGGATCTATAGTAAACGCCCACAATGAGGTCACTGTTATTCTTCTCTCCCTTAATTTTGACCCAAATGCTCTCACTTTGGCTTTGAGGTTCTAAATCTTGGATCTCTTCACAGGTATACACATCCCTGACATATAACGCCACTCCTCCTCCTTTCTTGTCTGGTCTGTTTCTCCGAAATAGATTGTATCCCTCCATTATTACATTCCAATCGTGGGACTTATCCCACCAGGTTTCAGTGATTCCTATTATGTCATATTTAGTTTGCTGCACCAAGAGCTCAAGCTCATCTTGTTTATTTCCCATGCTTTGCGAATTAGTGTACAGACATGGAAGTCCATTAATCATTCCCCCGCGTCTCTTATTTAAGGATTTTTTCCTCCCACCACTAGGTCTGCGTGCTGTTTGCTCCATTCGGTCTATGACATTTGGATGATCATCTTCATCAATTGATAGACTCCTACCTTCAGGACCACTGTCTCATCATCCAATTACCTTGCAGACGAACATACCCAATATAAGCCTGCTGAACCAAAAGAGCTGAGGAAATAAGCCAAGCCATGTGGAGCAAGACAACGGGTGGTATTCAATGCTAGTCCTACTCAGAGTAGGCCCACTGAAATTAATGAACCTAAGTTAGTCATGCTCATTAACTTCAATGAGTTTACTCTGAGTGGAACTATAATTGGATTGGGGTTGCCATCTTTTCCTTACTGCCTGGCAGAATTTCTGTTTTGCTTCCTGGATCCTCCACTTGGATTGCACAAAATAATTCTAACTAATACATAGGGTTAGAAGAATCTATCTATCTATCATCTATCTATCTATCTATCTATCTATCTATCATCTATCGTCTGTCTATCTAATCTAATCTATCATCTATCTATCATCTATATCTATCCTACACACATGGGAGATTAATAGTCTCAGAAGATTATGAGTGCGACCTTCTATCCTTGTATAATAATATAAACCTAGACCCTTTGTACTTTTGTAAAGTGACTGAGCAGGAATTCTCAATAGGAGAAACCAGGCTTTACAAGTAAGATCATACATACACACACACATTAATCAAAATAGCTTAATATTCTAGAAAGGAGCCAAAACAGATACCTTCACGTGCACATCAAATTGTGCTTTCCTGGTGTTTGCTACACTGTTCCTAATCTATTTCACAAGTTTGTTCCAGTTTGATGCAAATGTTAATGATATTCTGCAAAGCTATCTTATGTACGCTGCATTTGGGTGTTCTTGCTGTTAAGATGTAAGCAGATCAGATAAATCCATAACTTTATAAATCTTATTCACCCCAGTGTTTTATTGCTTTTCAAGAATTGCAGAGGGAATTTGTTGCAGCTAATTTCATATCTATTTTACTGTTGCTTGAAGGAGTAGAGCATACTGTTCTTGTTGAATACTTAAAAAGTAGCTTTTAGATAGGTGATATCTGCTTGTCACTTCTGTTTATTTCCCATAGGCAATCCTCTGAACATGAAGGATCTCCTAAACCAGCCACAAAAGAAGAAATTACAGTGCAATTCTATGTATGTCTACCCATAAGTAGTAAGGTAACTATTTATATGATTGCAGCCTTAATTATTGGTCCTTTCTGCCTGTGAATCTCCTGTAAGGTAAAGGTAAAGGGACCCCTGACCTAATTAGGTCCAGTCGCAGACGACTCTGGGGTTGCTGCACTCTTCTCACTTTACTGGCTGAGGGAGCCGGCTTCCGGGTCATGTGGCCAGCATGACTAAGCCACTTCTGGAGAACCAGAGCAGCACACAGAAACACTGTTTACCTTTCCGCCGGAGCAGTACCTATTTATCTACTTGCACTTTGTGCTTTCAAACTGCTAGGTGGGCAGGAACAGGGACCGGGCAACAGGAGCTCACCCCTTCGTGGGGATTCAAACTGCCGACCTTCTGATCAGCAAGCCCTAGGCTCTGTGGTTTAACCCACAGCGCCACCCGGTACTTGCTTGTAAATTCTGAAAAAGCCAAGGAACAGAAAAATCTGGAAATTAAAGGTGGGATATATTATGTGAGAGGCTATGAGTATGGAAGCAAGGGAGAAATGTTTTATATCACATGTCCCTCAGGGAACTGAATTTGTAGAAATAAAAAATAGATTACCCTTATCACTGATCTTCCCTTCTTTTGTGATAATAGCTGCTCTAGGAGGGGGCAGTGCAGACTGAGACCTTGGCAGTAGGAGGAAGGTTAATCCTTCTCCTCATCTGTTTTCCCAATTAAAATAACAGCTTCAGATTGCTTTTTGCCCCACAGTGCAAAACATACCCATATGATGTCGTCATATGGGTACCTGTTAATCTTCCTCAGTATCATGACCCCAAAGCGAATCATCTTCTTCCACTTTTTAAATGTAGAAATACTATTCACAAATCTTTTGTGCTATACCTAGTTTGGCCCGCAGTCTGAAAGGTACCGGTACATTTAACAAAGTTAAGTTTGAGGAAGGAATCTGGAAGACTGTCATAGCCAAACTTCCATTTCATAATATTCACAGGATCCTCTCCATCCCAAACTTGAACCACCTTTTATTTCAGACAGGGTGATTTAGCACAGCAGTAAGTTACCAAAAGACACTGACTTAAGCCAAGTGTGTACTTTTTAATGTGTATAACAGAGAATAGCTTACCTTCTATATATCTTCTTGTTCTAACTTATTCATTGATCAATGAGATGTCTTGAAAAACATATGTAAACATTAATTCTGATTAGCTTTTATTGCTCTGCTAGCGCACCCTTAACTTTGCAGTTTAATTGGTCTTGTTCTTTAGATTTGTTTTGCAAACAGCACCAGATTGCAACTGTGCATCACCAAAGCTTTGGCGAGTTTTGTGGCTGAGAACTTTTTTCTATTCATGTGAATCCTTTATTCATAGATTCCTACTTGAAATTCAATAGATGAAAAATATCATGAAACCAATTAGTCAAAATGTTACAAATAGACACATTAAGATTAATGGATATGTGGAAAACTCCACTGTATTGATATTTGTGCATTATTATCTGTATCCATTTGTCAACCTTGATTCTGAAGCCAAAAAAATACGATAATTGCATCTTTCCATATTTTCATGGAAACAGGGAACAGAAAATAATGTCCCCTTTTCTCCTTGCAATGGTGGAACCATCTCAATGAAAGCAATCAAAACAAATAAATATATTTGGGTGAAGTGTGTATAAAAATGTACCTATTAATAAAAACATGAAATTTCCAATTTACTTATTTATAACAAATATTGCACTATATAATAAAAATATCAAAGTGGTGTACAGGCGGAGAGAAGCAAAACGTTAGGAAAAGTTGCAAAAATGTGTCTGTTAGGCAAAAATGCACACCAGAATGTTTATTTCAACAGAAATTTGTCAAATAGTATTAATTTTCATGTTGACATTTTTTTAAATTGGAAATTGGAAACAAGGTGAATAGAACTTAAATTTGGAAAAATGAGAAACTAAGAGAAAACAAAATCAACATATTTGCTGATCCTTACTTGTAAGTCACATGGAGTCCAATGTTTCTCTATTCGGAGTCTAATTTACTTTGGGGGTCTAGCAGGGGTGAGGAGCCTGTGGTCTACTAGATGCTGCTGTACTGCAACTCCTGACATCATTCCTGAACACTATCAGTGTTGGCTGGGACTGATGGGAGTTGGGAGTCCAAAAACATTTGGAGGGCCACAATTTGCCCATTGCTAGTCTGCTGCCTAAACTACTGGACCTTCAGCACAAGCAAATAACTCCAGAATCTATTTATTCTGCCTTCTGTGATGTATAACTGCAAGAAACCAATATGTTATTTCAGCTTGTAGCCAACTTGCAGTATTGATTTCTTTTAAATTTTGTTCGCATTCCTCACATAGTCCCTATTGGGCCATGACTGACAACTGGAAGTAGTTTTTAAAAATGTTTATGGCTGTACACAGTGCTTATGTCATAATCTCCCTCATTTTTAAAAATTAAATGACAGTCTATTATGCTTTTCAGAACAGTGAATCATACACATTAAAAGAATGAACAATGGTTCCAGAAAATCACCAAAAGTCTAGTGAGCAGAAGAAGCTTAGCAATGACTGTCCATCTATGTAATAGTCATCCATGGCATAAAACAGGGTTGGCTAACCTGTGACCTTCTGTATATTGGCGGATTACAACTCTCAGCATTCTTGACCATTGCTGATGGGGCGGGTGGATGAGAGCTGGCAATATCAGCAACATTTGGATTGACAGTTTCCCTATCCCTGAAATAAAAGGTCACAGAATGGGCTGCTTAGAATGTTGACAGATGCGGACTGCAATCCTAAGCATGAATATTTTGATTGATCAACATCACACTGAAAGGAATGGGGCTTCCCTTTAAATATACTCTTGGTTGTCAGAAAATAAGTGGACTGCACATAATGTAGCAAAAACATGGGGGCTACACATATATTTAGTTGCCATCAATACATGTGGGGAGATGCAGCAAATATAGTAAAAAACAACAACCAAAAAACTTTCTTCATAAAGCAGTTACACAAGTTGTTTGTTCCCTGAAATTATACAAGATCTTCTGCCCCCCCTCAATTTCTTTCCTCCCATTGACCTACCTTCCATTCCCTCCCTTTTTTTAATCCAGCATCATGACTGTAATAATCACTATTAAGACAGTGGAATGAATGTCTTGGGTGGGTGGGTGGCTGTGGACTCTCCTTATGTGGAGGTTTTGAAGCAGAGGTTGGATGGCCATCTGTCGTGGATGCTTTAGCTGAGATTTCTGCATTGCAGGGGGTTGGATTAGATGACCCTCGTGGTCCCTTCCAGCTCCATGATTCTATGATTCTATTATCATAACATTCTGTGTGTCAAGCTGATCTCAGCCAAAGACTAAATTGATAGATTTACCATCTACTGTACTTGTCTTCTTCCCAACCACCCTTTGTTCTTTCCTAGAGTAGAACTGAGCGTTATTCATATGAAAAAATGGAAAAATCTACGATTTGAACATAGTTGTATACCATCAACACTGGAAGGTTGTGCCTTTGTTAGGCTATTTTGGTTTGTTCTTTTGTTTTATTATACAAACTTCCATACCACGGCCTTTCTGGAGAGTCAGTGTCATGAACACACCAGCTCCAAGTGTAATCTCGCAGCTGGCTGCAGAATGCAGTCAGGAACAGGGAGGCTGGGCTTTCACAATGGCACAGGAGAGCCCGCAGCTGCCAGCGTCAACTCCCCTTGACCTTGGACGGCCGGCTGATAAGGGAAGAATGGAGAGCAGGCTGGAACACAGCCAAAGCTCCCTGGAAGCCCAAACAGGTGTGGAAAGCCACAGAGATAGCTTTTTGGAACAGGAAGGGGCTGCAGCTGACCAAATAAGTCCGAGGCGTAGGCGTATAGGAAGGCTGCTAGACAGGAAGCAAAATAAGAAATGTAAAGGTTGAAGGTTCAGTCTCTTCTGTTGACACAGGAAGAACTCCTCAGAAGGGTCCCCAACTGAGTGATGGGGGCCAGAGGCTTGCTAGAACTGTCCGGAGATACTGTAATTGTTTGGGATGTTTTGTGTGTGTGTGCAATAAATCCTCCTTTTTAATTACGTATGCTTACTGTGTTGTCAGGGACATGGGTGGTGCTGTGGGTTAAACCACAGAGCCTACGGCTTGCCAATCAGAAGGTCAGCGGTTTGAATCCCCGCGATGGGGTGAGCTCCCGTTGCTGGGTCCCTGCTTCTGCCAACCTAGCAGTTTGAAAGCACGTCAAAGTGCAAGTAGATAAATAGGTACCGCTCCGGCGGGAAAGTAAACGGCATTTCCGTGCGCTGCTCTGGTTCACCAGAAGCGGCTTAGTCATGCTGGCCACATGACCCGGAAGCTGTACGCCAGCTCCCTCGGCCAATAAAGCGAGATGAGCGCCGCAACCCCAGAGTCGGTCACGACTGGACCTAATGGTCAGGGGTCCCTTTACCTTTACCTTTACTTTTACCTTTACTGTGTTATCAAGCCAGGAACCTGGACTCCTAACAGTCAGAGAAACCACTTCCTTACTTTTGGGTGATTCCCAGTTTGTTTCCAAACTACTACACATTTACAACTCAAATTCACATCTGAAGGGAATGATACTTTGCCCTTTGGGGAAAGAATAACCAAAAAAACGAGTAATACTTTTTTTAATGCCTGGAGAATGAATATGGGCTTGGAATTTATTTAAAGGTTTGCTGCCGCAAAGCAACTTCATGGAATCCTTCCCTGATTATGGACAGTGAATCCAATGGTCATGGAGGTGATTTTCCCAGGGTGAGGATCATCCATTTCCCTCCAGAAGGGCTGACCAGGGGTGTGATTTTCCCAAGTGCATAAAACTTGACTGCATAATCCATGGCATCCGATTCCTCATGGGGAACAACAGATATCCAATTGGGAGCTTTCCCAATGCATCCATCTCCCACTGGTGTTTCAGAAGCTAGGAACAGTCAAAGTGCAGTGGAGGAAATCAGTTGCATCTTGTATTATTTTTATATTTATCAGTGAGATAGGCAAGCAATGCACTTGGGAGGGTTAAATCAATGAGAATGTATTACCAGTCTAGTTAATTTTGCTGTCTTTCCACATTTTCTATTTTTGCTGAACAGATTCATTGTTACAAGGGAGGAATATGCATTACAGCCACTGCAACACACTTTCTAAAAAAGATTGCTTTAGGAAAGCATAAATGAATGAGAAAATGCCAAATGAAGAAAGCCGTGAAGTGGCCTTAGCCCTACTGCAGAGTTCACACCAAAGTAGAAATAAACTTTTTCTGTGAGTTGTGATATGCTCCCTGTTACAAATGTGGCAAGCGATTTTCATTTTCTAATGTGGGTTAGGTAGCAAATCTCACAGCTGAAACAGTGCTGAGGACATAATTTAACAGGAACTTGGAAGACAGTTACACTCTGAAAGAAAGGAGATGATAATTAACTTACACAAGTGAGGGTGTCAGTCAAGAATGCAAAAGAGATTATCTGAAGGTGCAACCGTTTTTTGTTTTTTTAATTAGCACAGGGGCTTAGGCCGTGCACGTAACATAATTTAAAACACATTACTTTCCCCAAAGAATCCTGAAAACCGCGGGTTGTTAAGGTTACTGGGAATTATAGTTCTATGAGGGGTAAACTACAGTTTCCAGGAAGTCGTTTGCTTTAAATATATGGTGTGTATGCAGCCTTAGATGCCACTTGAGGCTTCTCCTGAAAAGATTAGTGATGAGTGAACTTGCATATGTTCTGATGATGTGCTCCATCTTATTGCCTGCTGGTAATTGTAATTTCAGCACCAGCCATGTGGAGAGCCACATGGAAATTCAGTGTCATCCTCCCACTCCCAAAAGCAAAACAAACACAACTGCGAACATGGAAGGGTTTTAGCTCCGGATGGGGGACAGTAACCACATTTGCTATGAACAAATGTGCAGTAGAACTGGCCAAGATTGCGGGGGGGGGGGGGGAGAAATGTCACAAAACAGAGATCTGTTTGACTAGGTGGTCTATTTATGTAGCTCATAGCAGTCAACAGCTTTTCATAGAGATGTAGGGGCTAACATTAAACAATATATTTTCATGCACCCACAAAGCAGCTGGGTTTGTTTGTAGTCCATGTAGTTTTGCAGTGGTTTAATGAGAGTTTCTGTGAAAGTGTGGAGCACAATATTGAAGAACTTTTGCTAATCCATGTACTAGACTTTTATGCCTGGTCTGCTGAACAGTCATAATATGACTAATGTTTCAGATTATATTTTTACTTTCCCCCTCATGCTTATTGTATTGTTTTACTGTCTATTTGAATGTTTGCAAGCTGCTATTTACACAAAAAATATGGGTGTACGTGAACAAATAATAGAATCTGTTCCACTATCAAAAAGGTCTTATTATGAGAAAGTTCTTCCTGTTCAGTCAGTATCTCAAGTTGCTGTACCTTCTCTTTCAGAAAGGCAACCAGCTTGCACTTGCTGCAGGTATAGTTCTGCACATTATCAGGCAGGAAGACAAACATGGCATAGGTACTTCAAAACAGATAAGTACAGGTGTTGGTGACATCACTAAATGGGCATTTGCAGTTGATTAACAGTGCCATTAATATATATCTAAAGGTATATATTAGGTCCAGTCTAAAGGTATATCCATTAGGTCCAGTCTAAAGGTATATCCATGAGGTCCAGTCTAAAGGTATATCCATTAGGTCCAGTCGCGGACGACTCGGGGGTTGCAGCACTCATCTCACTTTACTGGCCGAGGGAGCTGGTGTACAGCTTCTGGGTCGTGTGGCCAGCATGACTAAGCCACTTCTGGTGAACTAGAGCAGTGCAAGGAAATGCCTTTTACCTTCCCATCAGAGTGGTACCTAGTTATCTACTTGCACTTTGACATACTTTCGAACTGCTAGGTTGGCAGGAGCAGGGACCGAGCAATAGGAGCTCACCCTGTTGCAGGGATTCGAACCACCGACCTTCTGATCGGCAAGCCCTAGGCTCTGTGGTTTAATCCCATCAAGTTCAGTTGGTCTTATAGTGCAATCCTATACATGACTGCACAACAGAAGTACAACTGAGTTAGGTTTAGATTTATTTAATTTATCTATTGCAACCCACTACAAATAGTCCCAAAGCAGTTTGCAACCAGGAACTCCCAAATATCTATTCAACTTTACTTTAGCCACAAAAATGGTTGTAGAGCCACAGAGCCAACATAGTGCTCCTCTTGTTAGCTCCTCTTGTTTTCTGAAGAGGAGCTAAATAGATAGCATCAGGAAAGTCACTATTTTAGCCTACTCATTCTCAGAGGGTTGTTGTGAGGCTAAAATGCTGCCCTGACCTCCTCAGATTGTGTCTTTACAAATTAAAAATTAAATAAGGTCAAAAGACAAATGATAGAGTTGGAGTATTTTTCACTTTACTTTTTCAGCACATTCATCAGTTTCATTTCTGTCTTGGTGAGAACTATTTAAACTGTCACGACGTGTTGCATTTTAATGCCATCTTAAAATCTAGCATAATTTGTAGATTTACATTTTGTGAAAGTAACGTGTTAAGAGTTTATTTAAGTTTATCTCTGTAGTTACGCAAAAAAAAAATCTTTCTCTTCAACAATCTGACAGCATGGAAAACGTATAATGGGAAACATTTTCCTTTGCTTATGACTGAGCACTATTAAAAGAGAATTTGTTTTCTGGCAAGAGGCACAAGATATTCATGTACAGGAAAAGATGCTTCAGCTAACTGAAAAAGGAGTTCAGCTAACTGAAAAATCTCTCCCACTTGGAGTCCTGTCAAAGCTAGCTGGCTTTACCTAATGTGACTCTTTCACTCTTACATAGATGTGAGGTGGAAGCCAGGGTTGCCTCCATGGTGGGATTACAGGAGGTGTACATTTATGTGTCAGCAGAGGCCTTAAACTAATAGTTTTATTAGTTTCATTTTTTTAAAGTAAGTTGATCAGACATATCTAAAGAAAGTTATAAAGCAAAACACTGAGACAGTTCTAATGCTTCAGCACTTTGTAGGCATCTCCATTGCTAAGGATGTTTAATAAGTTAATCACTGTAGCTTAGCATTCAGAGAAAGGAATGTTGACCAGCCCCATCTGGAACTTGGGAGGGAGCCCTCCAGGAGCAACAGAAAAGGCAAGAGAAGCTGCGGTATGTTTGTTCAAGCACTTTTCTAGTGTCCACGGTATTTCATTGACTCCCCAGGTGTGCTGCCTTTACAGAATAAAACACAATTGGTTGCCTTGGGTATCCTTTACTTAGAAGTAACTCCCTTTAAACTAATTAAGTTTCCTTCCTACATTTTAAAAAAAATTGTAATATTTCAGTCATCCCCACAATTTTCCTTTTCCTCTGCACAGCTACTACAGGTCTGCTTGTCATCACTGGGCTGTTATTCATTAATATACAGTAACTTCCCTGTTTAGGGAAGTTTTTAATGTTTGAAGTTTTACTCTGTTTTTACTGTTCTGTTGGAAGCCGCCCAGGGTGGCTGGAGAAACCCAGCCATATGGGCAGGGTACAAATAAATTAATAATAATAATAATAATAATAATAATAATAATAATAATAATAATAGGAATTGCTGCCTCTATCACCCTCCCTCACAGATATTTCTATCTTGATTTTTTTCTATCAAAAGCTCAAGGCTGTGTATATTGTATTCCCTTTCCCACTTTTTACCTTCACAGCAACATTATGAGGTAGGGCTGACTGAGATTTGGTAGTGTTGCTGTAAATATCAGAACTAAGAAATGCTGCAGTGAAAGCAAGGAATCTGCTTTTATGACCTTGTTTACATGATCTGTGAATGTATTGCATAAGAATGTAAGGATAGCCTTCTTGTTCAGGCCAATGGCCCATCTGGTCCAGCATGCTGTTCTCACAGTGGCCAACCAGCTGCCAATGAAAAACTCACAAGCAGGACCTGAGTACAGTTAGGATTCTCCCTTACTATGGGAGAGGGATACTGGGTATTCAGAAGCAAACCTAGAGATCTGCTATGCACTTGAATCCCTCCTGCACAATACCTACAATGTGAAGGGATCTTGTGTTTCCAGAACCACAGTGCTGTGGAGACACACACTAGAGGAAGGAACCAATATCTACAAGAAGCTGCAGCCTTGCCAATCAAGGACACCTAAGTGACATAATTTAGGACTGTTCCCCCCTACCCTTTTCCTTTTCCTGTGGATTCTTTCATTTAATCATCTTTTGAATTTAGATTGAAATACCATCCAATTCACTCTTCATAAATTGCAGGTGCTGTGTTTTGTCCTCGCTAAGGCTATGATCTTTACCACCTGACCAAGGAGGATTTATGGGTGTGAGCCTCCTTATCTGGAGCTTCTGATCTAGTAGAGCAGGCGTAGGCAAACTGCAGCCCTCCAGATGTTTGGGACTACAATTCCCATCATCCCTGACCAATGGTCTTGTTAACTAGGGATGAAGGGAATTGTAATCCCAAACATCTGGAGGGCCGGAGTTTGCCTATGCCTGTAGTAGAGCCAACCCTTCCTGTTGAACAGAACCCCCCATACAAATTGCCACCCCCTGCCAGGAAAAGCCAGAAGGTGCAATTAAGGACCTCCAGCTTCATACTCAGTTTGGCCCTGAGAGTTCTCTACCTGAGCTATGGCCTTGTTTTTATTGAAGCAGGTGTTACTGAAGGAGAAAACCAGGAAGTAAAAGGACAAGCGATGACAGAACTGAGGGGTGCAGTGCAGTTTGTGCTCCACTTTGTGTGACTTGGAGGAGGAAAGAGCGTCAGAATGGTGTGGACACAGTTGCCCTGTAAATCCTGCAATAGCCGGAAATTCAGTGGATCAATAAATGACTCTCTTTCACATTCCATAATGCATTAACAAGAACATAAGTAACACCATCCCGGCTGCATGACATTCTTGCTGCCAGCTCTTGAATTCAGGGGCACTTTAGAGCACACTGGATTGCAGCCACAGAACCCAACGCTATGTGCTTCAGTAACAAGTTCAACTCCTTACAATGGGATTGAAGCATGCAGAGGATTGCAGCCTAACAGCCCTGCTCTATGAATATTTTCCCTCCTCAAAATTCGTGGGATTTATTCTCTAATTGAGGCCTTTCTGCTTTACACCCTTACTTGGGAGCAAGCCTCCAATGAACTCGGAGGACTTCGGAGCCACTCCGAGTGGCTGCACGTGCCTCGCACACTTTCCCCAGCCCCCTGCCAGAAACATCACCCGCATCCCCTCCTCCTCCTCCCCCCTTTCAACCAGCTACGTCGCCTACGTCAAGCGCTCCCCATTTCGCTCTCCGCATGTGGATGGTCTCCTTGTGTGTCTATTTCGGAGCACGTGTCTGTTTCGTCGCTCCCCGCTTTCCCTCACGCTTCTCCCTCTCTCCCCTCCTGCCCGCAGTCCAAGAAAAGGCACCGGGGAAGAGCTCGGCGGAGATGCCCCCCTCGTCGTCGTCGTGGCGGCGGCGTCAGGGGGACGGAAATCCTCTTCGCGACCCCGAGAGAGAGGGGGAGCCGTCGCCTTCCCCCCTTGGGCAACGCGCCTCTTAAGGTAGCCTGAGGAAGCACGCGGGACGAGCGGGACGCCGCCCGCCGGGTTGTCGCCACAGCCTCTGTGCGAGTGTGAGTGTGTGTGTGTGTGGTGTTTCGGGGGGTGTCTTCCCGCTGTGGCCCCGAGTGGCTGAGCAGGAGAGAAAGGGGGGGGGGACACCTCCGCCTCTTCTCCAATATTAACATTGCTTGCACGGCGCTAAGGCTGCCCTGCCTGACTAATCTTGCTCTGCCTCTTCCTTCCTCGCAGCCCCGGGCGCACACAGCTACCTACAAAGGCACGTTACAGCGCCTTGACCAGAAGGCTGTGCTGCCGCCGCCGCCGCCGCCGCCGCTCCTCGCACGCACACGGATCGCACGCTGCCGCCGCCGCCGCCGCCGCGCTTTACACACATCCCAGGATTAGCCGCCGCCTCTCCTCCTTCTCCCTCGCATCCCTCCCACACGGTGTTTTGACTTCTGCCTTGTGTGCTTCTTGGCTCGCGTATCGACTGCCTGCCTGCCTGCGTGCTTCTCAGCGGGTAAGTGGGGAGGTAAAGGTTGCGCTGGGGGAAGGGAGGCCTCTGTGTGTGTGTTGTGTGTGTGTGACAATGTCACTCTGAGGGGTGGTGGGCATCTTCCCGCTCCCACCGGCACGTCGCGCGCTGCCCGCCTCCCGAGCCGCGGGCTGCCTTTCCCTCAGCGGCTGCTGCGGTTTCTGGCGGGTTCTCCTTTGGGAGAGGAGAGCGCGCTTTCTCTCCATTCCCGGCGCCCTTCGGCCGGCGCCGTTTGGTGCCTCTCCTTCGCTTCCCCACGGCACCCACGAGCGCTGGGTGGGGAGCGGTCCTTGCGGCGCGGAAGGTGACTGCGCTGCTCTTCTGGGGTGGGTGTGTAGGGAGAGGAGCGCGAGGAAGAAAAGGGAGCCGCTCTCTTCTTCCTCTCACCGCCACCCAAACGCGCGCGCGGTCTCTCTCCCCGGCAATGCCTGCTGGGGGTTTGATTGATCAGGCTTGCTGGGGAGTCTTCCCTCAGGAAATTCTCCAAGGCCCCTCCCCCCCCCCCCGCGCCGTTTTTGCGGCAGCGTTCAAAGGGTCGACGAAGCCTAGTTGGCCTTGTTGGGAAGGGGGGAGGGGAGCGCTGGTTTGTCAGGAGAACGGGGCGATGGAGTTTCCCGAAGTGCCTGCTTTTGTCCGCACTGTGCGGAAGAGAAGCCCCTCACTCGCTGCCCCTTCTCCTCCCCGGGTGGTTGGCGGCGTTTCTGCGAGGCTGAGCAGCTGCTCTCGCTGGTTGCTGCGTGTGGCTGAGTGGCTTCTCCGCGCGCTTGCGCCGGCGACTTCCAGCCGGTTCCCTTGTCCTGTCACCTCGGATAGGCGAAGGGGCCGCTGTGGGGTCGTCAGGGCGCCTTCCGTCCGGGACTCCTGCTAGCAAGGGCTGCCAAGAAAGGCATGGCGTGCGTCCCGGCAGGCGCGGGGGGCTGCTCCTCTCCGCTTGGCGTGGGCTTCTGGCAAACTGTTGTTTGGGCTGCATTGTTTTGATTCCGGTTGCAGGGGACGCTCTCGCGCGCACGCTTTTCAGCAAAGCCCTTCTTGGGTGTGCTGTGAAAACCCTGACAAGGTCCATCCTGTGTCGAGTGAATGGCATAAATGGGGAGCTTGAAATCAAGCAGTGGCCCCTCATCGAGGCTTGTGGAGGCTATAACAAATTGCACTTTCATTTAGTGGAAGTGCAGCTGCTGGAGAAGCCTTTCAAGGCATAAGGGGGAGGAAATGAAGTCTGCATTCAGGGCACTGCACTGCTGTAATTTTCTCTCTCTCTCTTGAAAGGAATGGGAAATCTGAACAAGAATGATTGGAAAGAATGGGCAGCGTGTATTAACTGGTCCTGTTTCCTCTTGGTTTCCATAGCATTAGTCCGATCCAATGTTTATGAACTATTCATAATCAACAGTTTCACTTCTCCACTAAACCAGTAAAATGGCTTTTAATTTTTTGGGTTGTATGAAACTGGATGGGATTTGAGTGTGTAGATCAAAGCTTTTTGATTTGGCAGCTGTCTCTATGGTTATATGATTAATAGAGCAAGATGGTGATAGAGAAATTGGCATAATTCCATTTTTAACTGTACAAAAGTGGTTATCCACAAACAATCAGAAGCAAAGTACTAAGATATCCCAGGAAAGAAAATAGAACAGTTGGAGATCTCCTGCTCCCTTTTTTTGGGAATTGGATGCAGATTAGAGGAAATATGTGTAAATATTATTGTTGTATGTTACCTTACTACCAGAAGTTAATGAAATTTACTGTACTCCTTGGTGTTGACAGTAGGGGGATATTGATGTGATTTACATTATTAACTGTGCAGTAGGCAAAAAGTGAGAGTTTGCCTGGTGATTAGTGGTAGCTCTTTTACTTGAGATCTGATTGACAGCATACGTCCAACTTGCACCTGGTTTATTTTTGGAGCTATCTGATTAGAATGTAAAAACTGCAGATTTGAGTAGTTGTATACTAAGAAATAGGTCAGATTTTATTTCTAAAGTAAACATATTTAAATGACTCATTCACTACTTGGAAAAATGTCCCATTTAACAAGATTGTGTGTGCAATCTTTTAGTAGCTCGACTAAGGATATTTTTATGTTGCACCTTATCATATTACTTATTATTTTCAAACAAGATGTGAAATACGATACTGTTGTAGAGTAACTTAATGTTGTTGCGAATTTCAACATACTTCAGTTCAGAATGTAGTTAAGTTTGGATAATAATGCTTCATTGGAATAACTGTTTATCGTTACAAAACTTTTAAGAATAGCTCTTATGTATTTGACGTTCAAACACCTTCAGAAATAGTTTTCCAATTTTGTGGAAGCATATTTATAAAACAACATACTGTACTTTTCCTTGTATAAGACTAGGGGTTGTTTTTTTTACTAAAATAATGTTTAAAGGGGGGGTAGTTTTATACACGGGGGCAATATCCCCCCATTTTCTTAATTTTGAGTCCCCAAAAATCTTATACATGGGGGCATGTTATACATGGGAAAATACAGTAGGTGTTAATGAGTAGTGATAAGAATTACGGTAAGATTGATAAGAATTTTCTTTGCAAGATCTGCTTGCATGCTAATATTAAAATGTCCTCTTTGAGAAATGGTTGATCTTAATACATTTAGATGTGGATCTATCTGAGTTAGTTCAATAGTTTAGGAATGGCAAAATATGTACTGAGTAATAATTAATGGTAGTTTTCCCACCTTTAATACTTCAGTGTTCTCTTAAGTACTTCTGAAACAAGTCTTTTAAGACCTCTGATAATTAATTAAAACGCACAATTTTCTTTACTAAAAAGGCTGAAAAATAATTTCTTTTATGATCATTCTGGATTTTATGTCAGTTGAACTTCCAAAGTAAATTACTAAACTCTTATTCCCATAATCTCCTCCATTTAAGATACTAAATATAGGATGGAGTCCAAACCACATACATGTAAACAATATGCTTGTGTAACGCTTGTTAAAAGGATGGTGTGAATGAATTCAGCCTGGATTAGTCATTATGTTACATAGAAATTCAGGCGATAATATAGTATGTTGACAATGTCAAAGCCGGCTTCTGTAATGCTGAAGTTATTCTCCATGGTTTAAGGATAATGGTCTCTTAACATCTTGAATGAAGTTTCACATGAACTGTAATAGACAAACCTGATAATGTCAGAGGCTAACAATAATGTCATTTTAAGATAAAGCCCAGGGCACTGGTCCATGAAAAATTGCACCTCCTTAGCTTCTGTAAATGAAGTCAATTTTGACTTTATTGTCTATGAAATTAGATAATGTTATTTTAAAAGGGATACATGGCACATGTTTCCTCTGTGGCCTAAGCTAATGAAATATGAAAAAGAGTCTCCATGACAAAGAGTGTTGGTTTCCGAATAATGTCCTATCCCAAGTCAAGAAGAAAATCATGTATAATTTGCTAGATAATATGCAGAGATTTTCCACTGTGGTTGTATGGCTTTTCTGAAGGTTGTTGAAGTGGATTACCCAGGCTCTGTTTCTTCTTTCCCTCTGTACAAGAGTAGTCTTTCATGGAGTCCATTCAAAAGTCTGTGGGCTAAGGCCATGATCATATGTAAATTGAAAGGCTTTGATTTGGTTCATTTATATTTTGCTTTGGGAAACAAAGTGGAGCCCTGTTCACTACTTCTTCTAGAGCAGTGGTTCCCAGTTGGTGGTCCGTGGTCCTTAGGGGGTCTGCGTAACACACCTAGGGGGTCCATAGCACCATTCACGTAACATAAACTACCATAGAGGTATCAAAATTTTCAAAAGTAGGGGGTCCCTACCTTGGCTTTTGAAAAACAGGGGGTCCACAGTACTTAGTTAATTGGAAATCACTGTTCTAGAGGTCTTAAGTGTGTTTGTGTTGTGGATAAATTTATTTTAAAAGCTCTCTCTGTTAGGAACTATGCCTAATCTCTTCTCCTTTTGGAAAAATCCATTGCCTCTTCTTTTGGTATTGTGTTTCCAAGAGAAGAGGCCAGTTAATAATTGGTGCCTGAGTTTTCCTCTTCCTTTCCCCCCTGTTTGTGTCATAACTTTTAGATTGTAACCCTATAGACAGGGACTGTTTTTACTGATCTGATCTGACCGGTCCTGGGAGCAGAGTACACTTACTGTGGGCCTCTGAGGGCTATGTTGGTTGGGGGCTCCTACCAGGGACCGGATGCTTTTTTTGATTGAGTTTATAACTTTATTCTGACAAGACTCCCTCTCTGAGCCTCAGACAAGCTCTGCATGAGCCTGGTGGGCCACTCACCCTGATTCTGGACATGCGCTAGCCCTACCAATTCATAACCTCAGGGAAAGAGCTTCCCCTATGCATCTTTCAAAAATGAAAGGAGATGTATCAAGCATCTTGATGCCACAACATCCCCTTTGTTCTGGGTCTGTGGGCTTGGGCTACAATTTCCATCATCCTTCACAACAAATTCCAGTAGCTGGAAGGATGGGAGATTAGGTTCAACCCTAAAAACCAATTTTTTGAATGAACAGCCTACTGCTTGCCAGTTCCGAAGTCATGTGTCTGATATATTCATTCTCCACCATACAACATAACTTATATGCAAATAACTTCATGATATCCTGGTTCAAGTTTTATCTATTACACAGAGTGGGAGCATTTGCACTTTGAGTGTGCTCCCTGTCTTCATGGTGCATAGAGAAGATAGTCATATTCCGCATGAAATTGTAATTGTTTAGATGGAAATAATCTCAAACTGGTGAATTGTCTAGCAGCTGATATGAAATACTTTAGTTTATCATTTAGAATTTCGTTCTAAAAGTGTTCCTGCCATTCCCATTCATGGAGGAGGCTTGCAAGGCCAGGCTCTTACTCTAGAACAGGAACGTCAACTACAAGGTCATTGTAATTATTACAAATGGCTCTAGACAGTCTTTGTAACTGTATAGAACCATTGTGATCTGTAATTTTGGTGGGTCTCCTCCATTTAAATATGAAGAAGCACAGAGGTTAGATGAGTAACTTTGCCTGCAGTTTTTATAACATGAAGGCTATTTTCTGCTTATTTCCTTAACTTTGAGAGATATCATGTAATTGATAACTCCAGCCACCTTTTCGCATATTAGCATTGTATTGTCCAATATACTTTACATTTTTGGCTATTACCTATTTAAGCTATGCATGATCCAAAGTTTGCAGAGTTCTAATGTATTCAAAGGTGTGTCAAAGGAACTTCATGTGTGCCTTGGAGTTCCTGTATTCTTACTTGGGTCTCTTAGTAAGTCTAATTGACATGCCCTATTATTTTATAGAGGTAGTACCTAATAAGTGGAAAATTGTGTGATTCCTCCACCCATCTAGAACTTCTTTCCTGATCAGGGAGTTGCGGGTGCTTGACTCTCTGGAAGAGAACCAACTGGGATGCTGTTAGTGGCATCTGCATTTTTGACATGCGAATAACCTTTTTGAAGTAAGTGGAGGGACAGGTGGCATAAGGAACGCAGGAGGTAGAATTAAGCAGAGTGGGATGGTTCCATCTGCCAGATAAAATTGTGGTGATTTATCAGTGAGTGTTTTGAGGAACAAGACACCTGAGCATCTGAAGAGACAACTGCTAAAAATATCTGGGAACTCCTGATTATGCCTTGTATTTCAATTCACCCTGGGTGGCAGACTCCATAAACCTACCAATAGAATTTTTTGCATCATTACAGTATATTGTGATTCCTTTTGCCTCTTTGTAGCAGTTGTATAGCTGTTTGACAAAGCCAGAACTATAAATAGTAAATACAGCTATTGACAAAGAAATGTTTATAAAAAAGTATCCTACAGGTAGGTTTGTTTCTCATAACTGCAAATAACCATTTCATTATTTTGCAGGATGTGGTATTTATGTATTTTAAAAATAAAATTGCTACAGTATAACCTTTTGTGAAGCCAAGTATGATAAATACTTTCCCACTGCCAACAGAGCCTAATAATTTATAAATAATCTTTGGTATAAATGTAGATGTGATTTATTCTCTCTTTCGTGATGCAAATTGGCTTCTATTTCTATGCGAAATTATTATGCAAAACTTTGACTGGATGCGTATTTTCCTTTTTATGCAGAAGTGTTTATCGAGTGAATGAATGAACTGTATTTCTTTATGCAAAAGGACTACAGTGATATGACTGCAAGATAACATAAGCAGAAGCCTTATTTAATACATGGTCCCAGTTCAGAATTACAGGAGAGTCATCAAGTTGTGCTTTAGAGGGATGCCTGTTTAAAACCACATAATGGAGATTTCTTGCTCGTCTAATAGCCTTTATCTGTCTTCTAACAGGTTTCATCCTTATGTTTGTGGATAAAAGTTGAACCTGCTTTACAGTGGTCATTGTGAATCTGGCTCTATCTATTGGTAGATGCTGTAGCCTAGAAAAATGCCAACCGGATACCAGATATATATGTAAAAAGTGATTCAAAAGATGGGCTATAGTTACATCAAAAGGCCAAGGTTGACAACAGCTTTCTTTTCTTGGTTCTCATTTGGGTTTGCTTCACCTGTTCCCTCCCCCACCCTTCACTTAATCTCTTGTCTCTTGTTGCCAAACCCATGGTGCTTTGTCTTTGGAAGTTAGTTTTTACCTTTGATTATTAGACTAAATACTGAAAAGTACTATGCATGTATGTAAGGATTTAATAGAGGTTAGGACAAGCTGATTTCAATGTCCATTTCATTTTGGGGTAAAAGTCAACTAGAGTCTCAAAATGTGAGTTTGGCATTAATAGTCCATTAGCTATGAATAATATATATTTTTACAATAAGCTGTCATTTTCTGCAAAATTCTATTTTTAAATTCTTTCATTGCTTCCTATTGGTCAACATTAAGCATGTGTGCATTGTAGCATTTCTGTGAGTTTTTATGTGTCACATTATTTATCATCACTTTACGGTTTGATGTTTATCTTTTGCTTCATTTAACATCTTTACTACCTCTGACATCTGGCCCTTGACATTTTATTATGTGACTTCTGTCTGCTGTGAAGAAAGCATCTCTGTTACCTAGATCCGAGAGAAGGGCAAAAACTGTAATGCTAACATTGAACAAAAGCAGAGAACACTGTTGAATTAATTTTAAATGTTTGTTGTTAAACAACTGATTAATTGATTAGTAGAAGTGTTATATTGAGGACATCTAATTCAGATTATTTTAATAAAATAACAAAGAAAAGCCTTTTAAAATAGAACCCTGCTGCTCATTTTGCCTGAATCCTGAGAGGTACACTCTTCGTTAATAGCAGTGTAATCACACATAGATAGACACATGAATGCATATGTTTCTGTATGTATAAAATTTGAAGAAGCAATAAGCATCCTATTTCAGGGAGTTACTTCAGTTAAAACTGAAGTAAAACTAAATTCATTTTAATTTCTGAGATCTATTCATGCATTAATTTATAATCTTGTCAATCCTGCTTATCACCTAAACCAAACCCTCCAGTGGTTGGAGTTTATCATTGTAGCAGCCAAGGAGGAAATAAAAATCACGATGGTGCTGATTGAAACAGTCCCTGTGACTATGACCCTACTGACAACAGCCTAGTTTAGATGTAATGCGAAACTAAGATTTCCTTTACAAGGATATGCTGTGGGAAGGCTGGTTCACGTGTTTCCTCCTCTTCCCTTCTCCATCTGCAAGGAGATAAATTTTAAAGCATCTATTTGTGTCTCAAGATCAAATCATGGTTTCAGCTCCTGGTTTATATTAACTGTAGTCCCCCTCCCTCCATGATATTCAGACATAATAGGAAACAGGGCTTTAGTCCAAAGTGCAAATAGATTCTTTAGATTCCACCCTTTCACATCTGAAACAATGAAAAGAAGATGCACACCAGCCAAAGATTCACCATGGTGTATTCTCGTAACAGGACACCATGGTTTCCCATTACACCTGAACCTGGTCAGTAAGTGATGAGACAGTTCCCCTGGTAAAGTAAAACAGGCTAGCAATTCTGTTCTGGAAGTTGTTGCTGTGAAATATATTAGGAAATCATAATATATGATAGTTTGGCCCTTGGGAAGAAAGGACAGAAATGTTGGAGCAAAATGCATAGCAATTATCTTGATGTAAGCTCCATTGAAGATAGTGGTACTTACATCTAAGCAAACATGCATAAGACTGCATTGCAAAGTGCATAAAATTATAGGATCACTAGCTATAGGTTTTAATAAACCAGTTAAATTGGGTGATAGACAGCAGGCACTTGAAGGCTTGAAAATGGTAGATGTCTCACCTATATTTGCTTTTACTCACTTCTTCATCCTAGGTAACTGGAACTCCGTTAAATTCAGTGGCAGGTCATGCTAACTAGAACTAAAGCATCATATTCCTTTTAATACAGGGGTAGGGATTCCAGATATTGTTGCACTCCAACTCCACCCATCCATATTGATGGGAGTACAATCATAGAATCATAGAATTGCGCAATTGGAAAGGACCCTGAGGGTCATCTAGCCCAATTCCCTGCAATGTAGGAATCTCAACTAAAGCATTAATGACAGGTGGCCATCCAACCTCTGCTTAAAAATCTCCAAGGAAGGAGATATCTGGTTTTCAGCATCATGATATATCACCCGCTAAACATCACAATATGCTGGTCCATAACAATGTCTGAAAAAAGGTTGGAGCTGTGTAGAGGCATTGATTGGCTTTATGGTTTTTCCTGCGTTGTGATTTTTGCTGGTGCTTGCTCTTGTGATTCTTGTGCTCTTGTGACCCCCTGCATGTTTCATCAAGTGGTGAGGCACAGCTGCTCAGCTGGGGCAAACACAGGTGCATCAATCAAGGGTGGGAAGGATAAAAGGCAAGCAAGGCAGAAGCTCTGTACAGTGGTACCTCGCAAGACGAATGCCTCGGAAGACGAAAAACTCGCAAGACGAAAGAGTTTTTCGTTTTTTGAGTTGCTTCGCAAGACGATTTTCCCTATGGGCTTGCGAGTTTGTTTCCTTTTTCTTAAAACCGCTTGAAGAGGTGCAGTTGCGACTGACCGTGCTTCGCAAAACGAAAAACTGCGCAAGACGAAAAGACTCGCGGAACGAATTAATTTCGTCTTGCAAGGCACCACTGTATCTGCTCAGCTTTCTTCGTTGATGGACCTTGGTTTGGCTGCTTCGGGAACTCTCCTGGACTGTGACTTCAGGACTGACCAAAGGTGTTCCAACCCAAGATGTTCTGCAGAGGTGGGAACCTGACCTTACGTATTGACTTTGGACTTTGCTTGTTGTACTGGAGCCAGACTGGTATTTGATCATTTGGACTATCTGACTACTCTCTAGTGTTGTCCTTGGGACTGTGTGCACTATCAGGACTTACCTCCAGATATGCCAGGGTCCAGGACATTTTTCAAGGAAGCAGAGATCATGGTCCAAGAAGCCAAACCCTAACCCTTTCTGATGACATCACCTGCTCAGCCAACTGTTTACTTCCCATATTTTCCTCTAATATATGATTTTAATATGGCAAAAGAAAAAGTAATGCACTGATATATTAGACATGTAACTGAGGGAATTCACTAATTTGAAGAGTTTCTCAAACGAGAATAATAGACCTTCTATTTCTTCTAATATGTTGCTAATAAAGCCTAATAATTCACACAGTTGGCATGCTACATAGCAAATAGCAACAGTTGTTGTTTAGTATTACTACATCTATATAATACTGAGTTTGAAGCTTTTGTAAAGGAAGTTGAGCTGCCATTTTGGTTTATTTCCAAAATGGAAGCTACAGGTGTTATTACAGTTAGAAACAAAATGAATTAGTAGTACCTTCTTCTTGAGGTGGAAAAACTATTAATAACTGAGAATGGTATTTCAGAAATGCTGTTTGTTTATGAAAAGTTATGGGTGATTAAACTACACTCTTGCTGAGAGTAAATGGATTTTATGCTTCAGCAATTAATGTAAAGTAATTTAATTTGACAAGCACTAATGTGGACTTCAAAACCAACCCAAATTCAGTTTTTCCTTAATAACTTCAGTGGTTGCTTTGTTATAATGATATCCCTATTATTAGTGGTGTTAATCTTTCCAGATGACTAAATTTTAAGTCTGCATTGCGCAGTTTACATCATACACATGACATTATTTGGTATGCATACATACATGTATTAACCATCTAAGTAATTGTGCCTTAATCAGCTGAAATATGTATTTACTATCATTACAGACCAGTTCAATCTCTGAGCAGTGTGGGATTCCAGTGCTCCAGGTGCTTACCCAAGGCCTGTGTTTCCTTTGGAAATGAGGCACAATGGAGACTGTGGTGTCTTCATGATATATGATTTATTTATGCAGATATACAACTATGATGGAGGGTTCAAAGCATCACACTCAAGAGGGTCCTGTCTCTCCCATTGCCACGGTCTCCTATTCAAACAGGCAACCAACACTGTGCTCAGTCCCCACTCCAACTTGCTTCATTTAACAGACTGACACTCCCTCCCAGCACACCACAGCCAACTGAAGTTCCAAAACTTTGGAATTGTCTACAGACTATCTCATAGCTCCAGCAGAAAGTCTGTCTTGCTGATGGCCTATCTTCCTGTCTTTGTTCTTCTGATGTTCTCTGCCCATCTCTCAAGCGATCTCCTCTGCACAGGAAGCTGAGCCCAGCTGTTAAGAGTCTGACTTCAGTTTAACTCTCTTAAGCATTTATTATATTTTTACACTTACCAAATCCAGAAATTATGGGTGCCTTGCACCCACAAACTCATAACACTGTTTTTGTGAATGACTATAGTTGAAATAGTTTCTTTGCATCATTGCCGACTACAGCTTGTCCTCACCCCACCCCCACTCCCACCCCCATATACACTTAGGATTAAAGAACATGAATTCAACACGGATGACATTATCCTTTCAGGAGAGGGTGGAATCACTACTTAAGTGCAATTGCCTCTTCAATGCCTTTATGGTACCTTTTTTGGACCCCAACATTGGACCATTTCTTCCTTCCCCCATACCTACCAGGCCTGGGCAAGCAAGTAAAAAAAGCTGCAATATACCCAGCTTTTTGAACATGGGAGACAAGATGCCAGGCTGCATACTTTCTATGGCAGGCATGTCCAAAGTCCGTTTCAGGGGCCTAATCTGGCCCACCGGTCGGTATAATCCGACCCCTGTGGTAGTTTATTTCCTGGGGTAAAATCCAAAAAAAACCTCAACAACTTCAATCATAAAAAAAGCTCAACAGCCTTAGGGTAAAATCATAAAAAAGCTCAACAACTTCAATCCTAAAAAAAGGTTGGCCCTTTGGTCAGCCCTCATGGCCCTTCATCAAATCTGGCCCTCTATGAAAAAAGTTTGGATACCACTGTTCTATGGCGGCCTGCTTCATTGAAATGTAGTAATTCTTCTCCCAGGGTCTTCCTTGCCTTCTGTTCAACACCATTCCAATACTTCAGTTTGCTCACTTGAAGGTTCTGATAGGCTTTGGGGGCATGGCAGTTGACAGCAGGCTCAGACCTATTACAAAAGGTAGGAGAGAGAGTGAAAAATAAATCCAGTTGAACAGTTACAGATGGATCAGCAGATCAGCAGTGACAAGGTGAACTGAATGGTGATGTCATAATCTTGTCAGCTGATGGAGTTATCAGTTTTTGCATTTAGACAAAATTTAAAGTACATTCTCTTAAACGACAGCAGTTACAATAATGATTTTTGCTCCTTTGTCTATTGAATATGTAGCAGAATACTGTTATTAGACTGATGCAGAAATTGAGAGTGGGAGAACGCTCCATTTTCTGGCCTGCTAAGAGCTCTCCTTTAAGTGAAGTCATGTCACCGAAGTTTAAAATTATTTGGCTTGGAACCTTGATTATTCATAGTACTACAGTTTAAAATGTGGCCTCAATCTAGAAACGATTTCTTCTTTCCACTCGCTGAACTGGCTGCTGCTGCAGCAGACACTGTGGCAAGGGAAGAAAAGAGAGAGGCACAGACTCTAATCTTCCTCCTGTAGCACCTATTGCAATTGGGAGGTAAGAGAACCTTTCAAAGGTGAGGTGGAGAATCCCGGGAGGCCAACAATTAGAAGTCTAATTAGAACTTCCAAGGGGGTAGGAAATATTTTTCTGGGTTTCTGGTCACGTCACAAGTCAATGGTGGTTGCTGCTTGCTGCCCTTTGTGGGCAACAAGGAGGTTCAGGCAGGGGAAAGCCAGTATTTATGATCTGAAATGCTGGCAGTGTTGTCCAGTGGGGAGCTTGCTGCATCCCGCTGTGCCGTGCAAGCCCATGTCTGCCAACTTGAAAGGCGGAGCAGGTGTGACCTGGGAGTGTGTCCCTGCCATGGACGAACCTCCATCTCTGGCATGATTCGTGGTTGGTTCCTCCATAATTTGGAAAATTGGCATTAATCAAGAGGTGCTCCTAGACCCAACATATGCTGATTGCAGGCAATCAGTCAGCTGCTGAAAAGACTGGGCTTGGTTCTTTGAAGGTATCTGAATGTTTTCTTTGAAGCTTGAGAACCCTTACAACAGTCGGGAAAGGAATGGGGAGGACAAGGTGTTTTCTTGTGGTTTTCAAATGGTCTCCTTTCTTCTTGTCCTCCCCTGCAAAATGAAAGAGACGTGTGTAGCCACTGTTATGTTATTATGTTTGTTACTTGAGAAAAGAGGGGGCGGCTTTTAATTTATGCTCAACAAGGAATTTAACAGGGTTTTACTATGCCCCCCCCCCAACCGAGGCTGAATGGACTTTATTTAAAATTATTCCTGGACTGGACGAGGAGTGCTGATGGAGTAATGCAGTGGGGTGGGGGGGGGGAGAGAACTGCGGCCGAACAGGTGTAGTAAAGAGGCTGAATTTGAGAAAAGATCTTGCTTTCAACTGTGTGCCGAGGAAGAACTCCAGAGTGGGATTTTTAGTGGTGGAGGTTGGATATGCACTCAGTGAGTTATTTGAGCTTGTATGCTAGTCTGTAAACAGTGGAAGAAATGGAATGCGACCTTGTACCATCCAGATAAACACTGCAAAGAACCGAACAATGGAAGATAGGAATTAACTCTCCCAACACACCAGGTCCGGAACAACAATATATACGAAGGACTACACACCTTAAATAGAATATTTATTTAAAGATGTAACGGAGGTGCTGTTTGTAAGATGAAAAAGGCGGCCAGCTGGAAGAATGGTTTAACAGCAAGTAAAGGATGTCAAGTGGACTCTAAATAAGAAATTGTGTGACTATGCAAGGAAATGATGGTGATCATATGTTTGGAACAGAAACTGAAAACCTGATTTTAAGAAATTGTATTAAATTAAATTTATTTGGTTTGATTTGTAATAATTTGGAAAAATAATAAAAATCATTTGAGTTGGGTGAAAAAAGGAAATATTTTTTCTGAGTGCTCTCTCTTGCTAGTAATGGTCAATCCCATCCACATTTGGCTTGGGGAATTTGCTTATCTTGAATCCTCTTGATACTCCTGGAAGGTTTTTTTTAAAGAGCTCCCACAAACTTCATTAGTAGATAAAGAGTCCTAGAACATGGTTTTATCAATCCTGTTAATTTCCTCAAATGTCAGACTCATTCTTCTAAAAGCTTCATAGTTCTAAATGTCACATACTGTCTTCAAAATCTTTATTCTCACTGATTTCTTCCTTTTTTGTTGCCTCATGTGGCTTAGCCGTTTCAGCTTTGCAACATTGGGATATATGTTTTCTACCATTGGCATGTTCTGCTACTATATGCAGTATAGAAAAGAAGTGAAACAGTTGGGCATAGGTGCATGCTATATAGAGTGAGGCACAATATTTAGAATTGTATCCAACATCCAATGTACTTAGAGTAGAGCAGCTGAAATCAGTGGACATGAAAAACTTATACGCATTGATTTAATTGGGTGATATCTGCTTGTTAGAAGTCATGTGGCTAACTTTCATGCAAGTATTCAGATACACCTAAAATAGCTCTTTGGACTGTGATTACCTGCCCTCCCACCCCAAAACCTGCCCTCCTAGCAGCACACTGAATATTGCTCATTATGAAATGGTTTTAAAGGCACTTGAACCTAAGCACAATAATGCAATTTAATTGTGACAGTAGCTGAATGAATTAGAGTAGCGCACATTTTGTTACAAAGGCTGTTATTTAAACATCAGCTCTAAATATGCAATTCCATATAAAACCATAAGTAAATAATTCAGTTATCTTAATCTCTAATTTTAATGACCCTTTCAGTTCCCTGGCTCTTATTAGAATAAACAGAAATTAATAATAATGAACAAGTGTTTTGAGCTGTTCTAGTTTATTATTATTTTTTTGCTGTGAAATTCTATACTCTTAGCGCTCTCTTCTGCTCTCAGATATGTATGCACCACTCCCAAAGAGCTTAATGATTACTGTTCTGGAGCAGCTGGGGGAAATTTGAAGCCACACTCTCAAATTCTGTTTTAATGGAAGTCTAATGATTTATGTGAAATAGCACCAAGAGAATAGATTCTAGTAGCAACAATGCCTAAAGCCTATTTTTAAATGAACTTGGTTTTGCTTTCATTAATATTTGTGTCCGAACATTTGGACTTCAGGAAGCTTTGGTATTTTGGAAATAGAAACCTAATATGGAACATAATTCCTGTATATTGGAGTTCTTGTTGCTATGTAACAAAAAAAATCTAGTCAGTATTTTAGGAAAGTGCGTTGGGAATGGAGGGTTTGTTGAGTGCACAATATTTTGAAAACTCATTATTAGTTTATTTCCTTCTAAACAAAAGGTCTCAAGGCAAAACAAACAATTAAAAATTATCAAAGCAACAAATGCAGAAAGCTTTGTTCACATATCAGTATCAAATGATTGCTTACTGTTTGAATGAGCCATTGCAGATTAAAGAAAGAAAAATCATATACCCTTCCCAACTTTGCAGTTCTGTGTTTCTAAGAAATACAATGCAACAACACTTGGAATACTGTGTACAGTTTTGGTCACCTCATTTAAAAAAGGATTTCATACAGCTGGAAGAGGTTCAGAAAAGGGTGACCAAAATGATCAAGGGGATGGAGCAAGTGAGGAAGGTTAAAATATTTATTATTATATTTAGTGTTCCTTGGTTTAGAGAAAAGGCAAGTAATGTAATGATAGAGGTGTATAAAACTATTCATGTTGTGGAGAAAGCGGATAGTGATCTCCCCTCACCCCTCATGTTACTAGAACTTGAGGCATCCAATGAAACTGAACATTAGAAGTTTCAGGACCGATAAAAGGAAGTACTGCTTCAGACAGCATATAGTTAAACTATAAAATTCACTCTCACCAGAAATAGCGATGGCCACCAACTTGGGTGGCTTTGAAAGAGAATTAGACCAATGCATGAAGGACAAGTCTATCCATGGCTAAGAGCTACAAAACAATGGCTGTGTTCTACCTCTACAGTTGGAAGCAGTATGCCTCTGAATGCCAGTCGTTGGGAGTCACAGGTGGGGAGAACACTGTGCAAACAGGATGCTGGGACTAGATGGGCCTTTGGCCTGATTCCGCAGGGTCTGCTTACGGTCTTTTTGTTGGAGGTTAGTTCGCACACTCAATCAAGTGAATACATATATGTGTGAAATAGCATCTTTGATTCACACCCATCTCTGGTTAAAATCAAAGCTAGGTAAGACTTTATTCCCTACTTTGAAGAGGTGTATCTGTAAAAACTGCTGTTGGGGCACAAATTCCCACTCCCACTGCGAGACCATTTCCATGTGAGGATTACACACAAAAGATGACCTTTTGCCTGTGAGATAAAGTCTTTGAAATCATTCCCTATGAAAATGGATGAAGATAGTTGTTTTTCTCATTATTCCATAGGAGCTGCATTCAAAGGCTGCAGCTGGGGGGAAATAAGCAAATCTGGATTAGTTCAGAAGTATGTTATTTCCTGATTCTTTGGGAATTATTCTTCAGTTTATTTCTCACCCAGTCTGATGTCAGCCAAGGGGCAGCTAAGAAGTTGCAGTAGCCCTCTTTAGGTATTCTGATTCTGCGTCCTACAAATATGCAAGGCATTCACCACCACTCTTATCCTCCTTCATAAGTAGTAAGGCAAACTTATGAAGCAGAGGTCCTACTGGACTCGTGGGAAATCAGGTTTCTAAATGTGTTAAAGACCTTTTTAAACATTATTAAATGTGTGTGGTCTTTTATATGTATATACCGTATATGAGGGACGCGGGTGGTGCTGTGGGTTAAACCACAGAGCCTAGGACTTGCCGATCAGAAGGTCAGCGGTTCGAATCCCCGTGATGGGGTGAGCTCCCGTTGCTCAGTCCCAGCTCCTGCCAACCTAGCAGTTCAAAAGCACGTCAAAGTGCAAGTAGATAAATAGGTACCGCTCCGGCGGGAAGGTAAATGGCATTTCCGTGCGCTGCTCTGGTTCTCCAGAAGTGGCTTAGTCATGCTGGCCACATGACCCGGAAGCTGTACGCCGGCTCCCTCGGCCAATAAAGCGAGATGAGTGCTGCAACCCCAGAGTCGGTCATGACTGGACCTAATGGTCAGGGTCCCTTTACCTTTACCTTTATGTTGGGGCCATTCTTGAGTACGGGAGACTCTTCACATGTTTGAATTCCCAACTTGTAACGGGTGACAGGCAATAACTGTTTGTAAGGCTGAGCAGTGGTGCTTACTTGACCTCCTAATGCCAGTGTCTCTGCAGCTTACTGGGAGGAAGAGGGGTAGGTTGGCACTGGTAGAGTCAATTTGGTGCTCGCAATGGTGTGTTTATACAGCATCAACCTTGCTATTGCCTCCCCACTCCCATTTCCATTAAGCTACTGTGTTGCCAGTGATGGGATGTCAGGTAAGCACTGCTGCCCTGCCCTGCTGACTGCTACTGGTGACAGGTGTGTTGACAGAGCCAGATCACGTGTCCCCATAGTCCCTTCCTCATGGGTTTGCTATACACAGAAACAGAATGCCCTAAGAGGGCTAGTGCTAGTCTAAGAGGGCTAGTGCTATTATTACTTTGTTAGTATAATTTGGCATAAGAATTTAGCTCTTTGGGAAGGCTGTTCATATACATGATTTACATATAACATCAGTATGTACTAATAGATGTATTCCATAAGGACTGACAATGGCGGCTTGGGGAAGATTCCATTCTGCTGTTCTTGCTTAGAAGCAAGTCCTTACTTGAGGACTTGTTTTGTTTTGTTTACTTTGGTTCACAGCAGTGTTTTACTTGTAATAAGAACTAACCCTGCAATCTCTTTGAGGAATGCTGACTTAAATGCTGTCCAAGAGTGTATTTTGCCTATTAGCAATGCAGATTTTGATATTAATGTATTCGTTAGAGACAAGTACCCAAAACACATCTACCTGGAAGCAAAGCAATATGGGGCAGTCAGGTTTCCACCCTAAGTGATAAGTGCAAAGGGAGGCGTATATCACAAAGCAAGTCAAGTAGAAGTGGTACAGAAATGTAATAGATAATAACACACACTCATTCACTAATCATTTGGTATTATGAAAGACTGCTCTCCATATTAACTCTTGTATGAATAATACAGCAGCAGTTCAGAAATGCTCTGTGTTTGAATGAGGGGGTCATTTTTAGAGGCTTTTATAACAGTTGTTTATTACCTGCATATGCTTCAGTGGCGTCTGGAGGATCTGTGGCCACAGCTTCCCATTGTTTGTGGATAGAAAAGTGTATTTTCAAAAGCTTTCCCCCCTTTTGTAGACTAATCATTAACTTCTAGTTTTTCTGACAGAAATCCTTCTTTTGAATAAAGCAGTCTTGCAACAGAACTCTCAAAATGAGCTTCTTTGGGAGGAAAGGTGGGATATAAATTTAATTAATAATATAGCTTCAGTGTAATTCTGGATGTTGTAGGATGACATTAGTTCACATTCATGACCTATTAGCAGTTAAAACAGAAAACAGATGTAATCAGAGGAAAAGACAATCAAATGTAATCATGTATAACAACAACAACAACAACAACAACTACAACTACAACAACTAAATAATTTGATGTAGCTGAATGGAGCACATGTTCAGGAAAACTTAGTACTGCATTGTCTCCTAAGAAACTAAATGAAAGCAGTCTTGTCACATACTCCTGTGATCTCATTAAGTATCATTGTTCCAGATTGCTATATTGTTCACCTTTTGAGCATGTAAATAAAGTTGATATAAAATGGCTTGTCTAAAGTTGATATAAAATGGCTTTATCTAGGAAATATTAAAATATGAGATGTTAGTATTCATGCAGTAGCATTCATTATACATTTTGCACTTAAAGAATAAAAATGTTCAAGTGGTACTTCTTATAAAGGTAAAGGGACCCCTGACCATTAGGTCCACTTGTGACCGACTCTGGGGTTGTGGTGCTCATATTGCTTTATTGGCCGAGGGAGCTGGCGTTTGTCCGCAGACAGCTTCTGGGTCATGTGACCAGCATGACTAAGACGCTTCTGGCAAACCAGAGCAGCACACTGAAACGCGGTTTACCTTCCCACCTATTTATCTACTAGCACTTTGATGTGCTTTCGAACTACTAGGTTGGCAGCAGCAGGGACTGAGCGACGGGAGCTCACCCCGTTGCGGGGATTCGAACCGTCAACCTTCTGATCGGCAAGTCCTAGGCTCTGTGGTTTAACCCACAGCACCATCCGCGTCCCTGGTACTTCTTATAGTGGGCATCAAATATTGACATGTTACTGAGGAGGGTCGCTCTCCAGTGATGTAAAATGTATGGGATGGGAGAGCAAGGGGGAAAGGCCAAAATGATGCTTTAAGTTCCTAAAATATTGCCCTAGTTGTGTCAAATTACTAATGTTTCCTGGTGCTATTTTTTTCCAGGGTCTTTTCCTGCTCTCATTCTAACAGCATATTATCTTGTCTGAAATTCATTACGTCTACTGAAATCTGTGGGTGGAAGAAGAAAAGTGCAAGCCATTCTTACAACAACATTGCTAGTCTTTCTTTCTTAGATACCCATTCTGTCTTCAGAGTTGTTATCTAGCACGTAGCTGAAACTCACAGTTTTGAATGCAAAAACCAAAATTTTATTACATATATAAATACTTTCCCTTCCTCTCCAAAATAGAAGAGTCTATAAGAGCAACTCCCAAATAAAACAACAAGTATAAATGGCTTCTTGGCTGCATTTGGCTGAACTACACTCGACCTCCCTTTTAGGCATGACAAATATGTGCTCAAACCCGGAAGTGACCCATAAATGTCATAAAAGATGTCACTAAAAGGGTGGAATGGGGGCAGGATGGGGTGTTTCAGTTGCCCGCTATTTCACACATGTGTGGTGACTCAAAACTGTACCCAATGCCATTAGTGCCAATGAGTCTTACTGTCAGTGAGTCCTTTGCTAAGGATCTATCAGGAACTCACTCCGAGTTCCCATTTGTTCCTTTGGCACCATGTCCTTACCTGCCACATGTTTGACATCACATATGATGTCAGGTGTGGGTGGTTTGGGGAACACTGTCATGCCTAATTACACCCACGGATGAGAGATTCCCAACCCTTAATCTAATTGTTCAAAGAGCCCCCCCCCCATAAGTGCTCTCTTTATTTTGAAATCCCAGTATTGTTTTGGTCAGCTATAAATATATTCACCAACCAGCTCTTGATTGTTGCAATGTTCACAGTGTTAACCTTTTTGCTTAGTCAAGATGTGGAAGGGATCAATTCTATACAAAAGCAGCTAGTGTAAAGGAAGCTGGTGTAAATTAAGTCAGCTTAAAGTTACACCAGATCCAAACCCCATGAAGTAGGGGAGCTGTCACTGACTGATCCAGCCTAGGCCTGGCAGATGGAAAACAAGCCTTTAAAATGTTTGAGTTACACCAGCCTTTTTGCCAGGTTAATGTACTGGATTGCCAGACTGAGATGAGGGCTTTATGATCCAGCTGAAGCCCCCCACCCCCAGTCCTGCCGCTTCCTTGTCCCCCCAACACCCCCTTTTCATGGCTTACACCTGTTCAAGATCCACTGGGCTCAAGTCACCCAGCTGGGTCCTGACTGAGCTGAGATGGGGGAGATAATGCTGAATTGAGGGTGAGAGAGGTAAACCCAGTTTAGCCCAGCTACACCAAGAACCTTCCAGCTCAGCTGGAGATCACCCCCAACAGATCCTGCTATAGGATTTCTACCTTATTGTATCAAATCATGCTTTTTATAGTTGAATGTTCTAGAACACTGTTGTTCAACCTTGGATTCCATGATGCTGTTGGACTACAACTTTTGTAATCCCTGGCCATTTCTAGAATATACCCTAAAGCCTGACCTGGGATAAGACACTTCCTGTATGCCTACACTGATAATATACATGGCATAATCCTGTTGAGTTCAGGTTCCCAATATAGGATTACAAATCCTGAATAATTAAAAAAAGGATAGAGATTTGAATCCCCTCCCCTTAACATAAAATTGTTCTATGAAAGCTTTTATTTATAGTCTGTTTTTTAAAATTATGATCGGAATTTTAAATTTAAAACTGTTCTAAACAGTTGGAATCCATTTTCTTGTTTATCTTTTGAAGATGTGATGAGTAGGTGTTCAGGTTTTTTCCTTTTTTTCAAAGCATTAATGAAAGAAAGTTGAATAGGGCAGATAATTATTTCTGTAAGTGGGAGGGGAAGAGATCTGAGCAGGAATGCTTCAAGCATTTTCAGCCTATTGTCCTCCATGATTGACTTGCTTTCCCAATGGAGCTATAGACTGGCAGTTTCCTTTATCTTCCCTGTAATAGTTGCTAAACGGCTTTATTGTGTTTGCCTCTACTGAAGGTACTAAAAGTAAATGAAGATATCTGCTTAAATTGAAGTGATATAATTATGTTATAGATACTTCTTGAGATACCATGTTTTATAGAAACATCACGATGCTGCTGGAAATGGCTCGCCACTTTAATTACACTTAGTTGGAACCTAGTGTCCCCTAATATGCTTATTTTTTCCTTTGTCTTTGTAAAATGGGTGATGCCACTCACTTGCTCCTAATAATATCTGGAAGATTTTAGCATGCAGTCAAGCTACTCTGATTTATGTTGACTGGGATATCATTTTCCCATTTAGAGTCAAGTATTTTAGTTTCACTAGGCATTTTAGTTTTCACTATCAGTATTAATAAGTGAGTAAGCTTATATGCATTTTCCTCTTTCTCTGTTCCTGGTTCATGGAGTAGTGAAATCATTGCATCTCATACAACAGAGTAAGAAAAGAGTTAAGTGAAGAAGCTAATTGTGGACTTTTTTGCATCCCTGAGCATGTTCACTCAGAAGTGTGTCTCTTTGACTTTAGTGGAACCTATTCCTTAGTCAGTGTGCCTAGGATTGCAACAATGGAATGACCTGGTGAATTTCCTGTGAGGAGACTATCGTTCACATTCTCAACTTCTGCTTTCAAGGAATACCATCATTTCTGAAATCTTGTAAGGTTTGCATCCAAGGAATTCCTAAACAAATAACATTTCTCTATATAGAATACAGTGGTACCTCGGGTTAAGTACTTAATTTGTTCCGGAGGTCCATTCTTAACCTCAAACTGTTCTTAACCTGAAGCACCACTTTAGCTAATGGGGCCTCCTGCTGCCACCATGCCGCCAGCACAATTTCTATTCTCATCCTAAAGCAAAGTTCTTAACCCGAGGTACTATTTCTGGGTTGTAACCTGAAGCGTCTGTAACCTGAAGCGTATGTAACCTGAAGCGTTTGTAACCCTAGGTACCACTGTACATGTAGTTCGTTATATGTAAAGTTCATATAAGTGTGTAGCTTTATGCAGGATAGGTATTGGCATGTGGTATATTTAGGCAACTGTGGGTGCCCTCAGATCCAACACTAATGCCTTCTCTGGGCTCTCCTTTTTAAAAAATCTGGCTCAGTGTTCTGATCAGTGCTATGTCAGTGCAAATCACTGTTTGCAACATTTGCAACCAGAGACAAAGTGCTGCTACCTGCCACTTCCAGGTAAGTTTATCAGGACTCACTTGACAGAGAAGAAGCTCACCAGTGGGCATTTTGCTCAGGGCCCCCTCCAAGGCATAAGCCACAATTTTATTATGTGCACATATGCTGGGAAGCAGCCACTGTCTATGTGCAAAATTGATGTAGAATGGTTTGCATGTGAGTTGACTTCTGCTGGTACAGTTGCTTCCATGTGCACCATGATTAAGAATTAAAATGAAGTAAAAGGCAGCTCTCAGGCTACCTCATTAATCTGTAAGTTGCAGTATGAGGAAGTGTGGACTAATTTGTACTCCTTCATTCCACTTCACAGTGTGGTGCAGAACAGTGGTAGCCAACATGTTGCTCTCCAGATATTGTTGGATTCCAACTCGAGCCAGCATGACCAATGGTCAGGGTTGGTGGGAGTTGTAGTCCATCAACATCTGGACAGTACCAGATAGGGTACCGCAGCCCAGGAGGTGTAAATCAGAACATTTTGCTCCCAAATACGGAGTGGACAAACTTCTCCCTACTCCTAGTTGTAGCCTTAGTCATTTAACTGTTAAACATAGAACTTTAAAAAAAAACCTCTCTCGTTTGAATGTTTGAATGGTGTTTGTTCCTGAGATGGCAGGTTTTTTTAGAATACATTTTAAATACTGATTGTGATAAAAAATATTTTAGTAAATATGGGTAAGTAGTTCTTAGAACTAGGTCTTTAGTTCCAGGCTCTAAAGTAACTTAATGGGTATGTGTTTGGACACTTAATATTTTTAATTAGCAAGTCAGAAGAGGATTTCTGCCTTCTGGTATTTGGTTGGATTTATTTGCAATTTATTTAAGCCAAATTGTGTGGTTCTTCCCCCTCTACCCTGCTGTCTGAATGCTTTTCTGTTTCTAGGGGCCAAGGATTGGATTCTTACAGTGCGACAGGACTTTGGGGATTTCAGTTTCCCTGTGGGGAAATTGTAGGAAGAATCTGCAGTTCAAATGAAAAAAATGAACCAGTATGGTTGGATGTGCAGTGCTTTTGAGTACCAGTTGCTGGGAAATGTGAGCAGGGAAAGTGCTGTGGTGTTCATGTTCTGCTTGTGTTCTTCCTGGAGGTATCTTGTTGAGAATAAGATACTGGACTAGATTTACCTTTAATCAGTTCCATCAGGACCGTCCTTATTTTTGTATCCCCAGATTTGTATGTTTTCATACCCGTGTACATGGCCCATCTTCTTGGATTTTTTTCTATTCCCAGCTCTAAGTTTCCACCTTCTATTTATGCTAGCCTTCTATAGTCCTCTAGTTTGAGAGCACTGGGGTGTTGGGTGGAAATATAGTATGAAATGCTAATCTGTATTCTAGAAAGTAAGGTTTTATTTTTGACTGCCTTAAAGCCTCTTTCACTTGCAAATATACAGCAGTAAACAGATTTTGTGGTTACTAGTTTCAGTTTTCAACCTAAAATGTTGGTTTTGGAAGTGTTGCATGTGATCAGTATCATAAAAATGCACAAGGACCTGCATAATTTGTTTAAAAACAAATTCTCAGATGGGGACATCATGTTTTGAAGTCTCACCTTTTTCTTTTGAGTATATATACTTACTTTGCCAAATCTTTATTAGGCAATACAAATATAGGCCATCATACAACATCCATATATAAAAGTTTAAAATATATACAAATAAACAGCTGTGTAAAAAAAGATTTCCAAGTCAATACCAACAGATCTGATTTGGGAAGCGTCTGGATTTGTAAGAGTCCTTAAGTATGTCAGAAAGCAAACTTGAAGGTTGGCAATGGAAATGGCAACGCAACCAGTATTTTATTCCATTGTGTGAATACCTGGTTCTGCACACATTGTCTCATACTTGATTGAACTTGGGAGCCCCAGGATATGTCTCAAGAAACTTGAGTGTATCTTATCTAAATCACTATTATATGCTTGTATCCATATTGGGATCCCAAAAGTAGCTGGGATGATACTTTTGCTGGTATAAATTGGTTACCTTTCTGAAAATAAAAGTGAACTACCACTTTGCCTGTTTTATAGCACTTGTGTGATGGTTTCAGTAACCTGAGTTGCTCTGGAATAAAATTCCGAGATATCTGTGCATCTTTACTTGTTGGATTTCTTGTCCTCTTATTTTCCATTTCTCTAATTTCTGGAAATTAGAGAAGACCAGAATTTTTGTCTTCTCATAATTTATTGAGAGTTTATTGGTTTTTGAGAGTTTATAGGAAACCAGGGAGAGTAAAAGTCGTTTCAAACTTATCTTCATCAGTGATAATAAGACTGCATCATCCGCATACAGTAACAGTGGGACTGAACTTTGTTTGATTTTGGGGGCATGTGATTCTTTTTTTTTTTAATGTGCTCTGAAAGATCTGATAAAAATAAAAAAGGGGAGCAAGAATACACCCTTGTTTTGCAGCTTTCATATTAAGGATGTTGGAAGAGAGGTGACCTTTGGCATTGTGTTTGATTTGACAGATGTTAAAGGAATATAAATTCTGTGTTAAGATCAGCAAGCACTGATTGATTCCTAACACTGCAAGCTTCTTCCACAATATCACACGAGAGTATATATGAAGGGGGAAGACATCTTTAGACATCAGTAATCTTACTACAACGCATGATGAGTGAAATCTACCTATATTTTTCTATGTTTAGCTTCATAAAGCAGATTGAATTTGTGTGTGTGTTTCTGTGGTGCAGTGTGTAGGACAGCTGGACTCCAAATTTTGGACTACAGCACTAATGGACCAGTGAAATAAATTTAGGCTGCTTTGATGGGTCTCTTTTGTCATGGCAATTGTCCCAGCAGCTTATTATAGTCAGTAAGCTGAGAATTATCAACTTGTGATCACCATTATATGTCAACCTTGTTCAACTGTCATAAAAATAATCTGCCCTGGCACTAGTAGTATTAATAAGCTTTTGATATTAGCGCCAGTAAGTATTTAATATTTGGAATAGAGGTACATAGAATCATAGAGTTGGAAGAGACCACAAGGGCCATCGAGTCCAACCCCCTGCCAAGCAGGAAACACCATCAGAGCACTCCTGACATATGGTTGTCAAGCCTCTGCTTAAAGACCTCCAAAGAAGGAGACCCCACCACACTCCTTGGCAGCAAATTCCACTGTTGAACAGCTCTTACTGTCAGGAAGTTCTTCCTAATGTTTAGGTGGAATCTTCTTTCTTGTAGTTTGGATCCATTGCTCCGTGTCCGCTTCTCTGGAGCAGCAGAAAACAACCTTTCTCCCTCCTCTATGTGACATCCTTTTATATATTTGAACATGGCTATCATATCACCCCTTAGCCTCCTCTTCTCCAGGCTAAAGATGCCCAGCTCCCTTAGCCGTTCCTCATAAGGCATCGTTTCCAGGCCTTTGACCATTTTGGTTGCCCTCCTCTGGACACGTTCCAGTTTGTCAGTGTCAGAATCCAAGTCTGCCTGAACAGACTTCTTCTCACACAATGTGACTTCGCCTTCATCCCTATGAGGTATCCTCCAAACCTCTGGGGCAGATTTTTAGATATATATGTAGCT